>NC_046357.1:28503538-29753538 GCF_000738735.6 Corvus cornix cornix
CTCTCTGGGTAACAGCTTTCCTCTTGATGTGTGAAGCTTCCGAGCTTTTTCTCCACCTCCTGTGATACAACAGTAAATTGTCACATTTTCTATGGATGCAGGTAAGATAAATCACCTGCTATATTAAAACTTAGAATGGAAACACTGATGAGTTCCCAGTTTTTGAAGTATGGACCTTAATAATAAATTTAATAAATAATAGTTTCCATTTCAAACACATTTCAGGTATTGATAAAAATGCTTGGTTTTTAGAACCTATTTTATTTCCCCCCTCATTTTTTACAGTTAGTCTTCAGGTAAAGATTTTAATAAACATAGCTGTCTGAAACTTTCCCCCACTGCTTGGCAACAAACATAAGGGGAGAAACCACAAATACATAGAAAGCACAGCTGTAGAAATACAGGAAATACTGGTCCCTAGAACTGATTCAGAAGAGCCATGCTGTATGCAATCCTGAATGACTCAGCACCATCGCATTAATTACCTTAGATCATGCCATAACTATAACCAGAATTCAGACACACAGCATTTAATATCAAGTTTATATTTGTTTCATTTCAACCCTTCACTAAAGGTCATCCTAAATCATATCTTCTGCTCTCTAGAGCTTTGTATCATTCAATACTTCAAGATTTGTTGACATGCCTCAGCCACCTGTAACAATAGCTTATACAAAAATTGTCTCTCTGTGTAGACAGATCACTGATCCACCTCATCGCTCTAAAATTGTCTCCCTGTCCAAATTAAAGAAGGTGCTGTTTTGCTAACATTTCTCCTGAGACTCCAGGATTTCTCTGTCAGCTAGGCATCACTGAAACAGAGCTTCTAAGCCTACCTTTGAATTCCTTTCTCCCACCTCCTTCCTTCATCACTACACACATCATTTCCTACCTGTTAGGCATGCCAGAAAGCCCACAATTTATTTTCAGTTCAGCCAGTTCATTAGGTCTATATATCCAGCCTAAGCCCAAACCTAAATTCTGCAGAAGTTTCTCAAGAAACAACCTCTCATATCCACCCACAGATACTACTCCCATCCATGTTCTCAACATCCCACATAACTACATTTTCTCTGACCTCTGGAGTCTTTCACTTACACTGAGTGATGCTGCAAAAATAATTTCCATCCTGTGACTTTTGTCATCTTTGTGCTCCTCCTCTTCACACACTAATCATAAATGCTTGCTTCCCAGGCCCTGTAGCCATTCTACTGAACATTGCTCTTCCAACATCAAGACACTCTACCCTGCACTAATCTCCATTCTGTAGACTGAGAAGCAGTGTCCTTGACGATGAAACAAACCTGGCGGCATTTAATTAGAAATCTCTTCTTAATTTCTGCTTTACAACAATGCCTACACCACTGTGACTGCAATGTGCAAGGATCAGTCATGGGGATTAAATGTATCTCACATGCTTCTTGTGCTTCCTATCAGAAAACCATCTGTTGTAAAGGGGCAGGAACCACTTCCTGTTGCAAAGCTGGGGATTACTCAGTAGAGTGGGACATGGGTTCACAAAAACCCTACACACTGAAGTAATAGCTAACATATGAAGCATTCATTACAAAGATCTCAAACAAAATCTCATCCTCTGACAGACAGCTTTTACAGCGAAATCGAAAGATGCTGCACATACCCTTCAGAAGCATTCAACATAGATACCTAATTCTTCTCATATACTTAAATAATAGGTAAAGCAATTTCAATCAATGCCACTCAAAACTGTACATTAACATCCTAGTAGAGCTTGCAAAGATGAAGGAAAAACAAGCACTATGGTCTTGTCCTGTCATTGTGTAACAAGCAGGAACAGGCAAGCGAGCAGCAATGAAGAAGGCCATGATCATTAGTTCATGAGCTACGCATCATTAGTTCATGAATTGCTTAACAGTCTCTACACCATAAAAGACAGAGGCAGTCCACGGGTTTTAACATCAGGAAACTCCAGAAATCTGTTTCACAGCAAGCAAGAAAAAGCACCGAGCACAAAATCTTAACTGCGCTCTGTTCCAAAGTTGTAGAAGAAATTGCATTATATAAGAAACAGTGTGTAAAATGAGGAAACCAGTATCATGATAGTCACAAGAAGGTGAGAATTAAAGCTGCTCAGCCTCTGGCAGCATAATTAAGCATTTATTAAATGTTTTCCTTTTATTGTCTCCATTAACTGTGGTCAACTGCAATTCATTCGGGTCGTCTTACAAGTCAAAAAGAAGAAACACAGATTGCAAGCTTTTAAACTACTACATACCTGCTTTCTCTTTGCCAACACAACCACAGCTAGGAACTTGGAAAAGATCCACCAACAAAAAGGGGGCAAAGGAGAATCCCCATCCTTTATTGGATGTATGGGGAAACATAGTGACAGAGGATGAGGAAAAGTACTTAATACCTTCTTTGATTCAGTCTTTAACTGGATATGCAGCTCACTGAGAAGACAGGGACAGGAAGCAAACTGAAGCCCCCATAAACCAAGGGGAACTGGTTAGTGACCTACTATACCACTTAGACCCACACAAATTTATGGGGGGAGATGTGATCCACCCAAGGGCAGTGAGGGTGATTTACCAAAATATGAGTATCGATCTAGTATTGATATCCAACTGAGATGGACAAAAACTCTCTCACAGTTTAATGTTAGAAAGTGCATGTTTATTGGCGCCAGACAGCTGCGTGGAATAGCTTCCTAACATGCAGTGTCAAAGTATGGACGGTTACAGAGTCCATTTATCCACAAAAGTTATGAATATCCAAAATACAAATATATATTTATAACAATGACCCCTCCTATTCTCTGCTTCATATGGAAATCAGCGTAGTATAGTTTCTAAATTTGGTCAGTGGTCATTATTAATTGAGGAGTGGTCTTGAAGATGAAGGAATAATACTCTTCCTCACTTGAGCTTTCCACCTCTCTGGGTTTTGACAATACAAATAGCCTCTTGGGGAACACCCAGTTTCTTCCTTACAACTTCTGAATAGCATCCAGATGGGAAAAATCAGCAACTGTTTTAAATTTCTTTAGATCTATCTATCAATGTTTCCTGGTTCTCGTTATAAACACAGCTAAGCAAATATAGAAAGACAGTTAATTAATTATCTGCAACTTAAAAGCTTGTTTCTAACTTAACTCTTATTAACTCTTAATTAGTCTCAGGTGGACCTACACCTTCACCTTCCTCTAACTAACTCTAGCAAAACTTATCTTTAACTAGAATCTTAGAATCTTAATGTTTCCTTCAAAATCTGTGTTTCAAGGGAACTGGTGGAAGAGCTCACAGAGGCACTTTGCATCATTTACCAGCAGTCCTGGCTAACCTGGGGTCCCAGGTGACTGGAGGCTGGCCAGTGTGACCACATATCCACAAGAAGGGCTGGAGAGACAATCCAGGGAGCTACAGGCCTGTCAGTCTGACAGTGGTGCCAGGGAAGGACAGGGAGCAGATCTTGTTGACTGCCATTATGCAGCACATACAGGACAACCAGGGCATCAGACCCAGCCAGCAAAGGTTTAGGAAAGGCAGGTCCTGCTTGACCAACCTGATCTCCTTCTGCAACAGCATGACTCACTTAGTGGATGAGGGAAAAGCTGTGAATGTTGTCTATGTGAACTTTGGCAAAGCCTTTGACACTGTCTCCCACAGCTTTCTCCTGGAGAAACTGGCTGCTCATGGCTTGGATGGGTGCACTCTTGGCTGGGTAAAACGTCGCATCTGGACAGCTGGGCCCAGAGAGTGGAGGTGGCTGGAGTTACATCCAGCTCATGGCTGGCCACTAGTGGGGTTCCCCAGGGCTTGATTTTGGGGCCCATCCTGTTTAGTAAGTCTAACAACAATCTGGACAAGAGGATCAAGTGCACCCTCAGTAAATTCACTGATGACAGCAAGCTGTGTGGGAGTGTTGATCTGCTGAAGGGCAGAAAGGCTCTGCAGAAAATCTAGACTACCATACTTACCTAATCTGATTTTTTCTGCTTGTTCTTGTAGTTCAGTTACCAGTGCTTTCATTCGTTCATAGTTTTCCTAAGTGGGGAACGAAACAGAATTTTAAATTCAACCAAGAGTGACTATATTAATTTTTATTAAACAAATGTAAAAAGTACAAGACTAATTTCTCTTCAAAATCTAATTTTACCTTACTATATACTATCTCTGTATTGTCTTTAAAGTAGTAACATTTCTAGCTCTGCACTGGCTTTCCTCAAGCATCCCAAAGCATTTAATAAAAAGGCTTCATAAAAATTCTTATTGTGTTAGGATAGCAAAAGACTAATTCTGAATTTAATAAACTAAAATAGAACTATTCACTACAAAGCTGAAGTGTTGTTTCTCAGATTTTGTTTATTTTTGGCATAGTTTTGTTTGCCTTTTAAATCTAATCTTGTAAAAAACGCAGATTCAAATTAAGTGCTCTTATGACTTCAATCAAAGGATGAATGACCTAAGTCAAATAGATTTTGGTAAACACTTTTTAGATTCTTGCTGTTTAAGTTGAACAAAAAGATACAGCAAAAGTTGATTTTGTCTTGGTTTTGGGGTTTTTTTGGGGTTTTGTTGCTTTGGTTTGGGTTTTTTTTGCTGGGCTTCTTGCCATTATACCTCTAGAAAAACAAAGACTCATATTCTGATACGAGTGAATCAGTACTGAGCTCACCATTTTTATCAGAATTATACAAAACTCTGCACACACATTACAGCAGGTTGGGGGTTTTTTTCAATTTCTTAGGAATTGAAAGGTATTAGTCAAACATAATTTGTTGGGAGTTTTTTTTGCAGACACATGAAGAAGTTTTACCTTTTTGAAAAGTGCAACTGCCATAAAAGAACATGCTGCACATCAAGGTCTTATTGCCTTGTCTAAATCTCATTTATATGACATTTGAGTCTACTTCGACAGAAAAAAACAGCTGGTAACTCTATGTTCATACATACTTGAACACTCAGACCTAAGGTTTCTCTTAAGAAGAAACTGCAAATGTTGCAGTTGAGTTTGTTCACTTAGGCACTGAAAGGCAAAGATGCAAGCAGAAAGAAAATTAGAATGTGTAGAGGCAGCTCACATTTGCTTTGGGTGCGTAGTAACTTTCAAAAGACTGCATTTTTCTGCCTCTGTAATTGCTACAAATAGATTAAAGACGCTCTCTTGAAAGGTAAAAACGTACCCTAAAATTCCATACTTTTAAAAGTCTGCAGTTTTCACAACAGCCAGTATTACTCTGTATCAGTGTTCAGCTTGTCTGGCTGGTTCATATTGCACCATTACACATCAAAAATTTTCCCTGTTTCTCCTTGTTCAGTCAGTCTGTTTCCTCTAAATACACTCACCTTTTGGACACAGTACTGAGCTTAAAAACTCACCTTTAACATGGGAAAAAAATAAAAAAGCAGCTAAAAAGGCAGAGGATATTAATAGAGAAATAGTAGTCACAATCATAGGCTTCTTCTTTAGATTCTGATGTACTGTAGCTACTTTAGCTACTCTACATGAAAAATATGAAAGGACTTTTTAGATAAACTATAAAAAATACTGTACACAAGCACCTGAGTTTCTTAAATTCACTTAACTTCTATCATGATCTTTCATGCCTTAAACCAGAATACAACACCATTACACTCTACTAAAGAGAAGTAAGGATGTTTTGAAATAATTCTGAATATGCACAGAAAAGACTAGTCTCAGAAACAAATGTGCTAGTTCTACCATGCATTTGTGGGCTCTTCATTATTATCATTAAATAATGACAAAAAGGCCAGTGAACTGGCACCAAGTTCTTTCTGGAAACTGGTCCTTGCACCAGCAAGGTGTGTAAAATTGTGCAGTTAATATGTGGGTTTCTACAAATTTTAAAGCAAAATTCAGAGGCAAAACCTACATACTAATCCTGCAGTTACTGCACAAGCTAAATGAATTACTGCTACATCACCAAAGTGGATGTAAGAGCTAGTCCCTAGAATCTTCAAATAGACTTTCTTTCGTTTTCCAGAATTTAGACTCACTCACTTTTAAATTACCTTTCTGCCTACCTGGTTTGAGAAACAGTTTACATTATAAAGGCCAGCCTGCCTAGTTGAATTCACAGCCAGAAAAGTAAACATTGACCAAAGAAGGCAAGACCTTCATCACGTATCATAATGTCTTCTTGTGTTTGCACTATTATTCCCTGTATTATTTTATTTCAGACAGTTAAGTGCCACAAAGCAGGGACCTCAGCTCCTTCTGTCTGTAAAGCAGTACTTGCACTTGGAGTGTTGTTCCATAATTTTTTTTTTTTACCAAATACTAACACTATTAGCTATTTTACCAAGCCTTGCTTTTCTTTTGAGGTTGAAAGGTACCCAGACACAACTGCGAATCTGCGGAGAGCTTATATGAGTGAACACCTTTATTAAAATACTACCTTTTTTGGTACACAAAATATGAACGTGTACACATATATACACACATGTCACATACACAAGCTCTGCACGTGTGTATATATATATATATATATATATACACACATATATACACACACACACACACATACAGACAAATACTAAAATTTCACAGAAGCTTCAGTCACCTAATTTGTCCAAAATTTTGTTTCTGCAAAACAAAGCACAGAACCCAACAGAGAACCAAGGGACCTATCTCAGTAAGAATATATGCTGCTGCTTCACGTGCTGTTTGATATTTTACGTGAACAAATATGAAAACAAACGTTTACCCTCCTATGCCCTTGATCCACACCTAAAGCCATGTTTTTCTCAGCTTGTTAACACGATTTTTTTAATATGATGACGTTAACAATGCCCCAATTAAATTAAATCAATTTACACCAGATGGAAGTACTGCTCTCTCTTCGTAAAGACAACTGGAATTACACCTAGCTCTCCTCCTCAAAAGATGATGATTTTGGAGGCATGCCCATGACTCTGTACAGCTATGCCACCTGTTTTCAACTCGGGAATCAATTTGCAAACACAAGGAAACATCCAACTTTGAAATCATCAGGCTCCATCTTCCACCGCCTACGAACCCCGCCTCCACCTCATTAGCACGGTATCGATCAGCTTCAAATGCAGCAGGAAGAGGCATCCTTAGAAGTGCAAAAATATCCGTGACGATGCAGACTACGCACCAACCCCCGTTGTTTTTACAGGGCATCTGTAGGCCCAGCTCGCACAAATGGGCAGGACCGGGCGCTCGGCGAGCGGGGCCAGGGCGGGACAGGGCCCGGGCACGTGCTCGCCACGTCCCGCGCGCCCCGCAGCGCCGGCTCCTCCATGGCGCCGCTGCGGCCCGGCCCGGCCGCCTCCCCTACCTGGTAGAGCGCGGAGCCCGCGTCGGGGCGCGACCCCACGGCCGCCACCGCCTCCCCACGATACCCGCGGGCGAGCAGCGGGCGCAGGAGCCCCAGGCAGCGGCCCAGGAGCCGCGGGGCGCCCAGCAGCATGGCCTGGACGGGCCGAGCCGAGCCGAGCGGAGCCGAGCCGAGCGGAGCCGAGGAAGCGGAGCCGAGGAAGCGGAGCCGAGGCTGCCTTCCCAGGCCGCCACCGCCGCCACTCCCCCCGGCGCAGCCAATGGGCACAGCGGGGCCGGGCCGGGCCGCGGAGCTCTGGCCCGGTCCCCCGAACAAGGTAACGTCGTAGATCGCCCTTTAGAAGAATTGTGTTGGAACGCCCGACTTTCCACGCAAGATTACATGCTCACTTATACAGTAACAGGGACAGATCTTTTTAAAACCCAAACCTCTTTGGTCGAGTTTCTTCCTTGCTTGAAAGCTTTGCTATTCCTTCAGCATTCAGTTTTAGTTTGTTTGAAGTCAAGGCCCTTGTCTTTAGAGAGAGGTACACTGGGGAGTCTGATACCAAGTAAATTAAGCTCTATTCTGGAACAAAATCAGGGAACAATGACAAGGCCCCTGTTAAACCACACTCAGCCTACCGCTGTACCAGCAGGTCTGTGTGCACCCCAGTGGTGCAGCCCAAACTTCAGCCTTTCCTCTAGTTCACACTTCCCGTTAGCTAAGTGTACCTGCAAGTATTTAAAAACTACAATCGATACTTTAAGAAATGGAAACACAGGTAATAGAAAATAATTTATTCACATAATATACATACAGAATAGGACTACTTCCTTTGACACAGAAAGCTTACATATGATGATATAAGGTGTCAGACAACTCTTAAGCAAAGCAGTTTTATGCCACATCTTTGTAAAAATGCTATTTGTAAGTGTTGAGATTTCAACGATATTTTCTTACATCCTTCATCATTATAAAACTTTCATACACAAAACAACACAAATCATCTTCTTTCTATTCAAATTGAATTTGTTCTTTTAAAAAAAAATCCTCTAACAAAGTGCATGTTATTTGCTGCAAGGAAAAAGAAAGCATAGCCCCAATTAACAATGCAGGTAAGGCACCATAAATCTTAGTAATGAAGTAGTTGTTTTTTTCCCCCTTGTAACATGAATGCAAGCTAAAATGTATGCAACTACATGTAGAATGATTATCCCCTCAGAACTCACTCAGAAGGTACTCACGGCAATTATTTCATAGCCACTCCCCAAGAATCTATTTTTAGGCTCTATGCGTGCAAGTGATATAAACATGTCACACGTATCAGGAAGTAAACACTTGCATACTTAATATCTACAAGATATACAACACACAGAGTTACATGTATACATTAATCTCTTTCATGTTTACAGTAAAACACTATTTAAACATTTCAAGTTAAATGGATTAGGCAAAGCACAACGTACCATCTGAACAGAAAGTGTTGTTGGTGTTTTTGGAGGGGTTTTTGGTGGGTGAGGTGGGTTGATCAGACACTTTCAAGTAAGTTACTCTACACTGGGACCACTAGCCCCTTTTCCATCACCTCAAGGAATACTGCTGCTAGCAACATTTCATTGGCAGAAGCCTGCTAACATATCAATTTGCAGTAATAGTAGCTTTTTTCTGTATTTCTCCTCACTGACAAAATTTTTAAGGTTCCTTCAGAAGCCTTGCCAATAACTTCTGAAAAGAAAAACATTCTCAAACTTCATCAACTATTTCAAAATTAACTACATATTTATATTATTTACCTGCCAGTAAATGGTTACCCAGTCCAAAGCTGATGATAGGTTTCTTGAGAGCATTAACAATACCATTTAAACATCAGTTTCACCTTCATAGTAAATCATTTTGCAAAAGCACCTCCTAGTATTAAGTAATGGGAAAAATTTTAAGACTACTCAAATCTACACACTCATTTTTGTTCAAGCAGGAGTTTCAGACTAAATATTGAATCTTTCAGTGACCACCTGACTTAAAGAGTGCATAAACCTAACTACCTCATCAAGACCAATCTCTTGATGAGGTAAGTAAAAACTTAGACTAAAATCTAAAGCTACACCAGAATTTTATACCAAGTTACAGTACAAGCAGACATGCAACATGAGAAAACCTTTCTAATTCAACTGCTTCAAAGCAGCAAATCGTCAAAACAGCGACATTGTATAGTCATGGTTTAAATCCAATCTCTTTGTGCTACTTTGCACAAGGGAAACCAAGGAAGTCAGCAAATATACAAACACCTACATGTAAAAACAAGGAAAAGAAATCCATAGCTTTGCTTTCTAATCTAGAAGAAAATTAGCATTTATACTAGGAAACATCAATCTCTTCCTCCCAGTGATAAACAAGGTTGCAAACATTAACCTTGTGCTATCATCTCCTAGTAAACTGTGTTTTTAAGTTTTCAACACATTTTTAAAGAACTAATCCTGTTGGGTTTTTCAGGTTAGGATCTTTTAAATTACATGGTTAAAAAATTCTTACAAAAATACGTAATTTGGAGATTCTAATAAAAATACCTGCAGTACTTAACATATGTATGTATGTATTTACTACACTACTTCCAGTATTTGCATTCTGATCTTCAGAGATTACATTATATCCAAAAAGTTCATTCCTCCTTCTGACGTAACATACTTCGCAAAAAGAAGTAAAGAACTTGGAACGGTCAGTACCAAAAGCTTCAGCATTAAAATGGAAAAGGATACTTGTTGCAAGATTAAACATTATTTCATTGCACTTTTCTGTATGACAGTCATGCACTCATTATCAGTGTCTAAACAAGTGAAACCATAAGCCAGCAGTCATTAGTCTGGTCCAGTGACACACCATTGTAGTGGTTTAGACTATGTCAGCATTTTGAAAGTGCCCAGGTTGCTTCAGGAGGAATCCATTTCACCTTCATGGCATTAATTAACAAGAGTACTGTTATTACTAGCTGACAGTAAGCGTGACATAATGAATATCAGAACCAACTGTAACTTCTAAAATACTCTTTTCTTGTTGCAGTATATTTTGTGGTCCTAGGTTTTTATAAAACCCATTTGCTATTCTGAATCATCCACTTCCATAAAGATGTCACTGAAAAAGTACTCAGAGATTTTGGTTGGCTCTCCTTCCTTCTCTTGATCTTTAGCACAGAGAGGTGGCTTCTCAGATGAGTTTTTACTTGGAACCTGATAAAACAAGAAAAGGTTGCTCTTAACAGTCTTCATTGGTGGGTATGTGTAAATATTTTCACATATATATCCACTTGAGCTTTTTGTAGGGGTATTTTATTTATGTAGGAAGTTTTGACCAAAGAAAGAAACATCAGCTTACTGAAAATGAGAAGCAAATAGATATCCATGCAGAGAAAAATCATCCTAGTTCCCTTACAAGTTTCCTACACATGCACAAGTCAGAATTTGTTGACCAGAGCAAATACCACTCTCAAAACATGAATGCTACAAGACCATCTACCCACTCCTAAAACAACTAATTCTCTGTTCTTCACACCTCAGAAATGCATGGGTGTTCAAAATTAAACTCATACCGTAACTGCAGCATCAGCAGCTACATGCTCATGTTCCACAGATGATGAAGTAGACGGAGAGGAAGAAGATTCCCTATTATCCTTAGCAGATGGAGTAGGCTTCTTTAGACTTCGTTTTGGAGTCACAATTCGAGGCTTTTGGATCTTCCCTCTATTCCCTTTGGCATCTTCTGCAGATTCAGAATTACTTTTTTTGCAAATTAAAGATAAAAATCCCAACGGTTTTCGTCCACCCCTGTTCAAAACAAATAGAGTCAGGATGTCACAGGATTGCTCCATAAAAGGAAGATGAAGATGTAAATGGTATTGCAGGAGTCCAACTTATTACACAGGAAACAAACATACACCTACATACGAAAATTCTAAGGAAAAAACCAAAATGTCATTCTGAGAAAGGCTTTCATATTGCCGGATATGCTGGTAAAAAGAGTTTTTATGAACAGTCACAGAGACTCTTGACAATTTTTAACCCTGAGAACAGGAACCTACTATTTGCTGCTAATGCACAGCCCATAACAAGCTACCAGACTTTCAGAGAGTGGTTCCAAGAAGGATGGAGACAAACTCCTGAAGAATACACTGAAAATTCTGAACGTCCTTCATGTAATCAATAGGAAAAGAAACCTGATCCCCAAGGACGGGGCTACAGCAGACTATCTGCTGCAGGGTTTTTAGCCTCCTTACAGCATCAAACCCAGACCAGTGAGTGTACGGAACTCATGGCAGCAAGGAACGTACACAAAGCATTAACTTTTCATGTTGTTAAGAGTTTACAAATTAGAAAGTAAGCTTTAAGGCAAGGATTCTGATATTTATGCATCACTATCCAATTGCCGTGGATGTCCCAAGTACAAATAGCCAGTATTGGTACTCACACAAGCATGAGGAAAAAATAAATGACAGATTAGAAGAGGCCAGCAGAGCATTACAATCAAAATAATTGAGCACAGGAGCAACAGAGGGCAGGAACTCAAAACATTTAAACAAACAGTACAGAAAGGTATACTTAAAAAATCAAGTCAACAGATAGATAAGAAGAATATCCTCTGAGCTGCCAAGATTGAAACTCCTTAGGGGAAATGACTTAAATTAGTCCTAAAAATCCAGCATGCTCAGTACTGCACCAGTAACACATCTTACTGGCAGGACAAACACCAAAACAAGTGAATGGGTATATATCTCACAACATGAGACTCACCCATGGAAAACAACAATTCTCTTAAGTTCCTATCACAGGCAATGGATGTCTGCTTAACAAGAGGCATCTATCAATATCTAAATAGACACACTACATCAGTAGTGCCCCCCAGTTGATCTACTGAGTAAGCTGATGCAAATTTCAACGTGGACAGTTTGATCCTTCCTAATTTGCAGGAGAGTATAGAAACTGTAACTCTTAGCCATGCAGGCCACAAACAATGGTACTGAAAAAATGTCAACATAGAAACAAGATCTTTTTTTACAGAACAAGCTGACATAACATTATTGCAACTATTGCATACCTGAGTAATGGAGTTTTTGAAGATGATGCTGTGCTTCCACCAGTATGTTCCAACTGTGCAGATTCATGCACATTCTCCTGCTTTCCTTGTCTGCTTATTTCTGCTTCTGTGTTAGAGGTTAACCTACACATAACCTCCTCTTCATTTTTGGATGCTGGATTCTCAAGTGGTGCTTTCCCTAAGCTCTCCGAAGTCTCAAGATGGCTTCTCTCAGCCAGCTGTGACACAGACTCAGACACCAACACAGAAGTAAGTACTTTTTCCTTTGCTGAAGACTCTGTTTTTTGAGAAGGATTCCCTGTAAAAGAAATTGAGAGTCAAAAACTTCAGTGATAACACAAGAGCCCAAAAAATGCCTGTGACATTAAGATGGCTTGCACCATTACAACAGAAGGGCTGAATTTTTGTTTAGTCTTATTTGTCCATTTATAAGTCACCACTACAAATTAAAAGTTCATGGTCTACTTTTAAAACCTGTAAGATTATACAGATGTTATGAGGAAAAGCTGGTAGAAGTGTGGTTTTAAATTTTACAGCACAGTCTTCCCCCTCTCATCCTTTACAGCACACTATAGACCTTAGTCTAGTCATCTAGCTTCTACAACTTCCCTTAAAAGTCTTTTTCAGAGCCAAAATTGTAGGCTCAGGTCACTGAAGACTGCATTGTCAGCAATTCTGCTTTTTCTCTGTTTCTTCAGAGGCAGACTAAGCTCCCAAACAATTACATACTTTTTTAGTAGAAATGCAAAACAAAATAAATTTTTTTGGCATAGTATGGTTAAATGCCAGGTAACACTTTTGATTATTAGTGCTCTTTAACAGGTGGAAATATTTGCTTAAGAGAAGATAACATGTTTAGACAAAAAACCCTCTCAAATTTTACCAATAAACTAGCTACACCAGTACTTTCAGAACTGTTATTAAATTAACAACATTTATGTACGGCAGACCTAGTTTATGGCAGAAAACATGGAATGGTGGTATTAGTGTAGTACCAGGAAAATCTGTTTCTATTTTTATATTAGATGACCTCAGAGAGAACTATTTAGCATGACACCCAGTGTTGTGATGTATTTACGTTCATTATACTTTGGCTTACAAGTTTAAGTGTACCTACCAGAAGTTATCACTGGCACATCTGTGGATTTAATCGAATAACCCTGTATTTAAAAAAGAAAAAATAAAGGTTTTTTATTGCTCACAATACAGAAGAGACAATGAAGTTCATAGACTCATATCACACATGCACAGTTCTAAGAGCAGGACTGATACAGAAGACAGTGCAGCATCATTCATCACTCAACTCATTTCCTGAGCAGGCTTTTCAAGGTGTTCTTATGACAAATGACTCAAGACAAGGATATTGAGATAAGAGATCAAAGAGGGAAGAAGACTGTTATCCAGCCCTTCACAAAAAAGCTCTCTGGATCATGTGGAGCATTACTACCCATTCCTACATCAAGGTACACTGTACAATCTTAGCCCACTTAAAAAGATCAATGGTAGTCACTGCCCCAAGCTTGGTCATATTGTAAAAAAGCACAGAAGGAAGCTGGAAAGATGGTGGCTTGTTTTCACTGGCAGCTTGCTCTTTTAAACTAGTACCTGCTATGTTAAAAATCGATAGGAACATATCTATCTAACAGATTCTTCATGTAACAGACACAATGCAGATTCAAAACATCATTCAGTGAACCTAGACAGTCTGCCAGTCATCCAATATATATCATCCAGAGTTTCCCCTCCTGCAATGTCATTGTCTAAAGGGTGATGCAGAATGAACCAAATAAGACATATTACCAGTCTGTCTACTAGGAAGTCAAATTAAAAAAACCCGAGAGCCTGCAGATTCTCAAAAAACCCTAATACTAAATAATGAATATCCAAAACCTGTTGTAGATTTCAAAATTAAAAGGAATCTATAGGTGTTGATTTTCCTTTTAAGTTTTACAGGCAGTACATATTTAAGCAAGTAACACCATTAAAAAATAAACATAATTAAAATGCTCTATTATGTGTTATGCATCTACCCCATGCATGAAAACTCACCAAATTACGATCTCACCTTGTAAGTGGTTTCCAGGTTATCCTCCACTGCAACAGTAGACGGAGTTTTCTTGGAAGAAGGAAAATCATTCTTTTCAAGCTCTGCAGCCAACCGTTTTTGAGCTCTCTGCAACTTTGGAACAGGGCCTACTGATGCACTCTCTAGTTGTTTGGTTTCCATACTGCTGTTTAAAGGTGCAGCAACTTCACCAGCTGCAGTTGTCAAGGATCTGATAGTGTTTACATATAAAGTCATTAATGTGACTGTACAAGAAGCCAAAATTTACTTTGTATAAGGTTTCTGTATGGAAATTACACATGGATCTATGGTGATACTCTTTCTTGCTTTATGTCAATATTAACTTCAAATGTACCATTTACTACCGATAAACATTTTGTTGTGCTATGTGGAGTTAGTTTTTCTAGCCATAATTGAATCTAGTTACTTTAGCTCTTCTATTTGAACTCCACTTGGTCTTTTCATATGAAGTAAAAATATGGCAACTTACTAACTGCCCTAGAAAATGCTAAAATACAGTCTTATTTATCTGCACAGTTGAATCCCCCCGCACTGAATGATCTCAAAAGACATACAGACATATATAAGACATACAGAGAAGCAGCAGAGACTAGGAAAATAGGGTAAAGCAGTATGGGAACAGCGAGACAGATCATGTACTCTAACTCTGCCTGTCAGCTATTCTGTTTATCATCAGTAGCTCCACAGGAGTTAGAATTCTTACACTGTATAGCCAACATTCGCTCAAAGACCTATCCTTTCAATAAAGGAATGATACTAGCATCTGATATCCCAGAGCAAGACTCTCCACAATTATGTAGAATTGCATCACATCTCTAGTTATGATCTGAGGACTTACATTAGTAGAGTATTAGGGTTTGGGGGTTTTTTATTACTTTGCAACGATTCCATCCTTCAGAATGTCTTTTTCCTTTGATTTTTTTTTTTCTCCCAAGCTGACTAGATTTAGTGCAACTGTAATGTTGACATAACAATTTTGTTACACTGCATTGAGAGGTACTCTTTGTAAAAGAAATTCAAACCCTTTTGGATTGCAGTAGACAAACCAGCTATTATTCTTTTGAGTAATTAATTAGTGTTTTCATCTTGTCTGCCTTTTGAACATAGCACAAACTCAAGAGAATGATATAAGAATTTATATCTAGTTTTATCATGTTTTCCAGAAATATTCCACATTTTCTACATGAAAAATCTGGAAGAGCAGTTAATAAACAGCCACTCTACAAAACTGTTAAAGTACTGTAAAAATGTAAACATGCTTAGATTTTTTCATTTCAATTGCTTTGCACTGTAAGGATTCAAGGCAAAATAAGGCACAAGCTGGACAAATGATTTCTACTAAAAAGCAAGACTTACTCTAAAGGATAAATCAGAATTAAAGTGACACCAAAATCCCAGCTAACTAAAACACTAACTTTAAAACACCTATGTAATCTTCCTCAAATCTGATTAGAGCCCTTTTTACTTTCTTAATTCTCTAACCAGTCCGTCAAAACTACCTCCTCTTGAATTTCTTCTTTTAAGAAGTTCTAATCTGTACTGCACATTCAGAGAACAATCAAGGTACACAAAAAGTGTTTCACTTTGATAAAAAATAAAGCATTTACCTCTCCACTGCAGTCCCAGTTGTTTCACTTGTACTTATTGGGCTGATAAGTATTGGTGCTGGTAGTACTGGTTCTGAAGTTTGTTCCAGCATAACAGATGCATCAAACTCTTTTGAGTCAGCTGGGATTTCCACCAGTGTTAAAATGAATGTCTGTTCTTCCTCTGGACATCTATGATCATCATTCACTACTATAATTTTTCCAGGGAAATAAAGAAAAAATGGAAAATTATTAATCAAATGCGAAATTACACTGTTCTCTTCATGTCCTCCCTATATGGAGTACTGAAATTTTAGGCACTCATTTCTCATGGAAAAAGGCACTGGGTTTATTCTTGAGACAATAAGCTTCCTGTCTTCTTAGATGAGATACACGTCATCATCTCCTGGTGCCTATTCACTGCAGTGGAATCATGATTACCGTTCAGAATGAGGAACGTTAAAAATGCCTAGTAATGATGAAGATTTTTAAATAGGTGCTCTAGCATTAAAGAGTAATTTCAAGTTTTATTAAACTTGTGTCATGGTGGTCAAATGGCCCTCTGTCTTTAATTGCAACTCTCAGCTATTAAGAGTTACTTCCTTTAATGGCAGATACCTGCTGTTTTGAAGGTAAACACAGGATTTTTCCCCTCACTGAGGACTGGCAGAAGAGAAGCACAGTCTTGAATTTAATAGATGAAAAACATAAATAATTTAGTCAACAAACAGACATTAACAGATAACTGCCAAATGTCATCCATTAGAACTTAAGGAACAAACATTTGTAAAGTTTTCAAAAGGTGGAAAACAACAATGGCACTCCCTTATTTAAGACAGCTCTCAATTATGTAAAACTCTTATTCCAACCACAGCTTGCTTGGGTTCTTTATCTAATTAAATATGATTTAAGATGCTTCAGCCCAAGATTCTTGCAAAAACAGAGCATAGCAACAGATGTCTAAGAAGTATTAGCCTGATCTTTTGCACAAGCTCATGAGTTACAGCTTTGGACTGCAGTTTCCATGTAAAGTTAAGTATTCTGGGCTTCTGACACTGTGACTATCCCATATGTTAGACAAGTAGCGGTTCCAAACCAACTGCATTTCAATTTGTTCTAGGGAAAAGCAGACATCACCTTCATAACTTTCATAACATATCAGTTAGGCATTAATCTGTTGACTCAGTACAGCTAAAGAAGGAAATTTGATTGTCTTACTTACACTTCTCCTCTTCTTCTTTCTCTCCTGCTCCACACTGGCACAGTACAGCCCTCCTACTCACACAACTCTGACAACGGCATTCACTTGATAACTTCATGAGCAACTATAGCTCACTAAGCCAGTGGAAAACTACACAGTTTCTCTCCCTCTGTCATGTTCAGTTTTCGATGGGTGAGTCAGAGGTGCATAAAGGGCTCTAAAACCTGCTATACCTACCACAAGGAAAGCAGCAGGAGCTCACAACAGGGAAAAGAGAACAAGTTTCCCTTCTATTGATATTTAAACTTAATGAAGGGCCATTCAAAAAGTTCCCAAATCTAGTTTCTGTTTACAAAAGAGGCTAGGAAGGGGAATGTCACAGTGCTGTGGATCATTATCTGTGTTAATGGAATAGACTGATTATTCATGTCAATGAAAATTCTTTTTTTTTAATGAAAATTTTAGGTTTTTTACTCTTTTAGTAACTGCAAAATACACAAATGTGGGCTTTTGCTAAACTTTGAATATTAGGACATTATACCTGAAGTTTCTTCTGTGCTGCTTACGCAATGTTGTTGAGCATCCTGAGTACAAGCTTCATTCTAGAAACAACACAGTTGAAATAAAACAACTTAATAAATCTGGGAAATAACTGTAGGAAACAGGAAGAAACAAAGAATGTCAAATGCTGAAGAGCTAAAAAATCTAATCACATCATCATTATTGCATGTGTCAGTTTTCACTTCTAGCTGTTCTAGGTTGAATAGTACTAGCCTGACAAGGACAAGAGACACTGGGGAAATATAAAACTCATATGCAGCTCGTTGTAAACTCATATGCAGCTCATTGTCTGTATTGATGGTTTGTCAAAATAAATTTATACTTCCTACAGGACAACGCTGTCAAAGATGACTCATACAATAAACTGTTCAGTGGCACTAAGAAAGCAGCTTTCTACAACCCTTAACAAACCACTGAGTGCCAAAGAAAAACACCCAGCTCTGCAGCTCATCTATCCCTTGCCTTTTATTGTTTGCCCCTTTCCCCAAACCAGGAATAATCTACTGCAAGTTGCCTTTTCTCATACTCTCTGCCAGGCCTGTAAGAGAAACATCATTCTTGCACATTGCTCCTAACATGAAATCAGCCTTGACACATCTGTGCCAAACAAGCTTCTGTGCATCAGCTGTTCCACCATAACTACGTGCTCACTGATCTCAGCCAACACTAGAAGGAAGCCCTGAGGAAACTGCAAATGAACCTTTCTCTCATGAAGAAATAAGGTAACTCTCATTTATACTAGAATACAGACACACAAACCACTGCAAAGAAATGGATGTGAAAGACGTAGTGCTTGGCCATGACATACATGATGATGATATAAAGGATATAGAAGTATGTAAAAATATGCAAAATTTGTGTCTGTCATATAATAATATGCCTATAAAGCTCTTAATTGCTTTTTTAAATAAATGAGAAAGAGCATGACAGTTTGCTTTAAACAAAGCAAATGAGAGTGACAACAAACATGCTCCATCCAAGCAGTAATGTTTTAACTTCAGTTTAATATAAACAAATGTAACAGTAAGAGGTCACACTAAATGGACACATGAATCCTAGGTAATTTCTTCTATCAAGACTCCTTCAAAATTCCTCACAATTTTGCTAAGGCGTATCACTTATTGCTGAAATGTTCTAAACAGAGTCTGCAAAGATTAAGTTTGTCTGAAAGATTGTTTGGATATACTCCTGCAAAAAATCAAGTTTCATTTACCAGCTGAAGTATCTTTAGAACTGGTCAGCACATTTGCACTGAAAACCTCTTTCTTCACAGAATTTCAAAAACTGGACACTTCTGGACTGTAATTAAGTTCTTTACCTGAGTCAAGTTAACTGGACATATATTGTCCTCAAGAGGAAAAGGACTTTGGTCGGGAATTTCATCCACGGAACTTGGATTTGGATAGTCCTCCAGTCCAAGGTGTGATTTTTCAGGTTTCAGTGATGCAGTTAGAGATCTTAAATATCCTGAATTTCCACAAGCATCTCTTATCGGCTTTTCTGTTCTGCAAGGTATATATCTAGTTAATTTGAAACCAAATGAAGATACCCTGTGCATATGCTAAATTCGGTATTATGATTTGTTTAATATGAAGCATATGTAATTACACAGAAACAAAGCACCTGTTTAAAAACTACATCATTCTACTAAATAAAATGCATAATCTTTGAACAGGTCTACATGAAGACTTTCAGGGAAAAGCCTCTGTAACTCCATTAATGGAGGCATTTCTACTGAAAGAACAACCAAGCAGGAAGCCTTTTAAGCTCCTTAACATTTCTAAATGAATCAACTCCTTAACATTTCCTTGCAGTTTCATGAAAGACAGTTAAGTAGTAAGGTAATTACTAAGTTCTGAAATAGCAAACATAAGTTAATGTTCTACCTCCAAAAGCTGTAGCACAATATGCAAGGGAGAAAAACCTAAAGTCTAAACTGTACACTATCTGTATAAACATACACAGTGTCCATGAGCACACTGTTTCCATTACAGTCGCATACTACACTTGAACTTCAGCTGCATATTTTAAGAGACAGCAGGAATAAAGTCAGTTATTAAGTGATGAGTCTTCCTACCTCTCAGTTTTGTCTATTTGCTTGCTAAGTTCCATACTTCCAGTTGCAAAGTCATGAAGAACTGAAGAATCATTTGCAGCTAGTCTGATTGGTTCTAGTTCCACCATCTGCATTTCTGCAGTACCCTTCAGGGCTGTAGGATCTAAGTTTTATAAGAATAAAAATAAAAATAATGTCTTTTCAATCTGCAGGTGTATATACATATTCATATTACCTTTTACATATAACCTTGTATATATTAAAATTTTGTAGTATGTTTATATAGACACATACATAAATGTGCACATGTATACTTGTGTCTTATGTAAGTAAGGCACATACACATATCTCATTTTGCCTTTCATATCTTGTGCATTTTGCCAGTGATATGAAGATAATTAAGAGTTTGAAGACTAACTTTTTTCCAACTGCTTTAAGAATAGAAAACCAGTTCTTTCTATCTCCTCTTCTACTTTTAATGGAAGGAAAAGACAGTAATAAACAGAAAAAAAGTACACTGTATTGGACTGTATTTCTGGAATTGGCAGTTCAGTAATTTAAGTGCTTTCCAGGTAACTTAATACCTGCAGGAAAAAACTGCTACTCAAATTTAATTCAATTTTATGCCAAAAGGTATACTTATGTATAAAAGTATACCAAATGAGTACCCTATGTTACAATGGTGATGTATCATCTGTGAACATGAAAGTGAAGACTTTCAGCTTTGTTTCATTTCATGAATAGATGTGAATCTATCTGAATAACCATTTTCAGAGCTCTAGGATAAGAAACAGGCTTACCAGTTGGAATTTGTTCTAGCTGTTCCACAAGTACATTTGCATTCAGTAACTCCTGCAGTATGTTTTCGTTGGACCTCAGTATTCCAGAGGTTGGCTCAGGCTCCAGGTGTCCACCTCCTGTCAGTCTCATACTATTCGCCACAGGCAAAGAGCTATCACTGAAAGTAAAAGGAAAAATGTCATCAATAGAGTTTTTTATTTTTGATGGTTAGTGAAGATACAAGAGATATGGGGTAGATCAGACAATGAAGACTTGAAATGCAGGCTGCAACTGGCAGAGAAGACAGAAAGCTATTTGGCAGAATAAAAAAAATAAAAATCATCTGCGAATTGAAACAGATAGGTATGCTGCAAACTAGTATGTTTCCAACGTAAAGGAAGAAAATAAAAGAATATTTGAAATGTTTAAATAACAGGAGAAGATCAGAAATCTAATACATACCATATGGTATAAGTTCTGGTTTAATGATACAATTAAACTGGATGCAAAATGAAGGATCTTTGATTATGATTTTTCAAAGAGTATAATCTCATAGTTTATTCAAGCAATCAACAAGTTAAACAGTCTTTCAAATAATACATGGTCACCAGTAGATGTTTGAGGGGTATGCATACAGGGGATGGGTAAAGGCCAACGGGTTACAAAGGATCTGCATAGGGTGTCCTAAAGGACTGTGGGTCTGTCTTTTCTCGAAGTGACTAAAGAAGTGGTTGCCTTTCCAGGGAGTCTTGCTGGGCGATTACGCAATCTCCTTATCTCAGCAGACATCCCTCCAGGGCAGGGGCTGGGCATACCCCACAGATGTTTTCTCTGGAAAAGTGTCGGATTAAGCTGTCTCGTAATTCACAAATGCAGAATTATAAAAAATCAATCACTAAAAACCATAATGATAGAAGATCAACTGGTTTCTTGCCATCTCTTTGCTCTGAATCTTTGATCTACACCCCACAGCAGCAGCGATACTTAAGCTATTTGTCTTGGTCTGATTAGCTGTAGAGAACTATAGGAAAAAGAGCTTGGTAATTAACAGGGATGCAGTACAATGTGGTCTGCATATTTTATTCTCCCCCATGCCTCCCCAGGTAAACTTAATTTCATGAGACAAAAACTAGTTGTAGATCCCCAAAATTACATACAAACACCTCATGGAAGTCATAAGAAGGAGACAAGAGGAGTTTTTGCAGATTACATAGCAAATCAAATAAACTGAGAAACCTTTACTAAAGCAAGACTGCTTGCAAATCAGTAAAAAGGCCAGAAAGAACCTCGCAAAAGTAAGCAGTGTCAGAGGATCTCTCTCACTAAAGAAAATGAAGTGGTAATTTAACCTGGTATCGGTAGCATCCTTCTCTGAATACTCGTCTACACCTATTCCTGTGCCAGTGATTTGATTCTCTACATTGATGTTTCCATCCTCAGAAGGCAGTAATTCCTTGACAGAAGTGTCTGAAGCAAGCAAATACTGACTAGAAGTTCTGTTTTCTTTGGAGTAGGTGTGAGTTACGAGGCTATCAGCCATGTCCAAGTCATCTTGAGCAGGTGCCATGTGTGTTCGTTCTAGTTATAACAATAAACAGAATGGGAAAACTTCATTTAAAACACTCAGGTTTGGCATGTATATAAAGCTATATAACTTCAAGCTGCATTTAACACAGTTTGTATCCTCCAAAGACACAGATTCAAATCCCAGATAAATACAGTCCTCAGAGAACACTTCTGGTAGTAAGAACACAAAAACTAACATTCAACCAATGAAAGCAGATAATAAATGCTACACAAAATCTGTAAAACCCAGGTAATTTCACATTTCATCTAGTTAGGGTGAAACTGCTATGCTTCACATTAAAGGTCTGAAAGATCACCGACAGTTACAGTCATTTAAGCTTGATCCCTTTCTTTTGTCCAGTTTACGTGACCAGATCAATTCAAACATGTGCTTCCTGAAACAAGTTCCACAAACAACTTTCTAGCACTGACGCAGTTGGCAGTATTCAGTAGGGTGCCTGCCTTTTTCCAGCCACCCTGCATTGGCTAGACTTACTATATGTTACAGTGCAGCAGGACTAAAAGCATAAAAGATTCTTGACCTCCTGCTATGCAGCAGCAAGTGGAAGAGCTTTGCAGCCACTGCTCCATCCCTCCTTAGGTGGACCCAGAAAGCACGAGAGCAAGGCTTTGTCTCATAAATCAGATCATACCTTCAGAGCTTGTTTTCAACTGGAAATTTGGATCACCCATTGCAAGTAAAGTCATAGCAGCTTCAGTGCTTCCATCGTTAATTCCTATGAAGTTGTACACACACATTAAAAATCACAAGCGCATTAACCAGAAATCCATTTACCCATATTCAAAAGTATTTGACACTACCACAAATACAGTGAAGTACATATTTTTTAAATTGACCTTACTTATGGATGAAAATGCTTGTAGACAAGCAGCCACTCTCATTCAGCAAATTCAAACTACTGTTAAAACACTGAGCAGCAACATGACTCCCTTTAATGGTGTACTGGATACAGGTGGCAAGGTGTTGGCAGCAGGGGGGCTGCCCTGGACACAGACAGTTCCAGCTGATCCACTGCAGGACACAGCTGAGCCTGAGAGTCAAGATGGTGACACCTTTGGGAAATGTATTTTAAGAAAGAGGAAAATGTGTATATTGGTAGCAAGTTAACAAGAAATACATGAGCAAGATTGTTTCATATCTACCTTTGTCCACATCTGGATTCTCATGTATGGTTGTTTCCTTAAATACAAAGAAAAACAGTATCAAAGTTCTACATAAAATGACTCCATAATTTTTATTTAACACTTACACATAAGTGTGTAAGTGTTAACCCACAGGTTACCCCGGTTTTAAGGCTAACAATATTTACTTACACAATTTTCCCATAGCTGTGCCTCATACTTGTGTGGGACAGGTAGCAGTCTAATAAGCTACAGTTACATTCAGACAGGCAACAAGAGACTGTTGAGATAGCTTTGTATGAACTATGAAACAAACAAAAGACATTCTAACAGCTGTTGAGGTGCTTACTTTTTCTTCCCTCTGTACTACTGGTTGGATAGATGCACAAGAAAGACTTTCAGCATCAGTAGCCACCTGCACATCTGGGATATTCACAGATATTTCCAGCTGTAAAAATAATTTTACAGGTATTTCAGTTCATCAGATGCAAAAGAAGATCTGTCAAATGCAAATTTTTATAAATCTCACATATTTAACAGATGTTCGCCATCTAGAGGGATCCTTTGCAAAAATCATACCTTCTGATTTGAGAAGGAAGCAGTGGTATGAACAGGAGGCTGGCAGTGCTATCTGTAGCTAAGTGGAAGCATCAGACACCCTAAGGCCTTGTTTCTAGTCACTCACTTCTCCACCAAATTAAGTTATGCAGCTGAGATCTTTTATGGTGACTGTTTACCTCAAATGGGTTTTGTTAGTTTTCACTCTTTTTCTGCTTTTTAAGTCTTCTGGAAGGAAAAACAGTTCACACTTATTTCCAAAGCAAGATAGGGAATAGACATACAGACACATAGAAACACACCCACTCACCATTTTACCTATTTTTGTTTCTTCAGCTCTGTGTTTTCACTGAGAACTTCAGACATTTGACATTTTCAGAAATGAGGACTTGAAATTTGACAGAAAGATTATGATATTTCCAGGGAAGTTCTCACAAAAAACACTGCTCAATCTGGGCTGCTCTCAAAGGCTTGCGCTTTTTACAGATACTTTTGACTGACCTATTAAAATTTTACAACAGCTGGGTCCTCAGGTCCTCTGACCACATCCCTCACTAGTACTACTGTCTCCTAAGTGTTAAACCAGGCAACTTGCTTGTCATTCCCCCACATAATACATATTCCACATCTCTGAAATCAAAGGTTCAGCAAAAGTTTCCATGCAGCAGCTTTGCTGCCCATTATTACTCTAGAGACCACTTGGTGTTTTGACAGAGCTTTAAATTATTCTGCAGTTTCACCTGGAGAAAGAAACAGTGTGATTAATTCAGAAGACAATAAAAAGCAGGATTTCAGTGGGCAAAGAGAGGAAGAGGACTAGCAGTAGCAGTAAGCAAAAAAGCACCAGAAAGCAAAAATCACTGAAGTGAATGGAAAGTAGCGATGACGGGGAAAAAAAATAGAAAAATGTCTAATTCTTTGAACACAATCCCTTCCAAGGCCTTGAACAGAGGCCACTGTTCCCAAACCTGCACAGTTCCCTGGCACCAAAAAATGTATGCCATTTCCCCTCTGGTGATTGGTCTAAGTAGATACAATACCATGTGTTGCTACAGTGTTACATGCTCAAGTTCAATTACAGTCTAAGGGTGCACATGAAATATAGGCCTGCACTCCAGGTGTGTAAGTTTACAACTCTACAAATCATCTATGAAAGAGTAAAAATGCACAGTATTAACAAAGATATAGATGGTCTCTCACTGAGAGCATCAGGGACTGTTGATCTACCCCTGCCGGACAGAGCAAGAACATCCTTAAGTGGACTGCATCCCATGGAGAACCCACACTGGAGCATGGAAAAGGAAGGAGTGGATTCCACCACACCACCAAACTCTACTGCAGGAACCAAAGCAACAAGGGCTGGAGATTTTAATGGATATACATTTAAATTTTTTAACCCATCATCTGAGTTGTACATGACAGTAAGAAGAACATGAATCAAGGGAAAGCAGGTCTCACAAGAAACCAGGCAAGCACAGCTGTCACTGACCTGAGCTGGCTTTGGTACCCAAAAACTCAACACAGCATGCCACCTCTCCTGAGCAACCATGTAATACATGGAGCCCAAGGCATGGCTTAAATAACTAAAAAGGCCATTTGATGGACATTATAAGGTGGGGGGCAGGGCACTGACCAAGGGAATGATAGCCATATATTTTTCAAAGAACAGAGAGAGAAGCTGTGGTTAATAAGGATGTACTGGATAGTGTAAGACCTGGGCATGATACAAATGATATGAAATGAAGAGTGAAGACTGTACTGGGCATGGCTGGGATGTATATGCTGTCTTTTGAATTGTGTGGTAACACACCGGTGTTTTTTGCTGTTCCTGCACAATGTCAAAGCTTTTTTTCTATTCTTTTACCCAGCAAGAAGTGAGCAAGGGGGGTAAGCAAGAGATCAGGAGAGCATACACCTAGTACAGCTGACCCAAAATGAGCAAAGGGAAATTCTGTATCCTGTGATAATGTGCTCAGCAATAAAAGCTCAGGGAAAGGAGGGAGAAGAGGAGGCCATTTGTGGTTATGGCATTTGTCTTCCAAAGTTACTCTTAAAAAGATTGAGGCCCTGCTTTCCAGGAAGTAACCTGACAATGGAAAGTAGTAAATAAATTCCTTATTTTGCTTTTTATTTACATGCTACTTTTCCTTCATGCATGTAACTGTCTTTATATCAATAGAGAAATCTTCTGACCCTCCTTCCTAATTTCTCCTAGTCCCACAGGAAAAGGGAGTGAGCATGCAGATGTGTGTGTCTGGCTGCTGCTCTGGTCAGCCTACCTGACAGTTAAAAGTTTCTTGGCAAGGGGGACATGACCTACAGGAACATTTTTGTCATACCCTCATTTCCTAACATTCAAATATGAAATCGAAGTGCTCCATTTGATCCATCTTGGGCCTCAAAACACATGGATAAGAATTGAGCCTGGACCTATATTCAATCCCAGTAAACAAACTGATGAGTACCTTGCAGACCTATATATAGTTGTAAACATAATTACATAACTGGATTTTAGGCTGACGCAGTATTAAGTTCAAAACCAAGTGTATGTCCCAAGTAACATCCCTGCTACTCTCAACACCATTCTTGAACTCAGATAAAACCCAAATACTCAGAGATACAAATAGAATAAAATCTTTTAAAACAATCAGAACAAAATTACGTATGCAGAACCCAGCAACACAATACCTCCTCCATGGTTTCCTGTATCTGCACAGGAATTGGTTTTGGAGATCGAAGACCTATAGGAACGAACACTGGAGCCTTGTTTACTTCCTCTGGTGCAAAGCATTCATCTTCATCATAAAGCTCAAAGTCATCTGCCTCGGCATCCTCCTCCTCTTGAGAAGCCCGAAGGGTGACAAAGGTTATCTTTGAACTTCTGGGTTCCTTCCCAGATTTTCTTCTCTGTGTAGTTTTCAAACTTTTGCCTCTGGTAACACGCACTGTAGCACCTTGCCTTTGATTCCCCTTCTCACTGCAATCAGCTTCGCATTCAGAGGCAGAAGAAGTAGCAGCTTTTGGCTCCAACACATGTTCTGGCAGTGCTGTCCACTTTGATGATCTCCTGAACTGCCCTCTAAAGTACAGAACAAAACCAGTGAAGTCCAAGACATTCCAAAAAGTGGGATACTACAAATCAAAACAAACTCAATTAAAAAAAAAAGTTATCATGACCAACAATGCAAACTATTTACTTCTTTATAGTGACAAGTAAGCATTTAATCAGAAATTTAATTTCTTCCTGTATACATAAAGTACTGATTGTCAATATGTATTAAGCAGTTTCAGAATGCTAGAAATCTTCACAATTAAGCTTGCAAAGATACATAATTCCTTGATGAGAAAAGTATGAAATAATTTTAATCTTGAGGGATGTGGAAGTCACTTGCTTTTTAAGTCATGTTTTAAGACAACTTCAGTTGTTTTTCGCTAAAGCTATACTTGAAGCCCCAAACTACGATACTTTAGTTGATCAGACTATTGTTTACAAACTTCGATAATAACTACTTATCTCCTTTGGTTTCTCAGACAGCATTCTCTTCAATAATCAGTTGATTCTGTTTCCTTCCTCAAAATCATGGGCACAACCACTTTCAGTATCAAAAGTAATTAAAAACATCCCCCCCAAAACATCCTCCCTGGTAAACTGATGGGGAGTGGAAACAAATGTCAGCAGAGGATATTTTTAGCACAAAGTTTCTCTTTAGGTTAATCCCACAATCCTTGTGCCCCCAAATACTCTCAAGTCCTCCCCTGTAAAATCAGGAATTTCTGTTGAAACCATGGGATGGACTGGTGAGAGTGCTGGCTGTGTTCATTTTATCAGAATACAGGCAGGGTAAGAGACATAGGGATATCTGCATGCATCTGCTAAGTTTAGATGGAAGACACAAGAACTGACATGATACACTCACGTAACATACGGCAGAACTATGGCCAATAATTATCAATCAGTTGAGTTTACAAACCAAAACAGTTGTCTTACCTCGTGAGATTGTCTGAATGTTTTTCCTGAGAGGCAGAAAGCTGAGAATCATCATCTTGTTCTACTTGACTCTCACTCTCTGATGATACCCCTGGAGGCTGGAGTATAATGTCCTGCCTGATTCTCTTACAATATGGTTCTTCAACATTCTCTGCAAAATTGTGTTTCCTTGTAGCTTCTGAGAAGGATCCAGCTTCCACTATATTGCTGAAATTTTGCTGAACGGAAGAAATAATTACGACCATATTAAATGCCAAACATTTATAATTGGTTTTGGTGACTTAGAGAACTTAGTTTGAAGATCTTGAGAATGTGCCCAGCTGTCATCTCTGATAACTTAGGACATTTTTACTCATTGTCTTTAATTTTGGGATCTTTAGCAGAAGTGTCATTAACTGGCATTATCTATGATGCCTGAATTCCCAGTGATGCTGGTCGTTAATAGACCAAGACCACGCTCAATTCAGCAAGAGTACCAACTCTTTAGAAGCTGGAAAGATGAATCATTTTCTAAAATTACCTATAAATTTAAAGAACAATTTGCAGGAAGGAATTTTTTTTTCTGCCTTGGGAACAAACTAGGAAGAAAAAACTATCATACTTTATATAAAAGCATTTAAATATTGTTCAACGTATACACAGACAAACATCAGCAACCACAGTTCATCAATTATGGATACTTGGCAAAAATAGTATGTTAACTAGAAGATTTTAGTCATCCATGTAGAAAATAGGGAACACCAGATAAACTTGACTCAGTTATCACTGCATTAGACAGAGATGGAACTAGTCTGGGCTAAGTTAAGCATGCTGAGCAAATTTAAGGTCTGAACTTTGTTCATACTCATTTTTATTTCTAAGTATACTAATACAGATTTTAGGTAGTATCTGAAGTTAGTTAATGGCCTTATTTTCCATTGTTCAATGAATAACAAACAGTAAATTATTTTTTAACAGTGTTAGCATGTGTTTATTATAATGCAAATTTCTGACCATATAAACCATGGAACTTAAGACAACAGTGTGTATTAAATATTTCCACAGATCTTACATTCTAAGTCCATTTATTCAACATAATTTCCAACAGTAAATTAAAAAAAAATTTTAAATAATCACATAACCTTTTCCAGCCGTATACTGGATTTCTGTGCCAGCTATGGTTCTAAGAACTTGGGCAAAAGGATTGAAGTATAACTGGCTCAAAATACATGATCAGCACTTACCACTGATACACCTGTTTTTAATAATACTGAACACTCTTCTTCACTTCTGCTCTCAGTGATGTCCTCTTCTCTGTTTTCACCTTCTTCAGGATAATCCCTTTTCCTAATAAGTCTCTTTAGGTCTCTCCTTGGGTTCCAATGGGGTTCCCTTGCTCTCTGTTCACTTTCCTCTCCAGAACTTAATTTATCATTGGACCTACAAAAACATGTTTCAACTTTTACTTCTGCAAAGTACACTCTATAAGCTTGGCTTACTATCAGATACTTAATACTTCCAGCAAGAAATGAACTTGTGTTTTGAATTTTTATTTGCTTAGTTGGTTACATGCAAAAAAACATAAGGAAGAAAAAAACACTGCAAAAAGGAGGTAATTTGTCTGCAGCAGTAGACCTTCCTGATTACTTTTGGGAAAAATTTTTGGAAGGAAAACAAAAGTCAGAGAGGGTAGAAAGCGTCAGCTATACCAACACAGTACTCCAAAATTAAGCAGCCATAGGAACATTATATTCACTAATTCCAGTGCTCAAGGTTTTAATACTTTCAAAAAGGATACAATTCTTACATCTGTTCAAACATACTCAGATCAGGAAGACAGAAATCTTGGCCTTCTAAATTCATGACTTGAGAAAAAGAGACTAAGAGTAATCCAGAAATTACAGTTTAGTCAACCTCATCTCAGTCCCTGGGAAAGTGATGGAACAAACCAACCTGGAAACTACTTCCAGACACATAAAAAACAACCTAACTTGGAGTAGTCAGCATGGATTTGTAATGGGGAAGCTATGCTTGACCAACTTGATAACCTCTTTCAATGACAGACTGACCTGATAAATGAAGGGAGAGCAGTAAATAGTGTCTGCCTTGACTCCAGTAAGGCTTGTAACACTGTTGAATACTGTCTCTTCTAACAGGCATGTAAGGGAGGTGATGAAGTACAGACTGAAAGTGGACTAAAAATGGAGCTGTCTGGTTCCAAGGTCTGTGATCAGTGACACAAAGTCCAGTTGGAGACCAATAACCAACAGTGCACCCTGTGGGTCAATACCGCGTCAAATCCTGTCCAGTATCTCCACAAATGATCTGGATGATGGGATAAGCTGTAACCTCAGCAAGTTTACACATTAGGCAGATCTGGAAGGAGTTGCTTCCCAAAGACAGAGACACCCAAAGGTTGTACTGGCCTCCAGAGGGACCTGGAGAGGCTGGAGAAATGGACTGACAGGAATCTCAGGAAGTTCAGCAAGGGGAGAGGCAAAGTCCTGTGTCGGGGGAGGAACAACCCAAGGCACCAGCACACGCTGCAAGCCACCCAGATGGAAAGCAGCTTTGCAGAAAAGAACCCGGCTGTCCTGGTGGTCTCCGAGTTGAACATGAACCAGGAAGGTGCTGTGGCTGCACAACCAGCTAATGGTAACCTGGGCTGCAGCAGCAGCAGAAGCACTGCCAGCAGGCTGAGGGAGGTGATCCTTGCCCCTCATTCAGCACTGATGAAGCCACCTGGAGGACTGACCAGTTCTGAACTCCCTGGTAGGAGAGACCTGGACACACTGGAGACAGCCCCTCAAGGGCTCACACAGATGGCAAAGGGGTGGAAGCATCTCTCCTACAACAAAAGGCTGAAGGAGCAGGAGCTGTTCAACCTGGAGAGAAGGCTCAGGGGGATCTCTTCAACAGTTACACAAAAACCCAGGGGGAGGGTGCAAACAGGACGGAGCCACGCTCTTTCCAGGGGTGCCCATTGACAGGACAAGAGACAATGGGCAAACAATGCAAGACAGGAGGTTCCTTCTGAACACCAGGAAATCCTGTTTCATTGTGAGGGTTACCAAGCGCTGGCACAGGCTGCCCGGAGAGACTGCGGAGTCTCCATCCTTGGCAAGATTCAAAAGCTGTCTGGACACAGTATTGGGCAACCAGCTCCAGGTGCTTGACTGGGGGGTTGGACCAGAAGACTTTTAACAGACCCTTCTACCTTCAACCATTCCACGAGTCTGTGAAAGTCTACCATCGTGGAAGACAAGAAGACTGTGAAGTAAAGCCCTTGTCTTGTTAGCACAAAGACTAACATTACACTGACATGATTTCAATGTAATTTATGGAAGAGATTTTAAGCAGAGTTTCAGAGACAGATGCAAAGCAGAAGATAACTTCAGAGAACAGCAAAAGTAAATTGAGACTGCTCTGTATTAATTAAGACTAAGCAAAAGGTAGCTTATAACCCAGAGCTGTCACATGTAAATGGCGCTATCTGCCTCATACGGGACACACATAAAAAGCATCATCACAGTAAGTTCTCCTACTGGAAAGAAAAATTTAAGAGACTCAGAATATATCTTACAGAAAACATAAAAAGAGCTTGCTGTCTACTTGCCACTTCTCGTTTATAAGGGAATGCAAATGGCACTGCTCAGTCTTTGGTCCACATTCATGGTGCGCCATACCCCAAGAATTTATTACTGAGAAATTCAGACAGCCAAATCCTGATTACTTTATTATACTCTCACCCATTAAGAACTTTCTAAATAGGAAAACAGCCTTGAAAAAATCCTGTAATCCTTTTAAAAACTTACATTACTTAAGAATGCCACCTAGTGACTTTCACAGCACACAGTAGAGAACAACTAGTACAGCTCAGAGCCTGTGCTTCCAAAAGCAAGTGCTGTATGAAAACAACTGGACAAATGCACAAAGTTTTTAAAGTACTGTTGTGTCTTAACCCCAGCTGGTAAGTAAGTGCCATGCAGTCAGTCAGTCCCCAAACCACAGGGAGGAGGAGAATTGGAAAGAAAAGGTAAACTGTGTGGGTTTAGATAAGAACAGTGTAATAATCAAAACAAAGTAAAATATAAAATAATGAAAAGGAGAGGCAGACACACAGACAGAGGGGAATGAAATGCAAGGGAAATAAGTAATGCACAATTGCTCACTGCTTGCTAACTGATGCCCCGCCCATCCCCAAGCAGTGTTTAGCAGCCCCTGGCCAATTCCCTCCATTACTGAGCTCGATGTTCCATTGTATGGAATATCCCTTCGGCCAGTTCAGGTCAGCTGTCCTGGCTGTGCTCCCTCCCAGCTGCTTGTGCACCTGCTCACTGGCAGACCATGAGACACTGAAAAGTCTTCAACTCAGGGTAAGCACTGCTCAGCAACAACTAAAATGTCAGTGTGTTATCAATGCTATTCTCATACTGAATCCAAAATACAGCACCGTACCAGCTACTCAGAAGAAAATAAACTCTACTCCAGCTGAAACTAATATAAGAGTTTACTTTGTCAACAGGTAACTCTACCTTTCTGTGGTATCCTGAATGCTTCCTATAGCATCTGTAGATAGACATTCTTCTTGCTCTCCATTGCTATGGCAATTTGGTGATTTTTTAGAAGAACAAAGCGTTTCTGATGTCATGCTTCTTAAATTTATGTCTAGATTGTCATTCCTGGCTGTATTTCCCACAAGCAACAATACCTCCATGTCATCCTTTGATTTGAGAAAAAAACCAACAACAGAATTAGCATAAAATATATCACGTGTAAAAAAAGTATTGGAGATTATGATCAAGCTGTTAATCTGAGGCAAAACTTCATTTAAAAACTTCCAAGTAGTTTATGGCATCATCACTGTTCCTTGTTCCTCTAGGAAAGCATTTAGCTAACTAAAAAAGATACTACAACCAATATAGTCCTTCAGGAGAAGCCTCCAAGGAGCTCAGAAGAAACCCAGCAATAGAAATACAGCATGCAGGTAGCTACTCATATATTATGATTATGGCTGGAATGTCAAAGTTCAAGTGAAGTCTTTAGATGTCCTATCAATGTGTCACTAACAGAATTTTGGAAAACCCTATAATAGCATGCAAATACTGAACAAGAATTCTTACTAGGCTGAAATTAATGAATGCATTTACAGCAACTTACTTAGATGTCTTAAAAACAGCTAGTGTGAACCAAGCATCAGAAAGTATAGTCAGAAATACGTGAACAGAATTCTCACTTTTGAGGAGAGAGGGTTTTCAGATTCTTCTGCCAAAGGCAGATTCTGTCCTTGATCCATTTCTTCCTCATCTGGGGCAGCAAGTTTTTGTACTCCTGGAGATTCTTTTTCGCTGTCTGTTCTTTCTAGGTTTGGTCTAGTTCTTGAAGACTCGATCTTTCCCAATTGTCCTGATTTCAGAGCACTCAGCTTACCTTCTTGGGAGGTAAATTTTTCAGCACTGGTGAATTTAAAGCAAACAAACAAAAACAAAAACAGATAAAACCACATTTGACTTCGGCTGGGAGGGAAAATAAGCACTTCTGCATTTAAGTTTTGAATCAACACTCGTACATGAGACTAATAGATTGCTTTGTTTAAGATCAATAGAATTTTATTTTAAAATACATTTCTCATTTATGGTTAACTTCGGAGCAGGAATAACAAATGTCTTTGTCAAGACATTTTTAACATAAAAAACAAGTTGGGTTGCTAACCATACCAACATCAAAGTATTGGCAGTCTAACACACACTTAAGATCTTATTTTAAGAAGAGCAGCAGTAAAATAGAAGAGCACATAGGGGGATCAATGAAAGTCAAGTCTCTTACATTTCGCAAAATTTATATGTTACGTGTGTGATTGCTACTTAAGCAAATACAGACCCAGTAATAAAAAACCTTGGTCAAGAAGAGCTATGAGCTCATACAGATCAAGAATGTACCAGATAAACAATGGCAAGGAGTGCAGCTAAAAAAAATGTGCTCTGAAAACACTGGAAGAAGCTGTTTGGAGGCACTGGAAATGAAATACTGTAGAAAGACAAAAGACAAGGAGCAGAGGAACTGACATTTGCAAAAGTGTCTCATTATGCACAGACAAAAGCTATTCAAATGTAATTTTGCTAAACTCAAACCTCACCTGCTTTGTTCAGACAATAAATTTTCAGAAATAGAGGGCACCTGAGGCACCTCTTGCTGTTCCTGTTCCTCTTTGCTCAACACATCTGCTTGACACAATACAGCTTCATTTTCACCCTTAAATTTACAGCAAAAGAAGCATGAAGAAAAATAGAAGTATGTAAGCTTCTAAAACAGACATGTATTTTACATACAAAAATAGAAACTATGCTATTTTCCCAATTGGAATAAAAGTAGGAATCATGTTATCATAGGTCAATTTATATGCAAAAAGGAACAGAAGTCTTCATAGTCCTGGGATACCTAGAGTTAAGCTCTTCAATACTGCATGCACCCAAACACTATGGGAAACACTTGTCTATTTAACATTCAATCAAATCCCTAATACATCAAGCACTGTGGAAACAAAATACTTCAGCAAACGGAAAACCTTTGAAAACTGGACACCGCAGAGGGCAGCACAGACACACCCAAGCCACAATAACATAACCTCAAGATCCAGAAGGCCTAATAAGCTTTACGTCTGTATTTGCCACATTGGTTCCACACAGAAGCCACTCAAACATATCCTTCACCACTTCAGGCCTATGACAGCTTTATTAGTAAAGAGGAGCATCAGACTGGATGATGAAAATCTTCTACAGATTCGCCCAGTACAGAGCGGATGCCTGTGCATGGTTCACAGGCCACAGGTCTAGAGCAGCCAAGACTGAACCACAAGGTACTATCTCAGCTAGGAGTGAGCTGATTGTGACACTGAAGGGAGATGAGAGATGAATGCACAACACAAGTACTTTACACAGGCTAAAGAATAAGACCAGCTATAACCATTCCAACATGAGTCACTCCTGCAAAGTTTACCTGTACTCCAAATCTAAGGCAAGTCAATGCAGACATCCCTACATCCATGATATGATTCATGTACAACCCACAAAAAGGTTACAGAGAACGCATCACACTGTAAACGGCTTTTGAGGATTTTCACAACTTTTACAGTCCCTAGTAAAGTATCTGTGGGGATACACAGTATCAGTTACTTGTATGAAGTAGAGAAGTACGAGGTACTGTAGTGATGAAGCCAGTTAAAGCTTATCAAATTAAAAAACCCTTTTTTTCATAAAAATGGCTGTCCTCTGCCTTCACTTGAGACATTATACTATATTGGTCAACACAGACTTGATTAATCCAGTCAGGAAAGGTGAAATGAGCAAAAAAAGCTAATTTTTATGCATTTTTATTCTTGAGTTTATTTTAAATGTGCATAATTTTTTCCTATCATGCAATCCAATCAAAATCAGATCCTTTGTAAAAAAAATAATTAATACTTTAAGTTGTAGACCTCACTGATTTCTTACCTATAATACCTCAGCTTACCAAGGTTTGGGAATTTTTTTTCATCTAATATATTGTCTCAGCCTCAGGCAACGCAACTTCCATCTTTTCATTTAACTTCATAAAACTGAGCACGCACTTTGAACTAACATTGAAGGCAAAGCCTTACTCTTACTAAAGCTTACCATGACAGCATTGTCAAACTCATCTTTTTGCTCTGCTTCAGGCTTTTTCTTCCTCTCATTTTCTGATATTTGTAACTCCTTCTTTCCAATAGCTCTTACCAAGTTTGGTTTGTACCTCTTTTTCCGTGCCAGCTGGATAGGTGGAAGAGGTGCTTGTTGACATTCTTCTTGAGTGCTGTTTTTGCTATCAAGGCAAAGTTAAGACAGAAAAAATAATCCAAAACTTAATACAAATGCATAGTACAAAAACAAACACAGGTCCATTAGTATTACATGCAAAAAACACTTCAGTTTTTAAGCGAAATCTTGTAAACAAAAAGCTCTGCTGAGTTTAAGTTACAAACAACAATTTGTTCCAGCAAAAATTTCAAACTAACAGTCTTTTGAATATTTCACAATAGAATTAACTAATTCACTAAAGTTAGCTTATTGACTACCTACTGCTATAAAACTGAAGCAATTTTCACATTGTTTCTCTGATAAGCAAACTAGTATTTCCCTGCTTACATGAAATGAATCCAGTCTTTCAGATGATGAAACAGTTGTAAAGAGAATGCTCATTAATTTCATTCTTAGCATAGAAGCTACCGAAATTTTAGTCTCACTAGTGTTGGAACTATGAGAATGGAAATTTTGTGCAGTATTTTCACTAGAGTATATTTACCAGATGGCAATCCACTAGCACGAGGACTTCCTTGTAAAACACTTTCATTGTTACAGTCAAGAATAAAAAGTAGCTAAGCCCTTACGCTGCATTAGTAGTTGAGATGTCATCTTGGTTAATTTCAGGTAGACTGAACTGCATTTCACCATCCTCTGATCTTGAAAATGTTTTTGGGGACTTAGAACTCGGCCTCTCAGAAACCTCCTGAGAGCAAAACGACTTCTCCTTTCCCAAGGATTCTAGTGGGTTTAAGACTTCACATTTTCCTGCTTTCTGAAAAATGTAAACACAAGAACCAGAACAAGTTGTAATAATAAACCAAAATGAGACTTTATTATGTCTATGAAGTTTGGTACTTACCACTCTCTGAAAAACTCAAGATTGAGTTTTTTGCGCTCTCCTACAAAACTCCTAAGTAACTGCTCACTAATGATTTCCTACTCTTTCAAGGACAAATACACACTTTTTTAGTTAAGACAAAATAGCTCGAAATTGGTATTTCTTCTGTGCCATCTTCTATTAATACTTCTTCTTTCTTCACTGTCAACTATAATGCCACTTTGGGTCAGAAAGACATCTGGACACATAGCAAGAGATACAGTCATCTTTTTCTCCTCACATACGACCAAGTGAAAAGTACACAAGTTTTAATACAGAAAATTTCAGCTTTTGAAAAAATTATTTCAAGAAGTTATTAACTTCATATTTTTTTTTAATCATCAGTATTTCATTTCACAAAACCAAAAGCTCAAATATAACTAAAGTTAAAAAAAAAAAAAAAAGCCTTACATCTGCGTCAGGAGGGATGCTACATTCACTATCACACTGTGTCAAACTTTCTTCCTTGTTGGTATCTTTCTGTGATGCACCTTTATTATTTATATCCAGCACTTCCTTTCTAGTAGTTGTTGTTCTTACATTTGGCTTTGGTCTCTGGAATCGACTCCTCAGTAGCCGAGCTGATGATACAACAGTTTTCTCCTCTTCCTTCTGAGGATGAGATTCCCTACAAAAACAAACAAAAGCACAGTCAAAGGCATGGGACAATATGGCATACTTGTATGCAGCTCTCAGAGCAATAACAATGTTAGTGACAGGAAAAAAGATCCAATAAAAACACAGTGATCATCACCAAAAGCCTGTGTATCTTATAAGTAGGTAAGCAAAGGTAAGTTAACTGCAGCTTCCAGTTGAGGCCTGCAAGGCAAGTTGAGACATTTTAACATGATATATACATTTTACAAATGCCTTTGTCTAATCACGTTTAAAGCTACCCAGTAGACTTACAGAACACCTGTGGTTGACTACTTTTTTTAAGAGACACTTGAATTGAAAACCAGACCCTGTACTCAAGGATTTATATAAGCACACTGGGATGCACTGTGGAGACCAACATGGAGAAGACAATCATAGGGACCAAGCATCAGAAAAACTCATTTATTTGAAAATTAGGCCCATAGTCCAAAGATCAAATTAACATCCAACAGCATGTAAATTTAATGCTTTCAAGCCCTTGGGGGTTTTGTTAGTTAAAGTCTAGTATTGTCTTGATTAAACATCTCTTTATATATATAACACTTGTTTGTAATGCTGGAGTTGAATGTAAAATGGTAAAATACCTAGAGATACTGATGGCTTTGAACCATTCCTTCTCTCCATTTAAGTAGAATAACCTTACCCTGCATTGGAATCTGAAACCTCTTTCAAGACATCTGACAATTCCTTTTCACTTCCATAGCTTTCTGCTTCTGAGGACTTTTCTTGGAAACACTGTCTTGTATTTATTGAGTTCATCTTAGAATCTGTAGAAACAACTTCTAATGTCACACTGGATGGCTGAGTGTCTTCATGAACTGTTAAATCCTAAAACAAATAAAAGTTCCACTCTTAAGATGAAATACTTGCTCAATCTCTCTTTCAGAAGAGCAGAAGGAACATGAGAAATTTTTTATGTTTCCTACAGAAACACTAAAATTTCTCTTGCTTCTTTTGCATCCAACTAATATCAGTGTCTACTATAAAGTAAGTTATTTCTCTTTATACTTTATTTTTTAAGTGGTTCATCTTCCAAGACATTTTTTCTTTGCATTTCTCTTTTCAGATCTGGTATCATAATATGACAAAGCGAGATATATTCAATTTTCATGTATGCTCATTTTGACTAGGGTAGAGTTAGCTTTCTTCACAGTGTCATGTATGGGCCTGTGTTTTGGGTTTGTGCTGCACACAGGATTGATAATATAGAGATGTTTTAGTTATTGCTGAGCAGGGCTTACACAGAGCCAAGGCCTTTTCTGCTTTTCATACTGACAAACTGGAGAAGAAACTGGGGGGGCACAGAAGGATGGGAAGAGACACAGTCAGGACAGGAGACCTCAACTGAACAAAAGGATATTCCATACAACACACGGCTTAGTATATAAAGTGGGGGGAAATGGCTTTTGTCTTCCTAAGTAACCATTATGTGTGATGAAGCCCAGCTTTCCTGGGGATGGCTGAACACCTGCCTGTTCATGGGAAGTAGTAAAAGAATTTCTGCTGATGCTCTGCACATGAGTATAGCTTCTGCTTTCCCTATTAAATCTTACATCCAGCACTCAGGGGTTTATCTCAGCCCATTTTCTGGCTTTTACCCTTCCAATTCTGTCCCCAGTGCTGCTAGTGGGGCAGTGAGCAAGAGAGCTGGTACTTGGTTGCTGACTGGGGTTAAACCTGACACCATGGAAAACAGAACCCAAGTGCAAAAATGAGGAAATTTTATGACAATGAAGATTATTCTGAAATAATAAATAAAGCATGCAAAGCCTATCCTTACAAATTATGTGGTATGTACCTAGGCTTTGTTACCAAGGCTTCTACTAAGGACCCAGCAAAACAGTGTGCATAAGCAACTGCTCAAGAAACTTACACTTTTGAGGGAGGGATCATTGTTTTCATCTTGATGACGTATCACACCTTTTTCTGCTTCTCCACCTTCAGCTGTCTCCTCTTCAGGATCTTTTTCATCTATCAGTTCTTTTTGCCTTGCAACAGTTCTTCCTAGATTTGGTTTTGGTCTCTGTATTCTACCTCTCTTTAGAGGTGTTGGATTCAACATGCTCTGTTTGCCATCTTCTTTTAAACCAGCTGTTTCGTTAGACCTGGAAAAACATATATACATGAAGTAGATACCACACCTGAAAGTGGGAGAAGATTTGGAGAAGTGATTTTTTTTCCCCATTTTTTTAAACAGTTAGTAACACTTACCTAAATGGTATTACTAGCATCTTGAAAGAATAAAATTAGAAGTGTATCTACTAGGGACTGAGAGTTTAAACATATGTTTGCCCTGTTATTTTTCTCTTTCCATTGGTGACAGGGTACCGCACTAGAGAGACCTTCTTTTGGCCCATAATGGACCTCTCTATATTCCTATCTAGTCTAGAGGCAGACAGACCTAATTAATAAAGAGTTTTAAAAAATTTGCAAATGTTCAGACTTTTTCTTCAGTGTATTCAGAAAATACATAAATAACTTTGTTATCTCACTAAGGTAAAAATATCAGTAGTGCACTACTAGAACTGTCAGATTCTTCTATGCCTTTTTACACTGAGAATCAAGTTACAGAGCAGATTAATGAAAGAAATAACTGAAAATATTTTTCTGGCAGATGGTCAAACCCAGTTTATCTCCATCCATCCTCTTAACTATCTCCCTTTAAAAACAAAAGTTTGAGGCTTTGATTTTTTTATTTCTATTCTTGGTTGAGGTTGGTTGGGGGATTTTTTGGGGAGGTATTTGGGGGACAGTTGGCTTTTTTTAGTATTTATTTTTTACAATCTCTTCTGTAAAACATGTTATTCCTTTTACACTACAGCTGCCACTTCTGTACTGGCACGTTGAAGAAAAATGCAACACGTAATAAATATGTGCATTAAATGGCCCACATATTGGATTTTTTTCTTCCTTTTATTTGATGCCTAACACTTAACTACACCTTAAGAACACTTACTCCTGTTTAAATACTTAAGCACTGAAAAGGATGCATTTTAGTATTAAAAGCCAGTAGCTAAGGCTTGTTTTAGTTTTCAAGGGACTAAGCTTTCAGGGTTTTTGCATTTACCATGACTGACTTATAATTTAAAAGCACCACTTTAAAACCAGAAGTGTTTAATTTATGTTTCCTAAGTGAAGATTCCTATTTTGCCCTCAATTTCTGTCTCACTGCAGAAGTTTCTGCAAAAACTTCTCCAACTACCACACTGTAAAATACCACCAGAAGTGACAGGAATGGTAAATTGCAAGACAGCAGCACTTATCTTCTTACTTATCTCATACTTACTGAGACATTGTCTCCAGGACTTTGTCATCTTTTTCTGCAGCATCTTCACTGGTAACATCAGATCTATTACCTTGGTCATTATTCTGAATAGAAACAGAACATTATGACATGAACTACCTTAGGTTTATAAAATACAGCATCACCTAACTGACCAAGTAACTGTTCATAAGAGGAGACAAAATAGATTGCTTATGACACATATACAATTACAGGGTACATTTCACAGTCAGACAGGTGCAGTAAAAGCTAGATCAAACACCTAAAGTTGTATTTGCTGCAGGACATGAAAGATTATTGGTATCTACTGTGTGTTTAACAACCTCTCAGCATAGCTGAGGTTACCACACTGTCACTGAAAGCAAGTTAAGTAAGTGGCTAATTCCTGATTATATTCAGGAGCAAAAAAGTAAAGAAAAAAACCAAAAAGATAACATTACTGCTGCATCCAGCAGATTTTCATCTAACACATTATCTTCAGTTACATTACTTTATTAAATACCTTCTCAGTTTCCCCCTTAGGCTGTAGATGGGACATTTTATCATTTCCTGCATCTTTTTCAGGCTCTTCTTTCCTTCCAGATGCTCTTGTGACATTAGGTTTAAATCTCTGTCGATATCCTCTAACTATTGGCTTTGCAATGGAAGTTTTTTCAGGTTCTCTGCACAAAGGATCCACAACAGTGACATTCATTCCATAATATTCAAGCCTATCTAACATACAATATCTTGCACAGATTTTTTTACTGGAATTGTGTTGTCTTCAGAAAGATTTGGCCAAACTTAGGCAAGTTGCTTCACACAAGAAACAAGATTTGTTTAGTCTTACAACATGTGAAAATTCAATTTATCTATGTGTTAAAAAGAGATTAATTTATCACACAGGGGAGGAACCTAGACTACATGCCATAGCTGCTTCTGCAAGCATCAGAAGCAGAGCCATTACCTGATAACTGAGGCTGGGAGGAAAGCAAAGCCATAGTTATCACTTTTCCTCTCTCAAATTACAGGCATTGTTGGTACTTCATAAAGCAGTGCTTTCCTCAACTTTCCACAAAAGATGTACATATTTTCTACCAAAGTACCATCTGGTATCATCAAAACAAAAATGCTCAAGTCAATTTTGAGATTTATATTAAAGCTTCACAGTCATTGCTATCTTTTATTAAGAGAACTATACGGAACAAGTTAACAATTACAGTCAGTTAATTCCAGGAAAGTGGAAAAATTATCTCAATACTTACTCAGATGCAGTATCCAAATCCCTGTTCTCTACTTCCGTGGCTTCATTTCTGTTTCTCCTACTGTCCTCTTCAGAGCACTGGAATCGAGGCAAGAATATTACTCTTTGACAAGTGCAGACATCTCAGTAGCAGTTCTCAAAATGTTACTTAGAAGACTGTCGCTGGTCCATAGTATCAACATTGAGCAAAACAGATGCAGCATCAAGAACAACATACTAAGTAACATTCCTCTTTCTGACCTTTTCACCGGCATTTGCAAGGGTTGGAGGGGAAGTTTTCGCTTCTGTTTTGTCTTGTGTTGCTGTCTCCCTCCTTCCAGATGATCTCACTAAATTGGGTTTAGGTCTTTGCAAGCGCCTTCTGTCTGCTGACTTCTCAGTTTTCCTTAAGATACAAAAGAATGTGGTATGCATTATTACCAACAAGAGACTTAAAGTCTTACATGGTTCAAGATGTACTTGAAGAGCATCACAGACTGCATGGGTCAAGACACTGCATGCAGCAAGATAATTGACAGAAAAAAACCCATTGCATGTTTCTGATATTAAAAGACATGCTACAGTGTTATGAAAACAGCATCAAAAAAGCTTTAGCAACTTTGCTGGCTTTCAGTGGAATCTACTTAAAAACAGTTGAAGGAAGCATTTCCTGCTGTTAAATAAATAGGAATATTTCTTCTCCTAGGGATTCACGATTCACGTGAATTCCCTTTTATATAGAAACAACATAAATCTGCCCTATATACAATGTTTCGCATCTGCCTCTCCTGTTCCCCCATCCCCTTTCAAAGCTATCTCAGTCATGGAAAAACAAACTTCTTTCAAATACCTTGTCCTACAGACAACATCCACATGTTACTGAAGAATGGGGTACATACATCACTCTCTGTGTCCTTAACCACTGCAGTGGATTGTCCTGGGATTCACACACTGACACAGCCCTGTATCTTATCAACAATCCTCAGATTACGAACTACTACCTTTTCTTATATTCTCCCCAGAACAGGACAAATAAAGCTTTTGACAGTCTTCATCGTAAGAATGAGCTGCCATGCCAAAAAGGAAAGACGGAAGCATGAAAATCAACTCAGCGTTAACTAGTATCCCATCTCTAAATCACCCTCAAAAAACTCTATCATGAAATAAGAAGTCAATGATCATGCAAAAATGGAAACTTTAGGCACAGACTTCTTTAAACACCATTTCTCACCATAAGAAACAGTCACCAAAATCAACTTCATAAAGGAGTACAGACAAGACAGAGACATTCTGGAGTATTTTGTATCTTAGAGGCTTGCACCAAGTTTTGAAGAGGAACAGTTTCCAAAAAAGAATTACACTACACACATAAGATCTGAAGTACAACTTATTAGTGTACAGCTAATAAGCTCTGATGGACAACTACAAATGTCAGAGAATTCAGTGAGCCCCTTCTATTAAAAAAAACAAAAATCAAATTTCACAGCCAAGCTGTAGATTTTCACATTTACCCACAATGTGACAGGATTTCTTCATTCTCTTGCTCTTGCTGGTTGTAGTAAGACTAGTTTGTTTTTTTTCAAAGTTTAGCTAAGTCTTTATCCCTGTTCCTATCTACCATTTAGATCATAGCTAATGCACTGCTACTCAGTAATCAAAAACTTCACTGAATATGGAAAACAAATTATCATGATCCCCTGACTGATTCAACCTGCTATGGTCAATTGGAATTATATCCAAATTGAGTAGATACAGGTTTAGTTCAAGTGCCACTGCAAAGTAAAATAATTCTACTTACATGATTTCAGACTGTGAACCACCCTCTGATGCACTCTGCTTTTCATCTGTTTTTTGTGAGTGATGTGTACCTTCGTCCTGAGGAAGAAAAGAAATGTAGAAAAGAAACAATAAATACAGATGATCTTTTACTGTAATGTAAAGAAAAGCAAAAACAAGATTCCCACAATGGCTGAGGGTGGAAGCGTCTGCTAGAGGGCTCCTAGTCCAATCCCTTGATCAAGTGTAGTGGGTTAACCTGGGCCAGATGCCAGGTACTTATCAAAACTGCTCACTCACTCCTCTCTGCAGCTGGACAGAGGAGAGAAAATTTAACACAGGGTTCATAGCTTGAGATAAGGACCAGGAGAGAGATCACTCACTAAATACCATCATGGGTAAAACAGGTTCAGCTTAGAGATATGAAGTAAATTTATTGCTAACAAAATCAGAACAAGATAATGAGAAGTAAAATAACCTTAAAAACACCCTCCCCACACCTCTCCCTCCTTCCAGTCTACCTCCTACCCCAGCAGTGCAAGGAGACAGGGAATGGGGGCTATGGTCAGTTCATCCTACTGCTCAGGGAGAGGAATCGTTCTCCTGCTGCACCCTGGGGCCCTTCCTATGAGAGACAGTTCTCCATGAACTTCTCCAACGTGGCTCCATCTCATGGGCACCAGTCCCCCTCAAACTGCTGCAGCATGGGTCACTCTTCCACGGGCTGCAGTTCTCCAAGGACAGGCTGTTCCAGCCTGAGAGCAGGGCCCCTCTCTCCATGAGTCTCGCATGGGATCACAGCCTCCTCTCCACCTGCTCCAGTGTGGGGCTCCTCCATGGGGTGCAGGTGGATCTCTGCATCCCCATGGATCCCCATGTGCTGCAGGGCTAGAGCTGCCTCACCACAGCCTGCAGAGGAATCTCAGCTCCAGTGCCCAAAGCAACCACAGACCTTGGTGTCTTCAGAGTTGTTCTCCTCACATGTTCTCACTCCACTCTTCTCTGGCTGTAATTACTACTGCAAAACCCTTTTTTGTTTTGAATTCTTCTTAAATCTGTTATCACAGAGGCGTTAACATAATTTCTAATTGGCCCAGCCTTGGCCAGCAACACGTTCATCTCTGGAGCCACTAGGGATTGGCTCTGCCAGGCATGGAAGAAGCTTCCAGCAGCTTCTCAAAGAAGCCACCCCTGTAGCCCCTTGTTACCAAAATCAGGCCATGCAAAAACAATACATCAAGCCACATGGAGCTGGTTGCCCAATACTGTGTCCAGACAGCTTTTGAATCTTGCCAAGGATGGAGACTCCGCAGTCTCTCCGGGCAGCCTGTGCCAGTGCTTGGTAACCCTCACAATGAAACAGGATTTCCTGGTGTTCAGAAGGAACCTCCTGTCTTGCATTGTTTGCCCATTATCTCTTGTCCTGTCAATGGGCACCCCTGGAAAGAGCCTGGCTCCGTCCTGTTTGCACCCTCCCCCTGGGTTTTTGTGTAACTGTTGAAGAGATCCCCCTGAGCCTTCTCTCCAGGTTGAACAGCTCCTGCTCCTTCAGCCTTTTGTTGTAGGAGAGATGCTTCCACCCCTTTGCCATCTGTGTGAGCCCTTGAGGGGCTGTCTCCAGTGTGTCCAGGTCTCTCCTACCAGGGAGTTCAGAACTGGTCAGTCCTCCAGGTGGCTTCATCAGTGCTGAATGAGGGGCAAGGATCACCTCCCTCAGCCTGCTGGCAGTGCTTCTGCTGCTGCTGCAGCCCAGGTTACCATTAGCTGGTTGTGCAGCCACAGCACCTTCCTGGTTCATGTTCAACTCGGAGACCACCAGGACAGCTGGGTTCTTTTCTGCAAAGCTGCTTTCCATCTGGGTGGCTTGCAGCGTGTGCTGGTGCCTTGGGTTGTTCCTCCCCCGACACAGGACTTTGCCTCTCCCCTTGCTGAACTTCCTGAGATTCCTGTCAGCCCATTTCTCCAGCCTCTCCAGGTCCCTCTGGAGGCCAGTACAACCTTTGGGTGTCTCTGTCTTTGGGAAGCAACTCCTTCCAGATCTGCCTAATGTGTAAACTTGCTGAGGTTACAGCTTATCCCATCATCCAGATCATTTGTTGAGCAGCACAAACAACTCAATGCACATTCCACTCAAATCAGATTCCAACACCGTGCCAGTAAGCATATGCCAATAAAATCCTGCACCAAGGCCCAGCTGTTCATATTGCAGTCCTTCACTTTTGAATAATTAAACTGTTTGGCTGTTTAAATTGTCTATGAGAAGTCAGGCATGCACACTATACTTTCTGAATAAATTTAGGTTAACAGACAACTCATTAAACCCAGGAAAACTGATAGTATTTAAATTTTGGTCATGTTCTTAGGCCTGTTGATTGTTTTCCACCTGGTGGTGAAAATGACACAAAAACAACCAAAAAATGACTTTGATTTACAAACCACTTCTAATGATCATGGGCAAGATCTCGAGAAGGACTACATTAAAAAATAACAATACCTTTGTTTCTGTAGTTTCTACAGATTGTACTTCCTTGCTTCTAATATTTGCAACTGGTAACTCTGGACTCTGGCTTTCCTGTGATGTGTCATCTCTAATATCTCTGGTCCTCAATTTAGCAGATTCTGCTTCTAGTGTAACATCATTGCTATCTTCAAGGCTGAAATAAATAAAAACATATAGGAACATTAGTGTATTTGTATGAAAAAAGCTATTTCTGCTTACAGATAGATCAAGTTGCACAGAAAAACAATGCAATTTTGACGCAAAATAACTACCCGTGTTTCAGAGAATCTCACAAAGTTTTAGTAATATTTGCAGAAAATGAGCTTTAAAACAACTTTAGTATTTTTGCACTGCAATTTTAAGATGATGTTAAAATCTCACCTCATTATTCTAGACTGACTGCTTTTAAAAAAATAAACTTTAACATGAACAACTATATGCAGATGCTTTTTGCCTCTGATCTTTTGTAACAGTCTAGGTTGAGTCCAAAGGCAAATAGCTGTTCCTGCATATGCTTCTAATGGACTATTAAAGAAAATAAAAGTTTCTGGGAATCTGTATAAAATAACAAACAATTACAATGCAGCTAAATACAACAAATCAACACACAAAATTCTAAAGTAGCACTCACAGTGTCATAATGAACTTTCAGATTACCACTTTCACATATAACAAGTTTAATAAACAAGCATTCACTTTCTTTCTAGTAAAAGTATGCCCAAAACTGAAACCAAAAGCTTTCCTCTCACCCAGACTCTGCATAAATAAAATCTAAGCAACATTCCTTTTCCACAAGAACCATTTTATTACAGATAAAAATTCCAAGCATTTAGTAACTCAACTTAGCAACACTGTCAAGCAGTACTTCAAGAGAAATATTAGAAGTTAGGATAAACAATGGCCTTCCTAAACACTCTTAAAAAATGAAATAACTTTTGGAAGTGACTTTAGTAATTATGTACGTTAATTTTGCAAGAGCGGCCATTAGGACAGAGAATATTTTGGTGTGTAAATCATAAACAGCTTATTACACCCCAGGACAGCTCTCAGAAACCAGAAATCTGCACATTATGTGGCAGTTAAATGGTGGTAAATATGAAAAAATAAAACCAATATTAAAACTTTAAAGTATTTTTTGTTTTGCCTAAGTGTTCCATTATAAACATTACCTGCCTAAATTGATGGCACCTTCTCTCTCCATTTGGTTATTCACTGGTAAACAGGACTCTGACCTCTCTTCCTCTGTTACAGCAGTCTCATTTTGTTTTCCTTCAATAGCACAATCCACTTCTTCTCCACAGGCAGTATGACCATCATTGCTTGCATCATGCATCACTTTTTTCCCTGATAATTAATAAGAATTAAATCAGTTTGGACATTCTGGGAAATATCTTAGAATTCCAGTAATCAAATCCTAGCTACAGTGAAAAAGAGTTCATATAAGACTAAAAATCCCAGTAGAAAAAGTCTAAGTACTAAGATTTAAGAGAACTGTTCTCGTCTAAAAAAAAGTATGTTTCAATTTAGAATGAAAGCTGATTTTGAAAGGCATTGTTCCACAACCTCCCACAAGGCAGATCAGCAGTATGAACCAAAGACCAAATTCTGACTTTTAAGCTTGCAATGACTTTATATAAAATCTCTATTTGAATGTTTGAAAGTGAGCACTTTTGCCTCTTACTTTTATTAGAGGATATCCCTTCTTCAGCAGTTTTTGAAGGAACAGACATTTCTTCTGGAATATTCTCTACTTCCTGTTCAAGATCCTCTTTTCTCTTCTTCTTTCTCTTCTTTTTTGCTAATGCTGGCTCTAAGGCAACCTGTTCCTCTGCCTGTTCAGAAATGCCCAAAGATTCCTCATTTTCTTTCTCAGCCGTCACACCATCTGCTTCTGTTTCTGCATCAGAAATTTCAGTTTCCTGAAGATCATCTTGATCATTAGCAGCTTCTGTGCTGGCAGCTTTTGCTATTGAGACAATATGGTTCTCGGTTAACAGACTGGTGGAGTATTAGGAGTCATAAATAGCAAAAGCATTTCTACTAAAAACATTTGTGTACTCATATATCACTGCCAGTACACTGCCAGGTGTATGAGCAGGACTGGGGAAAGTCAGTCATTGACTTGCCAGAAAAGCTTCATCATAGAATAACTTCAGCAATTAATACAAAACATATTCTGTACGCGGGAGAACACTTCACCAGGGGAAAGTCAATATGGGATGTAAAGCCAATTTAGTAAATGTTATTGTGCCTATGCTTTTTCACAGTTTACACAGACACATTTGGATTCAGGGAAAATAGACATCGCTATTCCTATAAAGAATTCCTGTATCTCTGCAGAAATAGGTGATGAAGGTTACAGAATGTACGCCATAAAAAAGTAATTTTTTATCAAGAAATCTATTACAGTTGATCATTCTAACTTACATAAGAAAGCTGAAATATTATCTAGCTAATAATTTGCAAATTATTTTCTGGGTTTAATGAGTTTCTAAAATTTTACTCCCTGCTGTTTTAAAGGAAATTTTGTCTTGATCCTGTATTTAACCACCAAGAACCTTTCCTTTCCTTTTTATTACTCTTAAATGAATTTGTTTCCCTGTAATTAAGAAGTCCAAAATGCAAGAGAAGTAGAAAAGCATACTCGCATTGCTTTACACACAAAGTACCTTTAATCTACCACTAAAGTGTAGAAACAGAATTTCTCTATGTGGTTTTAAGTCCTAGTACATGGGATATTTTACTTAATCAAATCCAAAACCAAGGCTATAGAAAAGCAGCAACTATTTCAGTTTTAAGAGATGTTGCTTCCTAGCTGGCATCCCCTTTAAAAAGATGTTCACTTGTTTGTTTCACAATGCCGTCTACAAAAGAATGGGTCCTTGTGGAGCAAACAAGTGAACAATACCAAAGAACTAGCAAGAAATTTATGAAACGGTCAGTATAACTATTTTTAATTAAAGCACATCTGTGAAAAGTCCTTTCCCAGGTACTAAGATAGTAAGACACAGTGGTGATCAACAGTAATTAATCACAATCTTTATTTTGAACAGACCAGAAAGATACCACAACTTTTACATGATTCTGTGAAAAGAATCATACACCTCAAACTTAGGAAGATAAACTACTATTAAAGGAGAAACGGAACCCTTAAAAGAGGAGGCTTTTACATGCAAGAAAACTTTCAACACAGAAGAGTTTGCCAAAAATATGATTTTGGCCCAAAAATTCTACAAGTGAATTCATTAGCAGCTCAGGGAGATCCTTTGAACTGGTGAACTAGAACATCAGTGCTTCAGATTGTGGAAGAGCACTATTTTCACTGTGGTATCCTGTTTCAGCTCTGTTACTAATTATTACCATCCTGCACATCAGTAAACTACACCTGAAAAAGCTACACTATGAAGCTAAGATCTTGCCCTCTGTACAACAGGGAAGGAAAAGATTCCATATGTGATTTTTCCTCTGCTAGATTACTGACCACTGCTCTGTAATGCCATCTCAAGCACTCTTTTAAAGTACCTTTTGACTTCTTCTGTGGCCTTGGAGACTTCTTTTTCTTTGGTTTCTGGCTTTTAACAGTCTTTTGCTTCCTCTTTTCCTCATCTGCTAAGACCTTCTCAAGCAGCTGGGCAAAGAATTCAAAATCAAAGGGTCGTTTTTCTTCTATCAGATTAAAGCAAAGACATAGAACAGATTTCGAAGTTGATTATTTTTTTGAGTTTCAGCTTTGTAAAATAATCAGTGATACACAACATGATACTAAAAAGCAAACATTACGTACATTTAAAAGAGAATTCTTCTTGAAAATATTTTCTGTATCACTTGAGCAGGGGCTGAAGTTGACATAAAGGTGACTGGATTATGGTATATTAGTTTTCAAAAACAAGTTATAAATCTAAGTAGTTCAGAAAACTTAAGAACTGACAAATACATTAACTGTATCATAGTACCAAATAATGTATTACCATGCTGCTGTAGGACATATGTACCTCATTCAACTAACAAAGAAAGTCTTTAAGGACTCTTAAAGCAGTTTACAATAAATAACTGTTAGAAATTCCCACAAGTCAGAAGAATTATCTTCAACTAATATATACAGAAGAAAGTTTATATTAACCTCATTTAGCAGACATCTAGAAAAGACAGAAAATAAACCTAAAGATTGTTATTGTGAACTATGCTTGTTATAAAAACCTAAGACTCCACAGCTTCTGGACTCATCTACGAGCAAAAACTCTCTTGTAAGTAATTCAAACATGGCAAAGCACAGAAATTACCATGAAAAGAGATGGCTACCATTTAATGACTCATTTTAGGGTGGGGAATATTTACTTACTGAAAGCTTTGTCTATTCTCCATCCATTAGCTTTTTCCTCACGTTTGAACTTGTTCTAAAAGCAAATGCACAGTTGTGTTTACCATTAAGCAAAAAATGCAACAATATGTTGTACAAAATGGCAGCTCAAGATAAGCCTTCAGTGCAACAAACCAAGTAAAGTGGTTGAAATTTTCATGCACATTCACAGAACACAAGTTTGTAATTAATTTTTAAATATAAAATCTGTTACCATAGCTATCCCAGTTACACTCTTTTTATTATTTTCTACACCTTTTCCTGACTTTTAATCTAAGCAAGGTTTGAAATAGTGAAGACTTTCCCAGCTGTGTACAACAAAAGAGACAACACTGAAGCCCCTTACCAAACAGCCATTTAGGATTACCAGGATTCTTCAACTAAAACAAAGTGTGTCTAAGTATGCTAGATTTACTAGATACATTCACTGAAATTCAACGAGCATTTTAATGTTTCAGATACTTACAACCTCTTGAAACAGGTATTAAAAAAAAGCATTACTATGGAAAAAATTAGCACCACAATTATCACACAATAAAGGAAGCATGGGAATGTAAATAAGAAAAAGAAAAGTGAAACCAGATGCTTAATTGCTCTGTTGAGTACTTCAATTTTTACCTTAATTTCTGCTCTGGCTCTGTGAGGAAACAGCCGTCCAATCAAGGAGAAGTCTGTTCCTACCATACTGATAGCTAGAAAGAACATATCTGTTTCTAGAAGGGAAAAGAAAGAAAAAATTATACACGCTTAAGTATTTACTAAACCATCTTTCTTGCTATCAGAAATAAAAACACCTTGCAAACTTACTGTCATAAGATCAGTAACTTTGAGGCTGTCTACTGTAGCTGCAAGTTCAGATGAGTATATGTGGAGTATGTTTGTTATTTTACCTAGGTCACTATAGTAAACATTTATTGAATCTATCAACAGAACTACCAACTATCAACAGAAGGAATTGTCTAATCTATTAGAAAACTGCAAAATGTGAAGTATGTTTTCTAAAGCCAGCAAATCAAAGCTAACCAACCCAAAATTGCCCCTGTCCATTTTCATTACGAACACAAGCACAAACAGAATTCAGAAAAACACCACGTAAAGTCTACCGTCTCCATTATTATTTAACAGGAAGAGTGCATTCCAAAAAGAGCACAGTGAATTCTGAAGCTAATTTTTCCATCTACAGCTGTAAAAAGTAACTTCCAATTGTAAAAAGTCCTGCAGTGTTGTAAGGCTAGAGACAATAGTCAATTGACAGCAGGAGTAATGAAGAACCCAACCCACCCACTCATCAAAACACAGCTGTCCATCTGCACTGGAATTAGTCCACACAGAGATACCTTCTACAATCTCTTCTTACCTATGCTGGAGGAACTTAGTTAAGAAGTACCATACAGAGCTCAAATATCTGTAAGCCAGAATCCAAAACTATGCTTTTGATAAAGCAAACGAGCATTTCCTCAACATTTAAACATCCGTGGCAGAAAAAAGCACAGGTAGCCTACATATAAAAAGGCACTTGATTTTTTAAAAATGCCATTTTTCACAGTAAATACCACAGCTCTGTCTGCTGTAAGAGTTTGGAGGGTTGAGATGACATGGCATGTGAGTAGATTCATTTACTCCACTGGGAATAAAAACTGCCAAGTATAAAGCATAGGAGGAAAACTAGGACTTTTCTGCAGACTCAAAACTTGAAATCAAAAATATACTCACCTTTATTTGACCACGGTTTTGTGTAAAAGCTTTTCCTGAAGCTAGAATACGTTGTTGTAGAGCCACGCTCAAAGATGGGATCATTTTCTTCTACAACACATGGACCTTTTGTTCTTAGAACTTCTACAGTTAAGCTGGGAAAGTAAACACACAAAAAGACTCACCTCAAAATATTGCTAAGAAAACATGTAGTAGATGTTTACAAGACAGATGTTCAAATTTTTTGTCACAAGTGAGCACTTCTACTGTGTAATTAATTTTAGTAATTACACTAACGTGTACTTTAATGGGAGAATGCAGCAAGAAATCACTACCCTACTTACCCTGTGTAAGTAAATTTGTTTTTTCTGTTTTATAAGATTTAATACAGACAGACATAATTAAGTAGCTTAAAAAAAAAAAAAAAAAGACCTTTTAACATTTGAGAAATCTAGTTTGCAAAACCACGACAGCCTCTCAATATCCTTCAAGAAAACTTTCAAATTCTTTTACCAGGTCCTCTTTATCCTTAAACCTTGGCCTAAACTTCATGTTAGATACATCTTTGGGGAACTCAGAAATTTGATAATCTACTTTTTGAAGGTCATATTCTAAGCAAAGTTACTGAAAACACTGACAGAAGAATAAAGCAGCAACATGCAAGATGCAAAACTGGAGCAAATCGTACTGAAAACCAAATAATTGTAAGCAGATACATGTTAACTGTGAGAAGCAATGAAGTCAGCTAAACAGAAGACATTTGGAAGTTTGGCAAATCTTCAGTTCACTCACTGTAATAAAATATGTCATCTTCCTCTCTACCTCCTTCCCCAAAAGCATTTCTGATAAAGTATGCCATAGCAGAGATGCAGATTACTGCTGCTCGTATTTTGCCACATACTTAAGCTGTTTCCCAAGTTAGCGCAAACTCTCAAACATAAATACACTCAGACTTGTCCCAGTCCAAAGTAGTCCTCTATTTACAAACTAAGCTGCAATGCAATACTGTCCATGAGTCAGGCACAGAATTTACCTTTCTTCATCCAGAATGATTGAACCATCTTCTGCTACTTTCACACGAGGAACAAGAAGTGGGCCATCCTGACTCTCTTCCCCATTCTCTTCTTCTTCCTCCTCCTCTTCTTCATGATCAGGACCACTTTTCTCTTCCTGTCTACAATTTTTAAGACAGTAAGCAAAAATACTGTTCAGTGTTTTGAATCGCTGCTCAGTATGCCAGACATTCAACAATTGGATGAACTACCCAGCAATGCAACACATCAAGAAATTAGTTAATACATGAACTTTGAAACGTGCTTTTCATTCTGCTTTAAAATGGAAATATGCAAAAACTTAACACTGAAAGCAAAATGTTCTTTAGCCACCCTACCTGCCAAATCACAATTTTTGTAAACTAGGCTGTGATACTGAAACAGTAGAAAAATTCACCTACACTGTTAGTATTATCACAGAAATGCAGTTTTTTTACACCAGAAAACTTTTTGACTATACTTCACCATCAAGACTTACTCTTTCATTTGATTCAGCGCAGAACTTTTTTCTGTTCTCTTTTCTTCCACCAATGAAGACCTAGAATTTCACAAAAAGTTAGAGATGACTGCTTGTAGAGATACATTTCTGCTTTATTCCACAAAATTGGCTTTTAGTGGACAATGAACAAAGAAACACGAAGCTTTTTCTTTTTTCAATTCTTTGTTTCACATTATTTACACATTTGTATCACACAGATTTAAGTCTAACTACACAACCACCACTGCTTAATGAATTTTGCCCTTTTTTTGTACAAGCAGGGACAAAAAAAGATATTTGAAGCAGAAATCCAGTGTAGGGATAAAGGGAATGTGAGAGCATTTTGCTTGTTACCTCCTTAGGGACTATTCAGTGTAGAAGAAAAAACAAGGAAAGTGATAAATAAAACACACAAGTACACAAACATTAACAAGCAGGTGATAACAGCCAATACCAGAAAACTCATCTGCTACTGAAAGAACAAGGACTTGGATACATGTACTTCTATTCACGTGATTGCTTTTGGTAGTTGCAAGAAAAAGGCCCTGCTTTGCTCTGTCTGTGGCAGTCTGTGCAGCCAGCTGCATTAGTAGTCCCTGTATGCACCTCAGCCTCGCCACTGGTGAAACATGTCAGTGGAACAGCAACAGCTACACCCATCCAGTTGGAATGTCAAGACCTCAAGGGTCTTGCAGTGCCTTTTGTACTTCAGCACTTAGAAGGAGAAATGCTTAGCTTCCCGAGTCCACTAGGTCTGGTAGGCAATTATAACATCCCTAACAGCCACAATTAAAAACTTCACAGCAGGCAGCTGAAAAAAAAATCTACTATTCTATCTTTCTACAGAGATAGATCAACACTAGGGACAGGTTCATGATTGTGTATTTCAACAAGTACACTAAGCTCCATTCTCGCTTCTGTGCTAGAATTATGCAGATGTGAAAACTATAAGCTAGTCTAGAAGCTTTTGTTACCATTGCAACAATACTGTATCTGTGCTAATACTCCATATTTAAGTAATATAGAAGTCAAGAAGTAATTTAACCTAAGGACAGAGAAAAGAAGTCATACTTACTTCATCGGATTGTTTTCTGGCAGATAGTATATTAAGTCTCTCATGGTCATTTTAGAACGATCTGGTGGAGAACGTCCCTCAATTACTGGAGGCCTGTGTTTCAATTTCTTCCATACAAAACAAAATGAAACAAAAGAAAACAACAAACACTTAGATTCACCCTAAAAGTATTTTATATTTCACTAACTATTATTAGTTTGTTTACAAAGTACCTCATTCATGGAATTCTGTTGTTCACACACACACACAGCACTTCCAAGAACTAAAACAAGATTATCTTAAAATTTTTAATTCTCAGAAATGGCATTACAGACCCTTATGTCACTTACCCTTTCAGAGGCATTCAATACCTGGCACAAATAAGTTAAGTTATTCAAAATTACAGAACTCTGACAAAGATCAACTTGAAAAAATATGAGACATCCCAAATCCAAGCTTCTTGCAGCACACTTCCCTGCTGTATTACCAACCGCGAAACTTTCAAAATTGGAATGCTGACTATAAAGTAATACCAGGTGTCATGTCAAAAAGACTTGGGGTCTATCAAATAAAAAGATATACAATTCCTTGTGAAATCTGTATTATTAGGGAACAAAGTGCTGCTAGTGCTTATAAACAGAATAAACACATAGAGAGTTACGAGGTACGACAGACTACTAGCAGTAAGCAGCTCATGATCATCAGAAAACACTACTGCAGAGATAATGTATGAAAGGTGAATCAGGTCTTGCCCTTCACAGATAAGCACTGCTAAACACAGAGGCCTTACCATCCGCTCTTTCTTCAGCTCTTCTTTAAGCATTTCTCTTAACTTTCGAGCTTTAAGGATCCTTTCACGGTCAGAACAGGTTCGTTTGACTTTTTCAGGAGAAGACTTTGCAGGCAGATTTTCCTCCTGTGTTTGTGATCTTTCCTGTGTTGGTCTCTCCTTGAGGGGAGAGGGTACATTCTTCTGCAAGCTATCATCACTTTTCTGAGCAGCTACACCAACAGTTTGCTCTTTGTTCACAGATTTTTTTAGCGGCGAAAACTGTGGCACTTGTGGCACAGGTGTTTTCTTCTCAGGAAGCATGGGAGACTTTACAGAGCTTTCAACATTATTCTTTTCTGATGGGGAGGGATCTTTCTGAAGTGAAGCACTGCCATCAGAAGCCTGTGATGTTCGCCTCTGAGGTTTTGGTGTGGAACGATGAGCAGATGATGGTCCAGCTCTTGGTTTGACAAGATTTGGCATGGTGGAGATACGTTTTCTTCTCTGTGTAAGCATCTCTGCAGGTTTACTAGCTTCCCCAGTGTCACTTGTATTATCAGCCTTGTCATTGCTGGAAAATTTAAGAGAGTATTCTGAAGTACTTTACAGTGACAGCTTTGTTACTCTTAAGATGTGTTTATGGGCCAATCAGTATAAACACCATGCTACAGGAAAGCAGTTATACACAAGAAGCGATGCCAGGACCAACCTTTAGCTGGTACTTCCTAATAAAATAATCCGCTATAAGAACTGGCATATTAGTTTCTAATACAAATTACTGATTAACAAACTTGCAACAGTAACACGTTCCCACACCCCGAAGACTGTCTCCTTTCAGCTGAAAATACCAGCACCATAAAGATTTATAAAAAATTACCCACATAATATAGGTGACATATTAAAAACATTTTAACAAAGCTATATGTAACAAGTAGTTTGATGACTTTTCTTACAATAAATGTGAACATTCCTCTTACACATTTGCAAGTAGATGACATGTAAACTCTGACTTCCAGAAAAACTTCAGCAGTCAAACCCTTACTCATGCTTAACACATCAAAAATCCTTAGCTTCCCTGGAAAAAATTGTTATATAAGTACTTTTTCTATCACACATGCAGAAATAATTTTCAAAGTCCAAGTAAAATTGCCAACCATTATGATCACCCCAAATCTGCTGACTCCACCAGTGTTCGCCTTCATGGCTGTTACTCACAGTAAGACTAGTATAATTATAACTGAGTCATAAAGAGGTTTTTTTTTAATTTTATGTTGGAACTATGCCTCGTTTCTGTACGTAAGGACAACCACACCCATGGTTCACTTAAACATTTTTAAAAATGGTCAGAAGCAAATGCTTTCCAAGGAATATAAACAAGTATAAACATTCAGTGAAACTTTTTAAAATTCTCTCTGGCTACTGTCTGTGATTCAGGCAAATGCTGCAGATGATGTGTTTGCATTTAGCAGCCTCTGGTAAATGGCTGAACCAATTTGTCCCACACTGTGAGTTCATACACATTTTTAGTACAGAACAAATGCCCTGGGCAAAGTGTTTAGAGGGCTTATTACATGGTGCCTATTTGTGTGTTTTGAATGAGATCCTTGCAAGTTCCACTCAACACCCACTATTCTTAGTACAGCAGGAGACAGTAGAAAATAATTCTTCATTCACCTTTCCCATACCACCTGTGTTATGTGGAGTTTTTAATCAGAGTACAATACTGGATTTCTGAACAGTTAAATACAATTTAACTGAAAGTATATTAAAAATTTAGAATTATCTTATGCTTATAAAATTTTCACTTCCCTGATAATTAACAAAACTTATTCAGTATATAGAAAACAAAACAGCGTAAAGTGACTGATGCTACAGATGCAGAGTTGAGCAGCTGTGAGTGAAGAGATCAGTGTCTGCCCCTCCACTTCTCCTCATGAAGAAGTTGTAACTGCAATGAGGTCTCCCCTCAGTCTTCTCTCCTCCAGGCTGAACAGACCAAGTGTTCTGTTCAGCTGTTCCTCGTACGGCTTCCCCTCAAGGCCCTTCACCATTTTCATTGCCCTCCTCTGGACACTCCCTAATAGTTTAATGTCTTTCCTATATTGTGGCACCCAGACCTTACCCCAGCACTCGAGGTGAGGCCGCAGCGCAGTGCAGAGCAGGACAATCCCCTCCCTTACCCTCCTGGCAGTGCTGGGCCTGATGCACCCCAGGACATGGATGGTCCTCCTGGCTGCCAGGGCACTGCTGATTCATTGAGCTTGCCACTGACCAGAACCCCCAGGTCCTTTCCATGGAGCTGCTCTCCAGCCTCTCACTCCCCAGTCTGTCCCTACATTGAGGGCTGCCCTATCCCATGTGCAGAATCTGGCACTTTCCCTTTTTGAACTTCATACGGCTGGTGTTAGCCCAGCCATCTAATTTGTTGAGGTCTCTCTGCAGGGCCTCCCTGTCCTTGAAGGAGTCAAGAGGTCCTCCCATTTTGTATCAACTGCAAACATACTTAATATATCTTTCAATCCTGTGTCCAGGTCATTTATGAAGATGTTGAAGAGCACAGGGCTGAGGATGGAGCCCTGTGAAGCCCCAGCAGGGACAGGTCGCCAGTCTGATGTCACCCCATTCACTGTAACCCTTTGCACCTGACCCATGAGCCATTGTTCACCCATCCCATGATGTGTTTATCCAGCCATATGCTGGATGTTTTGTCCAGAGCCAGTCTCGAAAGCTTTACTGAAATCCAAAAAGATTACATGAACTGGCTTCCCTTGGTCAGCTAGGTAGGCTACCCTGTCAGAAGGTTATATGGCAAAGGCCTATTTTTTAGGCCATGAAAATAGATCAGAGTGCTTTTCAGAATTGCACTGGTATCTAGTTTTGAAACTTAAAATTATATTACACTGGCACACCTGTTATACTGCAAACACAAAAGTCTTTAACAAATCTGCTGAATCAGCAACAGTACCACCTAAGTGAAAAATAGTAAAACTGTCTTCATTAAAAAAAAAAAATATCAGATACCAAAGGATCCAGTAAGGTGCTCCCTGTAACATAAAAATTTTATAAATAAAACTTGAAAAAATGACATCCTTAAAACACAATGGAAAACAAGTAAAGATGTAAGATACAAGTTCTGTAAAAAGTAGCACAGGTTTCCTAAAGACATGCCATGCCAACTGGTCTGATACCTGAATTTCTAGCCACTGAAACAGAAGACACTAACACTGTTTCATCATACTGTCATAAGGGACAAGCTACAATTTAAAGAATAGAGGTATTCATGAAAGATGCAAACCCAACTGTACAAAAGAAGTGTGAATGTCGTTCTGAAGAACAATTACCAGACACAGGAAATGTCCTGAAATACTGATCTGTACTGCTTTTGTTGGTTCCCAGTAGCTCCCATGGTGCTGTTTCAGATTTGTGACACAACAGCGTTGATAGCACACCCATGTTTTCAGCTAATGCTGAGCAAGGACTGTGTAGCACCAGGGTCCTTTCTCACCGTGCCCCTTGACTGAACACACTGGGGATGGGCAAGAAGCTGGGAGGGGATGAAGCCAGGACAGCTGATCTCAAACAACTTAAGGGATATCCCACACCATGTGGCATCATGCTCCTCAGTAAAAGCTGGGGGAAGAAGAAAGTAGGACATTTGGAGTTACAGCATTTGTCTTCCCAAGGAACTGTTGTGAGTGAGCGATGGATCCCCTCCTCCTTCCTGGAGAGAGTAAAACACCTGCGGGTAGTGGTGAATGAATTTACAAGTTCGTTTTGCTTATGTGCACTATCAAGTTATTTCTTAATCTACTGAACTGTCTTTATCTTGACATATCTTTTCTTGCACTTTTGCCGTTTTGATTTTCTGCCCATCCCGCGAGGCTGGGAGGGGCATGGACGTGGGGAAGCAAGCAAAAAACTGTGTGGGTTTAGCAACCAGCTGGGCTTAACCCACAACAGGCAGGTCCTCAGGGGGGACCAGTCCTAAGGCCAACTTTACCATGTGCTTCCATCACAATAAAAAGCACTTAAAAAACAAAACAGGCAAAAAAACTCACACAAAGACAGAAAGTCCTCCCTTGCCAGCTCATGAAGAAATGAACACAAAAGAGAAAATGCTGTAGGAATGCAAAATCAATCTCATCTGGTTACAGAGCACAAAGAATTTTTGCTGCACACAGCAAACCAGGGCTCCTGGCTGCTGTGGAGCCAGAAAAAACGAGTGTCAGACCATACTGGGCCACCCAGTCCTTTGCAGTCCTCACTTACAGAATCACAGAATCAAACAGGCTGGAAAAGACCTCGAGATCATCGAGCCCAACCTATGACCTAACACCACCTTGTCAACCAGACCGTGGCACTAAATGCCATGTCCAGTCTTTCCTTAAATACCTCCATGGACGGTTACTCCACCACCTCCCTTGGCAGCCCACTCCAATGTTATTCCAAGCACCTGCTGCACAACCGCAGTGAAGAAACGCGGGTTCAGCTTAGGCTGCGAACGCGTCGAACATCCACAGGGCCTTGTCTGACAACCACGGACGCGCTGTCAGCGAGCACCGACCGCACGCGTGTTTCAGAAGGTCTTCAGAACGAGCCAGCCTCCTACCATAGCACTGACAACTAGAGGGTGACAGGCCACGACAACCAACGCTACGGAAAGACATCACTACCTCCCCGAATCCGCCGGGTCCCGCCCTGCACAGGCCCGCCCCGCTCCCGGGGGTCCGCGGCCCGGTGCTGGCGACGGCCCGACATTGCCCGGCCAGGGCGAGCTTGGCGGTACTCACCTCTCTGCCCGCCGCGCGTCCGCCGATACGGCCACGGTCCCGGCTCTGTCCGCCACCGGAGTGTCCGAACCTGGGAGTTCCGGCGGCTCCGGGTCCGCTCCGCCAGTGGCAGTGCCGGTGGCGGCGGCCCTGGCCGGTGGCCGCACATTGGGCCGCACGGTGAGACGGGCCCGCCGGAACATGGCGGCGGCGCCGGGAAAGGCGCGCGCCGGGCACTCCCGGGAGAGGCGCGCGCCCGCCCGCCGGCCCACGAGCTCGGCGGCGTCAGCACCGCGCGGCGGCGGCCCGGTAAGGCCGCGAGCCCGGCCGGCTCCCGGCGTGCCGCCCCCGCGCCGCGCCCCGCGACGTCATCAGCGTGCGTCAGACGGGAGAGGAGGGGCAGGATGGGGAGCCTGTACAGGGCAACCAATAACGGCGCCGGAGCCGCCTGTAACGCCCCAGCAACTTCTCGGCCCCTTAGCCCTCAGCTCAGCCGGCTCTAAGCAGCTCTCCTGGCGCCCGCTTTGGCGCCGAGTCCAGGCTATTACACCAACACCCTCCCCATCTCTCCCTCACACCCAGGCCCGGGAAGATACATGGCAGCAACCTCTTAGGGATCCCACCCACGGGGGCGGAGGCAGCCGCGCGCATCCCGCTGATTGGGCTGGGGCTGCGCGGCGCCGTGACGTCAGCGGCCAGAGAGGACCCATAGGGGGCAGCGGCGAGGGGCAGCGCTTCAGGCGGCTCCGGCGGTGGCAGCGGTTCCGTGCGCTTCTGGGCAGGTGGCGGCCGTAGCGGTGCTGCGCGGCCTGAGCGTCTCGCCATGACTCGTGAGCACCGGGGGTGCTGCTTGGGGCTGTTGGGTAGCGAAGTGGGCGGCGGAACTTGGGCTGCCCTTCTGGTCGGCTCCAGGCATGGGCGCAACACTGAGGGCAGCTCGGCTGGGAGTTATGCCGGGTCCGGGAGTCGGCGTCTGGGTCTTTGTGGACTTGGCGTCCCACTGGCAAAATCTCGGCAGCAGTGAGTGCGTGGGGATGAGGCTTTTTCCCATAGCCTGCCGCCGTCCGAAGCAGGAGGCGAAAACATCCTTCTCCGCCTTCTGATGTAGCAGTGCTGGGGGGATGGGGGCGAGAAATACAGGTGATGATGGGCTGCAACAACAGCCAGTCCCGGGTGCCGCCCAGACTGAAAATAAAGGACTTTTGTTTCAGTGCCGAGCACTGAATATTATGCTGCTTAACTTGTGGCTGTTGAGAGTGTTGTTGAAAGGGCAAGAGCACTTGGTAAATCATCACTGTGTTCAGTGCTGACGAACGGCAATGTTCGTATACCCGCTCTAAAATGGCGGAGAACTGTGGACCGGACCCAGGGTGCTCTGGCTCTCCTGACTGCTGGGATTGCTCCTGTGCCTTCTGCATGTTATGTTTGGCAGTACAGAAGCTCCTTGTGTTTAGTTGAGGTCGTGCTTTCACATTCAGCTCGAAAATGTGTAGTAATGAGGGCACACTGCTGCAGAAGTGTAGCTGAAGACTTGGAATGTAAACAGTTTGTGCACAGAACGTTATAAAGAGGCACGTTTAGGATTTTTGTTTGTATTTTCCTTCTTCTGGAGTTGGAAGAGCAAGGACAGGTTGAACTAAGGTATATGTCTTGCACAAATAGGCCAAGATGGGGATGCTTGAGGAGGAATGTATAAAGATGTAGAAGCAGGAAGGGTGTACTGGTCTTTTTGTGGCAGTTCATGCTTGAATTTCAGGAAGCTGAATTGTCTTCTGTTGGGACAATTTCATGGAAGATTTGAGTTGATATTACAGAATGTAGAAAACACCGCTGGCTCCCTTGAAGGTAGGGATACTCACTCAGTATCCCAGGTGAAGTAGTGGGGCCAAATAGTCCTTGGCAATATTTACTTGGAAGCAGGGATGGTACAAGTAAGTTTCTCTTTAGATAGTTGTTTAGTACTCTGTGTTGTGTGCATTCTGTATTGCTCAGCTTTTCTATGTGCTCTGCTTTGCTGTGCCAGCTGCTTTTCAGTGATGCAACTGAGTCTTGTTCCTAAATTCAAAACCGTACTGTGTGTATGGAAAAACTCTGCAAGGCCCATGCCCAGTGTTTGCTCGGAAAACAAGGAAGAACTGGAGGTTAAGGGTGGAGAGTAACCGCTCTTAAGGAAGTGCATGAGGTTTGGGGTGGAGTGTAATTCTGGCTTTAGCAGTGTGTTTTGACTTCCTCTCTGTTTTCTTCATGATAAAAGAAGATACTACTTTTTTTTTTTTTTTTTTTTTTTAAAGCACCATAGAAGAGTGCTTTTGTTGCTGCCCAGTCGTTCATATAATGTTCTTGCCTCCTGAGCACCACAAGTCAGGAACCATTTATGGCCTGGAATGTGTCATCTGCTCATGAGTCATCAAGTTCTAATCAACACTAGTACTGCCAGACACAGTTTGGTTTCCTTCAGTTCTGAAGAAACAGCTGTCCTTTGTCTAGATGGACTTTGGGGACAGGATGCTAGTGAGGAGGATGAGTAGAAGTTCTGCTAGCTTTTTCAAAAAAAAAAAATTTTTTTTTCACTTAATGTCCTGTCAAAAAAATATTTTCCAGGGCAGGAGCAGCCCTTGGGAAGCAGCAGTCATACAGGGCTGTTTTCACTTGAGCTTCTGGCATCTCTTACCAGGCAGTCCATGGGCTGTTGTGAAGAATGCACAAACCCCTGCTTCTGCAGGGTTGCTTTTGTCTACTTGTTGATGTGGCAGGTATTTGTGTCTGCTCAGAAATGGTGTGGGTACAAGGTGGTGGATCATATCAGCAGGTTGTTGTTTAAAAGTGACCTAGTCCTAAGATGCTTTCGTAGACCAGAAGTTACACTTCAAGATTGAGATCTCTGGCTTTGAGACTGAAAGATAGCATAGGCAGTCTTAAGACTGTAGAGGGACTGAAAAGAGACAGAACAGAAATTATGGAGAGATGCAATTGTCATTTTTGAGCATAAAAGAATGTTATCATGTTCGTTCAACAGCACAAATGATTATGCCTAGCATATCTGAAACATTCTCAGTCCGAAAGAAGTAGAGCAGGAAGTACCAAGCCAGTGAACCAGTTCTGGCAGGTTGGAGCAAACTAGAACTAAGGAAGAGAATACTGAGTGAAGATTACCAGCTAATGCAGAAGAGTTTGTAGCTGTGATGTCTGTGGCCGTTGCCTGGAAGACCCTGAGTATTTAGATGGGGAGTTGAAAGTTTTGATGCCATGCCCTCAGGAACTTTGTGTGAGCAAAGAGATTGCATTCCTAACTTGTGGCAGTTTGTGTGGTTGGTAGTCCCGGGGAAAGCTGTCTCTTCCCTGAAGAAGTGTCGTCTATACTGACAGTGATACGGGTTTTGTGTCTATATGTCTATATATATATATAAAAGAAATGTTATTCTTCTCACTTTCATTGGTAGTAAGGCCAACCAATTGCTAAGGCCCGTGCTTAAGTTCTGCTCTTGATTTCAAATTAAAAAAAACCTTTTGAGGTCACCTCTTCAATAGTATTTGAGTGTAATCAATTTTAATGCTGTTCTTTCAGTCTAAAATTAATTTGTAAACTATATTGAATGCTAGAATCTGTTTGAGAGTGGATGACTCCTCTTTGGATGAGTTACTGACATTACTGACATTATTCTGCCCAGCCTATTGGTGCAATGGTTTTCCTTCAGTCTTTTACAGCAAACTACATTTTGTTTCTGTAAGGAGTATTAGAATTTTGGTGATCTCTTGAACATGACATACAGAATTGTAAATGTGACAGCTATGAGCCTTTAATTTCTCCTGTTGTGCACCAGAAGAGGACACTGAGATAGAAGATATGACCATACTAGCTCTACACATAGTCCCAAACTGTACCACCTTTATAATACTTTTGCACAGGCAGACCGTGTGGAAAAAAACAAGTGGTAGTACTTGTTTAACTGTATATTATCTTGCAGGTGGGAACCAGCGTGAACTTGCCCGCCAAAAGAACCTGAAGAAAACTCAGGAGATCCACAAAGGCAAAAGGAAAGAAGATAGCCTATCTGCTTCTCAGAGGAAACAGAGGTAAGATATAGTACAGTTGAGTAAATGTTTAGGCAGAAAAGGAGGGGGAAATGGGTCAGAAAGAATCCATTGTCTTAGCTGACACAGCATTTAAATACTTTGTTTTGATTCATTGTCCAGTCATGTGCCAGAGCATAAACCATGGATGAAATTTTGCTTTATCTGCTGTTAAACAGATCTGTTTTTTTCTAAGTCCTGTAAAGCTGCTTTTTTTTTTTTTTTTTTTTTTTTTTTTTTTTAGCAGCTTTTTGCCTACTACAAAGAGGAAACGATTGTGTAATGCTTTCTTGAAGATGTTTGATCCATTATGTCCTTTACTTCTAAAACTGAAAGAATTATATGAGGTCTACTAATCAAGTAAATTGTCTGCCTCATGGGGTAATGCATGCACTGAAAAGACACAGGGTAATAAAAACAGTGCTCATGGCTAACTGAGAAATTTTATACTGATCTTTTTACCTTCTTCAAGTGGGGGTTACTAAAGGGCAAAAGCAAGCTGGAGAGAACTCTGCTTAGAAAAATTGTGAGCCAGTATCCAACTCTTTTTTTTTTTTTTTTTTTTTTTTTTTCCCTTCTCAGAGACTCTGAAATCATGCAGCAAAAGCAAAAAGCAGCTAATGAAAGGAAGTCTCTGCAGGCAGGAACAAACTGAGCTGGCGCTATGGAGAAGATAAAGTGCACCAATGAAGCAGAAGGACCTAGAAGATCATTTATAAAAGTGTCAAACCATTAAATGATTAAATGTTTATTGTGCAGAGTTGTTCAACTAGCATTAGTTAGAGTATTTTTCTGGTTACTATAGGCCTAGTTGTCTGGAGTGCTCTTTCAAAAACTGACTACACTCTTCTGCATGTGTATGAATAAAAGTACCAAGCAATAGCTTTATTCTAGCTTTTGCTGCATTTGTTAGTTTTACTTAGTGGTTCCAGAAACAGAATTTCTGAATCTACAGTTAGACCAGATTTGGTTGTCTGAATTCTCAGAAGTACGGCTTCATTCAGAATGGAACACACTTGTAAAATGTGCTTAACCTTGCAGAGGTGTGAACTGTAAATCTCACCTTAAAATATTTTTACAATAAAATGTTGCATGAAGTACTGTCTAATTTGAAATGGTTATGGTTAATAATCAGTTGATTTCTAAAAAGTTACCAAGAAGACAAGAAATGGATTATGGAGACATGCAATATAAGAATATAAGTGTAACATAAAGTGTAAGTAATGTTTATAAGAAATGCATATTGTAAGCACTATCACATGCAGTGTAAGTCTGCCTTACAGGAAAATACGCCTCTTGAGTTGCAGACTTTGTTGGTGTACAAAATGGACTCAATCTAGTCCAGATACTTAGAGAAGCTGCAGGCTTGGTGTTAATGAGCTGCAATGTCAGCAGATGTTGACATTGTCATGCCACTAAAATGATTTGAAATTACTGCTTAAGCTTGCCTCAGGAATAAAAGGTAGTGTGACAAATTCAGCCCTTGCTTCACAGGCAGGCTGGAGAATGTTGTGTACTTACCAGCGGAAAACTGTTGAGGAAAGTTCCCTGTCTGACCATCCAGAAGCCAGTCTGGCAGCCACATTCACACCACCTGAGCTGGGTGAAGCCCCTTCACAGCTACCTCCCACACTCACAGTCTGACCAGGACTCCTTACCAGCTCAACCCCACATTTCCCACAGCAGAGTGTCGTACATCCTGATCTTTAATATTATTCAATCTTTGTGCAATAACTTAAAAAGTAACAGCTCCAGCTTGTACCTCTGAGGAGGGAATCCCTGGGCTTTTATATCCTCACAGTCTAAGGGTGGGTCCTTTGCTCCTGCTGTGTCAGTGTCCAATTCCCTGGCTGATGCCACAGGTCCCTGTGCCCTTTGTTTTGCAAAGGGTTTGCAGTTCATGGCCTCTTGCCTTGGGCTCCCACTGCAGCTGCACCCAGAGCTGCCTGCACTGAATGTATTCCTCAGTAACTGCTTTCAATCTCTAGAGACAACCTCTGAAGCCTTTGCTTTTGTAAGCTCTGTTCCATCTAACTGCATTCATTTAGTGGTAACAGGCCCCTGGCACAGCTTGAGGAGAACTGGAAGAAAAATGTATCTCGTGCTGGCACCATAACACCTGCAGTTGGTGAGAAATTAAGCAAATTCACAGAATTGTTAGGGTTGGAAGGGACCTGTGGAGATCATCCAGTCCAACCCCCCTGGCAAGGCAGGCTCACCTAGAGGAATACACCTAGGTGCAGTTTGAATGTCTCCAGAGAGGGGGAGACTCCATGCCTGCTCTGAGCAGCCTGTTTCAGTGCTCTGCTACCCCCAACGCAAAGAAGTCATACTGAGGTGGAACTTCTTGTGTTTTAGTTTATGGCCGGTACTGCTTGTCCTGTTGCTGAGCACCACTGAGAAGAGTGGTGCCATCCTCTGGGTACCTGCCTTTGAGATATTAGTATGTATTGATGATCCCCCCTCAGTCTTCTCCGGCCTGAACCGGCCCAGCTCCCGCAGTCTCTCCTCATAAGAGAGATGCTTCAAGACCCCTCATCATCTTTGTGACCCTTTGCTGGACCCTTTCCAGTAGCTCCTTGTCTTTCCTGTACTGAGGAGCCCAGCACTCAACACAGCAGCAATTCCTTTGCTCGCCTGTCGTTGGCCCGGTCGTGGTTGCCGCTCCGCACCTCGCTAGGGCGGGGCTCCCAAGAGCGTCCGCCCAGGGCATTGCGCGGAGCGCGACGGCGGCGCACCCGGCGGGCCCCGGCAGGGCCGCTCCCTCTTCCGGCAGCGGGGCGGGCCCGGGGCTCGGCGCGTGCGCGGCGGGCGCGCGGCCATGGCGGACGCGGTGCTGTTCCGGCGCGGCACCGGGCAGGTGGGAACGGCGGGGTGGGAGCGGGAGCGGGAGCGGGGCCGGGAACGGGGCCTTGCCGTGGCGCTAAAGGGTGTATGGCCTCCGCAGAGCGACGACTCGGACATCTGGGACGACACGGCCCTCATCAAGGCGTACGACAAGGCGGTGGCCTCCTTCAAGGTAAGGGGTCGGCGCTGCCGTGGCCGGATCGTGGGGCTGAGGCCGCTGGATTGGCATTTATTGGTTTTCTCCTTTCTCTTCCCGAAGAATGCCTTAAAGAATGGGGAGTGCTCGGAGCCTTCAGACAAGCAGGAGCAGCGCCTGGTGATAAAGAGAAAAAACCATAAAAAGATCAGAAATAGAAAGAAGAGCAATACAGCGCCTTTGAAACAGGTCGCCTCACTTGTAAATGCCAGTGGTGCTCGTACTGCATGTTGTACTTCGGTACTCAAAAGTAGCTGCATCTTGACATTAACCTTTTGGGGTGGTGGTGTGGGGAGTGATAACGTTATAAACCTTATTTTTAGGTTACACAGAGGAATTTTAGTAAATACAAAGAAAACACTCTAGGTGGGATCCATCATTTTGGACAAAAAGTAGTTTAGGAAAAGGCACCTTCTGTCCAACCATTGGTGTAGGTATTTACACGCTTCTCTTGCTTCTGTTGCAGTGGAAGGTTGGTGATAGCTGCAATGCGGTTTGGTCTGAGGATGGTAATTTATATCTAGCAACTATTGCCTCCATCAACCAGAAGAGAGGCACATGTGTTGTCACTTACACAGGATATGGAAATCAGGAGGAGCAGAACCTGTCTGATCTACTTCCTCCACCCAGTGATGAAACAGGAAATGGGATGGGACATTCTGGGGAGGTGAGGGACTTTTTCATTCTCTTGTAAAGAAATGGGAAAGTGGGAGAATCTACTTCTTTTAGTATGTCTGGTGGCACTGCTGGTATTCAGAGTGAGAAGCGATGCACAATTCTGTTGTAAACAGACACAAGCTGATGGAGGGAATGAAAGCATCCCTTTACTTCTTGAACTCAGCATGGGAGGAAGGGAGGGGACAACAAGAAATTCACCAGTGAAAGATAACATAGCTAAACTAGTGAGCAGGTGAAGTTATTCCTGGGTAGAACTGGGAGGGCTGGAGAGAGGGAGGATGTGAATGGGACTTTCCAAGCTTTTTCACTCTAAAATTGCATGTTGTAAGCTCCTCTTTAGTGCATTTCATAAAACTGTCTTTGTCTTTTAGAATGAAAACGAGACTCCATATTCAACAGATGAAAGTGAAAAATCTTCCCAGTCACCTCAAAACAAAAACAACTGCACAAAAGGAAGATTTTCGCCTCAAAACTTGCAATTTCCCACACCACCAGCCCCAGGCCTAGGAAGGGTAAGCTCAACCTTAATTGAAATAATTCATGTACCATCGTTAAGCCTGTTATTATTCTGAATCCTGAGACAATATGATGTTATTTATCATTGTCTAGGTTCAATTAACATTTTGAGAATGGATGTACAGATATGCATGTTAAATATCTGTTGGTCTGTCATTTTGTAATAATCTGGCCACAGCATAGTCCTCCTGCAGTGCTGCTGTCTAATGAGGAGAGCCTTCTGCTCCTTAGGTAACACTTGCTTTCCAATTGTCTTGTAACTTAAAAGAGGGGTATTGTTCCCTGGATTCTGGTGCTGTTGTTAATTGACAGTGCTGTTGATGTTTTAAAATTTCACTTTTTCTAGCCAATTGATGTGTTTCACTTCACAGGACATTGAAGGCATTAAAAGTGATGTCCACATGTCGTAGAGCCTCTCAGTTGTAGCTCCTCTCTTGAATTAGGAATGAATGGGGTATTGATACACCCTTCAGTTTTCCTGTTGTGTAGGAGTCTAAGTAACAGTGCAGTGAACTCAGCAGTATGTTTTCTAAATATTACTGTTTGTGCAAGATTTCTTTATAAGATTTTATTTTACCTTTTTCCTTTCGTATCAGTAGATTTGTATCTAAGATCTTTATTTAAAGACATTCACCAGCATAATAGAATTTAGTCAGCTTTTGTCCCATCTGCACAGGATTAGAGAAATTATCTTTTTGCCTGTGTGAATATTTGATCTGTTTCTTCCTGTTGAGAGTGTAACCACTGACTTCCACTTAGGAAAACCCTTTAAAAATAAACCAGAACCCTGTTTCAGCAGTGTTTACCTCAGTGAGATGAGTAATCTTGAGTGGTACTTCTCAAGTTATGGAATGTGCCTTAGAAGTAGCTACTGTCTGTATTTTCATTAAATTGTTGGGGTGTGTTTTCTGTTGTTTAAGATACATGAATTGTTTCATGTAATTCTCCTAAGTAAAATCCTAATACCCCATATTGCCTTTTAATTTGTACTGTTCCACTTTTTCCATGTAGCCTGGATCAAAATTCAAGGCACCTCCATCATTTTTATCTTGCTGGCCCCCACCCTTCCCAGGAGGACCACCAGTAAGTGATGAGAGAATGGGGACGATGTCAGAGATGAGTATTGGTGATCTCAGGTTTTCTCACTGAATGTACTCACTGCCTTTGTTTTTAGAACATGTTTGTACTGTTTGCCTATTTTTTTCACATATTTGTTAACACATTCAGTTCCAAATATCATAGTAATCTAATGTATGAGGTCTGATGTGTACTCATTTCTGTGACAGTGAAGCTGTTGGTAAGAATAACAAGGGGAAAATTATTTAAAGAAACTACACTTTCTAGCAACAGCATTTCACTGAAGAAGATAGTATTTCCCCCTAGTAGCACTTTTTGTGTACAGTTAAGCTACAGGAGTCTTGTTTCTTTCTAGGCTTTGGAAATTACATGTGTTCAGAAAACATCATCTTTGACTCCTTTTCAGAGTACAAATTGAGGATACATTCCTGTTTTTCAGTTTCATGCTCTAATCTTGTAGAATCAGGTGCTCTCTGATCTGGGACATACTATTGAAACACAGACATTTCCTTTGTTGATTTCTTAGTTGATTCCTCCTCCACCACCCATGCGGCCAGACTCTGCTGAGGACGATGAAGCATTGGGGAGCATGCTGATAGCCTGGTACATGAGTGGTTACCACACTGGATATTACCTGGTACGTGCCGCTTTGGTTTTGAAGTGTCTTGGTAATTTTGCTCTGCTGTTGGTGCTCCTGTTTGCAGCAAGAAGTTAGACAGGGAGGGCTGCTTTTTAGGTCTCTTATTCTAAATTGCAATTGCTACATTTAAGGGTGTTTTGTATTGTATAAGTATTGTCATTGAGTAGAATTCACATAAGCCAGCATATACATACATATATATTTAGTTGATGTTCTGGTACTTTGTTCTACTGGAGGGGTCCTATGAGGTACTTTTATAGCCATTTTAAAACTACCAATTCTGTGTTTGTAGACAGGTGGAGTAAATGTTTACTTTTCAATAGTCTTCTATGTGTTTTCTTTTCTTCTATGTATTAGTGGTAGTATCACATTTAAGAGCAGATTTGGCACTTTTGCAGAGATTATTCATCAGTAATTGTTTCATGTCATTATGAAGGTCCAGTAGAAGCTGTCAGCATAGTTGTGAAAATCTGTGACTTGTATTATTGGTTCATATTTTCATCTCTACACTCCTGAAGAAAGAAAATGACACAATGAACTCTTTGCACTGAGGAAGTTGGAAAAGGAGGATTTGGTGCTTCAGATTATATATAATTGTGCATTGCTTTAATTTACTTCCAATTGCACAAGAAGTATATAGTTGAAATTATTCTTCATAGCCTCTGATTATAAAGAAGACATGTAGTTTGGCTTTTATCCTTTTTAAACTGCCCATTCTGATTTCCAAAGAAAGTTAAAAACTATTCATGATTTGTAGAGGACTGAAAAAGATTGTCCAGAAATGTTTTTGTTCTGTGACTAAAGCTTTCCATGTTGGCAAAACCAAGATTTTTCTAAATTGTATCCTGTAGGGTTTAAAACAAAGCCGAATGGAAGCAGCACTGGAGAGACAAACACATGAAAAATAACTGAATATCCACCATTGTTCTGAAGGATTGTAAGTATTGCAGCTTTGTGGTAAATTAAGATACAGTCAAGTTTTGAACTCCCTTCAAAAACCTCTTGGCTTTGGGACTTCCATCCACTCTTACGGCTCTCTGTAAAGACTACTTCTGCCAGTAGTAATCCCTTCTTTGCTTAGCAGCTGTGGAGTTGTATTTTCGTAGCTAGAATGAAGGAAGGTATTCATTGCTCCGATGAGAGTTGTAATTACAGCATCTGTCTACATCAGGATGAACAGTGCAGCTTATTTGAATTATTAATGGTTTGTTGTGGGCTGTTTTGGGAACAAAAGGTTGTAAGCGAAATGCAGTTTTTTCATCTGTGTTTCCTTACACAGATGGGATGGTAGGTTGTAGCTAAACTCTGTTTTCAGGACAAGTCCAGTTTCATAATGTTGAGCAATTCTGTTCTCAGTACTTCAGTACCCATGCTTTTATTTGAAATGCTTTGTTCAGAATTCTCCAATATATTGTTCACTTCCTTATAAAACAAAACTATATTCTCATGGGGAATTGTTTTCTGATTTTCTGTGACAACATGTAATTTTTGTGTAGTTAAGTAATTCTTTGTGTGTTTGAAAACAAAAAGCTCTTTTATACTAATTTTTGCTTCTTTTTTAAAGCCAGGTACAAATCTTTTCCACTGAGAAGTGTTTATCACTTATGCATTGGTGGTTGATGGTGAAGAGCTGCATTTTTTAAGACAATTAGTCATAACATTTTCTTAATACTGAGCTGTCCCTGTTAACAAATAAATAACTTCAGACTGCTACTTAAATGTGCATTGAAATGAGCTATTTCTTAAAGACCTCTAGTCAAATGTATTTTAAAAGCGCTGCAGCAACAAAATACTTTCTACTTCCCTGAGGCAATTTCAAGTCTTCTCACCGCATGATAGATGTAATTCTTTTGACCCCATGTAATAGATTTCTTTTATGTCTCAAGATTTCTTGCATTCCTCAGAATTTTTGTGTGAATGACAGCACCAGAATTATTGATTATGGTATCCTCTTTTAGGAGAGAGCTATGGCAGCAATGTGTGTTACAGTGGCCACTGGCGGCACTGACATGGAAAACTCTACTGTTATAGTAGGAGGGACATCTTACTGGTCTGATCAGAATAATGAAATATGACAGCTGTTTTCAGGAAGGCTATTGTCTTGTTTCAAATGCGTGAATAAAGTTCTACTTTTTAAACTTTGAATTTAGGGATGTAGTTTGTTTTGGGGTAGTTTTTATTTTGAGCTTCCATAGACATCTCTTGGTTGGATGCATGGCTGAAATACAGCAGAAAGTCTTGCTGTGTTGCCATTTTCTGAGTACCATTACTGAAAGCAATTTAGGGAAAGCCCGTGGAAAGGTAAGTATGGACACAGCCCTTTAGGGCTGAATTTTACTTTACAGTTCTACTCTTAATAGAGGCTGTAGCCACAAAACTAGGCAGTAATTTAGTTAAAGCCAGTGGTTTGCTTTTCAGGGAAATACAGGCATGAACTTCACTGCATTCACTTCCTTTTCCTACTGTGGTCAAGTGTCAGAAAATCAGTTTTCCCACAAGTAATTGAGCAAAAAAAGACTTACTCATAACTTACCTAAGCTACTTTGAAGGCTTTTTTTTCTTTGTTGCTAATTGTCATGGGGAAGTAAATTAAGTTTGATTGCAGTGAGGCAAAGCTTCTAAATCATCTTTTCAGATTGGTGAAGAGGCAGAACTGCCCTCTGCTTCAATCAGCTGTGTTGGTGTCTGGTATTGTTACAAAAAGTGGCTTTCATCAGGTTTTAACACTAGTAAAATCTAGCATACACTAATTTTGCTGGAGTTCTGACTTCAGTAAGGGGTTTATGGTTGTTATTTCACAAGTGATTCATATAACTGATTTAATTACAAGCAAAACAATGAATAGAATATTAATAAAAGGATGTACAAGAAAGAGGCAAACTATTCACACACGAGGGCTTGCCAGGCCAAGAGCTCCCAACAACAACTGATCACTACCAGGATATGTGAGCTGGAATGGTCCTTTCTCCCATCCCCAGCAAAGATGTGAGGTGGTATATCTCGGGATCCTAGTCATGCCCTCTCCTGGCTACTGCAAAAATTAACCCTCTCCTGGCTGGAACCAGGACAATGCTTATTTGCAATGGAGGTGTATAATTAATAACACAAGATGAGGAAAAAAACCCCAAACCCTAATTTTCAAACTTCTCTAGGCTTGAAAAATTGGTGAAAGGGGCAAAACCCATTGCCAAGGAATTTTGAACTCTTACACTAGGGATGCTTCATCACGATACTAGACATTTTAAGGGCTTCTGTATCAAGGAGCTAACCCACCATTGCTATTGTCATGGGACCAGACAATTGAGAAACACAGTGATGAAAAGCCACTATTGCTGCTGCTCTGGCTGTGAGCTGATGTGGATAACGGCCAGTTCTTTTTAAGCAGACACGTTATCAAGTATTATAAAGTTTCTGTAACATAATGATTTGCTAACAGGGCTTTCCAAGCCTCTGGAAACCTCCACAGTTTGCTACTTTCACTGCAAAAATAAACAGGCTTCAGTAAGGATTTAAAGATGCTCCAAAGCCATATGAAACATGAACAAATAAGCAGTGAAGCTGAGGTATGGTACATTAAAAATAAAACAAATTTGTTGCTGCTAGGTTGGAAAAAACAGTAGAACTTTGAACTCTACACATTTGAGCTTTGTGATACTCAGACTGAGGAGACTGATAAAGGATATTCTAGCAGGCATATTAATGCCTGGTAGAATAAGATACCAGTGTGTTTACAAGTGTTCATATACCACTCTTACAGAACAAAGCAAACACAACACCCACTTGTGCAGCCACTGGAGGTCAGACATCAGATCAGCTCTGCAGACATCAAGATACCGAGCATAACAATCTCTCTCAGGCCTGAGTGCCATCACATATACTCTCCAGCCTTGCCTTATGGTGAGCCTATTTACAAGATGTGACTCCTGTAATTAAGTCACTATATATACTGAAATGTATGTCAAAAATAAAGGAAGATAATATGACAGACTTGGCATTTGCTTAGAGAAAAAGACGTTTTCCCTGGCCTATGTATAACATGGTAAAGACTATACTAAAAAAGAATTACATTCAAGAATCATTTTGGAAATACACAGTTTTAACAGCTAGGGCATCTAAGCTTATATAACTAGCAACAAAGTTACAAAGCTCCATTTTAAGTCAGTTGATTTTTCCACTGCTTATTTTCCTTGTAATTTCCATTGCTTTGTAGAAGGGGAACTAAGAAGGCATTTCAGTAGAGGTCTTAGCAAAGTTTAGTATATAAGCAGGCTGAACACACTTCAAGAAGCAAGACATATTTTGGGCTGTGTATAAAACAGAAAGAAATAATACCCATTAAAAATGACAATTTGCAACTGAAAAAGTATACAAACAGAAGATTAATTTATCCTGAAGCAGGATTAAAGTCTTTTCTACTCAGACAATTTCGTTTGAAATTCTCTCCTTTAAACTCACCTAACAGACTGTCTTCCTGCAGTTATCCTACAGGATAAATGGGAAGTATCTGAAGTGCTGCAGGTGTAGACACTACTGAACAATCAGGCTGGCTGTAGACTTTTATTCTTTTACCCTGCAGGAAGGATGAGCGCCTTCAGGTTAAGAAAAACAACTAAATTTTATGCCGCAGAGGGATGACCTCTCCTGTTAAAGATTAAACAAGTATATATTTCCTGAATATTGTGCTAATGAGTGACAGCAGCAGATCCAAGTAAAAAAATCCATTAAAATTTAGTTTCTGGGCAATAGGCTACTATCTGCTTTCCTTTCTCAAGTTTGCCCCTGCTGTTGTTCATTTTGTAACTCAATAGCTTATAAAGGTCATCAACAGAAAAGACAAAATACATGTCCAGAGAGCGTGTAGGTCTCATGAGTACTTTAGAGATAGAAGGAATTTTCTGTGTTGACAAACTCAAGGCACCCACAGGAAAGGAAGAGGGGGACGGGGTGGAAATAAACAGTAATCCTCCCTTCTCAAAATGCAATGCTTTTCAACCTTCCCCTGCTCCCTATAAACCTGTTTTTTGCAGGATGACAGTGTTTGGCTTTCAGTGGTGCTGAACACCTCTGATTCCATAGTTGAGGACAGCCATTCATCTCATTCGGCTCTTCCCTCTCAGAAGGACCTGAACACGTGCCCTTCATCACAACTGCTTTGTGAGACCTGATTCAGTGTTAGTCTCCTAGTAACACCAGACAAATAAATGTACAAGTGTCCAGATAAATGCTTTCTCCTTTCCAAAAACATACCCTGCTTGCCACTCTTTGCTCTGGCTTTCACCTCATACAGGGCTAGGGCCATTTCATTTCAATTTCCTTGTTACAGCTTTTGCAAAAGCCATTCTCATTTTTCAGCTGTGTTTCTCTCCTAACTGAAAGCCAAGAGATTTTAACTAGGCACCAGGACTATCTTGAACCTCTGTCCCACCTGCACTGGAAAGTGAATCTTTTACTTGTCCTGTGTTTATGTAACTAACCAGCTCAGTTCAAGCTTGTGTAAAACGCCTGGCTTTAGTAACAGCAGTGGCCTCCGCATGCACTTCTGCAAGCCAGGTTTTAAAAGAGTCTGGTCAGACTCCTCCATCCTCAAAGATGCTCAAGGTGAGATCACCTTTGCAATCAAAGATACTTGATTAGTTGGGAAAGGTTTGGCCTGCTATCACATCTTCCAAAGCAGGGACAGAACTGGATTGCCAACATCTCAGGCTTACAAGAAAACAAAACAAAATCTGGTGCTGAGAATGGATACAGCCACATTTGAACTCCTCTCTCAGAAGGAGTTTAGAAGGTAAGGTCTTTTCTGCACCCCATGTCTCAGTGGGAGGGTCTCCCTAATAAACCTCATCTGAAGCTCCCATTCTGCCCATGACAGAAAGCACCATTCAAAAAACTGAAGCTTTTTTTACAAAGAAAACAAAAGGCTAAAAACCTCTGGCAAATGAAGTGGGTAAAAGAAAATCAGACAGGCTGGGTAAAAAAAAAAAAGTCTGAGAATAGCTAAACTAATCTAAACCTTCTTCCAGTCAGCAGGAACAAAGAGCCAGTGAAGAGAGCTGGAAGAGCCAACTGCTAACCAGGTTGTAAAGGAACCTTTCAAAGGGGACAATACAGTTGCAGAGGACTTGGAAGTGACACTCACTGGAATAATTTTATTAATGTCTCCTGCAGACGAATTCAGGGAGATTTCCATTGTCTAAATCAGAAAAGGGGAGGGCATACATCAGAAAGTAGATCTTTCATGGCTCAGTGGGGAAAACATACTGCCAATTTTTAAAGAGCAGTCTGCACCTCTGGGGGAAAGGAAGAGACATCAGATCTGTAAGCCTGGCATCTGTTACAGACAAATAAGCAGAAAATATATAATTATGTCACTGTAAAAACCCATGGCTGATCCACATCTTAAACAGTGCATTTGAAAGAAGTCCCCTCAGCTCAAAAAAATGCTGTATTAGAACAGAAAAAGGTGCAGGGAACTGCAACAAGAATGATAAAAAATGTAGAACAGTTTTTGCCTGAGGACCAATTGAGTTGCCTTTATTCTTCATTCGGAAGAGAGCATTTATGAAGGATACAGTGCAATGCAAAATGATGAGCAGCATGAAAATAAAATGTATACTCAAGTATCTTGTATACATGAATATACATCAATAAAATGTATATTCAAGTACTGTAAGTAAACTTGTGCCATTTTATAAATCAAACCAACAATCCCTCCCAGTTTTGCTTTCAATTACCTGTAAAAAAAAATCCAGCTCTGGCAGGTAAATCAGGATTGGTTCCTCTGGCACAGAACAGCCATCTACCAAAGGACTGCATCCTGCACGCTCTACCTGTACGTGTACTCTGCTGGGTTTTTCTGAACACATATGCCATAATTTGAAATACTACCCGCACTTTTACCCAGAACAAATTCACAAGGGGAACAGAATTTCTTGTGCTGTTCGCATGGGGTACATCTAACCATCATGGTAAATAAAACTAACCCGCAGCAAAAACACTGCATTACTGGATTGAATAAGAGTGTGAGAAAAAAAGCAGCTGTTGCCATTTCTGTCAAAGACCATGATGAATCATGTATAGGACAAAAAGGACTTTAATCTATTGTACTTATTTCTTATGGTAGGGTTTTAACTCTTCTGCAGTTGTTCATGGACTTCCTGGAATTCTGTCTCCATGTATTTGACAAACTTGTGAAAATCAAAGATTACGTGTGGGAATCAGTGCAAAACAGAAACATTCAGCTCACCTAGCTGTCATTTGTCTCTGCTACAAATCTTCTTTCACATTTTTTTGAAAAAACAAGGAAGACTACTAAATTATATTTTACACATCTTTTAGCTAACATTCATCATCACCTCTCTTTCCTTAATAACATGGTTTCTACAGGTTATAAGAACTTGATTTAGCTAAGAAGAGATAAGGTAACTGTAGAGATGGTATAAACAGGTGTTTATTATTAAATGTGACTAGCCAAATTGAAATTCTGTGAACTCCAATTGACTAGTGCCTTTACAATGACAATAGCAAGTATTCAGAAGGCATTCTGGATCCAGGATCTCCACTCTGGTTTTTTTTTGGTTGGGCTTTTTTTTTTCTGGCTAAAAAAGTCACCTTCCTCTCTCATCCAAATCCCAAGCCAAAAAGTGCTATGATAGTTACAAAAGTCTTCTAGTCCTACTGTATTCTGAAAAATTACTGTGGTGGGTTGACCCTGGCTGGACGATAGGTGCCCACCAAAGCTGCTCTATCACTGCCCTCCTCAGCTGTGCAGGGGAGAGAAAACACAATGAAAGGTTTGTGGGTCAAGGTAAGGACAGGGAAATAATTCTTTACCTATTACTGTTGGGCTAAGCAGACTTGAACAGGGGAAATTAATGTGCTACCAAATTAAAGTAGGTTAATGAGAAATAAAACCAAATCTTAAAACATCTTCCTCCCACCCCTCCCTTCTGTATGGACTTCACTTAAAATTTTCTCTACCTTCATCCCTGCAGCAATGCAGAGAAAAGGGAGCTGTGGTTAATTAATCACACAACCCTGCCGCTTCTGCCCCATCAGGGGAAGGATTCCTCACACTTTTCCCTTACTCCAGTGAGGTGGCTGGTGTGGGGTCTGTAGCTCAGACCCAGGAAGCTGTGACCGGTCTGGAGAGATGGTCCTGTGAGGAACTGTCTTCCCGGGACCCTATGTCTTCCCTCAGCCGTAGCCAGAGTGCCTTTGCAGAGAAGCTATCAGCTCTTAAGTGATTCTCAGCTTGTGATTTCAGCTCTTGCTCTGCAGGGCAATCTCCAGGCCAGACCAGGAGGAGATAGACGAGAGACCCGTGTAGCAGTTCCGCATGGGGCAGCTTTATTAGTCTGTGCCCCGTGAAGGGGAGGCAAGGGACGAGCTCTCTCTGGTCTCATAGGGGCAGAGGGCTAGATCTTACAGGGATACAGTGGCTGGGTGTCAGAGGGTAAAAGCCAATGGGTTAAAAGATCTGCATAGGGTCTCCTAGAGGATTCTGGGTCTGTCTTCTCACCGTAACTGAAAGGTGGTTGTCTTTCCCGGGGAGTTCTGCTGGGAGGTATGCAATCTCCTTATCTCAGCAGACCTCCCTCTGGGGCAGAAGCTGGGCATACCCCACACTCCAGCATGGGGTCCCTAGCATGGGAGACAGTCCTCCATGAATTTCTCCAATGTGGGTCCATCCCAAGGATGGCAGTTCTTAACGAGCTGCTCCGGAGTGGGTCCTGTCCACAGGGTGCAGTCCTTCAGGATCAGGCTGCTCCAGCATGAGCTCCCCACAGGGTTACAAGTGCTGCCAGCACACCAGCTCAGAATGGACTCCTCTCTCCGTGGGGCCACAGGGCCTGCTGCAGTGTGGACTTTCCACAGGGTCACAGCCTCCTTCAGGCATCCACCTGTTCCAATGTGGGGTCCTCTTTTACTCGTATTTTAATGTCTGTATTTTCAGCATTTCCACTCCTGGAAATTAGCTATGAGTGTTATTACAGATGGCAACTTTTAGTCCTACAAAGAAAATGTAAACTGGAAGGAAAGCAAGGGCACTTGCCTTTCTGAAATCCAATCCCTTCCACATGGCAGCACTCTATAGTCTCAAACTTCTTGCCACTGTTGCGTCCTCAACCCCACCACTGGGTGTTTTGGTCTTTTTCTCCCTTCCTTCAGCACTTTAAGTCTGGAACCTTTTATGCAACATCTTCAAGAACTACAAGATTTCTCACAGGCCTCCTAATAACCTCATTGATTGACTGATCTTGTGGCAGATGTAGTAAATAAGGAAATAAACAAGAATTAAGAAGGTTCGAGCTTCCCACAAGCAAGGGAGAGCTAGTGAATCCTGTCAAAGAGAACAGGTGGAAGAAAAACTTCCTCCATGCTGCTTTAAATACACAGGACACAGATTAAAGTCTTTATACACCAGAGAAATAGTAGTGATTTTTCAGGAGCTAGTTTAAACTGTTCTTCCAATGAGAAGGGTAGGAAAGTACAAACTAAATTATTGCTGTGACCACAAGCTGATAATGGAGTATATGGCTGCAACTTCTACACAGTTTTTACTTCCAGAAATAGAGGCTGTGTAGGAGTATGTTATTTTGGTATCTAGCAAGAGAAGAAGGAGGATTTGGAGTGTTCTGACAACCCCCTTTTTCTTCCATTAGAAAATACTGACTGCAAAGATGAAAATATTACCAGAAAACACTGTCTCAAGAGGCTGTCATCAGCATCAGAATATCTAAGAGCCAGATGCTCAGTGCATTAGTTTGGCTTGGAATGGCCTGCTAGACCACAACACTCTATGTCCTTTTTCAGCTAGTTTTTAGGACACCCTTACAGTAGGCACTGCAACCAGCTGACAGCACAAAGGATTTATAGGGATTGTTTGACTTGGCACAAAACGAGACGCAGATGCTCAACATTGTCGTTTTTCTGCCAACACAAGAGAATGACTGCACTCTATCCAGCCTGGGGGCACAAACAGTAGAAAAAGCACAGAAAGAGCTATACTAACAATTGAATGAAAACTGCCTGTAAGAATTGATAAGTAGCATGTATTGTTTATATGTGGTGAGCATGAAAAATTGAACTAATGCAAGAGGAGGGGTTTGGGTTTTTTGCTTGTTTCTGTGTTAAGATTCAGTTGTTATATTGTCATTTCTAATCTGACAAAAAACAAAGCTCAAAAATTAAGTCATATACACCCAGAGCGACTCAGACACTGATGTATTTACAATCATCACAAGGTGACTCTAGAAAACCCAATGTTATGTACTGCTTCAGACACTGCACCTGTAACCTCCTCTTACTGAGGTGTACATTACAATTCTCACAGGTTCAAGCAGCAAACACACTTTGAACAGACACTGAAAAATGGCAGTCTTGCATTTGTCTCAACTTCTATTCTTCAAAGTTCAGGTAAGGATAGACACTTCCTCTTCTGCAGCCACCGTACTGTCTGCTGCTCTAAGGGTTTAGCCAAGGGGAGAAGATGATGTGCAGTTCTGTCAATTCAATGTTGCCTAAGAACCAAACAGCAGCTTTTTGTCTTCAACACTAAGTCCATCAAACAATAGTTTGTATTAACTCAGGTCTTGCCCTTTTGCAAGTTCATTGCCTTTCAGCAACCTTACCCTCCTGTAAGAAATTGAAACTTCAACCAGGCAGCTGCAGATACAGCAGTAATAGAATTCAGTTAGCTTTGAGTTGCACCATTAAAACCTAAAATGTGTTTTCAGCACATTTGTAACAGCTGTATTTGAGCTGCCTTACTGAACGCCAAGGTGAATACCCATAGTACTTGAAATTAATACATGAAATGTCCAATTAATTGCTCAAAAACATCTTTGCTAAATTCTTAGAAAAGAGTATTTTGATCTACAGAAATCCACCATCCAGCAAAACCAAAAGTTTGTAAAAATAGATGTGTAAAATGTATTTTCAGGGCTTCTTGTTGAACAAATAATGAAACCAAGACAAAACATCACATCATAAAAACCAGTTTTATCACTTTCACATTTACAAATATACACGTTATTATAGTAACAGCTGGAAAAAGCTGTAGGTCTTTAGACAAGAACAAAGAAAATAGATACAGATAATTCAAGTATATATTAACAGTAATAAAATCATTAAAACATTAAAGTTTGCACCTACTCCACTGTTCATCCCGCTGTAATCATCTTCTTGTTCAGAGATTGTTAGTTAAAGCGATGGCTGAATAAACAAATTAGATTCATGCAAGAATGACAGAGATACAGCAATTTTTAAAAAGAGATGAGATCATACAGATACAGGAGCAGGGTGCTCGTGAATACAGCCAGGACAGCAGTGCAGCGAATCATGAACAAACAGATCACACTCCACACAAAATGCATTCTGACACACTTTGCATATGTACACCTGTGTAGGAAGGATAGAAAGGCAAGTCAAATTAGCAGAAATTATCATCATCATAACACTACAGTAGGGCAACAGTTATGTCATCAAGAGAATGTAAATAGACTATACTGCTAGCATCACAGAAACTCAGTGGAATTAAAGCTTCTGACAGCAAGTATATCCACAGGCTTGAGCTCAGGTCACTGTAGATGCTTCCAAATGGCTCAGAGTGGAAGCTTTTTTATGCAGCTCACTAGGAGATTCCTTCCCACACTTCTACAGACTTTGAAGTCTAGAAAGCGTGACTGTTTAACACAGAACTCTACCATGACATTAACTTTCACAAATATTTTTCTGGTCTTTAGGAGACAACACTAAAGGATCATCTCTATTTCTCACACCCCTCAACACACATTACAATGCCATTCAACATACTTACATTTTGATCTTTTATTTCTCCCTGGCAGCCTTGACAATACCTAAAAGCAAAATTGTATTATTTTAACTGGAAAAAAGAGTCAAGACTGTGTAAATCAGTGTTTAAAAAAGATCTCATACACAGTAACAATTTCTGGCAATTATTTCAGCTATTCAACTGAACTCACAGATCATGGAAACTACAAGTATTTCTTAATGCTAGAGGTGCCCCACACCACCCAAACACTCAGGAACTCCAGTAGCAAGGAAGCTGTTACCAGCTGTTCTTATTTTTGTGACAAAAAAATTACAGGATCCACAAGTACACTCATTATCACAATATGATTTGCATACCGTTCCCCCTTGTATTCTTCCAGTGGAACTTCCTGAAAGGCATCTAAAGGAAACAAGTGATGGTAAGACCGAGCCAGGTGAGGTGCAGACACTAACGTAAGACCTGCAAATAAAGAGACACCAAAATTGTTACAAGGGAGGATTTACTGAAAAACTTTTCTGTATCAAATAAAGTAAAAAGGAAAAATAATATTTTTAATTACTCAGTGGTTGAGAGCTTCTAAGAATTTTAAAAAATAGAATTATTTGTTCCATTAGCCAAACCTGTAATCCTGTCCAGTTTTAAATCCAAATATAAAGAACAAGCAAATTGCTCACATTTCTACTGAAAAAGTTTAACTCGGTCTTTGGAAATACATTTACAACACACAGTGGTGAAGTTAGGAAGCTCCTTTTGGCAATGATAGTTCTGCTATATCACACCACCAGTTACAATGATGCCCCATTACAAACCTCTACTACAGCCTGCTACACAACTGCCAAAACCATGTCATAGCCCCATTTCAGCTAACACAGGTCTGCTGGTTTTAAAACAGTTAATTTTTGTCACACTAACTAGCATGTGGCTGTGCTTTGGATCTATGCTGAAAACAGGGTTGATAAGGCAGGAATATTTTCTTTAGTGCTGAACAGTGCTTACACACAGTCAAGGCCCTTTCTGTTTCTTACTCCACCAGTGAGTAGGCTTGGGGGTGGACAAGGCATTGGGAGGGGATACAGTCAGGATTGCAGTCAACAATACACCAACAGAACAAAGGGATATCCCACACCATATGGCATCATGCTCAGCCTATAAAGCTGGGTGGAGAAGGTGGAAATGGGAGAATGTTCAGGGTGATGGCATTTACTTTCTCAAGTAACTTTTACTTGTGATGGAGTCCTCCTTTCTGGGAGATTCTGCTGATGGGAAGTGGTGAATGAATTACTTACTTTGCTTGGCTTGCGTGCACAGCTTTTGCCGTAACTATTAAATTGCCTTTAATGTCACCCATGAGTTTCCTCACTTTCACACTTCTGATTCTCTCCCCCATCTCACCAGTGGGGAGTGTGTGGGTGTCTGGGGCTGACTCGCCAGCTGGGGTTAGACCATGAGAACAAGTTAGCTGGGGCATGGACTGGCACAAACATCTCCATCGCTCACTCACATGCAGTGTAATTGTCCAAACTGTTGTTCTGCTGATCACTGCAGCTGTGGAGACCCCACTGCAGATACATAGGGTATCTCCAGTTTACACTATTCCCTTGCTGGAATGGAACTCATGCTGGTAGGAAAAACTTAAACTAGGCTAAAGTGACCCAAAACTGTAATTATTTCATCCTCTTTCCAAATACATGCATCCTGGTAATACCTATCATGTTTTAGTCATATGCCTGTAGAAGCTAGGAGAACAGCACCCCCCAACAATATTAATATTATAAACCATGCTAATCCTTTCTCCCACCCTCACTAAGAGCAATGGGCGGAGGCATCGTTTTGGTTGCACAGTCCATTAACATTTGCAAGGCTTCTGTTTACAACTTTACAACCTGTCATGTGTCACTATGCAGCCTGCCCTTGGGTTCAACTTGGAAATCTCTCATCCATGTACTCCTGGAGGTGAGAGTACTTCTGTCCTCTTACTCCAAAGCACTCTATTTCCATGGCCTTGCACTGAGGAGTCTGAAATATGGGTGTGTCTAGTTAAACGAGGATTCTTGAGAAGTTACCACTCCCGCGTGCATCACCCCTCTTCCCCACTTTGCCATAGGTATATTCTTTATCCCAAGGAATATGATACAGCTTTACTGTTACAGGTATAGTCCTGAGAGACATTTGGATGGAGTTGACATCCCAGGTCACAAAAACGCAGGACCCTTAAAGCAGAGCTGGCTTTTAATTACTAAGTATAGCTGAATTTTTCTACCCCTTAATTCTCTTACCACAAACTCCTGATTCATCTGCTCACCTTTTCTTGCTACTTACCACAGATTTTGCATTCCACAGGAAGCTCACAGTATTTGGCTCTGCACTGAGGACAAAAATACCCACCCAGTGTGAGACCTGGGTCACTGTTATTTTCCAATTGCCTACAGTAGAAAGAAACAATTCAGTACTTAAGAGATAATACCATGCTACCACGTAACTACAAATCGCGTTATTTACACAACATATAATTTTAAAAGTTTCACTAGATTGCATACAAGAGTTTAATGTGCAAGTGTCAGAAAACAATTGATATGGTGAGGTACCAGTAACCACATTTTCCCACAGGAACAGAACAAAGACCAAGTATTTCCATATAAAGGAGCCAATCTTTAAAAATAAAAATATGAACAATAACTGCATGGTTGTTTCTTTTTAGACACAAAAATATTCTGTATTGACTTTAAAATGCACGTAGTACTTATTCTTACAAATAGCACATGCTGTTAGACACTGTTTCCTTCTGAAATTCAGACTCCCCTACCACCCTGGCAAACAATTATTTTTTTCATTGAGAAGTGCACTGGTACAGTCATCAAATGAAGCCTCTATTTCAAACTTCCCTTTAAAGTCATGTTAAGAAATACATAAAAAGTACTTTATTCAGATAACATCCTTCCATCTTCAAAATTATCTTTTATAATGATAATAATAATTAAATAATTAAATCAAGAACTGCAAGTAAAATTGGCAGTAATTACTTTTATACCTTGTACCACCTGTGTGTCCCAATCACTGTGTAACAGAACTAAGTACCAGTTACTACCTTCAAAAAGCTTAAATGCAAATTTTAAAACACGTATTTAACAGAGGTAACTATGGCCACATATTGGAGCTACCAATGGAAATAAAATTTCTACTGAGAAGTCTTTTTTCCATATTATTTTGCAATACTTTCACTGTCAAGCAGATTTTCTAAATATTGAATAATTAATACTGAATTCTTATCAGCTCATTGAATTCTAATCAATGTTACTTACGCCATGCTAAAGGAGGGCTTTGCATCTTGATCAGATAGAGAAGCAATAGTATGCTGAGGAAAACCTGAAAAGAAAAACATCCCATATTAACAATTTGAAACATGCAAGTCAAGTGTCAGCTTCTTACTTCAATGAGGAAGTTCAAAAATTATTCTAGACATTCAGGCCTATCTCTTTCCCATTTGTTATTGCAGGAGAACTGATACACTCTTGCTAGGTACCAAATTCTTCTTTACCTACATCCGCACCTCCCTGACTTTACTTTACCCCCAGCTGAAAAAATGTCTTTGTCATAGACTTCGTGTTAACTGAAGCACACTGGAACCCCATTTTTGAAGAACAGTTAAAAAGAAAATTACGTGCAATGGTAGGAAAGCAGAATGAGCAGCATACAAATATCCACTTAAACTAGTTTAAACTTAAAATAGTTTCTAATTAAGGGGGCAATATTTTTATATGCATCCATCAAGCTTATATTCACCTTCCAAGTGCAGTATATGACAGATGAAACTACAGGACTTTTTGGAGACCGATACCTGTCTTTCTACCATTTATTTTTTACAGATCATGAGAGGTGAGAAGTTGTTTTTCCAACTGCTGCTCAGGCTTTACCTATGAGAAGTAAACCTCTTCAGTATCTATATCTAACCATAAAAATAAATACATTCTTTCCATGAAAAGGGTGGATGAATGTGAGAACTCAATGCTCCACCTCCTCCTATCCTGGTTTAACTCCAAGCTTAAATTTATTAAGAAACACATCAGGAAAAGAAAAGGTACCTAATCTACTTGTTGAAAGAACACTACAGTAGTGCTCCTAATAAATGTCTACTACCTCTGGCTCTTAAAATCAATTAATACTTGTAACAGTTGCCTTCTTCAGGGAAAAAAGCAGAGGGAGAAACAAAATAGCTTTTCATAGTTCATTTCTAAATTAAATTTATAACAATTACTGTGCAGTCAGTATTGTTCCACTTTATTGTTTCCAACTTCTGTTCAGTAATTTGTCTCACTTAATAAGGTTTATTTAATAGCTGACTACTTTGCAGGAACAACATCATGAAAACTGATACTTATTTAGCAAAATAAAAGTTAAAATAAAAAAAAAAATCCACAATGTCTTTATTACGCTTCTTACTACTTGTATAGCTTTAACAGAGGAGAGGCAAATAAAGGAAAAGACAAAGCAAATCTTGTGCTAGGAATTTGACAAAACCATATCCTACCCATTCGAATAAGGGAGCACTCAGAACTTGAACTGGCGGGTGGAGGACTAACATGGTGCATCAGCAGTTCCTTATAATGACTTTCGTCTAAAATAACGTGGTATGTTCCTGTCACAAATGAAGAAATGCCTTACTGTCAGGTTATGAGCAAAAAACAGTACAAACATATACGCCAAATGACAGAAAACAACTAGGTAGAAAACACAATTTATCCAATCCTGTTCCTAAAAAGCAGCCCTATTAATGCTACTGAAAACAGCAAGTTTTAAAATTAGGAATAACAGAATGTTAAATTAGATATGAAGGCACAAAGCTTTTTCTCCAACTTGACAGTGTAGTACTCACAGTGTAAGAGTTACCACTGCAGCAATTGATACTAGCATGTTACATTGATAAAGTTCCACATCACATAGCTTTATATGTGGAACACAAGGTTTGAAAATACATGTATTTCTTCTCTCTAGAGCTGTAGCTACCAGCTGATAATAATTTCACTTACTACTGTGTATTTTGTAGATTTAGGAAACCCTTTAATTTTCTGCCAGCACAATGTAAAATACTCATCCTTAAATATCAAAATGCAGTAATGAATATATAACAAATTACTTAATTTTGGTTTAAAATCTGTGTTAGTAATATAACTACTGAACTTCAGATACATACCACCAGTTTCTCGGGCAAGTACTGTACAAACTCGAACTTCAGCACTTAGGCCGATGACAGATACTCTGATCTTTACTGCTTTCAAACACTTCAAACAGAGAAAAAAACATACTCAAGTTCATGTACAGAACAAGAAATAGTAAAAAGGTTTAAAGTCTTAAATGAAGATTAACTGGTGATGACACTGCAATGCTTGTTTTTCCTCCGGTAGCTTGAATGTTCAATGCAGTAGTCAAACTTCAATTCTGTACCTTAATTAGATCATAGATGTTGGCTGGATCACATGTTGTCAGACTGCTGAGGACTACCAAAACCTCTCTGCTTGTATGTCCTGGCATGTGCCTAAGGAAAGCACACAATTAATTTACTTCTGCACACTTAGCTATTTGTATGATAACATTTCCAAGGACCTTAATGTATCAAAGTCAGAAGATGACATGATATTAAGTCCTCTAGAAACTGTGACAAGATCCTTGTCTGAGCACCAGATTTTCACCTTCTGAAAGCCAAACCTTTCCAGTATCTAAAATACAGTATTTAATTGTGTAGTTGTTACCTAATTGTTTGCTGTAATGAATCCTTTGTACCTTACCCATACTCACAGGCAAAATTCACTTCAAACTAGAAACACTACAGTAAGTCTTCCTGACTTCTTAAAAACCTCTAATCAGTTTTTAAATGTAAATCCATTACTTTTAATTACCTCTAGTTCTCAGTTGAAAACTCTCTTCCAGCTAGTAATTAAAATAGCTTTTCATGACACTGATTATTAGTTTTGTTCTGTCAGTGTTTTTAGCTGTAATTCTTAATTCAGTCTTCCATGAACTGGGGTACATCTCAACACCACACATAGCAGACAACTGTTCTGAATCTATCCTACCTGAAAATTGATCTTTCTAAATTTCTAGAAATTGATCTTTCTATGCCAAAACTCTCACAAGATTATTGTGACACAATGCTGTTTCTCTTCCTGTTCTCTTACATTATTAACCCCTAACTCTGTCCTCTCTCATACCTTAGCCTTTCAGTAAAAAACAATTGCAGTGTCTTTCATCACAATATCTACATACCATCAACTTGGTTTTCAAATTTCTTTTCTATAAGAAGCACACTACTAAATACAAGCATCTAGTGATAGAAAATAAACTTGTGCACTACTAGAGTATTTAACTTAATGATTTGTCACCTTTTAAAGACTCAAGTCAGCATTATACAAGATGCTACTTAGAAAAAAATTCTATCCCTGCCTCTCAAAAAAGTCACAATCACGAAGAAAACAAAAAAACTCCCTGTATATACTAACTTTAAAGTCTGCATAGCCAGATTTAGGGAATTATATAGAGAAGGCTCTCCACTGCAGTTCATATCCACTGCTTTCTTCAGAGCAGTTACATGCTTTTTTGAGTTTCCTGTAAGTGAAAAAAGTACAATCAATTTAAGTGATAGAACAAGTTAAAGAACTGAAATATTTAAACTGCATATGTAATAAGGTGTACTTGTATAACAACAGCTTTCGAAGTGTATCAGGGTCCCTCCCCTGCCGTGTAGCCCTGGCAGAGGGGCCCTGAGGGCACAGACACGGGGTTTCCCTGTCCCTGCTCAGCCTCGTTCCCATGGGTTGGTTTGTGTTCCCTGCGCGGGCAGAAGGACCCTTGGTCCCGTGACTGGGACAGTTCCTGGGCAGAGCTCCGGCCATGCGGCTGGAGAAATAAACATCTCTGAAACATCTAGCAAGAATCTGTCCATATATATTTCTTTTCCACGGCCTCCTTGTTTGATACATCGTGTTGCAGTATCCCCACTGTAACTGAAGTGGGGCTGGTCTGTATTTTTCCTTAGAAATTGGTATCTTGATCAGAACGCAGAAAACAGACATTTACTCTATAGGCACTCAGTTGCTAGAAAATTTAGCAGCCAAAAAGAATAAGATCACTGTAGGGTATCATTAAGCCCTCAACATGAGTGTGACTTGTGTCACAAACAGAAAAAGAGTTTTATTTCCTCTGTTATCCTCAAAGTATGGTTGAAAGACTGATTGATCCCCAATTTCCTCAATGAAGCCTGCTGAAGTCAAAGAGATCGGCATAACAGCAGGCAGGAACCAAACAGACCTTGACTTCTTAGCATCTGATCAAATCTCACAAAAGACACAGATATTGTAACACACAAAATTAACGAACAGGGTAGAAAATTAAATACAGGGGAAACAGAATATATCTGAGTTGCATTCTGGTCAAGACTTGATCACAAACAAGCACACAATGACAATTCTGGATCAAAACAGATCAAAATAAAGACTATGGTTTCAGACAACTTGCAATAATTTATCTTTTAAATTAAAATGAGTTATGATAACATAACTTCATTTTCAGCAGTATATCAGGTAGAACTTGTAAAATCAATGAAAAGGATAAAAACAACTTAAATTTAAGAAAAAATACGACCTCCCTACCTGAGAGTTCTGTCATTTTTTCCGCTCTCTTACTCTTGGTTACAATTAAGCCAATCTGAAAAAGGGGAAGAAAAAAAGACAAAACTTTTCTTACGAAGTTTTAAAATGAGTTTATTTAGAATTTTACTATACTTTTTTACTTCTTTATGGACCAGAACTATTTAACCATACAAGTCTATACAAGTTTTACTTTAAGTGTAAAAACAGCAGCACAACATGATGCATCAGTTAACAAACACTCCTGTATTTTCATTACTACTGTTAAAACGTACAAAAAGGAATATTCTAAAATTCTAAATGCCTGGCAGAAACAGGCAGAAACAAGAATTTCAATAGACTGATGAATAAGGGATGGGAAGGTACACATAAATTGAAAACATTTTACTAGGTTATAACCAAAACTACCTTTTAAAATAGTTTTCTGTTATTTGTTTCTTGCATGGTGGTACATACCTGACTAATAGGATTCTGGTCAAAGTACTCTTCAACAAAATATTCCAGTAACTATAAAGAAAAGTTAAGACAGTTAAAAACTAATTATATTTTTATTCCACATGCATTAAGTAGGTGATACTTGAAAAACATCTAGTATCACTAAAAAAAACAAAAGTTGGGTAACACAAACAGGTGGCCTGAGCCTTTCCTTTTCATCCTTCTTTCACCCTGTCCCTCCTCCTTCATCCCATGTAACCAATGCAGTGTAGATTTCAGAAACTACTCCCCCCTTATTTTATTCACTCCCTGTGTTCAAGTTCTAGATTCCTGCCAGTTCAAATGGAGGTTTACAATACACCAAAAAGCACTGATCTGTACAAAACCATCAAAATCCAGGATTTCATGCTTTAGTACTGTTGGAGAAGACCATATAGAACACGATGGACATAGTTCAAGTCCTCCATGATCTACAACAGCAATCCAGTTCAACTCCCATCTAGCATCCTTTCAAATAAGAATTCATTAAAAAAACCCAACTGTAAGAAAAAGATATAAACCAATTCTAGATGCGTAATTAAAACATGTCATCCCCTTACTATAGGCAACACGTAGTTTCCACAGTTTCCAAATGTGTCTTCCCATAATATGCCCTCGCAAAGTGTTTTTACTGTTCAGAAGTGCATGTGCAGGGCAAAATAAAGCCACACAGATTTTACTATTCAAAAAACAGGAAAGCGACAGACTAGCATCAGAAGCAAGGAGAAAAATGTAGGGATGAGAGATGAGGCTATGCACATACAGGAGATTGCAATTCTTTTAAATGCAAAATGCAACCAGCTCACAGAGAAAAGGTGGCTTAGTAAGAAAAAACTTTTGAGTGCATGAATACCTTCAGAGTGCAAGTAAGTCTGTTCGGTTTTAAGTCTTGGTCCTCCATTGTTCTTGATCCATCAACAACCACATAAAGGTGACGCATCTGCATTTCCACCATATGTGAAAATCACTCACAGAATACATTCATTGAAATGAATTCATTATTCCATTTACTTTAAAAAACCACTACTTCCTCCCTCCAACAGGGAAAGTTCAGTATACTGAGTGGTGCAATTAACATCAACTGAAAAGTAACGCATTTTTCCACTTCTCTCTTAAAATGAAAAAAGCCCCCTCTTGAAAAACGCACACTGTTCTTCTCCTCTCGTGACTAGCTACAAAACATGCATAGTTTGAACATTCATGTCTTCATCTGAAGAGCTCAGCATTGTACAGAGCAATGTGGTTATTTACAACCCATTTCCATTATGCTCATTTTTCACACGAAGAGAAGTGGACAAGTCTGAGTGCATGTGATCTGACTGCTGCTGCCAAACACACCCTGTGTGTCAAACCTCCAACCCTAAATAGCCATGCTTCAGATCCACACTGCTAACGAACAAAGAATGTTCAAAAAGAAATAAAAATGGTGGAAACCACAAAGTTTGGTATGAAGTTTGTTAGGCCACCAGAACTGTATTTCAGATCCAGATGACCACCTCTAGCCAAGCAGTTTTGGACTAAGGACAGAAGAGGCTTAAGATATTAACATACCATTCCAAGACGAACTTGTCCATGGTGTTCAAAGAGTCTAACAAAACACAGAAGAATTTAAGTCAAATTCAAAAGAGTGAACAGCCCCTAAAAAAGAAGTCCAGAACAAATCCAATACTAGACTTCTGGCAAATACGTAGCAGTAACAAAATGCAGACTTACTCAAACTGAAAAACCCCGCAACTCAAACCCAGATTTCACACCTCTCAGAAAACAAATAAGAACTATTTCTTCCTGCCAGGTTTAATGAAACTTTAAAATTTTATCCAAATTTGACAAATCCAGTTTTAATGTAACTTGAAATAAAGCAAAACTTAGGGTTTTTTTCTAGCAATTTTTCTGAAATGTGAAACAGAAATCTGTAACCATGATACCAAAAGCCAGCTTCTGTTGTGATAGGACGAGGGACAATGTTTTTAACTAAAAGAGGATCAATTTGGATTAGAGGATAAACATGTTTTTACCATGAGGGTGGTGAGGAACTAGAACAGGTTGCCCTGAGAAGCTGTGGATGCCCATCCCCGGGAGAGTTCAAGGCCAGGTTGGATGGAGCTCTGACCAGCCTGGTCTAGTGGAAGGTGTCCCTGCTCATGGCATGTTGGACCAAGATGATCTTTAAGGTCCCTTCCAACCCAAACTATCCTGTGATTTCTGATTTGTATATGATTTCTCTAAGCTACGCAGATTGCAACTGCAGTGCTCTGCACTGTTTCATCAGACCTGTAGCTTGCATACACATGGGATACCTAGCTTGTATACATTCAGTGTTTAGAGATAAAATTAATTTTTTACCATTTTATCTGGCATGCACCTGCCCCTCTGAAGGAGAAAGTACATAAACACATCCTGCAGGCATGCCTTATGCTTAACTCATCCCAGACGACCCAGTTTGAGGATGATCAAGCCCTTATAACCGACCAGGTCAGTACTGTTAGCAGACTCGTGGCCATACCAAATACCTTTTCCTCTTTGCCTTGAAGAGAATGTCCTCGATGGTTGCTTTCAACGACCCGGATTCATCTTCTTTAAGAATTTCCCTACGCAAAACAGAATGTTACAGCGGGCAAAGGAGAGATTTCTCCTCCTCTTTCGCCAGAAAGAAGAGAAAGGTGAGCGGGGAAGTACATACCATGTTCTTTCGTAGCCTCCTTCCCAGCGCTTGGTCCGCTCGGGTTCGTCATCCATCTCCGCGGGCGCTGAGGGCGGCTGAGGGGGCGCAGAGGGAGCTAAGAGGGGTTGTGGGGGGCTGAGGGGAGATGCGGGGCGCTAAGGGAATATGAGGGGAGCTCAGCGGAGATGAGAGGGTTCCGGGGTGAAGAGGGGGACTGGGGGAAGAAGACGAGGGTGAGAGGGGGTCTGAGGGGAGCCGAGGGACACTGAGTGGGGCGAGAAGGGCCGAGGGGAATTAAGGGCAGCCCAGGGGGGCTAAGGAGAGCCGCAGGACACTGAGAGGAGCCCCGGCCCGCGCCCGCCGCTAAGCCCTGCCGCCACGGACACGTCGGCGCCCGCCCTCTTCCGCCTCGGTGCGCCGCCAGACCGTCCCGGCCGCCGCCAGGACCGCGGAGCGACCGTTCCGGGAACGTTCCGCTGTGTTTTCCACAGCATCGTTGAAATCCTTCAAGTACGGTCATGGAGAGGACGATGCTTAGGGAAGATGCCTCATGGAGACATCGCCCGTGCGGACGCGGAGCCCACGGTGGCGTCGCTCTGAGGTGGTCCCTCGCTCGTGTCTCCAGGCACAGCCCCCAGGGTCATGGCACTGTCTGGCACTTCTGCAGTTAACTGAAGCAATTTCAGTAATTAATAGAGGAACGCAGGAGCCTGGAAAAAACACTGGATTTTAACACATAATTATGCTCATAGGCCGGTTAATGAAGGCAGCCATCTATCACCCTGACAGCAAAAGCAAGAAGTTTCAGGTATTTTGATGTTATGTTATTATGATTTGCATCTACCTAAAATAATTTTCATCTCATGTCACCAAGAGTTTCCATTTCATAAGCACCACAGTGAGGATTAGATCAGCGCTAACTGCCGATTGCTCTGCAGAGCAATTAAAACTTTACTGGATACAGTGGAAGTGTGCCAAGACTGGGCTTCACCTCCTGAATTACAGGAAAGTTACCGAGCATCCGTTTCTAAGGAGTCGCACTCTGCATCCAAGTAAGACAATAAATGAGGAAGAAAACATTTAAACAGTAGTAACAATTCTTGAACCAGGAGTGGGGGAAAAACTAACCACTCTACCCTTCAGCTTGTTGCATTTATCAGGAGCAATGTATAATTATAATGAAAAGAGAGGAGAAATTAATTAGCTTTCAGTTAAACCATACCTGCGAAAAATCAATGATTTTTTTTGAAGGAAAGCAGTCTGAAGAGAGGAAAACAGGAATCCTTTGAAAAGTCAGGATTTGCTTCCTGGAACTGATATAGTTGTAGTTTGATCAACTCCTACTAGGACGTACACCATCTTCTCTTTAGAAGGAAAAGGTCCAATCTATAAAACACTGAAATGAAAAATGGCTGCAAGCTGATGGTTTTAATACAAGAAGTGAGAAATGAGACTTCTTTCAGAACAAGAGTATTTTTATTGTCAGGGCCTAGAATTTCAGTGCTGGATTGGAATACAGGATATACAGAATTTTGTAAAACTTGATTGTACAAGTGCTTGATATCCCACCACAATTTTGAAATTAATAAATTACCTACTGGATACCTTCTTTCACAATTTCTAAACAATTAGGTTTTTCATTGCCATGAGTATTTGTACTCAATATGCTGTCATGAAAGCTAGTCAGACTGTTGTGCAAGACAAACTTTTGGGTACATTTTTAGGCACCACTTTATCTGGCCTGAAAAAATGTACGGTTTAGTAAAAAGTATGCCAATCTTGCCAGAGTTGTTTTGATCGAGGATACCCAACTGCTTACAAAGACAAGAAGAAACAAAAATCCAGTTTAGAAACTATTATATTTGTAGAAACGCTAAAAATCTTCAGCATCTTGCTTTGCAGATCTATGGGGCCAGGCAAGCATTTTCTAACAGGAAGACTGAAGGATAAAACTTTTTGTTGTATACACTCCTGTTTGAGGACAAACTGTAACTAAAGGCATGCCCATTGATGTAGGGCAGTATTCCTCGGTGATTCATTTACATGTTAACTAACTTCTGCAAAAGCACAGTCACGAGTAAGACCACATAGCAGATTGTTTACACATACATGCAGAAGTGTAGATTAGGAGTTGCACAGAGAGATTGAGGTGATAATCATCTAGAAAATTCAGTTTTGTCTTGAGTATGCCATCTATTCTTTAAGGATATCAAGAGACCACTTCCCTTGATAGTTCTGATGGTAACTCAGATTGAGGGATTCTCCCTCACTTTCCTCCTAATTTCTGTCTTGCTCCAACTTGCTTCAGCTTCCAGCCATTAATTCCTATTTCATTTCTCTGAGAGATGAAAATGTTAGACTAATCTTAGACTAATAATTTTTCTTCAGCGTGTCTGCAGCATGTTGACAAGACCCTTTTCATTCATCCATTTGTAGGTTAGAGCAAAACCAGTGCACAGATTGTACACACCAGAAGTGCTTCAGCAGTCCTGAGGCCTGTAACAGATACAGGGCTGAGCAAGTAATTTACTGTAATTTACTGGTTGGCCTGTGTACCTTAGGATGGTAGTTTTCTTCTGTCATGCCCTACACTAATCCTGTTTGGAACTCAGAAGGCGGGCAGAAGGGACTATTTTTGTCCCAGCTTCTCTTCCCAACGTTTGGAAAATCTACTTGGCCACACCTTTGGCATCTTGCTGGGAAACAGAGAACCCACATACAGATGTTTCCGCTTAATTTCCTCATTCTAGGCACAGGTATGGCATTCCCTTTTCCCAATCCATTTGTTGGAAACTTTGCAGGAAAGAAGCAGCATGATGGTTCTCCAAAGGCTATGTAGACACTGTCTGAGGGACCAGGAGCCAGTTTCTCAAAGACTGAAACTCAGACCATTGTCAAAAGGAGCCTGGAGCTGGGTCTCACTGTCCTACAGAAAGAAGACCTATTAAGCGTGCAGACTGTGAATCTTCCAAAGAAAACATCAGTCAGTTTATTGTTAGCACTTTATGAACACCAGTCGATCCTCAAACTTGCATTAATCTTCTTCTGTTACTGAAGCAATGCCCAGAACTCTCACTGAGAAAAACCGAGAAACCTGGGTGTACAGTGAGAGGTAATTTATTTAGATTGTGGAGACTTGGACAAGTACTTCTCTTACAAAGAACAATTTAACAAGTATTCAGCACAAGTATAAAAAATTGGCCCATCTCCTTTATAAAGAAGAGAGGTTTCTCCTTTGGAATAAACACAAACAAGAACCAGAGAGAGAGGCACTGAAAAGAGAGAGAGCACAAGCACTGACACTCATCTGTTCTCAGAATGATAAAAATACTGAGGCACCTTCCAGGCAGATGAGACTGAAGGCTTTGAAATTAAGAGGTGCCAAGTTTTCAAATTCTCTCAGTATTCCCATAGCATCTTGTTTTTTGTGGCTATTTACTTCATCCACTAAAGCTCTTGGAATTAAGTGGCTGATAAAATTGGAATGTCAATTTTACAAATAGGAAGGTGGGTGCATGGCCATCAGGACTGCAGTGTGAATGACAATGGCTTAAAAACCAGAAGGGCTACAGTGGTCAGAGTGAGGTGTGTTAATACATTTCCAGCAGTGAAGAGCACAGGTAGTACTACCACGACCATACTAAACTGGAAACGGCTCTCCTGATGTTGTTCCTTTAAATTAAGGCAGAAGTTAAAAACTTTCTTTCAAAGAAGAAACAAATCACTAACAAAATTTGCAGTAACTGTAATCAATGCACTTTTTTCTAACAAAACGTCTTTATAAGCATTAGAGTAATATGGCTACACTGGTGGGGGTTTTTATATTAAAAAACATTTCAGAACAGACAAATTTCAGTAGTAGAAAACTGTACAGAGAAACTATCAATGCTTCTAACCATTTTAGTAAGTAAAAAAAAAGTTAATAAAGTAAATAAAGATGTGAAAAAGGATACAAAGAGAAAATTTACTGGCTTATGAAAATACTTGCACATACAAACCTATCCCCAGGATAATATCCCCAAGAAAATATAAAAATATATACTGAATTTATGCAAATATGCTCTGGAAAGTATGTCTTTTAATACGTTTTACCTGGCCTTTTTAGAGGCTACTAACAATTTATACCTTGAATGAGAATTCATTTTGCTGTACTTACTCTCTGAATGCCAAGTTCACTAACAGCTGCTGCCTAGACAAAAAGTCCTGTTACTTGCTGATGCAGAGTGAAGCCCTTAAACACATGTACCCCCAACAGCATGATCCAGGAAAGGTAGGCAGAGCACACTGACCCATAGCAACACTAATGGAACATTAATATGTCTCCTCCTGTACCTCTTTTCCTCTAAGGCCAAGTATAGATTTGTTGCATCATCTCTGAAGAGGGCAATAAAAAAAACAAACCCAAGTCCCCCTCCCCCAGCTGCTTAAATAAGAAGTCATTTTTTCCCCTCTCATTGGGCAAAATTCAAGATAATTTCTAGCATAACATACAGCATTTGGAAATACAATACAAAAATTCTTAGTAAACTAGCTTCTAAACTGCCCCAATTATTCAATGCAATTAGGCAGTCCATCAAACCCCAGACAGGCATCTTAATGATATCTTTCTGATATCATTAAGATGTCACATATAAAGAAAATCCAAAATTGTTAACAGTATTTCTGTGCAGTTTCCAGAAGGTATTTGGAAACTGCTTTCTCCCGTAGGCTTTGAAAGTCTGCAAATGAAGTATTTTCAAATAAAGTATTGATATTTAAGAGGCCAGTATTTGCACTAATGCAAGCAGAATTAGTTTCCTAACTTATCTCCTAACTTCAATTACAATTTGATCTGCTTACAAAACTATCAGTAATGTACAACATCCAAATATATGACAGTGATTAAGTAATCCCCATAAGTGTACTGTTCAAAGAGTAAATAAATAGGTTAAAATATGCATATCAATTTAAAAAATAGAGAATAGTATCCATGAAGTGAAGGCATAGCTAAGTTTCTACATTCCAATTCATAACTTTATCATAGTCCTGAATTCGTTGTTTTATGTGAGAAAGCTTATTCTTCAGATATTCACAACGCTCCTTTTTCTCCAGAAATGAAGGATCCTGCCAAAAATACAAAAACCTTTACATTAATATATTAGGCTCCCATACTCTTCCAAGAACAGTCTAGTATCAATTAGGTTCTTGACTAAAAGGACAGTACGTAAATATTCTCAAAAATCACACTCTTTTTCCCTGGCCCTTTCTTATTTCCTGTTTCCCCTTCCTTCATGAAAGGCCAGAAGAAGATGTTCTGCTTTTATATGCTGTAGTTACTTAGAAAACAGCTGTTTTAAAGCAGAAATCTGCAAATATAAATGACATCCTACTACATAATTTAGATTTTATACATATATTTTTACTGCAATAAATGTGCAATAAATCTTTTCCCCCCCTAAAAAGCAATGAAGTTTAACTAACATGGACACAAACTCTGAACTCCATGGAGAAAAAAATGGTATTTGTAATGCATTATGTTTTTAATGGAACACAGATGCACATTTGCTACCTGCATTTAAAAAGAGAAACCTCTTGGACTGCACTGAAAATTACTTTTTGAGAGTGTCTAAATTCCGTTCCTCAAAAAATACAAAACTTCTTTTCAAGGGTAAGACTATGTTTTCTGTTTTCATCTGCTGGCTGTGTCAGTCAGTGACTATAACTGAATTAGTCTTCTGAGTGCAGAATGCTAAGAGATGAAGCATACTCTCAGAAGATGAAAATGCTCAACTGTTGGGTTGTGGTTTGGGTTTTTTTCCCCACACGTGGCTACTGGAATCATTATTCTCAAAACTTGTTGGCATGCTTGTTGGCATGAGTGTATGGGTTGTGTCCAAACCTTGCCGAAGTTTAAGAAGACTGTAATAGCTACAGATGCCCTGAGGTACTCAATTCTGCCTAGTGTCAGAAGTACTGGCTATTTACACTCTCTTTGCTAGTCATTAGATTAAGTAGCAATGTAAATCTAAAAACACTTACATTTTTCTTCTTCTTGTATTCTTGCAGAACTTTTGATATCCTTTCCTGTTCCTAATGAGAGACCACAGATTTTTAAACTTTGAGTGTGCTGAACATCTTCATGTAAATTCTACAAAATACTCATCAGAATTTTCATCTGATCAGTACCTTGTGGTTCTAACATTTTAGATGTAAATCTTGTATTTGAGAAATAATGAAAATACATCAACTGTGACTCACTAGAGCTTAAAAGCTACTTGTATGAAACAAAGAAACAACCCCCTGCCCAGAAAACCATGTATACATCATAACTGGAACTTGGTATCCCTAATTAATGCCCAGAGAAGATGTAACATATAGGGAAACTCGCACCAAGTCACAGCCAGCATTAGAAGACATTGTGCCCTAGCTGAAAGACAGTCAGAAATTGCCTAATACCACCTAATAGCACTATTTTCCATGAGCCCATTTCAAAGGTACTTACATATATGCTTTCAGGATGGTATGGAAGCTGTTTCAGCAATGCATCCAGCTCATCAAACTTTTTTAATACAGCATGAACTTCCATAGACAGTTCTTTATACTCAGCAAACTGATCGTTGAATACTGCTTTGTACCGGTCTCTCATTTCATTTGTTTGAATTACAGGGTATTTCCTGAAAAACAAAAAAATGTCAAGAATTAGTTTTAGAGATACAACTTATTAACACCACTTAGACTCTCCACCTTGACAGTGCACTTCTGTATTTTTTTGCTAGTCTCATAACCTCCTGAAATTTGCATATCTGTAAAGCATTGAAATCAGAGAATCACAGTATAGTTGAGGTGGTAAGAGACGTCTGGAGGTTATCTGATCTGACCTCCTGCACAACCAGGAACGCTTAGACCAGGACTGTGTCCAGACAGCTTTTGATATCTCCAAGCACGGAGACTCAATCTCTATGGGAAACCTGTGCAAACCCTCACAGAGAAAAGTAAATTTTCCTAATATTCAGGTGAAACCTCCCTTATTTCTATTTGTGCCCACAGCAAATAGTGTAAAAATTAATTTATGACATCATACTTGGAAAGGCCTACCCTTTAAAGGGGAGCATGTTACAAATTTAGCACTTACAAAGTGTAAGAGTAGTCAAATTTCAGGCCCTAAAAAGGCAATTTCCCATGTATTTTATTTTTTTTTCCCTCTAATATCTGCATGGTGGTCTTCTGTTCCTTTGGCAGTTAGTGTACTTGCTAAATTCTGCTTTAACATTTGAAGTTTGTTTTTTAAATTGAGATTCCTTATTTATAGTTACTGGTCTTATGCCACTGATACCAGCCCCATCCTCTCTACCTCTTAACGTTAACTTAAAACACAATTATGAGTTCCCACAGCATATGCATGGGAGAGAAACCACAAGTGTATACAGGAGAAATGCAGAGTGAAAAACATTGTTCAAGTATCCTCCACTAAGTTGGTTCATCAAAATCAAGTCACTTACGCTAAGTAGTCTGGCATCACTATAGGTTTAGGAATGTGGCCTGCAGGTATATGACCATTAAGTAGCTCTGGTTTTCTTTCCACTGATTTGAGCTGCCTGTAACTGACTTCTTCCCTTGGTCTGTCATCATCTTCATACTGTTTTAAAAGAGAAAGAATTTGTTCATAATGAAATCAGTTTTATATAAATCACAAAATACACAACTTGTTTGAAGACCGAGATACATGTATTGAGGAGTAGTAGAAGGAAGTCACAGATATTTCTTACAACTCTTATTGTAATTAGAAAATCAGTTCAATGAGTTACAGTAATGCTTGTCACACAGTATTTTTCTTCAGTTTGTCCTAAGGGCAGTACAGATAAATACTTCTGCAGGTTTGGAAAGATTTGTTTTAAAAAATAGTGTATGGAAGTTTCCTTCGGTATTCATTTAATTTGTAAATGAACTGGAATAATTCAGTTCTCTGGAGTTCCCTTTTCTCCTTGTTTCCTTTTGCACCATTCATCCCTTGATCCACAAATAAAAACATGTGCAATCTTGTTAGAAGACAAACAAAAGGATCCTGATCCAGTACTGAATCAACAGAGAAAACAGTGGTAAGAAATTCACAGTGTCTAACAGGAGACATTTAGGACTGAAATTAATACACCGTAATTTCTCTGGAAACCTTATACAATCTTTGCAGTGTATGCAATAACAGTTTCTGTGGCTGAAACACTCACATTGCTGATGCTTTAAAACTGGCAAGGGGGTCTTTGGAGTAGTCTCAGAGACCAAGGAAGAAGCTAAACTCACAGGGCACCAGCACTGTGCGTCTGCTGGCTCTCCTGCAAATTAGGCACACAGCTAGGAGGAGTGAGTGTCTAAAACCTATCATCAGACGACCTGCTGTTTTAGTCATGTCTGCCAAACTCTGTGATAAATGCTACCGAACTTGTCACCTCGTAGAAAAGGGCAAGTGCACGTAGAGAGGTAGCCATCACATCTGCTATTTTACAATTTTATAGATTTTATAACCTAGCTGAACTAGGAGTAACTTCTTAACAAGCTTCTTTTGAATCTTCTAGGCAGGGGAATGCTCTCCAAACTAACTTGAAGAACGAAACCCCATCTCTTCCCAGTCAAATAAGTAAGTAAATAAATAAATTTAAATAGTCACAAGGAAAATAATAACCATTTAGAATTACCAGTAAACACAAAAATAAATTCCTATTTCCTACCTTCTTTTCTGGAAAAGTGGATTGTGTTTTCATCTATCAAAAAACAAAAAAAATTAAAAAAAAAAGGAAATAACTAAGTTTTATTTTCAGCAAAGATAGTATACAAAAGCACAGACTCCTAAAATATAAACATTTTCAAAATAATACTCTACAGAAAATTACATTTATATTTAGGTGTGAAGAAATTTAGCACAAGAATATTTTCAGATCCACTAATTTAAAGAGTGTTTACGGAAAACAACCACCCAAACCCCAGAACAACAGGATTTCCCAGAGCACAGCTGTAAGGAACAGCTTGCAGGAAATACTCCATCCACTTCCCAAGCTCCTTTATTATTTCACATTCCAGCCCATGTTAACTCACTAACACTCTGAGCCTAATTCATTGCCTAGAACACACAACAGTGCACTAACCGGTAGCTCAACCTGCAGCTGTTTTGCACAGCACTCTCCAGAGTCTAATCTCTCTTATTAAAGTATTCCCTTTAGAAATGTTTAGTAACTGGCCTAAAAAAACTTGGATAGTAACAGGGAAGAATTAACACCTTGTGTGTAACTCTGGCAATCACCTCATTCTTGCAGGACATACTATCAGTCGGTTAAAAAACTTTTAGTGAAGAGTTATAATTACTTTCCAAAAGAAAAGTCTCAGTTTTATGGAAACCAGTGTTAAATGAAAATGCTGCAAATCAGACTGCAGTCACAGAACAGAGGAAATGCAACTTCAAACTCTCTCTCTCTCTCCTTCTAAAATCATGTAAAGGCTGACCCCTCCTTAAGTTAGGCTTATGTACATTTAACACACATTAATTTTCACGCTATATTAACTTACTCATTTTTTAAAGGGTTTTTTGTTGGTGTTTTCAAATGAACGACGTTTTACACAAATTACTTTGAACTCTCTAGGTATGAGTGTTAAATCCCTACTGTTATAGTTTATCATTAACCAGGCAAGTATCGAATGCTTCTAGTGTGGGCAAGGCCAGTAGTCAGGCAAAATATTTTATATGAAAAAGATGCAGCTGACTGCAATTTGAGACACTGCAATTTAGCCAATGCTGTTATTACTAATATTTGCTGATAACTATTGTGAGGAAAGCTGAAAAGGCATAAAGAAGTTGCTTGGAGTTTTGCTTGCAAAACAAAAATCAGTATTTCACATTCTTAGGTTTATGCACACTAGCACTTGATGTGCTGAAAGCACAGTCTTCAGATAAATGCTAGGTGGCTTTAAGCCACCTAACCCTGCTGAACAGATGAACGTTGTTCGTTTCTTCCTTTGTTTGGAAAACACACACTAGGAAGTAGTTCAACAGCTGACTCAGGAATAGAGCCCAGTATTATGAAGAGAACACTGCCAGGTCCTTACCCAAGGTGAATTATAAACAACCAAAAAAAAAAGGTATCCAAGACTTTGGATCTGACACCTTAAAAATGCCTTTCATTTGTCAGTTTCTAATACTGTATGGCTGGTTAAAATTCAGCCTCAAGGCTATAGCCCTGCTGCAGACAAGACAATTGCTTCAACTCCATCTATGCCATGGTAAGATCTTAAAAGTGCTCCCCATCATGTGGTAACAGGTAGACAGAAAACGATAACTAATAACTTACCTCCTGTTCCATTAATTCCCTGTGCCTCCTGGCTGCTTCATGCCTCCATAACTTTAGGGAAACCACCGCACTAATTAGATACATGATCACCGTGACAAACAAGAAGATGATTGCTGCAGTCTGACCTCCCTCCACACGGCAAAAAGATGCATTTATCGGCGTCTTAAACCACTGGTAATAGCAGAGCCCACCTCGGTTGGTATCGTTTACGTACACTATGGCAGCCGACATGTACAGGAAGAACAAGGCCACATTGATCCCAAACTCGGTCAGAGGCCACCAGTTGGAATCGAGGAGGATAGTTCGGTAGTACATGGACATGCCCAGCACGAGCAGCACTATCGTGACGATCCACGCCATTCCCGCCACCACCAGGATGAAAGGCGTTTTGGGCCCGCTGTAGGAGTATCCCCCATAGGCGCTGCCCGCCCCGTATCCGTAGGGCTGCGAGTACCCGAACATGTTGTACCACTCGTTGTCCTTGTGCACGTAGGCGGTGACACAGGCGAAGACGGCGGCGCCCAGCAGCAGCTCAGCCACGCCGAGGATCCTGAGCAACCCTGCCCAGGACTTCATGTAGGCGTACCGCTGGTGGTACTCCTCCACCCGCTCGCTGTACGTCTGCCCAGTGCCGGCGCGGCGCTCCAGCGAGCTCAAGGGGTCTCCGGAAGGCAGCATGGCCTCGGCCTCCTTCCGAGAGTTGTAGCTCCCGCCCGACCCCCCGAAAGGGTCCGTGTAGGAGCCAGGCACAGCCTTGGTCCCCGGCTGCAGCGGGGCGGGAGAGGGAGGCGGCGAGCACTCGACCCCGTCCGAGATGTACCTGATGTCGGAGGCCGTGCTATCCCAGCTGGAGCCGGGGTGGCGTCTCCCTTTAAAGAAGTTCTTCCAGGAGTCCGGAATGAACCGCCGAACCGGCTTGAGCTCTGCCGGCCCGCCGGGGCTGGGGGTGCCCCCGCCGGGGCCGAAGGGAGGCTGCAGGGGCAGCGGAGGCGGCGGCAGCGGGGGCGGCGGCGGACCCGGGGCTGGCCCCGCGGGGCAGCGGGGACCTGCCGGACCGCCCGCCCTGCGAGCTCCGCGACATGGCCGGCGCTCAGCGCGGCCCCGGGCGCTCGCCGGCCCCGCTCGGCTCACCCGACGGGAGGGAACTGCCGCGAGGTCCCAAGGCGGCCGGCACCGGAGAAGGACAAGCCGAGCGGAGAGCGCCCACTGACCCAGGAGCAGCCGCCCAACACCTGTAGCGCCCCGGCGGCCTCACCTGCGGCGGCCCCACGGCCTTCGCCCGGGGAGGCGGGAGCTTCCGGCCGGCCGGGAGTGGCGGGACCGCCCCGGCCAGGAGCTGTGGGAGCTTTCCCCGAAATCGCGGCGCGCTGGCGGTGCGGGTGCCGGCGGGGAGCGGGGCGCGGCCGGGCCCCGCGGGAGGGCTGGGCGCCGTGACTCACAGCATGACAGAATGGGTCAGGTTGGAAGGGACCGCCGAGGGTCGTGTGTTCCAACCTCCCTGCTCAGGCAGGGTCATCCTAGAGTACATCGCACAGGATTGCATCCAGACAGTTCTTGAGTAACTCCGGTGAGGGAGAGTCCACAATCTGTTCCAATGCGCGGTTACTCGCACAGAAAAAAAAAGGTATTCTTCATATTGAGGTGGAACTTACTTTGCATCAGTTTCTGCCCATTGCCTCTTGTCCTATTGCTTGGCACCACCGAGAGGAGCCTGGCTCCATCGTCTTGACACCTTCCCTTTAGGTACTTCCAGACGTTGATCAGGTCTCCTCTCAGTCATCTCCTCTTGAGGCTGAACAGACCCAGCTTCCCCAGCCTTTCCTTAGGTAAGAGAGATGCTTCAGTCCCCTAACCAGCATTGTTGCCCTCCAGTGCAACCCCTTCAGCAGCTTCATGTCTCTCTTGTACTGAGGACCCCAGAACTGGACACAGAACTCCAGGTGTGGTATTTCCGGGGCTAAGCAGAGGGGCAGGATTACTTCCCTTGACCTGCTGGCAATTCTCTTCCTAATGCACTGCAGAATTCCATTTGCCTTCTTGGCCACAGGGGCACTGCTGGCTCATGGACAGCTTGTTGTCCAGCAGGACCCCCAGGTTGTTCTCCACAGAGCTGCGTTTCAGTCCCAGCCTGTGCTGGTGCTAGGGTAGTGCCTGGCATGGAGCTGGCCCAGTGACAGGGAAATCCGAAGCACTGAACACTGCTGTTCTCCCATCGTTTATCAGGTTCAGGAACTGAAGAAGAAACCTGGTGTGCTGCACCATTGTCTTCTGCAAAGGGCTTTTTACATTCACCGCATGTATCTGCAGCTGAGTACAAAACAACATTAATGCAGTAGGAGTTTTATTTACATTGTCAGTATGGGCTATCAACATGTTTACAGTATGCTTCAGTCATTTCTTTTACAAGTTTTAAAATTCCATACAGTGATTTTTTTAAGGTATAAATTTTAATAACATTTTCAAAGCCTCACAACTTATCAATCATGGACTCTGGAAACAAACTGCACAAATGCAAGGTAAATAAAAATGTGTCTAAAATAAAGAGTGTTTCCTTAATTAAATTAAATACCTTTACAGATGTCTTCCTAATATCTTGCATGAAAGAAATCTGACCTAAGCAAAATAATCACCAATACCATATTGGGTAGATCACAATACAATTAGAATTAAAGACACTGGAAAATAATTAATTCATATGTTTAGTGAAGTGGTCCTGTTTATGTTTGCATTATTTTGGGTACAGAAGTTTATATATATTTGAAGTGTTTTTCACATTTTCATAACATACTTACAGATTGCCTCCAAATAATAAACCCCTACACTCCATAAGCTATGTATTTATCACACAGTTATCATTACATACCTTGAAAAATTAATTAATCTAGATGGTAAAGCCTTAGTTAAGACATAAAGCCTTTTATTAGGAGTAATTAACATAGCTTAGTGACCCAGATGTCTAAACAGTGTTTTTTGGATTACATACCATACACAGTAATCACCTGGTACTTGTCTCATCGTACACATTTTTAAAATGCAAACTTTGGCTGTGTTTATTATAGCAGGGAAAAGCTTTTAAAGCCTTTAAAAGGATCAGTAAGCAATGAGGATCTAGTTAATAGAGTCAGTGGGATTTCCAAAAGGCTTCTCACCAAGTCCCCTAAAGGGGCCTTCTTTTGAAAGAAACCTTAAGCCTTAAAAGAAGTCTTACACCTAAAATAAGATCTTAAGAGTAAAGTTTGATAAATAATTAACAGGTGGGAAGGAAATGGGAGAAGGGAGTATGAGTTAATGGTTAACTCCTGCAATGGATGGAAGTTGCCACTACAGTTCTTCAGAGATCAGAGCTGGGACCTGGGCTATCCAGTACATTCCTGAGCGTAACTCTGTGAAAAAAAGGGAACCCTGTGAAGACTGAAATGAGCAACTTTGCTGCTGATGCTAAGTTAGACAGGCCAGTAAGGATGTGGTCTGCCAGAAGAATTGTGCCAGGACTTTATGAGACCAGATGGCAAAAAACATAATGAATTCAACATATGCAAATACCTGAAATCCATGCGGTAAAAAAAAGAGACGAAGGATTTAAAATACTGTAACATGAGGACCCTGACTCATGTATTTATAAAAGCATGACGTGCCTCACTTCTGACGGGACAGATAATTATTTAATTCTATAAAGTTAGTTAAGTTTTGAAGATATTCTTGGTGTTATTTAAAACTGTATGAGCTGACACAGGCAGGCAGCCAGAACAACTACAAATTTGCAGTTAGAACAAAACCAATAAATTTATCTCCATTACCTTGCTAATGAGGGGATCCCCAAAGCAGCACCCGGGCAGAGGCATACAAGCAGAGATGGTTCATGCTAGAGGATCGCTGGACTGTGGTTCTCAGAGGCTTATCAAGAGTTATTTCCAACTGCAAGGTCACTTGAGTGATTTACAATCCTTCTCAACAGTCATCCAAACTTTAACCCATTCCTGCCGACACAAACCTAATAGTGGAGCTTCAATCTTGGCTATGTGGCTGTGTGACTACAAGCGTATTTATTTACCACCAATATCTACACACCATATGGGGGGGGGTTTTAGGCAAAAGCAGAGGTAGTATTGACACTTTGAGTTACAAAAATCAACAAATGAACAACTACCTCACAACTAAGTGCAAGAGTTTCCCTCAATGGGTTTGCTAACATAGCATTTTAAGGCAGTAGCTCCATCTAAATATGCTTTGGTTATAAAAAGCAGCTTGAAAAGAGATTTTGAAGCAAGACAGTTCTCTTGATACTGGTAAGGGAGGGACACAACATAAAAACAAGAGTGAAAAACCTGCTATACCACAATTAATGTCTATACTCTGTGCAAGGTAAAACAGCAAGATGGCTTTAATGATAACTACACATAAGCTGCTGAAGAATCAATCCAGAAAATATATAAGCAGTTGGAGTTAATATATATAGGTCATAAATATGGTCAATTCCCCAATTTCTGCCTTCACTGGATATTAAAATTACAGTTTTTATCCTTCAGTTATAAATTTCACCATTAGTGCAAGCCAACATACTTTTATTTTCTACACTCTACATGAGTATTGATTCAAATGTAAACAATTGACAAGTGCTTTGGTACCTCATGAACAAGCTATTTTTGATAAGCACTTAAAAACTGTCACATTTATGTGACAGTTTAACGTGGTTGAAACTGCACAAGCTTAAACTTAACATTAGGAATATTTTGTGGTATTTCTACATTACTTTTGTCTCCATGAACATGGAATTAAGACTCTCCCAGAAATATGGAGAGAGACTAACTTGGACACAGAGAACAGAATTTGTCAGAGGTCCCCAATTTCTTTTTTCATTTAAGGAAAAATGCAAATGTACCTCTTCAAGCAAGTATTTTCAAAAAAGTAGCTTTTAGTAAAATATTTGACAAGTTTAACATTGAATGGAAATCTCATCTGCACTACTACTACTTCCCTGTGGATTTATGTGTAGTATCTCCCTTGAAGCATCAAGCACTTTATTACTGATAAGGAACCTCTGGGGCTCAGATAAAGTCCAGAACCTCATACTTTTGATGTGGTTTAGCAGTCATTAAGAATTCACCATCAGCTATACTAAACCAGACATATGAAGCAATACAGCTTGTAAGAAAATAATTGCCTTCTAACCGTCATGAACAGTTAGAGAAGAATCTAGAAGTTCAATTTCAGAGTATAAAAAATGCATGTATGAATAGGAAATTACATTTATATTTCTAGGTATTATTCCAACAAAGGACAACAGCAGTACTCAAGTATTCATTCTGACATCATTTATGTCAGAAAAAAGTCTGCATAGTTGTGGTGAAGGTATTGTTTGAACATTTTTGCAGACATATGTGATTTTTTTACAGTATCTTATTTAAAAAAATCATACAAGCAAACAAAACAGAAATAAATTAGAAAAAATTAGTTCAGGTTTTATGCATTTGTCTTGGTTTGAAAGACAGGTGTCTGCTAAGGAAGGCAGGAGCCTCCCTTGGAATGGCAGATGCCACCCCCCTTCCCTCCGAGTTACTATAATTTTGAAATCAAGGGGCTTTTAGGCAAAAATATGGGAAATAGGAATAACAGTTCTTTACTATTATATATCTATATGTGTATAACCAGTCAAACAAACAGCAATAAGTATGGCAGTACCAGCAAACAATCACAAACCCAGTCCCAGCCTTCTCGGCTGTCGGGCCCTTTCCCCTCGGGTGCAGTTCCGCTCGCAGCCGGCAGGGGCGCTGGCGGCTCCCGGTGAGCAGGGCAGGTGCGATGGTTCCCCCGCGGCTGCAGGGGGCGCTCCGGAGCGAGATCGGGGAGCACGCGGCACCGGTGCCCTGGGATCCCGGGAAGGGATGGAACAAAGGCTTCACAAACCGCTGGGCAGCCGATCCCGGTGTCCGGCCGGACCCTCGGGAGCAGCAGGCTGGAACAGCAGGGACGAGCACAAATCCCGGGTGACAGAGGAGATGTATCCAAAGGGGGAACCCCCCGGAGGTCTGGGCAGGCAGGGCGAGCAGGGCTACAACGTAGCGAAGGCTCAAAGCAACAGCGGGGGGCAGGGTGGCCACAGCCTGGCTCCAAGCGGGGCAGGGAAGGCGGGCTTGGGGTCCTGGGATTTCTCTGGCAGAAGGAAAAGCAGCCGAAGGAAGCAGCCTCTCTGTCAGTCCAAACAGCCGGGACCGAACTGACCGCACGCTCAGGTGAAACAAAAGAGTAGCCAGATGCACCCCACCCACAATGGCTAGGTCTTTGTTTTTCTTAAATACCCAGCAATTTGTCCCCCTAGCAACATGTATGGGGAAAATTCCTTTAACAGAAAAAAAAAAAACAAACCAGGAGAGCTCCTAAAACCCCAACAGCAGTGTAAAAGGAAAAAATCTAGGATACATTTAGATGGAGCTGGCATTCATGACCTGTGAAATGGTGCTCATATACAGGAGGAATTTTTGCTGTATATGTACAGTAAAAGCTAATGGTGGGGTGCAGGGGTAGAAGGCTTTGTTGCCTTAGCACTGGTGGTGAGAGAAAGGTGAGCTCAGATTCCTCCTGACATTGTGGAGCGAAGCTGTCAGAGGTTGCAGCAAAGAAGGTTCCACCCCGTATCATGAGCTGCTCAGAGAGAAAGAAAGGCAATGTCCGTCAAAATTAGAATACAGATGAGAAGGAGCAAGAAGAGAGATGTGTAACTGCATGAATAGCAACTTAACATGTATATTTAACAAGATTTTTAGCAACTAGTGACTCCATCAACAAATATGTTACACTGTTTTCAGTTCCCAGGACACTCTTGATGCAGGCATAAGTACTTAATTGCATAGTCAGTTTTACATAGTCAACATCTAATTAGTTACGTTATGCTTTACATAATAAAATTAAATTATTTTCATATCCCCTCATCTCCTTATTTCTCCTCCAATGATTTTGCCCGTATGAATTGTTACCTAAACAGCCAATGGCATTATGGATCCCAATTTAGCTGAGTGCAGACAGTATTACAGTATAATAAGTATAAAATTCTTATGAACCATAGTTTTTAACTGTTAAAAACTCACACTGTGGCCCCATTCAGGGAGCAGACAGGAAGTAAATTTACAGAACCTGACTGTATAAAATGTTGAATTTTCAATAGTAGGAAAGCGGAAAGCATTATATAGTGGTGGAAAGGGAGACAGGGCCGCAAAGAGAGGTGGAAGAACCTTCCAGGTCAGAAAGGAATACACACATATTTCTCTCTCACAGTGCCCATAAAGGAGGTGAGAGAAAAAGGAGAGAGGGAAGAACAGCAGAAGGAACCATGCCCATATACACAAATAAGTGAAGCAGTAGCTGAGGGGCTACTAGCAGTAGCAGACTGTTTTGTAATCTTTGAGAAATACAATACATAACCACACCACCGTGTATAATTCTGTACAAAAAGGAAATTTTGCTTGTACACAAGGCAACAAATGTAGTGGCTGTTTACCTGGCTTGCTGTGTGTAACAGCACATGAACTTCCTGCAACTAGAGTTACCCAGCTTTATTACATACATGTAGGAGATCTTTATTGAAGCATGTGCTATTTAGCTAATAGATGTAGACAACTACAATCCAAGTTACCACAAACTTTTATTACTATTTTTATACTGTAATTGTGTCCAAGCATGAATTAGAGGCCAACCTAAGCCTCACTTCAGCAAACCTAGCTACAAGCAGCTGACATTTTTTTCTCATTGAGAATGAAGAATGAATCAAAGCCTTCTAACTTTTGCAGTAAATTATTTCCCCCTGTCTGAACTTGGAAAACACAGATGAAAGCATCTTTGCCACCTTGTATCTTTGACTCTTCTGAAATATCAAATATGTTTTCCTTGTTCCAGATACTGCTGTCGCTTCACGTTTGAGAGGTGAGGTCCCCTTCCTCTTTGACCAAAAGTGATTTTCCAATGAGAAAGCAAAGCAATAATTTAACCAAGATAAAGAGCATTATTTAAAATTTTTAAGCTCTCTATTTATTTTACATTGCTACTGATAATAGTCTAAATTGGAAAAAACATAAATATAATGAACATAAAAGGTTTTATAAATAGAAGCACTAAAAGAAAATTTATTAGGAAGGGAACGCAGTCACCTAAACTAGCAAGGTCCATTCCACTTCTGTGCCTTAAGCCAAATATAGGGTGTGAAGTATTTTTTGAATAATGAATAACTGATCTAAAAGAGAATGTGGCATTCTTAGTTACTCGTTCTGACTCTGATGAGTGTACAGCTTGCCTTTCTTATAAATTTCTTCTTTATAAATAAAGCCAAAATGCAAATATACATAAATCATCTTTCAGTTTCATTCTGTTCTGTTATTAATTTCTCATCTATTTGCATGATCTGTGTAATGTTTTCACTGAAATATAAGAAGGAAAGAAAATCTTTCATTTAGATTATTCTTCTAAGAACCCTTCTTACAATGATATGAACTACAATGAATAAACCCCTTCTTTAACTTAATACTCTGATTTTAAACCCACAGTTGGATTTGGTGGCAGGTGAAAGTTCTTTATTGAACTAAGGGAACTTAACCTTTACATATTTATCTCCCTCTTTTCCCATGATTACCATGGATCCATTTTATCGATTAATACTGCCAAAGTGGATGTGCTTTGTGCTACACACAGAGAAATGCAGAACAAAAATTACCTGAGTAAAAATTAATTCTACATTCTGATAGCGCTCAGAAGATCAGTATCAAGGTGAGATCTCCCCAGAATTTACAAAATATCGTTGAGTACCAATCTGTTACCTAAGCGAAACATTTGAACAACTATGTGAGCAGTTTTTATTTGATGTGATCGTCTCTTCTCAGTAGTCTCTGTTAAGGAAAATGCAAGACAACCGTGTTCAATGTGATATGATTTGAGTATCTAATTCTGACATAATATGTGTAGAAGTTGTAAAACTGTTACCTTTGTTTTTCTGAAGTTCTCTTTGTAACTCTATTTTTTATAGTTCAAGACAGTTTATTTAAAGTTTAAGGTTACTTTAGGACTTTCAAGGTTACTTTAGGTTACTAAGGTTACTTCGGATTTTCTACCGTATATCTACTAGCAAGCTCCAGTGAACTTCTCTTGGATATACCCATCCATTTACCCATGTAATGGCTTGAACTCCAAAATCCCAAAATGTTTTTACTGAGAGGTATTTGTCATCTTTTACTAATGCACACAAAACAATACAAGCTTAGAATGCTACCACCAGAATAATTTTGTTTTCATGTTTACAAGTCAAATGTAGAAACATGAGTCTCTCCCCTCTGACATACAGCTAATATACCCCAAACATAATCCCAGCTCTTCAATTTACCAGCAGCTGTGGCCACTTCAAAGCAAAAGAAATAATTTTAGAAGTGCCATATACAAAGTCAATGGGCTATTTCATAAATGCTGCATGAAGCTAATGATCTAGATAAGTATACAGAACATAACAATGAAAGTATGTCCCCTAAATAAAGGTTACATCATAGTATCTTTGGTCTGTAAAGACATACTGATAACAAAACTACCAAGAATAAGGGGCATTGCATTAAATTACATCAATATTTGCATAACAGGTATCTAATCTTGGATTGGTGCTAACTAATTTTGATGTTCTACATAACAGACATAATCCTTCTACATATTCATTGTCCAAAAATACTATTCCTGCTCCAGACCAATACATCAAAAATGTTTTGCACAGCACTCTTTACTGAGTTTCAACAGGGAACAGAATACCTTTACAACAGAACTGGTCAAAATGTCATTTAACTTTCACCAAAATCATATGCCTTTATCTTTCATAGAAGAAAATGGGAAATTGTTTATTGCATCACCTGAGAAACCTTGCAAACCACATCCAGAGAGCTTCTTGCGTGAACATAATTCTATTCTTTATTCTGCAAGGAATAGTTTACAATACCCAAAGTAACAGGAAAAGGTAGGAAAGGGCTCTTCTTACCCTTCTTGTAGATAGAAATGGCATTTGCTTTCTCCAGTTTTTCGGCAGTGCCAACATTTGCTGTGATTGGTCGAAGGTTGCTGAGAGGGGTCTCACAGTTATATCTGCCAATTCCCTCAACACCCAGCATTTGATGGGTGCATCCCATCGGGGCCCATGGATTTCATTATTTCCAGTTTGCTAAAGTATTCCCCGACCTGATCCTCTTGCACTAATGCCAAATCTCTTCTAACTTCAACCATGCTATGATTCTGTGTTCTCTACAAGGAGCCAGAGAGGCTCTGGCTCTGAGTCATAAGAACACTACATTCACAGAAGTAAGCAGATCACACTTGTGTAGTGAAGAAAAAGGCAAAACGAGATAAAGAAGCAGAGACAGCAATCAATATTATAGAAGAGACAGTAAATACTGGAAAGTAAATATTGGAGAGGTTCTGCTTTTTGTAAGATTGTTGAAGATGACTGTTAGTCCTTCTGCAGAGGAGGGTTCAGGCTACTGTTCACAATTTATGGCAATTTATTGTACAGAATAAAACCCTTTACTGAATGGAGAGGTCTGTAGGGCGAGAGGGGACAACACAGCAGATGCTACTGCTCTGATAAAAGAAGCAGGTCAAGAAACAGATAAAGTAACAGATCAAGGACCACTTCTGGAGAAAAGAGCAGGATGAAAAGTGAAAAATCTGCTGGATAAAGGAAATACAAAACTTGATATGGAGAGCACAGTTGAGGAGCTCATAAGTCTAGTGAGAGAAAATGATCTCAACAAAACTATCTTAATTCAGTGGCTGCTACACAGGTGAATACAGCCTTTCAGGGTATCTAGCATACAGTGAGACAAAGTGCAAGACAAAGGAAAAAAGGATGAGAAGTCCAAGTGTGGACACAGTCTGTGAAGGAAAAGTGATGGACACAATGAGGCCTCCTAATAAGAAAAAGCAAAAGAAGAAACACTGGAAAACTTAGCAGTCTACAGCTCCTCACAAGGGGAAGTGGAGGGGCAGGCATTGATCTCTTCACTCTGGTAACCAGTGACAGAATCAAGAAAATGGCATGAAGTTGTATCAGGGGAGATTTACACTGGATATCAGAAGTTTCTACACCCAGAGGGTGGTTGGGCCCTGGAACAGGTTCCCAGGGAAGTGGTTATGGCACCAAGTCTGTCTGAATTCAAGAAGCATTTGGACAATGCTCTCAGTAGCTGGCAGGCAGGTTTGGAGGCAGTGCTGGAGAATATTTTGTTATTGCATGGCAGTACACAGGAAGAACTTCTGGGTGATCAGGAACACTCAGTTACACAGAGGAAGCAAAGATGGAATGGATGAATTTTGATGCAGTAACTGCAAAATGGCATCATGCTCAGCATGTAAAGCAGAGTGAGGAAGGAGGACTGGGAGGACATGCAGAGTTGTTGTGTTGGTCTTCCCCAGTAACAGTTATGCATGATGGAGTTCTGCTTTCCTGGGAATGGCTGGACACCTGCCTGCCCATGGGAAGCAATGAATTAATTCCTTGTTTTGTTTTCCCTCTGTGTGCAGCTTTTGCTTTACCTATTACCTGTCTTTACGTCAGCCCAGAAATTTTGTAACTTCTGTTCTTACAGTTCTTTCTCCACTGTCCCTGGTAGTGGAATACTTGAGTGGCTGTGTGGTGCTTGGTTGATGACTTGGATTAAACCACCACACTTTCCCATCCACTGCCACTGGCACTTGCCCACAATTCCAGGTCCCTCTCCACTTACCACGTCTGCCATGCTTCTGGAAGCTGGTGGTCCTGGCCAGCTGTTGTATTGGTGTTCCTAAAAAACACCAGCAATGGAGCCTGATCCCTTAGACATAAGGAGCTATAGTTGTCCCTCCAGACTAAGGGACAACCTTCTTTCTACTCCAGGAAGACCAAGATCCTGGTCTTGCTGGGATGTGCTGTCCCATCAATTGTTCTCTTCAGTGAGACAGAAAGGCAGAAGACAGACGGGGAAGAGAAAGTGGAAAAGAGAGGGAGGAAGAGAGACAGGAAGGAAGGAAGTGAGAGGGGAATGGGAGAGAGAGGGAAGGGGAGAGAAATGGAAGGAGGGAAGGAGAGAGGAAGTAAGGAAGGGAGGAAGAATCACTCCATCAGCCAGACCCTTCCCGACTGAGGACTAGCCAAGGGGTCAGATAAGGCACATCTTCTTGGAAGCCCATTTCTTCATGCAAGTGTAGCTTTACAAGCAGCATCAAGGCCACTGTTTTCTTCTGCCAGAGCCAATCTGCTCTGAGTTCTGTGACCAGCCACAGAACTCTGGTTATCCCTACAAATTTGTGTTTGGATTTAGAGAAGCTGTACTCTGAAGCCCCAGTGCCTTGTACCCTGGAAGGGACACCATCCTTTCAGTCACATGGCCTGTCATGACTGGCGGGCAGCAACCATCCTGCCAGCCTGTTTGGCCAGAAACCCCTCCCACCAAGGGACCACAGCATCTTTCCTGTTCCCTTGGCCACAGAGAAAGGCATTGCATGGAGCAGCATGTTATTCCATCTGTGCATGTGCCTTTATTTGGCACATTCTCTGTTACAGCAGGGATTACTGTAACACGCATATATCAAACCAGGAGTCCCATGGAAAAGAAATATATATGGACAGATTCTTGGTAGATGTTTCAGAGATGTTTATTTCTCCAGCCACATGGCCGGGGCTCTGCCCAGGAACCCTCACAGTCTGGGTTGAGGGTCCTTGCCCGTGCAGGGAAACACAAACCAACCAATGGGGAACGAGGCTGACCAGGGGCAGGGAACCCCGTGCCTCCCCTCAGGGCCCCTCTCCCAGGGGGAGGAGACCCCAACAATTCTCCTATGTAAATGCACTGCTCCCTTTTCATTCAGAACCTCTTCACCTGTCATGGCTGCAGCAGGATTTCCTGCAGGAGGAGGTACCATCAACAGGGTCCTGGGACTCTGTGGGTCTTTGGATTATGGAGGGTCATGGGATCAGGGACAGGCCCCAGTTGAAGGGAGACAAAGCAGTACCCAATGACTGTGTCAGGGAAATAACAATTTATTTCCTGTCTTTTGTATAAAGACTTGCTGGAGCCTTGATTGTGCCACCACTGGAGTGGCCTCTTGCAGGGCTGGGAGAGTTCTGGTGGCCGGGGGCCCTCCTCTTCCGGGAGTGCTGGGATCCCCCATGTGAGAAGTTCCTGCCTTGGATGGAAGCAGAGGGTCTGCATTTGCTGCCTTGGGTAGAATCTGTCTCTTCCACCTCCCTCAGCTCCTCCTGGGCCTGTATCTGCTCTGCAGACAAGGACACAGATGGGGGACAGTCAGTATCCTTGCAGAAGGCAGCTTGTGACGTGCTGGCTTGGTCCTCCATATCAGAACCTTCAGGGCTGCTTGTAGGGGAGGCAGGATTTTTCCCTCGGGAGCTAGTGGAGCTGGCTGCAGAGTCATGGTCCTTCTCCCTAGCAGTGTGGGATTGCAGTAGCCTCTGGGCCTCCATGCTGCATCTGTGCACAATGACATTAATAAGGCCATAGACCAGTGGTGCTGTATATCCCTCAAGGTCAGGCTGCAGCATCTGGAACAACACCTTTCCATCCAGCCCACAGAGGCACAGGGCCTGCAGGATGCGTCCCTCTGCATTCTTTGCCAGCCACCACTGGGACCCATATATTGCTTCCAGTCTTTGACACAGCCAGGGCAGCATGGGGTCTAGGAGATGCTTTTGACCTTGGAAAAGTTCTGCCCACACCTCAGGCAGGAGGCCCCCCACAGCTTCTGGCCTCATGGTCCCCTGCTCAGCTGGGGAAAATGTCTCCTGTGGATAAGATGGCAGGGATGGCATGGGACAATGGAGGCTGGTTTTGTCCAAGGGACTGGGAGCTCTTCCTGCCTGGCTGCGAGTCTCTGGCAACTCTCCGGAGGATGTGACAAGACACTGTAGATAGTCATCTTTTTCACGCACAGAAAACTTGACAATCAAAACCGTTCTGCTGCAGACTGGGCATGCTGGTTTCCTGTCTGTCCAATGCATGATGCATCCCAGGCAGAACTGGTGACCACAGGGCATCGCATAAGCAGCATCCTCTTGAGCATCATTGCAGATGGGGCAGCTCCACTGTCTCTCTGTTGGCCTATCTGTACTCCATGGAGAACCCTGGAGGCTGGGGGCCCTCCTTTCTGTGGGGTGCCAGGGCCCCCTGTGCGAGTGTTCCCAGTCCTGACAAGGCACAGAGGGACTGTGGCTGCTGCCCTGGCCAGAGGAACTTGCCACCACTGCATCCTCATGCTCTTTCTGGAGCTGCACCTGCTCTGTACCAATTTGCACAAGTGGCTGGAGGATGCGGAGGGCACAGAGGGCAACTTCTGATGTGCTGGGTTGGTCCTCCATGTCAGAGCCATCAGGGCTGCTGGCAGGGGTTGGATGCCAGGTGGGAGCCTCTCCCTGGGAGCTGGTGAAGCGGGAAATGGCCTCAGGGCTGTTGTCCTGCTTCCCAGCAGTGTGGGAGTGCAGCAGCCTTTGGGCCTCCTCACTGCATTGGTCAACAATGAAATTGACAGTGCCATCAACCAGCTGTTCTGTATATTCCTCCAGGAGAGGCTGCAGCATCTGGACCATGACCTCCCCATCTGGACCGCAGAGGCACAGAGTGTACAAGATGCTGTTCTCTGCTCTCACTGCCAGCCACCACTGGGACCCATATATTGCCTCTAGCCTCTGGCGCAGCCAGGACAGCATGGGGTCAAGAACATGTTCTTCTTCTTGGAAAAGTTCTGCCCAGACCTTGGGCAGGAGGCTACCCACGGCCTCTGTCCCTGCAGGCCCCTGCTCAGCTGGGGAGGGTGTCCCTTGCAGAGGAGCTGCTCCAGGGCGCTGGCAGCTGTTTCCATCCAGAAGGCCAAGAGATCTTTGTGCCTGGCTGCTGGTCTCTGGTGATTCTCCCTGGGGTGTGATGACACACTCTAGGTATTTTTGTTCCTGCAGAGAAAACCTGACAGACTCTATCAGTCTTCTGCAGAGTGGGCACTCTGGTTTCTTCTCTGCCCAACGCAGGATGCAGCCCATGCAGAACTCATGGCCACAGGGTATCACATAAGCGACACCCTCTTGCTTATCATGGCAAATGGGGCAGCTCCACTCTGTTCCCATGGCTCTGTCTGTTCTCCATGGTAATTCAAGGAGTCCTGAGAAGCTGCTCCCCATCACTGGCACTACCAAAGCGTCTCACACAGTGCAACAAAACGGAGAAACCTTGATCCCTTGCTGTCCCTGTGCTCAATCCTCCAGATCCTGTGGACACACATGGCAGGAAATCAGACCTGAGCCAGCCTCAGTCAGGTTCCCTCTGTGCCTGAATGAAAGCCCCAAGGGATGTGAGGTCACAGTCTAACCCTAGAGACATCACAGGTCATTGCGAGGTGACAGCAAGTGTGACATCACAATGGGATGTCTAGCCCTGGGGCACTTGGACCAACATAGCATGTTGAAGGCCACCTTCTGTGTGGGTCCTGGCTGGCACCCAAGCATGCTCCAAAACCCTGTGATACCGACCTTTGTTACACTCATTTTTACACTAATGCATAGGTCTTTTATCCCCACCCTAAGTAAATGAAGTCTAATTGGGCTTCAGGTTGCACATTTCTTCTTGCTCTACATAAGCAAACAAACTAACAAAACTGCTTTAAAATGTATGGCATTCCCTTCAGAAGGTGATTCTTTAGATATATTTTCCTGCTGACAGGTGATCCTGATAGCAGTAGAGTCTATGCTTGCAAGTACTTAGAGGTCTAATTAATACATTTAAAATAAAAAGCGGGTTTTTTTTTTTATTTTTAATGAAATCTTTGCACAGTGGTAGGAGAATTCAGTGAAGTACCACAAATCTCCTTGGGGATTTTTTCAAGCAATGGACAACTATGTTTTCCAACTGGATTCAAAATGCATTTTGTGTTCCCCAGGGAAAACTTCTACAACAAACTTGACATCACTCTCTTCGTTTTGAAAACAAACTATTCAAAGGCTTATGATTGATTGTGTGCCCTGCAGAAGAACACTGTCAAAAAGGCTGCCTGGACCTGTCAGGAAAAACAGGTGATGGCTTTGGGATGGGCACCCAAAGCTGCCAACAGCATCCCCCAGTGCACCATTCAGCACCAGGAGAAGCCTTGCTTAATTTTTTCAGTATTTTATCCAATTACTCTTTTTTTTTTTTTTGCTACTTTCAACTTCTGTACATAGTCCTCTCATTCCTTCGATGTTTCTGCCTCTTCCCTTCTTTGCACCTTCCCCTTCCTGATTCTCAGTTAAGCTATTTACAGATGGCTTAAGGTCCTTTTTTCACCCACCTGGTACCTGACCTGCCAACACCACAATAATTCTCATTATTTTGTCCCTAACTGACTTCTCTTTGGGGCACTGTCACAGCTGTCAAAGCTTCAGTCTTTCACATGGGGTTTTCAGGCAGTAGGTGGGTAACAGCCAACAAAGTGATTTCCTAAGGCCTGCCGAGCAATGATGCACTGCAAGCCAGACCTGTTCTCTTTCAGGCAAAGCTTCTTTGAAAGGACTTCAGAATTCTCATCATGAAGCACTGTTGACAGAACATTAGACTGTGAATGGATTTCAAAGCTTGCAAAATGAGACACAAGAACCTTTCTCCCCACCAGAATTTTGGCATCACAATAGCAGTGCTCCATGCTGGCTAGCTTTCCCCAGGATATCCCCCATTTGCACATCCCTCCTGCTGACAATGGGCCTGATCTGGCTGTCATGTGAGGCAGAGAAGGGAACAGGCACCCAGAGACTCCAGCCGAGACGTGCGCTGGAGCAGGACACGGGGGGGTCGTCGCTCGGGGGCCCGGCCGAGATGTGGGTGCAGCGCCCGGCAGCGGCAGCGAAGCTGCGACCAGAGGAGGCGACGCACGGAGAACTGAGCGGCGCGGCCCGGCCCGGCCCGCGCAGCCCCGAACGCGACCCCGGGAAGAGCGCGCAGGCACCAGCAGCCCCGACAATTCCAACACGGGAGCAACCGAAGGAGAGAGCAAAGACGCAGCGAGACAGAAAACAGCAGCCACTCGGAAAAAGGAAAAGATCATAGTAACTAAGACCTTAGGGATAGTAAAATGGTATAATGTTAAGCAAAATTATGGTTTTATAACAAGGTGTGACAACCAGCAAGCCATATTCGTGCATAGAACTGCTATTAAAAAGAATAACCCTGAAAAATGCATCCCAAGCTTGGGAGATGGAGAGGTGGTGCAATTCAAAATTATACAAGGTAGAAAAGGGTTACAAGCATCGCAGGTCACTGGGCCTGATGGTGTTCCTGTAAAAGGCAGTATATATGCAAAAAATCGTAGTCATGTTAGACAATATCTCCATTGTAAGCCCCCCCTACAGTCTCCCTTTCCTAATCCCACCTTTCCCTTTTACCCTATGTCTTATTACCCCCCGTGTATTCCCAATCTGTTTTTTCATCCATGGTTTCCCTCACAAAACCATGCTTTTGCCAATTGTTTCCCCAAAAATCCCTTTCCAATGCCGAGTGGGGGATGAAAAGGGGAAGGGAAGAAGTTAAACCCTCTCCTGCCTCAGTTTCCCCACAAAGCATGCTCAGAGAGTTCTGTCTCCCTTCTGTCAGCCCTAAGATGTTCCACAGAATCTGTTTGGACATTTAAAGACTCAGGAGGGTGGCTTGTTTTGTTTTGAAACTGTTCTTGTTATGTTTATCCAGTTGTTTTCATTCTCCTTTTATTAAAATAAAACGGGTGAGGTGTTGGGGTCCCTCCCCTGCCGTGTAGCCCTGGGAGAGGGGCCCTGAGGGCACAGACACGGGGTTTCCCTGCCCCTGCTCAGCCTCGTTCCCATCGGTTGGTTTGTGTTCCCTGCGCGGGCAGAAGGACCCTTGGTCCCGTGACTGGAACAGTTCCTGGGCAGAGCTCCGGCCATGCGGCTGGAGAAATAAACATCTCTCTGAAACAGCTATCAAGAATCTGTCTGTCCATATATATTTCCTTTCCACGGGACTCCTGGTTTGATATATGCATGTTGCAGGATCCCCACTGCAACACTAGGCCTCGGCTTTTGAAAGACATAACTGGACCCAGAGGTGCCGATTTTTGTACTCAGATCATAAAAGGAGCCTAATCTGGAGGTTGGACTAGTTGATCATCATCGGTCCCTTCCAACTGAAATATTCTAAAGCTTTAAATAGAATAAATACAAAAATTAATATGTGATTGGAACAAATTCTGCAAGCTTGACCATTCTAATCTAATTAAATAATGTAATCTAGAATCTATTCAATAAATTGTATGAAAAAAGTAATGGCCCACAGATTTTCTAAAAACAAAATGCCATAATTATACATCACAAAATATTCATACAAATATAGCAGACATTTCTTAATTTAAAAAAATAAAAATACATGAACAGGAATCGGCCAACCTCTGTGTTTTAGCAAGCTCTTTCAAAAGCTGCTCAGGTTTTAATTTTGAGAACCAAAAGTTAAAGGCTTGGTCTATATGATTTAAGCTGTCAGCCAACAATCTAGATGTCTTCTTGTATTGATGCAATCCTATCTACCTCTTCAACCAATTAGGCAGCCAGTGACATATGCCAACGTCCTTTTTCAATATTCATGCTCTATAAGTCTCCTCTGATAGTTCTATGACTAATCTTAAAAAAATGTGTTAATCAGAAAATACTATTCAATTTAAGAAGACTTCTGTACATGTTGCCGAGAACACTGTTGTATTTGAAATATTGTCATATTTACAGGCCTGAGGCTTGGAGCTCCTGCACTGCCTAGTATCTCCACAGGGTAAAAACTTCCAAGATTTTTGGATGTACAGTGTTGCTGGATGTACAAGTGTAAGGCCCCAAAAACCAACATGATGAGACACTTAAATAGGCTTATGGTTTTTCAAGTACATTGAGTTAGACAAATGGGAGAAATACTGACAAGATATTCTCAAGAGGTCAAAACAACAAAAAACCTTTACTGGCAAGTTAACAAACTCCAATCCTGTTAGATTTTAAGTTACACAAAAATCTGAGAGGAGGGAATTAGAAAAATAAAGAGAAAGAGAGAATTACAGAAAAGAACTAGTATAGCTACTACCACTCCTGGTTCCAGTGGTGTTCAGCTGATAGAAATTCCCAGGGGACATAGGGTCAAGACATGTGGTTGCCACATATCCTGAGTTAAACACCCTTTGGCTTTCCTGGGGCCTTCCCCCACATGGGACTTGCAGTCACTTGGCCACTTAGGAGCTGGATTAGGGTCTCCAGGCAGAGGTGTGGAGTGTTGCCTCGGGTGTGCCAGGGATTGGCAGCCACTGCTGGGCTGGGATACAGGCCTGGGGCAGTGGGGTGTGTGGAGCAGGGCATCGGCTCACCAGAGCAAAGCCTGATCTGCCCCTTCTCCCACATAAAAACACCTGAAATATTTTGAGCTGGCAAGCCTTCCAGTCTCTCACACTACCCCGTGGCTCAAGACATTGATCGGGATCACAGTAACAGTACCTTTCCTCTCATGGCAGTAGTGAAATCCTAACCTAGCAGAGAGAGGAAAAAGGAAAGAAGAGGAAAGTATACAGGAAATTATATAACTGACAATTGCTATTTCAATAATCAGAAGTCTGAATCTAGTTAAAACAAAAACTGTGCTCTATGCAAGTTGTTGTTCCCCACCCCGTGAGTCTCTAAAATTGCAGGCAAGGTGTGATACAACCCAGAATCCAGTGGCAGGAAGAGTTCATGAAACCACTTTTTCAGCTGCAGTCACCAAAGAGTCCAGCAGATTGTTCGGTGATTTCCTTTGTGTTTCTTGAGCTAGCACTCTTCTTTGGTGAGGTCTAGTATTTTACATACTCTTTACTTATTTATTAATAACATTTCAAACATTAGACAATTTTATAAAACTATTTTTGATACTTGCTGGACTTGTAAGCTGAGCTCCAAATAGCATGGCAAGTTCCATTCAAGACTGTGTATTTCTTAATGATATTGCAATGCATTGCACTTCTTGTCAAAAAAATACAAACTTTAAGGATTGGCCAATTTTCAATTGTTAGGCTGCCTTGCCTTTTGGGGTCCATAATCTTACTGGTTCAGGAATTGTCCTAGCTCAGACAAATATACATGTCCCAGATTACCACCTTTATCTCTCCCACCAGCCAGGTTTCCTGTACCCAGGGAAAAAGGATTTTTCCTCTCAGTGGGCACCATGAGAAAATTATATTCTGTAAAAATTGTACTACATAATAGTCTGGATTGCCTCAGGGGTGGGGGGCAAAGATACAACAAAACTCAAGAGGTTCCAACCTCCTCAGGATATCATTTCAGTCAAAGTCCTGGGTTCAGACCAAATACCTTTCCAACTTTACCATACCCTTCAGTGGTTCTCAAACCCAAAATCTTTCTTCTTGTCTTTTATCAGCTCTTATGCCTTCTTTGTCTATAGCTGGAGAGAGGTTTCCAGCTGCCAGCTCTGCTCCTCTGTCAGCCCCTTTTCTCCCTGCTTCCAGGGGCCACCAACAGTTCCACATGCCCTTCTGCACAATCATGCTCTACACATCACCTACCGTTACTACATGTAGTTAGCAGGATTCTGGGACTTACCTGGGAGTAAGTTAAATTAAAAGTAAGTAAAATTACTACACTTGCCTTGGTGTAGTAATTTTATGCTTTGCTCTGAGGAGATGGGAAGAGGTATACAAATTTGCCTAAGGTAAATTTAGGGTGGAACCTTCTCTACCCGTTGTGGCAACCAGAGAAAAAATACAAAAAATTTAAAATACTGCTTGCAACAAACTTACATAAAACATACTAAAAAACCTTATCAAGACAAAAACATGTAAACACTTGCAGTGAAGAACAGCAATTCTTCAGTCCTGTCACCACTTCATCTTTCCATGAAACACCTCTAGAAGGAGAAAATTCAGTCCCACTTGGACCCTCTTCACAGGGAGGAACTATCCACTTGGTATTCTTTTGTTCTCTGCCATAGAAAGTTTTGGTGATCCTTTAATCAAACCAGCAATAAAAGTCTGTAAAAAGAAATTTAGAAGACATAAAAAATGCAGCAATCACTAATAAAACTTATTTGGCAAAAGTTATCTTATTTAAACTATCTAGCACCTTAACAAAACTGATGAGGATTCTTAGCACCCTGCAGTCAAACTTAAGTTAGAATAGCCAGCCATCCTTTTGAGACCTTTTCAGTTTTACGTAAAATGTTTTTTTTGTCAGATCTACACATTCTGTTGCATCCTATTTTGCAAATTTGAACTGAAGTCCATAAACCAAAATTTCTTTTCCAAGGGTCAGGTAGTATTTGTTCTATGCGTGTGATGTTAGAGTGGTCCTCAGGAAAAAGCACATTGCTCTCTTTTCTTTCTTGTTCTCTTACCCCTCTGGCATTTGAAGCCATACTTGCTATTACAATCATTAGGTACAAGGTCCTGCTAGGATGGTTGACTAATTCAGGAACAAACAAACGTGCTGCTGTACTGGGGACATTGCTCTGGAAATGAGCACAAAAGATAAACCACTTAATGTTTTTCATTTTAGAGTTTCTGATTCCATTGTGGCTTTATCTGCAGTGGAGTTACATTTACTGTACTGTCCAATACAATTCCCTGTGTCCAGAGCTGACTCTAATCACATAATCTAGGAGTCTCCAGCTGTAGATCTCACAGCGATGAGATCAAAAGTCCTTTCCACTTCTGGTTAAGTGGGTCTTTATTCCACATCTCGACATACACTGGTGAGGATATACTTGAACATTCAGGGTTATTAGTGAGACCAAAACAACAAACTTGCATGATGATAAAATAATTTTTCCCGTAAAGGTTACAGATTCTCTAGCAGCAGCAGTTCGGCCTCCAGCCTCCGGTGGCAGACAAGGATCAATACCCACTGCCGCCAGAAGGAGGCACTGCAGGAGCAGTTTGCAAAGCTTCATTGAGAATACAGGGATACTGAATCTCCATGTATTTCCTATTTTATTTCCAGAGAGCCTTTTAGGATATTTGAATTCAGCACCTTCTCCCAACTCACTTTTTGGAGGTGGTGCCAAGATTTTGTTTTCTCAGTCTTGATCCTTAAATTTTGAAATAAGTAACAGTAACACAGAAGAAGGTCAGCTGTTTCTCGTGCACTGCCTGGAGGTCAGCTGCTTCCCACACTCTCCAGTAATTTTAGTACATTTTGGAGTGGGGATAGAGGTGGATTCTCCCCTCTCCAATGGGTCCAAACTTTTGACACAATAGTTTGTTCTCTGGGCAGAAGACCAGGACTTTTTGCCACGTGCTTTCTCCTTGAAAAGCTTTATTTCATTCCCCCCATTAGCGAAATTCTCAAAACATTCTCCATTTCACTTTCTTTGGCATTATTATTAATTTTCCCGTGTAACTCAACCAATTCTGTTGCAGGGTGACGTACCTGTACCTTGGACTGTGGCTCCTGATAAGCAAAATTCTTCTTTATCAGTGGGCAGGGCTTGGGGTGAGGAGGAGGGAAGAGGATTGGCTTTGCTGAATCAAACCTCTCCTCCAGTGAGTGGAGGGAGGTGACATCATCTTCGGGGAGCCCCACCTCCTTATTTTTTTGGGGCGGGCGGAGTTTAGTGTGAGGGGAGAGGTTTGACTTTGACGCATTAAGGCCCGCCCAGGGGCTGTGGGGGTGATGTTCCAGGCAGGGAGGCCCAGTTGTTCCTCGAGTCTGGGAAGCACTGGTTGCAGGCCTGCCCCAGCAGTATTAACTTGCAACTCTGAAGCTGTTTGGCTCTAGACAAGCGTGTTTAACTGGTTTCTCAGGTTTTGGGCTAGCTGCTTCCCGGCATTCAATTCTTGCTCCGCCCTGAGGCCTGCTGTTTCAGCCTCCGAGGCAATTTGCAGCTGAATCAGCTCTTTCGGCTCGGCAGCATGTATTTCTGAGTCCAACCTCCACCTATATGGCTCCTAGGCCTTTTTCTTTACTAAGGTTTTTTGGTTTTCTTTTACCAAAGCTCTTGTCTTCTCCTCAAGTACCTGTGGATGGTGCTAATTTTTCTCAGCCCCCATCCCTCTCTATAGGGCTGGACAAGCTTTATAAATTTTTAGCAAGTCTGTCAGTGGAGAGCAGATCAGTTTCTATGCAGGATTCCATTGCTTTGCTGATCGAAAATACCAGTTTTGACTGAAAATTTATTTCTTCTTTATTCTGTGGCGAGCAGTTACTGCTGTATAAAATACCCATGTCATCTCAAGAGTATCCTGCTCACTGCTGCAATTAAAATGTGAGGCCCCAAAAACCTCGCTCAATGAGACACTTCAAAGGACTTAAACTTGTTTATGTACTCTGAGTTAAATAAGTGGGAGAAATACTGATAAGATACTTGCAAGAGATCAAAACAACAAAAAAACCTTCACTGGCAACTTTAGAAAATCAGAGAACTTTGGCAAAAGAGCAGCATTCAACCAACATAAAACATTCCATAAACCATTAACTTAGCCCGTTCAACTTAAAAACTCCAAGCTGGTTAGATTTTAAGTTACTCAAAAATCTGAGAGGAGGGAATTAGAAAAATAAAGAGAAAGAGAGAATTACAGAAAAGAACTAGTATAGCTACTACCACTCCTGGTTCCAGTGGTGTTCAGCTGATAGAAATTCCCAGGGGACATAGGGTCAAGACATGTGGTTGCCACATATCCCTGAGTTAAACACCCTTTGGCTTTCCTAGGGCCTTCCCCCGACATGGGGCTTCCAGTCACTTGGCCACTTAGGAGCTGGATTAGGGGTCTCCAGGCAGAGGTGTGGAGTGTTGCCCTCGGTGTGCCAGGGATTGGCAGCCACTGCTGGGCTGGGATACAGGCCTGGGGCAGTGGGGTGTGTGGAGCAGGGCATCAGCTCACCAGAGCAAAGCCTGATCTGCCCCTTCTCCCACATAAAAACACCTGAAATATTTTGAGCTGGCAATCTCCTCCAGTCTCTCACAAGGTTTCCAGGTTCCTGTGCTTCTTGGCTGTCAATACTCCAAAGATTTGTGGCTGGAGATTAAGAAACTTCCACTTTTATTCCTTCCAAACGAGGTAACATGAGGGTTGTTTTTTTGTTTCTTATGCCTTTCCTCCTTTTTATGTGCTCTTCTTGAGATAGTCTCTGTAAAGCCTCTCCTCTCTCCCCTTTCCCACGACAACAGAGGGGGACAACGGAAAAAAATCTATGAGAGGCTAAAAATGTTAAGAATTACAATTTAGTAAAAAAAAAAAAAAGCAATACACAACAATAAAAAGAAAATTGTACAAAAGAGGTAATGGCTTAACCAACAAAGGTCAACAAAGGTGAAGTGTCACATGGGGCCCCTGGAACAAAGACAAAATGGCAAGGGCTTTCAGAGTGGTTCTGATGGTAGATGACAGCTGCTGGTTGTGCCTGGAGCAGCTCTGGACCTGCGGTGGCAGTTTCCTGCTCCCTCCCTGCAGCAGTGGTGGTGGCAGTGGTGATGGCGATGGGTGTTGTTATAAACATATATTATAGTATTGGCTTCTCACAAAGTATTAAGGTAGATATTATATAATGTTAGAAATGCTTTTTGCTGTGTGGATGTAGTTTTCTCTCTTTTTAGCAAGAATGTTAGCAGTGTGAGCAGTAAGATAACCTCCAAGCGAGCAGAGGATCAGGCCCGAGAAGCTGCTAACAAGCACTTTGTCCAGAGAACAAAAGGGCCCAAAGGCTACTCTGCCCGGGAGAACGGGCGGCCAGGAGAGTCCGAGAGCCGCTATCACCGCCTTCTGCCCGGGGGGCAAAGAGGCCCCAAAGCTGCAATACAGCCTGACTGTCTGGAGAATTAAGAAGATCCACCCTACCATCGACTCTTACCTAGTGGGCCCACCCGAAGAATCAAAAATAAAACCACAAGGCAGAAGAACAGCAATGCTCTAAGAAAGGCAGAACCATTGGAGTGGCCATGCAAGAACAGCTCCAGAAAAGTTTTAATATGAATAGAGAACAGACAGTAAAAATGGTATAAAAAGGACTCACCTCTAGCATCAGTGTGCTCTGGGCAGAGCGCCAAGGCACCCGGCCGTTATCCCTTTGCTTTATTTTATGTGTCTCTTATTGTCTTTATATTAAACTCTTTAAATTCTAACAGAGAGTGAACCTCGTTTTTCACATACTCCTCTCTCCCTGCAGAGCTCTGTTTGGCACTGTGGCTACCATCAGTCCGCTGCACTGGGCATGTGTGTGGGGATTGGTTCTGCTGCTTTGCTGCCTCTTCCTACCACCCTGCTGGGCTCCTTTTGGCTTGACTGGTCTCCCTTTTGGCTTGGCTGGACTCAGTTGATATCAGTGTCACAGCTCTGGGTTGCCTTGTTGTGCTGAAGCGGAGAAACAGTCCCACATGCTGCCCTTGCCCTGCTGGTTGCAGCTGTGTCTTGGAGCTCTCACTTCTGTACCAATCCTTGGGAGCCACACCGCTACCCACCCTCAGCCCCATGTCCTAAAAAACATTGTGGAAGGATGAAAATGGGGGAAAAGATGGTGGTGGTGCTGGGGTCCCAAGGCCTCTCTGCTAGAGTGAGCCAGACAGAATGATCCCCCTTGCATTTCATGGCATTTCCCTGCTAAAATCACACCCATGGCTATGATGTCAAATGCTTTGAGTAAATAGTGCTGAAAGATCCATGACCTTGTCTCTGTACCCAGGAGAGACTCTAAATGTAATTAAAGCAGTGCTTCTCCTTGTTTGGTGCTTTCTAGAACTAAGGAAGATCCAGCTGGAACAAGCATTCTGGTTTTTGCTTGGAAGCAGTAGTGGCCAAAGATCACTAATGTGGTTCCTCGCATCCTGGTTCCTTCTCAGTGTTCAGCTTCTCAGCGTGGGCTATAGGAGCTTGGTGTGTTTTCAGAGTTACTCCTAGATGCCTTGAGGTTACGGGCTAGGAGGGCTTTTTGTGCTGCTTTGCAGGCTTTTTTTGGCGCTCGCTGTAGAGAAGGTCTGGTCCTATGTATTAATTCACAAAGCAGCCTAGAGCGGCCGCTATTGTGATGTCAGTGGCCGCATCCCGGCGCTGTCAAGGCAAAGTTGCCATGTGCAGAGCAGCTCTGTGGCATGCTCACTGCAGGCGGATCCTGCTGATCGCGGAGGGCTCTGCCAGCAGGCTGCACCCTGACGGGACTCTTGAGTCTTTTTGGTTTTCCCCACAAGTCTTGTCCGGTGCAAACTTGAGCAGCGCTGCTCAAGCCATGGAGGGAGTGTGTGCTGCAGTTTGCACGGCATTTTCCGTGGCTTATTCTGGGTACTTTTTCACCCACCTGGCACGTAAGTAGACGTTTTTGTTTGGTGCAGCATATGGAAACCAAATTGCCGTGAAGATGCTTTTAGTGGGGTAAAGCTGCTGTCAACAGCTCCAGCTAAGAAGGGGGTGTCTGTAGCCAGCGGAGTGTGGGCAGCATTTGTAATGGAGCCTGCAGGGGTTCTGCTCCCCCCCGTCCCGGCAAGGCCTGTGGCAGTGGAGTGTGGAATCTCCTCAGTTTGCTGGCTGAAGCAAGACATCTTCCAAGATGGGAAGATGCAGAGAACCTGGCAAGAGTCCTTGTAAAAACTGTGCTCTGCTCTCTAGGACTGAGGGGAAGCATCTTCTCGTCTGCATTCCCTCATCCCAAGGATGTGCCTGTGGAACTTGACATTTCCTGCGTGCTAAAGGAGCCATTCTCTCTGTGATGAAATCACAGAATCAGCTTGGAAAAGGCCTCTGAGATAGACATTTTTAGAAGAGTTCTTGTATGCTCCTGCACCCAGGAGCTGTTCCTGTGCTTTGTCACAGTAGAACTGCCACCACGGCTGAGGGGGACGTGGGGGAAGCTTTTCTGTGGAATCATTTTCAGCAAGCTCATGGGAATTGCTGCGTGAAATCTCTTCAGAAAACTGAAGTGCAGGAAGGGGAGGAGCTGTAGCTCCTGCTGGGTGGGGTGGGGCAGAAGCATTGACTGCTGCAGAACCACTCAGACTATCTTAGTCTCAAGTTTCTATGGGCTGAGTGGCCAAAGAGGACAACAGGTAGACACAAGGCAGTGTTTTGTGCTGCTGTCTTGCTTGCTGTGTGGCACACAGGTTGCTGCTGGAGGGATGTAGTGAAAGCAAAACGCTCTGCCGTTTGGTTGACGTCTCGGTGGGTTTGCCCAGTGCAGGCAGTTTTCTTGCAGCATCTGGTTCTTCTTCCCTTGTGTGTTGCAGGTCACATTGCCCATGCCTGGAGAGAATCCCGTCCGTGGGTGAGTGGGAAAGGAGCCTTTGGCGTTGGTAGCATTTGACAATTTGGAGCAAGCTGTGAGCTGGGCCTGTTGCAGTCCAGTGCCCGCCTGGTCAGATGAATGAAAGTACAGTCCAGGCTCTTTGCAGCAGCAGCAGCACCAGCAGCAGCAGCAGCAGCAGCTGCAGGGGATCCCTGCCTGTTTTGTTTCCATGTTCCATTTCAGAGCTTTTGATCAGATGAAAGTGGGGTTGCTTGGTGCTTTGAGCCATGATGGAATTTCTCCTGTACAAGAGAGTGCAGTCCCATCTACTTGGCCCATTTTACTTGAGTTTGAACAACTGAGGATCCCATTTCTCTGCAGATGATTTCTCCTTAGTGCATCTGGGTCTAGAGCAGAGTGTAAAGAAGGTTGCTTGTCCCTCATGCTGCTGTCTGTCTGCAGAGCACAAAACAAACCTCAGAGCGTCCTCTGGCTGTGTGTCTTCCTGAAGAAGAGGACAAAGGGGAGGAAGATGCCAACCCAGCTGCATCTGCTGCCACTGCAGGGCCTGAGCATCCAGCATCAGTAAGTGGCAGCTCTGGGAAGCCCTGTGGCTGGAGCAAAGCAGAGCTGCAGGTTTCTGATCAGACAGCATCTCCCGTGTGTGGCTGAAGAGGCTGAGGCCTGGAATCTTTCCAGCACTTCCAGAGCGCTTCCCCCAGCCATGAGCCCTTGAAAAGGGGTGTGGAACTCGGACGTTTAGACATCAGTTTCCCACTATTCTGACAGGGGCCGTGAATTTGTCTTAGCAAGAGACAAGAGGTAGCATTAGGATGTCTTTGCCCTGGGGGACAAGGGAGGCCCTTTGTGCCCTGTGGCTGTGCAGGCTCTCTGTCCCCGCTGAAGAGAGCAGTGCAAAGATGCAGTTCAGAGCCTCGAAGGGCATGGAGGAGACACTGTCCCCAGGAGGGACCTGGCCCTCTCCATGGAGCAGCTGTCAGCAGCTAAAGGAACAGCTGAGATACAGCGGGGTCTGTAGCTGAATATATCTTAAGGTTCTGCATGACAGGTTCCTTCCCATCCCTCATGTATCTGTCCACAGAGCACAGGGGCAGCGTCAGCACCTGCTCTGGCTGCCTCTGTACCCGAGGAAGAGGCTAAAGAGGAGGAGGGTGCCAATGAACCTGCCCCTGCGGTCAGCCCACGGCCTGAGCAGCCCCCATCAGTAAGTGCCTGCTTTGCTTAGCAGTGTCTTTGGTGTTATTTAGTCCCTCGTGTAAAAGCAGCCTTTGGATTTTGCGCCTTGAGTTGGAGAAGTGGGCAGCAAAAGCCGAGAGGTGAAGAGCCCTGGATGTGGCCGGCAGCATCTTCCTAGGGGCTTGCATTTGAAATGGGATCAGAGGGGCATCTCTGCCAGGCACCTTTCTGACCCAAAGTCATTTCTTGTCCCAGAGCTCCACCTCCTCTGTCCTGGCACCTGCACGAGCTGCAGCTGCAGGCTCTGAAGAAGCCTCCAGTCCTCGAGCTGGAAACTCGAGCACAAGCAGCTCGTGCACCTGGAGCACAAGAGGTTCCTCTGGCAGTGCTGAGGAGCTGCAGGAGAAGGCAGAGGAGGAGTGCCTGGCCATGCTGAGTATGTCCTGTGTATCCCTTGTCTGCTGGAGCCTTGTGTGTGCATGTGTCAGCATGAGCTCCTCCCACCTCCTGTTCTCCTCAGCGGAGTGTCGGGTCCTGAGGCCTCCCCACAGGACCTGTGTTGTGCTTTGAGGTGGCGAGAGAGCACCGGGTGTTGCTCCTGCCTCTGAGGGCAGCTTGGCCTGGCTTGGCTTTGCCTGAGCTGCCCTCTACGCAGAAGGGAAGCAAGAAACAGAGATTGTTTCTGGCTGAGCAGGAGGCTGTGACCTAGCGAATGAGTGGGCCTCAAGGAGCTCTGTGGGCCCAGCTCCTGGGGGGCACAGCCAAGGTCATGTTCAGAACTTAGCCCGGTCCTAAAAGATGAGGGACCGCATTCCTAAAGCCCACGCAATGGGTTATAAGATGAGCTGCTGCTCTTGAAAGGGAGAAAGGCATTGTTTAGGCAAAGTGCTGAAAGGTGGAGATCGTGCCTCTGCTGGAAGCACTTTGCAATATTCTTCCTGTTCTGGAAAGGGCAGCTGTTGATAAAAATTGATTCCAGAACCCAAGATGCCTGCCTTTACATTTGCAAGGATTAAAGCTCTGGTTGAATGTCACAGAGTGTTTATTCCTAAGAACAGAAAGGTTTTGTTTTTCCTGCTGCCCTTAATGTTTCTAGACAACAATCACTTCTCTTGGTTACTGTTGTCTTTTCTGATCCGTGTCTCCTCTGACTGATTCTCCATGTGCTTAGTTTTTAGTTTAGACAGTCAGGCTTTGCGCAGGCAATCTGTGCTGCAGAGCTGACTGTTTTATTGCTGTTTTGTTGCTGTGGTGGTAGTGGTGGTGGTGTTGTTGTGGTGCCGTTGTTGTTGTGGTTCGCTGACTGACTGAGAAGAAAGGGCCTGGTGTCCCCAAGGAGAGTGGGGAGAGAGAGTGGGGCTGCCTTTCTGATCTGCTGCAGGGTGGGATCTCTGTGGTGAAGTGAACATCTTTCCTTTGGTTTCTTTCAGGGATGCTGGTGAGCGAGGGAGATCCCGAGGCTAAATACACAGAACTGGAAACTATTGGCAAAGGGTGAGCGCAGCCACCGTTCCTTCTTCAAAGGGAGGGGCTGTGTATTTTGCTGGTGTCACATCTCCCCAGCGTGACGTCAGGCAAGCTCCACAGCTGTTCAGACACTGCGTTGAGATGCTCCCGTCCCTCAGTACTGGTCAGCATTTATAGCTGTGGTCCGAAGGCACGGCAAAGACACCTGGATGCTGGCAATGTCTTTTCTGCGGCAAAGAGCAGCACCTGGGAGATCTCCTGTCCCTCAAGTGTGTGGCACCTCTTTGCCGCTTTTTTTTTGGAGAAACCATTTTTACATGTCTCAAAAGAATACAGAATACGTGGGAATGAAAGGAGCAAAAACTGTGTTGCCTCAAAGGTCAAGTTAGCAGCTGAGAGCTGTCAGGGAACAGCTGTCAGTAGCATTTCTTTCCAATATTTTGCTGAAAACAAGATTCAGTGGTCAGGATGACTGTCACCTAGTCTAGAAGCCAAAAGCAGAGGTGAAAGAAGCAACTCTCTTTTATAGCTGAGGTGGCAAAAGCCAAAGCTTCAGGGAAACGCCAGTGCCGATGCACTCTAGAGGAAAAGGCATCACCTGCCTGATGGCAGAGCCCTCATGGATCCTGTGGGGATTTGGCCTTTCCTGCAAAGAATCCCCCAAGCTGTTCCCTTTTGAAAGCCAGCTCTACTGACTGTAAATGGGATGGTTTGCAGCATTTCCTCTGGGAGCAGCCAAGTGTACAAGAACTCACCTGAGGAGTAGAGTCCTTCCTGTGTCTGCCGATGGCTCTGGACCCGGAATGAAGCTGTCTAGAGATTCTCCATTTGTGTGTGCAACAATGGGGGCCTTTGGCTGCTCTGGTTGTGGCTGGAGACTACTTTCCTTGCCAGCTGGAGGAAGGATCTGTCTCTAGATCTTTTCCTCCAATGGCTGTTCCATGAGTTCAGGCTTCTCAGAAGGCCTGTGTGGTGTTGCCTGAGTTTGGCAGATAGACTCCAAGGAGAGGTGTGGGAAGGCCCAGCCAGAGTGTGTGCCTGGAAAAATCCCACCCATGTGCACACACGGAAATAAAAAAGGGAAAAAGACCCAGACCAGAATCTGTCGTGTCCCATTTGAGATTTGCCCCAGGCCTTTTCTTCCCGCTGGACCGCGGTGTCTTGCACTTGCAGGGACTAAAGGACTTCTCCTTTCTCCGCTGCTGTTTTGTTTCTAGGGGTTTCGGCACTGTGTGTACGGCAGTGGACACTGCCACAGGAGAAGAGGTAAGCGTCAGGCAGCGCCGCAGCTTCTGCAGCTCTCGAGTGCCCTCCCCTCTGCTGTGAGCTGCGGCTGAGCTTTGGCTGGTCAGTAGAGCTTTGCTACAAGGGCCAATGAAGTGCAGAGCAGTGTCCACCTGCCAAATACATTGGGGACAGATTTTGTCCTTCTCAGCTGCCCCGAGGAATGCGAGGAGGCCAAGCAGTTTCTCTCAGAGGAGGACATGCAGCCAGCTGGGTCTTAGTGCCAAGGTGGTGTCTTAGAGCATGGCACTGCTCTTTGGGGCCGCAGCTCAGGATTCCTGAATTCTCGTTTCTGGCTTGTAGCAAATACATAGGAATCATACTAGTAGCTCCTTAGCCACCTGCAGGGCTGCCCTTGGGAACTGTGCTTCGAGAGGGAGGTCTGCAAGGGGACTGTCAAGGGCCTACGCCATGCTCAGAGCCTGGCGTGCATGGCTAGAGGATCAAGGCGTGGGTTATTCCTTTTTGCAGTCAGGCAGTAATTGCAAATGTCTGTGGTGTGAAGGAAAGTGTTTTAGTGCAGCAAAATGAAAGCTCCTGAAGTGTGGAAGGGCTAGGGCTGTCTTTTTGGGAGGTATCCTCAATGATGTTTTCATCATCACAGCATTTTTTCTGTAAAGTGAGTAGGGTTGTATTTCCTGGGGGTTTAACCCTCCGGATGCTTTTAGGACGGCATTTTACCCGTCATGTCTGTAAGAGTTTGCTGTGTTGTTGTGCAATCAAGAATGCCAGCGGTTGCTGGAGTAATGATCGAACCCCCTAGAACTGCCAGTGTTTTCCCAGCAGTTTGGCTCCTTTTTCACCGGCACAAAATGGCTTCCTGCTTGCAAGAGGTGTGTGAATGAAAATGCTGAAGATAAAGTAAGGCCCTGGGGGAAGGCTGTGGGCGTAGGGAGTGTTGTTAGAGCTTTGAGGTGGAGAATTTAGAGCCTGTTTCTCCTGGGTGTACAAAGCAAAGGCTCTCTGGCTCTGTGTCCTGGGACTGGCGCCCAAGCGAGTGGCGTAAGAGGCTCTTGCAAGCTCAGCTACGAATTCCTCTGATGTCCAGTCGCAAGGCGGTTTGGCTCCGCCCAGCTCTGTCATCCCAAAATCACTGTCTCCTCGTTCCCGTTGTGGTCTCGTGCCACAGCCTTCTTTGGTTCATGGTTTTCCATGTCGTTTCAGGTGGCCATAAAGAAAATCAGTCTCCTGCGAGAGAGCAGCACCGACCTGTGCGTGAACGAAATCCAGGTCATGCGCGACGGTAAGAACGCCAACCTCGTGAACTACGTAGACAGGTGAGTGGTTCTGCTCTTCTGCCATGAAGGGTCATTCCCATCCTGCAAGCCAAAGGATCAACCACTCCTTTGGTGGCTGGCAGAGAACGGAGCTGTTAATTCCTGTTTCTCTGCTGATCTACGGTGTCTTGGGAGGAGATTGCACTGGGGCTGCATTAATCTTTCCTGGCATACCTAGTTTGAAGTGCACTTTCAAAGACCTGACTCGGCCCTATCTTACTGAGCCAACAGCCTCAAAGTTCCCCCCTCCCTGCACTTCATTTAGCTGGGTTTGGGGCTTGATTTTTTCCCTCGGGTCACAAAGCACTGTAGATCTTATTTCCTTTGCCTGTTCCCAGTGTTTTGCATTGGTGTGGATACCAAGAAGTCTTTTAGACTGCACAGAGTTCAAGGCCTGTGGAGCCTAGTGAATGACTATTCATTTGCTCCTGCCTTCCTCCGAGAGAGACATGGAGACAAGAATCCATCAGGTCATGTAACTGTGCGCATTCATCTCCAGGCTGTTGTTTCCTCCTTCCAGCTACCTGGTGGACGAGGAGCTCTGGCTAGTGATGGAATACATGGACGGAGGCTCTTTACACGATGTCATTAGGGAGACTTGTATGGCAGAAGGAGAGATAGCAGCTGTCTCTCGAGAGGTGAGGGATGGCGCTTGTGCTTCCCATGGCTTGGGTGGGATGGTCCTTCCCAACAGGTGGTAAGGAGAGGAGTTGATTTCATCTTCCCAGCTTGCTTTCTGCCTTTCTGTTACAACTGGCAGCAGCAAGAGCATCTGAAGTGCCTGCCAGCGTGCCCACCCTTCTCCAGCTGTGTTTATTTCTGTGTGCCTCTCTGAACACTTGCCTGGACCCTAAGTGTACTGCATTCCTTCCCTGTAAGAGCAAATGTGTTGGTGGCGCAATCTCAGACAAGCGGCAAAGACAAAGAGATACTCTCAGGGCTCTCACAAAGCTCAGGCTCAAAGGAGATGCTTGCACCCAAAGTGGTGTTTGCAAAAGCATCCGCTGTCGTCTGGCTGGAGAGAGCACAGCCACTGCAGCAGTGCTCCTTCAGTGTGTGCTTGCAGGCCACTGGCCAGAGGAACAATTGCCCTTTTTCTCTCAGAAGCGAATACGCCCTCAGTTAAAAAGGCACTGCTGTCCTCGTGTTGGAGCAGCAAGCTCTTGCTCTTGCCAGCAGCCTGTCCTGCCATGGCTCAGCATCCCCCAGCGAGTCAGTCTTGCAGGTTTGCCACTTCCCTGCTTGTGGGATGAAATCAGATGAGGAACTCTTAGGCTCGTGTTTCTTTTCTCTCTCTCAGTGCCTGCAAGGCCTGGATTTCCTTCACTCCAAGCAAGTGATCCACCGAGACATCAAAAGCCACAACATTCTCCTGGGCTTGGATGGATCTGTCAAGTTGGGTGGGTGTTGTTGGCCAGGCTCAGCCATGGTGGGCTGCGGTGTGGGGCTGCCTTTGAGTGACTGCCAGGTCCCCAAGAGTGGTGCCCATGGCAGTGCAGGCTGCCCTGCTGTGAGCGCAGAGCACAGCTGCAACATGCAGGGAGGTGTGGCTGGGAAGAAGGTGTCAGGAGTGGCTCTGGATTGTGCGTGTCCCTTCCCAAGCAAGGCAGTTATGGGCTAAAGCTTCAGGGGACTGAAAGCCACTGCCTGAAATTGGAGGCTTTTGCTCAGTGGCCAATTCCGTATTTCCTCGGCTGCAGGCCGGAGGAATGCCAGCCTGGCCCCTTTTGCAGCCAGATTCCACACTGCCTTCTGGGACGTTGGTACAGTGGGGAGTTCTTTGGTTTGCTTTCCTAATTCATGCCGGCTTGACCAGAGGGCTTTTTTCCCCTCAGCTGATTTTGGCCTCGCTGCTCAGCTCACCCCTGAGCAGAGCAAACGGAGATCAGCTGTCGGGACTACTTACTGGATGGCACCAGAAATTTTCACCAGGAAGCCCTATGGCCCCAAAGTGGACATTTGGTCCTTTGGCATCGTGGGGATCGAGATGGTGGAAGGAGCGCCTCCTTACCTGAGGAAAACCTCTGCCACGGTATGCTGCAACTGCTCTCAGATACTACTGTCATTCTAACAAAGTCTGCCCCCGTTCTTCGGCCCGGGAAGCTTGCCTAACACCTGAAGACGATAGGTTCCAGGCCACATAGTCTCTCGTGCTTCTTGTCCAGACCGTCCCCATGGCATTTAATCACAAACAGCACAAAAAAATCCTTTTGTGATGCCTTTTGCTTGATGGAAGCTCTGCCTAAGGGAGCAGTGAGCAGTGTATAATAATAGATATTATTTTATGTAATAATCCTTGGAAACTGTAGAGTTCGACCAAAGTCCCTCTTCCAAATTGCCTGTAAGAGCTGGTGTCGTTCCTCAGAGAAGCAAAGTGTGCTTTTGCCAATGGAGTTGCTCCCAATTTGGTCAGCCAATGAAATCGGGGGCACAGCAGGAGCCTTTGCATAGTGGACTAGCTGTGACTGTCTCTGGCTTTGGGTTCTTTTGTGTGGGGTAGGAAGGGCATGTCCAAGCCTGTGGCAGGGAGGGAAGTGCCACTGGAGAGTGGAGCTTCTCCCGTGGGGTCTGGGTGAGTGGTTTGGCATGCAAAGGAGACAGGCGGAGCATGGTGTTTCCTTCTTCTCTAGGTTCGACAGCTGATATGCACTGGGGGCACCCCGAGGCTGCAGAACCCCAGGCAGCAGTCCGCTTGGTTGCGAGACTTCCTGCACTGCTGCCTGGAGACAGACGAGGACAGGCGCTGGTCTGCCCAGGAGCTTCTGCAGGTAAAAGGCCAAGCGGCTGCAGGGTGCACCAGCTGCCCACTGCCAGGGGCTTCTCATCCGCTCAATCCAAGGCATCGGAGGGGCACCAGTCCTAAGAATCTCCAGTCTCGGGGCTTTTCAAAGAAAAATGAAGGAGAATCCTGAGTGGAGATGGGTTGGAAGGAGCCTTTCAAGGTCACCCAGACCAAGTGGCCTGCAAGGAGCAGGGACGTCGTCAAGTAGATCAGGTTGCTCAGGGCCTCATCTGAGCTGACCTCAAATGTTCCCAGGGATGGGGCTGCGAGCAGCTCTCTGGGCGACCTGTGCTGGTGTTTCAGCACTCTCGTCGCAAAGAGTTTCTTCCTTAGACCTGATCTGAATCTGCCCTCTTTGTGTTGAGAGCCATTATCCTTGTGCTAATGCAACTGGTCCTTGCAAAAAAATATGTCCCCAGCATGCTGTGAAGCCCCCTGGAAGTCTTGAAAGGTGGCAAGAAGGTGTGCCCAGGGCCTTCTCTCTCTAGGCAGAACAAGCCCAGCTGTCTCAGCCTTTCCCTCAGAGGAGAGGTGCTCCATGCTGAGATGGTCATTTCTGTGGCCCAGTTTTGTACTTTGGGAACACACTCAGTTTAATGTGGTAGCAAAAGAAGTGAAGTAGAATAATAGCGGTAGGGAGCACTGAAAAGGTGGTGGAAGAAGCCAATGAAACCAGCCCCTGGCAATAATTTTGAGATTTGGGTGTGGGAAGGAAGGAAGGAAGCAAGAAAGGAAGGAAGGGAGGGAGGAAGGGAAGGAGGGGCTTTGGGGAGCTCCCAGTGAGCCTCAGAGGGGCCTTGGCTTGGCCCTCCTGCCCCGCTTGTAGAGGTTTGTGCCACCAAGGTGGGGACAGCTGAGCAGGACTTGGCCAGGCTGGCCCATTGCTGCCTGGCACAGCCATGTAGACGACGTTGTGGCAGAAAGGGAGCGGCAGAAGTGCCGCTCGGCTGTCCCTGCTGTGGAGGGAGGTGCCAGTGCTGAATCTGTCAGCCACTTGTGTCAGGGGTTTTCAGAACATGGGCCAAAATCCTATGGGGATCAGCCTTTCTCCAAGGGATTGGAGTTTCCTGAGGAATGCCTTACGCTCCTCACCTTTTTTAACAACTGAAAATAGCCCATGACCTTAGAAAGGGCAACCTCAAGAAGCCTGTGAGTGTCCTGATGAAAGGAAAACATGCAAGCTGCATTCCCACAATGGTGGCACAACAAAAATCTCAAGAAGCTGCAGACACCTGCAGGATTAATGGATTTGTGGGGATTGTGAGCCATGTTTTCCTATGGTAGCAAGGTCCTTGACGTGGAGACAAAGGTGCAGAGAGTGCCCTCATTTCTACATCTTTCTGGTAACCAGAGAAAGCCTGTTTGAGCCCGTGAGGAGTGGAGTTGGGAAAGCAGAAGTTAATTTCTTCCTTTTCTCTTTGGGCAGCATCCATTTGTAACCTCAGCCAAGCCGACCTCCAGCCTGACGCCTCTGATCATGGCAGCGCAGCAGTTTATGGCCAACAGGAGATACTAGCCCTGGAAGAGGCCACTTGTTTTTTTGTAGTCTGTAGTTTTTTGTAGTTTGTAGTTTACAGTTCAGTTTGTAGTTTCTCATTTGTTTAGATTGATAGTCAAAATAAATACTCTATAAAACCTTCATTGGAAGACTCACTTTGTTCTCACCCTGTGGATAGGCTCTAAATTTGCTTCTGAATGGTCAGGTGCTGCTTAAACCTGGGAAGACCCATGGATGGCGTTTGTGGCATGGTTTTGAACTGGGCAAAAGTCTGCTTCCTTTGTTATCTCCAGGCCACAACCTCGTGTGGAGATACAGGCTCACAGCTGTGAATAGAGGAGGGCAAAACGGGGCAGAGCAGTGGTGTCACTGCTGGGGACGGCGCCGTGGCCCTGGTTGTGTCGCAGCTCCTGGAGAGGTTGGGAGTGTCTGTGTTGCTCGGGGCAGAGGGGCAGGGAGCTGGGCTTCTTCGCAGGCTCGGGCGCAGGTGAGCGTCCAGCGGGCACGCGAGTTCTGCCACGGGAACTGAGGCTGACGTGAGGGAGTGACAACTTGTGCAGTTTGGATCTGCGTGAGGCCACTGGCTTCTCTCAGCTCAGCACCCACCATGAGGGATGCAACTGCCCAGACAGAGCTGGCCTGGGGTCACGCTGCATGAGAGCCTGGGAGGGGACACAGCCAGGGCAGGTGACCCAAACTGGCCACAGGTATATTCCAGACCATTTGACATCCTGCTCAGTGTTTCAAGCTGGGCGCAAGAAGGAGAAGGAGGGGACGTTTGGAGTGATGGCATTTGGTCTTCCCAAGTCACTGTGAGGCATGAGGGGACCTGCTCTCCTGGAGATGCAAAACACCTGCCTGCCCTTGGGAAATGGCGAATGAGTTCTTTATTTTTCTTTGCTTGAGCATGTGGCTTTTGCATTCCCTGTGCAACTGAATTGATCTCAACCTGTGAGTTTCCCAGCTTTTACCCTTCCGATTGTCTCCCCAGGGAGCCAGAATGGCTGTGTGTGGTGCTTGGTTGCTGGCTGGGGTTAAACCACAACATGAGAAATAGAGAAAAAGTGGTTTAAAAGCGAGAGGCAGAGGAATGAAGCTTCCAAACTTTGGGGCGGTGGTGGTTTTTCTGTTTTCCTAAGCCTGCCTTCCTGCAGCCTGCCCAGCATCTGCTCTATTTGCTCTCTGCCTCACAGCTTCCAGTTTTGCTGGGACTGGCCCATTTGGGCCCACTGCTTTCCTCCCAGCAGCACCTTCTGAGTTGTCCCACATTGTGTTGGTACCTTCTTTTCTTTCTTTCTTTATGTCCATAGCAGGCAGCTCTCTGTGGTGCATGGATGTTCCCAGGGAAGCTTCCAGAGGTGCACCTCAGATGGGCAAGGCTCCTTGGAGATGCTACAGCACAGTAGCAGCAGGATAATGTGTATGCAGTGGATGTGTTGCTTGGCTTTCCATGTTTTCATCAATCCTACCCTTTGTAGGCCTGTGTCCCACCTTGTTCAGTGGTGAACATTTTTGAAGCTCTATGAATGTTTCCTGAGACTCGGGATGCAGAATGGCTGAGGTGTTATTTTCAGCCCTGTCACTTCCTAGCTGATGTTAGCTCTGAGGTAAATGGAGAAAATGAGAGGCTTCCAAATGCAGGGAATTACACTGGATATTGAAAGCGATTACTCTTCAGTAGTATTTCAATATAGAGTTGTAGCTCTCAACAACTGGATCAATTTTCCAATGCCACTCTCACTCATAGTGTATGCAAGAGAGTTCATCCAAGGCTTTGGCACTTCCCCCCTGTTCTCCTGGTGCCTTGTGCCACAACCAACCCGATAGGGTGTGTGATGTCCATTACAAATTTTTTTCAGGATGAACAAAGATTCCAGATCACATGTCAGGGAACTGTTACCTGGAAATGAGGTGAACAAAGAGAGCACAAGAGAGAAAGAGAGAATGAGGGGGACTGACCCACTTCTTTTTATAGTTTTCCTGGTGCACACCTCTTATGCAATACAGATTTTTGCCACTGTTTCAGGCATTTGCAGTCAGCCCTTTGGTGCTCTCCAGGAAGGGAGCCAGGAGTGGGAGTGCACACAGCAGCACTGAACACAAGTCTCAAGGCAGAAAAAGAAACCGGCTCAGCACAGCGCTTTCCCATATCTGCAACACCCTCTCTTCCAATAACAACTTTCCTGCTGCAACAGTCAGAATGTTTGAGATAAAACATTCTTATGCCTCGTACTCCACAGTAGGTGATCCTGTAAGTTATTATCTTGTTGTGCACAAGACTAGTGGTTTACTATTCTAGTAAAAAAAAAAAATACTTGAAAGCATGGAGCTTTATAATATCTTGTGATATTTTGAAAGTGGAATGTAGTTTTTATGTTTCATGAAGAACTGCTGGTCTGGAGGGTGAAACATGCAGTAAATACCCAAGTCACCAGTGTGAGGAAAGCTACTTGGTTTACCTGAAATCATAGAATTATAGAATAGTTTGGGATTTCAGGGATGCTAAAGACCATCTAGTTCCAAGCCCTCTCCTATGGACAGGGCCACCTTCCACTAGAGCAGGTTGTCCAAGCCTTGTCCAACCTGGCCTTGAACACTCCCAGGGAAGGGACAGATGCAGCTTCTTTGGGCAGCCTGTGCCAGTGCTTGAGCATCCTCACAGTCAAGAATTTCTTCCTAACATCTAATCTAACCCTGTCCTCTCCTCTCCTCACCATTTCCCCTTGTCCTATCACTACATGACTTTGTAGTGTCCTTCTCCAGCTCTCTTGTAGCCCCTTTAGGTACTGGAAAGGGCTCTAAGGTCTTCCAGAGCCTTATCTTCTCCAGACTGAACAAGCCCAGTTGTCTCACCTGTCCCTCATAGTGCAGGTATTCCATCCCTCTGATCGTCTTGGTGGCCTCCTCGGCACTTGCTCTATCAGGTCCGTGTCCTTCTTGTGCTGGGGGGGGCAGAGCTAGACACAGTGTTCTGGGTGGGATTTCACCAGAGCAGAGCAAAGGGGCACTCCCACTGACCTGCTGCCCATGCTGCTGGTGAGGCAGCCCAGGACACAGTTGGCTTTCTGGGCTGTAATCCCAGCTTTGTTGAAACTGATGAGGTTCCCATGGGCCCACTTGTTGAGCTTGTCCAGGTCCCTCTGGATGGCACCTCATTCCTCAGGCATGTCACCCGCTCATCTTGGTGTCACCCACAAATTTGCTGATGGTGCACTAGTTTACTCTGTCTTATGTCCTTGATGAAGATCGCACTTGTCCCAATATGGGCCCCTGAGGAACATCACTTTTCATTGATGCCCATGGGGACACTAAGCCATTGACTACTATCATCTGGATATGCCAGTCCGACCAATTCCACCTGCACTGAACAGTCCCATCAAATCCACTTCTGTCCCATTTAGAGCAAAGGATGTTGTGGGGAATAGTGCCACAGTCCTTACAGAACTCCAGGAGATGACTTCTGTACATTCCCTTTTCCATTAGTGTAGTCACTCCATCGTTAAAGACCACCAGGTTGTTCAGAGGGACTTTCCCTGGATGAATGTCTGTTGGTTGGCCAGCAGGGCACCGCGCCCTCCTCCTGTGATCCAGGTTCTTGTGGACTGAGTCATGTTCACAAGATGATTGTGGGGTGCACAGCACACACTCGGTCTGGGAAGCCAGCACAGGCTCCTGCCAGGAACATACAGCAGGACAGCAACTCCCTGTACAGTCACTGTGCTTGCTGCTTGCTGCAAGCAGGTGGCAAATCTGCAGCTTTCCCACTGTGTTCCATCGGCCAACCTTTTCTGTGGTCAGAATGAACTGTCCTAGAGACTGTACAAACATGATAAACAAAAAGGCAATGTGCTAAATGTTATTACTTCTCCTTCCTCCTTTGTCTGCCTTTAGTAATTTCTTCCTGCTCTCCAACAAGCGGATCACCCAAAATACAAACTTAATGTGTCCGAAAACAGTTTCCAAAGTTTTAAAGAGCAACATATATTATTTTGTTCTGGTTTGGGGGTTTTTTTTTCCTTGATTGGTTTGTTTTGGTTTTGTTGTTTATTTAGCTTTTTAAAACACACCTGCAAAATGTGTAATTAGTGTCCTTATGAACAGTGCTGCTGGTATTACCTCCTCTTCCACTCCCCAGTTTGATGCATATTTCCTTTTCCTCCTGCCCTCTTTTTATAGTGCTCTACCTTAATGTAGATTTTAGTGCATTCTATATTAATGTGTAGGTCTTTTCCCTCCCAATGATTGAATGAATTCTGATTGGTTGTACCTTCAGGCTGTTCCTATCCTCTGGCTGTACATCATCAAACTGCACATTTTTAACTAATGTCTTAGGCAAAAATTGTGTTAGGCACTATCAGAGTTTTACTCTTCTCATATGATGAATGCCTGGTCAGTCTTTCACTCCTGATGCCTCTGGTAGCACCGCCTCGGTGCTTGTTCAAAAGCTTTTCAATCATCATGGCTGCAGCAGGATTTCCTTTGTGAGGAGGCACTGCCAAAATGGCTCTGGAGTTGTGGGGGCTCTTGGGTGATGGTGGAGTGTGGGGACCAGAGAAAGGCACCAGAATGGGGAGAAAGTAGCACTCAGAGACTTTGTCAGGGAAATGACAATTTATTTCCTTTTTTCTTGGCTGAAAAGTTCCTGGAGGCCTGCTAGTGCTATTGGCGGGGTGGCCTCTTCTTGGGTAGGGGAGAATCCTGGGGCCTGGGGGCTCTCCTCTTCCGGGCATGCCGGGGCTTCCCAGAAGAGCAGTTCCTGCCCTGGCCAGGAGGAGACGGGCTGCAGCCCTGACCAGATGGACCTGCCGCTGCCGCTGTCTGCTCCTGCTCTTCCTGGGGCTGGTCCTGCTTTGAGCAGGTGGGCATGGATAGGGGGTGGCTGGGACTCCGTTGGAGACCAGTTTCTGATGTACCAGCTTCCTCCTCTACCTCAGAGCCTGTGGGTTCTTTGGCAAGAGTCACCTCTCGGGAGCTAGTGTAGCTGGAGCTACTGGAGTTGGTGCTGGCATGATGGAAGCACAGCAGCCTTCGGGCTTTGTCAATGCACTGGCCTGCAATGACATTGATGATGCCATAGACCAGCGGTGCTGTGTGCCCATTGAGGAGAGGCTCCAGCAGCTCAACCAAGGTCTCTGCATTCGGACCACAGACACAGAGGCCGTGCAGGATGGAGGCCTCTGCAGCCTCTGCTCGCCACCACTGGTCCTGATAGACTGCTGCCAGCCTCCAGCGCAGCCAGGGAAGCACAGGGTCCAGCAGTTGCTGTTGCCTTTGGAAAAGTTCTGCCCAGACCTCAGGCAGGAGGCCACCCATCAACTCTGGCTCTGCAGTCCCCTGCTCATCTGGGGACAGCATCCTTTCTGGAGAAGTTGAAGAGGACACCACAGGGTGATGGGGGTTGTTTTGGGCCAGGTGGAACGGAGCGCTCCCTGCCTGGCTGCTGTCCTCTGCCAACTCTTCTGAGGCCATGATGGCAAACTGTAGATAGTCCCATTCGCTCCGCTCAGAAAACTTGACAATCTCCATAGGTCTGCTGCAGAGTGGGCATGCTGGATTTGTCTTTGCCCACCGCAGGATGCAGCCCAGACAGAACTGGTCATTACAGGGCAGAGCAGAGGCCACATCACTCCGAGTGTTGTGGCAGATGGGGCAGCTCCAGTCTGCCCCTGTGGCCATGTCTTCGTGCTGCGGCAGCCTGGGGAGAACTGAGGGCCAGAAGGAGCTCCCACTTGCAGGCACACTCAACAGAAGTCCAGACTTGAGCTAAACTGGCGCAGCCAGGCTCTGCAGGAACACATATAACCAGCGAGGGATGTGGTATCACAGTCCATCTCCTGGTGATGTTATTCTCCACCACCCAGTGATGTCACAGTTGAATGGATGTCTAGCCCCTGAATACAAGCAGTGAGGGAGGTAAGGTTACAATCTTATCTCCTGGTGATGTCATCCTCCCACCCAGTGATGTTACAATGGGATATCCATCCCTGCATTTCCTCGTGCCTCTGCACACGTCTGGGGCTACTGCAGCTCCATGTTACACTCTCTCTTCTCACTCATGTCTTTGGCTCACCACCACAGTTAAATGGCAGTCACCAAAGCCTTGCCCATGTCTCCAGTTTTAATATCAGTTCATCATGGCATTTCTATGGACATTCCTGTGAATTTTTAGATGAATTTTGATTCCTTATTTTGAGCAGGATTTATGCTTATGGATCTGATCTACACTCAGTTTATTTTTCCCTTTTCCTACCAAGAATTTCAGCACTGTGGAGGCCACAGTTTTTTCTGGAAGAAGTAGTTAAAAGATATACAAGGTGGAAGCAATAGAGTCCTTTTGAAAGGGGAGACCAGGTCAAACCCCACAAAAATAAAGACCTGAAGGAACAGATACGCAACTGGAGAGTCAGATCCACAACCTGGATTCCATTCACAGAGGTCTTTGCCAAACCATTCTGAACTCATTTCCACATTAGAAGGATGGGTCTTTGAGTGTATTTCTTCCATTTCCTTTGTTCTCCACTTTCATTAGAAGTAGAGAATTAGAACGACAAGAACAAATATAAAATTCACCTTTTCTGAAAAAGGAAACACCACAACAAAATGGGTCTCTTGCTCTGTTTCAATCTTCTCCCTTTTTAGCCTGCAGGAACTTTTTCAGCTCACAATTCAACTGGACCAGGTGGACAATAAAAATTAGTGCTCAACAGGTGTTTTCCAGTAAATGCATGCTTGGCTTTATACCTGAAAATTAGTGTAAAGGGAGATGATTACTACAAAAGCTGTTCTCAAATTTATAGAGAATTGGGTAGATAGGTAGGTGAGTAGGTGGGGAGGTAGGTAGGTAGATGGACAGACATGAAAACTGTTTTTCGTTACGTTTCAAACTGTGTCACATACAAATTTAATACAATTTTATATTTTATATTAACCCTAGGATGCTTGTCCATTAGAAATGTAAAGAAAATAAATGCATATGTTAGTTGTATATGTAATCGACAGAATCCAATGGCTAGACCTAAAAGGAAAGAGCATAAAAATTGGACAATAACATCTCAGTTGCACATTATTATGAAGGAAAATTAGCAGTATTTCATCAAATATGCAGTATTTCAGGAAAAGCCCCACACCTTTGATATGGAGGACCAAGAGAGAGAATTAATGCCCTATGCAACTAAGAATGCTTACTGAAGTAATGATAAATTAACTCCCTCTTTGAGGGTCTGAAATGGATTTTTGTCTTCCCAGCCTTGTGAAACAAGATTCATCACTTGAAAGAACAGAAATGGCAGCAGTAAAGTCAATAGCATGTGAGAGAGATGTATTGAAGCAATGATTTAGGAGGTTCAGTGTATAAAATGAATTGTTAGGATCAAAAAGGGTCAAAAGTCCTTGCATTTCATGGCTCTGTAGGAATGTAAGAAGAACGGGGAAAAAAATCCTTACTCCAAGTAAGTGAGACAGGAATGTTTTCTTGGAGTTTTTGTGCACACACCCCCACAGGCACAGGGATATTGTCCAAGCTGAAAATAACTGCAAATGATTCTGTGAAGGCAGAACTTTTTTAGCGATCTTGCCACTTTCATGGTCTTTTGAACTTCAATAACCTAAACAGAAGTATAAAAATTGATGACTGTAAATAATCAGAGTCTCTGATAAAATAAGGCAGCGTCACTGGTCATGCTGACAAAGCATTGGCAGTTTCACTTTGAGCCTTGTAGTCTCTGTTCCTTCACACAAATGGACTTGCTGCTGTTGCCAATCAGCGTGTTGGAAGTGGTTAACACAAACAGATTGGGATACCACTCACCACTTGCCCCACCAGTCTAGCAGGAGATATATAATCTATTCTCCGGGCTTTCATATCCTCAGTATATATCTGTATTTTGTCAGAAATTGCTGGAAGACCGAATTTAAACCACATTTTGTTATTTATTTAGTAGTGTAAGGAAGGAAAAGACAGTCAGAAAATATTGAGGAGAAAATACCTGTAAGCCATACCAAAAAAAAAAAAGCCTGACACAGCTCTGTCTAGGATTGCTAGATTATCTTTCCTTATTCACTAGAAGCAAACTGTAATCCAACATCATGCTCTGCAGAATGTCAGTAGGATGTTTCCAGGGAAAACTGATTACAACTAGTTAATTTGTAATCAGAAGTTTAAAGGGATATTTTTCTCTATCACCAGTTTTACTTGCTGGCAGTATCCTTCTCTCTTATATATATAAGTGATATAGAGTACTACAGAATAAAAAATTCAAATAAATATGTCTTGTGTCTTCTCCAGTGCAGTTCTAGCTGTGCCTAGTGATATATTACTTTGTTTTTTTAATTAGTAAATGACTCCTAATTTTCTGTGTCACATGCAATTTCACATGTAACACAAGCTCTCTCAGTGCGCTCTTTTTTCTACATATGAATATCTAAACAACAGATACCAAGTCAGTGTTGCCAGGTTTGGACACTCTTCATGGTACAAACACAAGAAAGTCAGTTAAATCCAGTGCCCATCTGCTAAGACATTTAGATACAAAGAGAGATACCAAAGCTGCAGCCTACAGCAGAAAAATCAATGGAGTGAGCACTGAAATGTTTGCTGTCAAACACATGCTAAAACAGTGTGCACTGTGATTGTATTCGCTAGACAGACAAGGACTTGCGCATGCATGCTTTATAATGTGGCACAAGGCAAGAGCTAATCACTCTGAATGAAGGGCTTGATATTCCTCACTCCAGGATATGCCAATATTGAATTATTTGCATTGGAAATCTTAAGGATCTCCTTAAGATCAAGCCAAACTGTAAACCAAAAACCTGGTTATAAGTACAAATCAAATTATTTAAACTTTACAGTTTCCTGCAGGGAGAGGAAAAGCATTGCTTTCCCAGGTACAGCAGAAAGGTATAAGCCAAGCATGATATCCTGACAGCAAAACAATGACGGAGATATCTGGCAACAAGTGGGATCCAGCAGGGGTCTATCCTGGGATGCTTCCTGTTTAACTTGTGGGCAGTGGGCAAAGCAAAGGAGAGCCACTGTGACGCTGGCAGATGATGGTAAACTAGGGAAGAGGAGGAGGCTGTCCGTATGTGCAAGAGCAGGACTGCCATCCACAGGTACCAGAAGTGGCAGGAGGAATGAGCTAAAAGGAATCCCATCAAATTCAGCAAGGACAAAAGGGATTATTGCCTCTGCTTGACACTTTTCAGATCACAAATGGCTCCTGCATCCAGGTTATGATCAACAAGTCAAGATGGAAATTGGAAATATAGGACAAATTCATGGAAGGCAACCATCGGAGTGGGGGTGGAGCGCTCACCCTGATAGGTGAGCTTGTGGGTCTAGGACTGGTTCATCATCTGGAGCAGGAACAGCTGTAGGGCATCTGAAAGCACCTTGAGGCTATGGGGATGGGATCAAGGGGCTAAGGCCAGGCTCTTCATAGATGTGCCTGGCAGGAGAAAAGAGAAAATGGCATCAGCTGAAACTAGAGAGGAAAAACTTAGGACAATGTGGTGGAGTGCGGGCCCAGAGAGGTTTTGCATCCTTTAACTGGTAAAGCCCCAGGCAACCCGGTCTGACCCGATGAACGTCTGTGCTTTGAGCAGGAGGCTGAAGGAGAGATCTTGTGAGGTGACTTCCAGCCCGAATGATTCCTCCGTTCTAATTTTCCCTGATTAGCGACTGCATCGATGTTCCGGAGGTTCACTGCAGGGGCGCTGCCGGTGTCTGAGGGATGGCGGAGCACCGCGCCCCCTGCCGGCCCCGTGCCGTTACCCGGGCGCGTGGCCGGGGCGGGGCCGGCGCGGCCCTCGCGCCGCGGCCGTTGGCGCTCGGTCGTTGGGCGGGCGCGCGCGCGGCGCCCCCGTGTGTCGCGACAGTCGGCGACTGTGGGCGATGGCGGAGACGCCCCCGCCGCCCGCCGCCGTCAGCCCCGGCCCGGCCGACCTCGAGGTTGTGTTTCAGGCGCTCGAGGAGATAGTTTCTTTGTCCCACCCTGAACTGGATGCCCTCTTGGAGGTGACTGTTCAGTAGCGGTGCTGGGGTGTGCACTGAGAGCTTTTCAGTGTTGTCACACGCCTGAGAAGTAAAAGCGTCTTTAATTAAGTGCTTGTTTATTAAAACAAAATTTTAAAAAAGGAGGAGGGAATCAGAACTGTCCTGCATTCTGAAGCACGAGACCATTGCTTGTGTCAGATAAGTTCAGGTGCTCATTTTCAAAGGAAAAATGCACATTGCAGGTTCATTCATGTTGATGAAGTGGAAGCTTTTTAGGTTATGTCTTTGATCTTAAAGAGTATTTTGAGAATTGCCACTGAAGGCAAACATTTTTGTTGAAAATTCAGGGAAATGGTTAGATGGAGTTAATAATTTTATGTTTTCTGTGGAAAATACAATTTATGAGCATTTGGTTGGTATAAAGCATTTTCACATGTTCATACTTTATGTCACCTGACAAGCTGTGAACGTCCTTTGCTCTACCTGTGGCTGGTTCTCCTTGTGTACAAAACTGTAAGTCTCATGTGCAGAGAGGGGCGTGGAGAGGTCACTCTGTTACAGCACCAAATGCAGTCTCTCCTTTCGGTTTTGAACACAAAGGCAAAGCAAGAGGCTGACTGCATCTCTTGGCTGCTGCACGAGATCTGCCTAGTCTGTAAGCACTCAAAATGCCATGTTGTGTATGTGTTGAAGCTACTATTTTACTGTCCTCTCAGTATCCTGATGCCTTCAATTAAGTTTCTAGGTGGGAAAGCTGGTGCAAACTTGCCATTATTGCTCTCTCTGTTGCAACGATTAGTCTTCTTCCTCTTGCGTGTCTTTCCAGATAGATAGATATTCCAATGAAATCTGCCCCCAAAACTCCAGCCTGGAATACGCTGTTCTGCTCAGTGCTGGGTAGAGAGGAGCACGTCCTTGTCCCAGTGCACACAGAGGTGGCAGGACTCCTTCCTTGATGCCTACTAAGTGAATTGTCTCACCTGCACTTTGAACTTTGGCAGTTTTGACAGCTTTTGAACAGTGTTTTGAGCGGTATGTATTTTCCATTGTTGAAGGCTTTGGCAATTAGAGTCCAGACTTCCTCCTTAGGAATAAAGGGATTAAGTGTGTGAGGCAAGGAGTTGTTGGGGAACAGGTGTTTTGGTTTTGAGTCCTCATGACTTATGTATGTGATAAGAAGCGCAATATTGGTCCTGGATGTGAAGTGGTTAAAGACTTGTGGCTTATTCTGTGTTTGAAGAGTAGTTCACGGACTACAAGGCCTTTGGTTTGACAGTTTCCCACCTTTGGTTAAAAATCTCCTGTCTTTAACTCTTGGCTCTTCCCAGACTTCCCTGGGTGTTTAGTTCCTGTATTTACCCAGCCTTTTTGCGTATTTTTGTATGGCTTCATCAAAAAATGTCTATTTCTATTAATATACACTGGCATTGCCTTATCAATATTTGAGTAAGAGCAGACTCAAGGTGGACAGTGTGATTTTTTGGAATTATCCATGTCTTATTACCCAGTGTGATGCCCTTTTGTCTTCTGTAAACTCACACATAGCAGAAAAAAAGCCTTCTTTTCCTTAATAGAAGGAAATGTTGCAGGCTCTGAATAATCATTCATCTTCAAGGTACTGATGGATAGGCTGTTTTCAGAAGAGACTAATATTCTTGAACAGGTGATAATGAGAATATCTTTCTGTTTAAAGGTTTTTTTTTTTTCCTTTTAAGGAGAATATTTTGGGTCAGTGTGAGTCTTCAGGAAGTGAGCCTGTGAACGTTGTGGCAGGAGAGCTTCACTTGGCAACACGAGCTGTGGGAACAGTTCCTTTGAGCCAGAGGACCCTGGTAAGAAGAGAGTCCACATGTTTTTAGCGATGACTGAGACAGCTACGTTGAGCCTAGCTTTCACAGAAAGGGGAGATCAGAGTAGTTGATCCAATAGATGATGGTAGAATTGTTGGAGGAGCTGCTATGGACTTCAGAGGGCAGTTTCTAGATCCCAGGTAACAATGTTAGTTAATAACTCATCTCACAATGCCCATCAGTTTCTACTGTTAGGACTGAGGTCTCTTTGTCAGTACAGAGAAGAAACAAGGCTGGAGTTCTTTTCATGAGATGTGAAGGTCTTTGTTCAAAGTTCTTGGGGGTGCTATTTACAGAGCTAGTGCTGCAGCTTTTATTGGGGTACTTCAAAACTTTAAAGTTTTGAAAACTTGGGAGAGCTCCCTATTCTGTAAACAGCAGGCCTCAAATTCCCAAGGGAGAACCTGCCTTTCAGGCCATGTTTTCTAGTCACTGATAGAAGTACTATTGCTGGGTGTGCTGCTGAGGGAGACATAAACAAGGCCCAGTGTTGACTCAGTGTTTCCTTTGCTTCCTAGATGTCCATCTGCTGTACCTTTCCAGAAGGGCTGCTCTACATGGGAGGAAGCTACCAGGGGAAAGCCTGTGAAAATGAACTACCTGGGATCCCCCTCTATATAGTTATACTTATAGATGTATTATGTTGTTGTCCTTATACAGTTAGAGGTGTATGGATATTTAGAGAGATATACTGATATTTGCATGTTTAGATATAGGCAGTACAGTTGTAGCAATCTGCAATAAATTAAATTTTTAAACTGAAATTGATATTTGTGTATTTTTATATAGTCAGCAGACTCTCTGCCCATGTCTCTCTCCCAGGCAGCATGTGCATCCTGACCCAGCACTGTGAGTTCAGATCAGTCTTCCAGGGTGGGGAGGAACAGCAGAATCAATGCCATCACTCTCTGTCTTCCTTGCAGACCCTGAGAGCTGTGAACACCATGCTGGAAGCAATGGTACTCAGCTCTCCTGCGTCCAGTCTCGATAAGGTGCTGCACGGCATCTTTGAGTTCTGGCTTGTGAAAATAATGGGGGTCTCAGGGCTGTTCCTCACCCTAGATAGGAGGGATTTCCCTCTCCTGGGTGGCAGGCAATGTGCTGTGGGGAGGGTGCTCACTTCCCACTTCCCCGGGGGAAGCACCAGGGGCTGACACCAAGCTCTTTGGGAGTAGAATGGCTGCAGAGGATGGCATCTGCCTTGCAACAGGGTTGGCCTGGGCCTTTGTCCCAGGCCTGCAAGGGACTCCTGGAGCAGGAACCCACCAAGACTTTGCTCAAGGTCAGAGGAAGCCTTGAGGGACCATGAAAGTCTTGCCTAGGAGCAGAGTCACACTGCTCCTGCTGGAGCAGGTGTTTGCTCCCAGGGCTCGTCTGCAGCTTCTCTTTTTCCAGGTGCTGCTGGACTTCACCAGTTCTGAAACCACTGCTGTGCAGAAGACAGTCTTGGGGAGGATCAGGAATCTGAGTCGTGGGCTGGCTGACATTTCCAAATGGGAGGTAAGGCCCAGGCACCTTCCAGCCAGGCCATGCCACCCTCCCTGCTGCTCTCCCCAAAAGGCTGCTATCCAGCTGGCTGTTTCTAAAGACCTACAGGGCCTTTCACGGCCTGGTCTCACCTGGATCCAGCCCTGAACCCTGCTGTAAAGGAAAGTTCCCTGTCTGACCATCCAGAAGCCACTCTGGCAGCCACATTCACACCACCTGAGCTGGAACTGAAGCCCCTTCACAGCTACACCTCCCACACTCACAGTCTGACCAGGACTCCTTACCAGCTCAACCCCAGGTTTCCCACAGCAGATTCTCAGACATCCAGGTCCTTCAAATAGCTTAATCATGGTGCAATAACTAAATAACAACAGCTCGAGCTGGTGCCTCTGAGGAGGGACTGTGAACAAAGGAACCCCTGGGCTTTTGTACCCTCACAGCACCGAAGTCTGGGGTCTCAGCTCCTGCTGTGTCTCAGTGTCCAGTTCCCTGGCTGGTGCCACAGGTCCCTGTGCCCTTTCCTGTGCCAAGAGTTGGCAGTTCATGGCCTCTTGACTTGGGCTCCCATCCAGAGCTCAACCTACAGCTCTCATTGCAACTGCAACTTTCTCAATAGCCTGCCTCCCTAACAGGCAAGCGCCAGCCACAGTGGGGCATGAGGGGAAGGGGAAAGGCACCAGAAGGGGGGGAAATCAACAGCCAGAGACTGTGTGAGGGAAATAATTAATTTCCTTTTTCCAGTGCTGGAGTCCTACTAGTTCTGTCAGTGAAGTGGTTGCTTGCATGGCTGGGGAGAATCCTGGGGCCAGCAGCCCTCCTCTTTCGGACATGCCAGGGCCCCCGGTGTGAGTGTTCCCAGCCCTGACAAGGAGCAGTGGGACTGTGGCTGCTGCCCTTGATGCCTAAAGATGTTTGCTTTCTATACATTTTTCATGTATTTGTAGATTTGTAGACTACTAATACATGGTTGTATCTTCTAGTACTTTTCCTACCCTTTCCCCTTACCTTTTAGAACAGTAAGCTAACCTTCTAACACATTCCTTAAATACTGTTTTGTCTTGCTCTTTAGGCTAGCAAGGACACTGTGTTTTCCACTTGAACACAGAAGATATAACAAGAAAGCCCCTGGAATAACTCCAATGGGGCAGAACCTGGGGGCAAATTACCTAACTAAGTGCTCTTCTAATTGGACAATATTTGTTAGATTTGCTAATTTGCTAAACTTAGAAAAATTATAGAAATCTGGTGCCAAGTGTGCCCATGACCATGAGGGCACCTGGAAGCTTCCAATAAAGACCTGCTTTTTTTCTTACTATTTTAAGGCTGTTGCAAGAGTTTTCTCTTCTGATATTAGGCAACACCCTGGGCAGAGGAACTTGCCACCACTGCGTCCCCATGCTCTTTCTGGAGCTGCACCTGCTCTGTACCAATTTGCACAGGTGGCTGGAGGATGCAGAGGGCACAGAGGGCAACTTCTGATGTGCTGGGTTGGTCCTCCATGTCAGAGCCGTCAGAGCTGCTGGCAGGGGCTGGATGCCAGGTGGGAGCCTCTCCCTGGGAGCTGGTGAAGCGGGAAATGGCCTCAGGGCTGTTGTCCTGCTTCCCAGCAGTGTGGGAGTGCAGCAGCCTTTGGGCCTCCTCACTGCATTGGTCCACAATGAAATTGACAGTGCCATCAACCAGCTGTTCTGTATATTCCTCCAGGAGAGGCTGCAGCATCTGGACCATGACCTCCCCATTGTCATGGATCAAGTGGGAGCTTCAGGCAAGCCCTGCCTTAAACTCAGATTTTTGGCAACAGCTTAAATTGGCAACACCTAAAATCACTCTGGCCTGCAAGTTCTAAGGATGGCAGATCAGGTCTACTTATAAAATGAGTTATTTATTGAATAGACAGCAGATAACAGAAAAAAGGCCTTAATCAGAGTTACTTACTACAGTATAAACCAAAAAGCACTTCTAGTAGGTTACACAGAACAGCACACAATATTACAGTGCGTATATTAAAGCTAGCAAAAGAAATAATATAGCTTAGGAGTCAAATGTAATTTACCACTGAAATGATAGTGTACACCAAATCCTTTCACTCAGCCTCAGAGGAGTAACCACAAAACAGGTGTCCCCACTTTGGGGGAAAATCCCACATATTTCCAGGGAATGCGCAGAAGATTTCCTGCTTTGTGAAAATTTTGTGTAGCTTTTGTAGTTTAAAGTGAGGTGTCTGTCAGTGAGAAATTCCAGCTTATCTTTCCAGATATCACTTCCACAGCAAAATGTTTGTTGTCAGCTGGGAGTGTTACTCCCATGGTGCGAAAGTAACTCACTGCAAGACAGCTTGTCCTGTTTGCGTTATTTCACTGATTAGCGAGAAACAGGTAAGTTCTTCTGTGGCAAGATGCTCTGTTATTCCACCAGCTAAAAGCAACAGATAAGCTCTTCTGGGGTGAGATGCCCTGTTACACCCCATCTGGATCACAGAGGCATAGGGCATACTAGACTGGTCTCACTGCCAGCCACCATGAGGACCCTGCAGGCCCCTACTTAGCTGGAGAGAGTGTCCCTTGCAAAGATTGAAGAACAGCTGCAGGGCACTGGCAGCTGTTCCCACCCAGGAGACAAAGAGATCTTTCTGCCTGGATCCAGCGCTGGATCCAACCTGGCTGCTGGTCTCTGGTGATTCTCCCTGGGGTGTGATGACACACTCTAGGTATTTTTGTTCCTGCAGAGAAAACCTGACAGACTCTATCAGTCTTCTGCAGAGTGGGCACTCTGGTTTCTTCTCTGCCCAACGCAGGATGCAGCCCATGCAGAACTCATGGCCACAGGGTATCACATAAGCGACACCCTCTTGCTTATCATGGCAAATGGGGCAGCTCCACTCTGTTCCCATGGCTCTGTCTGTTCTCCATGGTAATTCAAGGAGTCCTGAGAAGCTGCTCCCCATCACTGGCACTACCAAAGTGTCTCACACAGTGCAACAAAACGGAGAAACCTTGGTCCCTTGCTGTCCCAAGCAGGAGAGGAAGAAATGCCCAAGATCCTGAAGGATACCCTCCTGACTCCCCGAGCCCTAGTGCCCTTCTCACCAGCACCCTGGGGAGACTCAGCCCTCCAGATCTTGCAGGCATGCTTGACACACTCTGACTTTTCTGAGAGCCTGGGAAGATGGTCTCTGGCAGTTGAAAACATATAGGATTGAGACTCCTGTCTGTGATAAACAGATACTGGCAGTCAAGTGGTTCAATACCTTTCAGGTCCTGAATTTTTAATTAGATCTCAGGGCTAGGGGGGCTGGATTTTTCCTTTCTATCTTTTTAAGTTCAGTCTTGAATCAGAAAATATCATTAATTGAATGCAGTTTTTATAAGGGCAAGGTTATTTTCTTACAAAGTAAACACTGTGGACAAAAAGATAATGTGGCCTTAGCAGGCACTGTGCATATCAGCTGGGTATGCTGGTCAAGTATCACCTGTGCAGGTGATCTCTAGTGAAGATTTCTCTCCCTGCTGACAAGTCTTTGGGGCTCACAAATTTTTATTAACAAACTACACACTCAGTATGGCAATTGGTATATGCTTTGCCTCTATCTTCTAATAGTATGAGAAGAAAAAGCATAAAAGAAAAGAGGGAAGAAAAAGGGAAAGAGAAATCAGATAGGAGAGGAAAGAAGATTGCAGTCCGGGGTCCAGCACTGATCCAGCCAACAGCTGTCCAGGGTCCTGAGAGCATGCCACCCAACCTCTGTGGTGGTACATTTTTATAGGTAAGCTTTCCCCAGCCTGGGATTAGATTCCTCACTATTCATACAAATGAATTAACATGTGCAGCCCAGTATTCTGGACCTTTCTGGAAATGGGCTGGGGGGCTTTGAAGGTTTTTTGGTGGTCTTGATTCTCCCTCTATTGGTCTTGCTTGCTCCTTGACCCCACTCCTACACTTAAGCTGTCCTTTATGTTGTGTGGTCACCATGGACTGGAACAGGAAATTCAGCTGCAGAACAGTTCTGCCTTACCTTCATATGGCTCCCCTTTTCAGGCACATCCTGTTACAACTTGCCTGCTTGATGACTGTTGGGGCATTGGGGCATAGCAATGCATTAACTCTTTACTGCTTAGGTTTCTACGTTGGTCAAAAAACCCAGTTACCATCTGATAGGAACAAAAGTCATCCTTAGGGCACAGAGGAGAGTGAAGGGCTTCACATTCTTACTGGCAGGGCATTTTTGCCCTTTATCTCGTTTTCCTAGTCTTGTGTTTCTTGCACTTGTTGTTGCAGACTTAAGGTGTCAGATGCTACTTGTCCACTGTAGAGGTATCAAGATCTGTAGGGAAGGCATTGATCTCTACAGAACGGAGTGTGAGGCCAAGTTCTTCCTAGATGAGGATAAAGGGGTATCTGAGTTCAGGCTGCTTGGGCAATGATCAAGCCAGAAGGATTTTACAGAATTTGGATGCAGAATATTCTCAGAACAGAAAATACAAGTTTGTTTTGGTTTTTTTTTTTTTTTGCTTACAATTTAAAATTTTATTCAGTTCAATAAAATTCAAATTAATATAACTCAGAACAAAAGGGTTGTGGTCCGCTGCAGCCTGAACTGCAGCTGGTCCATTCTGCCATTCAAAACATTTTTTCCTTTAGGAACTTCAAGATCTCCTTCAGCAGATTAAAGAAATTCAGCAGCTTTTCACGTGAAAATGGACAGGGCTGCATTGGTTTTGGAGGTAGCGTCTGCAAGGGGGTTGTGTAGGCTGGCACTGGAGTAACTGCTGGCTTTTTTCTCATCATGGCCTGGATCCAGCTGTAGTAGTACTGAGTGGAGCTGGAGACTGCAGGCCGTTTAGGTCTGGCACAGCCTACTCCCCAGCTGGTCACACCAATTTGCCAGAAGAAGTCACCATGTTTGCTTTGGCAGACAAGAGGCCCCCCGCTGTCACCCTGAAGCAGAGCAGAGAGGATAAAGGTGCTTTTGGGAGCCCCTCTCAGCAGTTAGAGTTAGCTCCTTTGCTCTCCCAGCCTGTCAGAACTGGATTCCCACCAGAGCAAAGCTCTGTTCGAGTGCTGGAGCCTGCGGAACCTTGACACTCTTGGGAGCAGGTTGGGGGCCTTTAAGGTAGGGCTCTCTGTCTCCCTGTGCTTGGATGTTGGCATCTGGACTTCACTGAGCAAGGACTCATGGATAGGAAAGGGGGTGGAAACTCCAGCGGCAGTGCGGAGCTGGGGCTGGGAGGGCTGCTGGCGCCAGGGAAAGCATGGGCTGGGCTGTGCTTGGGTGGTGTGATGGGGCCGCCCACACTGCTGGGTGCTGAGGGATGCATAGCACACTCCTACCTGGCAGGTGCCAACGCCGCCCTGCCCAGCACACACATGGAAGTCATAGATGTACCCCTGCAGCCAGTCGCTGCTGTTGCAGAGCTTGTTATTGACGACTTGGACCTTGGCCTGCTGCAGGATATCTCTACCTGAAGCTGTGAGCAGAGAAAGGAATGAGCTCCAAGCAGCTCCTTGCCCATTCTCCTAGCCTGTATGTGAAGTCCTTCCCTAGGGCTTGGCTCTGCCTCCAGAGAGGCGTTGGAGTGCTGTGTCACTGCTGTCTGGCTTTGGGCAGCAGGCCAGACCCATCTCTCCAGAGGCATACGTCCCACAGCCCAACTCTCATTTTGGCCTCTGCTGTCAGGAAGCCCCAGCCATCTCTCCCTGGTGTGCCAAGCTTGCCCTCAGGGTACAGGTCCTTTATGGGAACTCACATTTTACAATCCTGTCACCCCAGCCAGCAACGTAACAGTTTTTCAGCTCTGACACTTTCACTGTGGGACCAGGCAGGCAGGCGAGCTGAATGGAGGAGCTGCATGGGACTGGCCGGTCCAATTCCAGCAAGGCGATGTCGTTATACTCAAGTTTAGGAACATAGAGTTCATGAATGATCAGCCGCTTAATCCGACGCACTTCCACCTCATGGCCTGACTGACCCAACGAGGTGGCCCCAAGCACCACGGCCCACTCGCTGATGGGACTGGAAGGCAGATGGAGAGAGGCATGAGAGGGAGTAAAATCATGTGCTGTTACAGCCCAGCACTTCTCTGCCTTCTGTTTCCTGGGGCAGAGAGGAAAACAGCACTACAAAGAGTGAAACTAGGCTCGAGATACATTAAGCTGGATGCTGCTAGGAAGCAGCGGCATGAGCCCAGTCTTCTCCCTGAGCAGTCTCTCAGCTGGGCTCTGCAATGCCCTGGCACTAGGCACACTGCAAGGAAATGGGATGGGAGTAGCACACCCTGGTGGTGTGGGGATATCTCCATGCCCAGGTCCTCCTTACTTTGTTATGTTGGTAAAGCAGTGGGCAGCTGTGAGGAGCCACTGTGCGTCAATGAGGGTCCCTCCACAGACATGCACGGATATTGGTGGTTTCCAGAAACAACGGATACTGGCAATTCCAGCCCAGGCCCCAGACCCTGGCAGGACATCTGTGCCACCTACGACGCGTGATGAGCCAAAGGTAGCATGCATGGGCCGGAGCCCACAGATCCCTCTGTAAGCAGAAAAATCATTACTGTCCTGTGCAAAGGCTTGCTGCTGTGCAAGCTGAAGGTCAGCCAGCTTCCCTTCCCACAAGGCTTTGGTTGCAAAGCTAGCAGGGCCAGGGAACTGCCTGGGGCATGCGTCTGTCTGCCTGTTTCTGCTTGAGCCCCATAGACAAGTTGTGCCAGCAGCCCAGACGCTGGTAATAAACTGAGGCTCCCACCCAGGGTTTTGGAAGCTGTGGTATGGCCACGGGTGGCAAGTGGGCATCCTCAGAGAACCCCCTAAGCCTTGCCTGGGTCTCCCCACAGAATCTGGGGCTACTTACCCACAGGTGCCATGTGCAGACCCGCAGAGAGCCAGTAGGATGAGGATGCAGAGCAAAATCATTGCTGTCAGAAACACAGGCCAGCTGCAAAGAACGAGGACTTCTCACCTCCAGTGCCTCTGCCAAGGTAGTGCCCACAGCACTTCATTGCCCACATTGTACTTGGCCCTGGGGCTGATGTCACAGAGGAGCTTGTTCCATGTTCTGGGTATGGTGCTGGCCTCTGGAGGTGGGGGGAGGGGCAACATAGAGTCATAAAACCACAGAAAGGTCTGAATTGGAAGGTACCTTAAGAATCAACTAGTTTTAAGCCCCAGCCATGCACATGAACACATTCCATTACACCAGGTTGCTTGATGTCCCATCCAAGCTGGCCTTATACAGTAAAAGGAATGGGGCATTGTACTAGTTTGAAAACAAACTAGTGGGAGACACCAAGTCAGAATAACAATTTAATAGGGAAATAAAAGGAGGGGGGAAGAAAAAAAAAAAAAAAAAAAGCAGATAACCCTGGGTTAAACTGACAGAGTTAGGATACAACCTGGCACCCTGTTAGTCAGGGTGGTGCTAGCAGTCTGGGAGAATGGTGGCTGCAGTCCTCCCGAAGTGGCGATCCTGTAGAAAAAGGGTCTGCTCCTCCTCAGAAGGTCCAGTGGTGGCTGTGTAGCTCCTGTCCTCTGGAAATCCAGTGGGAAGGCTTGTCTCTGGTGTTCAGTCTCAGATTATACCCACGATGGGATGCTTGGGTGGAGCATCTCACAGTGGGGTGATGAGTCATGAGGCCAAGTGTTGATTAGGCTCATTAACAGAAGATAGTCTGGGGGGAGGAGGCAAGGAAACACTGCCCCACCTGGTTTCAACAGCTCCTGAGGATGGTAATAGAATACACTGCAACCCAGGACAGGCATCCACAGCTTCTCTGGGCAACCAGTGCTCGTAGTGTGCCAGTGATATAAGACTTTTCTTGTCATCCAAAACTCTTAATAGAATTCGCAGCAGCAACAACAACAACTAAAAGCAATACACATTCTGATTTTAAAACAATCTGTGACATTGTTTTCATTTGCTTTGCTTGAGACAGGAAAATCATCTAAACAAATGTAACTGTCTCAAGGCCCAAGTTTTTTTGGTGTTGTTTAGAAAAGCAACTATGAAGAACTCTAATTAAAAGTAATATTCCTTCTACAGAAGTGGAGTCCCTTTACAGCTGAGCCTGTTTATTTAGTTGCTTCCATTTGACTGCTAAACAGCTTACCCTTATTTCAAGAGGTACAGCAGAGGCTATGCACTGGACTGCTATTTCAGTTACAGCCAACAAGTTCCTCTCCTTGATGATCAAATTCCAATTTCCTTAGCTTTCCTTTGATGAAGTTCAAGGAAGACCAGGGAGATAGAATGTTCCTGCCCAGATATCCAGAGTCCAGTTTCAAGTTCCCTGGTGTGCTGTACAGCACACACACAGAAGGATCAGATGCGAGCAGCCTAAGACAACAGTGCATTTCCAGCAGCTGTCCCCCAGACCCAGAAGCCCCTAGGACCTGTGTTCCCTCCTTCCACTGCACCCTTTCCCTCCTCTGAGTGGGCACAGTTCCAGCCCTTTGGAGGGCCCTTTATCTTCCTGCCTGACTTGCCTGCCCACAGCTGCATTTTGCAGGTGCTGGCTCAGGGAGGCCTTGCCTCGCACAGGAGAATGAGTGGGACTGCAAACATGCTCATCTGTGAAAATAGGCCACTTCATTTCCACAGCGACAAAGTCACCATCAGCCATTGCGCACATGTGGAGGAGGAGTGTGGGCAGGACAGAGTGGGCCTTTGGCACTGAGGCTGCCTTTGGATCAGCAGGAAAGGGTTGTGGTCCACTGCAACCTGAACTGCAGCCAATCAATCCTTCCTGTTATAAACATATATTATAATATTGGCTTCTCACAAAGTATTAAGGTAGATATTATATAATGTTAGAAATGCTTTTTGCTGTGTGGATGTAGTTTTCTCTCTTTTTAGCAAGAATGTTAGCAAGTGTGAGCAAGTAAGATAACCTCCAAGCGAGCAGAGGATCAGGCCCGAGGAGCTGCTAATCAACACTTTGTCCAGAGAACAAAAGGGCCCAAAGGCTACTCCGCCCGGAGAACGGGCGGCCAGGAGAGTCCGACAGCCGCTATCACCGCTCTGCCCGGGGAGCAAAGAGGCCCAAAGCTGCAATCAGCCCTGACTGTCTGGAGAATTAAGAGATCCACCCTACCATCGACTCTTACCTAGCGGGCCCAACCCGAAGAATCAAAAGAAATAAAACCACAAGGCAGAAGACTACGCATGCTCTAAAAAGGCAGAACCAAGGAGTGGCCATGCAGAACAGCTCCAGGAAAAGTTTTAATATGAATAGAGAACAGACAGTAAAAATGGTATAAAAAGGACTCACCTCTAGCATCAGGTGTGCTCTTGGCAGAGCACCAAGGCACCTGGCCGTTACCTCTTTGCTTTATTTTATGTGTCTCTTATTGTCTTTATATTAAACCCTTTCAATTCTCACAGGAGAGTGAACCTCGTTTTTCACATTCCTTAGCATGCTTAAGGCTCCAGGCTGCCCGTCTTCAAGCTGCAGTTGGACTTGAGTGAGAGATGTGGCTGGGTTTTTGTTTCTTTGAACTCAGTAAATCTGGCAATCCCCTTCCCCTGCCTTGGTTACAGGGGGAAAGAGAAGCAAAAATACTTCTGTTTGTTGCTGTAGTTCTTTGGCTTTTAAAGCAGAAATATTCTTCATGCAGTGCCAGCAATGGTATTTTGGGTGAGGTGGGCATGAGCTCTAGGCCTTTGGCTTTTGCAAAAGGAAAAGGAGAAAAAGAGAAAAAAAAGGGAGAAAAAGAGGAGAAAAAGAAAAGAAAAAGAGGAGAAAAAGAGGAGAAAAAGAGGAGAAAAAGAGGAGAAAAAGCAGAAAGGTTTTCCATGGAAAGTGTGTTTGCACCAAGGGAAGTCTGAACCTCATTGGGCTGAAGTTTCACCCTTGCAGGTTCTTGAGAGCTTTTATTGTTAATGGCCACGTCCTGTGACCAAGCTTGATCTGGGGAGGCTTGCAGGACACTGAAACTTTGGAGAAGTTTGGAACTTTGGAGAAACGTTTGGAGACTGAAACTTGCTGTGGTCAAAACTGCAGGTTTTTGGTTTTGCTTTGGTTTGGTTTTTTCTCCCAGTTTGGAAATTCCACCCCCTCCCCCACCCCCGCCTTTTTTTTCTCACCCTTAGGAAGTGCAGGAACAAGGCAGGAGATTTATTTTTGGTCTGAAACTCTCAGCCTCTCCCTCTGTAATAAATACTTTCAGATTCCCAATGCATACATTACAGGTGATGTCATGGGCTGTTTTATATGGGTATGGGAAAAACTACAAGTCTGTGTTTTTAGAACTGTGCCTGGAGGAGAAAGCATTCAGAGGTGTAATGGTTATGGACTTGAATGGACACAGGGGTGGATGATGCTTAGGAGGACATAAGGGAGCTGTACACACCCAGCCCCAGCTTGTACTTTCCTCCTGCTATACAGATGAAGAGGCAGCAACTAACTGGGGAATGATGAGCAAGGCTGACAATATTCGGTATGAGAAGTCAAAAGAGGAGTCTCTGCTGAGATCCTGGTAGAAGGGCCACCAGTAGCGTGTTTGTCCATTGCACAAAGTCCCTACACCAGTTGTGCAGTGTTACAGCATGTGCAGCAAAATGTGCCATGATACTACATGAATAAGCAGAGTTATTTCCACAGGCTTTAAAAAATATTACAGCTTTTAAACCAAAGGGGAAAGCCTCCCCAGAGGCTCTGCTGTGAGCCTTGACCCCAGAGCTGGATAATTCATAGTTTGATTTCTCACAGAGGCTGCTCCTACCTTGGAGAGGTCAGAAGAATGGTGTGATGCCTGCAGACGTTGGTCTGTGATTTTTTTTTTTTTTTCTTGAGTTCATTGTTATGGGACTGATTTGACCTTGTCGCCTTGTGCCATGCAAATATTTAAAAAATACCTGCTGTGTCATGAACAAACCTGAGTTGTCCAGCCAAAGCTGAAATTTGGGAAGAGGTTTCATAATTTCAGGAACACCTCTTGCCAGCACGTGTTGCAAAGCTTGAGCAAAATGGACTTGGAAGAAAGGACAAGTCTGTACCATTGAGGGATACAGTGGAAAATTAAATCAAGATAAGTTGGTATGTCCTCCTTGGATTGATGCACTAATTTAACTGTGGTTTCTGCATCAACTGTCTCCCCAATACCAAGAATGAATGCCACTTTTTTGCAGACTTTTTTGCACGGAATCCTGTGCAAGGGTGTGCAGATACCACTGGTCAGGCAGAGCCATTGGCATCATGAACCCCATAGCTGGAAGCATCAGAAAGAGGAGGATTTTGCTTCAACAGAGCAGACTACCACTGTAACAATCCACATCATTCACTAACCTCCTTAGGGCTATGTGGGCACTACATGAGGTCTTCTGCAAGCAGGTCCACATGGCTAGTTGTTCTTCTGAGGGAAAGTGGCATTGTTTAGCAAGATGATCTTTTTCCAAACTTCTAAACTTTTATTTTATTTAAGGTAGTTTAAATGCATAATTTTGATAAATCCATCTTCCTTAGAGGGATCCTGCCTTTAAAAATGGAAATGTGGGGGAAGCAGTCTATCCTTATGCAGAGGTGAAACAGATGTTTATTCTCCATGGCTCTGGTCAAGCCTGCACAGACCTAGGGGTAAGCCCAATATTTATGGCTGAACTGGTGCCCATCTGATGCCCACTTTGCATGTTAGCATGATAGCCACAGTAACAGGACGCAGCTTTGTCTTCTATCCCCAGACACCCCATCCCAGTGGGTACAGTTCATCCTCAGGACCAAGCAGGATGAGCAGCACATCCCCCATGACTTGTTCTCTGAACTGGATGAGATCTGTATGAAAGAGGCTGAACATGCTGAGTAGAAAGAAATGGCAAGGTAAATAAATCCCTGCTGCTGGTTGTGATGGGAGAGAAGTGTCTACGCTGGCAGTACCCTTGGGCTCTGCTTTCTGCTTGCTGGAACACAAAGCTTCTGCAGCTGCAGGTGCTAATGTGAGGAGCCTTCTCCTCTTGCCACCTCAGAGCTTTAACAAAGAGGTTGGAGACTCGGAGCTGAAGAGGAGGTAAAAGACAGTATCCTACGTGGCCACTCTGTCCTTGCACAGCCTCTGAGCTGAGGAGCTGCATCACCAATGAATGGATGCAGCTGGACAATTGTTCCAATAGCATCAAAGACACTGAAGGTAATGTCGGAGCCACAGCCCTCTGGGAGCGGCCAAGCTTGGGTTGTTACACCGCCCTTCACTCCCCAATTACCCCTGTCCCAAGAACACATCCTTCTTCAGAAGTCCTGCTAGATCTTTAAATTCTGGAGTCATCTCTCAAGCACTGCTAAGCTGGCTCATTAGGTCAATTCCTAAGGCATCCACGGAAACATCTGCTTACTACACTTCAGCCTATTTGTACAGTCCCCAGTATTTCATGTCCTACACTTGGTAGTCTCACTTACTAAGTACTACTTTGTTATACTTATGTAATCTTGCATTACCTGGGGCAGCTTGAACAGTTCAAGTCTTTGTTCTGCACCTATGGCTAAGCTTAACCCTCATACCAACCCTAACCAGAACCCAACTAATGGGACACCCAACTCTCTCTGGCTCTCAGGGAGGAGTGGCAGTCCTCACCTTCCCTTGGTGGCTTTTTCACAGCCCTCCTAACACTGAGTTTCTGCTCTTTGTCTTGCACTGACACCTCACCCTGCCCGAAGCCCATGTCCAACATGAGCCTTGTCCGCAAAGGCTGTCTGCCTTGCACGAGGTCTTAGCCATTCAGTCTTCATCAATTCCCAATACCCTCAAAAAAGGAGAATTATATTTAAGCACTTCTCATGGAAGAAGCTGTCTCCACTACAACTTATTAATAGGGCTGGAGATTCCCTAACAGAAAAACAATTTAAAAACCTCTACAACTGACAAAAGTATGCATATGCAACAAATAGTAAAATGAAAAAAACCTCCCCAACTTTCCAGAATTTTTTGGTACACCTTCTTGTCTAAAACTCAGCTCCACATTATTTCTCCATAGTTATCACTAAAGCATTTTAATAGAATAGTAGATTTTTAATATTCTAGAGCAGAAATCAGGAAGAAGATGGGATCCTCTTCCACAGTTTTGATTTTAAATTTTTAAAGACTCAGTACTGTGGCCAAGGATGAAATAAAACACATGTGAGAGGAAAGAAAAGATAGAAAAGTGGAAGTTTACCACTGACTTCTAATTTAATTTAAGAAGTGATTAGGGAGAAAAAGCTGAGATATATAAATATATGTGTATATATATACACACACACACATACAAATACTCAAAGATGGAAATAGTATTTCTGTAGAATTTCAAAGATTTAAAATAAAGGAGGAATCAAAGTAATAACACATGACAGTATAAAAACTCCAAGAATATACTTAATTGCAATTCTCATTTCATAATTTAACAACAGTTCTAAATCTGCTTCTATGAATCCACAAAAGATACATTGGTAGTGAAATGAAAAGGAAAAAAAAGTATGCTTACTCTTGCATGTACTGTACTTATATACTATACCTCCAAAATGGGTTTTTTCACCACTTCTGAAAGACACAGATTGCACTGCAGGTATTTGCCTTTCTAGTGGAGCACATTAGGGTTTTAGCTCCTATTCTTTAAGGGAGTTTGAGGATTTGTCTCACAAGATTTTTCACAGTATTAGAAAAACAAATCACTAAAATCTAAATTAGAAGCTTTCCTAAAACTAATGCCAGAAAGAGTGAGCAATGATGACACATTATACTGTGATTTGCAAGGCAATGAAAGACCAGAAGTTTACAAAAATGAAGTGACTGACGTATCTGTCAACTGCAAATCCTCTGCAACAAGTGGTGAAATTGGAAGTCAGTCATCAAAAGGGCACAAATCAGCAGTCAGTCTAAAAGATGAACCAACATGAAAAAATACAATTTTGTGCAGTTGGTCAGAGACCAATACAGCAAAATCAGTTAAAGTTTGATGATTAATGATGAGATTCTCAAAACTCTCTGATAAATTCAGAGTAGAAGTTCCAAAGTCACACCATTGTTCCTGGAAATCCCATATCTAAAACACTTGGTTTTGCTTTCTGTTTCTTCTTTTCCATACTACTATCCAGCCACTTTATATATCAAATTGTATACTATTAGCACAAGATTTATTTTTTTACGTGTAATTCCTAAAGAACACCATGAAAATAAAAAATCTAAACTTAAATCAAATTGGAATTGTATTTATTTCACCTCTCAAACTTTGTAACATTCACTACTACTTACATACCTGAAATACAATTGTGTTTCACAACAGCTTCTATATCTACAAATGTGGAAACCACATACAATTTTGCATTAAGAACAAAAATCTACTGCTCAATGAGCAGTCTGCAAAATAGTAACAGTTCACGGTAACTCTTTCTTTCTTACCTGACTGCCAATATTAACCCACCGCCAAGAAATTATAACACAACTCCAAAAGAAAGGGCGTAAGTTTAACATATAAAATTATATTTAATCATTTGTGCAGATGTTTGGTCTATAGATGAAAACAGTTTCAGGGTAAATACTTACATATTGCTCAAAAATGCTTCAAGGAAAATAAAAATTTATCTGAGACATGCCCTGAGCTATCTAGACTCCTTAATAGTGCAATGTTGCAGTGATGCCTGGTTTCACCCTGGCTTTTGCAAATGAAACACAGTAACTGCTCACAGAGCTCCTAAATGGCTGACACAGCACAGTATTATATGTACTATAGCAGTTCTTGTAGCTTTGCCAAGTTTCTCTCCATCCACTGGATATTGAGCTGAATTGTATCAATTGCCTCTTTTACACAACGCAGTTGAGAACTCTCCTCTGACTTTGACTCAAAAAATGACTTGACCTGCATAGCAAGAAAAAAGAAAGAAAAAGAAGATCTTAATTAAAATCAACACTAGCCAGACAAATAGGTTCAGTAGCAAAGGCTACACACATGTTGCAGAAGATCAATTTTTGAGAATTGTTTGTATCTATGCAGTAAGTAAACCTCTCAAAGGAGCTCCCAAAATGAAAGAAAAGCATTTTTCATGAATACAGCAGCCATAACTCATTCGTTTTCAATATATCATTTCACCAATAAACAGAAATTGATTTACCATATCACAAAGCCAACAGAGAGTACGCAGAGTTCTGGAAAATGAGTCCTATTCTGTGACACAGAATTGGTTGTTGCAAGCAACCCTCTTCAGCATTCTGGAACAGCCCCCACACCCAATCATCATTATACCTGTCAATGCTAACAGTTAAAGTATTATAGGTCAAACCATTAACAACTATCTCTACCAAATTATCTGAATGAAAACATTAGACTAAATCTTGAATGATTCTTGATATATTAACTTCAAGACCTTGTTAGAGAAGATGACAGAGCTTTCTAAAAGCTATTAAACAATTATTGACTGATACTCAATTTCCACTATAACTCTTTGGGATTGCTGACAGGAAAAACAGAATAAAGCCATTTTTATGGCACATAAAAATGTATCACATTTCAGAGGTACAAAAAGCATAGCTTGTTTACAAATTCTAGACCAAAATTATATACAGATCAAATCATTATTTTGTGAGACAGTGTGTTCCAGTGCATAGGAAAACACAACAGTATAAACCAATAACTGCGTTCAACTCTGTAATGCAACTCTGTCACAGACTCAGTATATAATCTCCCAGTGTTTATGGATATATTTGCCATGTTTGGAATAGGGAAAGCAACTGATGTATATCCTCACAAAAGGGTGTCGAGGATATAAATAACATGTGAACATGTGTATTCATCATCGTTCAACTAAATGAAAACAGCATTGGCACTAGAAGATACCCCTTTCTGGTAGATTGAGCCACCAACCTCAAGCAGATGTGCCTTCGTTGCAAACTGAGAAGTTGACCAGCTAATGATATTCTGGATAGTATATGAGCCTAGGTGAAACCTGAAAGACAAACAAGTATTTTCAGCTAGGAGACACTTTAAGATGGAGTTTTGGTAAATGTATACATTCTTTTCTACTATTTCTACTTTTTTGTTTAGCAGTTGGAAATTATTAAAAGCACTTAAATTCAGTACCTTACATTACAACTACAAACCTTATTTTTCAAAAGAAATATACCGTCCTAGAAATCCAAGCCTCTAGCTCCCTATTCCCTCTAAAAATGTAACATAAGAGCAAAACCCATGGAAAATTTTCAAACTTCTATCACAAGTCAAATAGTAAAGAACTGAGGACACCATACAATGAATATCAAGATCCGTATTTGTGGTATGTATGTGTTCTAAAGCTCTACTATAATTGAACTTGCAACCACGTTTCGTTTCAAGTGAAGTAACTTTGTAATATTGGTTATGAAGGGCTTCCTAGAGCAGAAGTTTTCACTGAGGAGAAACTTTTTTAGTAATGTGAAACTGTTTAAAATCAAAGCCGGGATTTAGAAATACAGGTTTCCAGTACTGTTAGATTTTAAAGACTTGGGGGGGGGTCAGCTTTCCTGCTGGGTACCCTTCAAACCCAGTTAAAGAGAACAGATTTCTGAAGCAAGTGGGATATTTTGGTTACTTGGTTTTAGGAGTGCTGTAACAATGCAGAAAAAATAAATGCTGAATTAATTCTCTGGATCATCTTCTGAATCCATCTGATCTACATAAATATCCTGCAACTGAACCAATCATCTTAGAGACAGCAACCTTTCAAGAAAAATTAAGATCAAGATTGTTTAGAATTATGCTGAGGTTCTAGGAAGCTCCAAAGTCCCATCAACAACTGGTGAGACTTCAAAACTTACGTAGCAAGTTATGTTTGTAACCTCTGATTTTAAAACATTATTTACTATTTTAATATGAATCTTTTTATATGAATGCAACTATTCATTGTCTTGTTTGAAAGAAACAAACAGGTGCTTTTGCCACTGTGAGTTTGAAGTTTCAGCCGCATCAAAAGCCTTACTTTCGTATAAGCTTTTCCCAGTTCTCTTTGACGAAGTCCCAGGCCAGCAAATACCCAGGCAAACTCTGGCTAACAGTTGCTATGATATGTGAAAGCTCCTGTGACCTGATGATTTCTCCTTCAAGACTGTTCTGCATTAGCCTAGGAGACAAAGCATATGAAAAGAGACAGGAAAAAAACTTCTATTCATATGTTCACATGGGTCTCCCAAAAGTCCTCAATTAGATGGAAAAAGTTTACATAATACATCAAGCAAGCAACTTCTGGCATCTGGAAGAAACCGATGTTACATTTTATTACAACAACTGTACTTACTCAGCTTTAATTTCCAGAAATCAGAGTGACCTTAGCTCTAAACCAAGTACCTGAGTTTTCATTGGTGTTGGAAAAGATGAAGTAAATTCTAATAGTTTGTAAAAGAAAAACAATACATCAAAGAGGTAAGAGAGGGAAGCTGGATTAGCAGGAGAAGTTTGTGCTCTCTATGAAGTACTGAGATTTAGTCCATAGAGGGGAACATAATGTAAAGTCAAAATGTCACCTAAAGAAAGGGAAAAAGAAAAGAAAAAAAAACCCAAGCAAAAAAATACCTCAACTTGTGGGAGACAGAGGAGTAGAAACTCCTGCAATTAAAGGAGGCTTTGATTTACAACCCTGGAAGAGACTAGGTCTGGCTTAATTGACAGAGATTTGTGGACTTTAAGCAAAAGGATTACAAACTTGTGTTCCTATCATTATAAGTAAAATTGTACACTGGGTGTTTTGGTGAAGGGTTTTAAAATATAATAGTGTGGTTTTATATAGTTTAAGTTAAGAATGTAGATGGTATAAGAGAGACATCTGTGTGTACGTGACATGAGAAGTTATTGGTCAAGACATAGCTGCATTGCAGTGAGAAGTGCCACAGGTGATAGGTCATAAATCCAAAACAAAGTGTTGTTTTAAGTATCTATTGGATTAGAAAGTTATAAATTATTATGTAACCCTAAATCTTGTGACTAGTCGCCATTACTCGGAGGTGTTATAAAATCTCACGCCTCGACTGATGCGTTTGTTATTTTAAACAATAAATTCCTGTAACTGCATAGTCCCATCCCTTGAAGTTATCTTCCTCCGACATGTGAAAGCGCGGGAAACGGACATCAACTAGTTTTTGATTATAAAGGTATACTAATCTTTTAAGGTTCTATAGAACAGCCTGCAATTTTGTTACCCATACTGCAAAATCTAAAATTTTCTGTTACCAGTAGTACAAAGCCTTTCAGTTAAATTCTTTCCTCTTTATGCATATTCAGAATTTGGTCTTTTGTGCTTCTCTATTACATAAGTTATTTTCAAGTAAAAAATGTCAGGTTCTTCACGTGTATAGAAGCCTGTGCAAAACATTTGGATGGATTTTCTTTAGCAATCAGAAATGTTTTCAGCAGTAGAAAAAAGACAATGCACTTTTCCAAGAAGATTGTTATCACTTGTAATTCACACAGCATACAACTTTTTGGCTTCTTCATACCAGATCAGCTTTCTGGCATCTTCTGTGCTGGCCAAGGCTTTAATCATTTTGCTTTTCTCTGCTTCAGAAACTGAAGAGGAGTACATCTTCAGGAGGAATTCCCAGCCATCATTAGACTTGGCTCCAACTGCAAATATGGCTTTCATAACATCACTAGGCAGACTACAGGGAAAAACAAAATCAACAAAACAAATAAACTAAGGGGGCACAAAAATGCTCACCTGAGAAAAGAAGAAAGAAGTCACAAAATTAAAAGATTAACCTGAAAGAGATGCCTCTCTTTCGAGCAATTTGATTCTGCAGCAATTGTTAAAGTTTGCTGGACTGAATTCATGCCAATCTAATACTTTCAGTCACTAGGAAAAAGCAAATAATTTAGTTGCATGAAAACAAAGTAAATTGTACAAAAAACCTGAGAATTTTCTATGACTCAAAACACAAATGAATCCAGTGCAGAATGAATTCTGCATGATAAAAAAGTGTGCTTTGGCTTTGCCACTAAGTAATCTTCTTTCAACATGTAGCTCAGGAAAGGCAGATGACAGCAATTTGTGGCTGGTTTTGCTGTCACACTTAATGACACTGGAGACAAAGTCTAGCGCAGTCATCCTCTCACTGTGAAACAGCAATTACTTTTACACAGGGAACAGTTAAAGACAGATTTATGTTCTTTATCAATACTAAGCAGGTGGGGTGGTGTGATGGGGGTTTTTTTTCATTGTTCTGTTTGTTGTTGGGGTATTTTTCCCCAATATAATGGTGGCAGTGTAACAGGAAAACAGATGAGTAAAAGAAGTGGAAACTCAGTTTTTGTGGTACCTTATTGTTCCGTTAGACTTCATCCACGTCTCAAACATCTCAGTGGCAGTTGTTCTACAGTTTCTTATATCATGGGTGCAGGCAAAAGCCAGCAGTGTTGACCGGAGCTCTCGTTCAGACAAGGTCCCATCATCTGTCCAGTGCTGTTGATCAATTTTATCCCCAAGCAAGTGCTCTATTCTACGCTAAAGGAGGAAAAACTTACTAGCAATAGTTAATTCCTTCCAAGAGGATTTTTTATATACAAAATTAGTTTAAAATAAGAAAAAAAAGTTGAGCTTTAGAACTGTGGAAGCTAAACATTGTCGTTTTTCATCTATTTATTCCAATTTACGCATGTTGTTTCTTAACTGTAGGAATAAGTATCACATAGCACATAAATCTGAAAGGTGGGCCAGGTTACATCTAAAATTGCACACGGAAACTTAAGACTACTCTTCAAGCCATGGCTCAGGCTGGCTTGTAAACAGCTTACAACCTCAACTAACTACAACTTCTGTATGTTTCTTTTAACTTTACCAAGTCACAGTTAATATACCTTTGTTTAACACAAAGAAACAACTTTTGTCTGTCTATAGGCTGAACACCCTTCAGTTTTGTAGTTCTGTAGCTTGCCAAAACCACAGCTGGATGCCTGATCAGCTACCGCATCTCAGCTGAAACTTTTGAACTTAAATAAAACTGCATAGACACTGCATTGCAAACCAGAGTGTGGGATGTTTATAGCAGGTATGTAACAACTTTGGGTAAATTAAAAGAGTGCTTTTTGTTTCTTATGTTTCCTTAAGCACTTGCTAATTATCCCTACCTAGCATAAAGAAAAAACACCTGCTATTTTACCTAATCATTTAATAATTTTCTTAAAGACTAAATCCCTTTACTGACATTTTACAACATAAAGCAGCAAGGATCATTTTAAACCAGTGCATGAATACGGAGAAGAAGCTCCATAATAAGAAAGTAAACAGAGAAATGATAAGACATATCCTCTTCAAGAACTGAACCTACAGTATTGATTTCACTGCAAAGCCTGTAGCACTATATTGTATTAATCTATTACACAACTGGAACAGAACAGTGACAACTATCCTTGTGTTTCTCTTTTTACAGAAAACAGTACAATTTTTTTCTCCTGTCTCTCTACAGAGCAATTAGATTTCCAGCCACTCTAACTTTTGAAAATAACTTTTCTATATAAGAAAAGTACATGGATTCTGTTTAATTACATATTTGTGCTAAATTGACCTGTATGGACACTTTAAGATAGCCCCAGACACCACTGTGTTCCCACTGCACCACACTCCCTACAAAACAGTTTGGGGCATATGGGTATGGTATGGAAACAGGGGAAGGAGAGGGGAAGAAGCTGATCCAAAAAATGTAGCATTTTGAAAAGAAATCATTAGAAAAAGCTGGCAAGACTGGTAACTCTCTAGAATCCCCATCCAACTTAGTGAAATTACTGAGTATGTTCAGCAGTCAACACGTAAAAAGATAATGTAACTATAAAGAACATTATAGCTAATTATTTCAAATTATAATTTATGAAAAAGTAAGACATACCATGACTCGTCCTGCCAGTTGTTGTTCACCCTTTTTGTCTAAAAGGTTGTATATAAGACTCAGCTGAAACAAAGCTTGAGTAAGTGGTGCAGTGCAGTTCTCTTTGTTAAGGTAATCAATCAACTCAAAGGCCTTTTCCAGAGACTCTCTTCCTAGACTATGGGTAAATGAAAACAAACATTAAAATGGATTACAAAACAAATGCACTCCCTGAAACAAGATCAGAACTGATGCTTTCCATTACACTAACAGAGAAATAAGACACTAAACAAAACAGTGTCTGCCAGAAATGGAAACTATCATGTGGCTCTATGTGATCCCAATAAATAGATGATGCTATAAAGAACAGGAAGATAACATCTAGCACCAATATGGAAGCATCAGTGAACAGTTCCAACAAAGCTATTGACTGAATTAAAATGTCTCTAATGCAGTTGTTTCTAGAAACCAAATCTCATGTCTTCTGACTTGGAAAAAACTCCAAACAAGTATTAAACCTGTTGTCCCATACAGAAGTCTTACCGTGCAAGGTTGAAGATATTGTTGATCAAATTCGCTCTGTCTTTAGGACTCAGAGCAGTGTGGTTTTTTTTCAACAGGTCAATCAGTATTTTCCAGTCTTCAGCATAGTGTACTATGTAATAGCCATTCATGTCCACATTGAATTTTATCCATTCCACCTCTTCTGGAAGTTCAATGACAGCTAGTGGACAGACAGTATGTTATCAGCAGAAACAAATATTTAACAACTGTTTGTTCAAATCAAAGTCTATGAAGTAGACTAGTTTCAGAGAGTGAATTCTTTCATGCTATTTCCCCATATTACGAAGAAGGAAAAGCCAGTACAAAGGTTTCGAAAGGCTCAAAAATTCCAGGTTGTACTTCCTCATCCTTCTTTCTACATCTGATTGAATGAACATTATCACAGTCTGCCCCAAGCTGCATCAGTTAATTCCTCTCCTTCTGTCCAGTCCTTCTTTCAAACAGCCCCATCTACTGTTCCAAATACAGTATCTTCCTACACAATTAAATAAAATAAATATTTCAGTGGAAAGTTACTTCCTAACATTTCAACAAACCGGCAGACCAACTTTCACATTTCTTGCTCTCTAAAGACCCTGCAGTTTGAGAGATTGTGTGTATGCACTGTGATGAAAAGCATAGGCTTTTACAAATTTCAAACCTGTGCTTCTGTTCCAGTTGCTGTCATTTATTTATACATACATGCTATAGGGAACCAACTCTCTGATGATGACAACAGCAGCAGTGCTTTGCTCCAGATCTCTGTAATTACTTTGTACCTGTATGTTTTCACCTTCACATCTTACTCAAGGGTGTTCTCAGAAAAATCATGTCAACTTGCTACCAAAGTTATGAGTCACATACCTGACTTCTGATCCAGTAAATATGCATTAGTACAATGGGTAAAGTTGCACCTATTTGTAATGTAAGTGAGAGGAATATGCCACAGGTAACTGCAAAGGAAAACAAATGTTAACTGACATACTATATGCATACTATCGCTCTTGAATGGTTTGTTTTGTTTCATTTTAAGCACTTTTGTATACTAGTAATACTAGAATCACTGAATGCTAGAATAATAAAGTATAAATCTCACCTATATAATCAGGACATGATGAAAGAATAAATGCACAGCATGCACAGAAATTAATTTTTTAGTTCCACCATGCTGAGAAATGAGTAAATTTTATAGAACAGCTTGGAAGAAAAGGTTTTAGAAAAGACCTTTTAAGGTCATCTAGTTCAGCTCCCCTGCAATGAGCAGGGACATCTTCAACTAGATCATGATGCTCAGAGTCCCATTCAACCTGGCCCTGAATGTTTTCAGGGATGGGGCATTGACCACCTCCCTGGGCTACCACTGCCACTGTTTCACCACCCTTACTGTAAAAATACTATTCCTTATAGTATAGTCTAAATCTACCCTTTTTTATTTTAAAACCATTGCTCCTTGTCCTATCGCTACAGGACCTGCTAAAAAGTCTGTCCCCATCTTTCTTTTAAGTACCTGAAAGAGTGCAGTGAGTTTTCCCCAGAGCCTTTTGTCCTCCAGGGCGAACAGCCCAAACTGTCTGTCTGTCCTTGTACGAGAGGTGTTCTGTCCATCTGATCATTTTTGTGAACCTCATCCGGACTCACTCCAACAGGTCCCTGTCCTTCCTGTGCTGGGGACCCCAGAGCTGGATGCAGTGTTCCAGGTGGGGTCTTACTAGAGGGGAGCAGAGGGGCAGAATCCCCTCCCTCCCCTGCTGCCCACACTGCTTTGGATGCACCTCAAGATACAGCTGGAATTCTGGGCTGTGTGTGCACACTGCTGACTTGTGTCCAGTACCACCAGTCCCCCCAAGTCCTCCTTTGCAAGGCTGCTCTTGATCTGCTCATCCCCCAGCCTGTTGATATCAGAGGCTACCCTGACCAAGGGTCCACTGCTCAAGTTTGTCCAGATCCTTCTGGATAGCATCCCTTCCCCCAAGCACATCAACTGCACCGCTCAGCTTGGTGTCATCCACAAATTCTCTGCAGGGGCACTTGATCTCACTGTGAACGTCATTGATGAAGATCTTAAAATGCAGCAGTCCCAATATGGACCCCTGATGGACTCCACTTTTCCTAGTACTTCTTTCCCAGTTCCAGCATGCTAGGTAGCTTGTCCAAAATCATATAGACAGTAAATCTCTGGCTGCATCAGAAATTCATCCAGTACTATTTTTACCTGAGTCCAACATTGTTTTTCTGATCTTTTACAAGTTTTAACTAAAATAAAAAATGATCCAAGTACAAGACTCAGATACCAATCCATGGTATAGAAACCATAATTAATTGCATACCACAAAGACTTTCTTAAGTGAACTGCAAGCTGGAAGAATAAGTGCTAAGGAGGCTCATAATGATGATAAGGACTTGGCTATTTAGAGAAAACACAGGTCTGAGTGGGATGAAAGAAGCTGCACATATTAATCTGATTTTGACAGGGACCCCCTCTATGTATGACTCACACAGAGTGCTTTCTTCAAAACCTTTTCATGCATGCACCAAATTTACATCAATTAGAAACAGAAATTACTTAGATTAAAAATCCTTCCCTTCCTCCCTTATCTGTCAACCCAACATTGCTTTTCTTCCTCCGCATAACCAAAATAAAACAGAGCCCTCTAAATTCCTACATTTCAAGAGACAAATTTCTTTCACAGACCTAATTTTTGCAAGATGGTGCAAAGGACTCAGTTCCTGTTAAAACTTCAAACAACTGAATAAAACCAGCAAAATCCCAGAAGAATTCACACTTTCATATTTTTGTTAGAACACTGTTGAGGGTAATAAGGTAAGTTATATTTGTAGTAAATGAAATTTTAAAATTACCAACTGCCACATCTTTGCTTCTTCAGTATTTGCATATGTACTTCCTTTTAGGTTTTGGTACAATGGATGTTGCCTCTGTTATATATTCAGTCATTTGATGTCATGCATTAGTGTCATCTTAAAATTTCAAAGCCAAGAAAGCATTGATTTGAGATTCTCTACCTTCCTCTAGCAAAGCCCAAGATGTACACTGAGTTTTGGCAGTAAGAAGCAGAAGCTCTAAAGTAGGATGCATGCATCTGTAACTTCTGTAAAACTTCTGCAACCTGCCTTTCTTCAGATTCTTGTTAAACACACAGAACTTCCTCAAAGGTAGAGAAACCTTTACTTATGAGATCTGCCTTTTGGTATTGAAAGCCAACTCATGATGTCAAGCTTAAAAGCTTCAGGAAAGGATGCATGTAAGAAACTCAGATTACAAAGGGTGTCACCAATTTTTACCAGTTGCTTCAGTGGAAATAGACATGGGTCTTCAGGTAGATACTAGATGTGTGAGTTTCTGTGCTGAATTCTCTATTACTACCTGCCTCCAAAGGAAACACTAAAAGGCCTGAATACAAGTGAGAAAGGTTTAAGACAGCAGCTTGCTTTTAATGGATAAAAGGTATTGAGAAGGTAATAACCTTGCATCTGATGTCCAATTTTCTGGTTCCACACGATACAAAAATTTCTCTTGTTGTACTGAAATAATCTTTCCCTTTCGGACAACAGTGACTAAAGGAAATCCTTTATGCACAATCCAAGTCTTCATCATTTTTTTTACATCTAGTGTTCCATTGGTAATCTGTAAAAACAATCATAACATAACAAGAAAATAGCAAATGGAGAACACTTAACTTTCTTCTTAAGTTACTGATTAAGTGGTAGCATGATTTTGCATCTGTAAACAATTGCTTTGACAGCAAACTTGTACATTTCATAAGCAACAATTTAGGGGAGCAAGTAGTTTTTATTTTAAGTTGAGGGAATCCTAGCCAAGCAGTAGAAAGACAAACTGGAAACATCAGGTAAGTTGAACTGATATTGTAGTAAGGGTGGAGAGACAATGTTACAGAAGAGAAAGCTACAGTAAGATCCCAAACTCTTCCCATCCTTTCTCTTTCCTTATTGGTATGCTGACATTATGCGAGTGTTTCAAGTTGAAAAATCTTTTTTAAATTCTGAAATTAATATTAGAAATCGAAGTACAGTGATGGTATTTGTACAACAAACCCACATATCCTTTATAAATTTATTTTTTCCCCCTACCACTTACCAGCCTTTGCATAGCTTTACCTTTGACTTCTAATCTTCTAATCTCTAAGGAACATCCCCTCTGAGAACAAGTACTTTATAATGGCTATGTATTACCATCTCTTTATTAGCAGAGAAAACATTTTACCCTGAAAAAGATAGTATGTCCCCCAACTTGCAAAAATGTGTTTTAGGCTGAGCTATCAGGAACATAAGGAAATTAATACATCATTATTCAAGTTACATTAACTTTTACCAACCTATACTGTGTCTTTCAATAGTTCAGAGAAGCATCTTACTGCCCACTGTTCTCTGTTCAAGCCTGTAATACGTACAGTTCACCCTTATGGGAAAATAAGATACTATTTATGTAGAGAATGACCATAAACCTTCAACAGGGGTTTCAATTTCAGGGAAGCAATTCTATATCAAACACTTCAGATTTATAGAATTTGAAGTCTGCATGTTTGGGTTTTTTTACTTTTTACATACTCCCCCAAACCACTCTGGCTAAATCCTCTTTCTCTGTCTTATTATCTCAAGCTTTAACTGGTACTACAGTGTTGCCCACTGCTGGCTACCTAAAGACTGGCAGAAAGGTTTGTGTGTAATCTGTAGACACATGAGTAACTTTGAAATTTGCTCCGCTGAAATAATTCTATTCCAATATAAAATCCCAAATCACCTGAAATAAACCAATTATTCGAAATTATTGGTTCACAGTTCATCTTCGCAAGAATTTATTGTCAATAATTTATTTTCTTGACATCTCTTCTTTGAACAGCAGCTCCTAACTTCAATGAAAACAACACAAGAAAATGATTTCATCCTTCTAGGTAATGTATACCAAAGTTTTCTTGCCATGTTGATGTTTCTTTTAATGCCCATGCATTTTCTCATCTTCACTCCAACTGTGATTAACAGGGGCCTTTTATGTTCCATTTCCACAGAGAAGGTTAAGACTTAAGAAATGATAGTGCATTTTGCCATGTGAAAAATGTATACAAAAATTTATGTTCAAAGAAAATGACACTCTCATGGTTTGAATTTTTAAACACCTTCAGCCTAGACATAATTAATGGCAGCACAAGGGAAAAAAGAGCCAGTCAATTTGCTGAATATCACAGGTTTGTTTTTACTATTACTATGCATATGGAAAACAACTGAGAAGTATACCAAGTATCTCAATACATGGTAATACTAATGAGTTAATTGTTACAAGGAAGACTCAGTGAAACAGTACATATCTAAACCAGAGAATGATCAAGAAGTCCAGACACAGTTACGACCTCTTGAAACTTTGAAAGATTTTTGTTTCTTTTCCTTTTTTGAAGGAACTTCTAACAGTCCTGGACACTGGCTAGAGTTCAAGGGCCGTAACAACGGTATCAAACAACCCAAAGATCAGATAGGAGCACAATATTTTGTGTGACCTATTCACTTACTTATAGTTCACATAATTTTAATTACTCAGACATCTACTGGGGGAAAACATTACTAAGCAAAAACTTTCTATCAGGCTCCTAGAATGGACGAACCTTTGATACCAGGGACAGGGGAAATAATCAGCCATGAAGCCTGCCTAGATTTTGCTGTCTGTCAACAGAATCTGGCTCAGAATTTGAAGGTGAAAGATCATCAGAAAGCAAAAGAAAACAAGAATTCAAGAGACAAGAAGAAAAATATTGGACAGAATGAATACCAAAGCAAAAGAAAATGGGCACAGGGACAGTACATTTCAGTAAATTCAGAACAGCAATAGAAAATCAGTGGGAAGAAAGGAGTGCAGAAAATTGACACCTTCTCAGGGAACCAAAAGGATTAAAAGCCCAAATATAAACTAATCCACTGCAATACCAAGGGGAATATGAAAGCATATGAAAGTGTAGGCTGTGTAAAAACACAAAATGGACAGCATTAACACTCACATGCAAGAAGCCCACAAACCATACCAGAGACTCAGCCACAAAATGAGGTGCAGTCAGAAATGGACAGAAGGAAAAGGAAACATTGTAAGAAGCATCAGAAAACACATAAAGAACCAGTTGGTGGGCTCCTCCACACAGAAGGGTAACTTCAGTCAGACAGTTGTTAAATACCTAATGTCAGCAGAAATTTGGTAACTATTAAATTAGCACGAAATACAAAGGGTTGTTTATCAATAAAAAAGGAAACCACAGTGAGTTTTCAGACTAGATGTTACTAAGTTTGTTGGATGGGATTTATTTAGCAAGAGTAATACAAGCAGGTGAAGCAATCCCAGAGTTGGAAACCATTACTTTTTGACTCTTACAAGATGATAACTAAGGTTCCAAACAACTGGAGAAAGGGGTCTGCTGAGTTTGCAGAAAAGGTAAAGCAAAGAGTAGGGTAATAATAATAATAATAATAAACAACAATGACAACAGCTACTCTGAGCCAGAGACAGACAAAGCAAGTAGTCTAAAGTTTTGAGGATTACTCTTTTCCTGTATTGTGGTAATAGTTAAATCCTGCACCTAGTTAGTTAAGCTCTCACATTAATTAAATGTGAGGCATTTGTGAAAGGTTGAGGAAAGTCTCTTTGGCGTTATAAAAGTCACTTTTCCACAAGAAGAATTCTCTGTCACAAGAGTCACAGACTGCTATCGGCAACAGTCAATCACTAATGGGCCAACTAGTGACTACGTTATAACTAAACAGGCAAATTTACAGCCACCTGTGACAGCTGACTCCTGTTCTTCAGAAATTTGAGTATCATAAGGTAGATGCCAAGAACCAAAATTAAATATTAAGTCAGTACCCTGCCTAGAACTTGGCTTCTGTGAGGGAACCTCACATGTATTTCAGACTTTAATATATACTATGCAATATACACAAACATTGGGAAATCTGTTCCCTTCCCTTATACAACTACCTTGACACTCCCTGAGGTACTCAGCAGCTCTTGCTTGTTAGAGTCACTGTCTCTCTTGCACATACTCACTCCCTCTTGAGCACTTCCTCCACTGCACTCTCTCCTACTCTCTTCCCCTTGTGTCCTTTTTCCCTTCAATCCTTATGCCTCTACCCCTTCCCTGCTCTCTGACCTTCAACAGCTCTTCATAGAATCACAGAATCATTGAAGTTGGAAAAGACCTCTGCAATTACCAAGTCCAACCTATAACTGAACATCGTATCAACTAAAAGATACTAGTTGCTTCTTGAACACCCCCAGGGATAACTCCACCACCTCCTTGGGCAGTCAGTTCCCATGCTTAACTGCCCTTTCAGCGAAAAAATTCTTCCTGATATCCAACCTGAACCTCCCTCAGCGCAGCTTCAGGCCACGTCCTCTCACCCTGTTGCTGGTTGCCTTGGAGAAGAGGCCAGCCCCCACCTGGCTACAACCTCCTTAGAGGGATTTTGCAGAGAGCGATAAGGTCATCCCTGAGCCTCCTTTTCTCCAGGACAAACAACCCCAGCTCCCTCAGCTGCTCTTCATAGGACTTGTGCTCTAGACCCATCACCAGCGTTGTTGACCTTCTCTGGACACACTCCAGCACCTCAATGTCCTTCCTGAACTGAGGGGCTCAGAACTGGACGCAGAACTTGAGGTGTGGCCTCACCAGTGCTGAGGGGGGGACAATCACTTCCCTGGTCCTGGTGGCCACTCTATTGCTGATACAGGCCAGGATGCCACTGGCCTTCTGGGCCACCTGGGCACACTCCTGGCTCAGTCTGGTTCAGCCACTGTCCACCAGCACCCCCAGGTCCTTTTTCATTGGGCCACCTTCCAACCACTCTTCCCACAGCCTGTAGCACTACAAGGGATTGGTGTGACCCAAGTGCAGGACTCAGCACTTTGCCTCGTTGAATTTCATACCACTGGCCTTGGCCCATCAATCCAGCCTGTCCAGATCCCTCTGCAGAGCCTTCCTGCCCTTCAGCAGGTGAACATCCCTGCCCAGCTCGGTGTCCTCTAAAAATTTAATGAGGATTAACTTGATCCCTGGGTCCAGACCATCAATAAAGATACTAAACAGAACTGGCACCACCACTGTCCTGAGGGACACCACTGGTGACCAGCCCCCAGCTGGATGTGACACCATTCACCTCTGCTCTCTGGGCCTGGCTGTGCAGGCAGTTTTTAACCCAGCAAAGATGCACCTGTCCAAGCCATGGGCTGCCAGCTTTTCCAGGAGAATGCCATGGGAGACTGTGTCAAAGGCTTTGCTGAAGGTCAGGTACACAACATCCACAGCCTTTCCCTCATCCACCAGGCGAGTCAGCTGGTCATAAAAGGCGACCAGGTTGGTCAGGCAGGACCTGTCCCTCCTAAATCTGTGCTGGCTGGGCCTGATTCCCTGGCTGTCCTGTATGTGCTGTGTAATGGTTCTAAAGATGATCTGCTTCATGACGTTCCCTGGCACTCAGGTCAGGCCAACAGGCGTGTAGTTCCCTGGACCCTTATTCCTTCCTCTGTCCTTCCTGGTGTCTCTCCACTCTCCTTTTCCTGGCCTCTCTGACTCCCACAGCCTTGCTGACTCTGGCTCTCACTCTCTTCTGCTCAAGCCTTTGCTTTCTTGAGCCCTTCACACTCATTTTAAAATTAGACACAACCTTATGCTTGCCTTATCATTTGAGAGCTGCCTGTACAGTCTGCTTTCCTAAAATTTCAGCACACTTGTTAAAACAGAAGCTATCACAAACAAAGTCGCACTAGTCGAGAGTAACCCAAGACCTCTACGAGGCTGGATTTAGCTATTCCTTGAAAGTAAATTTTATCCTAAATTTTATTACTTTCATTCTGGTCTTAACACATGTAATTCAAGAGAAGATACATGCATACTGGATGGACATGCATGGCAGCACACACCCACTCACAGTGCTTTTTTGGGATGATACTCAATGTAGCCCTAGAAGCTTCAGGAATCTCCCTATCTGTATGAGAGAACTTTGGAATAGGATGAGCAAAAAATTCAGAGTATTTACCTGCAGTCTATTATCCTATATTTTTCATAAACAAGGAGACAAATAAAAACTTACGACACTCTTAAAGACATGGAGAAAAAAAAAGAAAATAAGAACCATGTGTTGAAGACGGATACCTCATTCATGCTGTCCCACAAGTCATCACTCTGGGCAGTTCTGTAGTTGTGATTATGCAAGTATACCTCAATGCCAGCTTGGAAAACATCCTTAGTGAGATAATGCTTCAGCATCAAAAGAAGTGAAGCTCCCTTTAGGGAGAAAAAACAAAAAAGAAAATTCATCAGTAAATTGAAGTTACAGCACTTTTTAAAGCATATGCATATTATAGCTCTTTCACAGAAGAGGAATAACTCAGAAGCTAGCAGATTTTATTCCAAATAATATTCTTCAAATAATTACCTTTACACTCAGTTGCCTTGAAAAAATATTCTTTTAATATTTCACAAACTCCAAATACAGTTACAGAAAAGGCTAATGTAGTTTGAAAATTTTTCCCACCTGCTTTGGAAAAAATATATTTTAAAGGCTCAAACTACAATTAGAAAATGGACCAGTAGAATTTGACATTTTTTCCAATTAACATAATCTGAAAAATATTGCCTTCTTACTGATATGTCTCTGCTGGATGCCATTTTTCATTACCAATACTCATCTGTATGGTACAGAACTGCACTTGTGAGTCAATGTTTAACAGTCATATAATTTGCAGTTATATCAAAACCCTAAAAATACAGGAAAAAGATGAGATACACTTGATAGGCTGAAATTGACTGCAGAAGAACAAGTACATTTTGATGTGTTTAAATACAGCCACGTTTTGTTAAAAAAAAAAGTAGTAACTGAGTAGTTTTAGTATCAAAAGAGCTGTGAATGTTTCTATGTCACAGCCACTAATAAGTAAATCGCCTGATGACTTGCGTACTGTAGAACTGAATGCAGATGAGCAGCCATAGATCAAGAATAGTTTAAAGGTGCACTTTATATTTTTGATGCTATTTCTAGGAAAGAAACAAGATGTAAAGGAGGAGACTTTAAAGAGACAATGCATTGTTCTCACACATTCCAAATTCAAGTTTTCAAATTTGAGTAACATCTTACCTGAAACTGAAGGCTTACCTCAAACTGCAGGAATAGCCCTCACTACAGTTTTTAATAATTTGGCCACAACTTCCTCTCCTGTATGCATCTGTACTTAACCTACAGCTCTGCTACTTTGTTTTTCCTACTGTCAGAGACTTCCATACACTCTGTTGTTGCAGGTGGATCTTGTCCCACCCATGCATGTTAGGTTTACTGACAGTCTGCAAAACAGTCAGACTAAAAGTAATATTGTACAATAATTTCTATTCCAGACAGCAAAATGTAGAGGTCACCTACTAATCTGTGTCAGCTGGCAGTACAGCAAAACAAACTATGTTATACAATTCAGTAACAGACAGCCCGACTATATTGCAAATGTCTTCTCACTTGAATCGCCAAGAACTCTAACTAAGCTATAGGGACAAGAGTAGTGGAATACAAAAACTTCATGCCTGAATGAAAAGCTATGCAATGAAATCCTTTGAAATACAGAAAGCAACCATGAAAACACTATTTCTAACAATTTGCAAAACCTCTTTTGGTCAGCTCTTAAAGGTGTAGGTTGGTACAATTCTATTCAAAATTTGCAGATACTTATTAGTAGCAATAAAGTAATAAAATCATTCTCCAAATATAATGTTATACTCACTAATTGACTGAAATGCCAATCCAATCACTTATAGAACTTTTCCACTGAAACTATAGAGAGAAGTTTCAATCAAAGACTGACAGAATTTGTATCACTATAGTTGGCTACAGACATGATTGTGCCCAATGCATAGCTTCCAAAAGCTCACCAAAAAGGGAATTACTCAAGACAACACCTCTGAAGCATGAAACAACAGCCATGCCTTTCAATAAAAGGAGAGAATCCAAATTAATTTTGCAACCAAGGTAACCTGAAAATCACGCGTCTCTGTTCTTGCAGTTGAGAAAACAGAGTCCAAAATAAATGGAAGCACATCACTACCCTAGGTCTATTTGGCATCTCAGACTATTCAAGGATGCCAGACAACATGAGTTGACCAGCTGAGACGTGCACAAAGACATCAGAGGAAACAAACCAAAACTGTCATGGGCATGGCATTCCACTGAGCAGAGGAAGATGTAGTATTTAATTATTTTCTAGCAAAAAATAGCTGTCCCCATGATTTCTAACTAGATGAAAGTACAAGACAACAATGGAAAAAAATGTCAGCTAATCCAAAATAAGCAAACGAAAGGTCTTCCTCCAACACTACCAAAATCTGGTATCTAAAGCTGAGACAATGTAAATAAAAATTTTGCAAATACAGGTATTTCTTCTCTAATACATTTTTAAGCAAGGCACTGAGAACTTTTAATAACATAAGCCTCACACACAACTCTCACTAGACATTAGGAATACTCAAGTTTCAGACAACCAGGATATTCAGTAAAATAATTTACATTTAGAAGCAAGCTTCCAGTTCAGGATATCTCTAAAATACTGGATTTTTTTTAAACCAGGGTGAGTATAAAATTGAGTGATTACTTCAATGTTTTGTTTTTACTCTTTTTTTAATCACTTGATACTGTCTACTATCAGAGGAGGAATATATGCCTAATTGGATATGTTACTTCACCTACTGGTGCCCTGGGGTGGCTGGTGAAATTCATTACAAGGCACAGAGAGTTTTCAGTAACACAAGTTCCTAGTACCACAAGAATCACTTTATGTTAGGGTGACCAGCAAGGCTTCTCCCAGGATGCAGTGTTCTGTTAATCTATCCCAGTTTGGATTCCCCGGTTGGCTGTCAGCCTCTATCCCTCATCACTCCCCCAGAGCTTCCCTATTGGTCCCCGTTCCCTAGTCCTGCCTTTTCCCCGCCCCTGGATAAAACTCTTGAGTTTCAGGATCATGTTGGTATTTGCCTCTGCAACTTTCGACAGTGTAGCAGCAATAAATGCTCCTGCCAGAACACACGCAAATGCCCTTCTCGACTCTCTGCTACCAACAATAATACTGAACCCACCCCTGAGTCTGTGGGGGCATGCAGGACCCCACAGAGCAGAGCAGGGACACTATTAGTCCCCCTGCTACATCTTCATGAGTATTATACTTTGTGCTCAAGCATTCAACAAGATGGTAAGTAAGGTCACAAATACATATACATAATATTTTCCTAATTAAATGCTATGTAAATGTTTGAAAACATTATTGAGAAATCCTGCATTGTTTGAGTTGGGTGTAAATAACCTCCAAAGATTTGTCAATATGTGCCTATTCACTTGTGATTTCACACTAATATTTTCAATAGCTAATGTATCACTTCCCAAGTATTTTGAAATATTTTTAGTTACCTTGATATAAGAAAGAGCATCAAACATTTCTTCAATTTGCTCTGAAGACTGAACAGCAGAAGAGACCGGATGTGAAGAATTCAAGGAATCCTTCATCATAGCCTTGAAAATTAAATTAAGGAAATCTTCATCCTGGAAGAGAAACATTTTTAACTGTTTAGGAAGCTGAAACATACCTGTTAAGCAGAAAAGTAGAAGCTGTCTCTGCTTTGCTCCTCCATTGGTCTAGGCAGCAAAAGAACTGTCAGGGTAGCACTTATAAAAGCTACTACTTCCCTGCCACATTTTAGCAGTGGAATCTCACTTCTGAGTTTGCATCATTATAAAGACCCTTAAGCCCCTGTCTCTGGCAAGTGTGTCATTGGCACTAGATGAAAAAAAAGAGCACCTTCTAAATAAGTGTGTGTTTAATTTCACATTTATCTCACTAATGCTTTCACTTCATTTACAGTAGGCAGGGAATACAAGAATATGACTTTCATGTGCTTCAAGCATGAAGCCTAGGGAAATTATTCACTACAGTGATATTTGTGAGAATGTAAACAGCACCTTATCTAGTTATTACCAAAGGCTCTTACTTCTTTTCTTCTAGAATGAGGATATTTAATACGTTGGTACCAGAACAAGAAAACCCCAAGCACTGAAAAGAAGCTGATCATACTGGTATTTGTCCATTTCATTTCATCATGGCAAGCAAACAATTCTCTATACAGTAGAGAGTTAAAAAACAAAAAAAACCCCACCACCACGAACAAAAAACCCCCCACAAACAAACAAACAAAACCACACCACCCCTACCCTTCCCCCCGCCAACAAACAAAAAAAAAACCACAGAAACCCTCTGTGAAATACAATAAAAATAACTGTTAAAAATATTAAGGTTATTCTTCCTGAATGGAGAAGTTCTAGGTGATATCTTTTACCAAAACACATTCTGGCACCATCAAATGATGAAATAAATATTGGTCAAGGCAGCTTGTCAGACACCTTTTGGAATGAAGCACACATATGTTAGATGTGTCCTTGTTAAAACCGGACACTACCTTTGTGTCCTGCCCTCAGCACATACACACCCAACAAGCAGAACAGCTACATACTGTCAGTGACAATCCAACTGAACAACCAAGCTAGGCCAAATGGAAAAGTTTTGAAACATCCAGTGCTGAGAAAGAATTCTACTGGACCAGGTTAGCAACTCAAATTTCTTAATAGTAATAAGAGTGACTTAAGAATGCAAAACTAACACTTCTCCAGAATGCTGAGAACACTATCAGGCAGGAAACAGTCTGTACTAATCAGGTGTTAAATCCCATGACTAATGCAAATCACATAAACACTCCAAGAAGTTGATTTCAGGGCTCAGGTATGTCCTCTCCTTGGAGATATCTTTATCCAGAATGCAAAATTAGTCTTTCCACTACCCTCTACATTTAATTCCACTAATCCATATTTGTCTGCCTGTCATTCTCAGTGACCAGAAAGGTTTATACAGTAGCTGATATCCTTTCCTTGGAGAAGAGAGATCAAATTTGAATCCATCATGTTTTCCAGAGTCTGAAAAGCTAGGTCACTCAGTACCTGAGTGAGTTTGTAAATAATCACTACATTATTATATCAAAAAGATTCTATCCTTCAGCCATACATGTAAATGGAAGTGCCTGTGGGAGCAGTGCTTTGTATTACTAAGCGTAACTCAATGCTATCAGAATCCTTTGTGGGGGACCATTTGATACTTTTCTGCCAGGTCTGCTGATCTGTGAAACCCAGACTGATACAGACACAATCAAGTACCACGATGATGGAAAGACAGGAGTTAACCTCCGGCACACTTAATAACCTAGAGCTCCTAGGTCTATTATGAAAAGTAGAAGTAGACAAACTTGTTTAACAACATGTCTGGACTTGTTCTACAAAAATTTTAAGTTATAATGTGATATATAAACATCTGCATGTTTTAACACCTGCTATTTTTCACAGAATCCTTTAACCTTCACAAAACACAGTAGACTGCATGTAGATTAGTACCAAAATAAAACAAAAGAAAATTTAAAACTCACAAAAACAATGTACCATTCTCAAAACCACTTCCAATATAATAAAATGCCAAAGTGGAGATGTAGCATGATCTCAGTGGTGCCCAGAATTTCAGTATCAGTTTGTAAGTATCAATCATTTATGGGCAGCATTAAAAACAGGTTATAGTGAAGATACATAAGTGTAATTACAGAAATTACTTACTGAATGTAATTCTGGAAAAACCTCCTCCATGGCAAAGTATTCCATAAAAGTAGCAAATCCCTCATTCAGCCAGAGATCATTCCACCATTCCATAGTTACTAGATTGCCAAACCACTATGGAAGACCAAAAACATGATTATTTTCTTAGAATTAAAATCAAATGAGAAGTGCTCCATTCATTGCCTGCCTTATCTTGTGGTAAAATGAAGTTCAGTCAAAACCACAGTAAAGCCTTTGCAGGAACAACTCCTTAAGTATGTCATGAGAGTCGTAGTCTGCCTGTTGTGCTGTAGAAACCTGCAGGTTTTCTGAACAGATACAACGCACAACCCAGTCACAGTGAGGGGAAGGGTGAATTTAAGGACAGAATTGCACTTAAAAACAAACAAATGAAAAAAGAAAACAATAATCTCCCCAGACTAGTACCTGATGGGCAAGCTCATGTGCTATCACTGCAGTTACTAGCTTTTTATCCTTTGCTGAAGAAGTATTATTGTCAAATAAGAGTGTGGTTTCTCGGAACGTGATCAAGCCCCAGTTTTCCATTGCACCAGACTGAAAATCAGGAATTGCTACCAGATCTGGAAAAGATTTGAAAAAAGCTTTGAAAATAGCTAGATAAAGCAATCCTGTCTTTCAAGCCTACCTATTATATTACATAATCACTAAAAAATTCTTAATTTAAACTCTGTGGTATGGACATACTTCAAATCTCACATACAGAAGCCCCACAGATTTATAACCATGTTTCTCTAGCAGTACTATGACACAAACAACTTAAAGAGACCCTGCCTATAGATCCTGCATGAACAAAAGTAACATGGAAATGAGATGGCCTGAAATGGACACTACTGAAAAGTAGTGTCTTAGAAGAGAGTGCATTTCACTATCTTTCCAGTCAAAGTAATGCATGCAAAGGAGTCAGGCTGCAGATTTTGCAGTTGTGAACATGATTCACAGACCGAGAATTTCCGCATTACAAAGTTAAATGTACACAGAAGAATTTCTTTGGTGTTATTTATGTAAAAATATAAGCAATCTGGTTCCAAAAGCTCAAAAAACTTTCCAGCTTGGGACTCACTTAATACTTGCACTCAGCCAAACATGTAATTAGTTTTTAAAATTATTTAGTAATTTAATAATTGTAATAATACTTTTTTTAAAAATGAAAATTCCCATGCATTTTTCAGATCAGGGCTTCTTCTGTTTTTTTTTTTTTTTTTTTTAAGTCCTAAAGAACTTACCTAATTTTTCAAGAGGGTATTTCATTAGGAAGTATTTTTGGTAAAATTCCAGAAGCTTCACTGCTGTGTCTAGGGCATACCCAACTTGGTTTACATGCTGCGGTATGGCATGGACAGATACCTAGTCCAAACAGAGAAGAGAAAATATTTTGAACCTTATAGCTACAAAAGATTTAGAATTGCAGGAGAAGCTGGCAGGAGTTCTTGAAACAGGTAAGACACATTTTTGCAAGTACATACACAAATTACAAACAGCAGTAATGAAGCCTCTCATAAACAGCTGATTTTTCTTACTAGAGCTTATAAACTAGTCAAAATACAGGGACACTGGCCTGTGTGTATGCAAGAACAATTCAAGGCTGACAACTTTAAGGAGTCTGTTCAAGAAGGGTCAACGTGAGGAATTTAAAAATCCCTCATGAGTTATTAAGTGACCCTCCCTGTACAGCTCAACTGATCTTTAGGCTATGGTAGCATGTATGGTATGATGGCAGTAGTATAATCTGCAAGAAATTCTCTCTAAACATAGTAATTGGCGCAAAGCTCATCCCCATCTAAGGTATGGCCATGTTAGACACAATGTAAGAAGCATTTATAAAAATTGAGAGGTTACAGTCTCCCTCTTTTCGCATTGAATTGTCTGTATCAAGAAAACAACTTCAATTAGGTTACAGGTAGATTCACATTTAGGACACCCTTTCCTACACAAACACAGAAACGCATGGAGAACCATTATCCAGTTCTATAAAAAAGAAGTCCCTCTTCCTGTGCTATAAATTAGTTAAACAAATGACATTTCAAACAGATGGAAAAGGGCACCTTTTAATTTTTGAGTTTGAATGAAGCACATATAAATAAGAATCTAGTCTAGAGTTCCCGGAGTACGAAAGTATTATTAGCTGCAAATTTTAAGCTCAAAAACAAAATATAAGAGCCTCCCAGGGTTGTCTGGTGTTGAGAAAAATTTCATTGGATTATGAACAAGAAGGAACTTTACTTCAGCTGTAAGTTATCTTAAAGCATTCATGACAATAAATTTATTCTGTGTGAAGCTCAAATTCTTTGAATCTCCCAGCCACAAATTGCTGGAAGCATTCTAAGTATGTATTTCCTGGGAAATGTATGCTTCTATGCTTCCTTCTTACGGACTTCCTTGGCCTACTAGACACTGCTGAGACTACCTTAGACCTACTAAAACTCTGGCCTTACTTGGTATTCTTATGCTTTCTCCCTTCAAGCTAGCAACTACTCTTAATAAGATTAAAATACTAATAAATTTAAACAAAAATAAATTGAAAATAATAAATTAAAGAGGAGTAAGAACTATTCTATTAAGTTAAAAATTTTTCTGCCTCAATGAACTGACTGTATGGTTTTACCAGAGTACAGTTCAAATACAGACCTGAACAGCAGCCACACGCCAAAAAAAAAAGGTGCAACAATCTGTTCTATTCAATCAGCTTTCATTAGAAATACTTGTCTAGATCAGAATTAAAGCCATGTAGTACCTTTACTTGTATATATTGGATTAAAGAGAGGGCTTCTCCTTCTACAGTGTTACTAGCACTATTCCCTCTGACTTTTTTTAGGTAGACACTTCTGACATTTCACCACAAAGGGGCAGTTTCTGCTAAAGAGTCATGAAAGTCATTTCTCATATGAAACTTCTGCACTTTCTAAAATAAGATTAAGGAGCATCTCCTAATATTACCATGTTTATTCTTTAGCTACTCTAACAACACACATTGTAGTGATGCCTTAGAATTTTAACTTTTATGTTTTTCATGTATTTGTAATTCTGCAATGCTTTAGTGTGTAACTCCAAAACTCCATATAGGGTCTTAGCTACTGTTATCCCATCTTGGTCAGTCAAAACAATCCCTCTCTAGGCCTGAAACTCAAGGATACCTTAAGGTCTCAGGCCCCGGGAAATGTAAACAAAAGGGGGGAGGGGGACGAACTTGGAGTAAATTACTTCATTACATGAAGTTGTAATTGGAGAATTAACCCCCAATATGCAAATGGACCAAACTTACAAAAGTATGAAAATTTGTAACCTGGTCATCCATTTTGGGTGTGCCCCCTGAGGGCTTTGACTGCCCTAAGTGCACCTGAAGGTCCTTCACAATAAATATACCTGCTTTTATTCTATTAGTTTTGTCTAGCCTCTGTTTTTAGGTAGCCCCATCAAGGCATCAGTAGAAACAGGCCAATCCCTTGCAAAGGACAAAGCTCAAGCAGGACCAACTGTCTGATGTTTGCAACCTTTGGAAAAACAAAAACTCCACAATTAAATAATTGTATTTAAGTGACTACATGCAGATTTAAAGTCAGCCTAAATTTGCTTTACTGTAGGGCCTGGGTTTGTTAGATATGTTATCTTTGCAGGTACAGAAAATTTTCGCGGCACTGCTTGAAACCATGTGTAGGTGTTCCTGGAAACTTGTCACGTTTCTTTACATCCTCAGAAGAACTCCTGGTTTGCATGACATTACTGTTCACAGATGAAGCAGTGAAAAGAAGAGTTGAAAGCTTCCAGCTCTGAAATCTCTTCGGAATTTTACATTTTGCAAATTTCCATTGTTAACAAGACCTGATGCAGAATCCCTTGCTGTAAAAGTATATTCAGTCCGGTAACAGCTGTGAACTCAGTCCAATTTATAGCATATGGCTTTTGTCCCCTACCTATGATGAGTATAATAAAACCAAGAAGATAAATAAATTTAAAAGAGACAGAGTTTGCTTGCTGGTTTGAGGATCTTTTTGTTTTGTTTAATAGCCTGGTTGGCTGGGGAAGAGTGAAGCACAACTTGAAGTGAAACAAACACATACCAGAGTCCCATTAGTTTCCCTGCTAATGTTTTTCAAGTCTGCAACAACAAAAGCTACTAGATATGTGCTCATCTTCAAACTGACAAAAAACTCATCCTGAACAACTCCATTCGTCACAGGCGTGGTGGCTTTCTGCAGGGGAAATGAAATATTATTAATACAGACAGAAGAACACTAAGACATAAGATAAATCAATGTTAAAGGATTATTTCATGCTAGGAACAGTTTATAGGCAAGCTTACATAATATCTTTATATTTTTGTTATCTTTCAGTGGGATTGATGATACTTACAACAATGTAACAAACTTAACAAGACACAAAACATTTACGCTTATATACACAAAAATTATTTGTCAAGTTTTATTATGTAGTATTACCAAACAATTACTCTGTCGGAGAAACCAATCTAATTTGGTTTGCATTTGAAGTCCCAGTATAATCCAAAGTCAACATATTGATTAGCATTAATTCAGGGGAGCATTAGGCTAGACCAGAGACACAGTTCAGCATATTCTTCTAAAAATACTGGTATTACGTGAGTTAAATATTTGTCTCTTCCCATAAGTCTCAGCAAAACTAGGTAACCAGACATACATACTATTCTAAACAGAACAAAATATTCCTCAGATGCACTTTTACAAATCAAGAGAGAATGCATTTTAAAAACTGAGGAAAACCTAAGGTCTCTCAGTAACTTCAAAGCAAAAACATGCCCAACTTAAACACACACTGGCAACAGTAACTGTCTGCCCAGTCTTCTGAGCACACAGTAAGATACCATACAGAAGTAAGATACCGTGCTGTATCTCAACTTACTTTTTGTGCAGTTTTCTTTAATACTAGTCCTAGAAAAGCATGCTATATGCCTTGAAGTACTTTTCTATGTATTCCTTTACTTGCATAAAATACAAAAAGAATAAAGCAAAATGTTTAAAACCACTGTAGTGCAGAATACTAAAGGTTTGGAGACAGAGATGGCAGTTCATAAATTCTGAAACTTCATATATGATTTTGTTTTTGGAACCCACAAACATTTAAGAACCAGCAATAATAACCTTAGTTTTAGACAAGATAATTTGAAATGAAACAATGTTTTCACATTTAACTGTCACCAAAAATTTATCTGTCAGCCTCAAAGAGAAATGGATTTTTAAACCTGAAGATATAACCAATATAATCATTTAACCTGACCATTGTATGTGAGCAGAATGCAATCTTTGAATTCCTCCACTGCATTAATAGATTTCTGCCTTTATTACAGTTTTGGTGTCATAAGGCAGTGACAGTCTACTTAAGAAAATCTGCTGCAGATAAACTGGCTCAAAAATCAGTTCTCTTCATTAAAAAAAAAACAACAAAACCCAGAACAAACAAAACCACAAAAGGCAGCTCCACAAGCCCAAAATACACAGTTCATTTCTAGCCTTAATCCATGTCAGATACTATATATTGCCAAGTTAGTGATGTACATGCCAGCTGACAAGGCCTACTTCTGAGATCTCTTGCTCATGTAGGTATAGGTGATTATTTCAGCAATGTCTGCTTCACACATCACAAAATATTCTGAGTTAGAAGGAACCTACAAGTATCATGGAGTCCGAGTCCAAGCGAATGGCCCATATGGGGCGCTAACCCACAACTTTGGCATTATTAGTACCCTACTGTCACCAACAGCTAATTGTCGGTGTATGCAGCAGTGCTAAACCATCATTTACATTCTGTACATGAAGAACTATGGAAGCTGTTGAAAGATGCCTTAGCCACTTGTCCAGCTCCTAGCAGAGCAGAGTGAGTGAGCATCCTTTCTTCTTTATATAAAATAGAAGAGTGGTTCACCAGAGTCTGTTTCTTCTTGCAATTGTTAAGAATCACTACGAATCCAGGAATACAAATGTTCATACACAGTGAAAAAGATACTATTTCATAAGGTTGCAATTACTAGCTTGGTTTTCAAAAACAAGGTATCTGCATCAGCACCTGAACTTCAGACAACTTTCTGGAACCTAAGCTGCACAGTGTTCATAAATGTACCAGCAACACCAAAGGTGTAATATTCTCATTACTGATTAGACCAATGTCAGTATTGAGTTTCTGCTGGGTAATAAATGGCATTGAGGTTTTGATGAGAGAATATCTAGTTCTGACACAGACTAGGTAATGTTAGTCTTGCTCATCTGTCTAAATGCATTAGGCTTCCATAAAGGTTTGTCCAAAGGCATAACAGCATAAAACATCACCAGAAAATTCAGATATGCTCTTACAAGATTCTGTCTGAAAATTCTAGCTGAAGGAATTTCAGATCCCTCATTCACATTCTGGAGCTGACTCTGTCTGTATTCATACCCTACTTCCCCTCATTTAGGGACAGAAGCACATCCTTCAAGATCAGGTGTATCTTTCACATAGACTGGTGCTAGTTACACAATCAGCTGCTAAAGGTTCTCCAGTACTCTGCACATGTGCAGTAGAAGCAAACAGAGAAAACTCAAAAGCAAATCTCAAGGGCTGTTGAGACCAATGTCACCAACAACAAAACTTCTGCAAAATAACAGTTCATTTAATTTCAACACGAATCCTTCAGTCATTCAATTGTCAGTAACATCCTTCACTGTGCAATGCACTGAACAGGTGTTCTCTCTACCAAGTTCAAGTCTTTGAGAACAGAACAGTTGTTTTATTATAAAGTCATATAGTTTATAGCTTATCCACTCAGGTAAATCCCCTGGACATTAATGCAATAAAAACACAATCCAAAACACTGAAACAGATTACCCAGGCAGCAGCTCTACTAAAATTCCCCTACAAAAGTAGGTACCTTTGGCATATTTGACAGAGCGGAAAGTTTCTCATCTCTCTTGATCTTGATTAAAAAAGTAGCTTTAAATGATGGTTCATCAAAGCATGGAAAAGCAGACCTTGCTGCCAGAGGTTCAAACTGAGTTGCTGCAAACCACCTAATGGGAAGAGTGGAGAAGAGCAAAGCAAGAATATTAAAAGCATAAATGTCAGTTTATTTATGATAGAACAGTCACTTCCTTCCCAAAACTTCTAAGAGCTTGTTATGGGAACAGCTTTTTGAATAGTAGATGACAAGGCTGGACCAGTCAGAATAAATGTTGCATTAACAATTTTTTTCTTTAAAGCTGAAAAACCTACTTATTTGAGGAGTAATCTTCTTGGCTATTTTTTGCTTTCTGAACAAAGAAGAATGCACTTAGAATAACACAATTACAAAGCAACCACCAAAATATAAGCCAGCCTGTTTCCAGAGAGAGGGAACAAAAAGAAGATTGAAAAATTAAGTTAGTGAGCATGCCTACTAAATAAGAGTTTGGAAACATCTGCAGAAGACAGGACTGCAAGGAAGGTTTTTCATCTAATTGCCAGGCTATTTCCTGCAGATGCTCCCACAGTTCAGCTAACTGTATGCCTGCTCCCTGTGCTGGCTAGTAGATGGATTCTGTCCAAGTTCATGTACTGTCTTGTCTCTAATCCAACAGCTATTCATATCACAAGAAGACTTCTCAGGAGTCTACGTTCCTTCCCCACTATTTTTATACTAACTAGCTGTGGCATTTACAGCTTTTGGTGGAGAGCATCTCTGACTTTTGCACCCACAAGACAACACAGAGTACAACAAGTTTATTAATTGAAGTATTTACTGAAGCTAAACAGAGAAGATGCTCCACATTGCTTTTTTATCTTGCTGGGTTTTTTTAACATACTGCCAAGCTACCCGCAAGTGTTTGGGGGGTTTGTTTGTTTTGCATCGTCATTCCAACTGTATTTTTGGATATACAGCTTTTATGAGAAGGCACACTGCTGACAATTCATAAGATTAAACTGCATGCCTGCTTTCAATTTCTTACTCTTTTCTTCCTCCTGACAAATTAATACAGTTTCACCCCATGATTGTGCAGAAGAAAAACAAAGAATAAAGAACCATTCTGCATAAAAATATAAATAAGGTCCAATTTATTTCTTTATTTTGCTTTTGGCAACAAGTTAAGCGAGTTATTTTGCGATTTGGTAATTTTTGTATTTTTGTGACAATATAAAAATATTCAAAAGAAAGTAAAACTAAACTAAATATATTTTCTTGCAAAATCAGCTTGATAGTTTGAGTTTTATACAGAAAATGCAGTAACGGCAGAGATTATCAGAGCAGTCTACATTTGTAAAACTACAGACAACAGGCACACAGAGACAACGCACCTGCAAAAAGAAGAAGCAGGCAAGACAATGGAAATTATGATATCACTGAAGAGTTATCTGAAAAGGGTTTACTGAAAAACATGCAGGTTTAAACATGTGCTACATCCTGTTCCTGAACAAAAGCAGTTAGCACTGGACTGAAGGGGGACAAAAATTCAAAAAATTACTCACAGATTGTATTTTTTCTCTGTGAGCAATTATGTGTTCTCTTTCTACTACAGTAAATACAAAAAGAAAAGAAAACTGCAGCTACATCAAAATATGAAAAAACCCCCTGAGTTTCAATCATTTAAGTGATTTTTGCCTTCTACACTTACTGGAATCTTACACCCACTTACTTCATGGGAATGAAAAGTCTTTAATGTTTGCAGTAAGTTGCTTAGCTGACCTGCACAGCTTTTCCTGTCTCTTGTTTATCGCACCACACTGTTTCTAGAAGACCTGCATGGACAGTTACTTGCCCACAAAGGCATGAACACTCTTAAGCATATGACCAGCATAAGGCCCATTTGAAGTGGGGGGGGGAGCAATTTTTAACAATCTTCCTGACAAAAAGCACTAATTTACTCTTTATAAAAATGAGTGCGATGTTTCCCTTTTCTCCAGTCACCTGAGACTTTGCCTGACTGCCATGACTTTTTCATATATGATCAAGAGTGGCTTGGCAACAACCTCTCCCAGGTCCCTTAGGACTGTGTGATGCATCCCTTTGGGCCCCATCGGGTTCCTCTGGTGGTCTTGAACCTGACCTCTTCATGTGATGACAGGACTTTGTTTCTTCAGTCCCTGTCTTGAGACTCAAGGGCTCAAGAAATGTGGGAAGAATTTCCAAAGAGAGAAACATAAACAAGTCAAAAAAGCCACCCTACAACTACCTACAACCACCACACTGCAGTACATTTCACTGTAGGAGAGGCTGCCCTGACTTAAGGAACTCATCCATGAAAGAAACTTCTCAGGTAGATTAATCAAGAGATTAAAGACTGACTTTCTCAACAATAATAAGTTGGATAAAATGTCCAATAAAAAAAGCAACCTCTTAACCTCTGTTATTAAAGCACAATCCAGAAGTGACAGAACAGAGAAGCTGTATTACAGGGCATACCTTTGCTGAGAGTTCTCATCCTTGTAAGAAATTTTGTAAAAGCCATAGTAGGTGTCTGATAAATTAGATGAATATTCCATATTGACAGTATAATTCTGTCCTGCAAGGAGAGCCTCCGGAGCCATGAGTGCAATCTGGTCATGCAATGGATATTCCAGGAATTCAACTGGCTCTGCTTGATGCCCTTGTGCTGAAGTAATCGTTGCCTTGGTGATATTAAGTCCTGAGCTGTGAAGTACAATCTTCCGAGTAACATGGAGGATGTTGACCACTATTTTTACAGAGCCTGAAAATTTCAGAGTAGTTAGGTTTGGCTGCAAGACAAGATCATAGTGCAGTGGTATAACATCAGGAGGAAGTCTCATTTTTGCCCATGGAAATACTTTTCCATTGGTTGCCAAAGGGTATATTAGTTCCATTGTATGATTTTTTTTATGGCAGCCTTCTTTGGTAAAGGTACATTTGGGAAGAAGATAAAGCACTACTATTAATGAAAATGCAATCACAAAAACAACTGTGCAAACCACCATGGTCCTCGTAGAGGGCACTGAGCATGATCCATTTGGATTTTGCCTATATACAGACATGTTATTCTGCAGACCCGAGCTTCTGTTCATGAAGGACATCCCCAACAACTTTGCTGATGACTCATAATCCTCTTCATCATCGTCCATTTCATGCTCTCCAAGGCCACGCACCAAGAGGCGGGAGCTTCTTGGTTCATATTCCACTTCATCAGGCTCCAGTGGATGTAAACAAGGCTCTTTGGCCAAGTCAACCACATCAGGCTCCTCTTCAAACATACTGTTTTCAATCATATTCCTGGGCAACTGAATTCGATCTGAAAAAGAAATTACCATATATTACATGATAAACAAAAGGCTTGAGTGTGATACCTCAAAGATATATTACTGAATTACAGAATGGGAAACACCTTTGCAGTATATACCGTCAAGACCTCTTCCATTTTGTCTCCTAAGTTTGCTTCCAGGAAATATTTCTATGCTTTTCTGCCTACCACAATTTTGTTTTCCTTGTGCATAAGCACAAGCACCTTACACCATAACTGGAGGTCACCTATACCACTGCATCGTTCTCCCAGCCCACTGATGTCACTGGCTTGGTTGCATTTCCTCTACTCCAGTAAACTATATTTGTACTCAACTAAATTATTTAAGTTGGATTATTTCTTATGTTGCACAGTAAAGCACAACAGCCAGTACATTTCTAAAGGTGTTTCAAATATGCTGCTTGTTATGTTCTTCAGCACGGGAGAAAATCTGCCAATGTGATGGCAGCCACACAAATAAAATATCCATTTGACATTTTTAAACTTCATTTTTCACAAACATTGCAAAAAAGATAAAAATATTTCTCACATAAAAATAGCAGTATAAAAATTATAGTTCCAATTGACATTTAAGATCTAGCTCATACAATCCTTGAAACAATCCATGCATCTAAGAAGTCAAATCAGTGCCAATCAGACTGTTTGCGTCCATAAAACTTGTCCTTAATAGATAATGGATCAGGGAATATAAATGATGAATTGAAATTCATACCAAATTTTAAAATCACATTTTTATAGCATGCAGTTATATTTTAATGGTCATATCTGTCATTGTTTATGTAAGAGGTTATCTTTTAGCTAATTAGTCTCCCGTCACAGGTTCTATCTAAGGGACTAGACAATACTTTTGCCCAACTGCAAGGCTTCAGAAATGAACCTAATCTCTTTCAGACATGAATGTCTACTGTCAACTGAATAGTATTCACATCACACTTCTATCTTCCACATTCTGTTTCCAGAATGAGAAAGCTGAATTCTTCTCTAGATGTAAACTTACTGTAAAGTAGGCTTACTTTTATTAATTTCTGACAAGAATGTACATTTTTCCAATATATAGACATCCCAGAATATGACTGTTCCTCTAATGTATTATTTATTTCATTTTTCATTTTATTTAAGTCAAGTATCTATATGGCTGAAAATCTCAAAAGTGAAAATAAAACATCTTAAAGAAAAGATGGCAAGAATATTTTCAAACCAGATATACTAAGTTCCTCAACATTCACTCTAGATGTATCCAGAATTCCTGTTTCAAGGCCAAAAACTCAGAAAAACTGGAGTGTCAGTAGCTATAGCAATGAAAAGGCCTTAAAATAAGGTAAAAAGGAAATAAAAAATCCTTCCCCAAAAAATGCAATACAAGAAAGGTGCAGTAGTCAACCTGAACAAGAGATACAGAGATGTATGAAAGCAGGGAGTTTCCTGAAATTTGTATCTACTTGTTCTAACTAGGAATAGGAACAGAGGATCACAAGATATCTGAGGTTGAAAGGGACTTCAGGAGGTCATCTGCTTCAACCTCTAGGCAAAAGCAGTTTCCAGAATTTTCTGTTCTTACGACATTTCCCAGTACACTGCTCATGTGCCAGCCTTCAGGCTGCGGTTGCAGTTCAGTGCTCTAGCACTATGGTCTCTACACTGGAGCATGTGCCAGACTGGAGGCCACACAGAACAGAGAGGACAGAAAGCTAAGTTACAAGTGAAAACACACAGACAAACTAGAGGAGGAAAAAACGTGAGAAGAATGCATTGTGCAGCAGAAGCTGTTTTACAATTCCTCCACCCAAGAACAGTTTATCAAGAACTCACTATGCTACTTCTAACAGAAGTTCTTGATTACTCCCCTCAGCTGGTTGCTTTTGAAATCTGCTGACTAGCTTCAATCAAATTTGAAAACAGACTCAAGACCAAATTTCTTCAAGTCCCAATGTAATCCCACCCCAAAACAACCAGCTGCTGGTGGAAGACACCCAAATCCACATCTTCTATGTAGAAAAGGCAGGTATTAAGACTCACATCTTAACCGCTCCAAAAGGTAGCAGTCAATCAGTACACAGCTCCAACCCCAGCCATGGCATGTGCAGCTGCATGGCCAGCAAAAGAGGTAGAAGACAGGGGAGGCACTGCAGAGGGAAGGAGGAGAAAGATAAAGAGCATAAATCTAGTAGAATGTAGGTTTCATCAGCTCCAATGCTTAGAGAACAGTTTGTTTTTTGGAGAGCTTATTCTCTAATAAGTTTCTTCTAAAGACAGTATTTTCACAGTTGCATGCAGGTACTAACAACTTTTTCAGCCAAAAAGAATTATACTAAAGAATCTCAAACTGAAACTAAGACAGAACAGTTAAATTAGAAGTTAGCTTCAAGACAATTCACAGTTTTAATACCTAGAGACATATATATCTAGGCAGACAACCATTATAGCCAATTTCTACAGAAATATTTGCACAAATTGGAAATAATAAAAATCTGTAAGATCAAAATTTTACTGCATATCAAAAGCATCACCAGACTACTACTCTCCACTGGAAAGAACATAGGTCAAGTATCAAAAGGTTACTAGAGCTATTTATGCTGACACAGAAGTCTTTTTATCATTTTCTTTATTCACAGAATACATTTTTTGGAGATGAACCATGGCAAATTTGTTTAAAACTTTAACACTGAGATAAACTCTGACCTCTTTGCTTCCAGTTGGTTGACTGGAATTGGTAACATGATAGCATGAGTGAATTGAACTTTTATAACATTTCAATTTTAACCCATGGGCTCTTACAATATGAGCTAAACAGCCACATGAAGAGGAAAAAGCAGTATTCTTAAACTGAAACATGCCACAAGGAGTAAGGAGCAGCCTGAGGAGCATGATTGCAAGCATCACATTTCACTGTCATCTCTCATACCATGTATGGCCAAGCAGCAAACATTCCCATTTAAAAACATAAACAAAGCATATTAATTCAGATTCCAAATATAAGAGAGGACAAATTAGTATAGCTGCAAGAGTAGGAAAATTTACCTGTAAAGAAGCTACATGGTTCCAGTGAACTACCACTGTCATGCCAGAGGTTGCAGGTGCACTGGAGACATTTGTGGTCACACCAGTTCACAGTTACGAAAGTACTGATCTGAGCTGCTAAAATGCGCTACAAAAGCTATCTGCCATCAAACATGGCAATTTCAATCTAAATCTTTACTAAACATAAGTTTAGTGTGAGAGTAAAAAAGGAGGTAAAAGAAAAAAGTGTCTTGGAGGTGAATCCTGTTGCTCTCTAAATAGCACTAACAAAATGATGCTAAAAGCTTGAAGATTAAAGGTTAAGCTTTCAGCTACATCAGCCAAAAGCTTAAACAGAGCCAAATAAAAGTGATTTTACACAATTCTTCTACAAATTTTTATTCTGGAAACAAGAGATTTTCAGCATCTTCCCCAATACATGATCTATTATCACATCTAGTGGTGAATAATGTGAATACTCACAGTTAGAAACAATACTGAGAAAAGAGGTGAAGTTAACTACTAAGTGGTCGACAAATCCAGAAAACCAATCTTCCTCATACTGAAAAACTGAAGGAAGGCAGACATTTTCTCAAAATTGATGGTTCTGAAAGTTTCTTTAGAGCTGCCTCCTGCAGCACAGATGCCCAAAAACCCATTGCAAGGTATCTCCTCATTACAATATTCACGGATCGTAACAAGCTGGGTCTGTTCTTTTCTGTGAGGAGGACAGAATGCTTAGACATGAACTTCAAACGCAGTTTGTATCAAGCCAACAGTACAACAAGCTTGCTATGTGTACTGCAGTCTTTGATAATGTGATCCCATAGGCGTACCTAGCTGGTAGAAAGTGGCATGACTAAGAACACAAAGGCAAGCGATTAATTAGCCACACAGCTTGTTCCTATAAAACATAAATTTTTCACTTCTACACCCTTTCACAAATTAGTCTTTAAACTTACAAAGCAACTTTACCACAATACTCAAGTTCAGTATGAAACATAATCCTACAGGAACAATCAGGTGTTGGAGTAAAACAGTCCAGCATTTGCTCCAAGTACTTATTTTGTCTAAAGAGGTCCAATCTCAGTACAGAGGAGAATGTAAGCTCTTCCCTGAAGTTTAACAAGCAACACAACTTACTGAATCTTAGTGTGTCCAACAACAAAGTACCTCATCATGCTTGGTTTTTGGAATCTGTTATAAATACTCCATAGAATAAAATAAAAAAAAAATCCATTATACTTCAGAGGCAATATTTTCCTGTAATGCTATTGATACCTCTTTTTAATTCTAGAAGCATGTACTTTTCCCTTGCAAAACAAAATCAGTAGTCTCTTGTCTATTGGGATTCATGTCTGGGTATTCTACCTCAGAACAGAAATCTCAACATTCAAAATTCTTATATGAATCTAAATGACTCATTACTTGAGTTCATTCCATTTTAAAACATATGCAGGAAATGCTCAGAGGCATTTTATTTTTCAATTTCTCAATTCCAATTAAGAGGCTAAAACTAAAAAACCTAAAAATCCTGTTCAATCCTATTCAATTCAGACAGACTGTTGCCACTTCTGGAGACTGAAGTTCAGCACAATATGATCTTTAAATAATGAGTAGATATCATACAATATTTTAACAGAAAAAAATGTTAGAGGAATTACAGTAACAACTGACAAGTTGTAGCAACCAAACTCCAGACTGCAAATAAGTGAGAAACTTTCTGTAACCCTGGAATAACCTAGGAGCAAAACCACTACTGGGTAGCATCTACTGGAAGTAGCAAAACCCAAGGCCAGACCAAACTGCCCTGTGTAAAGGGGCATAAAGTGTGCCAACCAACTGGAATAAAAACTGATACCCACTGAATGTAAACTACTTCAGTTGCATATAAATAATGGGAGAGAAGGTGCAGAGTTAACTACTGCCCAAAACCAGACATCTGTGCCTGGTGAGTCCAGAAAGAACACAGAAAAATGGTGAGCCAAGTACTTGTTTTGCTACTGAGCAACTCACTGATACTACGTCAAAAAATAATTTTGTTCAATGATTTCAGGAATAGATATTTAACAATGCCATTAGCTATTAAGAGCCATAATACTGTTTTTCATACCTAGCTTTTACATCCAAATTTGAAAGCACCAGCCATTTTTTTGGCAGAAGCAGCTGCTAACAAAACAGCAAATTCCATAGACAAACCACATAAACTTGCTCCTATTGAAAGCCTGGTTGCTTTTGCTAAGGCCATCCAGCAGGGCAAAAATCAAATCTGAGATGGATTTTTTCCCTTTAAACCTATTTTTTATCTTCATGCACTTGTCTAAATGCTGCCTCAGCTAGAAATAGCAGTTAAACGCTTGCAAGATTTCAGCACAGACAGTAAGATCAGACTATGTGATTCCTAATACATGAATGAGCTTTCTACCAGGATGGTGAGTTTGAGGAAAAGATGCTATTGGGCACAAATACTGTGCCACACAGTCTAAAACCGAAAGAACAAAGGCTCCACTATTACTTAAGAATCGGAAAATTAGTTCTACACTGTTAACATTTAGCAAACAGCATGAAGTTCCCTGTTTCCAGGACGCTGAGGAGTTATTTGAAGCACTTATGAGCATTTGCAAATATTTTGTGTATGGCAGGTAAGCACGCTCCAAGCAGAGAGATGCATGCTTGTATGTATGTGTAACTCAACTGTAAAAATAGTAAGACTGGTTAGAGCACATGGAACCTGATCTTCTCTCCTTTATTTGGTCTTTGGGACTAGTAGTAAAGGAAAGGAATGTGCTAGTGAAGACTAAAGCAGATCACTGATACACAGCCATGGATACAAAACTGTACAAATGCTGCTGCTCTTTAAGTTATTTAATCCTTGTCAGTAACTAACACTATGTCACATGGAAAAGCCAACAAAGGAATTCTGCAGAAATAATGACACATATGAAGCCACCGCCCTCTCGTATCAAGAACACTGAATTCAGTATAACCATTTCCCAGAAAAGGAAGAAAACACAAAGCTTGTAAATTAGATATCAAAAAAAAGATTCCACTGAAACTTAAAATTTATATTTTGCTTAGTGAAATAATAATTTATCATTGTATGTGAAAAAAAGAATTAGAAACACTCCATAAATTAAAAAGCATCTATTAGCCATCACAAACGTATTAAAGTTTTCTTCTGTGCAGCTAACATGCAGACATGGCTCTAGAAAGTTTGCAAATAATAGATGTACCTGCTATAAAATCTGCTCTTTTAGGGAAAAGAGGAACGTGTTACTCACAGTACAGTACTCATCTATATTTATAAGAGAGGAAACAAAAAATATACCTACTTAGTGAAATTTCTCACACATCTTATGTCTTCAGTCATCCCAAGCTGGTGACCAGAACAAGAAGAAATATGAGACCCAATTAAAACCAGATGTACTTGCATTGTACAGTTTGCATGCAAGAAGGAACAAAACAAGTTACAAGAAAACAGCATTAGGAAAATTCAGCAAGCTTTCAGAAATGGTATGTGTTTCTATTACTAGCTTCTATTTAAATTTAAAATAACTCAAGATTTTAAATGCACAAACTACTAAGGCTGTCTCTATGAAAAATAAATCTCAATGATCCTTTCTCTCCTAGAAAGGCTAGACTTGACTGTAGAAACAAAACTGATTTTTCACACTGAAGAGTCATCTAAAATGTGTACAACATCTGAGGCACTAAGGATTTGGAAACACTAATAAAGATTTACACTTTTCCTCCTGAACTGTCTGATGTAAATCTGCATCTTCAACCTCAAACAGGAGAAGGGTAGAGACAGAGAAATGTTAAATATACCAAATCTCTCTGAATTGCTCTATCTAAAATTTCAGAAGTGTTACTATAGAAAAGCAACATAGCATATAGTGTTCAATCACCTTTTCAAAGTTTGGGGGTTTTTTTAATTAAATTCAGCACAGGCCCAGCTTCCACATTTAACTAATAAAAGGCATAAATCTATTTATTTATGCCAAGTTACTTAGTATAAATGTAATTTTAACAGAATTGTAAAAATTAAAACTGTAGACTTGGGCTCTGCTCTTACTAATGGCAGTTTACCAATTCTACTTAACAGGAAGCAGCAGATCAATCACCCCAATTTTGAATTGCCAAACATTAATGTTCTTATAGAAGACAGAAGGGAACATTCACTCTTATTTGTGTACCTCATGCTGGACTCATTGCTTGAGACTTGCTCCAAATCTTAGATCCTGTTCTCACCCCAAACTACTGTCCTGGTTGTTGTTTCTACATTGTCTGAGAGACAGAGATGGGCAGCCTAAAGGGGAGTGCCAAAACAGATTGACTGTCACAAATGCTGAAACTGACATACAGAGGCATTTTGAAGATAATTTTGATTCCAAATACTACAACGGGAATTCAAAAGGTGAGAAATATTTCAGAAAGTGCAATCACTTCCTCAATGGAGACTAAAAATCACTGGTTCCATACACCACTAATTACGGGGTTTTATTACCGCAAATCAGCATTAGAGTTTAAATCAACAGAAATAACATCCAGTGATATAGATAAAGTACAACTGTTTATCAGGTTTTTTTTTCAACAGATGAGGAATAAATGGCTGGCAAAGAAGAGGTTTAAGTGACAACTAAATATCTGAATTGGTAGAATTTGAAAATGCACACTTAAAACATTCATTGTTAACATTTTCTTAGATATAAACTTGATATTTTTCTAAACCTAAAGATGAAATAAGGCTGGAAACTTTAGCTAATGCTATTTATGAATAGCATAACCTAATATGACAGAAATGAGTTTCAAAAATCCAGCAGAGAAGGAAGCCACATTCTACCCTACTTAACCAGTTCAGCAAATGAAATGAGAAAAGACAAAGATCAAGGAACAGAAGTGACAACTTAGAAAACTGAAAATATTTTATATCAATAGTTTCATGGAAGATTAATATTTTAAGAATAAAACCCTCTAAAGATTATTAAGGCAATAGGGTTTTTTGTTTTCCAAAATCCCACTTCCCTATTTACTTAGGCATTCAAATCCATACATATCTATTATGTCCGATTTATATGCTGTATTGTAAGATATTTGGCACAGGATTTGAACACATAAATGACATTATCTCATCAATAGGCGACATCTAATTTTTTTCCCCCAAAATTCTCAAAGAATACAAATAATCAGCAATGATTGATCTGTGGCAGTATATGCCAGTAAATGCTCAGTCTACAAGTAAGTGCTTAAGAGAAAAAAAACTCCTGCTATCAAAAGCCTTCTGTTACGTTTGCATGCAGATTCAGAGTTGCTTTCTGTGTTACTGCAATTTCAAAATCTACTGGTCAAATCAGAAATAACCTCAGTTCTGTAATAAGGCTTATGACAGGTTGCATGCTCAGGCAACAGAACAGAAATTATACAAGAGAGACTTAAATCAACTGGCTAAAAGCAACCTCACTGGTACTTAACCTTTAAACTGTAATTCACTGTTGATGCAGCATCAGCAGCTATAAAAGGAAAGCCAGGCTTTCAGACCACTGAGTATAAATATGAAGTCTAGATTTTTAAAGTCAGCTAAAGCAAACAGATAAACGAACAGACCCACTCATATGCAGAAGTGCTTGTCATCTTGATGTTCATGGACAGTCCCAACTATGGGTTGGAGTCTCTCAATCCACCTGAAAGGAGACCACCTCCAAAGTTACTTCTGAAGCAGAATTGCCTCCCATCTCTGCTCAATCAGAGAATTTAACAGAAGGAGTACAGTACTGACTGGACCTGGACCAGAGATATGCAAACAGCTCCTGTTGTCACAGACAACCAAAACAATTGATGGACAATCCAGACAGATTTTACATGCAATTCCATTCCCCCTGAAAAGTGAAAAAATATGAATCTGAAGCCATAACCCACAATCCTTTATACTGCCTTAGCACTATCTTCTGTCTATTTCACTGATTACTTGCTACCTCAAGGAAAAAGTCTTCAGCATACAAAAGGAAAAAAAGGGTGCAGTGAAAAATAAACACTCAGTAGCATCAGCAATGCTACAGACAGTCTTGGAAAGTTTCTGTAGTTTATTTGCTAGCAATATTCCACGCTCAGCATGCAATTATTCCCAGAACTGCAGGTTCCCTGCTACTACCTAGCAACCATTCTTTAATGATTAGATTTGCCTTTTGTATGAACTGTTAAGTGCTGTTGTCTAGTGTCTTACTTTTCCTTGATGAATTTTGTACATTAGGATAGTCAAAATCAGCACACAGTGGTTGCTGTAGATCGCATTATTAAAAAAAAAAAAAAAAGGAATAAAATAATTGAAAATGAGAAAAAAATAAAAGGCAGATATTTTATATATTTAGCAGAAAATGGTAGTAACAGTTCATCAGACCTGTGCCTATAAACAGTTAGGAGAATTGCTACATGATTTCATCTGAGAGGTATTTACTTTTGAAAGAACTTAGTTTTAAATTCTTCATTCACTGCTTTCTGATAAGTTCTTCTGGACAGTCTGAGCAAGCAGCATTCTATAAATCTGTGCCCAAGAGTACAAAATTAAAAAAAAAAAAAATCACTTCTAATCTATTTAGGTCTGGGATAATTCCTCTAAAGATATTTGCTCTTATTTTAACTGCATTTAGAATACATTGCTCCAAGGCAACCCTTGGCCTAAAGGTTTAATATGGCCTGTAGGTTAGGCTGCAGTGACAGTAGATCCCTTCAGTGACAGCTGTTGAGTCAGAAGCAGCACTCCAAGGTTTGAGCAAAAGTTAACTGAACACAAAAGGCTTCTAGTGGCTAAACAGGTCTTGAAGTTGTAGAGTAAGTACTACAAACTTGTCTTCACACAGGTGTCTACAGTTTGATTTCTGAAATTGCTGATACAGACAACAGAAAAATAAAATCAAAGGCTATGCTTAACAACAGCTGTCTAACGTTACCAGCTCCCCAAGACACAGGCTCTCTCCTCTTTCGTAAAAGAGAGGTTTAAAAAAGATATAAAGGTGTTACTTGATAGTTCAGCAATGATTTTTTTCTGGAATGAATTACTTTGAATCTCAGCAGCCCAAGTGAAAACAACATCTCATCTGTACACTCCTCTATGCAGCAGATACTTTGATGTCCTCAAATTTCTTCCAAAACAGTTGAGCAGTTTCTTGTGTTTGTGGATCCTTTTTTCCTGGCCCATAGAGCCACTTTTCCAAATTCATGATACGTAAAGTCCAACTAAGACCAACAAAAATACCCAAAAAATTATTTGTTACTGACATTTCCACTTTTCAGCTGTTCCACTTTTATAGCTGTTCAATTAAAACTTATGTGAAAATACTCAGGCCTTGTTCATAAAGACTTCTGCAGCTCAAATACATGAAATATGGGTAAAGAGTGGGTTATTTAAAAGAAAAAAGAAACAAGCAAACAGAAGTCTGAAATTACTTTGTTGCTGAAAAACAAAAGCCAGAATTCTGAGGCTTGACAGGCAACTTTGCCATTTGCATTTCCATATCTAGTTCTCAAAGAGTCTGAGTTACTGTATGGGCTTGGGGTCAAAACATCTGAACAAGTGTAACTTAAACATTCAGTTACTGTCGTGGGAATTCTTCTGGGAAAAAAGTGATGAGCAGTGAACACTTCCTCTCCATAATGATTAAAACAAAGCAGAACTTTGGTTAAAGTTATTACCTCATGAACTCATGAAGCCACTGCTGAAAGTTCAAGATGAAGGAACTCAGGTCAGTATACAAATTGTCTTCTATCCAGAAATTTAATTTTTATTTAAATTCTTATTTTATTATTAAATCTGGCTTGGGATATTTCTTTCTTCTTTGCTCTATCAATGGGTAAATTAGTCTAAATCTAAGTGAGTTGAAATAACAAAAATTTAGAGCCAAAATGCTAAGTTACTTAACTGTACGCCAGTTCACATACAAGATAGAGAATTCCCATTTTTACACTAAATTTCAATGACACATTCTGTAGAAAAACAAAAAACACATCAAAACACAAAAACAAACCACAGTTAAGTAACACAGGAATTTTCCAAGTTACTTAGTTTCTCTCCAACTACCTGAAAGGAGGTTAGTAAGGTGGGTGTTGTTCTCTTCTCTCAGATAGAAGTGACAGAACAAGAGGAAATGGCCTCAAGTTTACCACGGGTGGTTTAGATTGGATATTAGGAAAAATTTCTTCACCTAAAGGGTTACCAAGATTTGGAACAGGCTGGCCAGGAAAGTGGTGGAGTCGTCATCCTTGGAGGTATTTAAGGACACGTGGATGCGGCACTGAGGAACATGGTTTAGTGGTGGACTTGCCAGCGTTTGATTAACGGTTGTGCTCAATGGTCCTAAAGGTCTTTCCCAAACGAAATGATTCCATGATTCTATAAATAATTGCTTAGCAGGGGGACTTCTAATTATGTATAAATTACATAAATCTGACTGAATCAAGTAAATTGCACAATTCGTAGACCATCTCAATTTCTTTGCTGATGCCATACTGTATTCCTAGCTGTTAAAACTGGTAGAACATCACTCCGAACATCATTGGGCCCATTCTGCCATCTAACTCACCACTCCACCTAACAGAAAGATACATCACCCTCTCACCACATCCCACCATCCTTTCCCAGACACCTGTGTTCAAGATAATGCAGACACTGGTTTTTTCCCCATCCTCCTCTTTGTTCTTTTGCTCCCTTCAGAATAACAGTTCTGGACATCCTGCTGCTGTTACCTAGCAGAAGATAAATGATTAAAAATGTAAGCAAGCTCTTCCTACTTCTCCTCTGAGCACTACATTCACTGACTCACTGTAGGACTGCATGCCTATTTCCAGAAGCAGCTAACATAGGAATTAGTGTAGTTCCTTATTCTGAAACCTTCACAAACTCTTAACTACCTCCTTCCTTACCTTGGTTTCCACACAAAGATATAGGAGTCACTTAGTTTTTCTAACTGCCAGCTCTCCCTGCTCTATCACTGTATGTCTTGTCTAGGCACAGCTTGAAAAGAAATGCCTCAAAATTTTGGAGGAAGCAATTAAAAAAACCCTTTTGAATTGGAAAAAAAATACTTAACTAACAAATATTAATTTTAGAAATTGCTTTGCTGTTCTTCTGAACTATCACCCAAGAGAAGTTATATCAGTTTTGCTGAATTTTGCTCATAGACAATTGATTTACAGCATAGTCAGTAAATAATCCCTGTTGCCTCCTGCTTGCTCTTTGAGACACAGAAATTCACTTACAGAAAGAGTATAAGGCCACAGGCTCTTGATGATCACATGCAAAATGTCTGAGTATATTGGGAAACCTATGCAAAATCCTAACTAAAACCTCATGCTTTCATGGGTCAGGCAAGCAGTGATGTTTCAGGTTCTATCCTCCCTCCCCCTGAGGAAAAGAAGTCTGAGGAGGAAAGTCAAACAAAACATTATATTTATTCAAAGTCTTCATGAAAGCAAATTACTCATCTTAAGGCATATCTGTACCCAGCATTTAACAGAAAAACTCTGTGAAGACAGGCTGCATGGATCCTATAGAAGACAAGCACAACTCCTTAAATTCAAGACATGCTCAAATTTGAGTTCACACATTTACAGACAAAAAAACCCCTGAAGATTTACTTATGAAATCTAATGTTTTAAAGATACTGTACTTTGTTAGTGGAACACTGTGTAAGTAAAACGTAAGTAAAGAATAAAACAAGTAAAAATCTTCATCTTTTCAAAACTCTGTCTGTGAAATTGCATATTGTAGAAGCAATGATTAATGTCACTGTACTAACACTTAAACATTGCATTACACTATTTCTTCTTGTGAGCAAGTATCAACAGATACATCACATCAGACATTAAAAATTACTGAATTGAAGAAAGCAGTGATTTTTTACAAGGCTGCCTTTTAATTTTATAATCTTTTCAGCATGCTCTAAAAACTTACTTGTTTATGATTCTTATTCCCTGTCCTATCAATTTAGCTCTTCTTTCTATAATGTGAATTAATTCCTGTACTATCATGCTCTGGGCTGTCTCCAACTCATCCAGAAAAAATTCTGTGTTTGGAGGGAATGAAGAAAAGCTTATCTTTTCCAATAAGCTTGTTCAGCAAACAAAGCCTAGGTCCACAAACATGTTAGTTATGCTAAGATTCTGACTAAAGATTTCCTTCTTCTCTACTGTGTCTCCTTACTAATTCCATACATTTTAAGTTCCTTCTGAGCAAGAAAATAATTCAATTCTACATAAAAAAAATATTTACTTTTAGTAAAGCAGGACAGTATACAACGTCATTCATGTAATTTCAAATCTGTATCTATCTGCAGTAAGAAAACAGTTATAACCTTCACTCAGCTAACAAAGACACAACAAGCCACTGGAATATCAAGGGAATCAGAAGTCCTACTGGAAAGCCCTTTGCCTTCATTTCACCGTGGTTTCACCTACCACTTTGGAACTGGGGCTTTTCTTTGCTTGTGCATACACAGCTTTTTAGTTTTTTAGTTTTCCCTATTACACTGTCTTTATCTCAACTCCTGACTTTTCCCCTTTTTTACCCTTCTAATTCTCTCCCCCATGCTGCTGCATGGAATTAAGCACGTGGCTACGTGGGGTGTAAATGCCCATCAGGGTTTACCCACAACAAGAACATTTAAGCAGATTTTTTACTTGCTGGTATAGTCAGCGTATAGGGTTAATATACAGCCACTTACAGGAAAGCACAAGTCTTTGCATTTCGGAACAAAAACTTTCATGCCTGCAGTTATTTTTAATGTGTTCAATCTTACTTTAAGAACCTTTCCAGGAGAACAACATTTCTGGGGGGAAAAAAAAAGGTTAGGCTGCTACAAGATAGATGTCACCATTTTTCTCTCTCAAATTATTTAATTCAGACAAAAAAATAGGAAATAATCCAATGGGAAAAAAAAAAAACAAACCAGGAAGTAATAGGCAATATGAAGCATTGCTATGAGAATCTCAATCATCCATGGGATTTGCCTGCTTTTAGAGACAGAACAGAACCCATAGGTAGGCTAAGAGCATATTCTTCATTCCCATTATGCTGCAAGATTACATATGCATTGCATATTTTTAATAGATCAAAACTGGATATATATATGCTTATATATACTTTTATATGCTGAATGCAACTTAAAAAAAGAAAAAAAAAGGCACACACAGACTCCAGTTAAACAAAACTTTTTTGTTTGTTGCTTTTTGTAGTGTCAACATCTACACACAAACAGATATGATGACTACTTACAATTTTAATAAACACTCAAACCGAAAGGCAGACAGTACCTAATGTCTGCCCATGACCTGAAGCACATATGCCACTCTACAAGGGTTTGATTTCAAGATATAAATAACTGGTAGAGGTATACAAGAATCTGTATAGTTCAGCATATATCATGGCTTACACTGGACAGACAAAAAGTCTACAAAACAGATGCTGGTTTGGGAGAAAAAAACCAAAAAGCCCTTCTTTCTCAAGAAAAACCCTTAACTTGAAAATTAATACATTTTCCTGTATTGCAATGGAGGACAAATGTTGTTTTCCACTCCAAAATAAGCATGGGAACTCAAGTTCCAAACCTTACAAGTCACTTGCACCTTCAAGCTATGCTGCAAGGTTTACTTCTGCTGTTTACTTGTTTATGTGGCTTTTTAAATGAATGTGAGATAAATACTGCAATGACAAGCTTCTGCACACAGACTGGAGTAAAACCCTGCCAATTCACTGTATCATGGAAATTAAAAACAATATGTGATTTTGTATTTTAAGACACTCTCTTATCTGAAGTTGCCGTAAGAAACATGAGCGAGGAGTGTAATTCCAAGGAAGTCACTGTTTATTAGTCTTGGGTGCTTCTAAAAGGTTCTCTGAAAGCCTCTTCCTGATTTTTAAGCAAAGTACCATTGCATTTTCTTTGGCAGGACCTCAGGCTGAAGAACTACATGGATCACTTAGATTTCAGCATCTACCAGTTAAATTTATGCATAGATAGCCAGGATACTACCGAGACTTCTTTTCAAATCTTCACTTCCATGTTATCAACAAAAAGAAAATACCATAGAAGGGGAAAAAGTGAGTGGATCATTTACTGAATACTCCACCCATACAACTGGCAAAAAACTGTAACTGGTTTTTGTGATAATTATTTATCTGGAGCTAAGAGGAAATAAGGCTGACCAAACCAAGGTTAGTCAGGATTTTGATACCCAACAGAGATATATCACATCCAATCACATTTAACCATATATTCAAGTTTAAATCTGGTACCAGTTAGGCTTCCTATTAGAAAAGGCAGGGGAAATGGAGGGAAGGAAAGAGGAAGTGGTTTTAAATGACACTTTGCTCTTTGGATACCACTGAGAAAGAAAATCTTCCTCAAGGTTGAGGCAGTGTTCAATCCTCAACCACTGGGTGAACAAAACACAGGATAGGAAAGAAACGTCTGTCTTTAATTACAGAATACGGTTGTTTTAGTTTCCTGTTTCCAATCTTACCAAAGGTATGTTTTGTGTTTAAAATCATATAAAATGTTTAACCACAGGGGTCTAATGAAAAGGTCCTGAATCTTAGAGACACACAGGAACTTGTATCTCAAATTTCTTGAGCTACTCAACTCCCTTATTCAGAACTGCTGATATCCTCTTCACAACATCTGTCCATAAATTTCATGTCTGATAAATACCAGGCTCATCACAGCTGAGGGTACAAAATACTTCTCTGCTGGTATCAGTTGTTCTAAAGAAAAAAATTTTGAGAGTTCTCTGAAACATCCAACAGTCAGGTGCAGAACCTGATAGACTGTGTACAAACTGATGCCTGCCTGATCTTCTTGTTCATTTGTTTGCTTTTAGCAATAAATTAATAGAACTCACAGTTCAGAAGCAACAATGTCTAAAGGTTACTGCATGTGACTCCCGATGCAGTAAGTTTTGTATCATCTTAATGGAGCAAAAATACATCTACCTACATTTTTCTCAGTCTCATGATATAACAAGACAAAGGGTATTGATAAAGAAAGAAGTGGCAGTGTGTCTGCCTGGTAGCTTAAGACATACTGAGATCTAAATTGCTCCAAAACCCTATCCAGGTATCATACATCAGCTTTGAAATTACCTTCGTAACAACCATCACCATGGGAGTGTGGGCAGCTCAGATACCAGAAACTTTTCAGAAGGGCCCTTGCAAACTAAACCATTCAATGATTCACACTTACGATTATTCACTTGTGCCAAAAGAGACACTAAGGCTTCATTAGTATCTCCATCAATGATAAAAAGCACAAGTTTTGACAACTGACAGTTTACACATGCTGTATTCACCGTCCCATTTTCTGAATACCTACTCTTTGTTGTTCTCTTATAATGGTTTACAGGTTGAAGTATGAGGCCTCTAAAGTATATTGAAGCGTTTTGGACTCCCACTAACACAATTTGTGCTATTTCCAGAACTTTTGTTTTTCATGCATGGAAAATAGTAAAAGTGCTTCTACTGATATGCTACCAACTCATTGTTACTGACAGAAACTGTCTGTTTTTATACAAAAGAAAGGCTTAAATAAAAACCACTATTAGGCCCTAGAACAGTAGGTAAATTAGGCACATTCTTAGTTTTGAACACAATCGGTTCTTCATAAAAGTCAATGGCACTGTAGTGAAAGTATTGTTACACAAGAACTCCAGTTAACAGAATATATTCCTTCAATGTCAGAGCAATTACAACCAAAGGAAAGCTCTCTGCACACAGTTATGTTTAGTAAAGTACACTGAAACACTCCTCCAAACATCTTGGTGGCAGTTTTGATTGGAATAAAAAAACAAGTCCCAAAATCAAAACTCACCTTATTTCCACATGAACAAACAGCTGATCAAAAGCATCACGTGTTTCAGTGGAATCAGGATTCCACTTCTTCGCTCTCCACCAGATGTAGTAAAGAAGACCACTGCTGCAATAGACTACTACAAGCCCTGAATAATCCAAAAGAAGAGCTGAGCTCTGAGATCTTCCTTGAACATCTACTTTAAGACAACACTCATGAAGCAATGAAGGATCAGCTGTGTGCTAGGGACACAAGCTGCGCAGAACTCACTGCAACACACGTACTACCCTTAAATTCCTGTCTCTTTGATCCACTGGATGAATTTTCCAGACATACTCCCTCCCCTGCTTACTCCAAATTTCCTTCAGGAGTGTCCATCTTTCTGTGCACAAGAAGGCACACAATCCTTTTGTGATTATTACAATTTAAGGTTAATGTACTTCCACAGTTTAAAGCAGTATCATAAGTAGTCAAAACACAAGTTCAAAGGTACATATGTACTTTTTAAAACACTTAGAAGCAAATAAAACCCAGGTCACACAAAATCCTGGTTTATTTTAAAAGTTAATATGATATTATTTTAAGGTACTGTTGGACAGAATTCTAAGTAGCTGCCATGCCTACATTTCTCTGATAGACAAAGGAATAATACTGCTCTCAATCATAAAGAAATCTTAATGTTTTTGCTATTCTACACAATCTTTGCTTTCGTACTTCATGAAAAAAAATATTGTGTGGGAGAACTGGAAATTCACAGAGCTTTCTTAAATCACTGAGTAAAGGATGAAAAGAAAAACCTGAATTCTCTGAATTCATTACTACTGAAATCAGAGGATGCATTAAATAAAGATAAATTCAGCTTCTTTGTATGTAATTGTTGCACCAATGCCCATCTAATATGAAAAAAGTAATCTGACTAGTTAAACAAACAGAGGTGGTTTTATCCTTGCTTTTATTTGTTTCCACCATTTTTTATTGCAGGCATTACAGGGCTTTATCCAGCACATGTTCCCACAGCCTCAACGATGTGAAACATGGTTGCTCAACTTTACATCATCTTCCCAAAAAAGATGACAAGACAGTCCTGGAATACTTTTACAGGTAGATACTGATGTCAACATAAGCTTTCAACATTTTTTACTTAGGAGATAAACACACGGATACTCCATGATTTCATTCTGCAAGTGGAAGACTAACTCCTTAGTGGAAAAATACTAACAAATGATCAATAGTGAGCACCTATACTCTCATCTTTAGACATTCTTTAAGTTACTGAATTCCCCTTCTGAACATCCACTGCTTGGCAGGGAGCTCACAGCGAAGCAGCAAAAGCAAACACATACACAACACATTGGAAAAACAGGCTCCTTTCAGCTGAGCTGACACAGGAACACAAGTGCAGATCCTATAACACAGCTTTGTGGAAAACTACCCAGCACCATGCACTTGAACAACATAAAACTCACACTTAGGAACAGATTTAATCAGCATTTTTTTTCCAGTAATATTTGATGGGATAAGCAAAACACAGGGGAGAAAAGAAGACATTAAGAACAGACCTCTTTGATGTTTTCTATCCAGCATCTTACCAAAAAAAGATTACTCAATCGGTTGTTTAGGACTGAATAACAGTTTAAGACAAACAGCAACCCTTCTGCTCCATGACACAACAGTGTAAAATATTGGCAGTCAAGGCTATGCCCGCTGTCCCCAACAGAATTAATGCTACGCATATAAGGAACATGCACCTGCAATCTCCAATACATTTCTGTACTGAACAAAATTAACACAAAGAATAAAAACATTTTAGAATTGACAGGAACTACACGAAATAACTAGACATTGCAAATGACATTTGCATTTTGTAAAGGACATTACCTGGCCTGATTTATTTCTACTTTCCAAAAAAAAAATCCCACTTCTTCCCGTAAGAGTCTTTTTATTTTGTTCACCAATTTAGTTATGTCATTAATATCAAAGATCGCCATCTGTTGTGTATGAAAAGGATGAAAACAATTCAGGAATGTCAGTGAAAGTGAATGTTATTTGCACTTCAGCAGATCATCACAAGTTATCCCATCTGCAGCTGCAAGCTCATGCATGTCACCTGTCTTAAATGAGAAACACTGTAATAGCTCACTTCTACCTTTCTTTTCCATCTCAAGCAGAGAAGTTTCATATTTAATGTATGAAACAAGAAATGATGAAACGATCTTTCCAAAACACATACAGTCTAACAAATAAGCAAAAGACTTGCAAAATAATTTGTAATGATGTCTGAAATAGCGAGGTCCAAAATTACATGACATATTCCCTTTAGTCTATATGTCACTTCTTCCATTTGGTTTTTTTGTTTCTTTTAATTTTAGTGAAACTGTTTAGGTAAGAAATGACTAGTCAAAATAAATAAATTCTGCTCATTGATTCAGAGCAGAATTCAAAGGAATGTGAGATCATACAACTTAGGGGGAAAAAAATTATGTGCAACAATAAGGAAGACTTCCATGCACTTTTAATTAAACTCTGATAATTCATTCTTGGGGAAAAATCTCAAATTAAGAACAGTCATGCAAAGTAGAGGGATCCATCTAAAAAAAAATCCTACCATAATTTACAGCATTCATAACATTCAAGGGGAAGTTCAGATGGAAATTAGGGAAATGTTCTTCATTGAGAGGATGATTGGTCACTGGAACAGGGATGTGGTTATGGCATCAAGCCTGCCAGAGATCATGGAATGCCTAGATGCTGCTCTTAGTTATACGGTTTAGTTTCAGGTAGTCCTGAGAACATCAGGGAGTTGGACTCAATGATTCTTACAGTTCCCTTCCAACTTGAGATATTCTATGATTAACTCAGCTATTCCAGGTGCTAAAAATAAATACGCAATTAACTGTTCTTCTAGAGCTACAGACCTCATACATTATCTCCACCTAAATTCCTAGGCAGGGGGAAAGACATAGCCGAGACCTCTTCAGAGAGGTCCAAAACTAAGTTTACAGTACAGGCGCAAAGCAAAAAAAAACCCCAAACCAAAAAACAAAACAAAAACCCCACAAAAATAAACAAACAATCAAACCCCAAACAAACAAAAAAATACCTTAAATTTATTTAGTTTATCTGAACATTTCCATTGGAGAAACTATTCAAACACTAAAGAGTTCAGCACACCCACTAGGATTTCAAGGAAAGATTAAGAATTTCTTTGACTTTTGAAATGCATTATGGCTGTGTTTTTTCTTTTATTTAAGGAAAAGAAGAATAAACCTCCCCAAATACTGAACTAGAAAACCTGGGATTCATATCCACTTTAGTGCATTTGCTGCCTTAATGTCTATTTTAAGATTCATATTCATTCTAATACAGTTCTACTTCCATAAAGTAAAACAAGAAATTGTCTTATTGCTAGTTTCCCAAATGGGCATCAGAGTCCTGAATTCAACTAAAATACTTTTGGAAAATCTTAAGATCCAGTCTGTTCCCTGTTCCCCCTGTTTTACAAGGGCAAAAGCCCCAAAGAACTCAGAGATCTACAAATATAACATTGTAAGCTTCCTGTGACAGGCATCCTTTCTTCTGAATTTACACAGCACTTTGCACAGGAAATCATCATAGACTCACAAGCAGAACATGTAATTATTGTATAAGACAAAACAAAAACCCAGTTTATATGAAAAATTTGATGCCCACAAAAGGTTCTAGATCACCAGGTAGGAAAATGAAAATTCTATTCAAAAGGCCAGTAATGTAAGCATCCTCTTCACTTCAGATTTTTGCAGCTGCTATTGAGCACCAAACATGCCTGAAGATCATCAAAGATAAGGAGCAACATCTTCACTCAAATATTTGCATATTCTCTGTGGTGTCCCTTCCAGCAGTAAGCTTTCAGGAAGAAACTTATTGACCAACTTCAGCTCCAAATTTTCTTCCAGTCTCACCACCATGTGCAAGCTTTTCATTCCAGGAAACAAAACTAGGAAGGTCAGTGCATGAACATTGCTTTTCTTAAGCTACATGCTCAAGCCCACAGGTCCATTTCTTCCACTTGCATGGAGCAGAATTTTTTAAATGTTTTGTTGCACAGTGCAGCAATAGTATTATGTCAAACAGACCTTTAAAACAACATTTCATCGCTTTCAAAGGGAATGGCCTTAGCAAGATGACTCTAAAATACAATTCTCCCCAAAACATCATTACTATTAAAGACAAGCTCTTTATACCATGCATACAAGAATGCAGAATACAGCCCTGTGACTGAAATAGGCTGGAGCTGAAAGACCTTGTACTAAGGCCAGGATTAACTAGAGAACCAAAACATCAACTGCTTGTACAAACTGTAATTTTAACACGACGATACAAAGAAAAAAAAAAAAGGAGGGAAAAGGCCTTTCTTGCTAGTTAGGGCACCAAAATATGCCCAGGGTTCATAACCTTCAGATTCTTTCAGATTCTAAACAGCAGCATCAAATGATAGGGGATTTTTCATGTATTTGAGGCAAGGCAATCACCATATATTTATAGATCATAAAATGGTTCATAGAACCATAGAATGGATAAGAAGGAACCTTAAAGATAATCTAGTTCCAGGCCCCCTGCCATGAGACAGAAAATTTATTATTTAGTGCATGAGTTTTTTCCTAAATTTGACAAAAGTTTCACACTCTGACTTGGCAGGTCACTGAAGAGTTAAAATACGATGCAGCAAACTCTGCCTGGTACTTTAGCGATGGCTATCCAACACTTAACAGACCAAATCCCACCTGTAACAGAAGTGCTGCGTTTTCAACAGGAAGGCTGTTGTTTTACCCACTGTCTAACTCCATATTTGGCCATGGTCTTGAATCTAACCAAACATACTTTAGTTTCAGTTTGAGCTGAGAGCTTGATTTCCTCCTCTGTCTCGGACGGGCAGAATGTGTTGCTATTAGTAGAGGCAGTAGCAACATGGACTTTAAATGGCTTCATCTCAGGCACAAGCACAGGATGCACACACACTGCTGTATCACGGTGTCAGCAAATGCTCCCGTAAGCTTATCTCTCAGCATATGCAACTACGTCGGTATTTCAAGCACTTCTGTCAATTCACGGGCAGCTCTGAAAGCTTTCTGGCTTTCACGAACACCCTGAAACATTGTTTCGTACACTTCTGTATTTTATTTCTCCTTTCGCTCGGGGAAGGGAAAGAGGCGGGGGTAGGGGTTGGGGGGGGGGGGGGTGAGGGGGAGGCGGGGAGAAACACGCTCTGGTGAGAATGCCCCGATCAGGAAAACGCCATGAACAGCGGGTTTGGTTCCTCCTTCCCATCAGAATCATGATGGCTTTGGCACTCCAGACACGTGTAAGGCTCCTTCATCGGTGCCACGTACGGCGAGCGCACACCTGGTGTACAAGGGGCCCCGGCTTCCCAGAGTCAGTGAGACCCCGGCCGGGCAGCGAGAAGCGCAACAGCGCCGAAAAAGCGAGGGAACTCCTCTCGCCTCGCTCGTTCAAGACACCTATGCCTAATTAACCTGAGACAATTTTCAAGCCGCGGACCACGGGGGCAGCACGACTACGAAGCCTCTCCTGGTTCCTCTGGGCAAGCAGCTCCCGCCGGACGCGCCTCCGCCGGGAGGCCCCGCGGCCCCGTCCCGGGCGCCGGCGGCCGCCCGGGTACTCACCGCTGGGAAAGGGCTCCATCTTCCTCCCGGAGTCCGCTCTCAGCGGAGGCGCTGCCACAGCTCTTCACTCCTCCTCCTGCTGCCGCCGCATACTCCCAGGATAGGCTCAGCCCTGCCCACCGCCAGCACCGCCCCGCAGGGGCCGCAGAGGGATCAGCCCGCGACTCCCTCCCTGCTCAGCAGCTTTTTCAGGAGAAGGAGCTCCTGCCAGCCAGCACCCGCCGCTGCCTCGGCGCTCACTTCCTCCTCACGCCTGCCTGGGCCCCGCGGCACCGCCTCCTCCCCGCATGGGCCCGCCTCACGCCGGGGATGCCGCGGTGGGCGCCGGACCTTGAGGGAGCGAGTGTCGGAATGTGGCGTCCCGTGGGCCGCTCCGCAGAGCGGGATGACCCGGCGGCACCCGGGCCCGCTGCGCGGCGGCCACGCAGGCCGTGGCGGTGCCGCCGGGCCGGCTGTGCCTGCGTCTCCGTGCCGTGCGCCTTCCGTCGCAATTTAACCTTTTTATTTAAACAAATAAATAAATAATTCCCGTATCATCCAGTACTGTTCTGCTGTGCAAGATGCAAGAATCAAAAGGCACAACCGGCTGTGTGAAATGTGACCAAATGCTACTACAAAGAAAGACTGGATAGTGTTCAGGAACCAAACACAAGAGACTGAAACAATGAATTATTCAAACCGGACCTGGTATTTGTGAAAGAGAGCCAGGCATCCGTGGTGGATGTCACCATGAAATACAAATGTATTGAAACATCTTTAGAAGTGGCTGCTGTGGAAAAGGCAGATAAGTACAAACATCTTCAAGAACAAATTCAAGTAAAAACCCGCTACAAATACTGTGTTTACGGGTTTTCCACTTGGCACATGTGGGAAGCAGCATCATGGCAATTACAAACTTTCTAAGGCCCTGGATCTCTCCAGCTCGAGGCAAGAGAGGACTGCCCATGCTTTGGTTTCCAGTGCACTTTTTACTTCTATGGACATTGTGTACATGTTTGCTAGTAAAGCATGTAGTATTGTATCATCTTAACCTATGTAATATTTAATATCTACATAACATCTTGTACTACTGTGGTTATTGTAGTATGTATTCATATCTATAATAAAGTATTGATAGGTGACAGTAACACCTGCGGGCAACCCCTCTCCCCCCAGAGGAGTTGGGACACAAGAGACAAAAGTTTGTGATTATGGCTGAACATCAACAAAGATTGAAAGTGAACACCATGAACATAAAGCCACTTCAATCCTCTTGATATTGGGGAGGGATTGTAGGTAGAGCTGCAAAAGGAATCATGGTGCAATATGTCACATACCATCACTTTGGGACAAAATTTTCCTGATGTTGGTCAAGGTAGCTGGGCCATCTACACTTAACCTGGAAAAGGAACGTATAGAAATTATATGTGTTCAATACATAGCCTCATTACTACTTGCCTGTCCCCTGCTACCCGGCAGCTATGCTTCGGCTCTCAGGTGATTGACTGGCTAGCTTTTTTCTTAATACAGGAGATTTTTAGACACTGATTTTTGGGAAAGCAGAAAATATAAGTTGATTACTTCCAAAGAACACAAATTTAATGGACCAATATTTATTTAAAAAATGAAAAAAACTGAATTTAATTGTTCTTTGGGTAAAGAAAGCGACAAAGGCCAGGGGTCCACAATAGCCTAGGCAGTAGTGCAGCCCTGTACCTCTTCTGTGTGTTTCATAAACCTAGAAGTGCACTTTTTCACACATGATCATGTTTCACAGACTTAGTTATGATAACAACCTTGTAGCACAATCTAGGTCAATATCATGTTTCACACTAAGTCCTTGGAGTTTAACATTGGCCCGAATGCTGGGCACAGAGCTGTATGAATTTTAATAACCATTTACATATTCTCAGACACCCCTTAACATACCACAACAGCCCATCCTCAAAAGAAAAACTTCTTAAAATTATTAAATCATCAAATAATTTCTTTTAATAGGGTGACATGTCTCAAGAGCTTTCTTTTCAAAGCACTGACCCTGTCTGGCCTATATTTAAATATATTAAAGAAACATTAATACCTATATAGCTAACTTTGCTGGGATTCTACACAGTGTCATGCAGAGGCTGCAGAGAGGCCTGAATGGTGATTTTTGAGCACCTTATCGCTTGCTTTCACCATTCTCCATTTCTACCAATCAAAACCCCTTAATTAGCATAATACATTTTTGTGAAGAGAAAAGCTAAAATAAGATAATGCTCCATTATATGTAGAGAGATTTCCATATCCAGATTTTCCTATTAACATCAAGTTTTAAGATAATACAATGGGAATTAGTCATAAAGGAGAAGTCAGGTACAGAGCTCATTTCTCAGTAGCACTATTTGTACTATGGTAGAAGAATTAGGGTTTTGCTGTAGTTTTGTATAACATCATTTAGAAAAAAAATTGAATGGATTTGGAGGTCCATCTTTGCTCATGTTGGTAAAAATCTAGAATTTCTACAATATGATTTTTTTAAAAAGTGGGTCTAAAAGTTACAGGTCCTTTTCACTATAAAATAAATACAGTTTTTAGTTATAGCTTGTGAGTGCTTTATAAAAGTGAAGAATTTTAAACTGGTTCTTTTTTTCAGATTTTAAGTCAACTATTATCACAATTTTTTTGGGTTTTTTTTTTGGTTTTTTTTTTTTAAGATGCAGAGTAAAACATTTCTTTCATTAAATATAAATATATCCTAAATATATCCTTGGAGCATCTGCAATAACCTGTATTGTGCCTTAGTTTGGTAGCTTCCATTTAGCAATATCTTTATTGAGACTTTTTCATGGGTTAAAATATGTTTGCCAGCAACCCTTCACCTTTTTCATCTTTGAAGACAAGCTATCTCTGAAGAATGCTTTAGATCTTTCAGCTTTTAAACACCTGAAAACATGACTCAGACTGTCTTTTCCGGTTTATTTTTTCTGGTGAAGGCCACAGATATTTCATGAACAGTACAAGTGTCAGTAGACACTTGGGTGCTTTTGACCCAGTGGAAAGTTTTCAATTGTTTTCAACCTGATCTGCACATAAGAAGCAATTACACACAGTAAAGCTTTGTAGCTGAGAAGTTGCCAAGCCTCCAGGGGTTGGAAGGTGAGGGTTCATCAGTCTTGCTAAAACATGTCAGAAGTAGCCCAGACTCAGGTGTGGAACTGGTGAATCATTTGGCTGACAACCTTAAAATAAGATGAAAAAATTGTCCCAACAAATACTTGTGCCTAAAGCTTGAGCCGAGAGATAAGGGATGGGGAAGTTCTTTTTATTTGTTGACTGAAGTGGTTAATACTACTGATTAATATGTTAACTTCTTCCTTAATGTGAGGTTTTGTATTTAAAGCCAAAATTGGGTCTTTGGTGTGCACACCACTCTGAACAAATGTGAAACACTCATCCCCTGCCAGCAGGAACTACAGCTGCTTGTAACTGCTGTCCACTCAGAGTACTGTCCCAAGCAATCCATAGCACTGTGTATCCAAAATAAATATCCTTATCTATGCGTCTATGTATTTCTACAGGTGTAACCAGTTAAATCATTTAAGTAAATAGTTTTGTGAACAGTGGAGCTAAATGAGGCATGGTTGTTTTCGCATATCTTAACTTGTTGCAGATTCTTGCTAGGCGAAGCAGCTGCTCCCACAGAAGCGTCACTGCTATGTGCTTTATGTTGCCTTACGGTTGTACCTTTCAGCAATACTTCCTAGATTTATGTTCCTCTTTTAAATAGAGTGTGGTTAAGTTTACACTGTTACCTTGCCTCTCTCCACATCTCTTTCAGAAACTTTAGGACCACTGTGTATTTTCTTAGAATTCAGCAAACCATTTATTCTCTGCAGCCTAGAACAAGGATTTGACCTGGTGCCCAGTCCCAGCTGCAGTCCCTTTCTCAATAGACATGTAGAAATAAATATGTGGCACGTGAGCCTTTGGATGGATTACAGTCCTACATTACAGATAAAAAACCCCCAAGCTATTGTAAGGAAGAGTCATAGCAGGGTTAGGACACTAGAACATTTTACTGTACTATAGTCACTTTGCCATAAATGCTTTTCTTGTTTCTCTGATTTCCTTTAATTCATAAAAATAAATAAGCTACTGTAAGAACTTTCAGGTCCCAAAATTAAACCAGTGTATTTTTCCCTTTCTCTTGGAATATTACTAGTATGTTTATATCTCAATCTAAAGACCTTCATCCAGTGTTTCATTTCTTTAAAAAAGCATGTACTAGCTAGAAACTATCATGTACTATAAATATATCCACCAGGTAGCACAGAAGTAATTTGCCAGTTTTTGTGCCCAGAATGCTATGGGGAATGATGCAAAAGTTGCTTTTTCCATAGGTGAAATTAGTGTGATGATTTAGGCAGATTTAGCAGCTTACTACTTTCCAAAATGGCAATGTCCTCTTCCCTGCTTAGTTCTTGCCTCATGTTTCACTGCTTACCTTACACCAACACTAATGCTTGTTATATTCCTCTATGGGCTGATTTCAACTCTTCAGCTGCCTAATCTAGCTGAAAACTAATTCACCAAAATAATGGATAATTTAATTTTGGGTTATAGTTTTATCAGAATCTGCAAAGTATCTGGATAACAATAGCAAAAAGACGACTCATAAATGCACAGCTAAGCAACCTCAGCTGAGAACTCTCCTCTGCTTCCAGTGATAAACTGTCTATGCCAATCTGCCACTTAGGGTTCTGTTCTTCAGCTGATCCATTGATCATCCCTAGATTTGTCTCTCTTTCCAGTGATTCTATTCTCAGCTCAGCTCGAGAAACAGTCACTTCCTCTTATCCACCATTAATTGAAGCTATATTGCATTGAAAATAACCATTCTTAAATATTGAGAAAAAATGGTAGCAAATTGATTCACTAAGACAGAACTTTTATACAGTACGAAGTCTGCCCAGAATAAATCCACACTGAGCATTTTAAAGGCACTTAGTATTGAAAACACTTTTTCTTATTGAAGTCAACAGTAAATTACATCAACAGCAGTAAAGCAACAATGGTTGTGGATTTTGAGAACTTCAATTACTGTGCTTAATGAACAAGATATAAAAAGGATGCTTAATAAATAAGAGATAAACATAAGTATCCCATTTTTATAGCCACAATAACACTGGAATTTAAGAAGGTATCCATGCTTGTGGCTCATCTCTGAAGTACCTCATTAAGCAACTAAATAGTATTATTTTCTCCTTTTCCAAAACTCCTCTCCAAAACTGGAGAGCTGGTGAAGAACTATGTCTGAAATTATCAACCACTTATCAGATGCAGTGCAAAACTAGCACTATTTATTTAATGTATTTTTATTAATATATTTATTAATTTTTGTCTAGTACTATGAAGTTAAGTGATGTAAATCAGAGAAGTATTGAATATGATAAATATGAAATTGATGAACCATCTAAAGTAACTTTGCTATTGATATGCTGTGTTCTGTGAACCTGCTTACCATAAGGTATTTGGCTGATTCATGTGTTCTCGATCTTCCATAAAGCAGAAGCAAGCACAAGGCGTAGTGGAATGGTCATTGTAACACATCCATATTATTACATATACTTCTCTGAAGTGTTCAGTGTTGACATCCCTAATTTGATTCTATTTGCACAGGGCAATGAGGGCAAAACCCCTTGCACCTATTAAAAAGATTATAAAAGAAAAATGTGAGAAAACAGTGTGCATAACACTTCTGTAGTAAATAGTGTACTTTAGTGATGATCTGTCATAGTCTTGAATTATTTAGAAAGCTGTAGACCTTTTACTTGCTACAAAAATGTAGCCTTCAGTCAGATAGCATATGTAACAGGGTAGAGAACATACCCTATGCTAAACAAGGTGCACATGCCAGTGGCATTTATTAAGCCATGGTGATCTAACTTACAGCATCTCAAGACAACAAGAAAGTATAAAGTCTTGCCAAGGTGTTTGAGCTCTAATTCAAGTATATATTCAGAAACTAGAGTTCTTTCCACTTGCCTGTAGTGAATTTTTCAGTGGTGTGTTTATTTCACTGAAAGTATATCCACGTGTTGGCAGTGTTCCTTTAAAAACAAATCTTTGAGAAAGGCAGGTAGCAAATGACCTGGTAACACCGTGTTGAAGAGACATATCATTGTTTCTAATTAAACATTGTAATTACGTTACTAAGTTTTTAAATAAAAAGTGGAAACAATTTCAGATATTAATACAATCCTTTTATTTTCTCTCTTTTAAGGAATAATGCTTAAATGGTAATGCTTTAATTCTAAATGCTAATGCTTCAATCTTAATGCTTTTAGCCCCTTTTTATTCCTGTTATCCATTCTAAGCAGTGGATTGAACTTAATGGGGTTTTTGTGCTGCTGCTTGATGCTAGTTATGTGCTATTTTGAGAAACTAGCTATAGAATTGTTGCTGATATTAAAATTATAGTCTACATCTGTCCTTTGAAAAGTCTCTGTTCATACATTTTTTCCACAACCACATTAAGAAATACCGATTTTGTGTGATTCTTCTTATTAGAGTAGCAGTATGTTTACAAGACTTCTGCAGAGAAAGTAAATGCTGTCTGAGTCACAAAACAGTGCAGTGAATACTTGTGGGTAAGATATATGATCACACACACAGAGGTGTGTGAACTTTGCAGCTGATGGCAGATAGGAAAGATAGCTCTGGGTAGTGTACAAAAACATTAATTTAAAATCCACTGGCCATTTGGTCAGGCTAACTTTGACCCAGAATATTATATAGATGTGAAATGATAGACAATCCAAATAGCTGAAAAGCACATAATTTACCGGACAGGTATCACTAGCAGTTAGCAAAACTTGGTATGGATTAGAAATTCATAATCCTCCCACCTCTGCCTCCAAATGCAGGGAATAATTACCAGTAATGAAAGCAGCAGCACTGCACGAAACTGTTTCTAGACATAAGACATAGTACTGGATAATGACATTTTATCTGGAAAGGGAAGGGGAAAGGGAAGTGCAAGGGAAAGGGAAAGGGGAAGGGAAGGGGAAGGGGAAAGGAGAGGGAAGGGGAAGATACAATTCTCTAAAACAACTAACTGCAAGTGTGCTTATGCAATTACTAGCCTGGTGTTGCAACATCCTAGCTTGTTTTCCAAAATACCCACAGCATGTCTGCACTTATCAGTCCCTATCATAATTAAAACACCATTCTTTCTATCCTACTCTCTCCACCCACTTCATTAACCTCAATAGTATAGGAAACCTATGCAGAAAACCTAAGCCACTGTTTAGTAACCAAGCTCCTAAGAATGGGATATGGAGAACAGCTCACTTGAACCCTACAACTTTGAACTTTTCACACTAACCCCGAGTTATCCTCAGTGACACAGCAAAAACAGTGACCAAATAGCATGATGCCAGGAATGTTAGAGTTACTTCAACAGTCTTAGGAAGTGCTGATCTAGTGAAAATAAAATAGTTGGTTGTGAATAACATCCAAGAGTCTTGCAGTCCTGTTCCTGAGGAATTCATGTGACTTGGATTGTGTGTACAGCAGCTTGTTTGTGCTTGCTGTTCTGAGAAGTTTAGCACTCATCAATACTACCTTGGAAAAGGATCAGTGTCTTGAAGGAAGAGAGGTGTAGAGGCTATAAAGAAGGCTTGTAAGACTATGCTGTAGGTGAAACTTTCAAAGTACTTTTCATGTCTGGAGGGAATCTTACAAAACCGTCATGAACACCAGGAGATGCACACACTGTTAGAACTGAATGATGCTTGATAGGATGTCTGTCTGGAATGCAGAGCATGCCTTTTGAAACATCAATGTTCTATGAGAGAATATAATACTAGGAATATGCAATATAATCAGCACATAACAATGTCAGGGGTAGTCAACTGAACATCCAACAACTGCCTTGAATCACTTAGTGCTGATTCACAGCAGTATGTTTCAAGCATAGATAATGCTGTACAACTGCCAAATGAGAATACAAGCTGCAAACAAAACCAGTCACACTAATATGAGAAGGCTACTAAAAGAAAGAACATCTCCATAGGCAGCCGACAAGATGTTGCTTCCATATTTAACTAAAAATTGTGTGAGACGAGTGTGTGCCTGACGGACGCTGGTATCCAATAATAGCATTGCCTCACACAAGCTCTTTCTATGGCAAAGGTTTCTGGGCACACCCACTTGAAGAGAAATCTGAGCTGATCATAAACAAGCAAGGCTGGGGCTGGGAAGCAGCCGGAGCATATGCCTCCCCAAGACAGTCAGCTCTATGGCACTAATGTGGCACCTGAGCGCCGCAGTGTGCAGAGGTGGTGAAGTGCCACGACCTTCCCAAAAGCGTCCCCAGAAAGAGGGAGCCGCTTTGGCTCTGAGGCCAAATGCAGGCACAGGCACATGCACCCTTGGTGATCCAGCCACTCAATCACACGTCCAAAAGGCGGCGATCAGTGGAACAGAGGTGAAAAGGGTCTTTTGCATGGGGTTCCAGCAACAAGAGTTAATTCCACAGATAGAGGGCCCAGGAACAAAAGACAAAGTAGAGGAGGAGATGTAGGTTTATATACGGGGCCGGTAGCAGCAGGGAAACATTAGAACCAATGGTTTGAGGGCAAGGAGGCAGAGTGAGGGTGGAACAAAGGTAAAACAACCAATGGGGAAGTAGGAGGGGTGGGCAGGAGAACAGAAACCATTGGGACAACCCAGAGGGAAGAACTTTCTAGAGGGGGACCACACAAGGTATAAAGGGGTGGGGACCAACAGGCCAATCCAGAGTACAGAAACAGCATACATTAACATAATAAAACATTGTGGGAAGGCTCCTTGTGGTCACCACAACGTTGGGGGCGGTTCAGGACTTAGGGGCTGTCCCACCAGCAGACCTGTTTTGTCCCTGGGCCAGCTGGCCCACTGGTGTTGATGACACACTGCAACACCTGAGCTTCGTGAAACACTTGGACTGAATTCCTCAGAAGACACTGGAGTCTTCGGCAAAGGAACTTTATTGCGTCCAGATTCCCCTTGACTTGCAAACTCAGATGCTTAGCTTCTTACTTTCACTTCCAAGTGAAAAAGAAATCAACTAGAAAGACAAAAAGGCACATAGAAAAGTCTAAACTCTCTATGTATGATGAAAGGGTTTATATTTAGCTTTATTTAATTTTGCTTCAGTTACTGTTCCTATAAGCACCAGAAAATAATATCCTACCAAAAAACAGGTGCCAAACTAAGGAAAATAACTTTTTTATTCGTTCAGTTGTGAAAAGATACTAGCAAAAATTAAAGTAAAAAACCTTAAAAAAACCCCTTGTGGTTATACCAGCAAGATGACATGATGTCACATGGAGGTTTTTTTAAATCCCCCTTTCAAGTGCCAGCTGATGAATCACAGGCCAGAAGTACAATATTCTTAGACCAAATTTAAGGTGTCATGTGGCTGATAATATTGAAATATTCCTACTTGCCTAACTACTTTTGAGATCCAGTTATTTGGTATATTTCATCTTACGGACAATGTATTTAAGCTACAGAAAAAATAATGTCTTCAGCTGCTCAAACTTGGAGGTACACTGATATATGTCTTGTATGTTTATGCTTGGAAATACTGAGAGTGATAAATAGCAAAATCTTCGACGAAAGCTCAGGCACTTCCTAGAATGAGTTGAGAGCTTTTCAGAGTAGTTTTGGAAAAGCATTGCTTGCCAACCTGCATTTTTTCCCCAGAAATGTGCTGTTGCTAATAAAATGTTAGTTGGCAAAGATTTTTTACATCAGATGTGGAATTCCTAGTTGGTTTTAAAGAGAGATTAATCTAATGAATTACCTGGCAATTGTAGTAGTCTTCTATAATGCAGGTGTCTTTGGATATGTCAGCATTTGATATTTAACTCAGCCTGAAGAAGGTAATCCTTGCCTGTGCTGAATAGAAGTACCAATGATTTCTTGTTCTGTCCCCATTAGGCTGTCCACTCTGTTCTTCTTTCTGTCATATCACTAGGGGCAGAAGCTGGAGAGGAAGATGACTAGAGACAGAGAATCGTAGAACTTGGATCAGCCATGTTCTCTGGCTTAGCACATGCCTGTAAAATACACACAAGAAAGTAGCTCATCCTAAATCTGAAGAGTCATCTGATCTGCCAAAGTGTTACTGGGATATAGTAAAGATCAATTACACGTCCTGAAATGTTGGAGGGAACTTGAAAATAGCAAGGACTTGATTTTAGGTCGCTGTGTCCTAGTTAACATACTAATTCTTGCAGTCTTATGCACAGTATGTATTACAGCTGAGACAGTATTAAGGTCAAAATCTGTCCCTAACAGATGAGTTGCTAAGGTCCTTAGTGAGACAGATGGTGTGATTCTGCAGGCCTGACCACTCATCACCTCTAAGTCAGGTAAAGTTAGAACTGTAATCTGAGCAGCCAAGCCTTAGGTAAGTGTCCTGACTACTTGCAACTGAACAATACAAAGCTTTGTCTTGTTGTTATTTCGTTTGTTTGTTTGTTTGTTTTTTGTTTGGTTTGGTTTTGGTTTTGGTTTTTGCTTGGTTGGTTGATTGGTTGGTTTGAGGTTTTAGGGGTTTTTGTTTTGTTTTGGGATTTTTTGTTTGTTTGCTTTTCTGCAGGTAGAAAATTTCCTCAGAAACATTCCTAAATTCATTTTCACATAAACCTCGGTATTGTTTTCCGATAAGCAGTCATTCCAACTTCGTTCCTTTCAGTCCTGAATTACACATTTAGTAAAAATTTATTAGTAGTTTGTTGGGCAGAAAGTGAACAGGAGAAGTTCACCAGCAGTAAAGCAATTAAATCAGAAATGTCAGAGTGGAGTAATAACCTAACTTCAGAGTAGATTCACTTAATAAATTTTGTTCATCAGACTGTGTGTCTGCACACAGTCATTTGTAGTGTACCCAATGATTCCAGCAGTAGTTCATTACACCATTGTAACTTTATCTCATGCTTGATCTCTTCTCTCTACAACTTCAGAGTAGCCAGGTATACTACTGTCTGTGACAGTATTTTCTTCTGAAATTGAATTCATCATCTTCATATTCACACATCACTCTACAGTTATTTTGTGCAAAATTACTTAACATGAGGAAAATATGGAGTATATAATGGAACAAAGCAAGTATAGAAAATTAAGGGAAATTACCTAACAGCAATGGCTGGCCATTGCTAATAACAAGCCCTCTGGTTTTGAAAGAATTGCTAGACCAAAGTAGCAGTGGTCAAGCAGAAAGAACAGCTCCCAACAAGCCAATTTGTATAGGCATTGAGTAATATATTTTCGAGTTCTTTCACAGAGGATTATTAGGGCTATTAGCAGAATTCAATTAGTTGTGCAATTTTCATCTTCTTAAATGTAAAGAAAAATCTCACTGTATACAGTAGTATTTCTCATCATCTGGGACCCTGAACTTTACAGGAAGTGGAAGATATCAGATACTGTCAGGGAGCAGCTCCCCACTTCGTTATCAATTTGCTTTCTCTGGGGCATACAAATGATTTCTAGCTATAATAACTAGCTGTGAGAGTTTACACGAGTTACCTACCTTTACTTTCTATTGGCAGAGCAATTCTCCAAGAGAAGAAAGGGACTGTGATCACATGTAGCCACTGAAGAGTAGCTGATTCTCACCTCTTTCCACCCAGTCCTGGAAATGTCAGGTAAGCTAAAGGCAGATCAACTTTCAAAGCATCTAAAGGACTTCTGTTTCTGTGCTGGATGTGGCTAAAACAAATCTCAGAGAGGGAATGCATTTAGCCAAAATGAATATGAAAGATGAACTATATATAATGACGTAAAAACCAACTAGAGATAACGGTGTGATCAGTTGTCAGATACAGAATCTCTCAGCTCCCAGAAATTGCAGACTGGGATGCAGCGTTCAGGGCTTGGGCCAAAGTGTTTCAAGTTGATCATCCAGGCCTTGTAAAATTCTTAGTCACTTTGGAAACCTAGCTGCACAGTCTTAGCCTTCCATTGTATGAGGCAGCTGGATGCTTCCTGGGAGTCTGCTTCCTCAGGAATAAATGAACTTTTTTCCATCCAAAATGTCAATTTAATAATTTTAACAATCTTAGAAGTAAGAGTCAAATCGTTGTGGGTGCTGACTAACTTGAATGGTTTGTATAGTGTATTTTGTTGGCTAAATGCCTTTAAGGCAACATACCAATAAGCTCCCTCTAGAACATTGTGCTATAGGTTTTTAAATGAGCCTGCTGTCTTTTTGTGCTTTTACATATTGCTCACTGATCTGGGGAACATGGGAGTGGGGGAAAACAGAGTGTAATATTGTACACCATTTATTTCACCTATTAGTGCCTTAGCTCTTTTGAAAGTTCTAAAATAACAAAGTGAATAAACACTTTCGGCTAGGGGAGAAACTGAATTAAGAACTTGCCATGTAGGAAACTAGCTGAAACCAGGACACTCTTCTCCCAGGTTTCTGACTTTATTCTAGAGAATTTTTCAGACTACCACTGAGAGGAGACTCCATTTGAGACCACTGTTGCAAAGAAAGCTTTCAAGAGAAAGTTTCAATAAAATGTGGAATCTTAGCAGAAGGAGATGAGAGAGTTTGGAGTGAGAAAAATTGAAGAAATAATTTGATTTAAAGTCATATAGCAGCTCACTGACAGAGCCAAAAGTGGAATGAAATCCTCTAACACATCATCATATTTCTACTGGACTAATTCTCTGTAGCAAGTTCTGGAAGCACCTGTAAAGAAATTTAATAAATATCTAATAAATCTATTTTCTCTGTCCTACATCCTTCCAGTTGAGTCAATTCAGCCTGCACCCAAAAGCTTTTAGCAGTACCACATTCATTTTTTTTCTGTTACCAAAACTGTAAAAGGCAAAAATAATAATAAACTTGAAGAGAGGAATAGAAGGAAATAGGAAAAAATAGCTACTCTTCTACTCTTAAACTTAACTCTTAAAAGGTGATATTTGCAGCATTGTATCATGACAACACTAATGTGTTCACAGCCCTTTGTTTTTTTTAGAGCAGGTGCCCTTTCCAAACATACTGGCCCGTTTTGAAACAGGGAAAACCTCTCAAGATTCCTGCCAGCTTACATGTATACCTTTGCTCTTGCCAGCTTCACCAGGTTTGACTATTTGCCCTGAGATTTTCTTTCTGAATGAACACTATATCCAAATCACGACCACCAGCAGAGAACAGAAACACTTACATCCTTTCTCACTTTGATCATATGTATCAGACATCATACCAATCCTTTTTAACCTGGATTCAGCAGCTGGTCTGAGCCTGTTGAGAATTTTCACCAGCTGTCTGATGCTCCTAGTGATGGTATCTGACACAATCTCATTGGTTTACAGCCACAGTCCGTGGTTCTCCGGAGGCTTACAGACAACTAAATAAAGAAATGTCAATCAGTGCCTAATTTGAGTCAGCTTTAGTCAAGCACCTCTACCAGAAGACCATTTTCTATCAAATACAGTAGACAAGGTAAATCATGACTTTAAAATATGTAACTATACTAGTGAGTTGTGATTTTTCCTTAGCCTGACTTCTAAGGCTGTGCATGAGAGGCTGCATCTTCCTAACCAAATGACTTGTGAAAATTTTTAAGATCACAGGAGCAAGGTGAGTTTGTTTTCCTGCAAAGCAATGCCCATTATGACTCTAATTTATAATAAATCCTGCTCATGTCTTTTGACTACATCTTTCTTGAGATAGGTTTTATATCAAGGAAGAGAGTAAGTTATCCTATCATGCACTAGAACACTTACTGAATTTTGCAGAACTTTTTAATAGTGATAAAAATAGTGAATAAAGACTTCTAGGGCAGTCTTCTCAATAAGAAATAAACTTTGATTTTAATAAGAGTTTATTATTGTAAGAACTGCATTTGGTATTAAATCCTTTGGCCCAGTATGTGGTCTCTAAAAGTAGCCCATTTCCAGTGCTTAATAAATAAGTGTAGGAAACAAAGGAACAAACACACCTTTTCAGCCTCCAGAAAACTTGTGTGACAGTGATTATTGATCATATGCATGTTTGTTTTGTGAGCTATGTATGTTTTCCAAAATAAAGCCTGAATACAAACACAGTTATCAGAAGATTAAATCTCTTTCTGTACAATTTAAGAGGGGTTACACATACTACAGTAATAAGAAATATTGCCTGTAGCAATACATTTGGAGGACACTAACTCTTATCATACTACATAAAGACTGAACTAACACAGACATTGGGCTAAACGGTTACCCTTGATTAGATAAATATCCAAACTTTACCTCATCTTCTTTCCTTTAATCATCCAGTCATGCTCCAATACTCTAAGACACAAGTTTAATGAGATTAATTGTGGTATTCTATGCTTTTAGTTTGTTGATATGTCTAAACATCTTCTAACTCACCCCCCAAAAGAGTAAAATGTTCTCCCAGAAAAATTAGTTCTAACAGGGAAAAAAGCTGATTAAAATCTGTGAAGATGAATATGAATCTATTTCAGCAATAATTAGAATGCTGTAATTCTCACAATTGAGTTTATTTTTAATTTCCTTTTATGTACAGCAACATAATTCCAATTAAAAGCACTTCTTTACCATGACATCCAGTAAGAGTGACTTGTTAAACAAAATTTTTCAAAAATTAATTTTTTTGTTACTATTAGAGGAATGACTCTATATTACATTAATCTCCCTATAAATTAAGTTAAAACTGTTGCCTTTATCTAGTTCATTGTTCATTTCCTACAAGAATGTATGGATCGAATGCTTAAGTTTCTTCTACAGTTGCGGTAGATACTCACCAGTATTTTCTATTTTATTTCTCTCTGCCTCTGTGGTAGAGACAGTTCCTTGGTCCTTACAGCTATCTACATTATGTATGAATAAGTGATATTTTAAAAAGTGCAAAAGAAAAAAAAAGAAGAAAATACCATTTATTAAAACCTGACTTTGGACCAAAAAAATAGCTAGAATCGCATTGAAAAGCAGTTCTCAGTAGTAAATCTGGCTAGTAGCTATGTCAGTAGCTATCTGGCTATCCCAGAGGGCTGATGCAACTTGGATAACACTACACTGCTCATCAGAGGTAATCTAAGGAGAAGAGAAGCACCTACAACTTCCTCAGAGTTTCGTGGGAGAGATGAACACCATCTGTGATAATCAGAGAACTATCATGTTGACAGGATTTTAGAGATTTGACATCATTTTAGAAATCTGTATTTGCAAGTGTATTTTTCCTTTGATGGTTCAAAGAGCTGCAAATCACTTAAATCAGGGGAGAACAAATGCCACTGAGGACTATTTACTGAGCAGTTCAAAGTACAGGCTGCTTGTTGGTACTAGTCATCTCCAGCATTTTTAACACTGCTGAGCTGAAGGAACAAGAAGCATACAGTATTACACTAGAACATCTATCAGGAAGCAAAAAAATGTTTTTACTAAAATATAAGTGAATTGAGTAAGAACAGGTCACACAGAGACCAGAGACACAAAGAATAAGGGAGACCCCCTTGTTAAGCCACAAGGTACAGAACAGGCCACCTTCCTTTCTAAACTCCTTATGAATCCTAGGGATGGCTAAGTCCAGTCTTAGTGTTGGGTTTATGCGCAGTGGAATTAACCTATGCAATGTTTATAATACCAGTAATAATACTGAGTAGCTACATGGATTAGTAGCGTTTCATTACTATTAAATCAGCATTATTTCCGTCACTTACCAGGGATCTGTCAAATGTAAGGGATCTCTCCACCATGGGTAAGAAAGGATATCCTAGTCTCAGGCAAGGACTTTCAAACCTCATGAGGCATCCCTACTGAAGAGGGGAGTCACTTGGCATGCAGTTCAGCTGCAGTTCAGCTGCAGTTCAGGGAGAGCTCAAATTGGGCCCATCCTGATGGTAACATTTACAGAGTGAAGTAGTTGGCTGCTAGTCAGTAAAAAAGACAAGACAGATGTCTTCATTTCAGCTGTACCATCTTGTTCTGTGCTTTACTTATCTTGTACTTTTGGGTTTTGAAGCCATGTCTGGAAATATTTTTCTGAGGCATTTTCACTCCTTTATACATGAGCCAGGAGCTTAACAGCATGCAGATTCACCTCAGGGCATGAGGCCTGTTGCTCCTTAGTCAAAGGCATGGCTGGGGGTCAAGTGTGTCTGTCACAACCACAAGATCAATGCTTATTTTACATAATATTTACTGTGATTTTATTTAATGCATTTCAATGTACTTGCTATTTTTCTCTCATGCTGACTTAGTGGTAAAGTATTGTAAAAGTTTGTGCTTGCATTCAGAAGATAGCTGGCAGTGAGATGACTGTCTATGATTTTGTGGAATTTTTTCAGAAAAAAATATGAGTTTGATTAAAAACTAAAGAAAATACTCAGAATTTTAAATCTGCGATGTAAATATTTCACATATATATAACGAGGTCATATTTTCATTCATTATTAATCCTCCAATTAATTTACACTTGACTAATACAAAAGGCAGCCAGGTTTTCATTTTAGAAGCGAATTATTCCAGTTCAAGTTATCAGCTGGATGAACACACATGCTGCATTTTTCAAGCAGCTGGAAATCTGCCCAATATACAGGACAGAGATGATTTCACTGGCTGTTTATCTCTCTGCCTCTCTGACAGTCTGTCCTTCCTGAGCGAGCTAATTGTTAGCCAACTATGGCACTCACTGCTGAGCTGGGGTAGCTTATATTAACACATGAGCTAAAGCCACGCAGTACATGCGATCACAAAGGCAAGAAACAGTGTTCTGGTCCATAAACAGAATGGTGGGCTGTCTTGGGGTGACGTTATGATGTGTATCCCATATCGCTGCCTATGCCCAGAAATTAATTTTTATGCCATTCTATGCCTCTAAACTGAGCCTGAGAGGGGGAAGAGGAAAAAACTGAGCAAAACTTTCTCAAAGCAGTTTGCAGCTCGTTCAAGGTCATATAAAGATAGCAGGTTTTTTCCCCCCCAGCTGCGGCAGGGGAGCGAGGAAGCACCTGGCTTGCTGTTTTCCAGTCAGCTTTTGGCCAGTTGTTTTCAGTTTCTCGTTCTCCGGAGAGAGACTGAGAGTTGGACTTTGCTTTTTTTCCTTCTCTGGAATTCCGGATTTTCTCCCTTTTCTACTGGACTGCTTTCAACCTCAGAGCACATCGGGAGGAATTTCCACTGGGCACAGAGGGCCTGGCCCTGGGCCAAGCCCCAGCTCCGAGGAGACCAAAGGGAGGACTCTAACACTTTCCCAGGTTTTTCCTCCACAGTGAAAGATTTTACCATTTAACATTATTTTCCTTTCCCGGGTGTTTGTTAAATAAATAGTTTTATCTTCTTCACTTTCCTTCGAGGAAAATTTATTTTTTCCAGAACCTGGTGGGGGGAGGGGTGGTTATGCCTTCTCTCAGAGGATATATTTCTAAATTTGGCCAAACCGGAACATGGGCAGAAGAAAATACCTGAGGAGATTTTGTCACTCACCAAGGAGCAGAACTGCTACACTGTACTATATAAATCTACCAGCTGGCAGAATCAAAGAATAAGAAAGGTCAATGGAGGCATTTGCATTCCTATATTACATGGCAAGCGTAAGAAATGCAAATCAGAGAGATGTGTTACATTGGAAGTGGCCTTGTTTGACATTATTACAACTGACAAGCAGCAGATGGGACAGAATAAGACTATACCTAAGGACATGCTGTTATTAAATATTAACCAAAATGTCACTTCTTTGTACTGTAACCACTCTGGCAAAGTTCTGTTTACTGTCTAACAGAAGGCCAGTTATTTCCTTGCCTAGATGAGCAGATGTTAATTTTTCTCTTTTCTCTTTTAAGTTTCTTACTAACAAGTAATTTTCTACTTGCTTTGCCTTTTGTGATCATTTTGCCAGGCATTTGTTACATAATTCATAGTGTACTAATGAGCAGAGTTGAAATACAGTTAAAATCTATGTACTTTACCTTAAAGGAAATCCACAAGCCATAGAAAGAATACTTAGGAGGAGAAGTACAAGAATGCATGACTTCTAAGATGCAGCTGCAGTTTACATATACAGACCTGAGGTAGCAGGTCTTGGTTCAACCCTAAAGAATCACATGTGATGTCTGTGTAGTCACTTTCCAGTCAAGTACTCCAAATAATCTGGAAAAGTTTTCCAGCACACTGGAAAGCAGGAAAGAAAAAACATTATTAATGGAAAGAGGGAAATTGCTAAAAAGTATTTGATAATAATATATGATGTTTTGATCCAATCGTAATTAACACACACACACAAATATTTCGCACTAGTTTCCTAGTAACATATTTTTACAACTGCTTGAAAACTAAACCACCTAGTCAAAGGCCTTATTTTCCACAATTTCCAATCTACTTACTGAAAAACTAACTTTTTAATTAAATCAGTGTAAAAGGCAGTGGCAGCTCATAAGGGAATGTAATTTCATGAGTGAAAGAGTGATAATAAACAAATTGGTTAATGTGTTAAAGAAGTTTACAAGTTGCAGTTTTGAAAAATAAGTATATCTATGCTTTCTAGTTCATTTTTATGGCAAGAGTTATTCCTCAAAGCTGGATTCAGTCATCGGAGACTTGCACATATGATGCTTATGTCAGCAGTAGAAAAGTCTGTGCCAGGAACCTCTGTAGTAGTCCACAATCCAGCCACACTCTAAAATCCTCTCAAAATCTTCTTTGTGACAGACAGAAAGCAGATTCATAATCCCAGCCACTACTGTTGTGCTGCTGTGCATGTGGTCAGTCAGCTTTCTAGTGGCCTGTGGGTAGAAGAGTTGTTGAGGAGAAGAAAGGTGCAGTGTGGATGCAGAACATGCCTTCCCTTTAGCAATGCTGTTTCATCCTCGTGCTAGACTACAGCAGATCCATGCTGGAGCAGGTGGATGTGCCTGAAGGAGGCTGTGAGCCTGTGGAAAGTCAGCAGTGGAGCAGGCTCCAGGCAGGGCCTGGGGCCCTGTGGAGAAAGGAGCCCATGCTGGAGCAGGTTTGCTGGCAGAACTTGTGACCCTGTGGTGGAACCATGCTGGGGCAATCTGTTCCTGAAGGACTGCACCCCATGGAAAGGACCCATACTGGAACAGTTCATGATGAACTGCAGCATGTGAGACATTCATGAAGAACTGTCTCCTTTGGGAGGTACCCTACACTGGAGCAGTGAACAAGTGTGAGAAGTCCTTCCTGTTAGGAGGAGGAAGTGGAAGAGATGGGGAGAACTGACCTCAGCCTACATTCTTCATCCTCTTGCGCTTCCAGGAAGTGGAGGAGGTGGAGAAAATAGGGAGTGAAATTAAGCCCAGAAAGGAAGGAAGGATAGGGGTAAGGTGTTTAAAATTTGAGTTTATTTTTCATTATCTTACTCTGGTTTGATTGGCAATCAGTTAAACAAATTTCCCCAATTCAAGCCTTTTATCTCTGATGGTAATTAGTGAGTGATTCTCTCCCTGTCCTTATCTTGACTCATGAGCCTTTGGTTCTGCTTTCTCTCCCCTTTTCATTTGAGGAGGGAAGTAATAGAGTGGCTTGGGTGGGCTCCTGGCATCCAGCCAGGATCAACCCACCACACTGGCAACTGACAAGTGTGGAAGCATCTGTATACACTTGAGATCTACTCTTCCAGGCAGCTGCATTATGGCCATAGTTGTGACATTTTCTCCTCTGGGCAACAAATGGCACATTTCTTATGTCTGTTCATGTGGGAATAGTAGCGAAGTCTATTCTTCTTTATTGCTTTTTGCCAGCAGACATCTAGCAACGTCAGAACTGGTGCCACAGATTAGTCTCCATGAGATTTACAGCCTGCAGAGAAAGTTTCTCTGTCAGTTAACTTCAAATGTTTCTTTTGCACCTACTCCCCACTTCAAGAAGATGAATGACTGATTGTTTGAGAAAGCAAGAGCAAGTAAATTATTTGCTGCTTTAGAGCTATGCAGGGTGCATGTACACTCTTATCTCACAGCTTCTCTCCACAAAGCATTATGTCTCATGGCTAGCAACAGGTAGATATAACTCTGGTTCTGGAAGGTCTGTGCCTTCAAAACAGGTGACTGTTGGCACTGACAGATGGAATTTTGCGAAATTATAATAGATGACCTAATACTCATTGCTTACTGTTCCACTACATAATATTTTATACGGGATTGGGACAGTTAAAGAGATGCAGTCCTCAGTAAAATTTTCGCAAATACTGCTTTGTGGGAATCTGGAATGCAGAGAATATTTCTCTGCCTGTTTTGAAGAGTTTTACCCCCCTGGATAGTACTGGTTTTGACCTTTGTCCATGGGAAAATTTACCTAGCCTCTGGGAAGAATTTGCATCTACAATGGTGTGAATTAGGTGATAGAATACTATGTGAGATTATCACAGGGTGAAAAATTTAGTGGTTTTAGGTCTATTTGCATAGTAAATAGATAAAAGTAGAAAACCTCAAAATGGAGGATAAGTTGTAGTTAAAAGCTTCTTTCTCCTTCTTCACTAACTCCATATTTTGCAGCAATAGTGGTTTGGGATGATTGGATACAGAATTCCACAGTTCCTGTCTACGTGATTTAGGAACTTGTTGGACATTGGTAAAAAAGTGAAAATACCTTGTGTTTTAAGTTTTCATTGGGTAATTTACCTTTAAAAAGGCTGTGAAATCTTGATAAGTTGTCTTCTTGCTGCATTCTCAGCTCTGTGCTATGTCTAGGCCACTCCAGTGGCTTGTACTCCTTAGATAAGAATTAATAAACACCTCTCTGGGGATTGAGAAGCATGAAGTCCCATTCGCCTCCTTTTTTCTCCTGGCAAAAATCTGAACCCTGTTTTTTTTGCTTTGGCCCATTTCAGAAGTCATCAGGTTGGACAGAGCTCTGAGCAGCTTGATCTAGTTGAAGAATGTCCCTGCTCAGGTGTGTTCCAGGGGTGAGTTGAACTAGATGACTTTTAAATGTTCCTTCCAACCTTAACTATTCAAATGATTCAATCTCTCGTGTTGTTGAAGAAGAGAGTCTAATCTTAATTCTTCCAAAGTATCATTTATGTTTCAGGAGAAAAGTATACAACACCCTAAAAATATTTTTTTATATTTAAAAGGCTACTGCATTTCACCATTCCTTAAAAGTGATCACAGACACCAGCTGACAGAAATCCTCCCCTTGAATTTGCAATGAATGTTTTAAAGGGAGATACCAAGGATCACCAACACTTTTTCTCAAAAAAAAAGAAAAAAAAAGGTTTCTTTGCCAAAGATGGACTGTTATGAAGTCCTCAGTGGATAATCAGCAGCCACTTCTCTCGTCGTGGTTCAAACTAAGAATATTCTTCAAAAACTTGGTGAACTTTGGGGCTTCAAGGGGACAGTGATATGGTGGATTGACTTTGGGACCCAGAACCCCACCAATCTTCCCTATGACTCTCCTCAGCAGGGTGGGAGCAGAAGGAAAATAACATGGGAAAAAAATCTCTCATGGGTTGAGATAAAGGCAGTTTGATAAAGCAAAAGAGAATGTTGCACATGTGCAAGCAAAGGGGAAAAAAAACCTAGAAAGATTTTATTTTCTACTTCCCACCAGCAAGCGATGTCTGGCCACTTCCTGGGAAGCAGGGTTTCAATACATGTTAGCAGATGCTCCAAAAGGCAAACACCATGAGCAATGAATGCCACACCTTCCTCCCCCTTTCCCTTAGGTTTTGTACCTGGACAGACATCCTGTGATGTGGAATACCCCTTTGGTGAGTTTGGGTTGGCTGTCCCAGCCGTGTCCCCTCCCACGATCCTGCCCACCCCCAGCCTCCTGGCCTGTGTGGGGTGGAAACTGGAGAGAGAGGCTGGTGCTGTGCCAGCACTGCTCGGCAGCAGCCAAGGCACTGCTGTGTTGTCAACACCTTTCCAGCCACTAATGCAAAGCACAGCACCGTGAGGGCTGCTGTGTGAAAATGAAATCCACCTCTGCCAGACCCAATACAAGTGCAAAGGCTGTAATAGATCTGTGCAGAAAAACCCCTGACATTTGGGTGAGCTATATTATTATTGCGAGTTACATTATCCTAACTGAGGATTCAGCCATTTGACTGCATTTGAACAATCTGATTCTGTGTAAAGCTCCTTTTATGGTTTCCAAGCATGCTAAAATGCAAATCTGTCTCTGGATTACTTGCAAGGCAATTGAAAAATCTCTCATTATGTAAAATGGCCATGTTTGGACATCTATAAGCCAGCAGACACTTGATAAATGGGAGCAATTAACCTTATATTGAGTCCAATGTAATGAAATGTCAGAGAAGAGGACAGTGACTCAAGGCATAGGAGTAATTTATTAAAGAATCAGAGCTGTCTTCTTTGCCTTGCAGCATGTGCCAGTGTACAAGTCACCAAATTATTTCCCTCTATAGAAGCAGAATTTCAGGCTTCGGTAACTATTGTGTGTATGTTTCCATTGTAGGAGCTTGATTATTATGAAACTCCTTAGTATTTGGTTTGGTTACAGATCATTCTCCTCTTTTGTACAAGCTACAGAAGAAAAACAACCTATAAAATGTTGCTGTAGGACAAGGCAGGTGTTGAGGGGCCAAGTCCTTTTTGTCAACACAGTGCAATCAGTGCAATATTCCTGCTGGATATTCAGAACCTGACAGGAAAGCTGTGAGTCCAGGAACTTGGGAACCAGAGAAGGATTATAGGAGCTGTTTACTGCACAGGAGAGCACCAAGACAGACAAACATGTTGTAAATAACTACTGCTGATTCTCAGAGGCATAAAGCAACACTTGACATGGATTATCTGGAATAGTGTTCTTTTTCATGAGATCCACAAAGAGCAAGAAATCAACAGCAAAATCTGCAGGCCCATCTTCCAATAGTAGTATGAGGGTACATGTATGGCCAATCTGAAAAACTGAACTGCAGAACTGTTCCTCTTTCTATGATAACTGAAACCTCATGAAAATCAGGTAGCACAAGACTTCTGAGAGTCATCATTAATTTACTGTTCTGCTTGAACTAGGGAAATGTTAAAGTACAGCCGATAACATAACAGATCCTCTGTTTGCGCTGTAGATTTGGAAATGTTAGAGTCAAAGTTGCATGCAGAAACTTAATTCAATATCTTACTTGCAGTTGTTATGATTTAGCCTTTAATTACAGAATTATGCTTCATGTTTTCATAGAATCCAGACTCAATTACTGCACCAGCTGGACGGATTGCTTGTTGGAAGCCCATGTTCAATATTACCTTCCTTTCTTGCTTCATACTGACCAATTTGAAAATAAGATTATGACATTTCTCTTATCTCTTGTCCCAGTAGTTGCCACTAATGTATTTCAGAAGTATGATTACTTGCCCAGTTGCTGAGGCTGTACTCACTGTGCTGCAGTGTCTGCTTCAGCCTTTCAGAGGAATGTTTATGGGTGCATGTGTTAATTTCCTGGAGTCTCTGTACTTGAGCTATACCTCAATTCCCTGCAACTGATCAAGGCAGTTAAATGTTTTTTAGCATGCAGAACTGTCTATGCTTCTGTTCTAATGCTCTGCTGAGAAGCTCATTATGAAGAAAGTTCATTTTCAATCTCTGATCAGTGAAAATTGGTCATTAATAAATTATGAAGAGGAATTATCCAGATGTTCTGATATTATTCTGATAATTTTCTTAAGACATACACAAGTTGATGCCTGTAAAGTACTATTTCTTCTTCATTATCGTATTGAAAAAGTAATTGGGTATTCCGAGCCTGATGTGAACAGGAGTTAAAAGGAATGGAGAATTTTTTCCAATTTTTCAGCAAATCTGGGAGCTCTTTGTGAGTCTCCAAATTGCTACTTCCACATATTCCAACAATGTGATGTGAAACCCTTTAAACCACAGGTATTTCCTAATTCAAGAACCTATTTAGGCCACAGAAACAACAAATAAGTTCACAGGAATGGGGAAATTTTTAATAAATTATTTAAATTTTGTTATCAGAAGGCTCTGGAATTTAACTGTAATGATTTTTAAATTATGCATCCTGAACAATGGACCTAAAGCAATGCAGCAGTACCACTGCCAGCAGGATCTTGCATCTTTTCCTGTGCTGTATCAAAAATTTCCCTCATTATTGAATCTAGGGGTCTGTTCTTTCCCTGCACAGTTTCTGCTGCCCCACTCCTGTGATCCTGATTATGATTATTTTATTTATACTGCAAGCCAACCACCCTGCAGAGAGTCAAGGTGATTAAGAAACATCAGTTAAGATGTGATTTTAAATTTGGTGCTATGCTACTTATAAAATTGTGCTACACTGATACCAGTTACAAAAAAAATTCCTGTGCTACTGTGGTCATAAAATGATATACTGATCATAAAATGATGTTTTTGAAAAATAAATCTTTAATTGTAACTACAATCTAGTGCCATCATTCTGCTGAGGTTCTCCAAAACAATCAGTTTGTCCTTGCAGTTGCAGTTGATAAGTAGAACAACAGTTTTCAGTTTAAGGTTGAATAGTGACATCTCAGTAGGATAGCAATCAGGCATATCTGTATGGAAAATTGTCCTGTTGTGCCGGTGCAGGGTTTTCGTCAGTGTCCTGCCTTATGCAGCATAGGAACACAAGAACTGGAAAGAATATGGATAGGAGATCAGCTTCATTTTAGGCTGAACAGAACCTCCAGATATCTCTGGACCACTGTCTTGCTGAAAGCTGGGCCAGTCTAAACCTGTGTATTCAGGGCCCTCTCTATCTGAGGCCTCAATTTCCTTGAGAGATCTCATTACCACTCTGTACCAGTGCTCAACTTCTGACTGTGCCAGAGGTCCTGTTACTACCTTGGTTCTGTGTTGCACTGGAACTCAGAGCAGTGAAGTCAGAAACCTGAGATAATTGCACATTGCAATGTGAAGTTGCAGAAAGAAAAAAACGAAACCAACAAGGAAAAGTGCTTGCACTAAAATGACAGAGCTCCCATTTATCCAGTTGAGTTCAGGCTAATTCAAGGTCCCAGCCAAATTCTGCAATCCATGGAGAACCTTGTGCTGTTACAGCCATATCTTTGCCAGGAATTGTCGTTGTCTGAAGGGTAGCTGGGATTGAAGGACACAATTCCAATGACTCCAGGCTGCCTGTGCTCGAAGCAAATCTGTGACCCAGATCATAGTGGTCACTTGAGCCAGAGCTTTCCAGAGAGGCACCTAAAGATGCAAGAAAATGACAAGTGGAACATCTACAAGCACCCTATACTCTAAATCCAGCTGGCTTTATGAAGCTGCTTGTGAAGATTCTGCAGGATATCTGTAGGTGACAAAACTCTTCAAAATCTCACTTTGAACAGCCCCTGTGATTTAAGAAAACTAAAGATGATTGAATGTGAACTTGTTCTTGGAGGCAAAGAGATCATCACAAAAGTAGAATTCAAGAGGAGTATCTGATTGGGTTTTTCTCCTGCAGCATGAGAATATGGGACAAATTGGTTTGACTTAAACAACTAAGACACACTCACAGTAGAAGACTTTCTCCTTACTTGGGAATAAACTAATTGCAGGAAGATGTCAGCCTGGAAAGTAGAAAAATCAGAACTTTCTAAAAATCCTATATTTAGTCATACATATGCACGAAAAGGAAAACATCCGGCATTTGGATAGCCTGTGGATAACAAACTGATCTCTAATCATTACCTGGTTATGATTTGTGTGATGCAACATACACAAATAGGAGTAATCCAGATGTGTTATGTATGCTACACACTCTTTCTGAACTCTCTGACATTAGTCAGCAAGAAAGAAGTGCCTCAAGAGTGAGAACATTTCTCTGTTTTGTGATGGCTGTTCCTAACATGGTGAATGTATGTGATATTTTTTTGCCTAGCCTAAAGCCATAGTAGCAGAAGGATTTTCTGCTTTCTATCTTTCTTGTGGATATTTCAATGTGAAGAGTTGATCAATTCTAGAAATTTTGGACCTGTTTTCATGCAAGATAACAGTAAAGATAGACTTAGCAGCAATGCTTGAGTGTTTATTAATACAGAAAGTACTTTGCATGATACTTGCTACTTTTTATTCTTTATCTTAGTTTGAAATGCACTGCATGTACTGCAACTCTTATTACACATGGCAATCAGAAGTATGAGAGGAAACAAGACCTTATAAATTCCAGAGTCGATGCTACTTAACTTCATTATTTAATTAAAATAATGTGATTAGGAGGGCACATGCTTAGCACAAATTAGTCACTTGTGTGAAATGATATGCCTGTATCAAAATGCCTCTTTTTTACTAATTCCCTAAGTTGAAACAAATTGTAAATTATTTCTACTTCAAGAGACACAAATCTGAGAAGAAGTAGATATTCTATTGAGATCATAACATTTTAGGATTTGTTATTTCACAGAAAAAGTTCACTTTCACCATAACCCCTTTATCCTCATGTTTGGTAAAAAATATGCTGGAAACTTGCCAAACACAACTCAAAAATGTGGTCAAAGTTCTGAAAAAGATGAAGCCTGTTTCCTCCAAAAATTCATATGAAAATGAGTCAGAGCATGGGCTAGGAGTCCTGCAGGTGCGGATGTACCCTGCATGAGCAGATGGGGATTGGAAAGCATCTTGTGCATATGCAAAAGTGTTGTGGGCCTTGCATACTTAGATTGGAACAACCTCTGAGATTAGACATGGAATCCTTGGTTTTACTTCTCTGCTATGCCTGTCTTGCAGATTATTCTGTCCTCCTTCGTAGGTATTTATCCAGGTTTGGGTTTTCCTAGGGTTATCCAGTAGACCCATAGTTCCTATCCTCTCACGCTGCTGGGAGGCAACGTAAGAGAAATTCTGAAGTATTAGGGAAGCTGCCCTGCATCGATGTGCTTTTGCTCACTTGTCACCTCACAAGCTGCCTGTCAGTGCAGAGAAGAGAACGTGGTTCCTGACTGAGCCACAAGGGACAGTATCAGGCTGAGTTTGGAGCTCTCCTGGGGCTTTCTTGCCTCTCCCATGACTGGCAGAACAGGAATTAGGGAGCTGCTAGACTTCTGGGTAATGAGATCCTATGAGTTTTAAAGAAATTGAGACTCATCTTGCTTCAAGGCAAAAATTTTCTCTCATACAAAGGGCCTAGAATATACCATTCCTGAATCAGCAACTACTGGGAGTCTTGCAACCCCCTAAGAGACCCAGGTACTAGCCAGTCAAGAATAGGACACTACTCAGGATCAGGCTGAGAAGTTGCTCTAAGAAAAAAATGATAGTCAGACAGAATAAATATGCTGAGCAGAAACAGGAGACTAGCACTATGGATGTAAGAAGAAAAATGTTTTCATTTGCTGACGACAGTATAGGGAGCATGCAATCCTCCTTTCAACACAAGCTGATGAAAATGCTGCAGGAAGGAATTACAACTGAATCCTGTGCTCACCATGGAGGTTTGTTCTCAGGAGCTCACTAAAACATACAGACATGCTTACACTGAGCAAGCTGCAACGATAGTGCCCAAACTCAGAGAGAATGAGGCTTCTTATAGAGAATATGCAGCAAAGAGGAAGGTTAAAAAGGTCCATTAAACTAGATAAAACATATGTAAATCCAGTCCCTCTTTATTTCATAAAGATAATTAACTCATTAGTATAAATGAGTCCATTTTGTCCTCATAATTAATGACTGGAGGTGGGTGTGTAAATACAGTACAGGTATGTGTCTGACATTGGGCTTCAACAATGCCAACAGGGAGCTATATAGATGTTTGCCAAAATGCAACAGGAATACACAGATGACTTGTAATGGTAAATAGGTAAAGGATTCCTCTTCTCTTCCCTCCCACTGTTCTGATTATAAAAAGGTTAAAAGGGCTCCAACTCCCAAATGATTAAAAACAACTGTGCAAAACATGACTAGCCCCTGACATCTTTGCACCCTCTCCAAACACGGCATGACATTGCCTTTCTCATCTTCAAAAAAGGGTTGCATCTCAAGTCTAATTTTGGGCCACCCTTCTGTGCAGAAAACATGTTAGGGAAGACAGACGATAGCACTCTGAGCATACCCCCCTTCCCTCTTCTCCCCCCCCCCCCCCCCTTTTATATGCTGAGCATGACACCATATGATATGAAATATCCGTCCGGTTGGTTGAGGTCAGCTGTCCTGGCTTGTCCCATCCCAAGCTTTTGTGCACCGCCGGTCTGCTTGCCTCTGGGGTGGTGTGAGAAGACAAGGCCTTGGCTCTGTGTAAGCATTGCTCATCAGTAACAAAAAAAATTCTTGTATTAATAATGCTGTTTTCATCACAAATCCAAAACACAGCCCCATAATAGCTATTGTGAACAAAATTAATTGTACCCCATCCAAAACCAGCACATCATATTAGGAACATGTCCACAGCTCCTAGCAAAACTGTGATGTTCTTGTGCAGATTTTTGAACTGTATGAAAAGGGGTCCCCTTCTTGCTCATCTCTCTGCATTGATGGACTTGATTAAGCAATGGAGAAATGGTGCTTCACATGAAGGTATAGCTCTGGAAAACTCTGTCACAGATTTGCACTGGGGGAATGAAAAACTTTTTATTGCTTTTATTGATAGGTCTGAATTCTGATTAGTGGAAGACTCCTGAAAATGCAATTGTGAGGCATTCTCTAACTCTTCATTTGAAACCGCATTCCACTATGGAGCGTAGACAGAACAAAGCTGCAACAAACCTCTCCTGTCATAGATCAGAATGCACAACTGAAGCACCGCAGGTAAAGCTATCACCTGTGTAGTTCTTCTGTTTGCTTAATTTTTCATTGTGGCAGATGCCAGAGATGGGCCTGGAGACATCAGCCTGCAGGTATTCCTATCCCCAGTTGAACATCCATTCAATGCCTCCAGCATTCCCTAAGACCAGACCAAATCAACACTGGGATGAGAACTAAAGATACAGGTGAGACTATCACAGCTGGGCAGGCAGAACTTGGGGAAACCTGCTGTAGTATATGTTTACCTTTGGGCAGATGGAGAAAGATTAAAAGAGCAATACTAAGTGTTTGCATCTGTGGTGGCCCAGATGACAAATCCTTCTGGCAACACACAAACTGAGCAGCATGATTCACACAAGTATCACCTCTGCATTTGATTTACTGTAGCCCTTACCTAGGAACACGAATGGGAAATGTACCTACCAAAAAAATATGCAACACCCGCTTTGTGTACCATCAGCCCTAGCCAAAAACAGGGTTTGCTTCCTTTTTTAGGCGCCAGCTGGAATCCTCCGACCCCACCACGGATGGGAACGGGGACACACATGTAGCGGCAGTAGAGAATTCAGAGATCAAACTGTGCAGGTAGTGGCTGCAGGTGTCCGGGCCACTCCAGACGACAGGCGGGGGCACCTAGGAAAGGAACGGAAAGGCACCTCCGGCCTCCTCACGGAGGCAGCTCTGCTCCCCCGCCCGTTCGAGGGCGCAGCGGGGAAGCCCCGGCAGATCCCGCCACGCCGGAACGCGAACCGCGACTGCACCGACACCGACACCGCCCCGCGCAGGGCGGGCCCCTCCGCACCGCCCCGCCAGCACCTGGCGCGGCCCCGCCCGGCCGCGGCGGTGGGCGGGTCCCGCATGCAGATGCGTCCCCCGCCTCTCCGGTGCGTGCTGAGGTCAGGCTGGGCTGCGCTGCCAGCGCGGAGCAGCGGGGCTGAGGTCGCGGCAGACCCGGAGCCGCGGGGGCGGGTGCGGAGCTACGGAGAGCGCCTGGCTCGGGCCGGGAGCGGTTCCCTCCCGCCGGGGAAGCCGGGGGGCTCGGCGGGGCCCTTCCAGCCGCTGGCGGAGGGAGAGCGGCGAGTGCGCGGAGCGGGGCGCCCGGCCCGCCCCGCCGCCCCGCTCCTCCATGCGGGCGGCGAGCGGGGCTGGGGCGCGGGGCGCCTGGGCAGCACGCAGCGGTGCTGAGGCCGCGACCGGGAGAGACGATGGCCAAATGGCTGAACAAGTACTTCAGCCTGGGCAATAGCAAGACCAAGAGCCCTCCGCAGCCCCCGCGGCCCGACTACCGGGAGAAGCGCAACGGTGCCGGCAGCGCGCCCCGCCCCGAGGGGCCGCCGCACCTCCACCTCCACCACCACACCTCGCCCGGCTTTTCGCGCCGCCGCCTGCGCGACGACACCAGCGACCTGCTCCGCGCCTACCGCGCCCAGAAGGACCGCGACTTCGAAGACCCCTACAGCGGGCCCGGCTCGTCCCTGCGCAAGCTGCGCGCCATGTGCCGCCCGGACTACTCGGCGCCCGAGGACCTGGGTGAGGCAGCCCTCAAGGCGTCCTCCTCCTCCTCCTCCTCGTCGTGCTGCGCCACGCCTCCCACCACCGGCTCCCCGCACCTCTTCCGCAGCCACAGCGAGCGCCGCCCGGCGACGCCACCCGACGTGAAGTACATCTCCCCCAAGCACCGGCTGATCAAGGTGGAGAGCGGCGGTGGAGGCAGCGACGGCGCGGGCAAGAAGCTCAACAAGGGCTCCAAGCAGCCCACGATTGCTGCCCACTCTGCCGTGAAAGATAAAGTAAGTGTTGTGCTCCTGTTCCCGCCCCTGTAAGCTAGGTAGTAGGGCTGGGCCCCTGGAAGGATTTTTGGCGAGGGGACTAGCTCCTGCACATCTGGAGTTGCCGCTGTTCTCAGCCATCCTTCAGTGGGCGGCCTGGCCTTTTTTATTATCTATGGGCATGCAGGGCATGTGCAGGAGTAGCACGTGAAGTGATGGTACCCTGTTGGCTTCAAGCTCACCTTCCTTCTGATGGGGCAGGTTCACAGGTGTGTCTAGCCCTGCTTTGAGGCACGGCGCGCTGCCAACCTCAAGATGGGTACCAAGGCTTTTGGGTTGGTATGCTTCTGCAGAACAGGATGTGAGTCGTTAGGGGGGTGCTTGGGGAGCGCTAGAGTCCCTTGAAAAGCCTTCTGCTTGTAACCCCAAGTTGAGGCCTCAGCCCCACTGCATGTGGTATGGAGCACTCATATATAAAAAATAAACTGGGGGGGGGGGAGGGAGAAAGAGTGATGCTGTCCCATGCCGTACTGTCTGTTTTTAAGGAGACAATTTGTCGTTTGTTTATTTATAAACTTTTTGCTTCCTAGTTCAGTGTCAAAGGTGAGGTAGTTCAAAGTCCTGTGTTACAACAGCATGGCAACTTCCATGATAATGTGTTTCCATCTGGCATGGAGCTGAAGCAAGCTCCATAGATACTTGCCCAGTTCCAACTGTTATCCTTTTACTGGTCATTCTCTACAAATTTTTTACAAAATATTGTAGACACAACACTGGAAAGTGCAGGACTTGGGAACTCAAGTTACAGAGGGAAATAGAGTTAATTTCTTTTTTTTTTAAGCAAAGCATATTCCCTTACCTGTGTTGTTCTTGTGAATATAGTTTAGTTTTTCTCATATATTGGAAATAAATGTTTCTCTATTTTGTTGATTGGCATTTTCAACTCCAGGATAACAGTCGCATCACAGGAATTTCAAGTATCTGCTGAATGTTATCAGTCTAAATGGTCTGTGTGTACATGTTTAAATATGTAACACGATTGCATTGCCACACTTACATGACAACTTGAGAAGTTATATCTGTCCAGGTGGAATTCCAAAGAAATCTGGTTGTGACAGTGACGATACAAGGAGAAAAGTCTAGGATTTGTTCTATTGTCTTAGTAGGTATAGTTTCTGACTGGAAGCAACTTCTTTTGTGGAGGTGATTGATTCAAAGTTAACATTTTACAGTGTATATTACAATCTATCCAGTCTTCTTTAAATTTCCTACATTGATACTAGGTATCTTCTCTTAGGAAACCACTTTCAGCAAAAAAACCTGCTTGGGGCGAAATGTTTCTTTCTTTTTCTTTTTTTAAAATCATTGTTCAATTTTAGAGCCTACTGAAGCAATTTTCAAATAGAAAATACATATTTGTTGCTAGGTAACCTGCTGCTTTGTATGGTCATAAATCTGTGTGCTGCTCCCCCACCCTTATTGCAGGTTTTAAAACTTGTAGGCAAAAATTCTCAGTCATGTTAGTGTTTTTTTCAATTATTGAGAGAACTATAGGTGACAACCAGAAAATCTGAATATGTCTGAGAAACAGAATTGTCCGTGTGCCTCAAAGAGCCGACTGTGCCTGCCTCAACAGCATTTAGATGTGAGAGGCAACGTAGCTTGCCTTTTGTTCAATTGTGTTTTCTCCCAGCAATGGATGTGAAATCTCTCTTATTTCACGGCCCTGAAATGTAGAGTTTGACAGGTTAACTTGGTAAGCAGTGGTCGTAGTGGGCAGGCAGGGAACTGGTTCTCTTCTACACCTGTGATTCACTGAGGAAGAAAATTAAGGAATTTAGTAAACAGTGTGTCTGTAGTTCAATAGCGAACAAAGCAAGTGAAAGTAAATTTCCCTAAGAAAGAGACAATAAGGAAGACAGTAAAGATGGAATAAAATCCCCCGAATCTAGAGGTCCACTGTTCAGAAGAATTCATAAACATGCTAAAAACATTAGAAAATCTGTGTGTAACATAGCATAAGCTGGTAAACACATTAGGAATGAAAAAAAAAATCTAAGTGCCATGTAGTTCTGTCTTCCTAGAAGTATGTTAGTGTTTAATGATCCAATAATGTCTGGTAAATGCTTGTGTTTCGTTCCAGCATCTGTTTCAGTGGTTTTTTTTTTTTTTCTGATTTCATTTATAAGGATAGAGTGCTGTTTTCCTTTATGTGGTAGTGGAGAAGTGAGAAGTAGGGATTCCAGCAAATTCAGTGAGCAATTTTTTATCTTCTGTGGTTTGTCATCAGTAAAGAGTTGGCTGAAAAGCTCAGTTGTGTGTCATACTTGAAAGAGCTACTGGAATGGGAAGGAGATTCAGGAAGATGCTTGTTTCGTGTGATTACTTACAAAGGGCAAATGGCGAGGTATGGATAGTGGCAGGCTGGTTAGCTGAAACACCCAGAGGAAAAGAAAAATTGTAAACTAGCTGATTCAGAGAATAAAGGAGATGAAGATTTAAAGCAGTGGCGGACATGATTATATTTTGCAAGATTTTAGACAAAGGCTGGTAAAGGAACTACAGACATTTAATGTATCTGGGATTCAGGAAGTTTTGATGTGTAACAGTAGAAATACCAGCTAAAGCTGAAGCAGACAAACCCAAATTGCCATGCACCTTTTAATAGCGAGGTGACTAACCTCTGCAACAGATGCCCAATGAGATTCATCATTTCTAGATGTCTTTGAATTCAAATTGTTGGGTGGATTTTTTTTATTGGGTAATACAATTAAGTGGGTTTGGGGACTTGAAATGTGATGTTTACCTTCAGACGAGGGAGAGCAGGCTATGCTAGAAATCATGGCTGAAGCAGCTCAGATCCTCCAGTATGGTGGGTAAAAAAATTATTGGCTTCTGTCTTTAGTGCTGGCTTGTGAAAACTTAACTTATTTGCTTGCCACAGAGGAGCTAGGGAGTGTGGGCAAGTTGAAACAACATGTGGTTGTATACTGGATCAATCTGGCATCTCCTGTATTTGTATAAGAATAAACACAAGTTGGTTTAAGACCAACTCAATAGGCAAACCACTTGTGAAATGGAGATCAAAATAAATGAGCTGAAGTCTTCCTGAGTGATTGTCCTCTATCTGGCATTGTGGTGTACGTAAATCCATGAAGTAATAACTGAGGGGGAAGTGTCTGTGTGAAAGGATACTTCATGTATGTTTTCACATATCACTTATTTGAACCTAATGATTTCTCTGCCTGGTTTTGCAGCTGAAAAACCTGGGACACTTTTCAAAGACAAGCTGTATCATACTTCCTTGCAGGAAGTTCTTAAGGTTTAAAAGCTGTGTTCGTAATATATTGTCCTTTAAAGACATTTATTTCATAATGAACAGCATTTTGTGCTATGTCTGTTCAGTGGAGACAGAACAATGCAACAGTTCTGCATATTGAATGCAGAAGACACTGCAAGTCGCAAGATCCATTTCCACAGGTGTTAAAGACATTTTTGACACTAATTTCTCTTCTCCAGGAGATAGGTTTGTTGGCACAGGTTGATTACGATATCTGGTCATGCCTCAAGACAGGGGCTCTGAACAAATAAATCCCTCGGCAGTTACACACTTAAAATCCAAACTCCCTATCCCCCACATGACAGTCTGGATAAACAGCAACATTAGGGTCTGGGGTTGTCTTACTTCTGGTTTGCTTTTTTGTCACCAACTGGTTGCCGTGTTGGTACTGCAGTCCATGTTGTAATACGGTTGTTGCAGTCCATAAACTCTGATCTATTATTTTTTAAGTAATACTGAAAATGCTAGCTTTGTCTGGTTTAATTATTATTAATGTACATACTGTTAGCTTCAGGTTGTACTGTAATCTCTGTTCAACTTACACAACATAGCCTTATAGTTCAAATAAAGTTCAACCTACAGCCTAACAATTCTAGCTACTTTTGTCAAGCAAGCACTTGGCTGCTTTCAAATAGTACAAAATTTTCAACAATGAGACAGGACATATCTGATACAGTAGAGAGTAACTTGATTCTGCACAGTCAGAGTGGACCTAGTACAAAATAACATGAATGTTGTGTTGTAGCAGCAATCAAGCAGGCAACTGTTCAACCAACCAGGCGACTGTTCAGGACAGCAGCGTTGCTGACTTGATGTACAAAGTTCTGAAAACACTATCTATGTGTGAGAAACAAGTACTTTTGCACTGGACTAGCAAAGTAGTCTAGCGTTTTGAACTTCTAACATCTTGCATAAGAGTGATTAGACTCCATAGAACATTATTAATACCTTTATATAATTAAAATATTGTTTTAAGGTTGAGAAGATGCTTGTCTTATTTCTGTATATGGAAGGTCTATGTTATATTTGATCTTTAAACTGAGAAAAAGTCATGTGCATTTAACTGAATCTTGCAGCTGGTATTTCAAGGTGCACTGAGAAAACACTTCAAAGATGTCTAAGCAGTGCTGGGATTACTTATATCAGAGAATATAGAATTTCTAGAATTTAGAAATCCTAAACTACAAATGTATCTCCGTGTCTTATTTACATGTTTAATCCATTGCAGCAGAGTGTCAAGCTGCCTCTCCATACAATTGGTTCTACTCTGAAACAGTCTTCCTCTCTGCGGGTGGCTCCCATTGGTATATGGCTCTGTCTTTGCGTAAAAGAAGAAAGAAAATACTTGTGGCTGCTGGTCTTGCATAAATTGTTTGGGGAAGGCCACACATAAAGGCAGCAAGTTATATTTTTTGTGTGTATCTATACTGTTATAAGGCAACTGTAATGCATCTAGAAATGCAATTTTTTTCAGATATGTCAGTCTCATGATTAAGGGACTAGAGCAGTCTTGTGAACAGAAGATACTCAGATATGACCTGAGCTTTTGGAGTCTTGGTGACTTCAGGGCTTTTCGGAATGATGTGGTAGGCTCTTCAGTTACAAAGTATGCCTGGCGTCTGCACTGTGTGCACAGCTTGGAACACTCTCAGCTTTGGAAGCCGTCCAAATTGTCAGACTTCTACGCAAAGAGAGGTCCAAGCAGAAAGAGACTATCAGGAAGGAGTATGAAGCAGTTGGAAGACGTGGAGATTAAAGGAGGGAGTGGTGGAGTTCTTGAAGGGTCTATCATGTGTATATCTTTGCAGTAAGCATATCAACCCCATTGTTAGAAAGTACCTCGGCTGCTGGGTTCAAACAAGGGGACTGACTTGCCTGTTCTGAACTAAAATATGCTTGTTGAACTATTTACTGGCAGAGTGTAACTGAGCACCTTTCATGTGGCCTTATTCTGTAAAAAGGCTAATACCTAAGCGCAAATGACTGTAAGGGAATGTGGCAGGGTGGTGGACCTGTGTCCAGTTTCCACCCCTTTCCATGCAACTTGTATATCTAATCTCTGGGAATCACTTCCACTTGGCCCCCAGTGAGCAAGAACATTACTGCATCACTCTTTCATCTGTGGATTGCTATGCCGCATAAGAAGACTCTGGAGGATTCCTCATAGAAGTTAACTTTTCATCTGTGAACAAGCAGTAGCTTACCAAAAGTGTTAAAAGAACAAATAATATTCATAGTAGCAGTGAGCTGTGTTCCTATAATGACACTTCTTTTGTCATTGTGTTTTTATCTTAATGTATTCAGAATGATAAAACCAGTAAGGGTAGGAGACAAGGAGCATATATATTGTTTATATTGTTTAACCTCAAAAGGTAGTAACAATCTGGATATGGCTAAATTGGATCATGAAACAAAAAAACTTAACTAAAAATGAATGTAGTTTTGAAGTTTTCGTGGGTGGCAAAAGAAGACAGGTGAAAAGAGTCAAAATGCCAACAGTAAGTTTATTGTCTTACAGGTTCTGAGTTTAAATAAAAGCAAAAACTGTATGGTGGATACCATGTATTGTCTGTGAAAGGATTTTTCTAAATTATTGAACTGAGTCTGGAGCAGTCCATCAGTGTAGCACTTACCGTGTCTTCCATCTTCATGGGAACCATAATATCCACGAATGGATTCCAAATGCCTACTTAATTACATTCTCGGATCTCTGTGTCTTACATCTCTCTGGTGTACACATCTGCTGTCTGATCTCAAACTATTGCTATGGTAGTCTACAAGTTTATTTAAGTGAATTTAGGTTTTCTTGGTACATATGTTGAAAGTATTTGTAAAGTTCTGAAATCTACATTATATGTATATACAAACATACATAGATAAAATATGATAAATACATAACATTTAGTTATCATTATTATTTGTTATTTCATATGCATAAATGTCTGTATTACTGAGAAAGAGGTTGTGGACATTCTGTTTCTGGAGACTTTCAAAACTTGTGTGGGCAAGGTCCTGAACAACTTGGTCTAGCTTTGTTATTACCCCTGCTTTGTGCAGAAGAGTGGTTTAATTCACAGTTCCACAGAAAATGCTGAGCTGGAAGGGACCCACAAAGATCATCGAGCCCAACTCCCGGTGCTGTACAGCACCATCTCCTAGAGTCACACCATGTGTCTGAGAGCATTGTCCAAATGCTTCTTGGACTCTGTAATGCTTGGTCTGTGACCGCTTCCCTGGGGAGCCTGTTCCAGTGCCCAAACACCCTCTGGGGAAAGAATCTTAATCTAATATCCAACCTAAACCTCCCCTGACCCAAGTTCCTGCAGGTCCTCAGAGATCTCATGGATCCTAAGTCTTCATGTAACTGATGTTCAAAAACTGCTGTGAAGTGTGAGTGTTGGCAACAGACTTACACTATGTGAAAATAGCACATTTCAGTAAGGACAATTGTGCAGGATGTAGGTGCAGGATCTCGGTCTCTCAAGCTGAAGTGCTTTTCCCCCTGAATTTGTTCAGTAAGTGAATGTGGAGTTAGTCTGATGATAGACTAAGGCATAGAAGGATGTTCTGCAGCAGCATGAAAGAATGAGTAGGGCTCTGTTCAGATCAAGCGCATGTGAACACAGCTGGGCATGGCTGATCAAGAGTTGTCACTTGGAGAGATACTCTGAGGACACAAAAACAGGGCTGAGTACTGATGATGATCAGCAAGAGGAATGAATTGTACTTGCTTCTGTAGATTGTCCTCTGATTTTTCACATGTGTATGTACAGGAGCTGGTTTAGGGGAGTTTGCATGTGAACATGGAAGTACCAAGACTCCAAGCATATCCAAAACAGCACTACACGGTTCTGTTACAACAGTGGGGCCACCATAAACGCAGCTTTCTTGCTACTGCATGATAGCACATGTATTACCTGCAGATTTTCTTCAAAACTGTCCAGGTGAGGAAAGAGGCGTGTATTACACTATTTTACATATCCAACTTTAGGTAACTTGCAATCCAACTGTTAGCATTAGGACTGTTGTAATGTATATATGAAAGTGAAACCTTTTATAGTCTGAATAAGGTTATGCAATTTGTTATGATTCAAAGTGTATTCTAATTATAAATAAGAAATTAGGCACAGCAATAACTGTATGGGAACTCATGTAAGTATTTTAGCCTGATTAATGAGGAGAAAGGATCTAGAAAGGAAGAAGATGAAGCTGTGTTTCTCTTTTTAAACATCAAGTTTGCGTGTAATCTCCAAGTTTGCAATCTGATCTTGTGGCCAGTTTACCACTGTATTTGCTTGGATCACTGAAGAAATGTCTGTTTTTTACAAGATTCTTTGCTCCCCAGGCTCACTGGCAATGGGATAGGAGAGATGTTTGTGTCTCTAAACACTTTTGTATATGTCTTTGCTTGTGCTGAGCACTACCCCATGGCAAAGGAAATGGTTTGACTTTTCACTTCTTTGCTGCCCTGTGTCAGTGTAGTTGTATCCTTAACTAACAGTGTGCTAGGCACTGTTTGGAAGTGTAGGAAGTAATATGAGACCTAGCAGCTGAAACAGCATAATGGTGGATTCTGGCAACAGATAGGAAAAGACTGTGGTGCAGATCTTCCTGGATATGTCACTGTTTCTGTAAATGTTACTATTAAACAGTCTATTTACAAGGAAACAGACATAAGGTGTGGTTTTGAAATAGTTGTGCATTGTCCAGGAAGTGTGGTAAATTGTTTTACAAAACATATTCTGCTAATGACAGTACATGGGATATGATTTTTTTTAAACTTTTTTTTTTTTTTTTTAAACTTTGTTTTCCAAAGGGAACAATACCTGGTGATTGTTCTGTCCATCCTTCCTTCAGTAACTCTTGGATCTACTGAAAAATCCTTGACGGTGTATTTTCAAATTTAAAATAGTTGCGTAGATGGGTCAAGGAAGCACCTGTTTCTTACTGAGAGGAAAGCGGGTAGAACTGCATTTTTAACTTTGGGCAGGAGCTGGAAGTGCTGCATTGCCTGCCCTGTGTGAAGAGTGGTCTGCATTGCCCGATGTGAAGCAGTGACACGTGGGATAGCAGGGGACCCCAGTTTCTGCCTGAGAATATAGGAGAGAAATCAAGGGGCAAGAAGGCAAGAACTGTTATTTGTATCAGCTTGTTAGCAGTTCAGTTCTGTCCCTGTGGGTGTGTGGACTTGTAAAAACTGAAGAGCAATTCACCTTCACTGAGCACTAAACCTTGTGTGTGGGGGAGTAGTTCTTGAAATCCTGTTATTAAATACTGTTTTGTGTTTTTTTCCCCAGCACCTCACTATTAGTTCACAACTCTCTGAGAAATTTAGGCGATACATTTCCTAAATTGTGTTTCAATTATCTTTTAGGAGAGATGTGTCAGTCTCTGGAAGTCACCACTGTGAATGAGGCCTGTGATTCCTTCCAGGGGCAGAGCTAGTGCTGGTCTTTCCAATCCTCAAATTTGGGACTAGAAGGAAAGGCTCTATGCACACTTTGTCTGTAGACTAGTTCCCTGGAATCATACCCTAAATTTCTGACTTGTTAGCAAGATATTAAAAATCTTTATTTTTCCTGATTCTTTTGGGAATCTGACCATGCACAGATCACTCTATTAGCAAGTTTTCCAAGACTGTGAAATTTATTTTGACTAAAAAGTGGTACTTAGGTTACAGGGAGGATTATCCAACAGGTTCCTGAATTCAGTGCTTCATGGAAGAAAATTTAAGTGGAAGTCTTTATTAATATGGAAAACAAATCAAGACTAAACTTCACAGTCCTGCTGTATGCAGGCTGAGCTTTGTCCAGGATTCAGTATTAGAGATGTTTCTGATGTGTAGTTGCCTGAATATTACAAGAAAATATTATTTTTAGGGAAACATCTGCTTAGGGCATGTTTGGGATGGGAGACCTGGAGGCTTCTTGGGGGCAAAGAGAGAAATTTGGCATTTGCCAAAAATTTTATGTGGTTGTTGTAAAAAAACCCCCAAATATACCCCCACAAAAACCCCCCAACCAATGCAACGCAAGAGCAACCAAACAAAATAACATTCACCAAACCCGCCCCCATGTAATATTGTTAATCATTGTTGAACACCATGATGATCAGATGGATAGAGCACCTCTTGTATGAGGAAAGGCTGAGAGAACTAGGATTGTTCAGCTTGGAGAAGAGGAGGTTTTGGGGTCACCTAAATGAAGCCTTCCAGTACCTGAAGGGAGCCTGCAAGAAAAATGGAAAGGGACTTTTTACAAGGGCATGTAGTGACAGGGCAAGAGGGAATGGCTTCACACAGAGAGTAGATTTACATTAGATTTTAGGAAGAAGCTCTTTTCTGTAAGGGTGGTGAGGCACTGGCACAGCTTTCCCAAAGAAGCTGTGGATACCTCGTCCCTGGAAGTGCCAGGTTGGATGGGGCTCTGAGGTGAAGGCGTCCCTGCCTATGGCAGGGGTGTTGGAACAAGATGATCTTCAAGGTCCTTTCCAAAGCAGGCCATTCTGTGATAATATAGAGTGACGTCTACTGTAGCTAGTGACTGGTCTTTTGTGAATACAAATTCTCAGAGATTATGAAGAATTTTCATTACATTGTTTTAAATGTGTTAACTGTGGTGTTCTCAGAAACATTCATGGTTGCTAAGTGCCCTTGCATTCTGTATCTCTGGTGACAGACACATGCTCTCATCTGTGGTATTGGTGGACTTAATTGCAACTCACAAAAGTTGAAAGAGGAATATATGGTCTGCCTTTATATAGTTATTTAAGTATGTGGCTACCCATGGCAAGGTGGTTGGCAAGGTCCCTTCCAACCCAAACCATTCTGTGATCTAAATATTGATAATATAATAATATATATTATTTAATAATAATAAATCTTTACAAAAAAGTCCCCCCTAATAAATTCCTCAAAGGCCTGGTGGGCAGGAGAGGTCTTTTAGATTTTTTGCTACATGCTGTTTATCATAATTCCTCTTGGATTCTTCTAGAATAGTGTGTCCTTAATCACAACAGCTGCTAAATTAGTGAAGTAGCTAACAGTTCTGTGCTGATGTTGCTGCTTTAAAGATAGCTTGATCTTCTGCATTTCCTTTCAATTAAAAAAAGGGATTATACCTACTTTTTCAGTGCGGTAGGTTCTCATTTGTTTCCTTCTTTTTCATTCCCTTTAAAATGTTGGGTTTAGTCAGAGAGAGATACCTGTGAAATTATGCATTTAGGTGTGTTCTTTGGTTTCTTCCTGTGCCTGCTTATGCAAATAATGCTTTTGTATATGCAAATACCCATTTAAACTTGTATTTAATATGATAATATTTGTCAGACTGTTTTTTAAAGACTGTAGAAGAACAAAGACTATGCATCAACGGTGAAGCTTGCAACTTAGTTAATATATAATAGAGGGATAAACCAACCACGATCTCAGCTTGTATTTAATTTTCTGGGGGGTGGAGTGATTATTTGTATTTTGATCTTGTATCTGCTGATTAACTCTTTAGCTAGAGTTACGGTGTTTAATTTGTCAACTTTTTTGATAACTGAGCTGTACTCTTTTTCTGTGACTTCTAACTGGCAACCTGCTAGGAAGAGCCCCTATGAGTGTTCTCTAAATCCTTATTGACTTCTTTTGGTCACTGCACTTCTATTTATGTGTTTGAGTTTCTTTTGCTTGATATTACTGATGCCTCAAACTACTACTACTACGTATTACACGTATTAAAATAGAAAATAGTATAATATATGTATGGGATGCTATAGAACAGGCTTGTGTAGAACAGGAGTCAGTACTTGTAGGAGCTCACAGTCCACTCTCAGAATGTAGGTCTTGCATTCTGTTAAGAGGTAAGCCACAGGTCTTTGACAATAACCCTTACAAATGCAGCTGATTTAGACATTAATTTGAAATCTGAATGACTGTCTTCTGGGCATTCCTGATTGCCGTGTTTTCATTTTGAGAGATAGGACTCATGAGGAAGGAGGCAGGACTTGGCAGAGCAGGGAGCCAAGTTAAATGTGTCCCGCTCCAAAGGTCAGATTTTGTGTATGAATGCTGTCCTTAGCTGTGCTTACAATACTTCAACATGTTGCCATTCCTCTTATTGTGTCCAGGGTAGATGTGGCAAGTACAGCATTAGATCCTGGATAATCTGACTAGCTGAGACTTTTAGGAAGGATGCATTGGTAGACAATGGGTGCCATCCATTATCTTCTACTTTCTGTCCAGTATTTGTCAGTCAGTAACATGAAAGGTCAATTTGTAGACCATTTGAATGAGTTTAGCCATTTGCCTTGAAGTACACTAAATCAAAGGTGTGGAAGGGGCACTGCATGCAGGCCCCAACCTGGGATCTCCTGCGCTGGCCTTGGCCCCTGGACTGTAGAAAACAAATGGCTGACTGAGACCAGTTTGCTGGGCAGAGGCTGAAAGATTGTTGGGAGAAATATAAACAAACAAAATGCACACCATTTCTGGAAAGCTAACGAGCTCTGGTGAACACAAGGGCACTTTGATTATCATACAGAAGGACCTGCTCCTACATGCCTGTGGGGAAGAGGTGACAGCATGGTGTTCTCACAGTGCATCTTCCCTGTGTGGCATTGAGGTGATTAAGATCATGATTTGCAGAACCCTGCTACACATACAAGGCATGTACCTGTGATATCAGCAAAGAGAACTCGTGTAATATTGGCAAGCTTTTGCTTTCTGAGGATAGCATGAAGGGGTATGAGGACAGTGTATTAATGACATCTATCATGAAGCAAGTGTTTTTGTTTATTGGTACATGACTAGAAAATTAATGTACTCAGTACCATCTATTTCATCAGAAGCTTTTGTTTTCTGTTTTTTGTCTGACCTACTGCATAGAAGCTTAGAAGGTGAGCTCATTAAGGTAAAAGCAATTTTTGTGGAGATGGCAAAAAGACTTGCAGAGTAGGAGCTCTTTTTCTGGTTGAGATCTCTGAAAACAGGAGAAATAATCCTCTGAAATAGGATTGCCAAAAGAGTTCAGACATTTACAGTAAGTATGTTATAATAGAACTAGCAGTCATGCTCATTTGAGGTTGTCAAGCCTTGGGTTTGTTTTGAAAGAAGTAGAAATGCTTGAGACTTTCTAGTGGAGAATGTATAGCTGTTAGCAAGTATAGAAGAAATCAAATTCTGCCACTGGCCAGCCGCTACCTCTAGGCTGAAAATTACTGAATTTTAGTATATATGGAAACAGTAACAGTCAGCTGGGGAGTCCTCTGACAACTCAGCACTGTAAATCCGCTTGTAATGAGATATACAGTTCCAGGAAAGGTGGAGCAGACTGTCCTTTCTGCCTGACTTGAGTGCTGAAAAGTGGGTTTGGGATTTGCTGTGGGAGAGAGTTGTTTAAGTTGGAGTTTTTGGGTGGCTTTTTTGGGGGGCGGTCTTGTTTGACAGCATCTTTTATGTATAATTTTCCACCAAGCATACTTTGGTCAAATGGAAAAGAAATGTCAAACAGCTGTGGTAAGTCTGCTTTCTGTTTCTAGTACAGTTATGCTAAGGATTGGCGAGCATTATGTGTCAACATTTGCAAAGGAGAGCAGCACAGAGCACATGCTACCACCCAGCAGCTCTTGACAGGATCAGATCAGGAGACAACATGGATGGCATTTCAACTGCACCACTTCTGGAAATAAATCTGCCCTTGTGACTAGAAGAAATTACTGCTGCATGATACACATTGTCGTCTTTGTCTCAAGTGTGTGCAGCTGCTGTCACTTGATTTGCTGCTTGGGCATACGTTGCCAGACCGGGGGGAGGGGACTTTTTCCCTTTGTGTTAACTGTTTTTCAAAATAATGAGGGAGTAATTTTGAACACCAAGTGAAAGAAAGAATTATGTTTTACTCTCTCTATGATCCATGTCAGTCTGGTGATTTATGGTCCAGAACAAGCTTCCAGTCAATTTAAACTCGGAGGGGAGGAAAATACAAAAAATATAATTAAAACATCAGTCTTGGTAGTAAAATAAGCCAAATAAGTAGTATAATATTGCAATGTGCCAGTGTTACAGGGCCTGAGTAATGACTCTGAAGTGTGTTAGATGTTTTGTTTCCTAATCTTGAGGGAGATCTCTGCCTTTCCTAACACAGTGTTCATTTATTCCGTGGCACTTGTGCAGGTGTTTGATCTGTGAATACTTGTGTGTCCTGTTTTTCTTCTCTGTCTGGTGGGGTAAGCTGGCAGCAGGAGACAGAAGCAGATGCAGCTTCAGTCTCTTAGCTGGCAGTGTACTCCTGGTTCTTTGTTGAAAAGATTGAAGCTGTTGGAATAGCACTGTGCTGTAAGTCTTACTAGTGCTGGTCTTAAAAATGTAAAGTAACGCAGCTGAAAAACCCCTCTTAAATAGAGTAAGCTTTCAGGGCAGAACCCTTTAGGCTTGCCCTGCTTTGAGTGGTGAGTTGGACAGGGTGATCTCTTGTGGTTCTTTCCCACCTGAATAATTTTATGATTTTGTGGCAGTTCTGGTGCTGAAGCCTGCCTCGGTCTGCTTTGTTTGCTTCAGATTCTTGCCTGCTGTACATTACATCTCTGTGCTCTGCAATAATTCTCATATGAGTATTTTTGCCTTTGCCTCAGTTTCCTTGTGACATCCCAGAAACAAAGATTAGCTCTACCCCTTCAATTATAGGGAGAAATGGTTCCTGTGACTTTAATTGGGATCTACACAGCATGCAATGGTTTTGCAGTGGTCAGGAGAGCATAGCAATGTAAAGTCAAGTGTGAGATTTTCTAACCTTCAGATTTTTTTAGTCTCCTAGTGGAAGAAGAAAACATATTCTGACAGATAATTTCTTTTTGCTGCCTTTTGTCTCATCTCACAAAATATAAGTAAATATAATGTTCCTTTGAGAGAAAGAATGGCATGAAGATCTAAGCTTAGTCAAAAAGTTTTTGTGTCTTGTTTTTTTTTCAGGTGAGACTTAAAATTATAAGGCTTCTTATTAATGCAGTGAAAAGAGTAGCCTTAGAATATTTATTTTTAAAGTTTCTAGCAATATTTTCAGTTGTAGCTGATAAACCTTAAAAGCAGAGGAGATGAGTATGTGCAAGGGAAAGTGTGCTTTTTTTTTTTTTTCTGACTATTAGAAGACTTCTCTGGTAAGATTTGCACTGGATTGAATTTGCTGACTGGTTGGCTCTTTCTAATTTGTCCATCCCAATTATTCCATTGCTTGTGCTAGTCAGAAATCTTTTTGACATGGAGTCTGCCCTTGTGAGGTTTCCGGTATAAATAGGAGCACATTTCTCTTTCAGTGCCGTTTAGTATCTGATCTGTGGCAATTGTGTATTTGTCCTCTGAACCGAGACTGTGCTTTGAAGACAGCATAGGATGCAGCCATGTGAAGCTGGTTTTATTTGCTGATAGGATGTCATTGCCTTCTGCTTTGCGTATCTGAGTGGAGACTCCAGTAACAGTTACTTTCCTGTCTTTCAGGTATTGATAGCTGATGACTACTCGGATCCATTTGATGCCAAAAGTGAGTTGAACAGAATGGGAAAAGGGGAGAACACTGGCTATATGGAACCGTATGAAGCCCAGAGAATAATGGCTGGTAAGAAAAGATGGTTGCACGTGTGAGCTCCAGTTGTATGGCATTTCACATGTATATTATAGCTGCTATGAACCAGAAATGTCTCTGGCATGGAAAACCGTGTTTCTGAAGATGCTTAGGTGGGCAACAGCAAACGCTGTGGAAGCCTTACATTTTCCTGCATGTGCTTTATACCTAAAAATACTGCTCTGTACCTCACTTTTAAATATAGATGTTTTTCACTGTCATGTGATAAGATGAAAAAAGTCAGTCATGGTAGTTGGAGTGTGCATTGCTCATCTCGGCAGTGTGAAGGCTGTTGTCTGTGTATGTGGTAGGGATGGCCAAAGCATGACATTGTGTTATTTCACTAAAAACCAGTTGATCAATTTGCTTATGGACTTTTTCCTCAATCACATTTAGACTTCTTGGTGTCAGGAGGGCTGCAGAGCTACATCTTTCTGTAGCTTCCTTATTTCCTTCTTTGCTTCTCTGATGTTTTTTTACCAATAATTAAAATGAGACACTATAGGATGCCTGTGAGCCTTTAACTGCTCTTCTGGGTAGTGTCCTTCCTTTTCTGTCATGTAGGGAAGTGGTTAGTGGTGACGTTGTATGCCTTTGGACTATTTGAATCCCTTTTACTGGCATTATGCAACTCTATTTTCCATGTATTTTCCTTATCAGGATCAATATCCTACTTGCTGGCTGTGTAGTCTGTAAAATGTTCTGAGGTATGGGGCCATATATTTTTTAATTTGTGACGATTTGACCAGTCAACACACATTTTGTGCAGATTAATTGTACATTTCTTGGATTTGTACAGCAGGTCCTCTTTTTCTCATTTTGGGGTAAAAGTCATTCTTGTGCCCAGTTAAGTTGATTGTATGCTTTCATTTTGTATTGCCAGTTCCTGTTTTGGGCCCTCAGGAAAGATTAGTCAGTGGGGGAAGATGAGGCTGTTGGATGCAAAGATCCTTTTTTCATGCAAGTGTTCCTATTTTTCTTCTCTTAAAGCTTTTCTGAAGAGAGACACGGGAAATTACATGGAAACTGTTCTTGGGAAGTTTTCAGTACCTTCTGGAAGGGCTGGGAGTTTTTATTTCTCATTAGTGTAAATCTGTTCATTTTAAGTTGAGGAATTAGTCAGAAAAACAAATTAGTCCAAATAATTTCTTGCTCTATATACAGCAGTGATGAGCATTTGTAATTTCAATTGTGAAGTTTATAGTGCATTGGCTTGTTTCTTCCTGCATTTAGGACTGGAGTTTGTTCTTTCTCCGTTTCCAGATTAGCCATAACAAATGAGATGATTTAGTGGACAATACTGGATGGCTTAGCTGCAGTATGGGACAGTAGGTTTGTGAGCCATTGCAATTACAAGATACCCGTTTGCCTAATTGGTGCTTGGTGCAACTGATAAGTTGTTATATCTGTTCCATGTTATTATAAAGGAAACATGAGGAGCTCTCAAAGATGCTTTATAAAGGCACTTTTGAAAATAGGGTTTAATTGATTATAGTGATAGAGTAAGTGTTCTGAATATGCATGTGACTGAGCTAATAGAAGATGGTTGATATACCTGTGAAGATGTTTAGTGTTTTGAGATCCAGGTATTTAGTTTCCAGCTATCTTGCCCTAATGTGGTTAGAGAAGGTCTCCCCATAAACCTCCATGACATCAGGTTATGTTGAGTATATGCAAGCATGTAGTTTTATGTGTGGGGATTTTTTTATTGCTCAGGTGTTGCCTTTGCACTTTACTTGATAAATGAAAATCCAAAGGCATCTTGTTGGAGAGTTTTTAAAGGTTCCGTTTGTATTTACTGAATGAGTTCTATTATCTACCTGCTGCTTCTGAAGAAGACCTTTTGACTGAAGGTTGACTTGCCTCAAAATATTTACTGCTTTGTTGTGTTTGTTAGTTTTGTTGGCTGATGAATAGAAGCACATGAGATGGCTGTTTAGCCTGACTAATCTGATTAAGTCCTTCTGATTGCATTTAACATGGCTTAATCCTAAAGAGAGGGAATTTGCATACTCCAGTGGAATGCACTGTAGGAGAGCCAGAAAATAAAACAGCCTTTTACCACTTATTCTGTGTTTACTGCTGTACCCTAACTCTTGTACTCTGGGAACACAGTGTAAGGGTAGTTGAAATAGGACCCTGAAACTTTTGTGCATACTACATGCTCCTTCAGTTAGTGGAGGATTAGACAAAAGCAGGTGTCCATATGAAATAAGACCCTATGATTTCAATATGAGAAAGTATGCTTAGAAATGCATGGTGTCTGAAATAACTAATATTTTTATTCAGAGCTTGTCCTTTCTCCCTAAAAGTTCTGTGTTTTTGCAGTTGTCAGGCAACTTGTTCTGAGCTGATGTTTAGTTTAAAAAAAAAGGGAGTCCCTGAGTTGATTTATTTCAATTAATTATTAAATGGTCTATCTGTTTTCATGTTGTCTGTGGTTAGAATTGGGTTAAGTCAGGCTTGAAGTGTCTTCTGCTGATAGTGCCCCCCAAAAATACTGTCTCCCCAGATTTGTAGTCGTGATGACTGAAAAATAGCAACCTCTGTGACACGGTTTGGAAAGACTTCTCAGAGAAAGACTTGACCTGAGGCTAAGGTAGAGTGTGTTGATAATGAATGCATGTTGATAAGAAGCTATCATCTCTTGTCAGCCAAACACATCTGCTGTGGTATTGATATTCATAAGTGTCTATTCTATCTTCAAGAAGTCCATGCCAAAGGTTCACAGAGAATCCCTGGCAGTCCAGTTCCTGAAGTGCTGTGTGGTGAGAGTCTCAACTTGGCTGGGTGTGCACCCAAAGTCACAGCGACAGTGGTTTCATCTTTGCCTTGTCCACGATCTGTTTGGAGATTTGATGTCGCAGAGTAACTACATATGTATAAAGGAAGTTCTCTGCGATCTTCATATCTGACATAAAGTATCCTGGAGTATGCATGGAGTGAGATTCTGGACTGGCCGCTATCATGCATGCATGACACCAATAGAGATAGCTAAGATGCTGATTTCTCAGGATCCTGAGTAGTAGGTGGACCTTACTATTCCCCTGGTGTCGGCCTGTAGCTGCTGCAGTGACATGTGGCCTGTCACAGAAAGAAACCTGTGCTGCTTTGCCTATACTGTAAACAAGCATGACTGAATCAGATGTAGGAGGTTGTTCTTGCTTGAGAGGGAGTTCACCAGAGAAGCAGTGGTTGGAGATGCTGCATTTGAACAGAAGTGAATGGCTGAGACACTGTCGGGTCAGACTGCTGGTGACCATAGCATCCAGGCTTCTCTGTCATGCATTGCTCTCAAGGAATATATGGGGAAGAGAAGTTAGGTTCCACCTGAGTATTTACTGCCATCAGCCTGCACTGAATGTCAAATCCTGGAGATGGGTCTGGTTTTTTTCTGTGGTAAGACCTTTCCTGAGAGGAGAAAAGGTTTCCTCAGTTCATGGATATGACTATGGCTATGGTTCGGGAAAATGTGTGCAATTTTTTGCCTTTAAAATCCCTTAAAAGTAATAAGGCCCTATTCTCGCCATAGCCTTACTGGCATGCCTTTCCTCTTTCTCCTGACAGCTGTGCGTGTTGACACAGCTCTTCCAGGCATCTCTGCATTTCAGAAGGAATTAACACCAGTCCTCAGATTGCATCAAACATTTGCAGTCAAATGCCAGATCAAGGTTGTCTATACCACAGCCTTCTGTGTGCTGCATCATAGAGTGCATCTAAAGCTTGCCCTTGGAGAAGGATTGCATTTTGGATCATCATTCAGATTTGGAGATATGCTGTCAGGCAAGTTGTTGCACAAAGAACTGTGTCATTTTAAGGTATGATAAGGAATACTGGCTCCAAGAACAAGATAACAAAGTGCATCTGTTATCCTTCTTGGTGCTTGGATTTGAAGAGAGCCCCTTGCTTCCAAAAGGAGATATTTTGTGCCCTGAGTAAGCTCTGAAGTTACCCTGATCAGAACAGCTTATTATCTCTTGAGTGTGAGGTGCTGAGCATGATACATACTATAAGGTAAAATTCAGCTTACTTAAACAACAATAAAATTAAGGTCATTTTAAGTCTCAAAATAATTTGGAACTACATCATCAAAAATGGCTGGGTAAGGGGCAGGGGAGGTGAGGCTGTTTGGTGAGAGAGGAAGTAGAACACATTGTTGGGATATGATGCCTACCATGACAAATGTGTGTTGGCAAAATCACTTCTATCTTTTCTGGATCACGAATTGTATCTTCTGTTCTCTAGAATGGTTAGGGAAGGAGAGATAGGGAAGGCTAAGCCCTTGAGTTAGGAGAATGATTTGAAAGTTGAGTTAAGCATGTGGTGCATCAGTGCCTTGATTTCTTGGAGACCTAGGGATGCCTCAGGTCTGTGCCCTGGCTGTTTTGATGTACCTCATGTTTTTCCTTTGCTTTTATGACCTAGGACTGTGCCAGGGACATCAGCCAGAGACATTATGGGGTTCTGGCCTCTAGTTCATGCACCTGCCTCAAGGATGTGGTAGCCAGGGAGAAAACCCTCCTCTTGTGTCTCAGAATTCTGAAGAATTAAATGGGTAGCATTTCTGAAAACAGTTACTTTCCCTGAGATGTAACATACCATGTGGTATCCTTATGGAACAAATCCTGTGTTATGTACAGACTTAAGAAGGCTAATAGTCATAGCTCTATTGGTAAGATATACGCTATGCCTCTGTTCTGATCAGGGTAACTTTAGAGGTTAATCAGGGCATAAAATATCTCTTTTTGGACAGCCAAAGTAGGTGTTTCAGTAAGAAGAAATTAAATTTGTTATTGATGCGTTTCTCACAGCAGTCTAGTCACACATTTGTCCTAGGGGCTGGGCATGTTGGATCTTGCAGGTGGGATGTGCTAACCCATGACATCAGGGAAAGTACTCAATGTGCATTTGGTGAGTCCCAAATCAACACAGAAGCATGATGCCACTACTACTTGAAGACTGGAATATCTAAATAAGTCACAAGAAGACTTCTGGCCATAAATAGAAAGCTGAGTTCAAGTTTCAAACTGAATAGTTGAATTTGTGTGCATGCTCCAAGGCTAGGTGAATGATATGGCAGAAGCATCTGTGTACTGGACCTGAAGAGCTGGAATCTATTCCTAGGGATGCTCTAGAGCATTAGGATCATGGTACAGAGATACTTGTTTTCTTGCCTGTGTTGTTCAATGTGTTCATCAACCTGAGCAATGACACCTTTGCAGTACCGGCAGAAGTGAACATAAACTAAGGGAAATGTGTGATGAGGAAGGGCAGGGTTTTCATCTAGAGGGGCTTTAATGAGTGTGAGCATTTTGCCAACAGGAGCTTTTTAAAAATTAAATGAGGGGATATTAGAGAGAATTCCAAAGGAAAAATCGCAGCTTTTTTCATAGGCTCACAGCATTAGCATCCTCTTCCTTTCTTCTTTTTCTATGTATTTATCATCCTGTCTCTGTATGCATCATCCTGACTGTGCAGTAGAACAGCAGTGAGCAAGTCTAACTAGCTCACACTTAGAGATTTTGTGCTTGGCCTTCTTTCCCTGTGGATGCAAAAGCTAAGACTCCTCTCCAGGTGCAGACAGTGCTAGAAGAGTAAATGCCTTCCTGCACTTCACTGCTTCTTTCTAGGGACTGAGGTAAGAGTCTGTGGCTGCATCACATTGGAATCTCTTTATGCATGACAGGCAGCCTAGCAAAAACAGTACACCTGCCTTAACTGTGAGCTTCCCATGGACATGCTGGGAGAAGTAGCTCCGTCTTCATGCACAGAAATGCTGGGAGTATGGAGAAAACAGCATTCCCATGAACCTGCACCTACTTCAAAAGGTCTTGGGTGTCAGTTTCCCTTGTAACTAGAAAGGCTGTTTTTTTGTTCAGACATGTAACTTCATCTGAATAGTCACTACAGCACATTGGTGGTGAGTCAGATCTTGTAAAATTCTTTACCAGCTGTCCTCTGGCATGTTGCTTGTTGGCACTGAGTTTACAAACTGCAATACAAAAAGAGCCATGATAACTACTTTGATAAAGGCTTTGGTTAGTATGTCTAGATGAGCACGTACAGCATGGGAAGTTTAGGAAGAATATTTCTGTCCTGTTGAAAGTCACTGAGCCTAGCAAGCTAACCGGATCTCAAAGCACTGTAGTGGCTCTGTGTAAGATTTGCTGTCTGACTATATTTGAACATGGCAGACAGCTGTAGCCAACACAGAAGAGGCAGTGTGTTTGTCCACTAAGCTCAACAGCTGGCATAGTTTTCAAAACGCTTTAAGCTCCTTCTCTTGTTCCTACATTTGTGTGTTTCAATTCTAATTCTCTTTGAGAGTCCAACAATAGGCTAGCCATGACTGAAAATCAACCCAAAATGAGAATCGATCCATTGTCAATCTACCTCATGTGGTATTGTGAATTCCTCACTAGCACTATGTTTATTGTCCTGTTTCCAGATGTGAATAGACCACATGCTGGTCATTCTAGTAAAAAAAGAACTTCTTTTAAAAGTGTGGAAAAGTGCGAGGTAACTCTTCACTCTTGAAATTTGATGTGTATGTGCTCTCATCTCAACATTTGCAATGTGGAGAGCCACTGAGTAAGATTTGAAGAACATCAGTAGCACACGAAAGTAAGCTTGTGTCTGGTAAGAAGATGGTTTTGTTTACATGTTGGGAGTTTCCTATAGAGCAGCACTGAAAATCTTGAGGAGCTCTTCCTAGAAGTGACAAAGAAGGGATGTCTGATGTGTTCCGAGCATTCCCATCATTTGGAGAATTGTGCTAGTTTTACTGTCACCTGCTGCTATCCTGTAGTGCAAAATTCCCTGCAGCCCGTGAGAAGTGAGGACATACGGTCTGAACAGCTGTGCTCCTTCTTTAAAGCGTACTAGAGGTAGTGTTAATTAGAAACCTCCTGGTCTTCAGCATCTATTTCAAGTTGTTTCTTACTTCATTTGGAATTTGGACAGAGATTCCATTGGGCAATGATTCAAAGGAAAGAAATTGTCTAGGAGCAATTACAGAAGAGAAGTTCTTCATTGGCATTAGGTCTAATGTGCATGAATTGAGAAATGTTTGAAATAGTGCTGGATCTGCTTCAGCACAAGTCCTTACCTTCTCTGAGCAAAGCAATCAATCTCACATGTACTGTGAAACTGTACCAGTTTAGAAGCATGTCCAGTTGCCAGGATCATCAGTACTTCTCTTCCTGTCTTCATGAGCACTTCATACCCCATTGATGATTGTGAGAAGATAAGCCCAGAAAGGATAGAGCCTAGTTTCTTATGTTGGGAGTGACTGTGGTGTGTTGTGATTGCTATAACTAGGTGCATAACTGGGCTGGAAAGCAGCTGTGCATAAAATTAATACAATTTCTCTATGTTTAAAGGTGTCTCCTCCTGTAGAAAGATTTAAAATGTTCTCTCTAATGTTTAATACTACATGTTTAATTTAATGTTGGTTTTGTTTGTGGGTTTTTTTCCCTGTTTCAACGCCTTCATCTTGCTCTTATGATTTGATGTAGTCTGGAAATGGACTAAATGTGAAACTTGAATCACAAGCCTGAATATAAATTGAGTTTTTCACAGTTTCTTGACACTTGTTCTCATTAAGACAAACTTTACACCCAAAATAATGGAAGCAAGATGTCCAGAACTTTGGAAAGGTACATCAGAATTGTAGTAGACTAGTTAAGGGTGCATATTGAAGGACTGTAACTTCATTCATTCAATTTTCTTGCTCACTGTCTGATGAATCTGGCCTAGGTACTTCCACAAAAAGCAAAGTGAAGGAATGGATGCTTGGATGTTTGGGAAGGAGAAACCAATGAGCTCAAAATGCTGTTTAACCCTCGCCTGCAGTCTGGAGGACTTGTGTTGGCAAAGAAGCAGTAGTTTCAGGCCACTTTTGATCAAGACGGTTAGTTTGACAAAATCTGTCTGCTTTCCTAATGCAAGCAAAATGTGTAATGTGTGCAGGTGCTTTTTCCTTGGTGCCTACGTGTGCTTTACATGCAGCGTTGCCTGTGGCATAGGGAGTTATAGTTGTGTTTCTTAATATGCTGCTTTGATTCTGTGTCTGTTTTCACCTGCCAGTTATCACATGTCTTCCCTCTACTCCATCCCCCTCACCCCCCGATAAGTTTCCACATTTTGGGCTGCTTTTCTTAAGAATGGTGGTGCTTTTAATATTGGATGTGAATTGCTTGTCCCTTCAAGACAGCGATGTTTCTGGCAGCAGTTTGAGTAGCACTGAGGCCTGTGTGGTCCAAGAGGATCTGTAATTTTAGAACTCCAGCAGCTGTCTCTTGAGAAGTACAAAAAAGAGAATAGATTCTAGAGTGAAAAGAATTCAGTGAAGTATTCACTGGAACAGTGGTATTCTTTTGGCTACCAAGATGAAAGAGCTACTTGTTTCCTCATTTTGTGTCTTGCTCATCTGATCAAGTCCTTTTAATCTCCCTCACTTCTACCCTCCTACCCCCAGCCCCTACCCTCTAGTACCAGGTGTGTTGAATTTGAAGATGCCTCACTTCTCTGGTCGTCTAGTGGGATAGAAAAGATGTACTTCATCTTGGTGCAAAGGATTCTCTTAGCTAGAACATGCCTGAACATGAAGATATATGGCCATTAAGGGATCCTCTGACTGTCCTGTAGAGATTTGTGTGAGTTGTGTAAATCCTTAAATTGGATAAAGTAAAAAAATGAAAGTGTTTTGCATCTTCCCTTGTAAGCAGACCTCTGTAGACTGCAATTCCTTCTGATTTAATCAGTGTTCCATCTGTCCTTTCTGTGCCTGGAAAGGCTTAGAGGCGGTAAACATAAACTGAAGTAAGAGGTTCATTGAATACAGTGTAAAAAATAATCTCACTATGAGGACAGTCAAGTTGTGGAGAAGGTTGCCTAGTGAGATTGTGTAGTCTCCATCCTTGGAATTTTTCAAGACTGGACTAAGAAACCAGAATCTGAGTAATCTTGTCTGACCTCATAGCTAAAACCTGCTTTGAGCAGGACATTGAACAAGAAGACTTCCTGAGACTTTGTTTAACCTAGCTTATTTTATGATCCTGCAACTGATTTGTGAAAGTGAGAAGTGGCTGTGAGAGTCAGCATATCCCAGACTAGGTTGCTGGAACCCGTTTGTTTAGTCTCACTTGATTTCCAGCTTTCCTACCATGACAGTATGTTCCCCATACAGGTCCTTTCAAACTTTATCTCTGGGAAGACTGGACAGGTGACTGTGAGGCATAAGGAAACAGTCTGCTGAAATGTGGCTTGAGCAGGGGCTTATCCACAAATATTCCAGTTTTGTGGAGGTAACCCTAGATGGGTAGAATCCATGCTGAAAGCATGCTGTTGCAGCAAGGGAGTATGATTCCTGACAGCTGTGTTCACTATCACTTCTTGGGGGGGAAGGAGCAGAGGCTAAACATATGGGCTTCCAGACTGGACTCGGCCTGTATGTGCACTTCTGGTCTCTGTTGGCAGGAATTCTGGGTGCTTTCCAGGTGCAGGTGTGATGGAAGCATAGGTGACTGATACCATTGTGGTCTGCCATAGCAAAGGAAGGGAACACTGTAAATTCCTTTTTGGGTCTGACTAGGAGGAGTGTTTTTTTATTAGGCAGGGGAACATCAGGGACACGTCTTGCCAGTTTATCACTTCAGCTCTCAATCTTCTCAAACTCTGGTGCCAGCTCTATTGCATCCTGCAACATTGCTCAAAAGCAGGATGCAGAGAATTTGTTATATGAAGAATCAGCAGCGTATGGGAGATGTAGGCTGTTGCTCATGAGTTTTACAGGGATTTATTATATGGAGCTGGACTAGTGATACTAGAAGAAAAAATGAGATTTGCACTTGGGACAAAAAGTGATACAAAAAACCCCCTTGTATCCCTTGAAGATACATACATTTGTATGTATCTTCAAAATTATGTTTTCTTTTTCCTCTTATTCTTTTGCAAAGAGGCTTTTAGCCAAAGGAAATTTGAAAATGCTTAAGAACAGCCTTTTAATAAACAAGCTAGTGTCAGGGTGACAATCCTGGGAATAGATATTTCTAGCTGAACCTGGATTTTTTTTTTTTTTTTTTTTAAGAAAACTAGTGGGCATTACATGTGCTGTAAGTCAGAAGGAATTTCTACCCTTTCCCTAGCTAGCTGTGCTCAACTCGAAAGTCCTGCTTGGGGGTCCTTTTTTTCCCCCTAAACTAGTGAGGATTTTTTTCTCAGAAGAGCTTTCTCAATCATTCTTTTGTATTATATTCTCAGTTGCTCAAATCACTTTGGGTTTTTTATCTGCACTGTACAGAAGAGTTAAGCAAGCTCAGAAAAGCTGGTACAGGTAGTATTAGTTAAGCCTGTGGTAAAACAGAGTAGTTCTTTGAAGGAACAATAAACCTTTTCAGCTCTGATATTTTGTCATCTTTGCTGTGCTTAGCTTGCTGGTAAATGAATAAAATTTTTGCCTGCTGGTTTTGCATCCAGACTCTGAAAGTCCCTAGTGTCAAAATATGAGTGAAATCTTCAGTAAATGAAGTCTGTTTCTGTCATCCTCTGTAATGTAGTAGCTACAGTTTCTCTTGTGCCTTTTTCAGTTTGGGAACCCAAACAAAGTGAATGTTTTCCTATCCTTAAAAATAAACAAGAGTTGAAGATTCAACCAGTTAGTTCTGTAACTTCTTTTGCCACAGAATCTGAACTTCTTGCCACATCAGTTTACCGACAGTTTAATGTGGTGTCACAGCAGCGTCATAAAATGAACTTAAAACTTCAGTTGGTGGTGAGAAACACAGCTTTTGCACTCTGTTCATTTTATGTAGGTTGGCAAAAACATACAGCTTCATACAGCCAGATTTCTGGCTATGAAGATCTCTGCTTGAAAGTGCTCCTTTGGAGGAGCTCAAATATCTATGCAAACTCAGCTGTTCATTACCATTCTGGCTGCTAAAATGATTAGAGGCAATTGTCTGCAGGAGCAGCCTGTTCTTTCTGGCTGGGGTCAGGTAAGCCTCATCTGGTTTTGGTGTCTGTTGGCATGCTGATATGTGCATTAATTTCTGTTATCCCTAGTTGGGTATAGACCTAGGAAGCCTTCAGTGTGTTTCTGCTTGCTGATGGACTGTGTTGTGCTACTCTGACTAAATTTGTTGAATAATATCGATGTGCAGATAGAAAATGGGAATATTCAGTCTTCATCTGGGTTTGAACAAGGCTGTGCATTGTTCAGCTTCGTGTGTTGGTGCCCTAAGGTGGGAGAGTCCACATACATCTTGTTTTTATGGAGCAGGATGTAGGCATGCAAAGCCAATGCTGTTGCAGGTTACAGTAACAATTAAGAGAAACACAGGTAAACCTGGGGGAAATTAGACTTGCCTGAAGGAACTTGGCTTGCTTTCAGTTCTGCATTCATTTTCTGTGGAGTGAATAACTTGAAATTCCCTGTGATGAAGCAATGCATTTTGTTCTGTTCTGGCTCTTGTCTTTTGTGCAATCTAACAACAGCTGCACTTGTCTGGGATGGGCTACAAGACAGAAAAGTGTGATCTTTTCCTAAGCAAGTCCTGCAGCAGCATTTATGGCTCTAATGCAGCCTGAGATTGTCTAGGTGTCTGTGCTGATGCCTCAGTTGAAATAGAAAGGGAAGAGTGAGATGAAGTTAAAAAAAAGGTGCCGTCTTTCATATGTACCCTTGATTTTGTATGGTATTTTTGCTGAGTAGCACATACTTTCCTTTGGCTGTGAGATGCACCGTCACTGAGAACTTGGTAGAATATAGAGCGTACCAAAAGACAGCCTCTCCTAACCATTTTTTAAAGGATCTTTCTGTATCCTTCTCTTAAATAACAAAAAACCCAGCAAAAAATACAGACTTCAACAATTGTCTCCATGGGTGTGGTTTTGTCCATTGTAAACATTTACATGCACAGTGGTTAGTGGTTTAGAGATGCATATTGGAATATAAGAGTGTAACTGGAAAAACTACCAGAAAGTGTTGACTCAGTTGTATGCATCAGGATCATGATTGCAATGAATTTTTGTAATACGACGTTGACCTAAGTGGGAAATACCAAATATTGCTCTTCTGGATTTGTGGTGTTTCCATTGCAAGAGGTGAAAAAAAGTACTGTTTTGCAATGTTTGCACATGACTGATATTTGCTTTCTTAAAGCACCTGTTCCTAATGATCTGTGCTGAGTGCTAACCAGATTTATTTGCTGTTGTTACATATCTGTGTAAGCACAAATGCTCTTGAGTGATGATGTGATAGACTGTATACTGCATACATTCAAACACTGCTTCGTGTTCTGTACTGTTATATAAGTCTTGTCCCAGGGGAAAACCAACACCCTGTAACTGACAGATTACTCTGCAATTGGGCTTTTAACTGGGAATGGACATCCAGTCAGGGTTTACCTGAGTAGTATAGTAACTACAGATAAATCTGCAAACACGGGCTGCTGAATATTGGCAGCTGCACAGCTCAGTGCAGACTATTGAAATCCTACAAATACTAGACACATTTCTCTTTCCATCATTTGCTGACCTACTTGATGCAATGAGTAAAGAGGTCATAGGCCAAAGAGGATGAGTTGAAATATTTTCCCAGTAATTTCAGTGTTCATATCCCTGTCACTCTTTCTGTGCTGTCAGCTGTCATTTAATGCATGCAAGGCCTTGGATTGTGATGAGTAAAATCTGTGATTGCATGTAATGACAACCGAACAGCTTTCTTTGTCTAATCATGGGAAGGTAGAATTCTAAATTAAACCTTTTTTTCTCCAGGGCTAAACAGCAAATGTAGACAATTTTTTATGTCTACATTATTGATCCTTACTGTATGCATGTGCAGAACCGTGCTGGACTTTTAAGTTTACATTGGAGGTTAGCATTTGGAGTTATATCTGAAAGCTTTTATGTCCAAGAGGTGGTGATTCATCTTTATTACATGCTAAGGTGCTGATCAGAGTTCCTAGATTGTACCAGGAACTCAGCGTGAATGACAGAACAGAAAGATCGCAACTAGGATGACAATTCCCTTGGGGAAAGCACGTAAAAGTGGGGAAAATTGCAGAAAAGGGTTTGATGAGCCACGGTGGCTGATCTCTGCTTCTTGAAACTTGCTGGTTGCAAAATGGCAAATTATCACTGTGGCAAATAATCACTGTGGCTGTTCCTTGCAGTGAACAGGAAAAAAACCAGATGGTTTAGCATGCAGATGCAGTGTGGCTTTTAAGTCCTGCCAAAGGAGGAAACAGTACTGATAGTGCCTGCTCTTCCTGGAATGCTGGTTGGGGAGAGAGGAGGGAAAGAGCTCTTGTAAATGCATCAGATACTGCTTCCAAAGCTTTGACTTCTCTTTGTTTTCTTAGCATTTTTCTTTTTAAAAATTACTAATAAAGATAAAATAATGGGCGTTCGTCATCAGGGAGGTTTCAGGCTATGTTTTCAGCTGGCATTTGGTTTTCAGTTTTTTAATCATAGCAACACAGTCATTCATAGGCTGGATGAAAACAGTTCACACTTCTGTGTTCCTTTTAACGTCGTAGCTACCAGGTCTATGGAATAAATCCGTTCTAGGAGTTATTAAGTATCAGTTCTTCTCCCTGCCTTGTACTCTCTAAGGCAAATGCTAGTCGGTGGCTGAAGGAATATAACATGTCTCACCTGGCTGAGAATACATCTCATCTGACTTTGTTAAATCAGATGCGGCATTTCTTCTGGCTACGTAAGTCTACCACCATACTGTGCCATGTAAGTTGTACCTGTAGGGAACTTCTTCCCACTATTTGTATCACAGGGCATAGCAGGGAGGAAGTCTGGAGTGAGGCCTCTATCTACTTACCCTTCTCTGGCCTCTCCCACATCCCTGGTAGGTTCTGCGCTCAAAGTCAGTTACATGCAGAATAGATAAGTCTTTTCTGCGTAATTCTCATAGAATTAAACCTCCAGCTATCAGGAAAAATTTTGTCTTGTCTGTATAAACTCCCTTTTGCTCACATCTGGTTATTCCTTGCAATATCATCCTGAGTATATAAATATATATATTTATACTCACTAAAAAAATTTTTTTGATCAGTGCTTATCTCATTTGATTCTTTTGAGTAAGCTTTCAGCAAACAGAGACCCTCACAGGCAGACATGATGCAAGAAAATGTCTTCCTTCTATGTGAGTGTTGAAGGGCATTTAAATTATGAATGGTTTCTTCTTCCACCCCTTTCTGCTCTCAAGGTGATTCCTGTGAAGGTAAGATATTGTGTTCATGAAGAGCACTGACAAGGGCTTGAGGGGCATCAGTAGCAGTCATGAGCAGTGAGACTGACCTAACTTGCAGGAAACAGTCATATTCACTACAAACTTCTCTGTCGTGACATGGGACAGTTTTAGATTGTTTAAAATAGGCATTTAGACTTTGGTTGTTAGGATGGCTTTCAAGGAGAATTTATTGTGTTTGTGCTAATCTTAAAGCAAATTTTTTGAGACACTACAGTTTGTGTCCTGGGCTGATGGGAACCCTTGTACTAACTGGTGTACACGGAAGCCCCAGAACAGCACTCTCTTTCCCAGTGGGCTTCCACTCCCTCTTACCACAAGTAATGAATGCTCTTTTACACAGCTTAGACGTTTTGGAGTATGGAATGAGGATCTTAAATTTTGTGGTTTGCACTGTTACCTCTTGGATTGCTCCGTTTGGCCATGAAACAATGATCCTTGAATCCCAAAGGTCAGTACTCCAGACAGGTCAAGAAAACCTATGAACAAGCCAGGAATATAGCACTGCAGTGTAACTGGCTGTAGCAGCACCTGGAGTTAGCTCTTGGTCAAGCAGCAGTAAATGTACAGACTCGTGGAGTTTTTTGGATTCTTTGTCCTCTCATCTAAATAAAAAGGGCATCCATACTCTTCTTCTGTGTCTTACTGAAAAATGTGCAAGGAGTAAGTAGGTAAGCAGCATCAAAGCACCTCCAAAGAGGCAAAGTCTGCAGAAATCAAGAGTTTTAAACTTACAGAGAGTTTAATCACTGCTTACTTATCAGAAGATAAGGTGTTGAGGGGGAAGGCTTTGTATAATAAACTTCTGCCTCCAGGGAACTGAAGAGGTTTAATTTTTTATTTCTTTGCCTCTGCCAAAAGAGAAATACATCTCCAAGGATCATTTTCATGTCCTTTAGAAGCAGTACTGCTGTTCTTCCAAGCCACCAGGATTTAGGTTTTCTTCCCACGTGTTTTGTTTTTTTAATCAGCCTCCTTCGATTCCACCAACACTCACCCCTCCTCTTCCTCACCCCTTCCCACCCACAAAGACAAACGTGTGCTTCCTGTCTTCTTGGGCAGGGTAATGGTTGCTTGTTTTAATTTGGTACATACCTTCTGTGGAAAATATTAATGGGTTTTTTAGCTGTTTTATTGATACTTATCATAAACGGTCTTCTCCCTGCCTGTCCCTGCTCTGACTGGCCTAACTACTTTATCGGGATTGTTGGAATGTAAGGTTGCTTTGAATGCTTCTTCCTGGGGTAATGAGTCATACTTGGACTTTATTAGTATTTCCGGCATGATGCAGGCAGTGTGAAGACATTGGTTTTCACATCATGGGGTAATGCCAAGCTCTCACATTAAGGCAGGGGAACAAATGTCTGTTCATTCCTGGAAAGTGGCTCATTTCTGAGTCACTTGGCTTCTGTTCAGAAAAAAAGATGAGGGAAGGAAGATCTTCTAATATCCAGCTTTTCCTGCAGCAAAATCTGGAATAATTACCATTGGGTGGCAGTTGCTGCAGTCTCAAAGCAAAACAGCCCTCCCTGCCATTGGAATATAATTGGTGTTGCCTTATGCCCCAGCAATTGGAGGCATCCATCTGGATCTGGAAGCAGAGTAAAAAGCAGTTTGATTTCTGGTGACTTGATGCGAAATTTGAACAGTGGTAAAACTTAACTTCTCTAGTGAACACACTTTGCAGTAATAAAATGAGAATTCTGCATCAAAACTCCTGAAATACTTTCAGATTGTCTTTCCAAAATGGATGTGAAAAGAAACATTAATGGTAAGGCTTGGATTAAGTAAGCAGTTGGCTAAGTATTTTGACATGTTTATCTGGGAATTAATTCAATGGAAGCAAATGTTCATATCAGGGTGATCTTTGCATTAATGATCTGTCTTATGCCTCTGGCAAACTGGCAAGTTACTGGTTGATGTGTTGCCTACCCGTACACCTGGAGCAAACAGCTCACTGCCCTTCAGTGTGATTACTTGCCAGTTCAGTGATTTTCCATTAGAAGCCTCAAGAGCAGAACATGTATAAAGCAGAGGTTTGAGCCATTTCAGAAAAACTTGTTCCTTGATAATAAGTCTTGCAGATGAAGCTTGGTTTTCTCTGATGAGATCTGGCTCTGATGTGACCTTCACCTGCTTGAGATTGCCAGACTGTCAGAATAATGTTGGGGGAAATGCATCAGATACTCACCACTACCTCTCAGTGGGAACCTGAGCATTTTCAAGTTTCTTTCTGCTCTCACTGGTAACTTCCAGTTTTCAGCGACAGGTGAGAATACAAGGAATGTAATTGGCTGGTGTCCACAAACAGGCCTTGTTCCTGAGTTATGTTCTCACATATTTTTATATATATATATGGTATTTTATTTTTCCCAGGTGTATCCATAGAAAGCCAGCTTATGGCAAGTCCTGCAAACACTTTGCGGACTACCCTTCTAGGGTTTTTGAGTATAAAATGTTCAAATCCACATTCCAAAAGTTGTGCTGTTCATAATTCTGTTCTGACTATCCTAGTTGAAGACAGGTTAGCCTGTTCTCTCATTGCAGAGTTCTCTCATTCTCCTTATGGCGAATTTTGTGTATACAGGAGGACAAAATGCAAGAAGAGGACTCTATTCAGAGTATAGTTTTTTGCTTGCTTTAATTAAATATCCATATCTTTCTGATGATAAATGTTTGGTCTGTCTGTGTGCCTTGAAAAGTTTTGTGAGTTCCAGATAAAGTCTCTTCAATGTTGAGATCCTCATCACTGGAATTATCTGGTAGATTTGAGTGACACAACTGTACTCAATGAGAATAGAAGCACAGTATTTGGTGTTCACTGCAGGCTGGTTACAGTTTTGCATGGAGTTAACAGCAGGCTGTGTATTTTATTTGGTTAGTGGGAAACTAAATCCAGGTCAGTAGGATTGAAGTTGTTTAAATGCTGACTTCTGGAAAGAGAGCAGAAGAGAAGCAACCATCTGGAGGAGACCTGTAGTCTGAATCCAGCGGTAGGAGGACAGAAATTCTTAAAGCTGACAGCTTGACAGCTGTACTCTGTACAACCTTATTCCAGCATAGTGTTTACATGTTAATGTGTGTTAAATAAATGAATGAAAAATCTGCTGGGCTTCCTGCAAATAACTCTGTATCTGAACAAATTTAAGTGTATGCAAAAATGACCTTGGAAGTCATTATACTTACATTAAAGGGTTTCTAGCAACAGCTGCTTGCTGGGGTTAGGAATATTTCCAAGTATTTTGTGTCATGCTTTCTGAAATAGGATGAAGCTTTATTCAGCAATGTGGCCAGATAAACTCTGTGAGTTCTGTACTGTTGAATGGAGATGAATGCAGCTAAATGTCCCCTGTAAAATCCAATCAGTAGAATTCTGTTCTCTGTCCTGAATATTGCTCTTAGGCTTGTCAGATGCAAAGGGTGTAGATAACCCCTATACTTTGCTTAAAAGTCAGTTTCAGTGCTAGCTTTTCAAAAGTTGACCTTGCATCTTAGTACTGTTTCCAGCATTATACCTTCATAGTCAGATTTGTCTCACTAAGACAGGGCTTTTGGCTAGAGAAAACAGCTGAGGAACTGGTAGGACTGTCATTTTAATTTGGCACCAGTCTTGAAAGCTGTAGCTGACGTAGAGATGGGTCTGGTTTATCGCTTTTGCACCTGATATGTGTGGGCCAGTACACTTTGAAATCTGACATACTGGCTAGTCAAAACACCTTTATTGTGCTGCTGTTGATTAATCTGTAATTTAATGTGACTGTATCCAATTGCTTTATAGTTTTCCCTGGTTTCCAGTGGAGCGTGCATAAATTACTGTTTGCTGTCAGACCGATAAAGAAGCACATATGTCTGTCTTACCACTAATGCCGTGATTTGTTTAAAAGGTTTTCCAACAGAATAGCAGAGGTTGAAAAAATCAGGGCATTTATAAAACTTTGTGCTTCTGTCTCTTGCAGGTTAAGACTCTTCCTGCATATTAGATGTAGACAAGCAAAATGTGCTGCTACTGTGATGCAGGAACCTGTCTTTGCTTCCCAACCTGCCCAGAGAGTCTTGTTCATTGTCTTTCACCACACAGGAGAACAAAAACTCTTGCAAGCACTTAACTTCAGGGAATCTCTCTGTATCTGACATTCCTTAGACAATTGTGGCAGTAGGACTTCTGCATTTTGCTGGTCTGGTGTTTCATCGAAAGAAATGTTACAAAGGAGCTGTAAAATGGCATTGAGTTTATTACTCCCTGGTGACATTTACAGATGTGCTTTATTTGGGAAAATGTGTTTTTGTGTTATCAGAACTTTTTTTAATAGTGCAATTACATTGTTTGGCCTCTTGTTACTGCATGCTTTAGTTTGAGATGAAGGAATTATCTATTGGCATCTGGCCATTATAGAATGATCTGATTATTTTTCAGTCTGTTGCATCCTTTTGGAAGACAAGCTGTAGAAGTTCACGTGTTGGGTTCTGTAAGCAAGTAGTAATGTTTTGAATGTTTCCTTTTGCTGGCTTTATAGCGGTTCCACTTCCCTGATGATATATGCCCTAATCCTCTTCAAACTCTTTTCAGGAATACAGTGCATCTATGTGTAATGCTGTTGAATTATTTAGGGCTATTAAGGTGTTTAGTGTGGCTGATGTGGCTGCTTGTCCTGTGGAGCTCTGTTCTGTACGTGAGTATCAGAATTATTCACCAAGTGGGAAGAACAATACCACGTTGAATCTTGTATCTCATAGTCTTGTCTCAGTTTCTATACCTCTCCTGGTCAGGTTCTTGGTTCTACACAGGAGCCCAAACTTCTGGAGCCTGATTCAGTTATAACCACTGATCTGTGAGACCAAGAATTTTTTGTGGGAGTCTTACAGACTGCTAGGAAAATTAGTGCTTTCAAAACTTCAATTGTTACCTCTTCTGTTAGCTATTAAATTAATGCTGAACTGTGTAAAAATGTACTTTTTATCAGCGATAGGATTTCAAATTCATAAAAGTGATTTTTCTAAAGAATACGTTAAATTAACACAGTTTTGGACTTCCTAGTCATTCCAATGACTGTTTTAACCCTTAGAGCTATCACTAGTAGAGGCTGTAAAATTACCATGAGAAGTGCTTCATCACAAATGTAAATGTTCTGTTGTCTTCTACTACCTGATTCTTGAATATCAAGATTGCATTGAGCTAGCAGTGTGTATAATGCTAATACTGCTTATGGTACAGATTCAGCTGTTCTGTCATTTATTGAAATGAACTTTTTCTGATTCAACTTCTAGTAAAATTACTTTCATCTTTAAGAGTATTTGTAAATAAATTTTCAAGCACATTAATAGAAAGCTTTACAAAAGAGATTGTAAACGTGTAAGTGTATATTCGTACGCACGTATGTTTTTATATATCACAGATTCACAGGATATGCTGAGTTGGAAGAGATCCACAAGGATCATTAAGTCAAACTCCTGCCTCTGCACTTCACTCCCTCTAGGTTTTAGCTTTTCCTAGAAAAACTTTTCTGCTTTAGGATCAAATATTCATAATTTTTCTAATAGTGGTCTGTGAACATGAACCACCTTCTATTTACTAGTAAACTTTTCTGTATGGTCTAATGCTTTGGTCTTCTGTGTAAAAGAAAAATGTCAGTCAAGAGTTCTTGTACTCAAACACGCTCACACACAAGGAGCCAATTGCGTGTCTGTATTTGGCACACAAATTGTGTTTGGCACTTAAAACTGATTTGGGTGAATCATGGCTTCTGTTCCTCAGAAGTGCACATTTCTTGGTGTAGCGTTGACTGGCTCCACAGTACTGAAAGACAGATACATACCACTTTTCTGACTTTAGAAGAAAAAAAAATGTTTATATTTTTGATCCAGAGTGTTTAGGAGAGCTGTGTATTCTTTATATTACAGTTTTTTGTCAATGCAGCATTTTTTCTTGATGTAGTTGTTCATAACTAGAAATTATCAGAACATATCTTGCTTGTATGTACATCTTCATCGATTCTGGCGTATATTTCTTCAAATTTACTGTGTTTTTAATGTATAAATTAAAGAATTCCTTTCAAGGAGTAAGGGCACTCTCATTTTGCGGACTTTTCACCGTACTTTGAAGTGGTCTGCAGAAATTACTTGATTATAATATTCTTGTTGATGTATGAATTGATTTATGACTTTTGTTATAGTAATGGAGAGAACTGCTCTAAATCCTTGCTTTATTTGTAGCTTGAAAAGTTCTCTCGCTGAGTCTTTTAGTAACTTTGCACTTTGCTGCAATTATTGACATTCTTATTTTGTCATTGCGGTGGTCAGTATAATCACACAACATCTGAAGTTGGAAGGGACCTCTTGATATCATCTAATAAAACCTGTTCAAGCAGGACCACCTAGAATAGGTTGCCCATGATTGTGTCCAGTCAGATCTTGAATATTTCCAAAGATGGATACTTCACAGCCTCTCCAGGCAACCTATTTCAATGTTTGACTGTTATCACAGTCAAAAAGTGTTTTCTTGGGTTCAGATGGAATTGCATATATTTTGCTTTGTGCCTATTACATCTTGGCCTGTCACTGGGCACTGTCAATAAAAGTCTGTCTCCATCTTCAGTCTCTTCCATCAGGTATTTATATGCATTAATAATGTCCCCACTAAAACTTATTTTCTCCCAGCTAACAAGTCTCAGCTCTCACAGCCTCTCCTCATATGAAAAGTGCTCCAGTCCCATTATTGAGCTTCATGGCCTCTGCTGAAACTTCCTGCAGTATTGTCTGTCTTGTGCTGGGTAGGTGAGAACTGGACCCAGCAGTCCAGATGGGGTCTCACCATGGCTGAGTAGAGGGTAAGAATCACATCTCTTGGTCTACGTTCAGCACTCCTAATGCAGCCCAGGTTAGGTTGTCCCTCATTACTCTGAGGGTGCATTGCTGCCACATGCTTAACTTGCTGTCATACAGGACCGCAATGTCCTTCTCTGCTGAGCAGCTTCCCAGCCTGTAAGCCTGCTGTTTGCCAGCATCTCTGGGTCCCTTTGAATGGCAGCACAGCCGCCTGGTCTATCACTCACTCCACGAATTTTTGTGTCAGTAGACACAGTAGCTTTGCCTAACCAAGGCTCTGTGAACTCCAAATAATGGAGACACCTCCTATGACCTACCTGGCAACCTGTCCCGGGGCTGCACCACACACCAGGGGAAGAAGGTACCCCCAATGTACCACTTGGATCTCCTGAGCTACCTCTTGTGCCTGTTTCTCCTTACTGCTTCTTCTGATTCTGCCCAAGAGGGTTTGGTTCTTACTGCTTTTCAGGCAGCTAAGAGGTACTCTTACAACCCCCTTGATGTGAGCTAAGCTCTAGTTACCAATGCTTTTGTTTAGTGTTCTTACTCTAGTCCTAGTTCATTTTTTGCTGATACTCTGTAGGCGTAAATGCAGACAATTTTTTTTTATCAGCATATAAAATTATGCTGTGGGATTTATTTTTTTATGTTCTTTGTGTCTTCAAATTGCACTTCAGAACAATCTCCTCCTGAAGAGTTAACTATACACAAATTTCAGTGTTCTTGGGAATTTATGTACAGTTTTTTTAAGTGTGCTTTATACCGGCTGACAGGGATTGTGTGGTTCCTGCAATCTGGCATTGCACAAGCTGGGAAATGTTGGTGGAGGCATGAAGCTGTGGTTGTTAACTGGAGCAAACTTTTGCTTCCAGCCAGTTACCAAGGTAGAGGTAGAATTTAGAAGTCTTGTACAAGCTTGTCATCTCTATAATTATGTGGCTATTAAGAAATGGGTGGAAGTTGAATGCTCTAAAATTATAGACTGTAATGATAAGACATGGTTAGTACTGATTCTGATGCAATTTTCCTCCTTGCCAACAGAGTTTCAACAGCAGGAAGGCATGAAGACCCATCAGAAAAGCATGCAGCTCTATGACACACCCTATGAACCAGAAGGCAGTGGTGTGGAATCCGATTCTGAAAGTGTGGTGAGTCACCATTTACAAGAAAGCAAATTGCCACAGGATGATGACAGGCCTGCTGATGAGTATGATCAGCCGTGGGAGTGGAACAAAGTCACCATCCCAGCTTTGGCAGGTAGGATTCCTAGATCCCAGCCTCAAAATTTTCTCTCACAGTTATAGCATATGCACTTACCCTCTTTTGATGTGTATGTGTGTGTGAAGAAATGTCTGAAAAGTAAATGTGGGTCATCTCAAATCTTGACATGCTGCAGAATTATGGAACACTGCACTTTTTGTTTGGTACTTCAGCCAACCTGTTGTCAATCATCTTAGCACTTGTTTCATATTACTAAAACTTATGCTTCTACCACTTCTTGTCCATACCCCCATTTTAATGGACGGGATGTAGATAGTGTTTATTGTTGACCATCTCTATGATGAGGAAGTTGCTTTGCAGGGTCCTGAAATTGTGGAGCCATTCTCAAAGTGACTGTGATGAAGTGTTGGGGATGAGGAGGAAAGTAAAGAGATGTGGCTCTGGGAGTGACTGTGGAAGAAGCCTGAGAGACATGATTACTAAGTAGTCAGCGTGCATTTACCCTAGGTAAATCCTGCTTGACAAACCTGTTTGCTTTCTTTGTTAAAACTCTAGATCTCTTAATGGAAAGAGAGCAGTTGGTGTCATCTATGTTGACTTTAGCTTTCAGCATGCCATGCTGTGGCATCAGCTGTGTTTGGAATTTGTTGTAGCTGACATGGGTGGACTAGTAGATTTAGGAAAAAGCCTATCAGGGTCATTGACCTCAAAGGGTAGTGTTAGTGATTCATGCTCTTCCTGGAATCTGGTTACAAGTGTGATTCCTCTGAGGATATGTTCTGGAACCCTTCCTGTTTAGTGTACTTATTAGATACCCAAAGCAGAAGGAGAGGAAATGCCCCTTATGAAGCTTGGAATAACAGCCAAGAGAGGGGAGGATGTGTGCAAAGCTGCCCTTCTGAGGGACCTGAACAGGCTGGAGAAATGGACTGACAACAAGCATACAAAATCTGATGAGAATAGACCCAAAGACTTGCATCTGGAGGAAACTCACCCCCTGCAATTATACAGACCTAGATCTGGTTGACTTGCTGGGACACAGCTTTGCTAGAAGAGGCTTAAGGAGTCCTGGAGGAAAGTGGACTAAATGTGGGTAGCAGTGCTCCTCACCATGGTAGCCTGTGTGAATAGGAGCAAGCCAGTGGATGAAGCAACGTGACTGTTCCTCTTTACTTCACATTTCTTGGACTATGCATAATCCTGTGGCAGGTTTCTGATATAAGAAGGATGTTGATAAATGTTGTCAGCACAGAGCCAACAAAATGGCAAGAAAGTGCAGCACATGACAGCACATGTGAAGATATGCTGAGAGAACTGGGCTTGCTTAGCCTGGAGAAGAGAAAACTTTGGGTGCGACATAATGGGAACTTTCTAATGCCTGTGAGGAGATCCTCAATAAGATGGAGCCAGTTTCTTCACAAATGAGCAGGTGTGTGATGGGAAGATGAGATATAAGATGAATCAGGAGAGGTTCTGACTCAATATAGGAAGTTGGTTTTTTGTCTGCAAGAACAGTTAAGCATTGGAAACAATTGTTCAATGAGCTCTTGCAGTCTCCATCTTCAGATTTTTTTCATCCTGTGTGAAGAAATGATGGGATAAACAACCTGATCTGATCACGTCGTTTCCCACGCAAGGACGGTGATTGTGTGCTACCCAGAAGTAGTTTTTCTTTCAAAAACCAGCAACTTTATTGTTGAACAATGCTGAGATACCACCTGTGGGACCAGTATACATCTGTCTTCAGTGAGATCACATTTCACAAATTTTCAAATAGTATTACAGCAGCCACAGAAACTGGATTATTAGTTTTAGAAGTTAAGTCTTAAGAGTCATATGTGTGCATATGTAAATCATAGACATTATTCTTCATGTATTGGTCATATTATATGAAATTGATGAGATTTACTTCATTTGGATTTTGTCATAAGCTCTGTGTTCATCTTCATGCCCACTTTTTTGGTTTTTATCAGGTAAATTCTGAAATAGGGTTTTTTTGAGTTATTAAAAAAAAAAAGAATCTTAGGTTTGTCAATTTTTTCTTTATATCTACTTTTCAGTTTTTACATATAACTGTAAATTAACAAGGTCAGCCCAATACAAGATTTTACAATTGGTTTATGTGTGAATATTCTTTAAAGTTCTATGTAGTTATGAAAATGCGCAGAGCAAAATATTGCTTTACAGAACTAATAGACTAAAGAGAGATTTAATTAAATGGTATTATGATATAGTTGGATTACTTACAGGTTCACCATGGAGAATTCTTATTTAAAATAAGAAGAGTAAACACTTTTTGAGATTAATTAGATTTCTCTGATTACATCTGCCGTTCATTATAGATAAGTTTGTTTTAGGTAAAAGCTTATTTGTCACAAAGAAATGTCTAAGGACTGGCTTCAAGCACAGTTGCAAGCTGTTGTTTCATCTGGTGTCTCTAGACTTCATCTTAGTCCAAGGAGTTGTAAATGTTTAGAATAAGGAAGGAAGAGGTCCAACTTTGAAGTTTGAAATGGTGGAAAGTTTGGAATGGAGTAGTGTTGACTTTCTGCTGAGATGTCTGAAGTGCTTTTCTGACTTACTCGGTGGTTCTATTGTTCGGTGGTTCTCCAGGAAAGGGTTTTTTCAGTTCTTAGCAGAGGTGGATTTTTCTGAAAATTGCAGTGTTGGTCTAACTGGTATTAAAAATTCTAGCAATGAGTAAGTCCCACTTTATAGGCCCACAATTACCGTCTCCCAATTACATGGAACTGTAGAGATCCTGAAGGACCCCTCTGCTGAAACTTTCCTATTTTGAGAAATTCATCTGAAGGGAACAGCAGATATTTGTGATGTGAATTGCAGATACAGAGACTTGTACAGGAAATATTTTTGATTTGTCAGGTGGTAGACCATAGAAACAAACCAAAAAGGCAAGCAACACTAGAATTATCATGAACCTAATTACTCATTCAAGTCTTTGAAGGAAAAAATTTGTTCTTATGCCATGATTTCAGGATTTGTTGCTGAAGCATAGCTAAAACCTGTGTATATCCAACCTGGACTTTGAGATTTGTCAGAAAGAAAGTGTGGACAAGCTATGAAATGTGCTGAGGCTGAGGGGAGTGTGTCTGTGCTCTGACTCCTAAGCATGAGGCTGGGGCTGGTGTCATGCTGGCATTGTGGATGGAACAAGCTGTACATAGCCTACAGATTTTGCTGTGTTAAAAGATGCATCTCTGTGTAGCAGAACTGGAATGCAGCATTTTGACTGTCTGCAGCTGAAGTTCTTTCTCAATCAAATTTGCGTTTGTTTTATGGGAGGCTGTACAGCTGATGCTAAAATGTGTTTTTGATGGCTTTTTTGGGAAGTGAGCAGGTCTTGTTAGAACTCCTGCTGAGCTGGGCAAACTGGTTTGCCCAGAGGAGTGGAGGTTGACAAAGTAGCTTTCAGGTACACAAGTCTGGCTAGAAAAGGGGATAACACCAGGGAGAGCCCACTGGATAGAAGATAGCGTGGGCATCAGAGGGCCCATTCAAGAATGTCACTCTGACACTGGCTTCCACTGAGTTTATGAGAAATCTGTCCTCTTCAGACTGTCGTGCAGGCACAGAAAACCTTTCAGTAAAGGAAGCGCCTGTGAAGTCTGTAAAGCCCTTCTTTGTATTGCTTTACAAAATATATGGCCCTCTGTTACAAAGCAGGTCTCAGTGATCAAGAGGGCCATTTGGTAATAGTTTCCAGCAATGGTCATGGAGTCTTGGAAGGAGGTTTTATAAATGCCAGACTTTTGCTGGCTTCTACTGCTGTTGCACAGAAAGGTGGTGCCTAGGACCCTGAGAGACTTAAAGCAAGGAAGTTCTGGCATGCCACTTTCACAGGGCTATGGCAGGAGTTACAGGGCAGCGGAAGAGAGGCTGTATGGAGGGTGCGAAAGTCAGGTATTGCAGTCAGTTCCATAACCACAGTGGCTGAATACACTGTAGCTTTGTTAAGGAGAGGATTCATAGCAGCCAAAACTCAGACCTGATTACAACGTTGGGTGGGTGGGTACCTAACTGGGTATCACACTTCTCACTTTAATCTGCCTGGATATCCCTTCAAGACTGCTTCTTCCTGACAAATTAATTCACAAAGAAGAGGAAAACAAAAAGAGCCAACCAACCAACCAAACAAAAAAAGAGAAAAAGCCAGAAGTCCAGAGACATAACTGAACTTTTCAGAGAAAAAAACCCCAACATTCAAAGGCATCTGAAATTTAACTTTGTCCTATTTTTGGAGAACAGTTCCTACCTTTAACCATCATGTTAGTGACTTTTTACACAAGCATATAGAGATAACAAAAGAGGGAGTGTTTTTAAACTAAAAAAAGGAGAGATTGAGATAAGATGCTAGGAAGAAATTGTTTAGTCAGAGGTGGTGAAGCACTGGAACATGTTGCTCTGTGTGACATTGTGGATGGCCTATCCCTGGAACTGTTCAAGGCCAGGTTGGATGGGGTTCTGAACAATGTGGTCTAGCGGATGAAATCACTGCCTATTGTGGCATCTCCCTGCCATTAGGGGGTTGCAACTAGATAATCATTAATGTTGCTTCCAGCCCAAGCCATTCTATGATTCTGAGTTGTAAAAATAGCTGGTAACAGTCAGAACTGAGTTTGTTTTGTGAACTGAATTTTTTGGTGTCTAACATGTTCCTTGTTCAGAAGGTGACGTTAAGCTCACTGGTTTTCAGAGAGTCCCCAAGTTAAAATAACAATACTGCTCATATATGTCATGGACAAGTATACACATGCAATGTTTCTCCTTGTTATACTAATCAGCTCTCATTATCCAGTAATGAGGTTAAATCTGAGTTTATATTAAGAAAAAAATCAGCATATTTCTGCCATGCATACTTAGGAACATGATTGAATGCATTTGCCCAAATTTTGCAATAAAATTTATTTTGCAATAAAAAAAAAAATTTTAAGCAGCTCCAGAACATTTTCCTCATCCAGCATATCTCTGTGTATTATCTTTTTGAACTTTTTGAACATTGCAGCTGTCTGCTTTAAAAGAGTGCTTCAAAACAGTAAATACTACCACCTATATACATAATTGGTTGTGTGTTATAGTAAGTTTACTTCTAAATGCATGTAAGGCCTGTAAGTTTTGGAGGGAGTCCCTTCAGTTTTTCTTGTAACATTTTTTCCCCCGCTATTGCTGTTGAAACTGTCTCGGTTTTGGAGACGAAACTTCAGGAGGAAACACTCCGGAGTGAGTGTCTCCTTGGAAGGGAAAAGGGCCTCCCCCTTTCCTCTGTCAATGAGACAAATGGGTCACAAGGAGTGAAAGTGGGAAAAAGAAACCAAACTGTTTATTAACACATGAGCAAAACAGGGCAGAACGGGATAAAAAAAACCCTCAACGTACAACAAATTCCCGGAGAGGGAACAAACACCCGGCCTCGGACCAGCCGGGGCCACCCCCGCAGGCTCCCCGGACTGGCAAGGAGGGAAGGGAGGCAGTGAGGCAAGGGGAAGGAAAGGGAAAAAAGAACAAGAAAAAAACCCAACCGGACCAGTTCCCAGCTAGCTGGAACACAAAGGAAACCCAGAAAAACAGCACAGCGCTCCCGGCACACTCCCTCCAGAGCCCCCGAGCCGCTGGGCCCGGCCATTCATCGGCCCTGCACTCGGTCCTGTGGCCCCGGCCCCGGGTCCATCTTAAAGCAGCAGCATCCTTGGGCATTGAGCGGATGGGTAAGGAATAAAGCGGCTTCGTAGCATCACCCCAGGACAGGAGCTCACATAGGGGGGCTGACTGAGCTGTTTGTGCTTGTGGCCACTTATTTTTACCTCCTGACACAGTGAAGGTTCTCTGCCTGGTCCTCACTAGATGACCTTAAAATAAAATCTGCAGCTGGGAGTGTTAGTTTTTGATGAAGCAGCAAACCATAAGAGGCAATGAGAGTCAGGAGTAGGGTGTGGGTAGATTCTTTCACTGTTCCTGTCAACATTCTGTCCTTTGATTTTTTTTTTTTTTTAAATTGTAAATATATGGAATCTGTAAGTGTAGAATGCTGACATCATTAGCATGTGCTTGGATACAGGTGTTGCAGTGCTCTAATAAGTTGTAGCTTTGCAAAATAAGTTGAATTGCTTTTCTTGGAATAGTACAGTTAGCGAGAGAAATGATGGAAGGCTATTTTTCTTTTTTCCTCACTTTCCTAGACTTTGAAGGCAAAAGCTTTGTGCCAGCAGTGTGTAAGTGAATGCACTGTCAATTCTTTCCTACTTGACAGTATTTCTGATATGGATAGATGGGTGTTATCTGCCTGATTTGCACCCGGATCACTGTTACAATGATACCACATAAACTGGGGCAAATTGATGTTCTCACATACTTGCTTTTGGAATTATGGCAGGTGACTGAAGGCTTGTTACTCTTACTTAACAGCATCATCTCTGGAGGATCAAAGTATCAAGTGTTAAGATAAGCACTAGTTATTGTAACAAGGTTTAGAAGAGTGTGAATTTTGTTACTGGAAAAGCAAGAGAGTTTTAGGACTGTACTTTGCATAGTAAGAAACACTTTACATGATACATATAACTTTGTAGATAAAGCATCTTAAAGCTAGTGGGTATATGTTTATTCTCTGTAGGGTGTGAAAACCTCTCTAAGTGCTGCAACTCTTTTGGTCTTTGCTAACCTTGCCTGGAGAGGTAATTGTTGTGTATCTTGCAGCCCAGTTTAATGGAAGTGGGAAACGGCAAGCATCTCCTTCTCCCTCAAATGACCAGCACAGGCAATTAAGAGCACCTGGAGGAGGCTTTAAACCCATCAAACATGGCAGTCCAGAATTTTGTGGGATCCTGGGAGAGAGAATAGATCCAACTATTCAACTGGAAAAACAGATGTAAGTAAGCACAGTAATTGCTCTCTAGCTCTTTGCCTCCCCACTTACAGGAGCACCAAGTGCCCAGATCCTAGTGTCGAGCTTCCCTCCTCAGTGTCCCCAAAGCCCCAGAGACCTACTCTTATTAGTCCTGCAAAGTGTAAGTAATTTTTGTAGGGGAAAAAAATAGTGTTAAACAGGAAACTCGTCTCAGGATCAGTGAATTTTATCTGTCAAGTATGTGCAGTTATTCCATTTTCAACCTTGTTGTTTATACTGCATTAGGGAAAAAAAGCTGTATATCACATATAACCAAATTCTGCTTAAAAGCTGCATGAATTCCATATATTTGTGTCTGCATGTTTCTAACACATCAGATGTGCCCTGCATCTCTCCTTCAGGAAGAGAATGATAAGACCACTTAAAGAGCTTTCAGAAAAGAGAGTGTTATTTCTACTCTTCTGGTATCAGACTTGAGAGTGGTATTTAGATGCACTTCTATCAGCTCCAAATTCAGGTTCTGGGTGAATTCCTTGTAGTAAAAGTCTGGTATCCACAAGAGTGGCCCCTGTCCTGCCTCACTGTTGCCCTTCCTTGAACAATTTGGCCAGACTGGATTGTGTGATGGAACAACCCACTGTCCTGTATCATACCAAAGGTGCAGCCTCAGAGAAGGGGCCAGAATTCCTGCTACACAGAGAAAAATCTCCATGTGGAGCAATTTAAAAAGGTTAGACTGATAATTCTGGGCACTGAGAAGCCAGTGGATTCATGCAGTAAAGTGAAGATGATGTGTCTTGAATCCCTGAAGGCAGTCCACTCCAGAAACTGTCATTCTGAGTTAGAGGCAGAATTTCTTTGCACTGGAGAAGGGAGGGCATAATTTAGCATGGATGTGAGTGTGCCCTTTTTGAGAATACTTTGTTTCTTAATGCTAGTGGTATTAAGAGAATTAACAATCCTTTTGCACTTTGAATCCTCAGTAGGAGGGAATCCTCTCCTAATGTTTGAGAGGAGGTAGTTCCAGAAATTGCTTTTCCTTGACAGTCTATTTTTCTAGGCAGTATTTGGAAGCTTAAGTTTGAAACAGATAATAATATCATCTGCATGTTGTCATGTTCCATCTAATCAACCTCAGCCTTTGAACCATCTGCCCATTGACAGATTGCTTATCTTCAGTAGAGGAAGTAGCAACCATTATTGTGAAATCAGTCACTGATATTGTTAGGTAAATGACTAAAAGGCTATAAATTTAACTGTAAATTTGGTCCTCCAATTTGGGCAGTTTCAGCTCGCCAAGGTCACTCCCACCCCCAAATACATTTAAAATAACTGCAGGAAGGTAAGTTTCTGTTACCTAATTTTTGACTCATAAATATGTTGTTGTGTTCATCTGTCTTTTAGTGTAACTACAGTTACATGTAACAACTGAAAAGTGCAGGTCTAGTTTTTCCTTCTTTAACTATTCAAATGCCAGTGACATTAGGTATTTTTGATTTTTATGATAGATCAAACCTAAATTGAATGCACGGTTAACAATAATGTGTCAGAAAGTGGAAGAGTTTACATTTATTGTACCATAGATTATTCATAATAATTCAAATTCCTCAAGCTTTAGTAGTGTGAGACATCTCCACAGGACATGCCAAACCCTTCCTTCTTTTTCTGCAGAAGTGGACTCTGTTTTTGCAGAAAGGAGTACAAGATCTAAAGGAAAGGCAGCACACAAATTGGCAGGTGGATAGGTAGGTTAGGATATTCCCCACACAGGCAGAAATACCAAGGTGTGTTAGTATATCAAGAAAATATTTTTAGTTACTTGTGACTGAGGAATCTGTGACTATGAACTTAGTAACTCATGGACCCAAGGGAATCAAAGTAATTTGTTCTATTTCCTCAATAACAGTGTAAAGAAAAAGTGTGTTCTGCTGTTTCCATTGTCTTACTGAAAGTGAATCCCTCCCAGCCTTATAATCAAGATCTGGTAGTTTCCTGTTTTGCTCTAACTCAGAAACAGAGTAGTGCTGTGCATTATGTAAGCTGTAATAACTTACTATATTTACTGTATAACTGATGCTGCTCTCCTGTCTTCAGTGGAGCTGTGGCCCCTTAGTGGCTGACACCTGACCATTGACAAAGTAAGGGACATCAGGAAGAACATTCTGTAAACCACAATCAGGATACTTAAAACTTGGGAGATCCTGATAAGGGTCAAACTGCGATTATGTTGGGATTTTGCTTTCAGGTTTGCATTGTGTGCTTGTGTTTTCCAGGATACTTAGAAGACATTCAGGTTGTTCCATGCTTTTGCACTGGTGTCTTTCACAAGCTGTCATTGCACTTTTTAAAGACCACACAACTGATGTTTGAATCTTTGACCTTTCTTCACAAATGCCTATATGCTGACATTTAAAAAAATAAGCACACCCAGGACCAACAGACCCAATACAGTTGAACAGCAAATCACTCAGGAACTTAAAGTTAATTATCAACACTATGATTGCCACTCTAGGTAGCTGGAACAGGAGCAATCTGAGTGTCCCATTTACATGGGCGTATGACTCACAAGCAATTACACTTCTGGATACTGCTGTTCACTCTCAGCTGTAGCCAAAACAGCTTCCAGACGTCACATCTGAATCAGATGTTCTCTTATCAACTGTTTTACTTTCAACTCTTAAAAGCAGGTGTTTCTTCCTCAAACCAGCCCTGTGTTCTTTTTCCATTTCTCTCTGAATATCAGAGTCCAGGATATCTCCCCGATTTTGGTAACATAGTACTTCACTTTTGTTTAATTTGGCCCTTTGGGGAGAAAAGAAAATAAAGATAATTTTAGCTTAATAAGAATAGTTTTTAAACTCTCCCAAATCCATTTTCTGATTCACACTTGTGTTAGTATTATTCCCTCACACTCAGAAGGCAGTCTAGTTTTTAAATTGCTTATTGAGAAATATCCTTCACCAGTAAATATCTAATGGGACATGAAGAGGAAGACACTGCCTGAAATCATTTGCATCTGTGTCTCCATCTTATTTGTGAAGTGATGAAGCCATCAGGACCTCCCTTTCTAGTCTGTCTTGACTATACAAAGTATAACCTCTTTTTAGTTCCCTCTAATAAAGAGTTTTGTTCTAATCAAGCACACAATGAATTTTTAATTTGAATACCAACTTGTTTTTTTAACACACTCATCAGATTTGACAATGGAGACACCAGCACAAAGTAGTTAAGAGCATGATTTCTGTAAAAGAGATTTATCTGGTCTTTATTCATTTCTCTTTTAGTTGGAGCATCTTAGAGTAAGAACAAATGGAATAAAACTCTTTTACACAAAGCAAACAACAGTTCCTGGCAAGAACAGACAGAGAGCACTTCTGATGTGTGCATTGGCTTGCTTAGGCAGATGTGGTAGTGTCACACAGCGTTTCAAAGGGCACCTGGCAATTGCAGGGAGGGAGAGACCTTCCTCAGGGACGTGTTTGACCCAGTACAGGGCAAGACACGCTATATTGCTCTGGAAACTTAGGGGAAGGGTCAAAGTGCTTACTTGTGGAGTCTTGAGATTTTGAAAGCTGATACAGAGCAGCATGTGCTGAGAAGCTTCCTTGTTTGCAGGGGCTAGTTTAATGAAGGATCCACCTCTCCTCTCCCAGTTTCCTTTTTTCCCTGAATTGTTCACACCCACTCCACAGATCCATCAGAGATTTATATAACACTCTCAGAGTTGCCACAGCTTTGTTTAGGATGTGTCTTTTTGATAGATCTCCACACTTTATCACTCTTCTCCTTTTTCAAAAATTTATTTTAGCAAATCTCTTCCGCTGTTAACTGTTCATATTCTCCACATGTGATTTTCTATTTCTTTGCTTTTGTTGTCTTTTTATCTCGTATATTAGTTTAAAAACTGATGTATCCCAGGGATGAAATAGAGCAGATGGATCTACTGTTTGCAAGACAGATTATAATGTGTTGCTCTAAATGGGAATTTCTTACGTAAATGTACACCAGTCTTATTGTGTGGTCTCCTGATCTGAGTTTTTCCCCTCAGCTGACAGGAAATACAAGCCTCCACAATTTATAATAACTTCATCTAGTGCTTTTTATCTGTAACATATTAGAATTTAAAGGTATCCATATGCTATTGATAACCATTCATACCTTAAAAAATTAAGTAGTGAAAGCAGTATGAGTGGGAATATTTGTGTGTGTATTAACCTCTTTGCTTTTTTTCTAGATGGTATCATGGAGCAATCAGTCGGACAGATGCAGAAAACCTGTTACGTTTATGTAAGGAATGTAGTTACCTTGTAAGAAATAGTCAAACAAGCAAGCATGACTATTCCCTTTCACTGAAGTAAGTACTTGTCGGTAAAACATGGTGAATGTATTTTTAAGCCCTAACTTCTCTGGGGCAAGATGAGAAAATTATCCAGTTTATTGCTGCACTGGTTTAGCTCTGAAGGGGTCCCAGAGAGTTTGGGACTGTCAGCCTGCATGATGTACAGTTACAGTCACTGAATTAGTACCTTCCTGCCTGGGGATGTTAAGAGATTTTTAGTTTTCATTTGGTGTCCACTTAACTAAATAAACTTGGATTAATTTTTTTTCTGGTTCTAATTTGAAATGTTCCTGCTGCTTCTGCTTTAGGCTGAATAAGGAACTGTATTGTTTGGGGATTTTATTCCTTTTGTTTTGTGTGCTTTACTGGAGCAAAGCCGTACAAAGTAAAGTTCTTTAAAGTAAAAAGCCCCGGATTGAGGATGAAAGATCTACAGAATTAGGAAATGAGCAGTGTTCCAGTCTTACTGCTGCTCTGAATTTGCTTTATCTAGCTTAGGCTGAGCTGGGTATGTTACAGATGTTGTCTTCAAAATATCATAAAATAGAGTCATAGAACATTTGGGGATGGAAGGGATAATTAAAAACCATCTAACCCAGCTCTCCTGCCCATGACAGGACCATGAGTGCACTTCATTTTCTAGCTGAGGAAGATTGTCAGGATTTTCTGTGCAGGAGAAAAAGAAGCCCCTTGAGCTTGGTATAGGATGTACAGGTGCAAAGAAAAATGTTTCCTTTCTTTCCTTCTTGCAGGATAGGGTCTGATGTGGAACCTAACCTTCCAAGTAGGTCTGGGACACAGGCCAACTTGCCCTTTTCACTAGCATTGCTCCTGCCAGTTTGGCTTTTATGCCGTTTTTTCACAAGTCTGTTCTGGAGATACATTTTGCTGCTGGGAATGATGGTGATACCTGGTGGTAACAAGCAGTTTTATAAACAGCACCAAAGCTGATCCTTCTTTTCACATTCATAGGTTCATTAGAAACATAGGCCCTCATCTACTCTACCTTGGTTGGTCTTATAGTCTAAACAGTACATTTCAGACTGGTATTATATCCCCAGTTTGGGTTGGGAGAAAGTGCATCTGTTAAACTAGTTTAAGATTCCATTCTAGGACTTGAGAAGAAAAATATTTTGTAGGATATTTTAAGTCATTATTCCTTTGCTATTATTTTGGGGATCTCTCTGTAATACAGAGGTTTGCCTTGAGCTGGAACACGTCTGCTTTAGAATTGTGGTTCAGTTCCTGTTGTCTCTTGTCATTTGATTTGTGTATTTGCCAATATAGATGTCCTCTAGATATTTTCAAACATTGAAGCATTAATGGCACAGTCTTTGCAATAAATTTTCCCTCAGGTTTAAATTTTCCCTTAAATTTAGAGTCTTGGACTATGACCTTGTTTTTAAAGTATTTAACTTAATTCTTGCATCAGCCCAGTGAATTTTGTTACTCAACCAGAGCACAACTTCCAGAGGAAAAGGTGACAGTTAAATTTATATTTTGCTATTTTGGACCGCTGAGTTCACACCTTTTGTATCCTTTTGTAGTCTCTTTGCATGGAACTACAAGGTTCGCTGTTGTCTGTTAGGTGTGTTTATGCTCCTCAGGGACCTTTACTACCATGTGTGAGTCAGCATTTTTTTTTCAGGTAAATGTTTCACTTCTGCTGCAGGGAAAAAGAATCACACCCTGATTTTGTACTGAGATTAAGTAACAGTGATTTAAAATCTATTCTTCAGTTTCATGTGACAAGCTTTTTCTAAAAACAAAATGGAAAGCAAAAAGCAAAACCAAACCACTTCACTCTGGTTTTTGAGTTTTCTTTTCTCTAGTAACAAAATATTGTTTCCCAAAACACATCAATGAGAATCTACCCAAATATTACCTGTATTTAAAAAGTGAAAAGATGGTAGAACTTGCTTATTTTCATTTAAAATAACTGAATATTGCACTATGGAGACGTCTCTGAGGACCATATTTTTCCAATAGCAGGAAACCTTTTTGTGTTCTGTGGATATGAGAGGGCCAGACAGGCTTAACTTGCATGCGGAATTTGTGTGAGATATTTGTCTGATTTAAATTCCAAAAATTTTCATTCCAAATATAATGAAATGAGCTTGAAAATAGCTTCATTGCTAAATTAAAGTGCATATGTGTATAGAACAGTCATTGAGGTAGTTTAAGTTGCTCATATCAATGCCTGTCACTTTGAGATGGTGTAGTTTACCCAGTCAAATTTAATTGCATGTGGATTAGCTATCTCTGGGGGCATCAAAGAAGGTCTTACTGAAGTACACATTTATGTTGCTTATCTCAGTTAGAAACAAGGAATTGTTATTGTTGGTGACAAGTGTTTGAAGCTAAAAGCATCTTTCTATGGATTGTGATCTAAAGAGCTAAGCCTCCTCGTCAGCACTGTTTAAATTCTCCACAGCAGAAGAGGGAAGGAGTATGATCTACCTTCCCAGAACAAAATGATCCCAAAGGCATGAGGAGCAGCTGTACATTCTCTTGAATCTCCTCTCAGCCCTGGATTGTTCCCTGTGTTTCCTCTTCTCTGTATTCCTTCAGGATTGTAGATATTTGGCTCACTCATACCCACCCACTCTCTCCTTAAACCCAGTTATAATTGCACAAGGCTGGGTAAAAATTGGAGATCCATACTCCTGGTAACTGTGCTGTGACCAGGAATTCCTGGCTGCTATTGAAACGCCTAGTTTCAAAATTATTGTCTGAGACCTGTTCTTTACTAACAAGCAGACTGGTGAAAAAGGTAGAAGTAGATGTGCAAATTAAAGAGGGAGAGCCATTTCTTACTTGTAAATGTTTTAGGTGTTCAGCAATTACTTCAGTGCACATCAGGCTCACCAGAGATGCCTTCCTGATGTAACCAAGGAACAGGATCTCAGGATAGGGTTGTCATCTTTCAGTCTTGCTCAGTGAAGACCAGGCATCAACTGAGCTCTACTAGCTAAACCTTTCAGTTGGGATTTCCCCTTCCCAAGGCTCTTGCAGCAGTGTGCACCCTGCCCACACCACTTCATCTCGTGATTCACATTTCAGTTTCGGGAAGTGACTGTTCTTATTTTTAGATTAGGATTATCTCACAAGTTAACTAAATGTGCGGTCTGTGAGTAAAAACAGTAACAGGCATTACTTTCTGTTCTGTCGGATAGTTCCTGCACAATCATAGCCACTGGAAGTACAGAGCTGAGTTCAGAGAGGGTGGTGCCTATTGACATCCTGATCCCGTGGACTAATAAACAGGCATGTGGTTTCCCTGAATAGCAAAGGAAACTGCAAGCTATGTTTTTTTTGTCATCACAGTCTGTAGAAGTGGTCCTGATTTCCAAAGCTGAGTATATAAACTTTGGGTAGTTCTGGGGTTTGGATGAATGCTGGACTTGCACCTTTCTGCTGATTTTTGTTCTTGGAAGTAACCCTTGTCATATTGTAAAGGTTACAAGTTTCTTCCTGTCAGTATAATTTACAAAGAGGTAGTGGGATTTTTGATGTCTCTAAATTAGCAATTGAATAAAAATATGTAAAAGTGTATTACTAGTCTGCTGCTAGCCTAAACCATAATGGGTCCCGGCTGTTAGCAGAAAGCACGGATTCTGTCACTTCTACAGAAAATCCAGCAAGCTAAACATTCTCACTACCTTCAAAGCAGTAGATGGGAACTGGTTATAGAGAATGGAGCCTGGACTCAGTAGTGATCTTCACACATTGGGTGCGAATGAACACTTCTAGACCTTGTTTGTAGGGGAAGAAACATTGTTTATTTTATCGTGGAGACAGTGTCTGTCAGGTGTAGAATGACAGTGTTGTGTATAATGTGCTTGAAAAAGAAAAACTGAAACAGGAAAACCAGTTCATAGGCCAGCCTCTGAATGTCTCCAGTAAATGATTTTTTCAATTTTTTACTTTTTTGTCTGAGGTTAAGTAGTGGTTTTTATTTTTCAGAAGAGGTTTTATTTTCTTTTCTTGTTGTTATACATTGACATGAAACATTATAGGTTTTGTTCAAAGTAACAGCATGTAATATAAGTTAAAATTATGGAATGTAGATCAACCCAATTGGAAAAGCATTTCTGGATGGAAAAAGAGCACAACATGTATTTCCTACATTGCTAGATTTTTTTTTTCTGATGTTACTAAAAAGCTGTTACTTTTTTCCTTGTGCAAGTGACATTTCATCAAAATGAATGCAGAAAATCTGTTGTGACAAAACAGTGCTTTCTTCTGCAAAAATAGTATTCAGAAGACTTGGCCAAACTTTGATTGTGAACACTGAATGAGGTTTCAAAGCCATTAATATTCCCTGGAAAAAAAAATACTAGGTTTAATATCTAATTAATATTTATTAAACCTTCTTTTATCACACTTCATGTGTAAGATCAAAAAAACACATTCCAATCAACTGTCTGCCCAATTCCTTTCCCATCCTCACTGGGTTTTGAAGACTGAAAGAAAATATGAGGGGAAACTGTAATTCAAAGTGTCTTGGTGTTGTGGTTGTGTTGCCAAACATTTTAAACAAGGTGTGACTGACTATTAGTCATGTATCAAGAATTGTGTCTGTGTAAACATCTGTGCTTAGGAGTTCCAAAGAACTTTGATGAAAGGATTAGCAATTAGCAATTTTCTTCTGTATTTGAAACTCATGGGAATGGTTCCAAAAAGGAAAGAAAGGATAGAATATTGTCTCTAGTAGCACTGTTTTCCCTCAATTGAATGAAGATGTGGGGAAGAGTTATTTCAACTCTTGAAAAACCACCATGACATGCAGAATTCACATTGTAACAGTATCACATGCCTTAGTTCTGGTCCCAACACCTTCTCTTGCAAAATGTGTATGTCTTACCTCTTCAAGCCACTGGCTTTCATCAGTGCTCACATATGTGAATTTGGGATCACTGTTTTGGTTCTTTTCTTTGAAACCCTTGCGCCTGGCAGGTTCCAATAGTTATTGCTGTTGAAAGAGCTGAAAAACACGCATTCCAAAACCAGGACTGCTCAGTCAGGCACTTGTTCAGGTAGACTCCAAAAGTGCTTCAAAAACTAAGCAGAAACTTATTTACAACCACTTCAACCATGAAGCTTTTTTCCCCATCATTACCATGAAATTTCAGTCATTTCTTTTCATACTAAATTCGGAGCTTAGATTGAAAGAGTTTGGAGGAGAGGAAGAGCGAGTATGACTTCCAGGTTCCTTTTTGACATGGTCTCTGTAATTCTAGTCACTGGGCTAGCAGCAATAATGCTGTTAATCAAGTGCAGATGCATTCTGCCCTTACCTGTTTCTAAAGGCACTGATTCTCTGAGTCCAGGCATACCAGAAGAGGGGAGACTGTGAGACAGATTTCAAGGACAAATAGAGAAGATGAGACCAGCACAGAAGGATCCTTGGAATAGATGTGAATAGTTTCACAGAATAGTTTACAGTTGAAAGTGTTTAATTCAAGGGCATGATTTCAAGGTGCTAAGTTGACTCTCTTCCTACTTAATTTGTTCTACATTATAGAAGATGAGAATTGTCTGGTTTGTTATGTTTACTTGCTACCAGTGACAGTTCATTTGAAACGTAAAGACGGCAGAAAGGGAGTGAAGGAGAAAAATATTTGAAAACATAATCTTTGCTTTCATCTACCAGTAAGCCTGAAATAGGGCTCAGTTTAAAGAGTTCTGGACACCCAGAAAAGTAGCCAGGATAGAAATCAGGTCTATCCAATGTGATATTGGCTGCAAACACTAGCAGTAAGTAAAACCAGTTCATTAACTTAAGGTTTTTGCCTCTCCGTTCTACTCCTTTATGAACAGAAAATTTGTGTGTGAGACACTGCAAAGCTTTGAAGACAGTTTCACACACCTTCCAGTTACCTAGAGAGATCTAATCTTGAATGGACCTCTGGAGGAGTCTAGTCCAATCCCCTGCTCCAAGCAGTACATACTTACCAGGTTGCTGAATGCTTTGGAAACTTGTGCGGATGAAACCCTCCTGACCTGCCTGATCCTGGTCCCTGGGCTCTAGCACTCTTGTGAGGAAGAAGCCCCTATGTCCAGTGGGAACTCCCTTGCAGCCTGTGCTTGTTGACTGAGAAACTTCTGTTTTCTCTCTAACTCTCCCTTTTAAGCAGTTGGGTGATTGCAACCTGACACCCTCCATTTCACCTTTTCTCCTCCTGGAGACTAAACAGACACAATTCCCTCAAGTCCATCCTCGTACATCGTGTACTCCCGCTCCCAGACCACATTTAGTGGTCCTGCTCTGGATATGCTCCAGTATTGACGTCTCTTATTACAGGACACCCCTCTCACCAGTTACAGATGCAGCCTCCCAAGAGCTCTGTAGAGTAGTAGTCACTCTCTTCCAGCAGCTGGCTGCACTTTGCTATGCAGCCCGGGCTGCAGTAGGCCTTCATGGGCAGTCCTTTGAATCATTCTCCTTCCCACCATGTGTCCTCCCTACCATAGTTCCTTTTCTGGCCCATTGTGCCCCAGCTTGCACTGCTGCTTAGGTTTGTTCCATCCTAAGGGCAGAAGCTGTAGATTTGCTTGGGCTACATTCCATTAGCCTGCTATTCATGACTTCTAGCTCACATTCTTTTCCCTCACCTTCAGTGTGACCTTCCAGAAGGCTCAGCTGTCATGATATAGTAGAGATTCTTTTTGTGTAAGCTCAATGACTATGTGCTACTGAAACCTGAGTACATACATAGGGCCTTTTTGGGGAAGCAACAGCTGTCTGTCATGAATACATGGCTTGTAGCAGTTAGTTCCTACTGTGTGCGTTGTCTTTCTGTTCTAAAAAGGGCTTGTGTCTTTTCCTTTTCTTCACTAAAGTGCACTTAACAGATTGTTCTCCAAACCTTGCTGTACTTCTGAAATTAGCATGCACCTTAATTTATCTGCACACTTTCAAGTCATGTTGTGGCAAAGTAGATTCATAGTGAACTGAAGAAAGAGAGCAATACATCTGTCCTCATAAGTATTTAAAGATGTCGCTCTTATTTAAGGGAAATAATTTAGAGATTAATTATGACTTGAAAGATATATTTTCCCACTAAGAAATTGATCTTTAAAGCAAGATTTTAAGCACGTAGAGCCATAATTACAGTGCCTGCAGTGGTTTCTGCCCACCAGAAAGGTTCTCTTCATCAGAGAATTGTTGAATACATCTGAAAGACATGAGCTTGATTATGATACAGACACTTACAAATGGAATGCTGCACCTGCCAGCTAGAATATGGCAGATTTTAGAGAAGCTGGTTTTAACATAATTTGTTTTCCTGCTGCAGCTTTCTGTGTCATCTTGAATTGGGTTTCTTTGCTGACACAGACCAGCGCTTTAACGCTATTGTCTCTGCCCCTGGACACACCTAGAAGATGCAATGGCTTGGAGCCAGAAGGTTAGGGATTGGGACATCAAACAAGCTGTAAAAACCTTCTAAGCCTCATTTAACATCTTCACATGTAGGAGCTGTTCTTTGCGCTTGTGTTGTCCTAGCTGAACTCTACACTTTTTAAGTAGCCTATAATGTTATGTTAAGACAGCAGACACTGAAGGGTCACTTTTGGGAAGAGCTGAGGCCAGCTTTACCTCTGGTGCTGTATGGCAGTGTGGGTGCTACCCATGAGAATGGCATGATGTTGGACAGGCTGCTTTGCCAAGAGCAGGCAGGTCAGTTCCATGACACTCTTCTCCTGCCTGTGTAATCACGAGCCTTCTCTCAAAGAGGCAGTGTATTGTGCAGACCGGTCAGAATGCTTCTGCTGTGGAAGTCACACTGTGGATTCTGCCTGCAAAAAGACCACAGGATAGCAGCCCTTGCTCATTATAGTGCTCAGTATAGTGCAGTATTATACCATGAACCTTGGGAACATGCTCATCTGGAGAAGTTTTCCCACCTGAAGCCACCAGATTACACAGAAATATGTTCTGGACGTTTACTGCCAGGGTGGCATAGGTAAGGTCTGTTCAGAGGCATCCACAGGGTAGAACAGGACATCTTGCCTAGCTGAGCAAGGTTTATGGCCCACTCATGCCTGTAAAGGGACCCTAAGGCCTCTGACAGACCAGCACCACAAATATCTTTGGGTCCAGAAGTAATGACTTGCTATAATGAAAACTAAGTGGTCATAGGAAAATATTGAAGGGGCTGGAGGGAGGGGCCATGGGAAGGAAATGGATTGTCCTCTGGCACACCTCGGGATTACCTTCTGAGTGAGACAGCCTTGCACGTGGATCTAGGCAGCACAGGTGCTGAAAACAAAATACTACCTTAGGCTGCCTTTGTGGTGGACTGTCCATGGGTTTGCAACTAGCAGTCACTCTGTCAAGTCTGGCCACTGTCTCAGGCTGTCACCCAGCAACTACTGGCATTTTGTTCTGCATTCCCCTCCATGAGGAGAGCCTGTTACGGTGCTGCACCCCTCCTCTCTATGCACAAGCATGAACTTACACTTTGCTTTCCTTGCAGGAGCAGTCAAGGTTTTATGCATATGAAGCTGATGAAAACCAAAGAGAAATACATCCTGGGTCAGAACAGCCCTCCCTTCGACAGTGTTCCTGAAGTCATCCACTACTACACCACAAAAAAGTTGCCTATCAAAGGAGCAGAACACTTGTCCTTGCTCTACCCCGTGGCTGTACGGACTCTCTAACAACCTGGTCTCACCCCTTCCTGTGGATGGGAGGTGAGAGATAAGCTGGGTTGCACAAAATTCGTTGCCAGAATTCAGAGCTTGAGTCTATGATGGGGAGAGGCAGCCTTTAGTCTTGTGAATGTGGGCTCTCTGCAGAGTTGTCTGTGGGACTGTGTGTGTGATAGACTTGTGCTGCAGCATGCCTCTAGAACTGTATTGCTGCGTAAGAGAAAGAACACTTATTTTAGTGCAAGGAGAGCAGATAACCTTCCCAGACCTTCTATGTGAATGAAAGTGCTTCCCAACAAAAGTTCTTCCTTCATGTTTTGAGAAGAACCAACAAGTTCTTCTCAGCAGTAAAAAACCAACAACTTTTATTCTCTTGCTACCCTGAGAAACTTCTCCAGGAGAAAGAGTAACCTTACTCTGAGGGACCCTAGGGTGTTCTTGATAGACCTGAGAAGGAGCTGCTTAACAGGCAAGTCTCTAGCTCTGGTCACATAGCTTGATGGGTTTGGGATTTTTTAATGCAGTTTCTCAGGGTAGTCAAATATTGAACTTCTGTTAGACACACAAACTTAAAATAATTTTGTGAGAGTGAATCACGGTCAATTACTTACAAATAGGGGATGTAATTAAACAGTAGTTTGTTATATATTTTTATCCTTTTTTGGTACAATAATCTCTTAATGTTTACTGTCTTCATTTGCAAGTTTCATTTGTAGGTACAGGCAGCTAATTCTGTTTGGGGCAGTTACACCATGATGTTTTAAGTAGTTAGGATAAGTAATTTTGATATGTGGGTTAGTATTTATGCATGAGGGTGTTCAAAGGCTTTTATAAAGCTTTAATAGGCAAAATCTTCACTTGCTCATTCATCTGGATCAAACAGCTGTCCTACTGATGTAGCAGGCTAGCATGTGTGTCACACTGCCTTTCCACAAGATGGCTTTTGCAGCTGTGAGAACTGTGGTATATAGCAGAGCAGAATTTGTTTTTCACGTCTGCCAAGGCATTCTTAAAGCACAGCCCCGTTGGCACATACCTTCTGGCCAGTGTTCTTTTTCACCATGAGCAGAAGCCTGCCTCCTGCTGTGTATTTCAGTCACTGACAGCCAGAAGCACTATAGAAGCCGTTCTGTATCTTAGTCCTGCCAACTCAGTGCCCATCCATTTGGGACATATTTTCTAAATGCTCTGTGTGCTCATTCAGTGAGGTAAGTGAAAAGTTATAATTGTACACAGGCTGGAACTGGGGAATCTATAGCCTTATAGTCCTCGTGTTGTGCCATCTCCCACATACGTCTAGAATGTTGTGCATTAACCCATCAGCTGGTATAGTAGCAAACTGGTTTTATGCAGGTTATGTATTTTACAGACAGCAATAGGACTGTGAAATTGTGTGCTATTTAATTCAGCTTTCTTAGCTACTACTATTTTTTTATGTATGCTTAGAAAGAAGTGCAGATCTGAAAATTGTAATGGAATAACCACTTACTGCCTGTAAAAGTAGTGCTTCATTGTATTGTCTACTCTGATAAGAACCTCAAGGATGACCCATATACTGTCACTGGTGCTAAATATTCTGTTTCTTTTTAAGCCTGCCTTATCCTTTATATGACATCCAATGCAGATTGAACAGAAGTGGATCATATGTATGTGAAGAGCCCAGTGTCATTCTGTGCAGCAACGGTAGCGGGTCAAACTGTCTCTGTCTCACCCAGAATCGGAAGCTGTGTTGCAATAGGTTTTCCAGTTTTCCGAGAAGGGTGGCACAGTGGAGGACAAAGAGACAACATTCCTCTCCAAGTGAAAACAACCATCCCCTTTTTCATGTACTCACCTACCTGCTTTTTTTATTTCCCTAAAGTCTTTGCATAACTCTTTACTCTCTTAACATCACCCAACTGACAAGAGCATACAGGCACTTTTAAATTAGTATATTCTCTCACCAGAGTAGGAGTTTATGAAGGTGGCAGAGCTCACACAGATTAGGAATCAGGTGATACCTGCTCTGTCTGAATCTTGGCCTTTGCGGGTTCAAGCGACACTATCATGCTCTTTGGGACAGAAATATGTCATGTTTCTTCTTTTGCATGTTGAATCTGGCATGGTTGCTGTTCCATGGCCTGTTTTTCTTCTTTAAAGGAAAAAAAATGTATGTCTCTACTCTGTCTAACAGCAATTACCAGTAGAAACCAACAGCAGCATCATTAACCAAGGCCTTGTCTGGCTTCCTTAAGCACTTTGTCTTTAATTCATGGGGATAACTATTGTACCAGACCTTTCTTGTCATGGGTCTGATCAAAAGTCAGATGAAGCCAGCAAGTGCCATTTTATTGCTGTCTGCAGATTTTGGGTTGGGATTCATTGCTTCATACAAATCATGGGAATATGCATCATACAAATGTGTATACAGCTTATTACAGCTTCAAGGATCAGATCAAGGTTCTTGGTTCAGCAAGAGGAAATCATCTCAGAAAGTATTGGTTGTCCATGGGAAGGTTTTTTTATTATTTTTCTAAAAGACTTTTAGAAAGTATTCAGTAATTGCAGAATAAATAAAACCAGGATTTTGTTTGCACTGTAATGTTGTCTTTGTTTATTTAAGTGATTGTATGATATTTTTCCAGTGAAGGAATATTCTTCCCAGATTTTTTAATGTACAGTGAAAATGCAGTGTGTTAACAGTGTGTAGTATTGCGTATAGGTGGAAGATCTTGTAGTGATCATGCCTATATAGCACATTAAAAGTTTATTTTAAAAAGAAATATAAACCTCTCCCTTTTCTTCCTCTGATTGTCCTTGTGTACTCAGATTGTCATAAACAGCTAATAATTGAAGCAGCCTTTTAGAACAACTTGTGTTTCTTTGTCTTAACTGTGTTGTGAAAGTAATCATTTGGTTATAATTTGGAGTCTGGAAAATCATATGTCTCAGTTCTACCCTGACTAATTCTCTTGATCATGTGCACCTTTACAAGGGCTGACATGGGTACATGTGTGAATGATATTGCTGGTGATGTCCAAGGAATCCAGTTTTTGCTGCTCACAGCATAACTCTGGTGAGTCACTTTTTGCAGACTTTATAAGAGGTGTTAATTAGGCTTCTATTTTGATGATTATTTCACAGCATGAGGAAAGCTGTGAACATCTGTATGATGTGTAGGAGAGCTTTAGTGGCTGAGATTGCATTTCACAGCTCCTTCCATAATTGGAAAAATAATTTAGGTTTGTGGAAGTACAGTCATCACCATGGTTTCTGTACTTGTTAACAGATTATTCTCTTACTTTGAAATTAAGTCTTCAGAGGCAGGATGCAAATTGCAGGGCTGTCTTGAGTGCCAAGGTACAAAACAGTCATGTTCAGCTTCTCAAAGAACATGGCCTGGATCTGTACTCTGAAGAAAACTGGTTACTGCTTGGAGGATGACACATTTGTGTGCTTCTCCTCACCGTCCCAAAGGGTTTTGCATTTTATCTTGATGTCATGGCTCAAGCTGGCCACAAACACCCTGTGGCAATGTTGGTGGAGTCTACAAATGACATCTTTTAACCAGGCTCTGATTCCATTTTGACACTGCTACACTGCTAAGCTATACCCTGGTGGACTCGGTCCTCTGCTGCTGTAAGTTACTCATACTCTCCTCAGGTCGTACCTCAAGTGGTGCTTGAGCAGAACAAGCAAGGTCTTAACAGAAGTTCAAATAAACAAAGACATCACCCCACACACTACTCTACTATCTCCCTGTAGAGGGGGTAAAACAAAACAAAGATGAAACAGAACTGTCTGTACTCCTGGTCTCAGCAAGGGGTGAAGGAAATAAGGGGATTCAACTGGTTATCATACATTTTTTTTAATGACCTGCAATGAGCCCACATAAAATACTGCATATTGCTTTCTTTTATTACATATTTCTGGAGTCCCCAGTAAGAAGGTAATCACAGAAAAGTAAGTAAGGAAATAACAGCAGCCGAACAAAGCCGTTGATCTGAAATGAAGCCAGTAGAGGCCCTACTGAAAAAAAAATGTTCATATGTTGCAAGGGATGAACAATCCAATTTTCTGCAGCTTGTGATTACCTGTCTTGAGCCTTGAGCTTTCTCTGAGAACCAGGTATGCACAGTCTAGAGATGCTGTGGCGACTTCAGTGCTCTGCACCTTGAATTTAGTTCAGTGATAAGATTAGACCAAACCTTGCCTTTGCTTTCAGGGTCCCTGAATTGCATTTATTGCTGATGACAATTCCAAGACAAAAGCTTGGTGAAGGTTGTTGGCAAGTTGATTATATTAACCCATTCCCCAAGTCTGCCTCCAAGAAACAATGGTTCTAACTACAGTAGAAATATCAACAGCATGGTTGGAAATCTACTGAGTTTCATAAGCCATGGGGATGACTGAAACATGATGATTATATGAAATTAATATATAGAAAGAGTTACAGGACTGTTTATAGAATAAGGGCTAGATTGTGTCAGGTGGTATGGGCTGGGCCTGGCTGAAATTTAGTATGAAAGAATAGAGAAGAATAAGGGAACGGTTTACAGGTAAGCAGCTTGTTAACTGCTATGAGAGTTGTAAAAGTGTCATGGAGAAAGTGTGGAGATGCTTTCAGAAAGGGCAGACTGTGAATGCCAGTGAGGCAAGAGCCAAATGTGAGACACAGAATTTGAGTAAGTCTGTCAGGAATTGGGCATTCTCTACCAGTCTGTAGCAGATATTGTCCAGGGTGCCTCAAGAGAGACACAGAAGAGACCTGCAAGAGGTAACCCAGTTGAAGAGATTATGAGGAAAGACTAAAGAAACTTGATGAGCATCCAGAGAGACTGAGAAGAGAGCTTAAACAAAACCCTGGGGAGGAAAAGGGGAGAATTCATTAATATCTTGGGAGAAATGCAGGGAACCTACATCCTTAGAGACTACACACAGTAAGGCTGGAACTACTACACTGACCCTCCTGACTTCTCTCTCAGACTGTGTGGTCTCCCACATAGGACAAAGAAGTTACATTAGGAGCCACTACACTGATCAAACCAACTTTTCTTCTGAGACTGTTCTGTGGAACAGGAAGGTCATGTTGCTCATGGTTGGCATCACATGCTCATCCATGTCTAAAACGTTTTTGGATCTGGCTTCATTTAGACTCTGCACTTTTGGTCTGGTCTTTAATTGCAAAAACCAGCCCTGCACTCCCTATTTTCTTATTAATTAATTATTGTTCATTATTTTCAAATACAAACTTATGTGATACAATTGTATTACATTATTATAATAAAAGGATTCCAGTTAGTAACTTTGTAGGGCCAGGATGGACCATGGTTTCAACCTATTACCAGTTCTGTAAAAATAAGGGCCATGTAAACAATGTCTTTGATTTTTGTTGTTCGTTCATAATCTCCTTTCTGCACAAATGTAGTAAACTTTCCTCTGAAATTGTCTTATTATTTACCTCCAGTAATTAGATCCATTTATAGAGAGGACAGCCTCTAAGATCTTGTCATCTGTCTGCTGTGTCTACACATTAAGACTATTTTTATTTCCATATAAACATATCAACATAGAATCATATAGGTGATCAAATCCAACATTTAACCTTATGCTTCAAATCAACCACTAAACCATGTACCCTTGGGAGGATCCCATTTGCCCCCATAGACCTGTGTGTGTCTAAGTGGTGTATCAATTGCTAATTTTTTTCCTTGGATTATCAGGCCATCATTCTGTTCCCCATCTATGTCTTCTAGCTCACCAGATGTATTGATAGAAACGTTTTGCTGGCTACTGCAGTAGCCAAATTAAGTTCTAGGTGGGCTTTGGCTCTTTAAGTTTTCTCTCCATACAAACTTGCATCTTGGTAGTCTTGGTAGTCTTCCTGAGTGGAGTTCCACTTCTTCCAAAGGTCATAAACTCTTTTCTTTACTGAGTCACAGGCAAAACTCTCTTGTTCAGACTGGTTTTCTTCCCCCCAACCCCCCCACCCACTGCCTCCAGCACTTGTCTTTTGGCATACAGGGATGGTACTTCTGCACAGAATCACAGAATCATTTAGGCTGGGAAAGACCTCTGGACTATCGAGTCCAATCTTTGGTTGATCACCACTTTGTCAGCTAGGTCATGCTATGTCCAGTCCTTTCTTGAACACCTGCAGGGATGGTGACTTCACCACTTCCCTGGGCAGCCCTTGCCCATTTTTAACAATCCTTTCCATCAAGACATTCCTCCTGATATCCAACTCATCCTGTCACTAATTGCCTGGGAGAGGAGGCCAACCCCCAGTTAGCTACGACCTTCTCTCAGGGAGTTTTAGAGCAGGAAGGTCACCCCTGAGCCTCCTTTTCTTCAGACTAAACAAACTCCAGGTCCCTCAGCTTCTCCTAATAGGACTTATCCTCTAGACCTTTCACCAACTTCACTGCCCTTCTCTGGACTCACCCCAGCACCTCAATACCTTCTTTGAAGTGCCTCCAAAGAGACTCTCTCAACTGGGCCAAAGTTTTCTCTATGGAAGTCCAAGCTAGTAGTTCTCCTTACCACATTCCTTAATTCTCTGAAACTCAAAAACGCTATCATTTCATAATTACTACAGCCCAGACATCCTCCAGCCATTAGCTGCACCAGTTTTACAGCTATTAAGGCTATTCTTCACCTCTGTTAAACAAAAAAAAACAGCCCCTTCCCTTACTTATCTTTTTTTGCTGTCACCATGTGACTGCTGGAATAATTCTGATTTCAAGGTGTTGAGTATTGGCTGAGTTAAAGAGTTTGAGTTGCAGAGTCCAGGGTCTGCTCTGTCACTAACAGGAGCTCTTGTGAGGAAAACTAAAGGTGAGAGTGTGCCCCTCTTGCACTTGGAAGCTGCTTTTACGCTCAGACTTTACTGCTGACCCCTACCTGTGCTACTCTGTAGTATCTTCACTAAGGTAACTCATTGCCTTGTATCTCCTTGACTCTGCCCTAATCCTGACACATCACCTTGGTTTTCAGGCTTAGCCTCAGACTTTCTATGTCCCTATGCACCTGCTATTTTACTACTGGATTGAGATTGGCTTGCTGGCTCAGAATCATGCCTGAAAATACAAACAAAGAGATAAACAAAAAATAACTCTGCATCCTGTTCCATTTGTAGGTTTAGTTTCTATAGAAGTTATGTGAAAATGGAGCTTGACAGCAAGAGATATTATTCTGGGATGGCCAAAGCTGCTGAACTGCTCTGATTTTTACCCACTGAGGCGCTGAGTGCTTGCATGTGCATCTACCCTTCAGTTTTTATGTCTTCCATTTACAGCTGTGGCCACCCAGTGGCTGGAGAAGGAGGCTGGTTTGTGGGCAAAACAGAATTGTCTTGCTTTTAAAAAAATGACATGTTAACCAAACCCAGAGCATTTATAGCAGGGACTATTACAATTTCTTAAAGTTTTTTTCTTTCATCTATGCTAAATCCTAGCTTAATGTTCATCATATCATTATTTTTCTCCACATTAAATTTTCTTGTTATTGAATCCCAGAATTTTGGTTATTTCAACAACAGCAATGAAAATTGCAGTTGTGTTTGGCTTGCTTCTGCTCATTTCACTTTTTATATTTGTCTCTCCAGATGCGTTTCTTCTTTCCTTCCTTCATCTTAATCTCCCATTCCTCCTCCTTTTGCCTACCTACTTGAAAAGCTGAAATCTATCTGTCAAGTATTTTGGTTTGAGTCTTGGAAAATTTAAAAAAATTATGAACATTTTTATGCCAACTGAAATTTTGTGGCCACTCCCAGCATATTTGGTCCTGATGCAGCCAGTCAGTGCAGTCCTCAGGACCCTGAAGGGGCTGAAGGGGGTAGGGCTCTGTATTCTCTGTGCCCAGAACTGCCAACACTCTCCTAACCTCAATGCACCAATACTGGGTTACAAGGAAGGTCCTCCAGCCTTGTGAGGACTGAACACCCCCCAGCTTGGCCTGAGGTGGGGCCCTGTTCAATATAGAGACTAAGCATAAGGAAACTCCTCCAGAAGTGGATCCCTCCTACAGGTAGGCAGTCATCCTGTTTTCCCCGTATCCTGTCCCCCACAGCCTTAAATCCTCATGTTCTCTGCTCCTGTGTCTCTATGGGACACCACTGGGGGCTGTGTAGAGACACTCCTTCGACAGGGAGTACGGGAAGAGGGAAGGGAGATTTCCTTCAACCCCGTTCTGGGTCTCTAGGACTGATATCCTGGGGGAAATCAACTCACTCTCTTTTCCTGGGAACACAGCTCCCTCATAAGGCAGACTTCAGCCGGGCCTTTTGAGGCTCCAGGTTCAGCTAAGTAATGGGACATAGATGCAAAACTACCTGCAACACCAAGGAAGCAGACATAACCATCAACCCTCAGCACAGGTACAACTGGCAGAAGATGCATCCTGTAAGAGGTGAGGATGGGGAAAGGAGCGCTAGATCCTGTTGTTTTCCAGGAAGCCCAGGTGCCCTGCTGCTCACTAGCCCTGCTTTGCTCTAACTGCTAGCCCCAAATGTTTTCTCAATACCAAAAGAACTCAGGCTTGACTTCTTCACCAGATTCTAGAGACTCTGTGATTTAATTCATTAGAAATCAAATCACAGACTCCCACCCCTATAAACCCTGCTGCCCACCTAGCACACTTTTTAATTCTACTTGTTGGTGTTGTCAATGTATTAACATGTTCCAAAGCTCAACAAAATAAAGAGGTATTCAGTGCAGCAAGCCAACTTCAAAGACACAGAAACCTGCCAGTTCCTAACTGCTATAGCTATAGCATGCTCAATTCAAAACTCCCATTGTCTCAATCCACATACTGGATGCCAAAAAGGACTGTGGTGGGTTGACCTCAGCTGGATGCCAAGTGGCCACGAACAGCTCTATCACTCAACAGGACAGGGGAGAAAATAAGATGAAAAAGCTTGTGAGTCAAGATAAAGGCAGTTCAATGAAGAAAACCGAAGGCTATGCATGGAAGCAAAGTAAAAATATTTGTTCTCTCTTTCTCATCATCAGGTGGTGTCCTGGGAAGTAGGGCCTCAGTATGTGTAGTGATTACTTTGGAAGACAAACACCTTAATAACAAATCCCTCCCATGATCCTTCACTTCTATTTTGCTGCCAAGTACAACATCATATAGTATGAAATATCCCCTTTGATTATTTTGAGTCAGCTGTCCTGGCTATGTGTGCTCCCACACTCTTTCCCACCTCCAGCCTACTGGCCATCAGATAGAGTATGAATAAACAGCCTTGTTGCTGTGTGAGGCCTGTTCAGCATGACCAAAGCATTGGTCTGCTATCAACACCATTGTAGCTACAAGTACAAAAAACATCTCTATAATGTTTGCTACCAGGAAATTTAACTCCATCCTAGCCAGACCCAGTACGTTCACCATGCTCGTCTGTGAGTCCAGTGTCACCCAGATGCAATCAGAACCCCATCTTCCTCCACTTCACCCCTGCAATGTTAGGGAAAGCCCTGTCCTCTGCCTCTCCAGGCTGACCTTCACACAGAACCTTCCCTTGCCCCAAAGCAGAGGAGGCATTGGAACCTCCTTCCTCCACACAGCTGACAATTGACATTGCTGGCCACTCTCCACTGGGCTTTCCTCCACAAGCCCAGGAAGCAGGGCAGAAACCCACTAGGACCTGCCTGTCCCAGCCATGAAGGTTTGTTCCTCTGCTTCCTAATGGGCCTAGAGTTGCCTTCATCAGAGGTCTGCTTGCCCCAGAGCCTTCTGTCCCTAGGCCATTTTTGGAAAGATGCAAAGACTGCTGCAGGGATGGGATCTGGCTCTCTTAACTGGCCACAGCAGGTCAGTCCTCATGGTTGCCAGCAACTGTAGCAGTGAGAACTGGGTTACAGGTTTTGTATCTGCTCCAGGGAAACACAGTGTACAGCCGGCCAGGCTTTCAGCAGAGCTGTGTCTTGGAGCAGCTGCCAGGTTGCAGAGCAAAGTGGCAGCTTTTTTCTCCCCAGGCTCCGTTGCCCTTTGCTGAGGTACAGCCAGCAGCTGTTTGTGAGCCTGCTGTGGGCTGGCTTACCTGCCTCAGTCAGATCCTGACATCTCTTCTTTGATGAAGACGCTTCCACTTAGGCAACCTGCATCTGCGTCCTCCCAGCGCCAGGGAATACTCTGCAACCTTGGGCTTCCTTTGAGGAAGGAAGCACAGGGGAGGGTGCTCAGCCAGGCAATGCCCTGAAGCTCAGACCTCAGCCCTGCCTCGGTGGGCTCCTGTCTCCACTCTCTGTTCTCTTCTAGGAGCTTTGCCACCAGGCCTGTGAAGGCAGCGTTTCCCCAGGAACACAATGAGAGCCCAACAGGAATCCCTCCTTGACCTGAGCCACTGTCCAGCTGCTTTGGGATACTACAGAGCTAGCTGGGCCTTCCAAAGTTGTGATTCACCTAGAATCCAGCCCTGGGTGTGCTGTGGGCTCAGGGCCTGGATCCCAACACAAACCCCTGAGCCCTGGTGCCAGTGTTGACTCCATCACCCACCTCACAGTCCCAACTGAATGAAATAGTGACAGCACTTCCTGCACCAGAAAGAAATGTTTTCCAGTCCTGGAGCTGCTTTGTTGGGCATTTCACCCTGTGGTCCTTGTTACCTAATGCTACCCAATGCAATGGGGACAGGCTCTTTTAAGGATCCTTTGCCCAACCAGAATGAGTCACAATGTTATAATTAAAATTAGGTCTTTATTACTACATAAAGGGAGTCAATGTCAGACTGAAAATCTTTTAGAAACTCTTCAGTAGCATTCCAGATAACTTCAAGCATAGCATAAATATTTAGAATAGTTGTTCCAAGTTCAATTGTACCTAAAGTTGGAAAATTCTTTCAAAATTTTGTATTTTTTTGCAGTCAATTATCTCCTGACTCCCATAGTGTAATCACATGTAGAAAGAAAATCTACTGTATTTGATTGGCTTTGAGCTGCTATTAATTTAAGTGGAATTTGGTCATCTGACTGAGTAAAATATTGGAGGGAATGTCAATATATTAGGGAAGCTTTATGATGCTGTGAATTGATTTAAAAAACATGGAATGAAGAATATATTCCAAACTGAAGACTGTGATTAAGTTCAGACAGTGAAGGTTGCCTTTCTTTATGGAAAAGCAACTGTCTTCATTTTCACATTCTGTTTTCAAGAAGAAACTTCCATGAAGCAATAGATCCTTTCATTTTACATCAAAAAATCTGTTTCTTGCAGTTCATTTTCTGCTAGAATATTTATTCCAGTTAAAAGAATTGTAAGCATCATGGGTGAAAAAAAGTCAATGAAAATGTTATTTGCAATTCATAAAGAAGTATTCAGCTTAGGATTTTCTCTCAAAATAGATGAATCAGGCATTAAAAAATCTAATCATGAGTTTTTAAAATTTGGAAGGTAGTCTGAATAAAAAATACACATCTGAAAATGCTAGGTAGGAGGAGTGGATTAAGGAAGGATTGTTACAACGTCTCCCTGTTTGGCAGAGACCTTTGTGAATTTAGGAAGGATCCAGCATTATATTAGTTTAAAAACCCAGACTCTAGAATCCACCTAGAAAACTAGGAACTAGGAACTAAGAACTGTTACAGTTGTATGTACAGAAGATGTGAAAAAGCAGGGTTTAATTATGAATGGCTTCTTTAAAGCATGTACTTCCATGATGTAACAGAGAAGTTCAGATGTTGTGAGACCTTTACAAGATTTGGTGCTTGGAGAAAAATGTCAAAGATGGGATGTTACAGGAAGAGGTGCAAAAAAGTTTGAAAATGACAGTTAAAAATTGCGTTGAAGGGGAAGTCATGCAGAGTACTCAAAGGAGACGTTTTCCTTGTGAGATTGTCCTCATGGCAATATGGCCAATAATCTGTTTGGAAGGGTATCCCATCCAAAGATTTCCATCTTTAGAATGGCACTGTGGGCAAGCTTTGGTGATTAGCTCCTGGTGAGTACATGCATTTAAGTGTGAAAGAGCTCTGAATGACAACCAACAGATGTACAATAATAAGCCAGAGACGGATGCCAAGGTGATGCACATGTGCTGCTATACTTCAGACAAATGCAGTGTGATCTGTCATGCAGTTAACAATAACGCAAGAGAAAAGCATGACAGTTCAGATAGCTTGAGTATGGTATAAATCTGACCAGTGGAGGTAGTATATTACTCAACAGAACTAAAAATACCTTCTCCTGGGAGCTATGCCTGCCCAATTAAATGCCTTGCAAGTCTGGAAAACTCATAAAACTGTCTGCATCCCAACAGACATGGGAATACCTTGTCAAATTTACATCCTTGTAATTTCATCAAACCCCATCGCACTGCAGGAACTGCACAGGCAGCTGAAGAGAAAGCAGCTGAAGAAGATAAATACAGCTTCTAGCCATCTAGTCCTTTCATGCCCGGTTGTGAAGGAGAAAAGGTATGTGGATCTGCCTGATTACTGCATGCTTTTACAGGGAAAGCCCACGTAATCTAGGCTTTTCTGCAAGTGGCATGGATATCACTTAACTGTTTTACCAGGAGTAAACAGCCCATGCATAATTATCCCTTCCAGAGGGGAATCACACTCTCAGTGCAGGGGACGCTGCTCCCAATTTTTTATCGTTATGCAGTAAAACCACCATTGACAGCAAAGTGCATTCATGCTGCCATCAAGAGGGGGCAGCCTGTGTTAACTGCATCTCAGCTCCACACAGCACAATGCTGTGTCTGCCTTCTTAGGGTGTTTTTTCATGCCGAATTCTTGTCACATGGGCTTCTCATCTGTTTGCTAAGCTGTCAGTTTCTGTCAAAGCTGTTCAGGACAGATACCATCTTCTGGACTGAGCAAGACCAGCACGGCCCATGTAAGCTTCCCAGGTAACGGTGATGGGGCTGGTGGCATCTGAGAGTTACCTCCCTAGTATGGTATATAATCAGGGCAGCTTCAATCACACAGAAACCAGGACACTGATACCAGTAAGAACCAGATCTTCTGTAGAAGTTCTCGTAGACTTTGGTTTTCTTCAGTCAGATTAAATGAATCCCAGCTAGCTATAAATCTTCCGTCGGATGATCTCACAGGAGTGTTTCAGGTTACACTGGCAGGTCTAGATAAACAGTGAAAAATGGATCTGTTATAAGCCCAGATATAACCTTTACCCATTCAAAATACTTTTTCTTCAATTGCACATAATAATTATGTCTTTCTTTTCTTTTTAGAATACTGACCTTTTATTTCTAGGGCTTGAATTTCAGATTTCAGTGAGAATCCACATGCAAGGGGCATAAACAAAAAATTCATCCAAGGACTTTCAAAATATGTTTAAAAGTTTTATTGCCTTCAGTTATCTGTGGACTAGACCCCATTTTTTTTCAAGGTTCTGGTTATAATTGAATAAATGCAAGATAAAATTCATCTCCATGAAGTGCAGAGGTCAGCTCCAGCTCATTAGTGATCAGTCTGGGTTCACCAACATTTCCACTGAGCTCATATTCTGAGTGGGTCAGAAAAGGATCAGGGAATTTTTAATGAAAACAAATGGGGAAATATCTCAGCACTAAATTTAACCAGAAATCTGTGTCTCTTTGGGGTTTTTAACTCAAGAAGAGCAAAGAATGAGGAATAATATATCATCAGATGCAATGAATCTTTAGGCAGCTACTCTAAAAAGTAGTGCACAACTGCCACCTTTCAGAGCTCTGCGAAGAATGATAAAATTTGTTACCCTTGTACAGCATTCAGATATCCTGCAATTAGAAACATAACACCTTGAGAAAACACAGAAATTACCTAGCCAGAAGACAGTGAACCAATCCAGGTAGTTGCTACACTTATAACTGTGCTCAGCCATAATCCAAAATCTCAGCTTTTCAATTTACCACATTCTTTCTCCCAGATCAGTACTACCATCAGAAAACTTTTTCAGTGAGTTATCCACACTTTTCTAACAGGGAGAGAGGCATACAGCAGTCATTTCAACTTGCATTAACATGTGCCTGACAGGCATGCTTGTTTGTTGTTATCATTGTTACTGTTTTAGTCGCATAAAATGCAATACAACACCTTGGATCGGCCAGGGAAAGTTCACAAGCATTTTTCATTTCTTGACAATATCTGAATCTGGTCTGCCATGTCTCTCCAATGGAAAACAATGTTGATGCTGGATTTCTGCATAAGTTATCTTATATTATCTCATTTTCATTATTTTTCCTATGTCGTATCACGCAGCCAGTCTAACTGGCTGTAAAACAAGCAGTACAGGTGCAAATGAATGTGCCCATGTCTTTACTAAGGAAAGATATTTCTTCATCTGGGAGAGATCCAGAATAATAGGAAATTGAGAATAAAATATTCCCAAAGCCACTAGAGGCCAAATGGTAGTATTCTCTGAAATGCATGAAAGCTGTGAAAGAAATTATCTTCCAGGTAAAATTAGTCATGTTATTATAGTTGACCCAATACTTCTATCAACTATTTCATATTCATGCCCCTCTGCTCCCCCAGAGGCCAGCTGTGAGAGAAGGCTTCAGGAAGCACAAGGCTAATTATTTGCATGAATAGCATTTTCACATGTCCTCTAGCAATAGCATCTGAAAGTCTCTGTCACAGAGTGTTTTCAAAAAGAGCTATCCTCTGAACCTCCCAGGCTGTGAACAACACACAGCATCATTAGGGCAGTAAGAGGCAGGAGAAACAAAGAGTGAAAATAGAATCACCACCACTGACTCAGCACCTGCTTCTGCTCAGAACAGCTTCAGCACAACTTTTTGATCTGTCTTTCTTGGGGTGGCTTTTGCCCAGATTAAAGCTGAGTCTTAGTATGTGGGTCAGATTTAAACAATGATTATACATTTTGCAGAACTGGGGCATGGAGATGAGATTGGAAGAAGAGTAAGTTATTTGATTGACTTAGATTTTTTGTTATTGTTGAAAAAATTGTTGAGGAATTCCATGAAACTGCTCATGCCATATATCTTGTCACCCAGATAGCAGTGGTGAGGTATTTATCCTCTACATTGGTTGAAGTGGACCTCATTTAGCATTCAAAATTCTCTGGACAGTTTTGATTATTTGAAACAGTATGGCATGTCCTAGAGATAAATGTTTTTACTCCAATAACGACTGAGTGGATGCCTTTATATGCATTTTTATGGGTTACTAGCACTAATTGTTACATTCCTGGATTATTTGCCTTTTTTCTTTTTTCCCAGATATTCTTATTTCCTGTTTTGATTTTTTTTTCCCCTGAATATTTCTAGAAGTCAGAGTTTACACTGCAAATTTTTTACTAATTCTGGAGGGATGAATATGCATACAATTTATTTAAACCTATTTCTAATATTTCAGAATACCCTGAATGTTCTGTTTCACTTTGCCTTTGTTACAATCAAAGGAACCTATCTTCCAAGTTCATTTTCTGCAAGCTTCTGGCTCTGTCTGCCTGCACTAGGTTCACTGATGAACCAACACCATGTCTGCAGCATGCACTTGATCTTTCTGTGATGAGATAATTTCAGTTAAGCAGGTGCAACATGTGTAAACCAGGTGTAATGGTTTAACCCTAGCAGTCAACTAAGTACCATGCAGCTGTTCCCTCACACCCGTCCCCATGGTGGGATGGCAATAGGAATTGGAGGAAAGAGGCGAAACCTGTGGACTGAGATAAGAATAGTTTAATAATTGAAACAAAGTAAAGATAACAACAACAACAACAGTAATAAAATAGCAACAACAACAACTACAACAATAACAACAACAGTAATAAATAGGAGAGAAAAAAAATAATACAACTGAAGGAAAACAAGTGATGCACAATACAACTGCACACCACCTGCTGGTTGGTGCCCAGCCTGTCCCTGAGCAGTGACTGGTGACACCTGGCCAGCTCCCCCCAGTTTATACACTGAGCATGACACTCCGTGTGATGGAAAATCCCTTTGTCCAGTTCGCATCAGCTGTCCTGGCTGTGTCCCCTCTCAATTTCTTGTGCACCTGCTCATGTGGCAGAACACAGGAAACCAAAAAGTCTTTGATTTAGAGCAAGTACTACTTAGCAACAGCTAAAACATCAGTGTGTTATCAACATTATTCTCCTACTGAATCAAAACCACAGCACTGTACCAGCCATTAAGACAAAAATTAACTCTATCCCAGCAAAATCCAGGCGAGGACCCGCCTCTTATCCCATACCCTTTTTGTCATGCCAGGTCCCATGCTCCCCAGCATCCCTCCCTATCTTTTGATTTATATACCCACTGCTGTCATTCCCTAAGTCTATAGACCCTCCTTATAAGAGTCTGTTGCATTCATTTAGTTCATGACCCCGGACTGTCGTAACAGTCAGGCAGAAAAGATGGTGTGTAGTGTCTGATTGTGGCACGCTGTAGACAATTCTGATTCCATCACTACTGCTCTCATGCAGTTTCATCAAAGTTCATTAATGCGGAGATTGAAAATCTGGAGTTGAGGAGATGGATACTGTGAAGCACACTGTGTGATGAAGGGTGTATAGCAGCATAGAAATGATGATAAACAGTATGTATACCTTTATATGCATGTAGCAAATAACATCATACAGTTTACTTAATCGGCTATTCTCACCCAAGATGAGGTACACCCCCTTGAGGTACACACTGGACTTCCCCATACTCCTGCACTACCCATCAGGTGCACCCAGGATCTTAAGCAAAAGACATCCCACAGATGGGTTTGCCTATGCCTAAGGCAGAGATAACCCAAACTGTTATCCCTTTTTGGTCTGTACATAGGCACTGCCCCACACATGTGGAAATCTCTTGGCTGCAGCATAAACCCAGGCAGTTCCATACAACACAGAGTCCTGCTCATCCCAATTGGAAGTAGCGATTGCAACTCCTGCCTTTAATGGTGCAGAAAGGTGATTTCAAGTGCACTTCGTTACAGTTTTGACTACAGAAATAAGTGATAATAAAGGTGTTCCTTGCAAGAAAACCTGTAACTGCTTGGAAGTCCAAAAAAGGGATCATGTCTGCAATGGGCCATTGCTGCATGGCATGCTGCACGTTGGAAGCTGACTCAGCTTGAGAACAAGCAATTTGCGAAGTGAACAGGCATGAAACTGAAAGTTGTAAGTCGTGTGACCAATAGCACTAAACAATTACTAAGTTACTTGAAAACTAGAATAATTTATATTTAATTGAACCAAAGACTTCAATGACATTTAGAGCCCAGAGAAGTATATTTTATCAGCTGGAAAACCCAGAGATGAATTTATTCTCTCAGGTTAATTTCCATTTGCACAACTTGTTTTGCACATCCACTTAAAAATGACATGTTTTTTCTTCAGGCCTTTTCTTGACCTAAGATTATTTAAATGTTGGGAACACAACAATCTTTGTTGTCTTCTAAGTTCAAAATTCTCAGCCAGACAAGAAACATCATGGCCAGCATGGAACCAGGACAGCCTCAGAGGGGAAAGGAAAAACAGTGAAAACAGGATTTCCTACTTACTACCCATATGACATGACCGAGTTCTTAAAGCACTCAGTGCTTTAAGATTCGAATTTTGCTTTCAATAGGCCGCAAATTATGTTTCCCATGCTAACTAAAAAATTTCTTTAAAAATCACCCGAGCACTCAGACCTTAGCACTGCAGACCTGCAGCACTGGCCAAGGACTCTGTCTTTTGTTATTCTGAGGAAGAAAAGGATGAAGGGGAGAGTCAGTTTGCAGAGGCTAATATATGGAAAAGTTTGAGTGGAGATGATTTTTTTATCCAGCTTCACAGGAGAATCCTATGACTTGGGCTGTACCTTCACTACAGGCTGCCAAAATCAGTGAGGATGTAACAGATGCAGTTCTGGGCAGAAAGGCAAAGTGCAAAAGTCAAACCGATTAAGGACTGAAGGCCAAGGCATCCGTTCTGCACAGTGCAGCATAGCACTGTCCAGGATCTACTCAGGAGAGCTGTTTGGTGGATCATTAGCTCTGAACAATAATCTTCTGTTCAGGATCACTACAGTGGCCCATTCCATGTTCCTGAATACGTCTTGAGTTTACCTAAGCATACAGCTGTAGAATAAGATCCCAGCTGTAGGATAGAATGAGGAATGTGAACATAATTAGTTAGGCATCATTGACATTTACCACTTCTGTTTTTAATCTAAATTTCTGTCTGCTGCTATCACTTGTTTCTTGGATGCCTGGTCAGACTCCAGAATGTTGTTGTGCTCTATAAAACTAAAAAAAATTTATAATTCTTGCTTTAATGGTCTAATACAATAGGACTGGATAACATAGTGGAAAACCTATCTATGGAACAAGAAAATACAGAAGATGAAATTTAGTGTAGCAACAAAGCCTTGCAAATATCTGACAAAGCCCAAGTAACTGTTGCTTGTCCTGAAATAATATGGAAAACCAGGAAACAGGTCAAAGAGAGTGAGTTTCCCCAGCAAAAAATCCATGTGAAAATTCTTAGTTCGGCTCCTGCATTCCTACTCTCAAGTTTCCACTCATTTAATGGTATTTTATGTTCCAACTTTCCTAGGAAAGCAAAAATCCTGGCACAACCTTAACAAAAGCACTGGAGCCAGTCAACACTTGTGTGAGCTGTTTACTGTCTTCATGCCATGGAGAAGCATGAGAGCCAGCTGGAGAGGTTGAGGCACTGCTTGTAGTGGTGGTGCTTCCTCTCGACGTTTGCCTTTGCTATGGACATGAACCTGACCTTGGATAATGCAGTCTGAAGACTAAATAGGAGCTATGTTACAGAAAGGTGCAAATGAAACTCCACTCCAGGACAGCATCAAAAGGGCAGCTTTCCTGCCCAGGACACCTCATTTATGGTGAACTTTTCTTATCGCCTCTTGGCCCCTTTGTTAGAGCAGTCTGAATGACCTGTTCAGTCGGCAAACTTTCCAGCAGAGGCATGCACTAATAGCATTTGCTGGATCACAAAAGCTTTGGGATAATTTAGTGGATATATTTGCAGGGCCAGGGAGTCAGCTCCCAGGCATTCTCACTCATAAATGAGAGCTCTCAGTTTTACAGAACTCAACTCACACCACAGTGTTTAACTCACAACCTAGCACCTCCCACTCAAAACAATGGAAATTCTTCCTTCATCACCCAGTCTCAGGAGAAGAAAATGGGATATGATAATGGCCAGGATTTTTAAAATCTGGATGTCAATGTATCTTTGGGTTATTGTTTATTTTTATTGCAATTGCTTGAGTAAGAGAGAAGATACTGTTTTCCAAAACAAGACTTAGTGAGGAATGGAAGATCTGTAATACCATGGAATTTATACTACAGTGATAAACTATTTTATTTGTTTTTCCTTATTTTCATTCTATTTATTCCATGTCCACAGTGCAAGAAGCATTGAACCAGCCAGACAAGAAACATCATGGCCAGCATGGAACCAGGACAGCCTCAGAGGGGAAAGGAAAAAGAGTTACAAGAGAGAATGATGAATAAAAACCAGGACATATGAATAAGGTTATTAGCCAATATACGAGATTACTAGTGCAAAATACATATCCAGGTGTGAAGCACTGTAATTTAGTTTTACAGTCTACTTTCAGATCAGCTAATCTGTAGCTCATTTAAATTCACCATTTTAGAAGAGACTTGTAGCACATGTGGTGGTGCATTCCTGCTATCTCCTAGACTGCTCTGAGATCTGAGGAATTCTTGTTAGGCTTGGTCCTGGATTAATTGTACTGGGGTGATGAATCTCCCCTTCAACTTATCAGAAACATCTTATCCTGGTCCATAGCAGGAAATTCTGTTACCTAACCAAGGAAGGGGACAAGAGATAACTCTGAAAGCCTTGGAACATTACTTGCCTGAATCATAGCCCAAGTGGAACAATATTATTGTTACTGAAATTCTGAGGAAAATTACTGATCTGGATTGAGGCCAGGATGGAGACTGACTGATGACTAAAGCCAAGCAACTTGCAGCTCTATGAACAACAGTCCCAAGTGAGGCCCTTGGAGCTCCCCTGGGCTGCAGTGGCTGCACCAGCATCTTGCCCAGGGTCTCTTGGAGCTCACCAATTCACAGGTTTGAAGACTCAGGACAGTCACTGAAAACTGAAAGTGGGGTTTGTGCTGGTACCCAGCTCCTTGAGGCTCAACCCTTCACCCACAGAGATGCAAAGACATTTGGCGTCAATCTTAACAGGTACCTTTTAACGTCTATATCCGTATACGCATCTGTGTTTGTGTGTGTCTGAATTGATTCAAGTACCCTCTATCAAGTACAGTATGAGCCTGCCATCTTGAATCTATCATCATGTCACTGTTGTAATTGTAGTAAATCCTGTTGCTTCTCTTTCTAAATGTTAAATTTGTCAATGATCATGCACTGTCAAATCTTTTAGACATAAACCGTTGACCAGGGGGCTGGGACTAAGATTGTGCTCTAGGAGCTGCACCTAGGCTCCATCAGGAGTTTAGAAAGCAAGGGGGTCCTCACTGAACTTCGTGGCTCAACAGGAGGGTCTCCCTTACCATTTTGCATCCTTATCCTTTTGCATCCTCAGTCAATGTGTGAATCATTCTAAACTGACTCTAATCCAACTGTTTTAAGTATGCTTCATAATCTGATTATCCTCTGTATGCTTCATCTATACAGTAGGTAATAGAGTGAACCTTGCTACCAAACTGTTAAGTCACGGTTTCACAAATTTATAGTGAATGTGCTTTTGTCAATACCTTCAAAGGTGATTCTTTAAATGACCAAAATCACTCATTTGTGACATCATTGAAAGAAATCATCTTATTCAAAACATGATATAACTGTTATATGGAGATATAACTGTTTCTTCATGCCACTCACAGACCTCAGAGTATCCTGGATACTAAAATATGAGATTAAACAGAAAAATTCAATAAAGGAAAAAGCAGTTAGAAAATTGAAAGACACAGTATGAGGTTCAGAAATCTCAGCTCACAGGTTGAAGAAAACCTGGTGTCAAACAAGTCCTAATACCTCCTGTACTGTCCAGTGTTACCAGTCAGGGTTCTGGGCAGACTCACAGATCTTCTGAAAGAATACAGAAAGAGCACGGTTGTTTCTCCCAGTTAAGAGAAGGCTTGAAGGCACTTGATTACCTTCTGTAAAAACATCAGATTACAAAATGCTGTGTTGGGTAAGGAACTTTTTGAGCTAAAACCTGATGTCGGCATAAGAAAAATGAGTACAGACTTGCTATTAATAAGTTTAGAATAGAAATTTAGGAAGGTCACTGGAGCAGGGAGGTTCCAGCAGTGCCTGCCCCCAGGACTGATAGAGACAGGCTGCCAGTCTGGCTTTTGAGAGAAGCATAGCTGAATCTTTCAGAGGGCAGTTTGATGAGGTGCCAGAAGGAATGAGGCCTCCAAAGCCAGGAACCAGTGCCAGTCTGGGTTCTTTACCTCAAAGCTTATCAGCAAAGGCATCTCTTGACTATAAATCATTTGCTTGGCACTCTGATATATGGCAATTCCTACATTCAGAATACCTTACTTAAAGTGGAGGTGAGACACTATAACCTTGTCATAATCTGAGCACTTGAAATAATATATTTATTTTCCAGGAATTATTAACTGGAAATGACACATACAAGAGATTTTCACACATGGTTTTTCCTAGGTTGTATTATTAATAAAAGTCTGAATTGCAGACCTCTGACTTTTACTGCCTGTAGTCTGTCCAACTACTGTGATCAGCCATGAGGCAATGATGGCAGCTGACATCACTAAAGGACAAGCAGTGAATATATTTTCTGTCACAGAGACGTGTTTATCCTCGTGTCTTCACTGTTATTTTGCAAATCTACTGTCAGAGTAGCTACAGAATTCACACCATCAATTTGTATGGGAAAAAAACAGAAGAAGCATGACAGGATTTCTCTGATGTAGGCTTTGAAACCTCCCTGGGTAAAAGGACACATTTCTTTCAGCATTATGAGTGGAGAAGTGTTTGTTATGCCCATGTGAGCATGGCACCACTCAGAATTTTTGGTATTAAAAAAGCAAGTGACACTGATTGGTGTGCAGCCGACGTCTACCTCTCTTCTCTGCAGCAATATGAGCACAACAGGGTACGGCTCATCTCACACTCCCTTTCATGGTGCTGGCTTATCATCATGTTCTAAAAGAGAGCTTTCCACAAAAAACTCTGCATTTAAAAACTTTTTCTCACAGGTGATGTGTGAGGACTACAGGTCCTCAGGATGGCTGTATGAGTCTGAGAGGAAAACTGTGTCCTTAGAGTACCAGGTGGCCCCACTCAGGAATTGTGCTTACCTCAGGGAGGAACCAAGTCCTGGGTCCTTAGGCTGTGCCAGCCTAAGGTCTGGTCTTGGCAAAACAGCAGTTTACAGACTGCTTGGAGAAGCTCCAAGTTTCTTTCCCTCAGTCTGACTGCTTGTGGCCTCAACACTTTTCACTTCCTCAGGCACTGTGCTCTTTCTGCGAGCCCTGACTGAGTAATCATAGTTGTTTTCTCATCCCAGAAGACAGAAGGGGAAATGTTAATTTTCTACTCCCAAACTTGCTCTCCTTAACTTGTTTCTCCTAACAGACCTGTAATGTCTAATGAGAAACTTACTGGCTAAGAAGACTCACATTGGAAAGCTCCGTCCTCATACTCATGAAAGGGTTTACATGAACCTCGGTGAAAACCAGGCTAGCAGAACAGATGAAGGTAAACTTTTATGTAAGAAGTTTCTAAATTAATCTCACATTTAAGAGAAAAATCTCCAGCTTGCCAGATCAAAGTGACCACTACTAGACTTACCCACCCCAAGCAGAAGTAATGCAACTAGAATGTGCAGGGCAAAGGCTGACACCAAAGAATTGCTCACATTTTTTCCACTTTAATTTTTTGGCAGCCCTGAAGCAATCACAGTTTCTCCCACCATCTGGAATGATGGAAAAAAAATTAAACTATTTCCAAAATCAAATAACAGCTATAGTCCTTAGGTGGTCCTTGCAGAGCTATGCTGGTTTCCATGGCAGTAATTGGTAAATATCTTGACTAGATCAGCAATCACACTCTCACATATAGAACTTAGCAATATAATTTCTCAATTGTAAGACTGATTATTCTGTTTGAATATTTCAAGATAGAACCAGCAGATCATAATTAAGAGGGAAAAAAGAAAAAGGTGAAGTTCCAATTTTCCTTTTCTAGGGAAAAGGGGGAAAACTGAAATAGGAAACTTTCACCACTCATCTGAGACTAGGATGTTACCTTACTGAGGACTTTCCAAATGTGAAAGTGAGGGATTTGATACTTGAAAGCAGGGTATTTTCATTGAGAAGATGAAATACAAAAGTTCTAACTTCTTACTGCTTCAAGTTATCTAGAGCAGCAGTATTTGACTGATCATGTTGACAGGGTTTTGCTAAAGTACTAGGAAAAAGATTTATTGTTCATATAGATGGAGAAAAAAAAAATCCCACCTGGAATGTATGTAGCATTTAATAGCCAATGCTCTAGAAGGAGAAACAAAATTTTAATATTCTCACAAGAACCTTCTATTTTTCTAGGAGAAATGAGTAAGAGGTTCTAAGCAAAATGACAACCACCTGAGGAAAGCTGGAGTACTGTTGTGTGATTGAAGGTTTTGTTCTACACTTTGCACGGCTGTGTTAAAACAGAGCAGTATTGCAAAATTGACTTGGCTTATCCTTTTCAATGGTATTCACATTAAAAAAGGAACGGCACTGCAGGTTTTGTGCCAGACAATGGGTGGTTTCAACAACATGTATTTCTCATTCCTAAGTGACTGGTACTATTTCCTGTTTTCTCTAAAAGACTGTGCAGCTTGCAGGTCTGTCCTAAGTATCAATATGAAAAATCATGGATATTGTGCCACTTTCTATCTAGCTTTTTCTCTTATATCTAGACAGAGAATTTAAATATTTATTCAAAGTTGGAACATAAGCATCTGAGCACAAAAGGAGATCCAGTACCACAAGCAGGCAAACAGCTACCAAACCTCACTCAGCTTATTACTTCTTTCGTTGCTCATTACCAGAAAGTGGTATCTGTATGCAAACAGATGTTTCTAATCAGCCTCATTCAGTCTCATTTGCTACCTGTAATTTACAGTCTCTAATACCACACTCAATTCTATGCAAGTGTAACTCATGGAACAAGATTCATGAGTAATTGCCAGGGTACCTTCTTCTCCTTTTTTATTCTGGACAAAAGTACTGATAGCCCTCACTCCAGCTATAAAGCCACTTCCTCTGCAAGTGGTGAACAAACCAATCAGATTTATTCAGAGCAAGAGAAAACACTAACTCCTGGTGTAGGTAAGTTGACTAACAGTGCTGCATTTTGCTGCAATTAGATAATCACATCAGCTCATGCAGAAATGAGAAGGAGCTGTTTTGGCCAAACTCTGAATTTTGGGGAACATCTCTGCGTTGCTCCTTGCACACATAGATCTAGCACAAGAGTTTCTTCAAGACTCAACAGGTAAAGCTTCTTATGTGTACTGTATGTATCACTGCATATATCAGTTTCTTCTTTAGCTACTATAATATTGCAGGAGGGTCTCTGACTGACTTGTACTCAAGGAGAAAAAGCCCAGGTGTAAAAACAGTCTGTAGGGGTAATCAGAATGACACAAAAAGATGAAAATGTCAAATAAATTTTTTGGTTGACATACTGAAATGATGCCCCAATGGAAATTATGGCCAGCTGAAAAACATATCCTGGAGTAAGAGCAGACTGAAGCATCTATAAAAAAGGACTCTATCTTGTTGATAGAAGTTCAGATAATGGTGGACAATAACTCAGGAAGGACCAAATTAACAAAAAAATACCAAGGTGATTGTTGATCATCATTACTCTCTGAAGACAGCCTGCTCCTGCATGCCGAAAATTCCCACAAGGATGCCAACAGGTAAAACTCTCCATTTGTCTTAAAACTCAGTCTAACATGTCTCATCTCTTGAACATCTAAGCCATACTCTTCCAAAACCCGTAATGCACAATTCAAACTAGCAATACAGTCCTAAATAGGATTATCTCTCTTTTTTCAGGCTTTCTTCCTCTGAAAGATAAGCATTTAAATAGGTGGTGTCATATGTGTTTTTAAGAGGCAGGTAATGAAACAACTTGCAAAGAGTTCCACTTCTTCTCTACTAGAAAGGCTTTATACAAGTAATGAGTGAAACATTTGCAAACTATTCAGTTTCCTAACAACTCAGTTCTCTAACAAATGAATCCTGGGTCTGAAACTATGTGTTGTCTAAGAGCTTGTTATTTCCAAAGTCTAAAATATACTTTTCTTGCTGGAAGAATAACCCTCTCAGTGATGTGGCCTACAGAGAGAAGGTGGAGTGAATCATTAATCCCTAACTGAAAGATAGCTCCTGGAGTTGCTTCCCAGCTGACTTCTTACAAGATCTGACTGTGGATTCAAATTTATTATTCTGAGCTATTGGGCAGAAGAACACAGATTGGTTTAGCTAGCAGCAAACTGCCAGACAACCATTACACATGTCCAACACAAGACCCCAAACACAAGAAAGAATTGGACCTGTTGGAATGAGTCCAGCAAAGGCACAAAGATGATCAGAGAGATGGGGCACCTTCTCTATGAAGACAGGCTGAGAGGGCTGCATATCTTACACCTGGAGAAGTCTTCAGGGAGATCTTACAGAATTTTCCAGTACCTAAAAGTGCCCTATAGGAAAGCTGGAGAGGGACATTTTACGTCATGTAGTGACAGGACAAAGGAGAATGGCTCCAAATTTAGAGAGAATAAGTTTAGATTAAATATTAGGAAGAAATTCTTTACCATGAGGGTGGTTAGGCACTGGAACAGGCTGCCCGGAGATGTTGTGGATGCCTCATTTCTGGAAGTGTTCAAGGCGAAATTGGATGAGGCTTTGAGAAACCTGGGAGGTGTCCCTGCCCATGCCAGGGTGTTGAAATTAGCCAATCTTTAAGTATTTCCAACCCAAACCATTCTATAACTCTGTGAAATGCTGAGACTCCAGTGCCTGATGAAAAAAATCAGGTCCACTTTGAAAAAGCAGACACATTTTTGAGAAATGGGACATTCAGATCCCAAGGCATCCAAGAACTGATAGAGAAGCTGGAACCCTCTGCACCATGCAGAATCAGTTATCAGTCCAGTGCTCAGGGCAGCCTGCACGATTTCCTGCAAAGTCTCCACTCCGTGCATGTGACAGCATCTGCTCCAGGATTGTGAGCAGATACCAGTCCTGCCTGTGACACTGGACCTGCCCAGAGGTGTTTGTGACACACATTTTTTTTATGCCTGGTTTTAAACCCGTGGTTTCCAGGCTTTATTTGTCTCCCGTTTATGGAGCGCAGTGCAGTTGCTGCCAGAAGAAGGTGTTTTGCATCTCCTCTTCTTTACAGCAAGATAGGAATGTGGTCTAGCAAGGTGCTAAGCCCTCAGGCTGGGAGCAAAAAAATATCAAACCATTGTTCTGTCAAGGCAAACACCAGCCATGGGAGTTAAAACTGCTAACTTTCAAGTTAGTACATTTGGCAGATGGCTTACCCAGGTCTATAATGTCAGTGTGGATACTGTAGATTTTGTATCTTTTTAAAAAGGGACCAGACTTTCAGTCATGTCTGGCTGACTGCTGTGTGCACATCTAATGTTAAACAGCATAGCGGGCAGTGGGAATACAAGAACAATGGCAATTAGTTAATATCATTAGCTACTCGTTTTCACTTCTTTTGCTTTAAGAATCTCAGGTTGCAGACAATGTGCTGAACCTGCATTTTCAGTGATCTAGAAGTGTTGCTGCATGCCTAGTTTGTGCAAGAATTTGTTGCAGTTTTCTCTTATGCTGAAACACTTCTGTGAAAATACTGCCGTGTAGCTATTGATAGAGAAATACTCTAATATACTAATGAAATTACCAACTGTTTAAAATTTGAGCCAAATATCCCATTTCCCCATGAATGCTGTTAGTAGAATAAACGTAGCTATTATTAAAGTGAAGAATCTGTCTTGTAGTCAGTGTTAGGCTTAGGTAGAATGCTGCTCCAACCAGTAAGCTCCTCTCCTCTCTTTGCCACTTACTGTTGCATTCTGTGGTGCTACATCCAACACACAGACCTGTTTTGGAAACATCTTCTAAGAACTGATCTCTTGTCTAACACTGGCAGTTCACCACTCTTTGTTGCTCGAAGCAAACTTTCAGCCTACCAAGCACAGATTGTAGAGAAGTTTGTGGTTTATTCCAGTCTTTGATTTGCTGATTGGTCCTGTTTATCATAAACCGCAAGGGGTTGTGAACTGCCATGCACTGAAGATCCTCCTTTCTATTACTACAGCATCCAAAAAAGGGTGGCTTCAAAAGCCTCCTGTAAGGTGTAATCCACAGTCTAAGGCATTTCTACTCTGCTGCTGAAGAAAATGTAGCCATAAATGTTTAATGGGTTAGGTAAAGTCTGACCACTATAGAGGAAAGTATATAAGGGCTTTACATACTTCTGTATATAGGTGTGTTCATGCTCAATAATATTTCTGATTCAGCCTCCTATTTAGTACCATTTCATTAACTGATCTCTGGACTCCAGTGTAAGGGAAGATAACAGCTCCACTGAAGGCACCCACAAGAGTTTTTTATATGTTGAAGGGCCACATAATGTTGTTCTGTAATCACCATCACGTATTAAAAAAAAATATCAGAAGCCAGAAACAGAAGGAAACAGGAAAAAGGCAGGGAAATTGTACCAGCACAACCAATACTCATCCTTAGTAAGGAGTGTGTAGGTGATGGAGAGGAAATGAAAAATGTTTTGCAGAGCTTCCAGTGCCAGCTGAGCAGGTACATATAAATGTCACTGTATTTCTTTGCCTCAAAGATATTCTCTGTTCATTGAAAATGTAAAAGTACCTCTGCTGATTTAGACAATGCAAATGTTTTGCCTTGTATAGTTAATATTTTTAATAAAAGAACAGAGGTTTTGTGTAACAGCGGTAAAAGCCAACAAACATGCTGCCATAAGTTTTTTTTTCAAAAAAGGTAGAGGGGTGGGGAAACCACTGTTCATGCCCAGAGCAAGTCCATCATATAAGATGAAGAAGGTTAATGGTTATGAGGGAAAAACTCATCTCATGGTGACAGACAAAGCTGAAATTTACTTCTGTACAGGGCCAAAGGAAAGGTCAGTGGTGGGCAGACCACACTTCTAATGGCAATTTACATGGGCAGATAGTGATAGGAGAAGGGGAAATGGTTTCAAGCTTAAAAAATAATTTAAAAAAAAATGGTGTGGGGGAAATTTAGATTAGATGGTAGGAAGAAATTCTTTATTCAGAGGGTGGTGTGGTACTGGAACAGATTGCCCAGAAAAGTTGTGGATGCCCCATCCCAAGGCCAGGTTGGATGTGGCCTTGAACATCTTAATCTAATGGGTGACATTGCTGCCCAGGGTGGACAGGGTTGGAACTAGATGATCTTTAAAGTCCCTTCCAACCCACACCACTATACAATTCCATGGTAATGCTGAGTCTGGCAAAGACCAGTTTCCAAATTTTAGCACTGTTCATTTTTGCAGGATTTTGTCATTAATAGTCTAATCATGCCTTGAATTTTCAGTCTGTTTCAAGGCATTAAATTTTTAATTAACATTATTAATTCCATTTGTTATAGCTCCTTAAAGCATGATTTCTGAAGATGGTAAACATTTAACTGCATTCTGCTAAATGGATGTTCTGTATAGATTTATAAAATACTGAAAACTAATAGTTAACCATGAAAAGAAGTAGCAGAAAGTTACTTTTTTTTAACTTTGAAAATGCCATTTTCACAAAGTCTTGTGGGATTCCTGAAGGTCATAATTTTAATGCTGTGCGTTCATCTAGCCAGTGTGAACTCCTGCTTGGCACAAAGACTACTCAAATCTCAGCTTGGCACATGACTGCCATTGAAGATCTGGACCTTAACATCTCTGAACATCTTTGATGCCTGAATCATGCAGGCATTTAAGCATTTCCAGCTAAATCTTTTACTTTTGAGAGAGGTAGGCAGGCCTATAAAGCTCCCTCTTGGTGAGTCCTGAGTAGGTAATCCCACTAGGTATATGAGGCTACTTGTGGAATTATTTCTTTAGCACTCACACTGAGCCTCAAGGCTCAACAGACCATTGAGCCGCAAGTGCCAGATTTCAGGGGTCCCCTGCACATGTGACGGAATTGAACTAATAAGACTGATGAAGAAAATGTGAAGAGCATGTGCCATTGTTCACCACAAAAAGCAAGAGGAGATGCTACTTTGTGGTCTGGGTCTGTGTTTTTACCTAGGAAAACAGCTTTGAAGTTGTTTGAAGAATCTGGAACCAGTGGTTTGCCAGAATGTCACTGTAGTTGCACAAGTGTCTGCAGACAAAAGTCACAGTTTCTGCTCAGAGGTTACAGAGCTGCATGAAAAGTTAAAATTAGCAATATCAGAAAAAAAGAGCATATATCCATGTCTTATGGCTCTTCTACTTTGTTTGAAAGCCCTCCACTTCAGATACCATGGCAGTTAGCCTACTGTTGGCAGATTGTGATGGGCTGACCCCGGCAGGCAGCCAAACCCCACATAACCACTCCCATCCAGTGGGATGGAGAAGAGAATCAGAAAACTTAAAGGCAGAAAAATCATGCGTTGTGATAAAAACAGTTTAACAGGTAAAGCAAAATCTGCTCAGGCAAGCAGAGAAAACCAAAGTATCCATTCACCACTTCCCATTAGCAGGCTCCAGCAAAACAGGGCTCCATCATGCGTCTTTCATCTACAATCATCACCAATGTACAAAACAAAAAATTTCTTTCATAAATCTTTTCCATCTATCTGGACTTCTTTACTCCTCTAATGCTTAATCAACTAAAATGCAGTCTGTCTTCTAATGTTTGGAAGACTAATAAGCTTCTCATGTGAGGAGAGTTGTCCAATGACTTCCAGTTTCTCATCAGAACATGATCTTGCTTGGCCTGAATGGAGGACAGGAGAAGGAGGGGGAGTAAGCAGCTTTCACTGCATTAATCAGCCCACATCTTCAAAATGAAGACTGTAACAGTAGTCCCTCACACAGCTGATGTTCTTCTATGTGCTGAAAGCATGAAGAACACTAGAGTTCCTAGCATTAAGCTATAGCCAGCAGTGCAGATTTGGAATTTGCATTTTGCAGAGAGCAGCACTCATCTGCTTGGCCATTTTTAGTGACGAGCTAAGAAGCAGCAATAAGCAGAGTGGCATTTGTGTCCCACTTAGCAGCGATCATGACTACTTATTGGCAAAAGCATTTTTGGATTTCTTTCTTTTTCAAAAAAAAAAAAAAAAAGGACTGACATCTTATTTACAGAGGAGTTTTCAGAGATTATGACGTTTCTACATATCCTGACTCTGTTTCATCCTTTTATGCCTCTGGCTGTATTTGTACATGTTAGTGCATATGTATGTTCCTATATCCATGCCTGACACAGTGATTCTGGACTCTCTTTTGATATCTTATTGACCACTGAAACAAGAAATTGACCTTTGGAGACCCTGGAAGATTTGTATTCTTATTGATACACAAGTGAAAGCTGATGCTTGGGAGTATTTGTCCCTCACTGTCTGGATATATTGTGTGTTCTGTCACAAAACCCTCTCAGAAACTTGCATACTCCCAATTCTGCTACATGCAGACTTATGATCTATCTGCTATCTGTTACAATAATACCTTGCCCTGCACTATCAGTCACTCTAGGCTGGTGCAAATCAAATGCCAGCAAACAAACATCTTCTCACAAACATCTGAGGGATGTGAGCTGTTCAATCTGTTTCAGCACCAGCCACTGTTGTATTATGTTACTCATAAACCATACTGATAAAGCCACAAATGACATTTTGTTTTAGGTATTAATCAAAGAGTTGTGGTCCCCCAGTGTGTCCCTTTCATCTGGTTAGCCAAGTGGCTTTAAAAGGGCTCAGTGGAAGAGCAGATCAATAACATGCTGACAGTAATATAACAGCATTGGTTTGGCCAAACTCCTCCAGAAAATCTACTATCCTGAGATATGGCAGGATTGTACTGATCAGGAGGGAAAGACATCTCAGTCAAAGAGAAATTAAAATATTCATTATATATCAAGCATATCATCCAGTGAGGGAGCCTCCTTTTAGAGCCTTGTCCTGCCTCCTTCAACCAAACCATAAGCAGCACCATGCTCTGGAGATGATTTTACAGAAGAAATAGGGCTCTCCACAGAGAGATCATTAAGAAATTGGGTAAGACAGAGCACACTTAAACTATCGCACACTTCACTGCTTAACTGTCTCCACATGTTGACTGAATGCACCTGAGGGGTCTTTCTGTCTCATACATCTGAAAGTAATAGCAGACAATAAATTCTACCACCCCACAGAACTATGTACATTCCTCATGGTTGCATATGTACAACACTTCTATAGCCTTAGTCTTAAAACAGCCAGTCTGGGGACACGTGGATGATTTGCCCTGATCAAACCAAAAGGGACTTTTGTCATGAAGGAAAAATTCAAATGGCAACTGCTCAGCAATAGCAATTTGTGACAGAGGAATTACCTGGCGTAGTTCACAAGAAGACTTAACTGCAGAACTGGTTAAAATGACTGGAAGCAGGAATGCCAAAAAACAGATCAACCACCATGTAAAGGAGTGAAGGTTCCCTTGCTGATGAGAACAGAAATGCTCCAGTGCGATGTTGCGGGACCATGTAATTCAAATGGTCAAGGGCCACTCTGGTAGGTGGAACAGTTGCTGGAGAATTAACCCAATGCTGGGCTGAGGTGCTCCATGCCAACCATCACATGGTGGCTGCAGGTGCAAATGTACATTCAGATTCAGCTCATGCTGCATCTTTGTAGACTCCTTGGAGAACCATCAGTGACAGCAGGACTGTGTCCAAGGCTCTTCCCATTAGATCTCTTTATACTTAAGTAAAAACACATGTTTAATTCACCCCAAGGAGTACAATGAAGCAGTCATTAGCTGTGCATTCTTCAGTAATATAGTCTTACTTGCCTAAACACAACGACGATCAATTACCATCTTCTTTGCTCATATGTCAGCCAACACTTTACCACAAAGTCTTCTTTTAGTTTCTTCCATTGTATACCTTGACAAATAGACTCTGGAATTGCCTGGGGTTTTTTCCTTCTGCATCCAGGTTTGTTTTTTCATAAACTCACTCTGGATGGAAAATGGTTATACAGACTGTACACATGGACATCCACATGTGCTCATGCACACACACAAACACCCCGTCCCCCCATTATAGCCATTCACCAAACACCAGCGGGAGCCTTAGCCTGAACCTAAATCAACCCACGAAAATGAATTGGCTTAGAGAATCTCACACTAATTCCAGAAGGTGGTGAGGTCGTCTTAACTCCATCAAGATTTCAAAAGTTTTTAAAGGCTTAAGTACAAATGCCTCTGACTCTGTCTCAGTCCTCAGTCAACTTCATAGTAGATGCATATATAAATATAAGTGTATATACATATACATATGTATGTATGTATGTATATATATGTATGTATATGCACATATTGGTGACAATATCTGAATTTGATAATTTTCTAGTCAGTATTTTCTGATTTGTAAATAACAAAGCCTTCAAAGACTAGTAGTCAAAACAAGCAACGTCAATCTTTGCCACCTCATCCTTGATTTGCTTCTCTGTACACATGGACATTCACATGGAAATGCTAATTCACTTGTTGGGGTCTAACTGGAGAAAAGAAGGAAACTCAGTCCAGGTTCTCCATTAACAGAGACAGATGTTCTACTGCTCTCTTGGCAGAATCCTTTCTTTTCACTGAAGTGATACAGCATGTGAAAGCAAAAAAAAAAAAAAAAAAAAAAAGCACGTGCATCAATGAAATATGTAGCTCTGTCAAGCAAGGAGATAAATGTCACAGTATAATTAGTCCCTCTGTAGGTGTGTTTTCTGGTTTTGGTGGATGAATGGGAAATTTCTCTACTACTTGTTAAATATGCCTAAGAGTGAAATGCAGCCTCCAGAGGCACTGAGAGTCAGAGCCTGTCAATTCTGAATGTAGACATCTTGTAAATTCTCTTTGTGCCTCAGACCCACACAGCCACTAATGATGGTTTCTGTCATTCAAACCTGTTTTTTAAATTTCTAGTTTTATTTCTTCAGGAAACTTCAGCCTGGGATACGAGAAATTACTTCCGTGTGTATTTGATGGGAATGTACACACAAAACCAGTGAAACATTAAACAAGGCAGACAATAAATTCTGTCACCTAAACAAAACCACCAGTTCTAATGTTCTGTCAAAGCTCTAGCTCAAGGTGTATTACTCTAGCCTGTCCTCCTCTCACTCTGTAACTAAACTCCATTCACTATGACTGATAATCCTTCTGCTCTGAATCAAACATCTGCTTGTTCCATTCCTGGACCTCTCTAGTCTTTAGGGAAGGTACCATGATATTTAAAGGCATTTTGTGGAAAAAAAAATTAAAAATTGACATTTGACCACAGTTCAGGACTGCATACTGATTATTCCTTCTAGCCAGGCTCTGTAGCCCTGCCAGTGAATAAGCAAAGATAAACCTAGCTTTCAAGTAGTCCTTGCAGGTCTTCTGTTGATTATAAATATATTTCTAATACCCTATGATGCAACATCTGGAAGGACATAATATTCTCACTGGCAGGCAATCATTTAACAACCGATGCGTTAAATGTGAGATAATTTCAACATGGAGAGAAAAGCAATAAGCAAACACATCAGCATAAGAATAAAAAAGCTAATAAAATAGAACACAATAATACAATGATCATAGGATGTAATATAAAATGTAACATGCCGGATGCAGGTGGTGTGAATCCCACAAAAATATCACACCAATGATATCCAGCAGTTTGTTGAATTTCTGCTGCGATTAGAAAAGTTCCAGCAGGTATCATGGTTGATTGCAACAGTCACTTGTTTTTGTTACATAATAGCCTTTCCATATCTAGTTTTTAAGGTTCCTAGTTCTTCAATTTGAGAGTATGCTGCGTTCCATATTGGTCCTAAGAGTACAGGCCAACTTAAAGTCCAGAATTCTACTGGCATTGATGTGAGATTTTTGATATTTGCACCTCATGGTCAAAATTACTGCAGAGTTTAACAATTTCTGTGGGTTTACATGATAGAACACAAGATTTCTCAATGCAAGGGTTACCACTGCCGGATACATGAAGCATCCTACCTTTTTAGATGTTGTCAACATTGTCTCCAGTTACAGCACCTCATCATCTGTGTATTCATAAAGTTCCAGGGAATGCTTAGTACACTTTCTAGATAGTTACTTTCTGTGGTATGCAGGTTGAATGACAGCTTTCACTTGTTCATTTATCAGTTCCTAGTGGAGGAGAAAGAAGACTAAGTCTTGGATTGTATCCAAGCCTCAGTAATGACTAGTTTCATTCTCACAGTATCCACAGTCTCCCTTATTCTTTTCCCTTGAAAGTCCAGCAAAGTGACTCAGTGTTTTTTCAGTGATAGGCGTTGAATCCTCTCCTGATTTCCTGGATACCACAACAAGGTATTTAAAGTATACTGCTAGTGTTGTTCAGTACATGCATCTTATTCATTAAGAATATTAACTATATCACTTTTCCTGGGAACAGCTGCAGTGGGTGGTTCAGGGACACTGTTCAAGGCTCTGTAATCTACTGTCAGTTGCCATGTGCCATGACATTTCTTTTACTGGCAGCTACACAGGGAGAATGAGACTTGATAACAATTCCCCACTCCTCTACTCCTTTTATCAATTCAGGATAATATTCATGATAGCAGTTCTTCTATCAATATCAATGCAAAATCATATCAATTCAATTATCTAATTCTTTCATCAATCCACAGGACAGATAGCGTTAGAAGGTAACTTGTAATGTGAAGTATCAACTAGATTGCTATGGGATAAAGGAGCAGCTGTTTGCAACAGATTGACAGCCAGGGATGTATTTGCATGAGGTAAACTGTGGGCCAAATGGTGTGGTGCACCTTTTCCCACTTTCCCCATGAGACCACCCATGACTGTCCCTTCAATACATGCTAGCCAAAATCTGAGCAGGAGGTGAGTGAACACAGTCCAGGAGTCTAACTCCCTAAAGGTTAGCTTTTACATCTGCACTTCAACACTGCAATAGTGGGTCTACTTTTCTTCAGTTTGATGTTCTGCTCAGTCTGGCTATACTCTGCAACCATTACTCAGTAGCTATGACAATCATGTAACATCATATGGGGTTTAAATATTAGCCACCATGTGTAATAGTCATTTGAAAAAGCTGGCCCATATTTCTGCTACTACTTGTTCAGAAACAGAGGGATGCATGCATGGTGTTTTACAGTGTGGGATAAAGCTGCAATATCTACTACAAACAACACCATACTCTCCATTGTAACACGGAAGGACTTCACAACATCCCCCTTTGACGTGCATTTTAATATAACTGAAGACTAGAGTATAAGAAATTCAGAAGACTGAAGTTGTTTTACCCGGGTTTCTTGTGAGAAACCTGTGTGACCACAGGGCAAAACTCTTGTACTCTACATAGAGCCTGACTATCAGCCTTAATCCAGAGCACCAACTGAAAGGATGAGAAACATCCTGCCAGTGATAAAGTAAAATGCACGATGAAACCACCTATCCTTTTGCCTGCACTGTGCCTTCCACACTGTATTTCTCATACTCATTTGAACTGCAAATTTTTTCCGTACAAATCAAAACTTATTGGAGAAGAGTTACTCTAAATCAAAGAAGGGTTAATTTAGATTAGGTGCAAGGGGCTTGAGAGATGTGGGAAGAGAGTTAACCACTGAAAACTGAGGCAAAAAAATGTTAAGTGCCTCAGCCTTTTCTGTATCAGACCAGTTATCCTGTCTTATTTATTGGGGGCTTACATTTTCTTTGGTCTCCTTTTCTGACCACATACTTGCAGAAGTCCTTCTTATTATTCTTATTACTGTAGTAAAGTTTCTCCTCTGGTTGGGCTTTCTATCACCTGGATTAAGACCTCAAGGCACTCCAGGAGTCTCCTGGCCTGCTTACAGCTTGCTGTGCTGCCTTCCCAGCAAATTCAGAGTGGTTGAAGCCTCCCCATCAGGATCAGAGCTTGGAGTGTGAATCTTCCTGTCGCTGAAGTAAAACCACTTCATTAACATCCTCCCCTAGACCTGGTGGCCTGTAGTAAACATCAACCATGAGGATGATGTCCACCTGAGTTACAGGTTGTTTCACCTATTGAGGTGACTACTCCCCAGTGCCTTTGAGGGATCCCACAGGTCAGTTATCATATCAATTTTCAAGGTCCATAATGAGTTTTTTCAATCTTGCCAGACTTACTTGCAGTAAATTTTTTTCTATATGTCTGTCTAACAATCAGGCACTTCAGCAGCACCAATAGAAACAAAACAGAGATAATGAAGGATTCTTGATAGAAATCATCCCATTGCTAAGTCTGGCTTACACCACTCCAGCTGCTACCAGCATCTAAGAGATACTCTGGGCACAGTGGATGTTTAACTTTGTCAATTTTTAGTGAAACAATATATCTAATCTCAGAGTTTTCAACATTGTATCACAGTAAGAACCCTGAAAATCATACATGTAACTGATTCTTCCAGATCATTGGGAGAGGTATGGAAACCTAGACTCCAATTTTGTATTGTTTTTTAGGCAGAATTGGTTATGAGGTTGGGAGAAAAGCATTCCTGTTCTGCAAAGAGCTTGCATCAGTGTCAGATTTCTTGTAATGATCTAACTCAAACCAGTGAAATCTGAATTCACCTGAAGCAAGAAGAAGCCTAAAATACTGAGTGTGGTGGCTCTCTGATCATTGCAGCATTTCAAATTTGTAAACTTTAAAACAAAAATTACAACAAAGGGGGGGAAAAAAAGCTTCTTGTAACTTTTCCCTGGATCTGTTTGATATAAATTACCAAGGAGTAACTCTGGATATCCATCAGTATGTTTCTGTTTAGAAAAATGAGTTAACAGTTGTTTGAAACCTTAGATAAAACCTTGTCTTTAAGTACCTGAAGACCTTAAGTAGATCTGAAAAAGGATATTTGTACATTGCTAAAAGTTTGCCTGTTCTCCAAATGTGTTACTTACCCTAATAGGGCATTAGACTAAAGGTAGTATCTCTTATCCTACTTGAGTAAAATGACACTCCAGAAAAAAAAATCTGGATCTAGCTTTTGCAATGGTGTTACCTTGAAAAGGCTTTATTTAAATTTAGAACCAACAGGAAAATGGAACACCAAAGCTCCAGAAGAAAATGAAGTGCAGCGCACCACCACTGTCAGGTTACGGCTGCAAGACTCCTGCCCCAAATTGCACAGAAAACAGCCTTCCTGAACTTCCAGACAGCCGGTAGCCTGGAGTGTGTGCTAGACTGATAGTTAAAGTAGCTTCATACTGCAAGAAATAGCTTCGCTTATTTCTGGAAAACAATCTACATACAGGAAGATTAAAAAGATTGTCTTAGCTGAAGGACCTGTGCTATTTTCACACCTTTCCTGTAGTGTAAAATTAGTATTCAAATTTGCTGGTTTTGGAGGGCTCACAAAAAAGGAAGTCTGTGCGACAGCGCACTTTTAGGCATTACCTTCAGCATGGGAGTAGTTTTAAAGCAACTTCCCCCCAGGAAGTGAGTGAAAAATGAATCATCATAAAAGCAATAATGGCTCTGTTCATCATTTTCTGCCAGCTGTCCACTGCCAGGAGCTTCATGCAGGCTGCATGTGCATGCCAGAGAGCAGCAATCTGAAAGAGGTGCAGACACCTCGGAAAGGTGAAGTGGAAGATACTTCAGACCCTCATGTTCCATAGAATCAGGAGATAGGAGCTGTTCAAGTTGTTTCCTGTTTCAGGGCTGGAGAACTAACACTCCATGACGCTTAAGCAAAAAAATCTTGAAAGGTTTTGAATGACCTTAAATTGTTGGGACACAAGAATCATATCAATAGCCTGCTACAAACCCCAGAGTTGTTAATCCTCTGGGGAGTCACGGTCACCTGCTCCCACACTGGATGAAAACCTCAACCAAATGACATGGAATGAGGGAAAAGACTGGCACAGTGGGGCAATGCTGGCAAACGCAGGATTTGCAGAAACATTTCCCAGTCACAGCACTGCACAGGAGAAGGCAGCACTGCTGTGATGTGCAAAATGAAATGAATTCTCTGTCGGCACATTTAGATCTCAGAGAATTACTGCTGTACAGCTGAGGACAGCAAGTACACCCCTCTAAGTAGTAAACTTCGCTGTGAATTTTCTTGGTTAATGCATGTGGTTTTTTCCCCACTATTCTACTCTTCCGAAGAACCAAACCCGCTGGGCTCACTGCACACGCAGCTGTATCTCCGCATCTCAGGGACACACGGACGCACGCACAGAGGCATTTCCCTCACTTCCAGAGAAACTCTTAGTTGCGTTCCTGGTGACTTCTCATGTAAACGCATTTGTTAGAATGTTGTTCATTTGACAACGAAGGAATAAACCGGCGTCATCGTGACAGCTTAAGGATATCCCCGTCCTTAACCTATCCCTTTACCGACATCCTTGACTTTGCTGCATACACCGGCAGGCGCGGTGTGTCCCTGTGAGGGACCAGTACCCACCGCCCCCCGCTGACGCCTGGATGGGGCGGTCCCCGCTCCCTACATGTGCCTGTGGGGGCCGGCTCGCCCGTCGATCGCGACCTTTGCCCCCTGCCCGCCGGCTGTCGCCCCCGTCCCCGCAGCGCCGTTCCGCCTCGGTGGGCGCGGAACCGGACAGCGAGGGCGAAGGGCCCGCGGCGGTGCCCGTGCCCGCGGAGACGGAACGCGGGACAGGGCGAGGATGGTTCCAGGCTCTGTGCGCAGGGGTTGCTCGGGAGGGCCGCGGCCCGCCGGGGGCCCCTGAACGGACCCCGCTCCCTCTGTCCCGAGGAGGCACCACCGCAGTGCGGGGCGGCCGCGCCTGTGCGCGCCCCGCGGGTCGTCACGCCCTGCGGCAGCGCTGCTGCGAGCGGCGAGAGGCCTTGGGGAGGCGCCGGGCTGCCGGCGGGCCGCTGGGGCTGGAGGCAGGGAGAGAAGGAGGGAGGCAGGGAGGGAGGAAGCAGGCGGGGAGACTTCCTCCTCCTCCTCAGCGGCAGCAGTAAGCAGCATCTCCGCTGGAGCGGCCGGCACGACTGGGCACCGTCTCCCCCCGCCCGGCGGTGAGCTGCGCCCCGGCCGGAGTCTCCCCACGCCGCCCAAGCCACCCACGCGTCCCCGCTGGCGCTGACCGCTCCGCCGTGCCCGCGGTGGGGCTGCTCCCGGGGCGGCGGCTGCCGCCGGCCGGCCAGAGCGGGAAGCGATGCCGGTGGCCGCCCGCTCGGCAGCCCCCGGGGCGCAGCCCGACGCCGGGTTCCTTGCCCCTGCCCGCCGGCGAGACCGCGGCGCCGCTCCGCGCGGCGAGGAGAGCGGCGGCGAGCGGCACCTCCGTCAGGCCGGCGAGGCGGGCCGGCGCGGCAGATGGGTGGCTTCTTCCGCCGCCCCCTTCCTGCCTGCCTTCTCCTCCTCCCCTCCGCCGCCCCCCGCCTCCTCCGTTGCCTCCTCCCCCGCTGCTGGGGCCGCCGTCGCCGCCTCCACCTCCCCCTCGGCTGCCTCCCTTCTCCCGGCACTCCCCCGGACCCGCGCCCGTGTCCGCTCCCGCTCCGGCTTCCCGGGACTCGCCATGAGCGGCGGTTCCGGTCGCTTACCGCCGCCCGCCGCCCTCTGCCCGCCGCCGCCCCTCCACGGGCCGAGCTTGCCGGAGGCGGGAGCGCGAAGCCAGGGCCGGGGCAGCCCCGCCGGGCACGGCGCACCCCGCGGCGCCCCGGGCGTCAGAGCCCCGCCACCAGGTGAGCGGGAGAGGGGCCCCGGGGGACGGGGACTGGGTCCGGGCGTCCCACCCCCGGCTGGCAGCGCAGCCGGCCCGCAGGGCCGCGGACTTGCCCTCCGCAGCGCCCGGGGTCCGTCCCCGGGTGGGGGCCACAGGCGGGGCGGGACGGGACGGGATGGGATGGAGGGCAAACTCCCGCTGTTCTGAGCACGGCGTGGCGAATCGCGGCGGCGACTGGCGGCAGGCCATGTGTCGCCTGGCCGGCAGCGAAGTGCTCGGGGCCGCCTTTGCGCCGGTGGCCGGCGCAGCGACGGCTCTTTCCCCGACGGTCGGTCGGGATGCGGCGGTGCGAAGCGCGGGCGGCCCGCAGTGCTGGCGCTCGGGCGGGCGCCTCCGGCTGCGCGCTGCTGCCGCCAGCGCTCCCCAGCCCCGCGCCCCTGCCCGCCGGCGCAGCCGCAGGGGTTGCGCCGTGCGGGGCATCGTGCGCGCTCGTCCTCTCTCCTGCGCCTCATCACACTTTGATGTGCCCTGGGCAGCGCTGGGGCCTCGCCGGCTCTGCCGCCCTCCTTCCTCTGCGCAGCGGCCGCCGGCCTGCTGCAGCCTGCCGGCTGTGCCCCGCTCCTGGAAGGATTTTTGTGTGTGTGTGTGTGTGAGAGAGAGAGAGGGGGCGATGTGTCCGTGTCCGTGTCCGTGCCCGGAGCCAGGCTCCGCCCCTCGCAGCGGGCTGCCGGTAACTGCGGGAATTCACGGAGCACAGTGACCGGTCATATCAAGTTCCTGCGTGGAGCTCCAAAATGCTATTTGCAAGTCAGGTTCTTGCCTTGTGAGACCCTTCTTGAGTGTCTTCGGGGCTCTCATCGTCAATCCTATAGACATGTTCTTGGATTTCCTCTTAGAAACCGCCCCCACAGGAGGGTCCCTCTCAGGAGCTGGTTTTGCACATGTGGTTCATTCATCCTGAAGCTTCGATGTTTTCAGGACTATGGTCCCAACATATGGGTTGGTGTGCTTGTTTACAGTCAAACACAAGAGCCGCTTCCAAGGCTGTGCTAGAGTTTCCCACATGCTTATATTTAAACGCGTGTCTGTGTGGTTTTGGGATCAGGGCCTTAGATGTTTTCCTAAGCTGTTCTTTGTGAATGGCAGCCAGAATGAAGTTGTTTATGCATATATGAAGTTACTAATTAGGAAGTGGTATGGGAGAAGGTCAGAAAACAAGACATCATTCTTTGGGCCTGGAGGGTGAAGAAACGGGGTGTCTAATTAAGTCTTTTCTTAGAATGTATTTTAGTGGTGCTTATGTCTTGGGCACTTAGTTGGGTGATTTACCAGAGTCTATGGTATGGGTGTTTATACTGATAGAAATCTTGCTCTGAAATGAAGTAGGTTTTATAGACAAGCTCCTCTTGAAATTCGTGATTGACAACATAGTAAAGGATTACAATGCAGACAGTTGAGGGAGAACTTGAATTTTTACCTTTGCATTGTGTTACATAGTTCAAAAGCAGCTTTTTCGGTGTCCTGAGACCACACAGTACACGGGGCAGATTAGTCTCTCCCAGGCCTTCCAAATAAAATACATTGAAGAAAAATATTTTTCCAGTATAGGTTATTTGGAAAAGGAGGTTTTACCTGATGAAGATCTATTTCAACTTTTTGTTTTAAAATTGCCTGGACATTCCTGGTGTAGATGATAAACTTATCTTAAAGCCTGATCTCAAAACCTCTCCTAATCTTCTTAAGCTCTTAGCAATCCTATAAACAAATTGACCTAGTATGCTACTGTTGGGAGATAAAAGCTTTTGTATTTTCTGTGATTTGGAAAGTCATGGTGGAGAAAGAACTATAATTTTTATCATTTAATGAATTCTTCACAGGCCTAGTGTACAAAGACCTTAGTGTTAGATTAGGGAATGGTGGACTTTTTATTCTTCCAAAAGGGCCTTTTTTGGGTTTGTGCTGAAGTTTTGGTATTCACTAGCACTAGTTTAAAAGCCCTTAAAAGTCCCGCGTTTAATGGTAATTGCAATAGCTGTAACGATTTTGCTCAAAAGAGCTCTTGCAGACACCCAGATTGAAAGGTTAAGTTTTACAGTATACTTAGGTCACAGTAGCAGGTGAATGTTTGTGGCCAGTCATCATTCAAAAATACATGAAGCATTTTCAAATAGTATGATATGTAAATCCTCTTCTAATTTTGAAATAGTGTCATAATTTTCAGACAAAGCCAGGAGATTTCTAGATTGGGCATGAGAAGTGTTTCCTTGCTTGTTTCCTTCCTTTTCTCCAAAGGGAAAGTCTTTTCGTGAAGGTCTACCTTTTTCAGTCAAATATTTGTCACCAGGGAAAAGAATGATGCACTAAACTCAGGCATCAGGGCCAAACTTGGATTGTTTTGCTGAGCATCCTCTTAGTCGTACTCTTGATCATAATATATTGACTTTCAATAAAAACCTGTATTGTGATCTAATCTTAAAACATCGAGGGGTAATGAAATTGCTGTAGTTTACATGCAAGGTTAAGAGAATGTTTGCTATGTCTTTTCTCCCAGCAGAAAAATGTTCAGTGATGGTTGGGTCTCTTCTGCTGTTGTTTCTTTTGTGTTTTTTTCCAGTATGTGTCAACAGAATAGAAAGTCGCCATTCGTGACTATCAAATGTGAAAGGATATTGGACTAGAAATGCTGCTGATTCTTTGCTTCATTCAGAAAATTGATCCTGATCTTAAAAGGCATTTCACTGTCCATAAAGTTTTTTTGCCTCTCCTGGGATACCTACATCTCCTTGGTGAAAAAGAGTAATTCGCCTAGAGGAGGACTTGTCAGCTAGGAAAAGGGTGTCTGTAGTGGAAATTCTTAGTGTTTTTGCATTTTATTTTGGTTTGGGGTTTTTTGTTTATTTGTTTTTTGTTTATTTGTTTTTAAGGTCTGTATTGGTGTTCTCAGGTTTTGCAACATCTGGAAAGGAAAGATAGCTTTTGAATGTTTTTTGCTCTATTTAAGATACAGTGTTATGTCCATAACTGGCGAAAACAGCTTTGCTCTTAAACATCTTTGTTACTCATATCAGCTCTTTGGATGTCACCTGATGAGCTTTGATAGTTTATTTAATATTGCTTTTTCTCCTTCTGTTGCTAAGTCTTTAGTTAGTTTAGTTGTTTTTTAAGGTGCACACGAGGTTAAGTCCTATATTAAGAGGGGTAATGGAAGGTGCTTATTTTGGCAGATAGCTATGCATTTGCTAAGTCTTTCAGTTTGGAGAAGCTGAAACTTCTGCCAAAAGGATTAGTGCCAGTTTTCAAACATAGTTGATTGTAGAACGTGGGAAGTTGGACTTCTTGTAAAGATTGTATGAATCAGTAAAGTGCAGTAGAAATCTGAATTAATACACAGCTTAATGCTGTATATGCTGAGCAGCTGTAATAGAATTGTGTGTTCATATTGACACATACAAACTTCTGTGCTTTTAGTAGTTGTGCATAGTTATACCATCTCTGTGTGGTATTTGTGGTTTTATTCTTGAACTGGAGAGCAGTTAATGTGGCTTTACAGTGAGAGTCATATTTAATTCTGGCATGCTTGGAGATAGATGCTAGTTTTTTTATTTATGACATGGTGATGCCTTCACAGCTTTATAACCATATAAAATAAAGTGAGATGGAAAGATAGCTTCTTGGTAGGAACAAGTGAAGTGTGTTCAATATGTGGAGACTTTTCAAGAGTAACAATTGATTTTGATAGATTAAAGAGAAAATAAACAAACAAAAAAAAGCCCCACCAAAACCAGAAACTATCATTGGAGCATCTCCATCTTAATTTGGTCAAAGGGTGATGTAAAGAAATGGCTTGATGGTACTTCTTGGTTAGAATTACCACAATATTGTAAATCTATTACTTTGCATGTTTGAACATGATCTGTTTTGGACATGAGATTGCAATTACCTTTAGTATATCAGAATTATTCATTATAATGTTGGTATGTTAGTTTTGCTACTTTTGAATTATAAAGGAAGATAGGAGGCTTTGTTTTTTACATAAATTAGTTGTACTTTGAATAGATTGTAGTAATTGCAGAATTAATGTTAACAGACATATAATAAATGTTTGTTTCAAGAAGTTGGTTATAAGAGATATGAGTTGCATATTTATAGGATTAATTTGGGAAATAAATGCAAATGTACTTCCTTAACAATTATTTTCAGATAATATGCATTTATTTTTAGCCATGCTCTGTGACTATCACTTCTATATTTTTATTTCATTTTTACTTTGTAGTGTTTATAGGAACTGGAAATTATAATTTTATGGCCTGAAATTGTTCTTTGGAGGTGTGCCTTTTGGGTGCCAGCATCAAGGCAGCTCAAGTGGATGCTAGCAAGTGTTGATATACGGCCACCCCCCACCCCCAACATAAGTATTTAAGGATAGTGTGAGACTGAAATAAATCTATTTTAAGTAAAATACATAATATAAAATTAATATACAGTTCTTTTAATTGTAATTCATAGAGTATGAACAACTTGATCCTTTCCTAATCTGCCATATATTAGATGTAAAATATACAAAAGCATGGAAATAAAAAATCCAGAATATTCTCTAAAGTACAAATTTCAGTTTATAATAGCAAGAAGACCATAGATATGTCTTTAATTTGGAAATGCATGCTCTGCTTTGCAACATCTGCTTATGAAATAATCAGAATTATCCTTTTGGTCTAAGCCATCATGCTAATGAGTTTGAGAAATATGTTTGCCTTGTCACAGAAAGGTTAAAATGGGAAACTGCTTTAAAGAATATTAATAAGCATGATTGATAACATTGTAAATTCTTGGAAAAGCTGTGTTCAATTAAAAAGTAATGGTGGGGTTCAGGTGTTTTTTCTCTGCCTTTTTATATTTAATTTTGTTGCTTATACAGCCCTTTTTTCCCCCACAAATTATCTTGGCAAAATGAAATCCACATGCAGACAAAATATTTCTGACCAATTTTTTTTCTTTCTTCTTTTTTTCCATGAAAAAGATAGGCTTTAAACCTTTTTCAACCAATAGCTTTGCACCTTTTCTGTTAGGTCTTGCACCTTAGGTATTTTAAATGGTCTTGTATGCCATCTGCTTCATATTAGAAGTTCAAATGGAGATGTGTCATCTAAATGTAAGGGTTGTCAGTGTTCATGTGATGCAAGATGTGGACGGGTTAACAGGAAGGTAGGGTACCAGAATAAGAGAGAGTGTTATGAATTTTGCACAAATTTGTTCTGGTTTTGGGTGGAATAGAGTTAATTTTCTTCCTTGCAGGCACTCTGGGCATCAGTCAGCATGTGATGAGTGATGGTATTGTGCATCACTTGTTTCTCTTGGGTTTTAGTCCTGGGTCACCCCTTTCCCCCCACCCCCTCATCTCCCTTTTAATTATAATTATAATACTGTATCATTATTGCTGTTTTGGTTTTACTTTATTTCAATTACTGAGCTGTTCTTATCTCAGTCCACGAGTTTTACCTTTCCTGATTCCCGCTCACCTCCCAGTGGCAAAGGGGGAGAGTGATGGAGGGCTGCTGCTGGTGCTTAGTCAGGGTTGAACCATGGCACACCGGGAGCTCCCTTTACATGAATATTTTAATACGATAGTACTGCTTTCCCCCACCTTTGTTTTACTTGGTTTTGTTTATTTTATGTTATGGCTTTTTTAATGCCTTTTTTTTAACACCTTCTGGTTGCGTTCTTCTATGCTTGTTCTAAACCATTTTTTTATTGTTTGTGTACGTGAAGTACAGTAAATGCTTGGTGAAATTCCTTGCATAAAGAAAAGACCCTCCATTCTTGATGGGAAAAATACTGTTCTTGTGCTTTGATGACTTAAAATAAAGCTTCCTTCAGGAAGTTGCTTGATGTGTAATGTAGGGCAAAGAATGCGTACTTCACTTAAGGAAAGATGCAGGAAGTTTTTTAAACAGTAAGTCATAGGTATTTTCACAACTATTTTAAGCAAGTATGATATACTGTGTTTTCTGAGCTTCTGAAATGCACACACATGCTCCAAATGTTCATTCTTAAAACAATTTTCCTTAGATTTTCTCAGTGAAGAGCCTGGCATCACAGCTCTATGCTCCTGAGTTGCTGTTCCCATTATCCCTGGCACTGTGTTTAGGTTGGGTCTCTGCATCATGTGTCATGCAAGCCCTTTGCCACCATGATGCATGAAAAAGTAACATCTGTTATCAGTCTCTTGGTGGGAAGGTATGTCAAGATGTTTCTCTAATGTCTTTTGTAATGACTGAAGTTCTGCATCTACACAAATAATCTGTGTTGCTTGCTGCATTGTCTGGCAGCTGGTGTGGTTTTCTTGAACATGGGCTGTCATAATAACCAGCCTTCAATGCAACATTGTAGTATTTCAAAGCTCACATCTCTAATTGGACTTGGTCACCAGCTTCTAGGACAATCCCAAATGGGAAATTAAAATATTAAAGGAAACATACTCTAGCATTTCAATTACAAAAATCAAACCAAGCCTAAAAACCACCAAATAACCAAAACCCCACAAAATTCCAGCAAAATAACCCCCTGAAAAACTTACCTAAGTCTTTAACTGAATTTCTGTTCTTCTGTGTAAGGAACACAACTGTAGCACAAGGGTGTGCAGCCAGTATCAGTTAAGAACATTGCTTAAACTGAGGTGTTTATGATTGTTTCTGATACCCTTTATGAATGGTGGAATTGCACTTCTTCCTGTAATACTACTGATCTCTGCTTCGAAAAAATGTGATTTGTGCTTGTGCACATTTTTCTGGAAGGAGGGTATGAGGAAGATTGTTACGTTATAAATTCTCTGCCAGCTTGTGGAGGAGTAAAGTATGAATTCTGTGAATCTTATTAAAATACTTCATAATCTGCGTGCCTGGAAAATTCCCTGTTAGGAAGACTACCCTTAAATAGTTTATTTGTTTGCATGACTTCTAGTTGTGTAAGAGCCTGAGCAATGGCTATTAAACCACAAAGTATGGCTAGAAACATTAGCTGTGTATATGGAACAGTTCGGTCTGTCGGAGGATACTTGGAACAGCTCCTGTGCCGTATGATTGAACCTGCACCACGGAACAGCAACATACAGTTTGAAAACATTTGCTGCCTGTTTTTACAGCACAGCTGAAAGTTATCACCTCTTTATCTTTTGCTGCTTGGCACCTAAACTATATTCAGGTTCCAGAGTGAAAATATTAGAGATTTGTGTTTACTCTCTGCTTGGGTTCTTGCTCTGTGAAGTTTTGTTTTTTAGGCACATGGATACTTCCAGTTTTATTAAGAGCCTGTGCAAATGTTTGAGGGATCTGAATTGTGGTGGTTTTTTTTTCCTCCCTGCCTACAAGTCGACATTTTGAAGTGATTTTTTGAATTTCCATTAAAAATGTGTTTATCTGTGTTTTTTTGGTGTGTGCAGGCTTTCTGTATAGATCTTTTCCATGGCATCACTTTTTTCCTTTTTGTAAGTTGAAATGGCCCAAAGCCAAGCAGAGTAAGCAGTAGTTTTTGGAAAGAATTATCATGCAGATTTAGTAGTAGGATATTGAGCCTTTTGGCACAGAAACCCTGTGAGTCTGTGATCATTGTGGTTCGTGTGTGTTTTTGAGCAAGTTTACATAAAGTGTTTATGATATTATCTGAAAATTGCTTTTGCAGATTATTTTGGAGGTTGGGTACGGGTTAGTCTTCTGAGTTGTTTCAGAAATGCGTTTTGATTTTTGGAGGCTTGGGAGTGAAGGCTTTTAGCCACCAGTGTGACAAGTGTCTTCAAACTTAAGAAATATGTGATTATCCTTGTAAAGATCAGTGAACTGGGGTACATACGGCAGGGACATATTTCAAGAAAGTGAGACTCAAGATGTGTTTGATGTTGTTCTTCATAGGGGCCTGTTGAGTTGGACTGAAAAAAGTGGATGAGATAGAAAAATATTATTTTCTTTATTAAAACTTAATTCAATTTTTAAAACACTGTCAATCTCTTGTGCCCTTAGGGTATTGATTCTGCTTTTATGCAATGAGATACAAAAAAAATATTACTAATGAATAATTTGGACACTGAGGAAAAATAACTTAAAGAGTTTGTTGCATTTTGGCAGCTTTTTATTTCATAAGGCATTCTGAATATGAAGGGGAAGACCTATGAAAGTGGTAAATATGGTAAAAATTACAAATAGTGACTAGGATTGTGTCACCTTTCAAACCTGGAAAAAACCCTTTTATGGAACAACATATCTCTCTGGTGGGATAGTGATCCTCAGCTCTCTCACAGATTGCATTATATGGTGAGGACCTGTCAGTATGTTGGGGCGCCCGTGTGCTATTCAGAGGGACCTTGACAGCCTGGAGAGTTGGCGACCCTGTGGCATTCAGCAAAGGCTGAGTCTTGCATGGGGGCAGAACAGCTCTGTGCCACGAGCGGGTGGAAGGGGTGGGTAGCAGCTCTGCGGAAAAGGCAGGTACTGACCTAGTGGAGTGAGCTCGCTCGAGGGCAGCAAGCTTATGTAGGGGCTGCATCATGGCACCGTTGAGGAGAGGTAGATTGGACAGCCTGGTTGAAGAGATGGCCCAGAGGAGATCCTGACTGAGAGATCCCAATGGCGTCTGTCCTCCTCTTATGGCAAATGAAGTAAAGATAGAGCCAGACTTTTGCTTGCTGGTAGGGCAAGAGACTGGGAAGAGGGCTCAGGCTGAAACACTTGAATATGTGAAACACCTGAATATGTGATGTTATTAGGAAGAACCTTTCTTCGCTCTGAAGCAGAGAACTGTGGACATTAGGGACCTTACAACTTTGGAGAGATTCAGAACTTAGCCAGGCAAGGCACAGCTCTAAACTGGCCTGGTCGGAGCAGGGGGATTGAATTACGGGGTATCCAGCAGTCTCTTGCAGCCTGAATAACCCTCTATGACTCTGTAGTGAGCGTGTTACTTTTAGCCTGGGGATGCCTGCTTCAGGCATTGTAAATAGAGAAGGAACAGCAATTTGGGACTGGTTTAGTTGCACATGGTCAGAAGTGATGAATTTGCTTTGGCGTACAAATGTCACCTCAGTCCTGTGAGACTGCTTTTTAACTCTGATTTTTTCATATGCTTCTTCCCCACACACCCAACAGTACCTTTTGTGATGCGTATTTAATGTATGAATGTTTCTGGGTAAAGCATCAATAGCTCTTTGTATTTAAAGCAGAGCTACATTTCTGCCTCTCAGCCCTTCTTCCTAACTTACTTGCTGGTTTATGAAAAACAGTCTGTTTTTCATCTGACAGACAAAAGTATGCACTTTAATTTTTATTATTTTTCAGTCCTAGAGGTATAGGGCATGTTGGGTCCTGTCTTTGCTGTCATGCTTGGTACACTCTCAGAAAATGCCAGATAAAGTAATTGAGAGATGTGTTCAGCAATGGGGGGAGGAGGGGTTTCCAAGCTTGGAGGGTGTCTAAAAAATACAAGAATATGTTCACTGATGTATTTTTATCCTTTTTTGTTAGTCTTTACCAAACCAGTCTTTCTGATATGATGACTCTACTAGTGTATAAATTTTCTGTAGTGTTTTTAAGAGAGAATGGTCCAAACAAGAATTCAGTCAATAATATAAAATATGAACACAGCAGAAAGTAGGAGAAGAGTGAAAAACTGTGGTATTTGACCTCCTCAGGCTGCCTTTCCACATAAAAGTGAAATTGGCATTCTTAAGTAAAGCTGTCATACTTGTTAACTTAGTCCTGTTTCTCTGTAAATAGCTTCAAACTTGAGGGAGGCTTTTTAGGTTTTTAAAAAGACTTCTAGTAAATCACTGGTTAAGTAGTGGATAGTCTGCTCTCTGAAGCAAACAGCTTAAAGGGATCTGATGCTGTTCCATTTGACATATTGATCCATGGACATAGGTAGTTGTTGGGCAGTTAGACAGTATTTTGTTTCCAAACAGTTGCAGTGTACGGTCTGTCTTACAAGGACATAGGAAATAATGGAGGATCTCGAGGAGTAGGAAAACCGAAGGAATTGCAGGGAATGGGAATTGTAAGGATTTGAAGGCAAACTGGGTTATTGAAGGGAGAAAACATAAAAGTACAGAACAAGAGTCCATGAACACAGATTTTCATTATTTCTGATGTTCATGTAACAACTGATTTCTTTGAGGATCACTCTTAAAAAGTCTGTGCCATAAAAGAGAATTTTCAAAGTAAGTGAGTTGTCCATGTTCTTATGGACTTGTTTACTGTGAATTAAGTGAAGCATCATCTGTATTTCTTGTTTATGGGCTGCGTGGAGGCTATGTGGCAGGGTGGGTAGTGAAGCCAAACGATGCCAGAGTGTTCTGGAGTTACTGAGTCTTCAGCTAGGTTGGGGCAAAAGTGGATTTAAAGCATTTTAAAACAAAGAGTTGTGCCATTTGTTTCATTTATTATTCTGTAGTAGTGTTACATTTCTGCATTACATCAAGTTTTTGTTTCCTATCAGTTATTTCTTGGATGCTGCATTTTCTGTTTGCGACTGATGTCATAGAGAGGTATCTGTTTCTAGCAACTTAGCTCTTCTGTACCTTTATGTTTCTCCATTTTCTGCTGGTTTAGCCCTTTGGGTTTTTTTGGTCTCAAGTAGCAACACAGATAAAGGAGCAGTATAATAGTTTGCAATTAGAAGACAAGACATAAGATACCATTCTACCACTGTACAACACTGTACAAGAGCTCTTTTTTCAATGCACCATGTCTAGTATATGGCCTTTTATGTCCCTATGGATTTTCAAAATAGGGTTGATTGTCCAGCAAAGAGATACCTGAATGATTGCCACCTGGACTGGTTTTAATTTTGATCTTCTAAAGATCAAAATTAAAGATTTTACACAATTTGAAGAAGAAATGTTGTCTAAGGTTTGTTGAATCTCTTTAGGAGGAAGGTCTACAATAACCATGAAAGGTCTTATGAACTCTCTAGAGAGCAATAGATGAGCATACTTCAAAACTGCATAGTACATTTGTTATGAGTATTGTTAAATATCTGTACACTGACATGCTTTGATATTTATTATGCAGTACTTTTGGAGTTACTGCTTAGGGATTGTCTGTGCTAGAAAGTTATGCTATGCTAACTTAGTCACTATATCCAAAGGGGCAAGGATGGTCTTCTCAGACATAAAAGTGCCTTTGAAATGCTCATTCTGGGAGAGTTTGTCCGATTTTGAGAAACAGGGTAACTCGTCAGTATGAGTATTTCAGTCTGATAACCCCATTGTTCTTGGATTATAGACACAGTGCATCTGGAGAATTGTGGCTTACAAATACACTTGCCTGTTCTCTTATGTAGAGCACCAGCTTATAGATGCTTGAAATTTGAAGTTCCTAGCAGCTATGTGTGGTACGGAAAAGAAATTTTCAGCCACATTGGGGCCCATGTGGTACCTTTTTTGGAGTGTGTGTGTCAGCTGCCTCTTCCTTGCAGTCAGTCCATGTGGTGAAATTCAGAGGTCATTTCCTATAAAACATTTGTATTTTAAGCTTTTACCTTGCTCTGCCTAACTCTTGTTGTCTTGGGTTTGCCGCTCCTTGTGTTTAAAAATTTTGTGCTCCCCTCAGCTCATTTGAGGAGTCATGCTGGAACCTCCTGGATTGTTCTCATGGCTTTCCAGGCTTTTTCCTTGCTTTTGCTACCTCCCAGGCCAATTAAGCTTGTCCTTTTCAAGGCTATTGCTGAAGGAACAAATTTCAAAGTGTAGTAAAAATCCTTTGCTGGGCTGAATTGCGCCTCTTGCAGATTATTATGTTCAGCATTCTTGTGACCATTGAAGCTTTTTATGTTATCACTGGAGCAGCGACATCAAGATGGGAGCGCTATTACAAAGTCTTAGGAGAGGGGAAACCAGGTCATGTGTTCTCCAGGGCTGTCCAGAGTGCTCAATGGAAGATACAGCTAGCAGGCTGAGGGTGAAGAATCATGTCCTGGGAGACGCATTTCTGGGATGTGAAAGTGATTCTCAGCACCAGTAAACAAAATGCTGTCTTGCTTCAACTGCTTGGATTCCTTGTGAGGATTTTGTATGATCTGCAAAACTGGGCTCAGAACTTTTTTTTACGGTGTTACCAAGAAAGACTTTTGCACATGAAGCAACCTGCTATTGTTATGAATGTACTACTTATGAAAGAAGGGGAAGTGGACTTTGGTTGTTGTATATATTAAAAAGAAATGTGGCAGTCTGATCTCTGGTTAAGTCTGAACTTGTGGAGTTTTGCTCTGGCTATAGCATATTTTGTTTTGGAAAAACTTAGGTAGTGAGAGCTTGAATTCTAAATTTACTCACCCAAGCACTGCAGATGTTCCTTTCCAGAAAGCGTTGTGAAACAGAGCAGATGGAGGCAGGTTTTGAGGAGCAGAATTACTCTACTATCTTCAGAAGTGTAGACAATTCTCACCATCAACCACAAATAGTCATACTTGAACTTTGTAAATCAAGTATCATGAAGACAGAATTAACGTGTGATTTACTGGTCTGTGTAGATTTCACTCTTTATGCCTACGTTTAACGAGTAATGTGTTATTGTACTCTGAAATCTGTATTTGTAAAGAGGAGGGCAAGAGACTTTCTTCCACAAGTCCAATGGCTGATCTTCATTACTATGGAGAGGCTGTTAGAAAGCTTTGTTTTGCTTTGAAGATGACACAGAAGCTGTTGAAGTTGAAAAGGGTAGTGTGCTGAAACAAAAACTGGATATCTCTCTGGTCACAAGGTTGTTAGTCATTCAAAGTCTCCTTTACATACACATTTCTGTTGACTATCCTCTATTTTTCCACTGGCTATTACTGTTATTAACATGCTGGTGACCTTAAAGAGTGCTTGAGAGTTCAACACTGGTGATGAGATGACTAGTGTTAAATCCAGTGTCTTAAGTTCTAACCTTTTTTGTTTTGACATACATACTTGGAGTTTGTTTGCATCTAGAGACAAAGAGCACATGCATGTGGAAATGCTCACAGACAGACACACAAACTTAGATACCTCAGATATATAAACAGTCATCTCTCTGTCTCTTAAAAAGATCCGCCATTTGGCAGTGGCCACAGTCCTTCACTTCTAATTGTGCCTCAGTGCATTATGTAAGGTATAAAAAAAAAGGTTTGCTGAAACTGGCTCTATGGTTTCCTAGAATTATGTGTGTTGAATGCATTGTAAACTTAGAGGGGGTTTTTTGTGAAACTTGTCTACATTATGCAGTTGTATAGCTAATGGTTTGCTATGTGACTGGATGGCCCAGCGACTTTGACACTTCTCTTCCAGTTCTGTATGCTCCTTACTGAGATCTTGGCTTCAGCTGAAATACACCTAAAAGAAAACTGGACTATATATGTGTCTTTAAATCTGTGTATATACTTTTTGTGTAAATGTGGGAGCCCTGTGTTCTGGGCTGGAGAGAGGTATGCCTTCATTAAGAGCAACAGTGGTAGTTTGTTCAGTTGTTTAAAAATACTGGTAATAACAATCCCCATCAACAGAAGTTAGTCTCTTAAAATGACCATATAGCCTGGATGTAACTGTAGTAACTTGTGTTCTCTTTCTCAAAGTTTTCATGTCAAAGGGGTATTTTGGCTGCTAAGCTGCTAGACAAACAACTGAAAACTGCTGAGCTATGTGGATGTGTCACAGGTATTGGCTGACGTGCATCTGTGTTGCTGCTTTTGCTTTCAGATGTTACCATGAGTATCAGTTGGAGCACAAGGAGCTATGGTAGTAGGAGTGTTTGGGAGAGCTGGGTCTTGTTTACTTGAGAAAGGTAAGAGTGTGATGGGGTTGTGGGAATTCCTGATGGAACAGAGTGAGAATGGGTGATACCTAGCCAGGCAAGATCACCAAGCAATGAGATTCTTTACTAAGTCAAAGAGTATATCACAAGCTGAGAATTGGCAACTACAGAGAAGGAAATACTAAATCCACTATTACCTCTGTAGCCTGTCACTGAATTAGGAGACATGAAGCAAATTCCGGAGTATAGTTCATTTGTGCAGAACAAAAAAAATGAGACAATATGGAAACTAAAATAAAATTCAGTGGAGAAAGGAGGTTATGTTGTGATGGGATAACTTTGGCTGAACACAAGGTGCCTACCAAAGGCACTCTTACCACTCACCCTCCTCATCTGGATGGGGAAGAAAAGGTATAACACAAGGTTCAGGAAGTACGGTCACAGGCAAACCAGACTTGGTTTGGAGAAATTGGTTTAAGTCATTGTCAATGAAAAGTCAGAGAAGGATAATGAGAAATAAAAACAAACCTTGAAACATCTTTCCCCCACCCCTCCCTTCTTCCCAGGTTCAACTTCAGCTCCAGCCTTCTCTTCCTCTTCTGGCTGAGTGGCTCAAGAAAATGGGGGATGGGGGCTGTGGTCAGTTTATCACACTTGTCTCTGCTGCTCCTCCCTCCTCACATTCTTCCCCTACTCCAGCGTGAGGTCCCTCCCAACTTTTCCAGCATGAGACCTTCCCATGGGCTGCAGTTCTTCATGAGCTGCCCTAGTATGTCTTCCAGCATGGTCACAGCCTCCTTCAGGCACCTGCTCAGATGTGGAGTCCTCCGTGGGCTGCAGGTGATCTCTGCTGCACCGTGGATCTCAGTGGGCTTCAGGGGAATAGCCTGCCTCATCATAGTCTTCACCACAGCCTGCAAAAGAATTTCTGCTCCAGTGCCTAAGAGTATCTCCTCTCCCACCTTTTTCACTGACCTTGGGGTCTGCTTTGTTGCTGTTGTGCAGCAGTCTTTCCCCCTTCTTAAATATATTCTCTTAGAGATGCAATCACTGTCACTGATGGGCTTAGCCTTGGCCATGGTGGTTCTGTTTTGGAGCTGGCTGCACTAGCTCTTGTACTTAGAGGAAGCTTCTGTCATCATCTGTCAGAAGTTATCCCTGTAGCCAGCTACTGAAACCTTGCCACACAGGATGGCTTGAAAAAAATCTCTAATTATCCGCATAGGTAACCAGTGCAGACAAACATTACCTGTATGTATGTGTTATCTGACCTTTGGCTACGCAAAGATTGTGATGTCATGATTTTGTCACAGCTCCAAGACAGTTGCTTGAAGAAGGAAACACAGCTTCTTTCCATAGGGTGTCCTGGAGCAAGACGAGTTGTATGATGAACTGGGTGGAAAAGCTAACGCAGGGAAGTAGAGTGAATTCAGCATGTTGTATTTTTTGGTTTGTGATTGCTTATGACTTAAACAGTTTGCTGCCTAGAAAAGTTCTACGGCTGAAAAGGGTAATGTAGTTGACCCTAAAGGAAGGGTTTTCTGGGTTTCTCATCCTATAGCTTGCATCCAAAATTGAAAATGGACTGCACTGCAGCCATTATATTGAAAAAATAAATATGTATATACAGAAGAATCCAGATAAAGGCTATGAATCCTACTAGATTACTCACTTGTCAGAAATAAAAATGCTGTATATACTTGTAAGTTTGCCATTGGGGAGAGGTCTGGAATTACAAAAAAAATAAAAGAATGAAATTCAAAGTGAAATGCTAAACTGAAACTTTTTGATGTAGATATAGATTAGTGTATCATGTATTTTGCTTAGATTTTCAGGGATTTCAGGTTTTCAACTTTACCTTGAAGGCTTTCAGAAAGTTGTGGGGGTTTTGTGGTGGTGGTGTTTGTTTGGGGTTTTTTTCTGGGTTTTGGGTTTTTTTTTTTCTCCCTCACACATCAGAGAGAAAGCAACTGCAGGACTAACAAAGATGCAGAAATAATCCAGCAATATAAATGGGATGGAAACAGTGTTCAGACTAATCTCTGATTTTTAGTAAAATCTACTTATGACTGACCTGCTGCTTTGTCATTTGATTGAAATTTCTGCACTTTTTCTGTTGTCTTTGTAAATACAGTACCTAGATTTTTGAGCGTGTTTTTGCAACAATCTTTTAAGTGGATTATGTCTATCTAATACCCATCATCTGGTAAAATGTCAGTGTCTGTGATGTTCAGAGTAAACTTCAGAAAGCAGTCACATCCATCACAAGGACAGAGGGAGCTTCAATAACACATTTTCATGTAAGGACAGGGGTCAGCAAGGTTGTTGACAGAAATAGACAGTAATAAACTTTACTCAGCAGTGAAACCACGTTTCTGGAAGAGTGCATGGGTTTATGAGTAAGGAGAAAAGGGAAATGACTTCTGTCCTCATGCTTATATAGAAGTGCTTCTTTCTGAGTAGCACTTGGTTTGCATACCAAGGAAAAACTCTTGTGTTTGTAAGGATCAGTCGGTGTTGCTGTAGGTGACCCATCTTGTATTTTGTACAGTGTTGAAAATTTGCCCATTTGTAGCCTTTCCAAAGTGATCAAATACATCTGTATTGTTTGAAGAAAATTTTCTGATTTGTGTTTGAAGGGATCTGCTTTTCACTGGAATGAGTGGGTGTGGGGCCTTTTTATGAACTCTTGGGTAGGTTGTCCCTCTGTGAAGTTTTCACTGTGGTGATGTACAGTCTCTTTAAAGAACACCATCTGAATCAACTACTAGAAGTGTTTCAATGTTTCTTTTTATTGAGTGTGATATTGTGGACCTTTGTGACAATACTGAGGAAGAAGGTGAAATCAAGACATGCTGCAAGAGCTGGTTTGGTTTGTGGTGGTTTTTCGAGTGTTAGGCTGGCATTGGTTGTTTAAAGGAGATAAGGGTAGCTTTGCTCTTTTCAGAGTTCATAAATCATTTGGCTCGTGTGTGTGTGTATTTTCTCTGATTCATGCAATGAAGCTCTGAATCGGGCATCCACCCTTTTATTAGTTATGCAGAAACAGTATAAGGAATATGCCAAAAACTGTGTTTCTAGGGTAATAACTTCATGTGCTCTTAAGCTGCAGCTGGAGCAGCAGAAGTAGCTGCGCATTATCACCTGGTTTCTGACCACCTTACTGCTAAAGTGGCTGAATGTACTGCTCCAGTTTAACACTAGCAGTAGGTATTAACTGAGGTAAACCACCTGTGCAGGTTCACTGGGTGTTCTTACAGATGTATGCCTACAGTATGTGGGAAATCTGGAAGTGTTTCTCTCATTGGTAGTGCTGCTCTAATGTGGGATCAAGAAATTAAAGCAAAGAGATTGCAACCACTTATTTTCTGTCTGTGTAGTAACTTCCAGGTGATATTTGCTTCCTCCTTTTGTCATCCATTGTACCTATTGCAATCTATTTTGATAGTCTTTAGAGGGCTATTAGGATATACAATAAACACAATAAAGAAGTGCTTTGTAAGAGTAAGTAAATAGTGACGGCATTGATTTTTTTTATATTTTTGGCTCTTAAAAAAATTCCCCATGTGGAAATAGTGATAGAGATGGCATCGGTGATGAAGGTACATATACTTGGGAACTTGGGAGGAAGATAAAAAGAGAGTAAACTTGTTTTTTTCAGGAAGAAAAGTTTTTTTTCCATTGAGTACAGTTCTACAGTAGTGTGAAGTGAATGAAAAATTTCTCACACACAGTGGCCTCAATGTGCAGATATTTCTTTGAACTTAACCTTCATTTACGTGGTTCAGATTGTTCATGAATCAAAGAGAAAAACTTAGGCACTCTGTAACTGCAGTTTTAAGTAATCCTCATAAATCAGGGGACTGAAGCTAGAGACCTCTCACTTTGAGGTACTGATCCTTCCTGCCCGACCTCAAATAATATTGCAAAGCATAAGCTTGCAGGCTGGTAAATGCCAACCTCAGCTGCTGAATGAAATTTTTACCAGACCCTGCTGTATGGTTTGCTCATGTAGCCCCAGTGCTTTCCTCCTGTACAGTAGTAGTACAGGCTTGGTGCCGTTTGTCTGGTACTTGATACACACAAACAAATACGATGTAAACCATGTACAAGTCATATAATGAATATTAGACAGCTTTTCTTTCATATCAAGTGAAAAGCAGAAAACCTGTATTGCCCTTATCAGAAGCATGCTATCATTTCACAGAAATGTATTAACCCTGTCATACAAAACCGAGTGTTTCATTGCACTTCTTTCCCCCGCTAAACTGTTCATTAAAAACATTTTAGCATCACAGTTCTTTTCAACTTAGTGTTCATTCTCATAAGCTTTTTAGTATGGTTGACATTTTTGGAGAGAAACAATTTCCTGTAAAAACTGAGCGAGTTTCCCATCATAAGATGTTGCTTCTGTTATGAAAATAATGTAGACGCATTGGCAGTTAGACAAGTGAGGATCTGTGTCTAGAAATCCAGAGCATAGCTTAGTCATTTGATTCTAGGAGAAATAACATTAAATTAAATGGTTTATTGAGGCAAACTGCTGATTCTTGAGTTACATAATCTGAATTGTGCTTTTCTCTCTCAAAGTGGCTCTTGAAAGAAGATCTGGACCTAGGTCTATTAGGAGCACTAAGCAAGGCTTTCAGTCTTTCTGAGCGATTGTACTGAGAGCACTTACTTTAGTTGCTGCTCTGTGTTCAGCTCTCTTGAAAGGATGATTTGAAGATGTTATAACATCCCATTATTGGCAGAAGTGGAAATCTTTTCGTATTAGGCAGGTTGAGCTTGCGTCGTCTGGGAGTTCTCTCCAGTTCCTTTTTTCCCACTGTTGAGTCTTGGCCACACATACTCTTGCTTATTTCCTTGATATTCAGATCCTCATTCTGAATAATGTTCCCTGTGTTCCGACTTGTCTTGCCATCCATCACCTCTGGGTGTCTTGAGTAAGAAGAGAAATAAAGACCTCATTTCCTCTGGAAATTCTTTCTTCTCTTTTGATTTCTGTAGCCCTTATGTCAACCTGCTGTTCTTTCCTCTGATTTCAGTTTCCAGGCACCTGAGCCCAGAAGGTTCTGTCGTGTACTAAGTGTTGAGCAATCTAAAGAAATTCAGCCTTCCCTCAGTGCTTGTGTACTGCTAGAAATTGACAGCTGATGCTTGGTCATGTTCCAGGAAAATCACAGGCTTGGTATTGGGCTTCTGAACCAGGAAACAACATGCGACGCTTTTTTCTTCATGGGGCAGAATCCTTTTACTTACATTGCTCTTGTGCTTGGAGAGGCTGTATTTTGCAAAGTGCTGCAAATAGATGGTGCAAAAAAGAAAAACTGTAATCAAGCAGACTACTTTCATAGTGGGGAGAAAGTGTCATATAGATTTTACCTGACCTGGGGTCGGGAATGTTCTTTTGTCCTGTTCAGGCACTTACCAGTCTGATAGGACTACTAGGGCTGTGGAAAACTGCTTGTCCCCAGTAACCACACAGTGTCTATTAAGGGGTTTCTTGTCCTGAAGAGGACTGCTGTCAGTACTGTTGATGGTGCCCTGTTCTGTGTTGCAGCTTTATTGATACCACACAGAGTACTGAAGAGTTTTCCAGAACCTGGAGCTTGTCTACAAATGGACTTAAAAGTCTGGAGGAATGTTTGTAGAAGGTGAACAATGGCTTTTGGAGCAAATTGTTCTTGTTTTTTCAGATACCAGCTAGTCCTAAGACAGGCTGGATTGAACCTGTCCCATCATATTACCAAGCTTCAGGAAGTCCTGGTCAGGGACTTCCTGAGGGGGAAGTTCTACCAGGAATATTTTGTTCAGTGGGCTGGACTTTTTTTGAGGCACAGTGAGTGTTTTTCATCAATGTTCTTTTTGGTGGTATTATACTGGCTCAATCAATTTAAAAGCTGAAGAGTCCAGGTCTGTATGCTGTCTTCCTGCTTTTCCCCACACCCATCTATTTTATCAGTGTTCTGTGACTAATTAGAGGTTCTTAAGAATGCAGTTTTCAAGGTACTGGAACACCCTGAGGTATTTCTCAGTCTTGTGCTGTAGTCTTTTTCTGATAATTCTCAATGCAGAACTTCTGATAAAATTAACAGATGAACAAATAGAATGTTTTCATTTAAGGGGAGGAGGCAAAAGGAAGTTTTTGGTCCACAAGTGTAGCTGGGGTGATTTTTCTCCTTGCGTGGACTTTTTTGTAGTTACTGGCACTGGATTTCATCAGTCACTTTATTTGCCCCTCACTTGCTATTGTTAAATCCTGTCATAATTCTGTTGTATTTTTCTTCTATTTGACCCCAGGTTGTGCCTGCTGCTGATTTTAATAGATTAGAAAACGTGGATTGCTTTGAAATGGATTGCTTTGAAACTTTGAAGGCTTTGTCCATTAATTACAGAACCGTGTTAGACAGATGAGGATAAACACTCCTTAGTTGAACAATTCTGCCTACGCTTAATCAAGCATATTTGCCTGTCTGTGCAACTGGCTGGGTCATGTCTTCACATTTACTTTGCTGGCAGTGTGCAGCTCTCCCTGCTCCTGAATAGAGCGTGTCCTGAGGATATTCTGGAAATGTGAAGGCTGTGCCCTGGCAATGGGAACAAAGGTTGCGCAGAGTAACTTCCTCTGATTTCAATAATGATTTTGTCTTCTTACTCCTCCTTTCATCTCTTTGAAGGTATTTTTTGGCCCTCTCCCTGCTTTTACTTATGAAGTTACTTAAATGATTTTTCCTCTTTAAAATGATAAGTAACTGGGTCAACAGCCTTGATATTTAATTGCTATGAATAATTAGGAAGCTTTTGTAGTAACCCATCAGTGCTTCTTCAAGATGACTTAGTGAATCTACTGATCTCTCCTTCCCCTGCTTTCTGGGAACGTGTTCACTCCACATTCCACTGCTGGGATTGCCTCTTTTCCATATCATTCCTAAGAGATATCTTAATAGAAAATCTTGCTGTTAAGCTGGAGCGTACAAAGCTGTAATTGCACTAGAGTGGGATGGAGATTGGAAGATCTCACAAAACCCCACAAATCTTGTGGTTTTCTTTGAGGAGTGCTTCCAGCGGTTTGCTCTACTCCAATTTTAGATTGTGTTTTTGCACCTGCTTGAGAAGTCTGGGTTCTGTTCACTAGCTAAATCAATTTGTTGCTTCCTTGAAATTAGCAATACCAAAAAGTATGTCTCGTGTCTGCTTTGTTTGTGTTCTAAACAGAGAACAAAAGGCAGGTGGTAATTACACTGCAGGGTAAACAACTGTAAATTTCTTAAATAAGATTTAAACAATGCTATTGAGGAGAAATCTCCTGAATGTAACTGACTACTAGTAGTATTACTACTAGTCCTACTACCAGTTAGTAGTACGCCTAGGACAGTCTCCCTGTTCTTAGAACTTTGTTTTTCAGAGGCAAAGTAAACCATGTTCTGACAATGTTCTTGTAAATATATTCACTTCTCATTGAGGTAAGTGTCACAAAAGGATGAACTAAGCTCATGTGGACTTTTGCAGTAGTGGAAGTGCTGGAGGCAGGATTCATATCTTGCATCTGCAGTTGAGCTGGTGGGAAAAGAAAAGGCAAAAGGATTCACCCTGGGGAGTTGCTGTACTTAATGTGGCAGCCACATCCTTAATTTTTTCCAAATAAGCTTTGGCTGGAGTTCTAAGCTTTCTGATACATAACATCTGCTTGCTGTCCAACTTAAGAAATGGGTGAATATTTGAGTCTTCTGATGGATGAGGAAGCTGAAGTGTTCTCTCTAGATGGCATTAACACTTTCTATTTAAAAGAAGTCTTAGGTGAGATGTGCATTATCATTAGCATGCTAGTTAGTCTAGGTTACTGGCTAGGTGTTTAACTTCATGTTGTCACTCTTTTATTATTTGGCAATATGCTCAGGTACAAAGGAGGATGAGCGAAATAATTTCTTTTAATTGCTGCAGTGAGAGAAATGGATATTTTGATATTTCTGTACAATGGTATAGCAGATCTAGTCATACTAGCAAAGAATTGTTACACATTTGGGGTTAAGAGAGAAAGAAAAATGAACAGTTAAAGCAATGGTGGGATACGGAACCATACATGCTTAAAGGATGAACTTCCAAGAGTACTCAAAAAAGTCGTGTCCTGTGGTTTAATTTCTGCTGTAGCCATGAAAACATAGGATAACTTCCTTGTTTCTCCATTCTGAGTTAGAAGAGACTGTTTAATGGTCAAAGTTCAGCTCCTCAGTATTCAGGCAGTTACCTGAAGTTTTTCCACTGCTGTTTTTCTCCTGTGAGCAACGTCTGCAGTTTCTTGTCCCTGTAAAGTCTTAAGTTTTAAAACATCTTCTTTAAGTTAGGAAACTGCAAGTTAAATATTCTGATGTGTGATTATCCCAAAAATTATTATAATACTTACTATGTAGTATTAGTGAACAGTATCGTTCTTACGATCTTTATCTCATACCAGATACACTTAGGACTTTTTCCAGTTCCTCCTGTATAAAAGCTCCTTCTGGGTAATTTCTTTTAGACCTTTTGCAAAATTGCCCTCCTTAACATACATTATGCCCCTTGACCTTTTGCTTTCTCTTTTGGTGTGTCTTTCCTGTCGTCTTCAGAGATACTCTTCCCTGTATGATCACTGACTTTCATACTGTTATGTAAACCTATGACTTCATGTTTTTAGGGTTAAGTGTAGTGTCTTTTAGTTACGTTTTCTCCAAGTTAAAATGTACTGGTCTTTTTATGATCTCTTCATGTCGTGATCATTCTTGCTCCATGTCACTGTGCTGTCTGCCAGGTTTGAGCATAACCTGACGTGTATGCCTTTGATTCTTGCTGCCCTGCATCTGCCTCCTTGACAAATTCAGCTCTCTTGTAATCTTCACACCTCTGTCACTGAAAGCTGGTGAAGGAGAGAAGTATATTAATGTGGAACTGAAATATGCTGTGAGTGTGTTGCTGCTACCTCCTAACTTACTCTCTCCTAACTTTTTAAGCCTTGTTCTGGCATGGTCTTTGTAGCCTCCTAGTGAATGTGATAAGCTATGTTACCCTCAGCTAGCCTGGCCTCAGCTAGTAGACTTTGTCTAGCATAGGTATGCTGCACTGAACACTAGACAAATAACCTGTTACAAATACAAGTACGCATCCCAATACTTTGATAATCAGCTTCATTGAGTGTGCAGTTTTTTCGTGTATTCAGAAAGCATATTAAATCTGGAAAGCTTGTACAGTTGGGTTCTCTGTTTCTTCATTTCCATATCAAATATAGTCATTTGGAGGGTATAAAGACTTTCCTGACTGTAAGCAAAATTCACATTTTACTTAAAATGTCTTTGAATTCTTTCTTTGTTTTGCCTAGTAATAAATTAAGGTCTCTGTTATTCATGTGTGACCTCACAACAAAGTTTTGACAGTCTGAACTAGCAATTGGTATGTGCAATAAATAGCACTTGACTCCCTTCTTTGAGCACTACTGAAACTTAATCTTTTGTCTTCTCTCAGCACATGGTATCTTCAGGTTTTTTCTTTGAAGTTAGTTGGACTTTTAAGTTTGTGAGAAACAGAATCTTTGCAAGAGACCACCAATATATATAGCTGGTTTTTAGGAAGAGAAGCATTTTTAATTCAAAAAACTTAATTTGGTTATTTCCAGTACTTAGTCCTTAGTTTCGATCACTGTATTGAATTACAGCTTTTTCAGATGAGATAGCACACATAGTGAACAGTGTTGTAATGAATTTCCTTAATACAAATAAATTGTGCCATGGGCTTTATCACTCTGCTGGAAGAGCATTTGGATAAGTCTGTAAATTCTGTGTTGACCATGATTACATATTTGGCATTACATTCAGTTTGTTTTGCAGGCAGTTATGTAGGGCCCTCTACTTGGTAACTGTAGTGCTTTTATTTAAACTTCATAGAAAACAGCAAGCTGATAAAAGGGAGCATTTGGGGGAAGGCTTTTATAAGGTTTCCAGGTTCTAATAAACAATTGTTGTTCAAGGCTTGTAGCCCTTCCTATTTCTTGTCACATACATGCTGGAATTAATATTTGTGCATTGTTAAAATTGTGGAATCAGAACTTCTACTACAATCCAGTAAGCTCAGCAAGTTTCTCCCAAATTACACCTTTTTTAGAAGGAAAAAAGAATTAGGGCACAGTCATTTCTAGTTCTTGCACTGAACTTTTCTAAGTTTAGTTAGCTTTTAAATTGAGCGTGCTTTCTAAATGCATGGCTTTTGATTGTCTGAATGTGTGTAGTTGGGGAACTAACTGTTCTTTTACTATACATTTCCTTTCCTCTGGTATACTACCTCCTACTGAGGACAAAAATGCCTTTTTATATTTTGATGTTGCAACTGAGAAGGTTGCAAATGCATGTTGGGAAAAAAAAGAAAAAGAATGGATGGATTTTCTTCCTTGTTCTCCAAGTAGGCAGACAGCAGTATGATTTTGGAGTAATTTCATTTTCTTCTGCCTCAATATAGTCTCTCTGTAAATCAAGTGGACAGTATATTATGCTCTTGCATCCTCATTTGTGGGTTACATGCTATCTTGAGAAGTGGCCAAAACAGCTGAAATTTGGAGGAAAAAGTAGTGATTTTATTTCCTTCTGTTATGACAACTGTGGTTGTGGGATTGAGGATTAGAGGTAGTGAGCATGAACTGAAACACAGGAACTTCCTTCTGAACATCAAGAAAAGGTGAAAGGGACTGCACTTAGACACAGGTTGCCCAGGGAGATTTGGGAGTCTCCCACCTTGGAGATAACAACTCATCTGGACATTGTGCTGAGCAACCTGCTCTGGGTCGTCTGGCTTGAGCAAAGGGCTTGGACAAGATGACCTTCCTTTTCCAACCTCAGCTCTTCTGTGATTCTGTGATTCTTTGTCTTTTTCACAGCAGACTTGTTTCCATAGTAATCGGCAATGATGGCGGATTATTTCTTCCACGTTAAAAAAGCTGTCAACATTTTTATTTGAAGCATGAAATGGGAAGTTCCTACCTCCAAAAAATGTTCTCTTTCTTCCAGAACTGCTTTCTTTTCTAATACTTGGAAGTGACTTTTGAGGCATTTCAAATAAAAAAAATTTACCAGAAATTGATTTATACTAACTTCAGAAGGTCAAAATCAAATGTTGTTAAGTTTCAGCTGAGGGCCTATAGATGAAGGTCAGTTTACGTAGAGTATCCCGGCTTCTGTTTTGGAGAAGGCATCTTCCCATAGTAAGCTCTTTGGAGGAGAGGGACACCTGAAGCAAATACATATTTGTGCTAAAGCATTCGCCCCTTAATAATATATTTGGCAAATTTAAACTTTAATTTTTTTCCAGAATGTCAACTGGTGCTTTAATTTGGAATTTAAGTAAGAATTGACAGCTTTTCAGAGACGAAAAATACTTTCTTCTGACTGTCTTTTGTACCATATCAGATGAATTTTATGAAGGAAGGTGAGAGGTATGCTTTGACTTAATGGCTTTGATTTGAATTTCTCATCCTGTTCATAACTTTTCATGTTGCTGAGAAGCATAAGCCCTTGAAAGCTTTCTCAGTTAACAAGTGTGGTCTAACTTGTAACCCACCGGAAGAATTCCCATTCCATGAAAAGAAAAGAAGTGACACAAGGTTTCCTACAGTGATAGTGAGAACTACTGTTGAGGCCGACAGCAGGTCCAGAGGCATCATAGACCTTAATTTGGACATGGTTAACTTCTATTTGTGAGAAAAGCCCGTGAGAAGAAAAGCAGTTAGTTTTTACCCATGAGAATGGAGTATCAACAGAAGCAAGAAAGTTAAACAGTAGAAGGAGAAAAACAGCAACATATCTGCACCTGTTATTTGACTGAATGCTTGAATGCTTATGCTATAGGTAGCCAATGAAGTCTATTGTGGTAGTTTAGCAGCCAGTGAATATGTAACATGAATGATAACATACAAAAGGTGTATAAAAGAGGCTGATTTGTTTAATAAATGGCTTTTTGCACTTTATCTGAGGCACTGTCTGTGTATGTTATGACCGCCCCAACAGCGACAAACTACTTATCTGGGGACAACAGAAACCTTCCAAGATTTAGCTGGCTCAAAAAAAAAAAAACCAACAAACCAAAACAAACCCAAAACAAAACAAACCAGCTGGCTTCATTGCAGAAACATCTTGTTGTGTTATGACAGTCTTTTTGAAGGCAAGGTCATATGCTTGTTTTCACATTGAGATGATAAGGTCTTAAAGCTCTTTAGTTTTATGTGTGGATAAAAGCAGATTTTAGGAAAGAAGAAAAGAATTTACTTGAAAAATGAGATATTTCTGATGAATCTATAAAGTGAAAATGCATATTCTGCCTCTGGAGTGCCAAATAGATGAGGTGGTCCAACCAAGGCACACATTCAGTTGTGTCAGCAGTGAAAATTGCTTATCATTGAAGAAAATCTGTTCATGTATTCTTTAATTAAGTGCTGAGGTAGTGCTTTACCTTGAAAGAACTTTCCTCCTTCAATATGAAAGAAGAGATGCCAGAAAAAAACGCTCATGTCATTCCAGAGTAATGTACAAGACAAAAAGATCTGTTGGGCCGCTTTTACAAACTGTCACTTATCCACATAGCTTTTGTTAAGTATCATGAATATGAATTTTAGGTTTTAGCAGCAAAAATGATTGGGGGTATGGGGGTGGGCTGGCAGTCTGTGAAGCAGTTTGCCATCTGGAGGTGGTATGAGCAGCCTGTTCACCAGAGCTTTCATACAGGAATGAACTCTGGACATTTTTGCAGAGGACACTGGTGAAAGAATGGCTAGACAAAAGTGAAGCTCTTCAGAAAAATTACCCACATCACACCTTGCAACAGCTACACAATTTCCAGTCATGGGGATCGTAACAAATTCATCCTGGGTTAGCAAAGATGATGTTCCTGAATAAGGTGAACACTTTTTGTGTACTGTGGAAATCCAGTGGTTGCTTCTGACCTGGCTGTTTTGTGGATTGCTGTCAAAAAAATATTAGCTGGAGGTCCTGTGTTTGGTAACTGGCTATTCCAGCTACTCCAACTCTGAAAGTTGTTCAGAAAACAAAAGGAAAGAACAGGAGGGTTTGTGTGTGTGTTGTTGGACTTTTGCTGCTTTTCTCCAACTTTCTGATGTTGTCTGACTTACGTAATCAAATGTTGGTGAGGGTAAAATTTGTGTCAGAAGTAATCTAAAGCATTTTATTCTTTTTAGAAACCAAATGTTCGTGTTTTGCAACAGCTTTTTGAAGGTTTGTATCAAGCTGCTCACATCCTACAGCAAAAATCGAGCAGACTGAAATGGTTCGTAATTCTGTTGTACTGGTATTTTCTTTGAGCTCTTTAACAACATGTTAGCAAAATTCTGCATCAACAGTTAAGGACTGTTAGTTGACTTTTGGATAAACCGGAACTCCAGCCAAGTGCAGTGACAAAGGCTTGACTGAGATGACTTAGACTGCTCCCTGCAGTTTTCCTGACCAGAGGCATGTCACATACATGGTTGTTTGATTTGCCAGTAGCAGTTTATGTTTTTAGTGGCCAGTGTCCTCCTTTGCAGGGTAGAATCACTGACAGATTTATCAAGCTGTGGAATTGCCAGCAGCCCTGCAGGTTTGTACACTGCTGCTGCTGTGCAGTGACTGACTACTGCCATGGTATAGCAGCTTTTAGAAATGCTGCAGGTGAAGTGCTGCATGTGTCCTTTTATACTTAAAGGGACTTGAAGTTAGATCAGATTTTTGTACAGTTTTTCATTGCTCTTTACCTACACAGACCCCATTTCTTTCAATGCAAGAGTCTGTGCATTTTATTGGAAAATGTTAGTTTAATATCTGAAACACCAAGTGTTGGTGAATGTGGAAAACCCAGTATGGGTTGCATTACTGTAGAGGTGTTTCTGATACTGGTCTGTGTCAGGGAAAAGCCTTTTCTAATGCTCCAAACAACCAAGGGGCTGCCAGTTTAGCTTTAGGACACAAGCACAGAAATTCTTGGTGTTTCCCCAAAGGTAAAATGTATTTCTGCTGTTGGACTGTTTTTGTGAATTTTTTGCATTGCATGGAAAATTTTTTCTGAAGAGGGAAAGGTAGCTACGGCTAGGAGTTGAAACAGCATTTCACTCCTTAAAATAATTTCCCCTTTCATTACAAAAACAACTCGTCTTTCTCCAAAATCAGTTAGAAACTTTGCTTTTCCTTTGACCTACCTTTGCATTCCCAGACATTCTCACCCTCTAACTGGTCAGATAGATTTTCTAACAGATATCTCATTCAGAGTTGCCCTTCCATTTTGTCTTACTAAAATGTATTACTACATTTTGGAGTTTAACATGCATTCTTTTTCCCCATTTCCTTACTTTTGCTCTTAATTCTGAGGCACACAAAAGCAGGGATGACAATAGAAACATGTTTAGGTAGTAGTTACTTCCTCCCTAATCAGGGCACAGGATATGTTGGGGAGGAGAACACTGGGGTTTTATGGAGGATTTGATTACTGCAGCGTTTGTGAATAGTCAAGAGTCTTGGGCAGGTCCTGCAGGTGGCCCCAGAGACACAGCCTGGGAGTGGTGGTCCAGACTCCTAGAGAACCTGGCTGGCAGGGGATTGCTATGGTGAGGGACCAATGGAACTCACTGAAACATTGTCAAAACCAAATTATTTTTACTTATTGGCAGATTATAATTTAAATTATGCTGAGTTTTTCGTAGCCTGCTCTACTTCTAACCCTCCAATTATCCTTTGTGTTTTCTTGTCTTTAATGCCTTTCTGCTTTCTATCAGCCCAAACAGCTTACTGTTTTCTATTTGGCAGAAGACAGGAAAATTGTTTTTAGTTGTCATTCAAATCTTAGCTGAGTGAACTCTCCTGAAGCTGGTAACCATCCCATGAGTTTATATGTAATTTTGAGTACTGGAATGGCATAAGTTTGTATATTGTTCTTATTGATTAGAAGTGTTGCTTTTTATTATCTGTTTGCCCTGTAAGGAAAAAACACATTTACAAGAAAGATCCATGGAAGTTTGAAGAAACTAAGCTCAATCACATGTCTTTTTCAAAATTGTTTTAAAGTTAAGAATGCTTGACTGTAGTAGCTGTGTAAATCAAAGGACTGTTGATTTTCCTTTGGAGACCATGCAAACCGAAAACTAGAAGAGGTCAAGTGCATGTTTATTGTACCAGTCTTGGCTTGTACGCGGAGTTCTCACTCATTACAGAGCAGTTAAGTAAGCAACCCACCTGGGATTGTAGACCGTTGGTAAGCTCTGGTACTTCATTAGATAGTTTTAAATATTCCCAAAGTGCTCCATAAAGCAACTTGCGTTACTTTAAGCGTGCATTCTAGATGTGTGCAGTGCAGGAGGGGATTAAATGACTGAACCCTGTTGTCCAGTGCTGTGAGTGAATTCCTTCACTTGCAATATCTGGTGGCCAAAAGCAGGCATTCACTCCTCTAAATGCAGATGGTAAAACTAAAGCAGAGCAAGATAATATTAGAGCTCTGCACGACACATGACACAAGAGAAGATACAGACCTTGCAATACCAGCAAACATGGATTCTGTGAAATTGTCAGTGGAACTGACTTTGAAGTTATAAGGCAGTGTTGGGGAGTCTCCTTAGCAATTTTTTTTGCTATTATTTATGTATTACAATTTTACTTATATGATCAGACAAGTCTTAAAATATTTACAGCCTTCCTTTCACCTTGGCTGGAGAATGAGTACATTCTCTCCCTGTGATACGGATCTTTAATTAGTTAAGAAAAGAAACAGAACAGCACAGTAGTCTCTATTTTGAAAGAAGTAGACTACATTGTCCTAAGTGGGATATAATCTGTTGGAAGCCATTTTTGGGTACATGAAGTAGGAGGTTTCACCAACCACATTGTTTTCTGTGATGATACGACGAGATCTGTGCATGATGGGAGAGTAGAGGCTGTCATCTGCCTTGATTCTTAGCAAGGCTTTTGCTATGGTCTCCCATGGCATCCTTGCATCCAGGTTGGGATGGTAAAGTCTGGATGGATGAAAAACTGCTAGATGAGGGTAACAAAGATGGTGAAGGTCCTTGAAGGAAGGTCCTGTGAAGAATGGCTGAGGTCACTTGGTCTGTTCAGGCTGAAAAAGAGGAGACTGAGGGGAGACTTCATTGCAGTCTGCAACTTCCTTGTGAGAGCAAGAGGAGGGGCAGGCACTGATCTCTCTGTGGTGCCCTGTGAGAGAACCCAAGGGAATGGCCTGAAATTGTGTCAGGGGAGGTTTAGGTTGGATATTAGGAAAAGTTTCTTTACCTAGAGGGTGGCTTGGCAATGGAACAGGGTCCCCAGGGAAGTGGTCACAGGACGAAGCCTGACAGAGTTCAAGAAGCATTTCAACCATGCTCCTGGGCACGTGGAGTGACTCTTGGGTGTGTCCTGTGCAGGGCCCGGAGGTGGACTCGATTATCCTGATTTGATTCCTCCCAAATCAGCATATGCTGTGATTCTTTGATCTGTGATTATGTGCATGAAAAACTGGCTAGATGTTTGAGCTCCTGATAGTAATATCATGGGTGTCTGTCCTAAACTCTGTTTAATGTCTTCACATCTCCTTGTTCAGCTGTTGATCATGCATGTCATTAAAATCTGTGAATGACTCTGCTCTGGGTTTGCAGTTTATGCACTTGAAGTAAGGGCTGCCATCCAGAACAATCTAGACAGGCTAGAAGAGTGGACCAACAGGCATGTTGTGAAATTGAACAGTCACAGGCAGCAGGACATGCTGTTTCCCTCAGACAGGAGCTGACTGGCTCCTCCTGAAAAGCTCTTAGTGATCCTGGGTAACAGTGGCCACGCATGAACAAAGAGTGCGCTCTGCAACTGATGAAGGCCAACAGCATCCTGGGCTATATTAACAGGAGTGTAACAAGGAAATCAGACCAAGGGATTCCTCTTTACTTATCACTTGTTAAATTGCATCTGGAATACTGCATCCACTTTTGATGCCCCAGTATGAGAAAAAATGATGCAAAACTGGACTGAGCTCAGTACAGAATTATGAAGCACCACAGAATGTGAGGCGAGGAGAGGTTGAGGGACTGGGACTTATTTGGTGTGGAGAAAAGACAACTATAGAGCAGGGATATGTAGTAATAATTTGCCTACATCTATAAAGAAGTTCCCTAAAATACAGATACTGGCTCTGTACTTGGATATACAGCAGGAGAATGAGAGAGTGTTCGTGAATTGAATCAGATGGTATGGTGAATACCTTAAACTATTTTTAATAATAGCTTTTCATGCTCTTTTTGAATAATTTGTTATTATTTTTAATAATGGCATTTCATACAGTGTTGTCCTTAAAGGAGCGTGGCAAGCTTTAAAATACCACATGTTTGCTTGAGATAGTGTACATTGTTCTGGAGCTTCCTTAATTAAGCAAAAGTAAGCTCTGTCAGTGTATACAGATCAGAAAATGGTTGACGTTGGAAGGCATATTTTGAGATCATCAAGTCCAGCCTCTCTGCTGAGGCAGGGTCATCTAGAACGGGTTGCCCAGGACAGTGTCCACTTGGATTTTGTTAATATCTCCAGATCCTGAAACTGATTTCAGGATAGATGCTGCTGTGAATTTTAATATGGAGACAGGGCTCTCTGTGACAACACAACTCATGTGGAAAAAAAATACTTAGGAGTCAAGTAGTCCAATTAAGTTCGGTCACTGTTATGAAAAAAAACCAAACAACAACCCAACAAAATCCCACACCAAAAAAAAGCCCCTAAAAAAAGAAACAATGCCCCCCAAAGCAAACAACCAAAAATACCCCAGAACAAAACACAAACAAAACACCCCAAATCAACCAAATAACACCCGTCCTGAATACACACATCACTTCTTCATGAAGAGAGCCTGAGAAAGGATAGCTTTTTCCCCAAATTGCACTACTGTTAAGTCTTTATTATTTTACTTCTTCCAATTTGTTTTTAAGCATGTGTATCCTTTGTTGTGGTATATAGACAGAATGCAGATGTTGCTTCTATGACCTTTACAAGTTGTATGTATTTGCACTGTTTCTATGAACTGTAATCATGAACTGTTTTGTGTAACATTTAAAATTAACAAGTTTAGAAAGCACTTGAGAGAGTTTGGAATGTTTTTCCTTATTTGTTAACTTTAAGTATGTGATGACAATTGATGTCTGGAGTCTTATTTTTTAGTACTTCCATCTACTTTGTCAGATCTTTTCTGGTGATCACTTTGTGCATTTCTTTCATGTATCAGTTAAGCAAGGAGAATGATGTTTTTCTGCTTTTATGTACAGTTACAAACCCACTCAGCAGCTGGTGTAGATACCCATATGAAACCTAATAGTGTTTTTCACTCATTTTTCTCTAGTTCCATAGCAAATTTGGTGTGATTTTTTAAAATTGCCTGAATGTTCTGTCTTGAGGTATGATCAGTAAATTTTAATAGCTGAAATACATTTAACTGTTGAGAAGACAGGGAGTCAAACTTCTTTGCTATTTCTTACCTACAGAGCTAGTGAAATGTGTAGCTTTGTGCTTAACTCAAACAAAAGGGACCCTGACCTTAGTGTACAGATCTCATTGACATTTTCTAGGTTTGAAAAAGGAGTTATAAAGAACTACAGTGTGCTTGCTGCCTGAGTTGTGTGTCAAGTGTGGGTGTCACTGCAGGCCCATTTCCTGATGTTATCAGCCTGCCAACAGGTGCCTTCCAACAGAGAGACTGCTGCTTGTGTACACAGCAGGGAGCTTTGAGAGGGCTGTGAGCCCTTAGACCCTTCAACGGCAATTGCAGGAGGACATTTTTCATCCAAGGAGACTTAAGAAATATGAGGCATAAAATTGTAAATGGAGGCTATGCGTATACTTATTTGAAGGCTGTTGCGATGAGAAAAGAGAGTTTGATTTAGATTATCCCTAGTGTAGCATGAGAGAATTATAGAATGGCTTGGGTTGGAAGGGATCTCAAAGATCATCTAGTTCCAACCCTACTGTGGGTAGAGACAACTTCCCCTAGACCAGATTGCTCAGAGCTCCATCCAACTTGGCCTTGAACAATTCCAGGGTTGGGGCATCCACAACTTCTCTGGGCAACCTGTGCCTCAGCACGCTCTCAGTAAAGAATTTCTTCCTAGTATCTCATCTAAACCTGCTGCCTTTCAATTTGAAAGTGTTGCCCCTTGTTCTGTCATTACATGGCTTTGTAAGTAGTCTCTTTCCATCTGTCTTGCAGACTCCCTTCAGGTACTGGAAGACTGCATATAGGTCACCCCTAAGCCTTCTCCTTTCCCAGCTGAACAATCCCAATTCTCCCAGCCTTTCAGAAAGAAGTGTGACTGTTTTGTTCTGGTTGTAGAGGGTAGAAGGAATTAGGGTGTAATTTAGTAATGGTGCTGCATTCACCTACTTTGTTTTATCTGTTTCATGTATTAACATGGGAAGGAATTTCCAGAACTGAATCCTGGAGAGAGTATCTTAGAAATAAAGGCTGGTAACAAAATTATTATTACAGATGTTTCTTCAGGCTCCTGTCACACACTAGATAGTCTTTTAGACTAGTCCTGAGAGACAAAACTACTTCAGGGTGCAGGTGTAGCTTTTTCAGTGGGTTTCTACATCTTGACATAATCTCTCTGATTGCCCTTTGTTTGTGTACTGCATTCATTTGTGTTTCTGTCCTGGATTTTAGCTATGTCCCCATGATTCCTCCCTTACTTGGGAGCTGGGCTGTACCGTGTGTGTGTGTGTAGCTTTCAGTCTTGCTGTTCCTGCTGAGGAGCATACTGGTAAGCTATACAGTGAAAATGTCTTTGGATTTTCTTTGGCTAAGGAAAACTTGGAAGAAGTGAAAACCTTGAAAAACAAGTCTGAATGCTGGTAGCGTTCAGACTGTGAAATACCTGGCTAAACACAATTCCTCATCTAAAAACAGCCAAGGACTATCCACAGTGTTGTCCTTGAACATTGCAGATACTGGTTTCAGTCACTATATTAGCTAATTCTTGTAAGTGATTCTCTGCCTTTCCAAATAATTTGGAATCATTTGAAAATAGTCTAGCTTCCTTATAGAGTGGTTTTCACTAGCTAAAAGTTGGGTTGTTAGATTTCCCTTCCTTATGAAGCCCAGTAAAACATTCAACAGCTCTCAGTTTGTGATTTTATAGCTGTGCATCAAACATTGGAATTAGAAATCATATTAAAGGTCAGCATGTCCTGCATGCAACAATATTTGTGTGTGTCAGATTTCCTGACATACAGTTAATCACTGAAAAATGTGATTTATCCACTGTAGTAGTCAAGGCCTAACAAAAGTTCTGTATGTTGCTGGGAAAGACCTTTCTATTTTTACAAGTATATAATTCTGTCATTCCTTTTCTATTTGGTTTAACATGTGGGGTGTGTAGGAGTAGTGTCATTTTAAAGTTTGAATGTCAGCTGAGTTTCATTCAGCTTTTCTGAGTAAGACAGGATGGTAAGAATGGTTCATTATACCTAGTCTGCTGAAGCTGGAATACCCAGAGGTTTAGTTGTGTGTTTTGACATGCGGTTTATTGCTTTGATTAATACCTCTATGCTGGATCTACTGTGCTTCTAGTCTTTTTCTTTGGTGCTACGTATGTTAACATGAGGGCCTTCATCTTGGGCTTCCTTTCTTGCGTTTATAATGATGAAAGGATTATTTGCACTTGGTTAAAAAGGATAAGGTATAAGAACTAAGAAAATTTATCAGCCTGATGAAGATACTTACTTTTGAAATTTTGCTCATGGAAAGCAGGTGGGGATGTGGTTTTCTTACATCCCAATTATTTCTTAAAGCAAAAAACAAAGCTACATAATAGACTTAATCTCATTTGGTTTGCCTTCTACAAAATAACATCAACTATAAAACCATATTTTAATTCAGAGCCCCATTTTCTGGCCATTTTCCACCATCATCTACTTCATGTTAAGGCCACCATTGATTACAGTACCTTTTCAATTTCTCTTGAGTCATAGGGTCACCCTGACCTTTACTCGAATTCTTTAGGATGCATCCAGGGGCAGAGCAAATAAGAGGAATTTTTTTGTAGAAGCAGAGGAACCCATTTCAGTACTGAAATTCTCCATGTTTCATAAACTGTCCAAATGCACACACCTTAAAACAAGTTTTCACACTACCAACAAGTCTGAAAAGTATGTGCAAAATACAAAAAATCCAAGGCACATCACCAAAGTGTAGAAACAAAATATTTGCTCCTGCAGCTTCTGCGGAGTCCCATCCCAAAATCCTCCTGCCTCTGTATCAGTTCCCAATCACCCCCGTTTACTGATGAAATGCCTCTCTAAAGCGTCATGCTGGTTGTCCTGACTTCGGGGTTGGTTTTCTGAAGTCCCCAGTCAGGAAGTCGGTGTGCACTGGAATTTGTCTGACTGAGCCCGTTTGATTGGAGTGGCCAGTCAATCTGGGCAGGGCACTGCATCTGTCCCACTTGGGTTCCAAAAACTTGTCCCAGCCGCGGCCTCCTTCCCCAGTGTGCAGCACCAACACACACCCAGGCGAGGTATTCCTACCTTTTATTCTGGTTTGTGCAAAGGAGGCAGCAGGGTGGTAGCCCACAGAAGGCTGGCTCCCCAGTCATCAAAACTTTGCACCATTTGTAAATTCTAACAAAGGCACCAGCATTCATTGCTTACAGATTACATGACTTTTTCATTAATTAGTACTCAACACCCTGTTTGCTCATTATGTCTCTTGCTCCTCGTGCTAATCAGTCTGCAGGCACAGTTCTTCCCTCCGTCTGGCCCTGGGGTCTGTTTGGAGGAGGTGATCCTTGAGTTGGTGGTCGAGATCTCCCACTGCTGGAATTACCTTTCTCCCAGTTACTGCTCAGTCCTGACCTTACTCCTGGTGGCTCTCATCCAGACAGCCCATTCATCTTGGGATTGTCTTCCCTTTTCCTTAAAACAAACATTAGCCAAGCATGTAATGTTCACAATGCAATTGCTTAATCATAACTGTCTAGCTACATCTACTGATTGACAGCAACAAAAAAAAATTGCAAAGTTGGTTTCAGAACTTGAGGGGCTTGATACAAGATGTGCATATGCTTTTGTCTGAATTCTGAGGTCTGCAGCTGGCCTCCATCATGTGAACCGGTGCAAGGGTATGTGCAGATGGGGTGGGTGAGCTATGGTGGGTTACTGTGAGGAAATAAAACATGCTTGAGGCTCCGTATACTCAGCCTGGAGATGCTGGGAAGCAAACTGTCCCAGCAGACTGTAACAACAATGTAATACGTGCTCCTGACTATGCATACTTGGTCAGGGAAGGTGAGCCATCCTGGGTTACCACATTCATAACCTTCTCATAGGGTTATGGGGTTTTCTTGCTATTTCTTGGTTATATTCACATGTCACAGTTACTAGAAAAATCATCTTTGTGTGCTTCGTTGTCCCATGAAGTCTGTGTGAGAGCGACAAAATACCAAACTTAACTACATAGCCTCTTCACTTTTTCTGGTCTTTTTTGTTTCTTTGCCTCTCACATTTACATTCAACCTTTGAACACTGGGGGCAGAAAAACCCCAATAAACAAATGAAAAATAAGCAACCATGTGCTCACAATATTTTTGAGAAGAGACAGTTGTTTTCATTCATACTCAGTTTCTCCTTTCTCAGAGTCAAGCCTCAGTGAGGCCTTGGTAGGAGTAGGGAAGAGACTTTAGAAGGGATGTTGTAGCCCAGATGCTGTCACGTGAGCATGGGTTTTCAGTAAGTAATTTTAGGCCAGTATAATACACAAGGAGGACAGTGTAGAGGTAGAATGAGAGAGGACCTGTGTGAAGCTGCAGATAGCTCAAAAGCTTTTAGTGAATGTTTCTGGACAATAATATTGTAATGAGGGAGCAGCTGGCATTTGTAGAATGCAAGCCTCTTCTTTCTGAGGGGTGGTCTGTGTGAGAGCACAAGGAGTGCTGTCATTTCATGCTTTGAGACTTGGAAGGATGCTGGTGCTGAGGGCCTCTCAGTTCCAGCTGAGTTCTTCAGAGCTACCTACAGCTCCCAGAGATAGTAATTTTCAGGAACACCTGCAAACATTCCTCTTTTTGAAAAAGAAAGCCCATTCTTTCTGTTTTAGAAGGTGTGTTGGGGTTTGTATGTTGGTGGATTTCAGTGGCAAAGATTGGCTTGCAATAATACTGACAGTTTGACAATTAAAAGAGCAGTTTCTTTCCTAAAAACTTGGGACTTTTATGAGCTTCCAGTGGAGGTTTTTCTATTGTTTTTACTGCAAAAATTGTGATAAACTGTTTCCTCTAAAACTAGTTTTTCTGTAAATTTGTCTCATTTATTTCATTGCTTTATCTGTTTGCTTAAGAAAGGTGTTAAAGTGAAGGTAAGCTTTAGGATCTGTATTAATACTTCAATAGCCAGCTTTTAAGTGGAGGTTTCCAATTAGAGGCATGTGCTTTTGACTCATGTTCATCCTCCTCTCTCATCCCACCATATGTTGGTTCTTTAATTGCTTTCAGCTGCAGGTACTGATATGCATGAGATTCCATATTAACTTCATCCTGTTGACTAGTGATAGAGTGAGGACTACAGGAGCAAATCCTGACTATTCACGGTCACCTTCCAGTTGTATGTTCAGAAAAAAGCTCAGAGAACTCACTTGTTTCATTATTTCCTCAGGGATTGAAGTGAATCTGACCATTCTGCAATTCCCCAATGACCTTTTGGCCTTCCCCCCCAGGCTGGTGTAACATTTGTTTTTTCCCAGTCATTAGGGGCCTCCCTGATCTCCATGCTTTTTACATGCCTTTAGATGTGAGATAGAGAGGGCCTTGTCATGGCATTGCCCGTCTCTCAGTATCATTGGATTCAGCAGGTTTCATCCCATGGATTTCTAAGGCTCAGGTTCTGTTATACAATTTCTGACTAAATCATCGTCAGCTGATGGCCGTCCTTTGAACCTCCTTGAACCCTGCCTATAAGAACAGGAGGACTTTGCAGGTAAAAAACACAGGCAAAGAAGACATTGTGTACCTCTCTCTTATCTGTTCCTGGGTACACTAAATAACCTACTCCATTCAGTACCTATCCTGTGTTTTCAGTGGTCAGCCTTTTACTGTTCATGGAGCAGTAGAAACTCTTCTTGTTATCCTTCTGATGCTTGCAGGTCTTACTTGCAGCTGAGCTTTGCCTTTCCTAATGCCATTCTTGCATGCCCAGGCAATGTTTCTAAACTCCTCCTTTGCAGCCTAACGTTGCTTTCACCTCTTGTATACTGCCTTTTAGCAGCAGAGTTCCACCATGAGTTCTTTGGCTGATACATGAACTTGATTTCCTGAGTATTGGGCCAGACTGTTCCTGTGCTTGGAGAATGTCCTTTGACCTCCTTGCTTTCTTGTGGTCCTTTACCCATCATTGCAGCTTTCAGTGGGGTCATACCTCCCAATCCCCAAATCTGCTTTCCAAGAGTCCATGGTCTGTACTCTACTGCTCACCTTTCTCTCTGCCCCCGGGGTTTGAATTCCCCTATGTCATAGTCATTACCACTGAGGCTGCCAGTGATTTTTATATCTTTAATTGGTACTTCCCAGCTAGTGAATCGCAGATGTACTTAGCTGTACACCAGCCCAGGTTAGCCCGTCCAGTACCAATCTTAAGGAGATATTCTTTATAGAAATTCTATTCTATTCTTTTTACTGTGTGTCCCCACCTGCTCTGTTGATTTTTCAAGGAGATGTCCAGGAGATTAAGATCATTCACAAGAACCAAGACTGTGATCAAGAGCAATCCTCAAGTTGTTTAGGGTGCTCCTTCTGTGTGGGAGGTCTGTAAAAAAGTCTTTTGTCATGATGCCACATTTCCTGACATCTTTTCTCATGTGGATCCACAAACCCTCACCCACCTGTTCTCCCCTGAAAGAGCTCCATATATCCAAACTAGTCTTTTGCATAAAGACACCCTTCACCTTCCCTGTATTCATTTCCTGAAGAGCATCTATTGGTCCATCACAGCTCTGTCATTCCTGCCACATCTCAGTTATTCCAGTCACGTTGTGTGGTGACTGGATGCAGAGCTCTTACTTCTCCTCCTGTGTGTTTTCAGACTGGATATGTTGCATGTACATTTCAGACAGGTGCCCCCTTCAGCCTGTAATGTTGGACCTGAAGTGCCTCTTGTTCTTGTCACTCAGGGTCCTTTATTTTTTCTACTACTGCTCCCCAGTTCTTTACTTATCTGTGAGTCTCCCTTTCCAGCTGGAGATGTTGAGTTTGAAAGTAACATAGATGGTGAAAATTGATGTATTGCCTTGGCTAATGCTGCTGTGTAGGGAAGTGGAAAGCATAATATCCATTCATGTTGGAACCCTGAGTTCTGAGAATTTCAGTGGTGACAGATAGTGATCCTCAGAAGCACACTGCATTTGACCTGAGGCCTTGGGAAAGGCTTCCTAAATTGTGTGATAACACTGAGGTTGTTGCTGTGTTAATTAAAAGTTAAATCAATGGGCGGTATATGTAGAGATGTAGAAAAATTAGGTTTATGGGATATATGTAGCATTCACAATGACTATCTTCTGCCCATGGCAATCACTGGTACCTCCCTTGCCAAAATCTTGTGTGTTGGTTTGTGGGGTTTTGGGTCATTCAATGATTTTTTTTTTTTTTTTTTTTAAGACTGTTCAAGAAAAGGAAGAGAGGAAAAGGAAGAGAGTTTGGTTACCAACTTCAAATCTTAAGATAGAATTAACAGTTTCATGAAGTGTGTTAAAGGCTGTTCTTATTACTAGGGTTGTGTTAAAAATTGCTGCTTATACTATAAGCTCTTCCGTGGCAGAATTTATTACTTTGCACTGAAAACATACTGCAGACAATAGATTTTGGCACTCCTGGGCAGAGCGCAAGGAAATGCTACTCTTTGGTTTCTTTGTTTCTTTTTTATTTAAAAACATAATTTTATTTTGGTTTGAAAGACCCTGAGTAGTAGAGGTTTTATGGATTTGGCTGGTGTTTGTAGCTCCTGCAGCTATATTCTGTTTATATACAAATTTCTGGGTAATTAATAGTGTGATCTAATTTGTTTCCATTACATGTACGCAGTGTTAAAATTGTACTTGAATGTTTAATGTTAACTAACAGTAAAGCTTATGTCAAGAATGTATCAGGGGTTTTTTTATACCCATTTGAATACATTTTATTGCTTCCCTACAAACACAGAAACAGACCATGCACACACACAGTCTGCTGTAGCTGGAAAAACAGAGCTATGACTTCGGCAACCTCAGTTTGCCTGTGAGCCCTCTCAACTGATTGCAGTGAGACTGATAGTGTAGCTTAGCCTTCCTGGGCTGCATCTCCTGCCATCTGATTGTTTTTAATGATTGGTTTTTTTCTGATTGTTTTTAATTCTTTTCAGTTCTTGCTGCAGACACTGTGCAGTGACACAGTGATTCGAGCAGGTGATTAAAAGGAAGTCTCTGTTTGTGAATTACTTTGCAAGAGGGTGTTTTTGAGAGAAGCCTATTCAGCAGATGTTTACTGTGTAATGATAGGTAGTTCTGCATCAAGTTCTAGTTTTTTTTGCTAGCTTCTACAGTTTTGGAGAAGTGCAGGTGAACCTTTTGTACTCATAAGTGGCCTTCAGAGTGTAGGTTGTTGAGAGAAAGCTGGAGTAGGACTATAAACAATACTTTGTTTTGTAGTGAGTTGTGGGGGTGTCGTATGACAGAGTTTAGCTAGAATGAGTTTACTGATGTGATTAGGAAACCAAGGTTACAGCACTGAGGCAGTTTATATTGACAAAAGTGTATTCTGCTGGGAAAAACTGTCTCAGTCTCATATACAAAAATTCTCTTTAGCCTAGGTTTGCTTTTAAAAAGAAGTAGAGTATATTATTTTTTTTAAACTATGTTCATGTTTATGTGTGTTGCATTGGCCTTTTAAAGCTGATGGTAAAGTAATAAAGTTAAAATTTGTGTGCCACTGTGCACTGTGTCGAGGCAACTCTCAGATTTTACAAGCTATTGAACAGGCAGGTATAGTTACACACACACACATTTAAAGAAAGAAAAAAATGAGCTCCCAGTAGATCATTTAGGATTTTAGTTCACTTGTTTGGTAGCTGAAGGCACTTTGCTCTCAGCCTAACATCTGATAAGCCTGTTGAGTACAGACTACACTACTCCTAGTTTTACTGGGTTTTAGTTATCTTATAATGCCAGGTGGAACAGCACTGGGACAGGTTCACAAGCAAACTCTGTGCATTGCATGTTTTTGTGAATGAAGCATTTGAGGCTTCTTGATTTTCTGTTCCTTTATTTTTCCTAAATATAATGAAGTTACAAGACTGTTTTAATTAGATCAAAGGACGGTTCTGCACTGGGAAACTTTGGTTAGTCAAATTCTCTAGGTTATAGACTTAAAGTAGATGCAGTCTTTAAGACAGAGAGAAAAAATTTCTTTATATCCATCGTACTTGTGATGCTTAAAAAATGAGCAATCATTCAAGTTATTCTTCTCATGCTACTCCTCTGTTTATAGTGGAAGGAGCAAGGGGAAGTACTTCTGTTCATAGCAGAGTTGCACTGTGGCAACTTTAATCAAAGTTGCTCCGGATGAGACAATCCCATTTACAATTGAGCTTGGTAATGTTATGCCAGCTTTTCAGGTGATGCCTCTCTTGGTCAGTTGGTGACTGCTGAGCACGGAGTTAAATGATGTCTGAGAAGGCTGTGGATGCACAGAGAGGAGTATTTCTACTGTTGTGTCAGGAGTCACTAAGCAGATCTGTTGGAGACCGATCAAGGAAGCTAGCTAGCTGCAAGATTCTTGTGTACATTCTTGGTCACAGATCTCTCTCCTCATTGTATACCACCCAGGCTGCTTGTGCTTATGGCTGTTGGAATTACGAAGTAGCAAAGAAAGGCTCAGCACGTGTGTGGTGCCTGGGCATGAATATACAAACTGCTGCATAGACAAGCTTACAGGAGAGGAGGCTGGTAATTGGAAGGCCTCTCAAATGCAGGTATCTATGGGTTAAATATTGGATGCAGTTAACAGTTCAAACATTTTTACAGGACCATTTTTAATAATCATCCTGTAGGTTTTTAAAAATAAGTTATATTGTGGTTTCATAATTGTTCCATTCAGAGGTCTTTTGTTTATCTGGTAGTGCTTCCATCAACCACCCAACCCCAGTAACAAATTAGCAAGTTGCTTTACGTTTCAGTCTACTTAGATTTTGCAACTTCATACCTTGAAAACAAATGCTGTTGTAAGTCAAAATAGGATGTCCCTTACTTTGTTGTTGGTTTTACTTAGCATATGTTTACGCTAGCGTGCCTTACATCTTGCTTCTTTTGCATTCATAAAGGCTGTGCATGCTTTGTGTTCACCTTTAACCTGGGGAAAAAAGCCTGAAGCACAACCCATAGGCCACCACAAAAATGCCTTCACAGGGAAACTGGGTAAGGTTGGTTTTAATTAATTTAAATTGCCAGTTAGGGTACTATTTTGATTTATGGTTTTCAGTTTAACTTTGGAGCATTCATATAGAGAAACTTTGAATCTTACTAGTCAATAAGTCTATTTCCTATTGAACATAACATTTGAACTCTTATTTGCTAAATTTTGTGAGGAAAGAAGGTAGCTTACAGGCACATTTAAAGAATTATATAGCTGCACATTTTATTGGCTTCTTATGTTCTGTGTTTTAGTCTTTTGAAAAATTGCATGGTTTACTTTGTTTTCTTTGATAAGATCAGTTTTTATTTCTTAATTCATGATGGGCTTCTACCGAATAGAAATATAAATTAAATTAGACAACAAGCTTGTTAAAACAGTCTTGAAAGGCAGGTGTGTTTTGTCAGTATGCTGAGAATAAAGCAGCTTTGAGAAATCAGGAAAATGGAAACAAAATTATTTGTGGCAAATGCAGATTTTAGCCTTTTTTTCTTGATATGTAGTATTTGTAGAACTAGTGATTTAGTATTCACTTGCACTTTGCCTTCTTTTTCCAATATGTAAAACTTAGACTGTTTTCTCCTACAACTTGTAATAAATTTCCTAACTTTGAATGAGCAAGGTATTAAACTCTTTACAATGGAAAGAGGAACAAAAGACATCAGCTTTTGAAAGAACAACCTCAACATGTCTGACTTCATTTGGTTGGCCAAGAACTTCCTTCAGAGGCTTGACTGATTCAAAAAGTTCAGGACTAGTGTTCACTGTCTGAAATATTCTATTACTTTTTGGTTTTTGTTGTAGACAACTTAGGTTTCCATTTCAAGTACATTTGAAAATAGCTTTGATTAAGTGTAAATACAGTGTCTTAATTTAAACTTAAGTATTTTTACCTGCTAGTTTCGGGTGTTCAAAGCCTCTTCTTTGGATCAGGGATTGTAAGCAAGGTTGTCCATACAATTTTTATATTGGTCCATCATGATTTTTCTTGGACAATGTGTTACTATGGCATTTCATTATTCTGCATTTTTTTTGTCCTTTGTTATGAAAGGGTTTGGAATAGAAATGCTCTCTGGAGAACTACTCAGTACTCTTATCTTTTAAAATACTGACAAGTTGAATGTACAGTCCAAAAAATGGGGCTGTATGGCTGTTTGAGTCTCAGCAGACTTCCAGATGGAAGAATCTTTCTGTATGTGTATTCTGTATGCTGTGAAGTAATGAGAAACTGTCATTATGCTGCATATTTTACAGAACCAAAGGGAGCTAAACTTCACCCTTGGTATTACCTATCCCATTAGTTTTGATGTTGGTAGTGTTAGGCCATTTGATTCCAAATTTTTAACATAGACATATGGGTGCAATCCAGCTAGTGTTGCTTAAATAGATACTTGACAGAAGGGTAAATTACCTTTCTGATGGATATTACCTGCAGTGATTTCAGAACAGGATGTTAGAGCTAATTTTGTTAATGTGCTCTTTAAAAAAAAATTTCTTTTTTGTTGAGAACCTTAGATGAGTTTTGGAAAATGTAAGGATTATTAGAAGGGAAAAACTAAATGAAGTTTAAATTTGTTATGAAAAGTAGAGGACTGAGAATAGTTGGACAAATTCATGGGGGATGGATCCATCACTCTTCACTTGTCAACACCATCCACATACAACCTGAAGATCCAGGGTCCCACAGCTATTGTTTGTTGTAGCAGATAGGCTGTGCCAAAAGAAGGAGAAATGCAGTGCTATCTTCTGTGCTCACTCCAGGCTGAATTGCTATTGACCAGTACTGCAACAAGATTATCTATGTGTTCTGAAGTATCAAAGCTTCCAGAGTTCCTTTATTAGAGTTATTAATGTCTAACAAAGGTAAAATAAATGTAAACACTTTCTCCTGTTTACAAACTTAACTCATTCCATGGCTGACGGGTTTCTAATCTGGGTGTTGGATATGTATCAGAAGAGTGCTTCTGTTAACCTTTAATGATCTTGCTAAGACTTGGTAGCCTGTGGAATATGGATAGACCAATTTCTGTTTTTAAAAGGGAAAAGACAACAGTGTGCAAAAATGATGACTGACACAACCGTACTGAAAAGTTGCCCTATTTGCAATACTCAATAGGGCAGTGTGGGTGTTCTCCCACTGAAAAAGAAGCATATTTAACCCTGGAAGGTTTTCACCTCTATCGTAGGGCATGTGGTTGTTTTCAGAAGAGTTTTTCTGTCTGTTGTTGTTGCTGGAGAAACTAAGGGATTTTTCCTGTGTTAAATTTGGGAAGACTTTAGAAGATCTATTCTGCAATCTCCAGGGTCCAGGACAGAGAGAAATGCATTTTGAGTCAGAAAGTTAACTGTATCCTGGAAGTGATTTTGGCCCTCTCCTCTGCTCTTATGAGACCCCAGTGGGAGTACTGCGCCCAGGTCTGGGGACCTCAGTACACAGAAGGCATGGACCTGCTGAAACGCATCCAGAGGAGGGCCACAAAAATGGTCAGAGGGCTGAAGCACCCCCCCTTTGAGGAGAGGCTGAGAGTTGGGGCTGTTCAGTCTGGAGAAGAGGAGCCTCTGGAAAGACCTTATTGTGACCTTTCAAAAGGAGATTTAAAAGACGGACAGAGACTTACTGTCAAAGCTTGTAGTGACAGGACAGGCAGCAAAGGTTTTAAATTAAAAAAAATTTCTAGTTACCTAATACGCTGTTCAGATTTGAAACTTGGCAGAGGCTTGGTCTCTTGTGCCAGGCTTCTGATTTACCCTCCTTATGGATATCCTTTTAAATTAAAGAACCTTTAAAACTCAAAATCATCAGGAAAGAAACCAGATTTCTGAAATGCTGGAAACTGAAAGCAACAAACCTGATGCTTTCTGCGTACCTGATTGCTGGCTGAATTACTTGTAGTTTTAACTGAGTTATGCCTGTAATAACTGTCTCTCATATTTGTACCAGATCTAAAACTGGGGACTTTATGTAACAGTTGATATCCTTCATCAGGATAGTGTAGAAGAAAAAGGTTTTGAAAATTGGACAAGAGCAAGTGACAGGGACTGGGAGCTGTGGAGATGCCTAGGCATCTTAGGAAAGGAATACCAAGATCGGACAAAGTATGCGGTAGTACATCTTGATTTTAAAAGCCAGAGTACAAAAAAAGGAGTTGTAAAGAATTCTCCATGAGAGAATCAGCACAGAATTGTTATTCTGTAAAGCTTAACGTAATTTACTTACTGAATGTTACTCCAAAAACTTGGAACCTGCTTTTTCAGAGAAACATTCAGCTGTGTAGATGCCAAATTTTCTTCTTATTTTCTCAGAAGCTTTGTCTTCTTGATGATAATGATACTGGCTGCTTGTGATGAACCAAGTTGAGGTTCCTTGGAATGTTTCTCTCTTTGTGAAAGCCTTGTCAGTTTGAGACAGGATATATCCAGAAAGGGAGGAAAACTCTGATATTGTGGAATTGAAATCTCTGTTAACTTTTACTACAAGCAGCATTGGGTTAAAAGAGTTGTTCTGTCAATCTTTTGCTCTTTTCCTCCAAAGTAACTTCCGTGTTACCATCATAGCTTGGCTTGTTCAGGGGACAGAAATATTGCTAAACATTTTCTATGATTGTTTTGAGAAGTTGGTGTGGTGTGTCTGGCTGCTGATGGCCTTAAGCTCTGTACATATGAGAAAAAGACATAAAATTGATTGTTAACATGGTTTTCTTTGAAACAAGACTGGGACAAGTGCCTACTAATTGGAACAAAACCAAAAAAGACAGGAAGAGAGAATGTTATTTCATGGCCTGTCAAATATAAATTAACTTTTTCATTTTGTTGGGGCAAGTCACTCCTTATGGATTATTAATGTAGGTTGCAGTTGTAAGCACTTAATCGGCCACACGTAGGTGAGGGATGTGGAGAATTCATACACAGTAATAGAGCACTACCTAACTCCCACTTCTCTGGTTTCTCTCTTAGACCAGTTTTGATTGTGTTTGGGTTTTTGCATTTTACCAAATAAGTTGTTTTTAGAGAGAGCTTGGGCTCTCGTTTCAAACAACTTCCTAGAGATCGCTTGATCATGCACCTTTAACCATGTTTTCAGAATTGATTCTGTTTCAAACAGATATTTGCAAGGTCAGTTCCTAAGTAGGAAATACCTCTTTATTACCCTTTGCTTTATGGTTAGATTGAATATGCAGTGAAAATAAAAGACAAAAGAATAAATAATTGAGGTGCATTTAAAACTTTGTTTCCAGGATTTCACTGACATTGGACTGGATTGCTCTTTCCTGTCTGTGTCAAAGACTACAAGAATTGGGACCAGTTTTACCATTGAAGCATTCTCTTCTCCAGGCTAGGCTGGATGGGAGCTTTAAGGCTTTAATTAGAAGAATCCAATCAAAACCAAAAACCCTAACCAAAAAAATACCCCAGCCTTTGTGCAAATTAATGTTACATTTGATGAGTGATACCAAAAAGAAACAGGCAGGGGACAACAAGCTAAGGTCTAGAGTTAAAGTTGTGTTTCTATGCCTGTTTGGGGTTTTTTTGTGGTAATGATGGTTGGTTTATGTTGGTAACAATAAATGTAAGCCATGAGAAGCCCTTTATTCATTGCAGACAGAAAGCTTGTATAAGCAGTCTGATGTTTTTGAGACTAAATGAGATTCTCAAGAGAAGATTAATTTGAAGAAAATCAGTTTGATAATCTAGTTACAAATAGAGAAGAACAAACGGCTTGAAATTTCAGGTAGCTTTTGAAAAATAACTTACATTCAGGAGGCTCAGAAATTCAAGACAACTGAATCTTCAAAACCAGTAATTCAAATTCCTATAAAGATGGAAACAGTGTAGAGGATATCTGTGTGATCTTATCTGCTCATACCAGGCTTTTAATGTAGTTGTGCTTGGTATTTGCATCTCTTGCTTCAGCTCCCACACAGTGGTTGATGAAAACTGAATTCCAGGACAAGATTAAAAGATTTTATCTTTTTAAAATGCTTTGTGGCTTGCCAGTTTTATTCTTTGTTCTAGGATTGATTTACTTTCAGCAAAAGTCAGCCTTGAGTTATTGAAATACCTGTTTTCTCTCCTTTTCTAGCAGTTGCATATGCTTTATAGTAACTGTGTTTGGATGCCTTTTGGGCTTATGGTACTGCTGTTAGCCTCCTCTTGAAAGATGATAAGAACAGGCAAAAAGTTTCCTTCTTTCTAAGTAGATACTGAACTTCCTGGATAAGAGGCTCCTTATGAAAAGGCACTGTTATATTTTGGCCCTTGGGTAGTATTTTCTCTGGTGAGCTTTACCTCACTCTTCGTCTGTATAAATGAATGTTACTATGTTCTCTCTGGAATGGCATTAAATGTGCATATGAAGGTTGCGAGCATCCTTCACTAGGCTACACTTGCACAGAAGCAATCCTGATGAAACAACCTTCAGGGAACAGCAAGGAAACTGTGACTAACTACTAAGCACTACCACAGGGACCAGACACCACAAACTGGAGATGCTGTTCAGAGTTTCTTAGCAATAGTGTCCTTCTCTTGCAGAATTTTAATGCAGAAAGGGAGTCTCCTTTTAGCTTGTTAATAAACTATGAATTATTTTTGTTACATATCAGAGATAACTCCAGTGTAGGAGCTGTGAATCTTACTGTACACAGGGGAGGATAGAATGGAAAATAAAACATTACTTGTCTTTAATCTCTGTGTTTTAAAGCATGAAGCTTTGTGTCTCAAGTATTCTTTGTTAGGTGGGTCTTGTAAGAGTCCTGTAGTACAGCAGTTAAGAGGAAGTATGTTTTTGTGCTTTAGCTGCAGAGGTCATATGTTTCAAGATGCAATTTAAGTTTATGTTAATTCTTCAGAAAATCACCTCAGGATTATTTGGTTATGAGAGAAGATCTAAAGAGAATGACTGCTTAGAGGGGAAGGAGCTGGTGATTGTGTCATTCACCCGACTGCCACTTCCATGGGAGTAATCTCTTCTAAACCTGTACATCTTGTCTGCAGCAGCATGGAAATTATTTGCAGAGTGTACAGGTAGATCACCCCTTAAGAAACAGGAACGTGTTGTGGGAATGTCAGTTTTTGGAAAATTGTTTCCTCACACAAAGGTTGGCTTATATATTAGGTGTTATTTCTGTCTGTCCTTAGAGCAGTTGAGATGATTGAGATTAATGTATCTATAATCAATAATCCCACAGGCACTTTTGGCTTTCTTTTGGACATACCCTTTTTAAAAGGGTAAAAGGAAGGGCCTTGGGAATTACTGACCAGTCAGCCTCACCTCTGTGCCCAGCAAGATCATGGAACAGATCCTACTGGTAGCTATTTCAAATCATAAGGAAGCCATGGAGATGCCTAGAGAGAGCCAGCAGCACTTTGCCAAGGGCAAATTGTGCCTGACTAATCTCACAGCCTTCTGTGTTGGAGTGACTGCATCAGTGGACAAGGGAAGAGCTACAGATACCTCCCTAGACTTCTGTAAAGCCTTTAACATGGTCCCGCACAGCATTCTTGTTGCTGAATTGAATAGAGAAGGATCTGATGAATGTACTGTTTGATGGATAAGACATTGGCTGGCTGGCCATGTCCAAAGAGTTCAGCATCCATGTGAAAACTAGTAACAGCTGGTGTCTCTTAGGGATCTCTACTGGGACAAATACATTTTGATACCTTAATCAATGGCATAAAAGAATTGAGCAGAACCTCAGCAAGTTTGTGGATGACACCATGCTGAGTGGTGCAGTTGATAGGCTTGATGAAGGGGTTGCCATCCATCACTAGATGGCATTGAGCGGACCCACATGAACCTCATGGCTTTTACAGGGCAAGGTCCTGCCCCCTGGCACAGTGCAATTCCCCATTTCCATAGAGACTGGTGGATGAATTGACTGAATGCAGTCCTGTGAAGAAAGATTTTGGGTGTACTTGTGGATGAACATTCACATGAGCCAGCAGTGTGTATTTACAGCTCACGACCATGTCCTCAGCTTTCTAAAGAGAAGCATGGCCAGCAGGTCGAGAGAGGTGATTCTGCTCCTTCTACTGCACTCAACTGTTGAGACCCCCATCTACAGTACTGCATCCAGCTCTGGGGTCTTTGTGGTTTTAGGGTAGATTTAGGAATATAAGGAAGAAAGTTTTAACAATGAGGTTGGAGAAACACTGGATCTGGTTGCCCTCATGTGGATATTGTGGAGAAGTTGTAGAAGTTCCATCACAGAAAGTATTAAAGGTGAGATTGAACAGTGTTTTGCACAACCTGATCTAATGATAGGTAGACTAGATGGTATTTAAAGGTTCCTTAAAATCCAAGTGGTTCTATGATTCTCTGAAATTAGGTTGTACCCTATTGAATGAGCAGTGAATTTTCCCAGAGGACTTGAACAGTCATCTGATGCGGGTTTTTTGGTTGCAAAGTTCTTCAATGATCTCCTGGTCCTGATTTATTGTCAATTTTCCATGTTTGACACTTGCATGAGACAGCCAGAAACAGTGTGATTTTTATGAACTCAGTTCATCAGAAATAGGAGGATATAAAGGTAACAGAGTGGGAATGGTCTAAATAGCTTATATGATACAAATAGTGTTTTTACCTTACTTGTTTAGGTAGTTCATTTTCTCCGATTGTGACTTACTACTAGGAACCAGACTTAACACCCTGCTAACATTTTGTTGATGCTTGGCTGTGTAGTCTCTTCAGTCACAGTTCACATCTTGACATTTTGAGTGTTAAGAGCACCAGTAAAATACTGGTACTGTGTTTATGGGTGTAGTAGTATTTCTGCATTAAGCTGATTTCCTGAAGGTTTATTCATGCTGTAAATATGTTCACTGGATAATTTCTTGCTGAACAGCTCCTTGAATAAACAGGAAAAACTGATCCCCAGAGCAAAGCAAATAGCTGTCAATAAGCCTACGGAAAACATTCCTTCCTTTTGTATGTGCACTGTAAAGATATGAAAACACAAATTTTAGAATACTTCATGGTTATTGAGTCTTTGGTTATTCAGTGATGCCGCATTGTTAGTTGAGGAAAAAATCTTCCAATGTTGTACTTGATACATGACTTGAGCTGCGAAACTGTAGGGTATGTGGGGAATCATGTTGCTGATGAGTTGAATCCTTCAGACACTTTATAGTGCGGAAGTGACTCACGTTTTTTAGCAGGTATGTGCTTAGCTTAAAAATATGCAAGTCTTTTCAGAATTTGGACCTTGCAAGGTGAACTTAGGTGGCTGCCAAAGCAGTGGCCTCTTTCCTTGTCCCAGACTGCTGTGGAGGGGATGAAACCGTATGGTTGACTCTGTGGGTTACCAGTCCATCTGAAGTGTAGTTGTTCTCATTCATCACTAAAAAACATGTAGCTGCTAATGTTAGTGCAGAAAGCAGAAGGCAACAGCTAGGCCACGGTACTTTGTCGTATGAGGTGAGGGGGCCATTATTATAAGCTTGTTTGCAAGCACAGTGTTAAAATATTTGACAATATGTTCCCATCTCCATTAGGTAGGTTTACTGGCTATCTCTTATGTGACAGTCTGGACATATAGCAATGTTAGGGTCTGGGGTCTTCTTGCTCTGCATTGATTAATTGTTTCTTACCAAGTGGCTGCCATGTGGTCATCTTCACACCATCTTAGGCTGGTTTTGGTGGGAATTTCTGTTGGTTTTATAGTCCCTGTTGAAATATGGTTCTTACAGTTCATAAACCACAATCTATGGGCTGTCTACTCTAGCTATTTATTTTAAAGTAATATTTAAGTTGCTAGGTTTGTCTGTCCTATTATTGATGTTCAGATTGTTAGCTCCAGGTTTCACAATAATACCCCTTTGACTTACACAGCATAGCCTTATAGTTCAGGTAAAGTTCAGCTTGCATCCTAACAATTCAAGTTACTGTTGTCTACCTTCAAATAATATAAACTTTTCAACACAAAGGTAAAGAGCTTATAGGTGGGGTTATATTCAGATGGCTGCTGTGAAGGCCATTTTGTGAACAGTTCCTGGAGTAAGCTGTCCAGTTTGTACCTGTAAATTTAAATAAGATGTTCCTTGAAGCAGAAGTATGTAGTCTTGTAGAGACACAGCAGAAACCTCGGGTAATAAGATCTTTATTCAGTACTGATTTATAGATGAGCTCTGTTTATGAAACTGAGGCCTGCCTCATATTTGGGCTTTTTGCTATATTAAAGTAAGTGTGTCTGTTCCTTTTTTAAGCTCTGGTATTGTTAAAATATGTCAGACTTCAAGGTTTTAAAATACAAAGTCTTCCTTTTGGGTTCCTCTCCTTTTCTCCTAAAATGTCTTGAGAGGTGTCATTCAGTCAGAAGTTTGACTGGAAGATACAGTTAGCTTATATGAACATAACATAAGCCCAGATTTCATTTTGAACTCTCAGTTGTTTCATTTTTATCCCATTTCTTGCAGGTTAGTAAGCACGCTGTGTGCTTCTCTGATAGCTGCAGAAAAAGGAAAAGCTGAGGGAGCTTTCCTTGCAGCGTGTACCATGCTTCCTGATGCTTACTGTATATAAGTTCTCACTGGGTATGTGGAATTGTGGACAGCATTCCTTGGCTGAGCATTGCGGTGGGGAAAAGGGGCTGGCAGGTTTACCAGTCAGGCTGACTGGGTGTGGAAGGGAACACCAGAACTCAGAAAACACCAGCAAACCTATGCTGTTTGCAGTTTGACAAGAGCTAGGATTTCTTGACAAGTAGGGGAAGCAGGAGGAAAAGGAGGTGAGAAGTTCAGGAGGCATTTTACCTTTTTTTTCTTCTCTAGTGACTTTAGGCTGCTTCCTGGCTAGAATGTGTTCCAGAGTTTTATCTCAGCATCTTAGATAGGTGTACTCCATTTAAGCTCAGGAATTGCTTAAAATTATCAATGGAGTGCCCCATACCATGCAACTGAAAAATACTGGCTCTTCCTAGTGTGTAATACATTCTTCCAAAAAACCTAAGTTAAAGTGGATGCAAATCTATAGGAAACCAGTGGAATTTCAATTTGTTGGAGTTCATAAAAAAAGGAGTGGAAGAAAGAAGAATGGCAATCCTGGCATACATTGTATGCAGCTAGCATACAATGTAACATGTTTCTTCTTTGTGGTCAGATTTGCAAACACGGGGAAAAAAGTTAAAAAGCATTATAATGTAGTCAATTTGCAGCCTTGCTCTTACTTGACCAGCCTGAGTAGCTGTATCTTTTGTTGAGCTCACCTCTAACTTTCTGTTGTAACAGCAAAGTATTCTGTTTACCCATTAAGTAACTTCTTCATTGCAGTTTGAAAGGCTCTTGAATTAGAAGGGGCATCTAAAAATCTAAATAATGTGTTGCAGGTAGAGGGACATTGTTGACTAGCACATGATAATAATCTGCAGTTGTGGTTTGCATTGTTTTGTTGGAACTTGAGGCTCCTAGATCACAGATAATTTAACCTCCCTTCCTTGTATATTTTCAAGTAGACTAGCCATCCATGGCTGTATCTCACCGGAGTATATATATATACACTCCGTTCAACTCACAGGTTTTTTAAAGGGAGCAGTTAATTAAGAGTCTAAACTTGATCCAATTCAGACTTTGTTTCCGTGCATTTCCTACTTTGCAAACTCTAGTCTGCAAATCAAACACTTAGCCCAGAACTTACCTGATTCATGCAAGTTAGTAAAACTCAACAGCTTCACTCTAGATAAAGTAGGTTTAATAGTACAGGTGTCATGCACAAATGATTTCCTAATGAGACTGGTGCTGGAGAGGGCAGTCAGTGAATATATTAATCAGTATCATTCATTTAAGCAATGAGATATTTCCATTAGCTCTGAAATTACTGAATTAAAAGGTTTGAATTCACACCTCTTTCCCTTGGACTAGCATTGTGTGTGTTTGGATGGTTTAAATTGGCAAGCATGAAACAGGCCATTCAAACATGATACTGATTCTCTTTTTATTACAATGCACAAGTTAGACAGAACCCATGAAATAAGACTCTTTTTGCTCTTCAGTTTTAATGTGTGGGTTTAGAAGAAAAACAATCCCTTTCCTGTGGTAGCTGGGGAGCGCAGAACTCCTTGTTTCTTGCCTGTTCCAAAAGAACTGATGTTTCTCCTGGAGTGCAACTTGTAATACTAAGCTGGGTATCTCACTTTATTTGAAGAAGGGTGTGCAAAAGCATATAACTGTGATATATATGTATATATATATATATATATATATACACACACACATATATATATATAGTGCATCAATTGAAGGGCATTGCTCTCTACCCTGACTGATACCGCTAATGGTGAAGGGATGTCTTATCTGATGTTTCATGGATGCCTGTTGTCTGTTGGTGGTGTCTCAGCGTAAATTGAGGCTACTGTTTTGTCACCTAGGTATTAGCAGCTGTGAGTCTGAGAAAACAACTGTTATAAGTGCCCTGTTAGTTGCACAGCATGGAGATTGTTTTGGATTGTGGGAGACAATGGAGATCGTTTTGGATTGTGGGAGAGAGGATGGGATGTTGCTTGAGAAAATGATGGGCATTAGACCTCATAGTTGCATCTCCTGAACACAGTAGCAAGGAAGTGTGTTTGGAAGGTGCTGTGGGCAGTGGCCCTCATGCCACATTCTGTCCTTTACGTAGGAGTCTTTATGGCATTTTCTCCACTCTCAGTCAGCTTCGCAGAGATAATTCTTCAGTCAGAATTAAAAAGTTGATTGTAGTAGCCCTAGGATCTGCTAGCCCTGGAGTGCAATTAGTCTTGAGTTGGTCTGAAATGCCCTGTAAATTTGGGGATATGAAGGTAGTTTAACTGAGTTGGTACCTACTCCCTGCAGTTAGTGCAATGCAAATTGGCTTTTGTTCCTTTCTGTTCCTTTCTGTCCTCTGGCATCTTTAACGGTTAAACAACAATTGAAAAGTCTTTGACGAAGACTAGATAGCTGCTGAGGTCATCTTTTGAGATTCTGACTCTGATCTTCCTTGCAGGTGGGTGAAAGGTGATTAATCTGTCAGAAAGAAAATGCTGTAAAAACACAATAACTCAGTTACTAAAAACTGCTTTTATATTTTATGTGTATATATATAAAAAATATTTTAAAGATCAGGAAAGTCCTACAGGATTTCCTGACTATGTAACTCAACATTATAGTTTGCATTGTTGTGAAGTAGAGCCTTTAGCTGGTAGTCCTCTGTGTCCGTGTCTTCAGATCTGTTACTTCTGGTGGCCCCATTCAAGGGACTGCATTATCAGTGCTGTCTTTGAAGTAAATCCTTTTCCAAAGGCAGCTTTTGGTGAGGCTGTTGGTGAGGTCAGCCAGCTCACTGGTGCAAAACAGCCAGGATGTCAGTAAAGCCTTCACTTCTCGCAGTTAGGGATTGTGTCTTATATCTTGCTATTTTACTGTAGGGTATTAGGTGACTGAAAATGAAACAAATATGTCATAAAGGCCATGAATGATCCTGTTAAGGGAAAAAAAAAGAATTGAAAGGACGACATTGCCATATTCTCTGCTAACTGCATTTGGTTGTCTGTGCAACAGTTGAGTATGACTGAAACATGAAGATAAAACCCAAGCTAGATTTTTTTTCCTGGTAATGTGGATATTGTTAGAATTGAAGCTATGGCATCATGAAAAGTGATGAGCTGCCCAGGTGTCTTTTGTTGCATTTACTAACTGGAAGCCTTGGTATTGGAGCTGTGTTGCTACTGCTGGTATCGGTTGTTATAGTTAGAAAAAAGTCAGCTTATCATTGTGACTGTGTATGTGATCACTGTTACTGAAAAGCCTATCTGTAAAGCATATAATGTAGCCTGTAATGCAAGGTCCACATTTATGAGTTTTAATTTGTTCGGGAATACGTCTTAGGTGATGTTAGGGTTAGAGGTATGCTCTGCACCACCTCTGGAAATTCCTTTCATCATCCAGATGCCTGAAACAAGTTTATATGTATTAGTTATAATTTAGCAGAACTTAACTATTTTCATTTGTTACCTATTTTCTTATCTTAGACTAATTCAAGAGGTTGTATTTTACTTCAATTCTGCCTCTGGTTAATGGGCAGAAAGATATCAAGCCTTTTCTTTAGCACTGTGTTCTCCTGGGTCTTATAGCTTGCTTTTGAGCTTGAATTGATTCCAATTTCAAGAAAACCTGTGGAGTGTTTGTAGTGAAACACTTGTGGCTTGTGTAAGTCTAAATCAAGTGGGAAGGGGGCACTGCATATTTTGAACAGTGTAAAACTGGTTCTCTTTTTCCTTTTTCACCTTGAAACTTCAACTGTATAGTGATTTCTTCTTTGCCTTCCCTTCCTACAAAAAATACATAGTATGATCATGCTCTACTGTGTTCAAGCCAGTACAATGACTCCTATGGCAAAATAGTATTTTTTCTGAAGTGATAAGACAGAAAGAAGATTTGTAAACTATTTTCATATATTCCTTGGACAGAAGTCTCAGGACTGGGGTAAGCCTTTGTAGGGGCGTACTGTTCCTTTTATTCCTAGGCATAAAGTAACTTGCATAGAGACATGAAGCAGGCAGAAATTTCATCACAAGAAAACTGGACATAATTAAAACTTTGACCTTGAAATGTTCCTCTTTTATTCTTAATGTATTGCTGCAATGAGACTGCTGGTTAGTAGTTACCCAGGGTGCGGAAAATGTTCTGTAGTACAATAATACATTTGAATTGTGTAACTTCTCCTTATTTGTATATGTGCATATGTACTTCACTGCATTTGTTTATTTTGGATTGATGAACAAGCTGTAATTTTATTCTGCTTAAATGTCTTTAAAAAATACATGTGAAGACATTGGCACACTTGTAAAATGTCTCTGATGCTTATTCTGTTATCAGTCGTAGTTGTTTGGCAACTAAATCTTGGAGAAAAGAAAGTTTGCTAAATTTATCTTTATTTTTAGTGTTCACAGAAATTGGGTTATCATTTTAATTTTTTTTTCTGCCTTTCCCCCTTCTTTTCCAGGTAGTATTGGTACATCGTTTCAATGCCACTCAATCCATCAAGATCACATTTGTACTGATGACAGTGACAAGGTGAGATTTACATGAATGCTTCATTCACAAGGTGCATATGCATTGCTGGGTTTTTATATATTGCTTTTACTACACAAAGATGTATTGTTTTGTAGATATAGCAGTCAGTTTTTAGTTACTTTTTGAACTGTCTCTTGCTTAATAAGATACATATTATTCTCCAGACAATCTTTTAGACAGTTAATGAGAAATTTTCCTTTAGTATTGTATTTTTATTTTTTCTTGTATTCCTTTGCTGTTTTAAACATTTGTGATTTGCCATATTGACACCTTCAGTTAATAAACAACAGCAATGGTTTTTCCAATTTCTAGATAAGGTAGTATGTCTTGTTTCTCCTGACTTCAGAGATTAGAGCCTAACTAAGTGTTCAAAGCCTCTTTTTTTTTTTCCACAGTAGCTGTATTTTCCTGGTTTGGAATTGGGAATTGAAGCTTTTACAGATTGGAACTTTCTGTGTGGTGCAACCTTAAAATAGCAACCTGTCTAGTCGTGTGCATGAGTTTTCCTAACTTTTTTTGCACATTTGCAGATTAGCTTGCTTGGGGTCAGTAGAATACTGGATATTAAATGTTCAATGATACTTGGATCACTACTGTAATTGTGGCACACAGACGGGAATAGTTTTGACATTGAACTGTTTGTGAGACTGACTGGCTGTTGATGGTTTTACCTTAAGCTTTATTGTCCATAAATAATGCAAATTGATTAACTTTTGTTCAACATGTAATGTGTCTTACATTGTATTCAAGTATGACACTTCATAGTAAACTAACTTTTTGGCCTGACATGCCTGGAAAGGGGCATGTATTGGTCAAATTCTATAAAATTTTTCTTGGGAAGTGAAATGCAACCTGCATGGCACTGCCTTAATAAGTGCACTAATCGTTCTGTTTTGAAATTCTGGAGTAAGTTAATTTTATAGTTGTTTCACCTTATCCTAGAGCTAGACTTGTTTTCAGAAAAACTTTCTTTTACTGATCTACTGCCTTATTATCTTTTTTTCCTCTCTCACTCTCTTTCATCCAGTTTTGTGGGGATTTTTTGTTCGTTTGTTTGTGTTTTTTGGTTGTTGTTGGGTTTCTTTGTTGTTGTTTTGGGGGGTTTTCTTTGTTTGGTTTGGGTTTTTTGTGTGTGTGTGTATTTGTTTTCCTGTTGGGTTTTTTTTTTTTTTTTTGGAGGGGTTGGGTTTTTTTGGTGCGGTTTGTTTTTTTAGTTTAATTTTATTTTAGGTACCACCCTAGATTTGGTTACTGGTTCGACCTACAGATACTGATCAAACATGCTATCCAGAACATGGCCAACATTATTTTAAGCTTCCACTTGATTATTTGGTTGTCTGTATTCAACAGTATTCACTGCTTTGTTTTTTGGGCCTGTACACTTTGCACTGGAGGATTCTTGGGTGAGGAGTGGGTGGGGGAAATTTCATTTCAGAGCCATCCTATTGCACCAACATAACCATTCTTCCTTTTGTGTGCCATTATATGGAAAATCATTTCTTGCGTTACACTGATTGTCTTCCCTTAGTTTTATTTCATATCACGGCAATTAAAACTGGTTTAAATCTTGTTGGAAAATCTCTTTGTTGGGTGCTTCACTGGTTTGGGGGTAGGGGAGTAGCAAGGGGTGTGGCAGGTTACCTGGTATAAATTTCAGAAGAGCAGTTGTTTGGCACACCACTTGCCTCCATATTAGTAGAGGAACTGGGCCAAATGTTGTTTTTTTGCCTATTTAGAGATGGTGGAAGGAAACAATCTTTCTCACTGGGGTTGATTCTGCACCGAGAAAGAGCTTCCAACTGTAAAGTTTAGTGAAGTAGATCTAGTATAAAAAGCAGAAAGAATATGGGTTTGGGTTTATTTAAAAGACATGTTTTTCCCTCAGGGTCAGTTTTATTTGGTAAGGGTTTTGATTTTTCTGTAAGAATACATGAAGCTGTTTGACTTCAATTTTATAACAAAGTCTAGTTGATACCTTGATAAAAATAACCACTCATTTGGAAAAACAATGAACAGTCCCCTTGTCCAGGTCCCTGTGGATGGCATCCTATCCTTCAGGAGTGTCAACCACATCACTCAGCTTGGCGTCATCTGCAGATTTGATGAGGATGCACTCGATCCCTTCACCTGTGTCACTAATGAAGATACTGAGTAACACTGGTCCCAGTACAGACCCCTGTGGCACACCACTTGTCACTGATGTCCATTGGGACTCTTAGCTTTTGGCCACTACCCTCTGGATGCCCACTGACTGGGGTTTTTTTATTTTTTTGTCAAAGGGTTTTTGTATATGGATATACTTTTTTAAAATCATAAGTAATGCTTCCTAAAAGTAGCTTCCTACAATACTAGGGTACAATTGCAATCCCCTATCATTCCTTGCTTGTATTCACATATGCCTACATTCTTGTGTCAGTTTCCGTCACAGTTTCCACTGTGAGTTACTTTGAAAATCAAATTCTGACCTATTCTGCCCTTACTGAGAGATACCACCTGGTGGTTTTTTTGTATGAATTACCATTTAAAGAAAAAATGCAGGATTTAATTGATTTGTCTACGAATTTATTAACTGTTGGGCATTTTTGTATTTATTCTAGAAACTCTATGAAAAGCATGCATTTAAAATAGTTCGACATATCTTTGATTAGTCAATAGGCATACTTCAGCAAAATAATTTACTGCTCTTTGCCTGATCATGTGTAACCAGTTTTTGCACTTTAGAAGAAATGTAGAGGTTAATATTTGACTGGCAATCTGCATATATTTTACAGTAGTTTCTCCACAAGACCAATCGTCATTTTCTGGGCAACGGCATGAGAAAAGTTCTACACCACACATGCTAAAGGAATGTTGCAATCTTAATGAAAACAATTCCCAGGCTTCCACCCCAATTACTTGATTTTGTTGACTTGGCACATGAGAATCTTGAATTCATGTTGAGTGACATCAGCAGGAAACCAAAGTCTTAAGATTTTTCATGTGTGGACTCATTGCATTAAGAGGGACGTATCATTGTTGAGAGCATTACTGGTAGTGCTAAGAACTTGTTTAATTTTATAGCACCAAAAGCAGTCCTTCTTGTCTTACAAAGAAATCTAATATAGCATAGGTATGGAATACATTTCCCATTTTACTTGCTGTAGCAAAGTGATTAGAATTGAGATTTATGTTAAAGTAATCGCTGCTTTGGAAGTGGGAGCTTTTAAACCTCAGTGCATGAGTCAGGGCGCCCTTTTCTCTTGTTTGTAATTGCTTTCATTTTTGTTTAGAAGTATAAATATTAAATAAAATAACTGAATAAATTTCTTTATAGAGCACAGCATTTAGGGAAAGGCACCTGTAAGAAGGAACTGGTATTGCTTGGTATATTACTTTAATGCTCAAGCAGTGGACTCCTATTAGTGTTAGAGATAAATGCAAGTATATCATCCTGCAGAGCCTTTCAATCATACCAAATTTATTTAGATTTAAAAATACTTTTTTGTCCCTTGGGTGGCTGTTTCACCAGTGGTGTGCTTCCATTAAAGAATGCTAATTCATCTTGAAAAGAAAGTCCAAAGATGCAACCCTTAATTACTGTTGTGACATCTCTTTTCAGAGGTCTCATCAAGTTGTCTGTTCTGTGCAGTTAAAAACTAAATTGACCATCCAGTAGTAATGAAAAAAATAAATCACTATGGGGCAATCCAGTGGAATTTTTTTCACTACTACCAAAGGGTTGGTAATTATACTTTGCTTTTCTCCTTTTTAGCTTATTTTAATTTATTTTACTTTCATAGTATGTAAAGGATTTATTTTTGCTTTTTGGTTCTTATGACTGAAATACATAGCTACATAATTTATTTTACTATTTCTAACTTTTAAATTTCCCAGCTATAGTTAGTACATCTTCCACACACGTTTTGTGTCACCTGCCTTAGGTGACCCTGCCTTGACAGGGAGGTTGGATGGGATGATCTCCAGAGGTCCCTTCCAACCTGAACAGTTCCGTGCTTCTGTGAATTAACTCTGATTTGCCTGTTAATGGACATCATCATGGATATCAGGTATTCGGTCTGTAATACAGAGGCCTGTCAACTCATTAAAAAGATATTTTCACAAGAAGGGAAGTATTTGTAAATTCTAATCCTGAAGTAAAAATAATCATCTTTGTGTTCCACTTTGGATGGTGCAGTGTCTGGTAGCATAAGCCTACGAAATTCACACATAGCTGAACAAAAAATGATTCACGAATTCAGACATTTGAAGGACCCGTCACATTTATTTATAAGTGATGTCTAATATAGGACTATATTCACCTCTTGTGGGGAATGTGTGAGGGACAGTACATAGAAAAACAGGAGTATTAGGAAGAATTTCTTTTGCCCCCTCCAATTTCAAAAATAGAAAAAAAATCTTCCTGTCAGTTAGGACAGGTCAGATTCATTCCTCATGGTATGTACTGTTGTCACATCCCCACGCCCTCAGACTCTTAGTCCCAGTTCATTCTGTCTATGTTTACTGAGCAGCTTTATGCCTTTTTCATTTCACCTCTGGCAGCTGTAAGGATGTAATTTACCAATTTTCAACCACTTTCAGACCTACTGAATCATCTTTAGAATATTAATTCTTTATATGTGCAGTAGATGGTTTTTTTTCCTGGATCAGAGTTGGGGGAAACTTTAATTAGGCTGAGGTAGAGAGTGCAGGGAGGTTTGAAAGGTGAAAAATAAGGCGGTAATATCTTACTGAAGGGGATTAGCTCGAGTGCATCAGTTGTATGAGGCTCCATTTGCTCCCTGTGCTGATCACTGCTGCATCTCAGAGCTCGGCCCCCCGTGGCACTGTCAGCAGAAGGCTGATCCTGTTTCTCCAGTGACTCCGAAAGGAGGTTAGAGCCAGGTGTGGTTCGGTCTCCTCAATCGACAGAACAAGAGGACGTGGCCTCAAGCTGCGCCAGCGAAGGTTCGGGTTGGACATCAGGCAGGATTTCTTCAGCGGGTGGTTAGACACTGGAACGGGCTGCCCAGGGACGCGGTGGAGTCGCCGTCGCTCAAGGTGTTTAAGGAAAGACTGAACGTGACACCCGGTGCCACGGTCTGCTTGACGAGGTGGAGACCGGTCCCAGGTTGGCCTCGGTGATCTCGGAGGTGTTTCCCGACGCAGTCAGCTGCGTGATCCTGTGAAACCGAAACTAAACAGAGGCCGACGAGGCCAGGCCGGGCGGGGGCCGCGCCGTCACCGCGCCGCGCAGGCGCGCTGGGGGTTCGGCCGCCGCGGGCGCAGACAAAGGACGCCCCGCGCCGGCCGTGGTGTGACGTCACCGGTCCGCGGGGAGTGACGTCACCGGCCCGCGGGTGGGGGCCGCGCTCCCGGAAGCGCTCGCGGAAGGGTCAGGCCCGGCCCGGGGCGGCCGCGGCGGCCCCGAGGTCGAGGCGGGGCAGCCCCGCGGGAGCCGCGGCGGGGCCGCAGGGCCGCAGGTACCGGCGCGGGGAGCGGCGGCTTGCGCGGGGAGCAGGGCCTCGCCGGCGCCGCCTGGTGCCCGCGGCTCGTCAGCCGGGGAGGGGAAGGGGAGATCTCCCGTCGGGCCCGGCGGCGCCGGGACGCCGTCCGCACAGGTAGTGGGTGGAGGAGGCCCAGTGGCCTGGGCCGACGGCGAGCCCGAGCTTCTTCCACGTGGGGCGGCCCGCGAGGTGCACGAGAGCTAGGGAAGGGGTGTAATTGTCTGATCTTGTTAAAGTTGCTTTATCTGCCTTGACAAAAGGTAGAACTGGAACCTAAAAATTAACAGACTTTCCGGAACTGCAGTGCTGTGTGCTGTCCTCAGACAGGCAGGTTCAATGTGCAAGGCGGTGGCAAGTGTTTCTGAAGCACTGAAGGTCCTACCATCCGTATAGTAAAATGATGTCTCTAGGTATCTCTAATCTTCTTATATTAGTCAAAAGGACAGCTGTTTAAGTAAACACTGATGTTAGCAAGCATACATGTTAGGGCATTCAGTGTTTTTCAGTACACATGAGTTAATTCCTATTCATAAATGACACAAAGGGGATTTCTTTTTTTTATGCTTAAACCGTAAAGTTGCATCTTGTTTCCTTAAGAAGTGTGTTTTTAAACTGACTGTGCATTGAGATGTTAACTGAGGACATCAGTTTCAAGTTGTAACAGTTCAGAGCAAGTAGCTTAGTTATTACTTACACAGAAGTTCATTGAACTTGAAGTCATGACAATGTTTATGAATGTATCGCATTTGCATTTTGAAACAGATTTTTAGAGGTAGTATTAGAAGCAGATGTGTATTTCCTGATAAGTTCTTCACATGTACAGTGGGGCAGCTGGAATGGTAAGATGAACAGGATTATTAGAAGTCTGCGTTATTCAGGTTCTGAATACAATTGCATTACAATTGATTTGGTGTGGCTGATGATACTCTTGTTCTTAAATGTCATTCACTGAAGCAACTGCTTTGGTTGTATTTGCCAAATTTATGATATTTATCCACATCCCGGGGATCTTGCTATCTGCGGACCCAACAGACTCCTTAACTGCTTTGCAGCATCGTATTACATTATCTTTTGTACCTTCAAGGGGGTATTGCAGCTGTGGTAATAGAGACTCACTGTTCTGAGAGTAAAAAACCTGCATTTGGATACTAATGTGTGCAGTAAGAGAAAGGATGGTGCAGTCATTAGAGGATTAAGTACAAGATGGAAGAACAAATAGGTTCTTTATCAGATTGCATTGCTAGTGATAGTTGATAATGTTTTTGATCTTCCTTAATCACCAAATCTCTGGCAAAAAACGAAACCTATGCACACATAGAGTAACATGGGGAGAAAGTTTTCGGGGAACTGTTACTAGAGATACACTTTTGTGAAAAGTGTTAATTGTGAAAAGTGGTATGTAAATAAAAGGGTCTTCTAAAGGTCTCATGAATCTGCTTTGTGAATCGTGCTTCATTATCTCACGGACTTACAGAGCCGGTTAAACTTAATTTGATTCTCATCTGGTTCACTTCGTGGGGTTTTTTAATTAATACAGGTGTAATAAATACTAAATTAAAGGTGCATGTTGAGCAGTCCTTGCTTTGTAGTTGTAGTGGTGTATATAATTGTCTTTTCTTTTTCTGAAATACAAGGATTTGACTCAGAAACTGGTATTACTTGAATCAGTTACTGTTGTGATTTGTCAAGTTTATGTGTCAGCTTGTCTAAATGAATTTTTTGATACAGTTTATTCACTTTATAATAAGAGATAACTTTTATGATTTAAAGTGATGCTGTTGATGAAGTCAAGTTACTTCTTCAACTCTTTGCTAAGAAAGTCTTTAAGATTTGTGGCGGTTTTTAAGCAAAGTCTTACTGAAGTGTAAAAATGGTGTAGTTAGGAAGGGATGTTACTTCTTCAGACCTGCTGTTGAGCTGTAGTCTTGTACTAAGAAGTTGTAGTCTCATTGTAAGTCAAAGCTGTCATACATGTTTGTTTGTAGAAATTCCGTGGGCTGAATTGCTAGGGAATCTAATGAGAATTTGTACAGAGCAAGTCTTTGATTTGCAAAGTTCTCGGTCTTTGTACGTAGCTTTACCATCCCCACCTGCTCTTGCCCCAGAAGGATTTGAAAGGCAGATATAAGGGTAGAGGAAAGATGTGGAACTTCTTTTTTCCTATTTTCAGTCAGAAAGTTGTTTTGACTGTGGAGGATTGATTGTTGAAACTTGTGGAAGATACAGGCTTGACTTAGTCAGTTCATACAGAAATAGAACTTGTGGCTTCTTTCCCTATATAAGAATTTATATCAAGTTAAATAATCTAATACAGAATATTTAAATGCTGCTATGGGCGGAACTTGACTACGTTTATGATTTAACTGGATGGTTTTCATTTTTTTTACTCTTTATCTTCTCCTGGGAGCGGGTAGGTTCCTCTTTTACTACACTCTTTAAAGATAAGGAAACTTGTTCTGCTTTTTGGTGCCCTCTGCTGATGTCTGTTTGTCAGAACATCGAAAACTGGTGCTGTGTTTGGTCTTTACTATCACTAACTGCTAACAATAGCAGCTTTTTAAGAGCAGTGGGAAGCGGAAAGAGGGAAAGGAAGCTCTTTTACACCTTAAGTATTTTGCTGTTTGCCTTCCAACCAGTTTGTCTGGATTGCACTGGAACTATACCTCACCTGGTAGAAGAGGAGGTAAGCAGCGTATATCTGACTTGCCTTCTGTTGGCATTGTAGCAGTAAAAAGACTGATTCCGTAGCTTTTCTCCTCTCAGGAAAATAGTGACATTCTTTCTTTAATGACTACAGTTCCTGGTTTCAGTAAATACATTCCATGTTTGCTGTCTCAGAATTTTTTATCTCCCTGTTTATTTTCAATAACTTTGCTTTTTTTGTATTTCCCACTACTACCTCAGATACTACAAAAATTCCTAGTGCTTCATGTGAGCACCACTATGTATGGTGTGCTTTGCTTACTTTCAGTTTAAGTAGCCCTTTCATACTATCAGTCTTGCAGGTTTGTGCCTGTTGAAAAATCTGTGAACACCTCTATCCTAGAAAAACTCAGAAATTGCATTAAGTCAGCTACATTCTCTCTACAGAACCTTAGAACCTCTTAGCCTTATGGTCTGTCTTCGCCAGCTTTGCTAATTTCTGACAGAGGTGGTCAATTTTTTTTTTTTTTTGTCACACTGCAGTAACAGTAAATTGTGTGAGAAGGGATGAGAACATTCATGGCACAGTTTATGGTGCTGCTGAGCAGATGCTCTGTCTGGCAGTCTTCATGAAGGCTACAGGAGGTGGCATTCTAGACTAAAATTCAGGAGTTTTCTTATTTACGTTATTTCTTTAGATGATCTGTGTTGGGATTGTTCTTTAAAAAAGTTGGTATGTGATGAGTATTTTTGATGAGCTGCATTTTCAAAATCTAATTCTTGGAAAGAGATTTAAAGACTGTTTTATTAGTAAGTACTGAGGGAGGGCATTTTTCATCTGTCTTCTGTGTTTGTGTCTTGGGAAAACATCTGAACTGAATATAAAGCAAGATGGGAAATGAAGAGATGGGAGACATGAAAGACTAGAAAATTCATTTAAAATAGTGTTCTGAAAGGAACTTGAGGAGATGAATAAGTTTCAAGTGGATGAGTATGGCTTTGAGAAAAACATTCAGATGTGGACACAAAGGACCTGGTAATACCAGTATGCATTTGGTCATTTTGTATGTGAAGCTGTACTGAGCATAGGTTAGAGACCATATGTGATGCCTTCTTCCTCTTTATTTAATTTCCTTGCTGTATCAGAGAACAGTCAGAACACTTTTTCTCAAATTGAAATATGGAGACCTCATACAGTGTTTGTATTCTTTGGCTCTGCTTTCTGTATGTGAATGTTTACGGCTACCTGTTGTGTTGTTCAACAGTGGGCAGAGCTTGAGAATGTTTTGAAAAAGGAAACATCTCACCTAATTTCTTAAATGGTTTAAGTTCTTAATGCCCTTTTTTTTTTCTCCTTATCAAAGGGGTGAGATGAGGTTTAAGAAGTGAGTCGGCAAACTGTTATTTGAGTGTGTTTGGGGGAGTGAGGCTTGTGTTCCTTCGCATATCATCTAATGTGTATCGTGGTTTGTTTTTTATTGGCAGACCTTCCTGTGACTTGGTGTGAGGATAATCTTGTTTTCTAAAGTAAATTAAAAGATCTACACAAGTAGAAGCTGTTTCTTGAAGCTGAAAACCTTCCGTATTTTCTCATCTATTCCTTGTTTTGGTTAACTTAACAGAAAACGCCAATTCTTTCTTAGTTTTGCCATTTCAAATAATTTGTCACTTACACTGAGGAGTGAGAACAGATTTCAAATGCTGACTTGCACTTGTGCCCATTATGGACATCAGTTATAGTAGTGTGAGTAATGTTTTTTTGGTATAAGTGTTCAGATGTTCTTTTGATGCTTTGTCAACAGATACAGTCAGTATAACATTCATTCACACAAATAAAAGTTTTCAGTCTTCAGTGCTCGAGTGACAGCTTGTCCATTTATGTATGTTGTGTTTCATATATGTGTGTGCATACCTGGTGCATCTATATATGCGCAGTTTAAGACAGGGAAAAAAATCTTTAAGTGGAAAGAGTGTGATTTTGTTTTTTTTCTTTTAATGATTGTCGTAATTACCCTGTCTCAGCTGAGGTGCCTGTGTTGTTAGCTTCACATGCCTAAATGGCAAAATCATTAGTGAATACACACTGAATATGCAACTTGTCTGTAGGGAATACTTTGCTGTGAAGCAATTTTGAGCCAGATTTCTCTTCAGACCCCTTGTCCCAACAAAGCAGAAAGACCAGAATTATTTTTAAAATTGAAAACTTAATCTTTTTGAGATGTGCTTGTATCTGAACACCTTGTCTTGATTTCACCACTTTACTCTTGCCCTGGCATCATTTTAAGTATGTCAATTTCAGCACATTTTATGACACTTAAAGAAATTTCTTTACAGTAATGAATGCATTTTAATGGTATGCATGCAAAGTTTAATGTGTTTCAGCTTTGCATATAGGAAAATAAGTTTTCTTCCTGTATCTTTATTTCTGTGATTTTAGTTAAAAATTTATGTTCTGTTTACGTATGAAAGAAGAGATCAGGACTCTGTGGAGGCCCAGAGATAGCTTTTAGCACCATCACCTGAAAATTGACACTTTCTATATTGTGTGAGGTACTGATGTCAAAACACAGATATTTTATCTCAGATCTCGGTAAGCATTTTGGAGATTGACTGATAGAAAATGATTAATGGAAAATATTTTTTAAAATTCTTATTGGATACTAGTACTGTTTGTTGCAGAACTCTTTAAATTTTCAGTTTTAAGAAAGCTTGAAATGTTTACTGTCATAGTACATACTAATTGCAGGGAGCATCTGCAGAAATAGCACAATTTTTTTTCCATTTTCTATCACACATACCACTGACAAAGTTGAGTTGAAAACTGAGACCATAAGTTGGGATTTTAAGGTGAAGTTAATATTTTTCCAACGATTGGGGTTTTTTTTTAGTAGAGAGGGAGGTACAGCTGAGGTTTCTTCCCTTATTGACGTTTGGTTGGTGTTTTTATATTGAGAGTTAAGGATTCCCATTCAGAAAAAATACGATGATGTGATACAAAAATAAATACTTGTTAACGTCTTTGTGAGTTTGGAGCATTTAAGTTGCTTTGATTTATTCCTCCAAAAAATGATTGCAAAAGCTTTTCATATTTCAAAGGATTCTCGTTTGCACACAGCAAGTACTGCAAGCAGTAGCAAATACTCATAAAATTCAATTTGAAGAATTTTGAGATGGCAGTGTGCTGCCTCAGTTCTTAAACCTGCTGCAGTATTAGAAAAGGAGTGCTACAGTTGTGATATGGTATTCACTGTCCCTTTTGTATGAGCAGTAGAGCTTGAAAATAAGAAACACGGTTTCCTTCTTTTTTTAATGCTATTGAGTCCTGCAGTGCTAAATATGATGCTAATATTTTTGCATTTTCCTAATGTTTTTGTGCATTTTAAATTCATGTGCAGCAAAGTAATATTGCAGTGTTTGGAATGAGAAATTGATACCTAATAATCAAATTCTTAGGACGGTTTCAAGTACTTACTGTGTGAAACTTAAGCAGTTTAGATGTAGCAGTCTCTGAATGTTTTTTTTTTGTATATCCTAAACATCCAGTTAAGTGAGAAGTGCATTTCAGAGAAGAAACTGATACAGAGAAAGCACTGGAGATAAACGTCAATCTGACGTAGAATAAGCAACAAATTAAATATTCAAGTTTTTAATGTTTGACCATAAGTAAAAAAATTCTCTATTGGACTCTCCAGTATGTCAGTATTTCTGTAGTAGTAAGAGCCCAGAACTGCATACAGTACTCCAGATGCTATCTCCCAGGACTTTTACAAGAGTTGGCTCATTTTGGCCTTTCTTTCAGTCACCTGCTTTTTTTGAAACAGTTCTATGCTATTGCTGTGCGATTTGCTATTGCATGCCTCAGGTCTTTACAAATAAACTTTGCATGGAGGATTCATTGTCATTTCTGGTTGCTGAAGAACAAACTGGCTTTTGTGCCCATGGTCAGTAAATAATGAATTAATCCTGTTAGTCATGAGTGAATTATGGATGGCCGGAAAGATTACTGAGGGATGTTCTTGGTACAGTTGTTAGCTATAGTAACAGTGTAATTGATATATACCATCAGAGCTTTGAAAGACAAAAAAAAAGAGATGAACTTGCATATTTTTACCATGTCTGGTAATGTTGCTCTTATTTTACAAATCGTGTTCCTTTTACTAAATACTGTGGAAAGTTCTACTGTTCCATTGTGAGAAGGGCTCTTTAATCACATAAATTACTAAGAAACCTGATATATATATATAAAGCTGCTGCAGCAAATTTTGTGCCAGCAACCTGACATGGCTGTTGAACATTGGTTTCCATTTTAAGATGGAGTGGCTAGCTTTCTTACCATATAATCATATTTCAAAAGCAAGTTAAAGGAAACATTGTAGGCTTCATTTCAGAATGATGTGCCTTGCTAAGCACTCTTCTGTCTGAAGTACAAAATACTTTCTTTATAAATCCACAGAGATGTCATGAGGAGGGTGGGGGTTTTTAACTGCTTTTTAATTGTTGTTTTGCTTTTTTTTGAGATTTTGTTGTGGCTATAGGAAACAGTTTACTAACTGCTTAGTGGTTTTTGATCTCTGTTTGTAGAATTTTTATCCCAAGTACTAGTTACAGATTCATTTTCTTAATTCCTGGCAGTGTGAGAATTAAGAAAAAAAATTAAGAAAAAGTTCTGAAGCACTGAAAGAAATGGTCTTCCTTTTTGAATACTCAGATGTATCACATGTTCAGTTGAGAACTATAGACACTCACAGGGATACTTTGTGTCTCAATGGTATGTCTTGAAGTACCCCAAAGTACTATTTGAGTTGCACTTCTTTCACAGTAAAAAGGCTCAAAAAGCCTTGCGTTTAGCATTTCATGAAAATCAATTGCAGAATCACATTGGCTCATTTTGTCCTTCCTTTCATTCTCTACTTTTTTTTAAACAGTTTGGAGCTTTGTGAAGGTCTCTGCATTTCTTTGTGAATTTTTTATTAGAACAAATTCTGATTTTCCTTAGTGTTCCTTCATCAGGAAGTTGTCTGGTATGCACCCAGACAGCCACATTTCCAAGTTATGTCCTGGTCACAACTCTGGAATCAAAGCTTGGCTAGAAAGAAATGGCTCTGAATATTATTGGTAATGAGGTTTTTAGGTAAAATTTAAATCGTTCTTCAGAAACAAAAAATGAAGCATTTTTTGCATTCTAGGATTTATGTGTAGTGCCTGGAAGGATGCAGGGTGTGGACATCAATATCAAAATTTTTATTTTCTCACCATGTACCCATTTACCTTTACTCTATCACTTTGTTATACCAAGATTATGTGTATCAAGTTTGCAGTTATTACCAGAGAAACCACTGTATCTGTTCCAGGTGTTTTCTTATTCATGAAAAGATGTATAACAATTATGTGAATGGTGGTGAGTTGAAGCAAAGGCTCTGAATCCTGCTTACCCTGCAGAAGTTGAACAAGCAGTGTTATATGCTCTATTTGGAATGGCACACAGTTGGCAGGATGAGGAATATCACTCTGTTGGCCAATGTAGCTAAGCCAGCAAAATTCTTTGGGCAAATCCAATTATACTAGCAAAAGATTCTTATTTCTGATGTTTATTTTGTCAGCTGAAGTTCCTCTAAAGAGCTTTTGCCAATGAAAGATGTGTGTCATTGCAGTATGATTCTGCTGGCAAATCTTTATACATGGACAAGTTCTTTGTCCTGCAGCTCTGAGTCCAACTGGATAAGCCTTGTTTATTTTGTCTTGAAAAAAGCACATCAATTAGGCTTGGAAGTAGTCCACTTGTTCATAAAATCTGTTACTTTATTGCCACTTGTGGCACAGGGGTTTTACTTTACTGCTCATAGTTGCTTCTTAAAGTAGCTCCTTCCTGGTTTTATTTAAAGCTAGAACGTTAAGAATATATTTAAAGGAAATGTCAAACTTCATGGTTCCCAAGAGCTTTTCATCTGTCAGTTTACAAGTTAATATGATCCCACTTTTTTCATCCTGTTGTTTTTTTCCCCACTTACACAGAATGCAAGTGTGGATCCTTCAGGAGTAAGTCAGGACAATGAGCATGTGAAAGCTTTGGCTCTCGTGAAAGCTGAGAGTTACCACCGTGGGAGTCCTGAGACACCAGTGCTAATCAAATGGGGACCTGATTGGGAGTGAAGCTCAGGGGAGAGCACCGCAGGGAAGGGTGATAAAACCTATGCTTATTAACATGCGATGTTTATGTAGTGTCCTGGTTTGCACATTGGGGAGCTGGCAGATGTAGTGCAGGTGCTGTCTGGATTCCAAGATCTGCAGCTGGCCTCTGTCATGTGTACTGATGCTAAAGTTTTTGCAGGTTAGGGTGTGTGAACTATGCTGGCTTATCATGGCAAGGAGATAGAATGTCCTTTGGACTTCGTGTATCTGGATGGGAGAGACAAACTTTCCTGGTTTACCATAACAAATTCTTCTCATCCCCTACACCAACCCTTTGCATTTCTATTAAATATTCTTGTTTAGGGCACAAGGTGTAGTGCTGTTGTTTATTCCCATATTCTTGTTACTTTTTACTGTTTTCAGAAGTAGTCTTCATCTCACTCTTCCTGGATTGTAGTATCTAACAGAGTCCTTACAATTGTGTGGCATACTGTTAGTGGAAGAGTTCTGTGATCTGTAAGGGAACATGGAAGGAGAGAGCATCAGCTCATGTAAGTTGTGTCTGGTCAAGGAACTTTTCAGTACCATAAGAGGATAATAAGAAAAGGAGAAATAAATAGGAACATTCTGAGGCACAAATCTGTTGAACCAAAACGTAAGGGAGACAGATAAAAGGACCAAACCTGATCAGTCACTAACTGAAGAGGGTAAGTAGAATGTGGGAATGTTTATTTCAGTGAGATTATTTGATCGTAGACCTCATGAAATGGTATTATAAGGGAAAGGAGGAAGCCATAAACAAGATGTAGAGAGAGACACAAACCTGCCAAGCAAACAATGGAGATAAAGACAAGAAACAAAACCTGGTCTGTCACACTAACTGATGAGCTGTCAGAAAAGTGCATACAAACAAGGATTCTGTGACTGATAAGGATGCAGACCTGAGGGTCCAGGTTGTTGGGGCAGGTCAGTGAGACTGTGCTAGCTGAGGAAGTGATAGGCAAGGGAAGGGAGTTGGGAAAGGAACAAAACAGGGCCAGACAGAAAAAGGGCCAATATAGGTAAACTGTGGCCAGTCTTTACACTTGTCTGGCTGAGCCCTGTGCCTGATCCCTGCAGTCTGTCCTGTTTTATTAGATCTTTTCTTAACTACTTCTCAATGTAATTTCACTTTCTATACCATGTGTGTGCAGCGGCTAAGTGAGTCCAGCTTGAGTAGAAACTAGGCCAGCAACTGGCGTCTCACTGGAGGTGTTGGCACCAACCAGGTTTGCAGTGACAGCAGTTGAAGGGAGTGAGGCTCTTGGTTGCAGGAGCTGGGGGGGCTGTAGCTGTCTGTATCTATAGTGCTAGCTACAGGGGACTTGTGTGAGCTTATAAACTGTACCTTGTAATGCCACACCTAAGTTAAACTTCTGCCTCTGCTGCTTTCAATGGGAGAGATGCAAAAAGGCAGTAATGCTCATGAAGCCATCTGGGCTGCAATGGCTCCATCTAGTCACATAAGTAATTTCCCTTGTCTTGGTTTTAGGGTTGTGGGGCACAGCTCTTACAGAGCTTACTAGACCTAGGCCAAGGTCTTGGATTATGAATAAGCCACTGCATTTGAATGTAAGTATCTGTTCAGCCCAAGAATTTACTGTTACTGTAGGTACAATCAGACTAATAGAAGTGTTGAAATGTAATTCAAATTACAGTTGTTAGAATTCTTGGAGCAGATAGGATATGCAGAGTACTCAGTTTACTAGCCGATTAGATGCTTGTAGTTAAATTTGAAAATGCTTATAAATGTTGATGCTTACCAGTGTATATCATGAGGAAAAATAGTTTCCTTTTCAGTATGCACTCACGAAGAGGAAACATGCAGCTGCAGATTTCTAGTCGGCCTGGTAGGGTTTGATAGCATATACCCATCAGATTGTCCTTGTGTAAAGCCTTCTATAGGAAAGGGCTGTGCTTGAGAATACTCCTGAAGTATTAGTTTACTTTTCAAATACAGGTCTTTTGCAAGCTACAGAATAGATGTAGTTTATTCTCTGAATTTGAGATGGACAGTATGGAGAAGGTGCTTGTGCTTCCCAGGACCATTAAGTAGGAATATACAGGGAGTTGGAAAGTGATTTTCAGATATTTGCAGGAATTACTTTGGTAATAGTACCCTTCTGTGATGGTTGATAATCAGTGTGTGGCTGCAGTATTTATAATTTTACTGGAAAAGGACAGTGAAAAAGATACACCTCAAAGGGTGTTGTCTTGGTGAGAATACGTAGTTTTTCCCAAATAAAATGGAAGAGATTTTAGATAAAACATTACTGCAAGAAATGTATACAGAAATAGAACAAACACTGTTTTACAAGCAGCCATATTCTTTATTCACTTTTGTTACCATTACATTTGTGAGAGTTTATAGGGTACAGAGATGAGAATGAGACAAAACTGTACTGGGTATGTCAGTGAAATGCTGACTTTTAGGGATGAGACTGTAGGTTTTAGTAGTCTGACATATACTGCTCCTTTTACTATTAAAAACCTGATGACTTTGTCCTGATACTGCTTCCTTTAAATATGATGTAATCTGTGTTCCTGCTCATCGTGCTCTTCTTGTTAAGTGTATATTTAAAGAAGGGCAGTGAGTTTATCTTGTTAGTTAAAAGCTAGATAGAGTGTTCTTGATAACTGTCATCCAGTCTCTTCTTGTTGCCTGTTGGACATGAGAAAAATACTAGCATATGGCTGGATAAAGTATCAGTAGTCCCAGAAAATATTTTGAATACTAACAAGAAACAACTAGAGTGATTTGGGATTTGGAGAGCTCCTGTCATTGTGGAAAGTATTGTATTCCACAATAATAGAGTAGAATGAAAAAACATACTGTCAATATATAGTTATTCCACATGCTGATTGAAAATAACATAAAAACAAAATTATACAGGATTTACGTCTGTTATTAGTTCCTTGTACTTTCCTGCATGCTGGTATTACCTTGATACAGTGTTCACATGAGAATTGGTTTCTTAATAAATGCTGAGACAAAACACCAAGTCTTCAATGAATTCAGGTTTGTGTTGGGGTTTTTTGTAATATCTGTTTGCAAATAAGTTGGACTTAGCTTTAGGTCATTTCTGTACTTTCAGTACAGAAAAAGACACTATTACATTTTAAGTCTCTGTACATGTAGTTCCAAGAAATTATTTTAGTTTTATTTTCTTGCTGATGGGAAACAATTTTGACTAAAATTACTGTTGCTTACTGCAGAGGGCAGTTAGCAGTTACAGAATTTGAAATATCTGTGAGAGCTAGTAATCTGGAGTGATGATGAAGGCAAACCACTTAGCAGTTTGCATCTCCACTGTCTTTGAAATGGTGCACTCCTGAAGCAAAAGGAAAATAGTAATAATACTACTGCTAATAATAAAAGAACTGTTTTTCCAAAGTAGACTGCTTTCTACAGAGCAGAGTATGTTAGTGTTAATGCTTGGGAAAGGTGTCACATTTAAATTAGGGCAGTAGCAATGGGAGATCCCCACCCAGGTATGTGTAGACCGTATTAGGACAGGAGTGGTTATTTGATTAGTTCAAGGTTTTGTTTTCTGATAGCTTCACTAAATCCAGTTTTTTACTTCCTCCATTTGACATTTTCTTTTGCACTCACAAAATCCCAGCATACCAATTTACCAGCATTTTTATTACCTGTCTTTTTCTGGGAATAGGCTTAGTCATCATGGTGCAAAAAATTGGGCCACAAATCATCCTTCTGTTATTCTTGTAGCATAGTTCCTTTAAGATTTGTCCTTTGTTAGTGTTCTCTGAAGTCTAATAAAATATGTGTTTTCACAGAAGCTGTGCTCTCAAGGTGCTTATTGGCTAGCTCTTCCAGTTTGGTTTTTTTTTTTTGTGTTGAGCTTCTGAGGGCAAGCAGCCTTCTGGAAAAGTCGCCCTTTGCCTGGACATCTACTGTCATGAACTGCCAGGTGCAGACCTGCCTTTTCACCTATTTTTCTCTAAAACATTAAAGTGCAGTTGATTAAGGAGTTCAGAAGAGATTGAACAACAAACAGATGCATCATCAAGCTGGTTCCCTAGGGAAGCTGATTGCTTTAGGTAAGATACAGTAGGGGAAAACTACAATCTGTGTTAAAGCATTTGAAAGCAAGAGACTGAAAAGCTCTAAAATTTTGTTTAAAATGGCCACAAGTCAAAGAGAGGAAAAATACCTTTTTTCTCTTGAACGTCTGGACAAAATTTCTAGTTCTTAAAAAGAGTGTCCTTGCACTGGAAAGAATGCTGGAATATAAACTTATATGGTGGTGGAAACCTACCAAGAAGCATCTTAATAGAGTTCAGAAAACAAAATGCCCCTGTAAAGCTAGGAGCCAGGAGAGGTCCACAGTCCAGTCTAGAACTAAGTCTGAAATGAGACCCCTTAACAATCTAGGGGGAGGAGGCAGTTCTGGAACCCAGAGGCATTGCAGACAAGTTGTTTTCTCTGCTTCAGCTATCTGCAATTACATGCAAATGTAATGGAAATAGTGCTGTGGTGGACTGAAACAGAAGTGTTCGAGTGAGTGGACAAGCTGGAGAGCAGCTAAATACTATAAGTTTGCTTGCACAAGCAACTCTGTCAGAGAAGTTCACATGATGTTTGGACTCAAGGATGGTTCCATGTGTTTCTAGTTTTTGTTTGTTCAGTTGGTGATCTCTGAAGTATGACATGTACTTTTCTATACTTTCAGTTGCCATGCCTGTTAACAGCATGATGTGTTTTAATTTTGGCAGAATAGTGGGGTGGAGGGGAGGGATGTCTATTGCATTTGCTGATGGCTTCATAGGCATTGGTGGGAACTTCTGAGAAGAATGACAGCTTTATGGAATTGTTCAATAGCATGGACACACAGTGAAGAGGAAAAGGAGTTGTGCTTATAACCAACTGGGAAAACATTCCTTGGAGGTGAATGACCTTCACATCACTAGCACTGGAAACTTCAGGCACTATGTAGGAATTCCACACCTGTGGAATTTTAATGAAGTACACAGACTTAACCAGAGATTGATGATTTGTTTTTTTCAGGTTATGTGTATGAATGGCTATTATTACACAAATAACTAGATGGATGAAGCATCTCTGTGCTGAGATAGCAGAATTAAAATAGGCTACAGTACAGAGCAAATGTCTGACTAGCTAAGTACAGACCTGATAGGAGAAGGATGCAATGCAGAGAGCAAGCTCTGTGTGGCAGCTGCTTACTGACCTTACGGATTCCATTGCTGTGCATATGTGCAAATGTTTGTACATATTTCCATGCTTCTGTAGCCTGTAAGTGCTGAGGCAGGAGGAATGTAAAATAGGTGATGCCTTATTTTCTTCATGTTACTCTTTTCTGATAGAGTTTTGATTTTGTGTGGATGTTGGAGTTTTTATATTTTAGTGCTACTAAAGTATAATTTAGTAGTAATTCTTCCAGGGGTTAGGGAACCATCAAAAATCTGTGTTTATAAACACAATATAAAGGTGAATACTTTCAGGTGATAAATTTCATGGTGTTTAAGTCTTCAATAAATCACTCCTAATGCTAGCTGTGAAGCAATAACTGAAGTATGGCTTGTAATTCACTCATCTGGAGGTGGGTTTTGTTTTTGTTTTGTTTTGATTTTCTCTGCACTGGCATAGAGCGAAGACAGTCCTAGTCCCAAGCGACAACGCCTTTCCCATTCAGTCTTTGACTACACAGCAGCATCACCAGCCCCATCACCACCAATGCGACCATGGGAGATGACATCAAATAGGCAGCCTCCTTTGGCTCGACCCAACCAACACCACTTCTCAGGGGAACGATGCAACACACCTGCACGAAACAGGAGGAGGTAAGCAAGCTGTGTAGCTTGGGAAACAAGTTCTTATTCTTTCTGATTTTACCTCAAGGAAGGTGTATTTTGGGCAGCACTGACTAGATTAAATGTGGTAAACATGTTAACATTTCCTGGGCTGTAAGATACTGCATTTGTGACTAAAAAGTTACTGGAAGTAATTCAGGCTTGTGCATCATCATGTAATTTATGTGAATAGTCCACTTGAGGAAAAGAGTGCTCAAAACGTGTTTTATTATGAATCTAATTCTCTATTACTCTGCACTGAGGCAAAAAGCATGTAGAAAAGTGCAATGAAAAATCTTTCTCATCTGGGTACTTTTAAAGGTGTTAAAGAGTTGCTCATGTAATACCATCGTTTTCATTAAAGTCACAGTTATATTTGTACTTAAAACCAATCAAAATAAAGATGAAAGATACTAGCTGGGGAGATGAAGAGGTTAGCATAGTGTCAAATGTTTGCTGAGGTGGGTGATTCACGTGTAACAGGATATAGATTTTCATGTTGGTTTTACCTTGTGGCTCATTAACTTCTCAAAGCAGAGCTTTCAGAATAAGTTCCAGTGGTCATGGAAGAGAGATTGGAACTGGTGCCTGGACAGATAACAGTCTAGCAAAGCATAAAACCACGAACTTTTTTGCTATTCCAGTTAAGCAAATTATCCAAAACAGAAGCTTTCATTTCCTCACATTCTGCCTCAAAAATACTGAGTCATCTTATGCAAGTTAAAACACACTGTCTCTGTTTGCTTCTAAGAAATGTTTTGGCTTGGTTTGTACTAAAAAAAAAAGTGAATATGCTTTTTAATGAATATAAAATTTAGGCTTAAGATATATTTAACTATTTTTCTTCAGATTGCACAAATCAGATTTGTCAACAATGATCAGCCAGTAATTTTGAAGCAAGGAATTTTAGAACCTACTAGTTTGGTATCTTTGCTTCAGCTTCATGACTTTGAAAGCTTTCTGTCAGTGGCATGCAAAATATGCAGCTCTCAATGCAGCTTGTCAGACTTGGGAAAGAGGTTGAATTGTGAACTTAAAAGCGTTGTTGTGAAGACAGAAGATCAGACATTTTATATAGTTTGGTACAAGGATGCTCTGTTAGGGGCATTTGGTCCACAACATTATCTTGACATCAAATGTCTTGAACTGAGATGCCTAGAATATTTGCATTTGGTCATGTTTGTTTGGTGTCCAGTCAGCTTACACAAATTTCTTCGCAGTGTTCATTAACATCTGCAGAGTTAAGCACTGTGCTTAACAAGATAAATGCTAGATAGCAGAATCTCAACAGTTTGGATATACTGTGGGATGGAGGATAAGAACAGAAATGTGTAAGGGGTGAATGTGCATGGGACAAGTGTCTTGACATTCAGATGCAGTCAAGTGTCACTAAGGTAGTAGTCTGTGGCTTTTGCAGGTAAGCCATTTGCAAACAGCAAGACACCTCATTGCAAAGCCATCTTCAGTCTGACAGGAGCTGTTAGGTTGGCTGCAGCATTGTGGACACAAATTGTTACTCTTTCTAGGGCCAGCTCGCCTGCTCCTGGCTAGTAACACAAGTTTTTGCTCTAATCAGAGACATTTGAATGTGTCAGTACTTTGTTTCCCTGCACTTGAGCCAGGGCATTTTTTAGCTTGGGTGCAGTGTTGCATTTGAGCTATCTTTAGGTCAGTTGCAGAATAGCATTGGACCCAGTTTCTTCTTCAGGAACCAGGATTTTTAGGGAGAACACCACATATGTGTTTCTTGTTTTGCAGGAGTCTTTTTGAGTCTTAAGAATGCTCTGGAGTCATATCAGAACTAATAGCCATTCTTATGGAACAAAAGTTTGATTTCTTAAGATCATTATGAGTACATCTGTTATTAATGCTTTAGGTGAGGTTATGCACATGCTTTTGAAGCAAATTTCCTGTTTTGCCTGCTTTGTTTTCTCTTCTCATTGCAGAGTGGTTTCAAGAGTTCACCGGGTTTTCAGGTTAAAATAAGATGAAAGGTGCACTCCAGCTGCAAATGGTCATTGAGCTTAAGGAAACAGGCTAGGTAGGGCAAGTGCAGACAAAACCTATGAAGTGTGTCTAGTGTGGACATCACTGCCCCAATGTCATCAGCATTAACTCTTCCGTCCTACCAGTTGGCTCCTATTGGTCAGGACAGATTGTTTTGGGTTTTTTTATTACCTGGATTTTTTTAACTACCTGGCTTACTATTTAGACCTTACGTCTTGGTATCAGTGATTTTGTATTGTGCCTAACATAACAGTGCCCTAATTTTTTGTGGGTTTTTTATTCTGATTCATTGTAAGCAAATACATACTGCATTAAGAAAGATAGCCTTCTGGTGTAAATTTGCAGAAAGATTATTTTTGTCTAGATACTTATATGTAGTACAGATAAATTATGAATGTAAAAGCATGATGTATGCCCATATGAAACAGAGAAGGCCATTCCAATTTATCAGTCATTGTGAAATGGGAGGATCTGTTGCATTGCTGGGCCTTATCTTTCATCTGTGCTTCCTTTCCTCCTTGTCTTGAATGTAATTCTGAGCTAAAAGGATTCAAGAATGTCTTACTGCAAAGAAATCACCCTTGTTAGAAATACTAAGATCTGCACATACTAACTCTGCAGTTATGGGTACCTTTTGATGACTGTTCTTACCTGAGGGTAGGAATTCCTGCAATTTTTTCACCACTTTATCCTGTCTCTTGGTTTTAACCTGGCATTTACCATGTTTATAATGTGCATGTAGTAACAGAGGATTTTTTTGGTGGCTGTTTTTTAAAGACTTTAAACACAAGTTCATTACTGATGTTTAATAATAGTTTAGACCCATGACTTGACAATTATTCTGAAGTAATTTCCAATAATTCAGAAGCTAATAAAGCTATGTATCCTGATGCTCTGAATTTTGCTGACTGAAAGTATAGTATAATTTATAATTCTGCACAGGAAATAATACAGCTTTGCTTTTTACCAGAGAATGATACTTCTTTTTTCATTTAAAAAGTCATTCCAGAAACTTTGCCAGCTTTTATTGGCATTTTCATAATTCTGGGTTCATAGAAAAGTAAAGCCAGGCCTTTTAACCAAGACAGAGGCAAGACTAGTTTTATGAGAACTACCTTGTCTGAGAAGCCACCTTGTCTAAGTGCTGGTGGCAGTCAAGAGAATTTCTGTTCTTCTGAAGCACTGGTGCTTTCGTAACTTTCCTCTATTTTTGGAGCTTTTCCAAAGAAAAATCCTCACACAGACATTTTTATATTAAAATATTCAGACCATTTCTATTTCATAGCAGGAAATAGCAAATTTAAAACAACCTGAGCACTCCAAACAGGAACATCTTCTGCATTACTAGTTCCATGGTTAGAAATTATATGCCAATTTTACCTAAGGAGAATGTAGCAGTTGTATCATATTAGTAATATAGCAATAGAGGATGCAGCAAAAACTTAATGAAAGAAAACTGGATTTAAGAAAAGTACATTCGTAAGAATGTAAATTTAGGTTCTTGATGCTTAGAAGAAAACTCAGCTTGTATGTTCTGCTATGGTAGTTTATAAAAATAACGGTGGCTATGCATTTTTTAGTTTGTTTGGGTTTTTCTTTGCTGTGTTACAGCCTGGCCTTATGCCTTCTATCTGACCTCTTGAGAATTAGCATTTGTTTCAGTTCCAGAGGCAATAATGTCATAAAATCTCTGTGAAGTAGGGTTGAAAAATAGTGGCTTGAGACATTGTATCATATACTCACAGTAGCATGTGGATAGCTGGTAAAGTGATCTCACTTCCCCGGAGTATGTCTGTTTCATGCAGCACGAAAATTGGACTCAACCAGAGAAAGACCTGGGATTTGCCAACAGGTTTCAGGTTTATTTGATTTTTATTCAGTAATAGCAGAAGTTCTGTTCCATGCACTGTTGGAGAGGACGTGTTCCAATAATGATCACAGATCATTTTTGTCTGTTCTCTGCAGTTTGGGTCCTTTAGCCCGTTTCATAAATGGGAAACCATTTCACCCCATGTAGCTTTAATTTGCTGTTGCTTCTGGGACCTGTAACTTGTGTGTGTCATGGAGATTGGAAGGCATGTGCTGGAAGTACTGCAAGATCATTTTGTGCTTGCAGTGCTTTCCCCTTCCAAATAAATGAGAAGTGACTTGTTCAAAATTTCTTATAGTGAGTTTATCACCTCTTTGTGCATCATTTTCTGAGTGCTGAACCTGAGCCACTGGTCTCTGATTTATGTAAGTTTCAGCTCAAGGTATTTGCAGCTCTGCCCAGAACATACACACATTTATATAAGAATATATAATCAAATCTTACACACCTGTAGATCACTTGCTCAAAAGAGGTATGTGCTTTGGTCTAAATCTGTCTATCTACAGAAGTTCTCCACTCCAAGAAAGAAAAAATACTGCAATCATGATTTCCTGGGATCTTCTGGAGAGAGTTTTAGAAAGCACTCAGTTATGTAGTGAACATGTGAGAGCTGAAAAATTAATTTGTTTCTTCAAAGAAGTCTGCTGTTTTTTCTGCTGTCACTAAGCAAGCAATCATTCTGTGGCATGGTTGAAACAAAGACCCTGGGGAAATCTGTGATCATTTAATGAAGGATTTTTACCTAGATAGAATAAAGGCATGGAAATACTATGAAGATTGCTGTCTTGACTTTTGAGCACAACTGCGGCAATCCAAGTGTCATATTTTTTAACAAGGTAATATTTACATAGGAGTTCTTCTCTTGGTTTCCCTAACAGCATTAAGCTATGCAATGTTAAGCGTTTCCATACTGAAAAAACTATCATTTTTAAGGATTCTAACAGTTCCGTCAGTAAAAGTTTTATTCCAATCTAATAAGCTTGTTCTAGTAAAATTTTCCAGTTTAAAATTTTCTTGGTATTTTATTGTCTGAGGTTTTAGTTATTAAGAAGGATTTGTGTCGCTTATATAACCTCTAATTTTTTTAATGCATTTCCAGTCCTCCTGTTCGACGTCAGAGAACAAGGAGAGATCGTTTGTCTAGACATAATTCTATTAGCCAGGATGAAAACTATCACCATCTCTCCTATGGACAGCAGCAAGCAATAGAAGAGCCTCGAGCCTTTCGCCCACCGAATGTATCTCCTCGTATGTTGCACCCAGCCGCTCACCCACCACAGCAGAATGCAGTGATGGTTGACATTCATGATCAGGTAAAATTTTTAGAGTACAAACAGAAGGCTGTTCAAGATGTGTTTGGTTTTGGGGGAGTTTCCCAACATCTTCAGGAACCCTCTCCTCACTAAATAGTTCACTTCACCTCATAGTTGACAATGAAGGTCACAGAGCACTAAATTCTATTTGACTTCTTACAGAGTGGTGGTTTTTGTTGACTATTATGTGAATGATGCATTGCAGTAGGCAATAAAAAAAAAAAACCAAAAAGAAAGTTCACTCTTCTAATAAAGAAGATTGATACTTAATAATTCATACTTAACAATTTGTCAATGTATTAATTGGCATATTTCTCTAGGTCTCTGTCTAAAACCTTTGAAATCAGTTATTTTGCTTTCGTAATTAGTTTCTTGTGATGAGGATGTGAGATGGTACTTGCTAATTATGTGTTCGATTTCACGTGAAATACCTCACCTTAGCTTAGGAGTCATTAAATTGTTAAAATGTATTATTTAGAAGTAGAATTCACAATGCCTGTTGTTGGTTGGCTACATAACAGCAGAACTCACAGCAGTTTTGTTGCATAACTAAATTAACCATTCAAGCCTAGTCAATTCCTCCTTAAATTTTATGAAAAAGTTACATACATAGTTGGTCCAGAAAGTAAAGAATTCCTCTCTGTGACAGCACTTTGTATAGAATTCTGTAATGAGGACCTGTAAAAGAAGTTCTGGGCCCTTCACTACAGAAAGGACATTGTGGTGATGGAGCATGTCCTTGGAAGAGCAATAGAGCTCTTGAAGGAGCTGGAGCACAAATCATATGAGGAGTGGCTGAGGGAGCTGGGTGGGTTTAGCCTGGAAAAAAGGAGGCTCTGGGAGGACCTTAGCAATCTCTAAAACTACCTGAAAGGAGGTTGTAACCAGATGAGGGTTGGTCTCCCACGTGGCAAGTGACAGGACAAGAAGAAATTGTGCCAAATTGCACAGGGATAGTTTAGATCGGATATTAGGAAAAATTACTGAAAGGATTGTCAAATGTTGGAACTGGCTGGAAGTGGTGAAGTCACCATGCCTGGAGGTTTTTAAAAGACACATAGGTGTGGCAATTACAGACATGATTTAGGAGTGGCAGTGCTGGGTTAGTGGTTAGACTTGATGAACTTAGGGGTCTTTTCCAGCCTAAATGATTCTGTGATCCTGTTGAGGTAACCTTTGTTGTTGTCTGCTAAATTAACAGGCTGCAGCACAAGTACACTAGTTGCTACATAGCCATGACTAGACCTGGCTGTGTGGATGTCCAGATCTGAAGCTGCATGTGCCCAGAATGCAGCTCTAACATCCCTGCTTAAATGGTGGTTTGCATTCTGTGCAGTTGCATAGCACTGATGTGTCATATGATGTGTGCAGAGCAGTTCTCAGCAGGGAAGTATTTGCTTTTGGGACCAAGTGCAAGGATGGAAGCCAATGCCATTCTAGCCATCTCACAAACTTATATTTTTAACAGTTCTTCTGCTGCAGATCAGATAATGCTCTTGCTTTATGTTGTAAGCTTACATCATGACAAGTCTGGCTGAACAGTTTTCCATCCCACTGCCACACACCATCTGTGCTCAGATGTCAGTATTTCCAGACTAAATGGGGTCTTCCATGGTGCTACTTTACAGTTCAGGGGCATGAATATTTTGAGAAGTCATTTTCTACTATTATTATGACCAATAAACATTCCAGGATCATGCACAGCATTGCACTTACACCCAACTTTTGTTGCAGAGCCAGAACTGGTTCAAGTTCATTGTCTCTCCTGAGAGTGGTTTCTGTCATTGATACACAGGTTGAGATTTTAACCTCTGTTCAGTGATCTGTGTTCTGTTTGTCTGGCTGTACACTACCGGTTCGATAGTTTAGCTCTCTTTACTCATTCTCACCTTCCTGAGGAGCTGTTCTTCCATTTTAAACAAGCAGGTTCTATTTTGGCTGGTCATTAAGGAAGAGAGAGATTTGAAATAATTACTTTCAATTAATCTGTGCTGCCTGACTCTTAAGTCTTTTCAGTTTTATTAGTGTTAAAAGATTGTTTAGTGTTAAAAAATCCAACAGAACAAAACCAACAACAAAATTTCAAACATGCAGAACAACCCGTGTGGTTTGTTGGTTGAGAATATCTTTGAATCTTAGTTTGATGATTAAATTTTAGGGATTGCCACTAGTTAGAGAATTGGGTTACATGGTTTCCTAATATGAATCTGGATAGTTAGGGTCTACTGCCTCTTAGTCATGTTAACTTTTCCTTTTCAGCTTCCTGGTTAGCTGTTCTGTTACTTAGGTTAGGAATTTAGCTTAAATGTTGTCCTGAAAGTGAATCAAGAGAGCAGTCTCTTTGGAAGAAAGAAAATCTTTAAAATTGTTTTGTTGTTTAAAGATACAAGTCTCTTGAATTAATACTGAATCAGTCCCTTCAGAAATAAAAAAAATAACTTGAACTGCTTGTAGATTAGCTTTTATGTGGGAGTTACTACCTTCTTATTTCATAAAATTAACCTGGGGGAAAAAAGGGAGGGTGGGCAGGTCTGACATACTTCTGAGTGACTAAGGTGCCACTGAAATTTTAACATTTTAAACTGAGAGATCCCTCTTGCCCAGAAACTTCCAATCAATAAATAACGTTCCATTGATAAAAACATTTTAATGAACAGAAATTACAACCGTGTGCCTTCTTTTACACTTTCTTTGTGAATATATTATTTTTCTGAAATGTAAGTAAAAGCTTTTAATCGTACTGTGCTGTGTTAGTGTTAAGACTTTGCAGTAAGTTATTAAATACTTTTTTTTCCCCCTTTTGCTGCAGATCCATCAGGGCACAGTTCCTGTTTCATACACAGTGACAACTGTGGCTCCACATGGGATACCACTTTGCACAGGCCAGCACATTCCAGCCTGCAGCGCGCAGCAGGTCCCAGGGTGCTCAGTGGTTTTCAGTGGCCAGCACCTTCCAGTTTGCAGTGTGCCTCCCCCAGTAAGTGGGTCTCTGTAACTACAGCTGCTTCAATCTTTTTCTAGTATAAATCTATAATGTCATGCACAGTACTTCATACAGCGTCTGGTGAACATTTTTGATGTTGGTGTAATGCTGGTCTCTGCCAGCAGTGTGTGACTTTGCTTTCCCTGTGGTGCATTCTGTGACATGAATAAGCCTGTGTGGCGCTGAAACAAAACCCTCGATATGACGCATCTATTTCTTTAAGCTGCTTATTGAAGAGTAAAGGTAATTTGTGTTTATCATGTCCAAGTGCCGTTTATCCCCATGAGAGGCAACAAGGTCTGCAGCATACTGCTGGCTAGTCTGGAGTATTTGTGAGAATCAATTCCCCTTACCTGCCAAGTTGGTGAAAATCTGTTACATAAACTGCTGTGTATCCCTGAGGCAACATGAGAGACAGCCTTTTTCTTCTGTTTAGTGGTGGTGTTAGTGTAGCAAAGCAATCTCAGAATGAGTACCCAGAGACTGGAACAATACTTACACAGTAAATTCAGCAAGGCAAGAAAGCAACATGTCCTAAGAAACAACAACAAAGAAAAATCTGAAACTATATTGGGCCTTAGGGAAATCCATCCAATGGATACTAACAATCTTACCCTCTGCTTTGAATAGGTATATTATCTGTGCAATTCATAAAATGTTTTCTAATTCAATGATGCAGTTGTCCTTTTAATACATATAGGACTAAAGCTCTAGTTTTTATTTTGAATGTACAACAGCTAATAAGTGTGTTGAGAGAATAGATGCAGTACAAGTGGATATAAACAGTTACATTTCTGTAGCATCAGCAAGCAGACTTTATGCTTTCTTCTGTTAGAGCATAAAACTGAGGAACACTTTTAAGTTAAGAGGGGACTCTGGGCATTGTCTGGTGGTCACCTGCTGCAGTACCAATTTCCAAGTATGGAGATTTCACAACGCCTCTGAACTTCTGCTCCAGTGTTTGACTGTTCCTGTAATGAAGAATTTCCTCTGTATGTCTGCTTGAGTTTTCTTTGCTGCATCTTGGTCCCATTGGTGCTTGTGCTTTTTCACTTTGCTTCTTGAGGAGGATTTGGATTGTTCCTGTCCACTCTTGAGAAGTAGTTAGACACAGTGGTAAGGTATTTGCTTAGTTTTCTCTTTTAAAGCAGAACAAGTCTAGTTCTGACACTTCTTCTATGCAGTTTTTCCTCCAAGCTCCTGGTCATCATGTTGTCACTGTCTTTGTTTTGCACTGGGACGCCCAAAACTGGGCCTAGGACTTGAGATTAGTGTCACAAGTTCTGAATGGAGGGGCAGAATCACTTCACTGGTTTCACGAGTTGCGTTCTTAGCAACGCAACCCAGCATGCCATAAGCCTTTTTGACTGTGGGTATTGTGTACATGTCCACCACAACCCCAATATTTTTTCTGCAAATCTGACTGCAACCAATTAGTCTCAGAGTGTCCTGCTCCACCGAGTTACTCTCTTCCAGTGCCAGACTTCACATTTGCCTTTGAACTTTACATAGTTTCTGTCAGCCAATTTCTCCAGCGTATAAAAATTCATCTCAAAGGTAGCCTGTGCCCTCCAGCATGTCACCTGCTCACCAGCTTAATCTGTGAACTTCCCAGTATCCTTTTGTTGTTTTCACAATATTTGTCTCTCTCACTGCATGTGTAGCTATGAAGTAAACAAATGCCATTTAGTAAATACCTTCATCAGTTTTAGAAGTTCTTCCAAGGACAGGATGGCATCCAGAGGGACATGGACAAGCTTGAGAAGTGCGCCTGTGTGAAATCTCATGTGGTTTAACAAGACTGAACACAAAGTGCTACACCTGGGTCACATCAACACAGGCTGGGTTGAACAGATGGAGAGCAGCCCTGTGAGAAGGCCCTGGGGGTGCTGGGGGATGAGAGGCTGGACATGACCCAGCCATGGGCACTCACAGCCCAGAGAGCCAAACGAGCCCTGGGCTGCATCCAAAGCAGCGTGGGCAGCAGGGGAGGGAGGGGATTCTGCCCCTCTGCTCTGCTCTGGTGAGACCCCACCTGGAACACTGCATCCAGCTCTGGGGTCTCAGCACAGGAAGGACAGGGACCTGTTGGAGTGAGCCCAGAGGAGGCCACCAAGGTAATCAGAGGGGTGGATCATCTCCTATACAAAGAGAGGCTAAGAGAATTGGGTTTGTTCAGCCTGGACAAGAGAAGGCTTTGAGGCACCCTAATTTCAGTACTTGAAGGCAGCCTACAAGAAGGGCAAAGAGAGGCCTTTTACAAGTGCATGTAGTGACAGAACAAGGTGGGGAATGGCCTTAAACTAAAAAAGAGTAGGTTTAGATTAGATACTAGGAAAAAAATTCTTTACTATGAGGGTGGTGGGGCACTGGAATGAGTTGCCCAGAAAAGTCATGGATGCCCCATCCCCGAAAGTGTTCAAGGCAAGATTGGATGAAGCTCTGAGCAACCTGGTCTAGTGAAAGTTGTCCCTGCCCAAGGCAGGGGGTTTGGAACAAAATGATCTTTAAGGTGCCTTCTAACCCATTCTGTCATTCCGTGATATGTCCAAACAGAAAAACTCTTTTAAAAGCTTGCATGAATAAACAGGTAATTTTTATTTCTTTCTGCTTGAAAGCTAGGTGGCCTCATTTGCTCTAACTTAAAAAAGTGACATGGGCATAGCACAAATCAAACATTTCAAATATATATAGGAACTAGGGTACTCTTTACCGCATAAAATCCTATTTTGATGTTTCCCAAAGAATCTCATGTATTGAGGAGGACTGTGAGATGTTCTAGCTGCAAAATTATCTTCAGCTATTTCAGAGGACAGTTTTCAACTTAATAAAATACAATAAAAATATGTTTTAACCATAGAAACACTTGCCTACAGTATTTGTTTTTTAGAAAAATGATGCAGTAACTGAGGGAAAAGAATAGTCAGCATTTAAGGAAAAATAGTAGTCAAATCAAATTAATCTACTACTGTTTTGGTGCATTTGAAGATTTATGTTTAGTCATGGTCACAGCAAATTGAGATGATAGTTCCGCCTCCACTACTGAAATCTAATTTTAAGTTGGTTCCTTTTACCATTTTGTGCTCTTATAGTCAATATGCAAATGTATGCTGTGTGACATGACTAATAAGAAAAAAAAAGTGAGATATAAAACTGGGTGGGTAGTGTTTCTTTTCAAGATTTGATAATGAATATCTTAATTAAATGCTGTTTTAATTGTTAAAAGTGTAAAAGACACACCTGACATTCTCATAATGGATCAAAGCGTAACAAAAAAGAGATTGGAGGTTCCTTGCTCTGCCATATAGAAAGGTGGAAGTAAAACTGAACAGTGCTATCAAGCACATTCCAGTTGCCCTGCAGTGCCTTCATCATTTTATTGTTCAAACTTTAGTACCCAAAGTTGCTTTTATGTCAGGATTTTAAAGAAGGAGAGAAAAAGAACTATTTCTCATAGTATCTGTCACTAGGGAGCTGCTTTCAGAGCATAGGACTCACCCAAAAGTGCAAAACCGAGCAGACTGTAGGAATTATTCATAGTACATGAGGCAGCAGAAGTCTTTAGGTACAGTCTGACAGCTGAGAGTCCCTCAGCTGCATCTAGAGCTTGAAGTGATTGCAAGATGATTGCTCTGGCATATTATTTTGATGGTGATATGTGGGAAAAATAAAATGAACTAGGATAAATGTATCTTCTCATCACTTAGGAGCCTGTCTAATCCTGGAGTATCGAAAATCCAAACTCCTGCTGACCTCATGAGCACCTAGCAGATGTCACACTATGCTACTTCCTAGAGCCTGTTCTGTACTCATCACTGTTCCTTGGGTATTTGAATGAGTTTTTATTTATGTGTATTTTGGAGGCTTTTTCAACAAGGCAAAAGAACTGTTCTCTTATAAGGATACCTTTCCGTAATAAATACATAGAATATGGAACATTGTATAGGGAATATTTGTGCTACAAAAATATATTGTTTTCATTTTGTTTCAGATGCTTCAGGCATGCTCAGTCCAGCACCTACCTGTACCATATGCAGCATTTCCACCCCTCATTTCTAGTGACCCATTCCTTTTGCATCCTCCTCATATCTCTACACACCACCCTCCTCACTTACCTCCTCCAGGACAATTTGTTCCTTTCCAAGCACAGCAGTCACGGTCGGTAAGTAATGCTTCTTACCCCACTCTCAGTAGACCTGGTGGGCTGGATGGGTACACAGTACTGATACCTGATTGAGGAAACAAGGATTTTCTTCCAAGCTGTAACCACTTGGTTGATGAAAAAGATGAAAAAATACTTCTGAAGTTCAGTGTTTTGCTTCAGATTTCATCATTGTCTGTGCTGTTTTTCCATACGCTTTTACTTCTCTCAGAAAGATGGGTATTTTCTTCACCATCAGGTATTTTTTCCCAGGAAGCAGAATAGAATCCAGAGGAGGTTGTGTAAGCATAGTAAGCATGTCAGAGAAAAGCTCAGCAGAGAAAGAAGTACTGAATGTTACTTTAATTACATGCTTCTTTTGTATTACTTCTTGATTAATTTTTAAATGACCAGTCCTTTTCCTGGAGCTTTTTTTCACACTTACAAAAGTTACTGATCTTGTCTGCTTAAGCAGATTTGGCTTAGTGATAGGGACTATGCAAACATGGGAAAATGTGACCCTGTTTTGGATTTAGGGGGAAGCCAGGTTTACAGTTTTGGCCTACCACACTTTCTGTGTGGTTGTCTGAGTACTGGACCATTTGTTTGCCCCACTAAGTAGAAGATGCAGATATTTCAGTAATGCAGAAATAGGATATAGCTTTATTGTTGCAAACACTGCTGAGACTCCTTCATGCTGTGTCTCAGGTGTGGATAGGGTTGTAATCACTTCATTACAGTCATGGGAAAACAGTTTCCATCATCATAACAAAGTGGTTTTCTGTGGTAGTAATCTTTATAAGACTTTCCTTTACAAAATGTGTGGACTCAGGTTTTAGCTTGAGTTGCTTACTTAGGTTTTTACCCACGCTTGTCTGTCAACTTTCAGCTCTGGCAAAAAGCTTGCATTGTAGTGGTTTAAGAATATCTTGTTTGTTCTGCATAACAGGAAAACAGAATATTCCTTTGGTTCCACAAGGTGGCTTTCTTAGCTGAATTTCTTGAAATGGTGGAATTCAGTGTCAGTAACAGAAAGATGTATTTATGAAACAGGGAGAATTTCTGGTTGTTTCTTGGGCGCTTTTGGACCTGACTGATGTAATAGATTTGACTAGCTACAAAACTAATCTGGAATCTCATGCTTCTGCAACCTCTGGACTGCTTGTTAGGACTACTTGCATGACCCTCCTAGGAAAACCTCTGCTTGATTACTGGACATCATTATCAGTTTCATGTACTGGAACCACCATGTTTCCTCTCCTGATTTTCAGTTTTTCTGGCACAATTTCAGTTCTTGTCTATGGTGGTTTATTTTTTTCTCTCACATAGTTATACAGTGAGAGGAGCCTGGCAAGAAGGAGAGCAAATATTTTTCCTGAAAAATGCAAGATACAGGAAATTACAGCCACTCCTGTATTTGCTAGATCTCATAAATTCCTGGTCTATAAGCATGGCTAGCTGGAAAAGGTGAATTTATATCAAATGTGTAGTGTTGTCTTTGCTTTTTTGGGTAGTGTTAATGACCTAGGAATTGTTCACAGAGTTACTACAAAATTGATCACAGCAGCACAGAATATACAAGTGGGACTGCAGTTCTTTATTGGGGAAAAATTTCATCTCTATTACTGCAACAAAGGCTATCTCTGGTTTTTTTTTAGCCACTTCAAAGGATAGAAAATGACGTAGAATTGCTTGGAGAACACCTTCCTGTAGGAGGTTTTACATACCCTCCCTCAGCCCATCCACCAACGTTGCCTCCCTCAGCTCCTCTTCAATTCTTAGCCCATGATCCATTACACCAGGAGATGTCATTTGGGGTAGTAAGTATTGTTTTCTATGCTACGTTCTCTTTCATGCTGCATTAACATTCTTGATCTTTATTCTAGTAGTACATTTTGTTGAAAAGTCACACTTTTGCAATCATATTCCGTTATTGGAATAGCTGCATACTGTGGTATTTTCTTTTAAGCATGTGTTAATCAAGTTAAGGATAATTTAATGACACCAGCAAATTATTTCCAGTAACGTTATCTGCGGAGTGCAGCAGCATTTACTTAGAAAACTTTCCATGTTGTCACACAGTCCATGATTTCTATTGCAGGGAGTAATTAGTAATTAGTAATTAGTGCAGTTTAGAAAAACTGCTGTCACTTTTGTTAATTCTTCATCATATGTTGAGTTTCTACAGCTCAGGAAAGCCAGAATGCTTTAAAAACCGTTCTTCTCTTGAAGCAGTTGTAGAGTGCTTCCATAATTTAGACCACAACATACCATACTATACTATACATACTATAAAGATAGCCATGTTACAAACCTTGATTTAAGTCAGCTTTCAGGTGATCTACAGGCGGTTCAGCTGCAGCAGTACAAAATAAAATTAAAAGTGGTGCAGGATAGTCTGTGTTGAACTTTGTTGAATTGTGTGTTTCTGTGGTGTGTCCAGTGGTGCTACTTATAGGATCTTTGTCTTGTACTTGAATCTGCAATTATATTAGTCCTGAAATGGGTCAGGGGTTTGTTGTTGTTGCTGTTCTTGTTGTTTTGTGTGGGTCACTTTTTAAAAACAAACAAACAAAAAACCTCTCCTGCCTGTGTGATGCTGGGAGAAATAGCTAGATCCCAAGTATGGGTGCTGATATTATTTATTGTTTGACATGTGTATCAAGTTGTCAGTGTTTTAGAGGCATATTATTTAAATTTTAAATAAGAATTAAATTTTAAACCCTGCAGCTGCAGAATATACAGATATCTGTCTTTAATTAATCTCCTTGAAATCACAGAACCTGATCAAATGCTTGCTGCAGTTTTTATAAAGGTTCACGTAAGTGTTCACCATTTTAAAAAGTGGTCAACTTATGGTTAATTTAAAGATGCACAGATTTTCAATGAAGTTTTCAGTCACTATGAGACACTCTGGAGACCAGGACACTTGAAAGCTTCTGTATGCTTCGATGCATTAGTCAAATTATACATGTTTTGCTGGGAGTCAGACTTCCCTCATTTTTAAGTTCAGTTGTTAAAATAGGTAGGGAACATAATACCATTTTCTGCAGGTAGTAGCATGTGTCCTCTCTGATGCTTCAGCTCCATGTTGTTTACTGCTAAGGAGTAGAATAGAGACTTACTACAAGTAACCACGTGGCCTTTTATAAAGTAATACTAAATCTTTATAAAGCTTTATTTGCATTAACATTAGAATTGAATAGCTGCATTTCTGATTCTTTTTCATTCGGTGAACACAACAGTTTCTAATTATGTTTTTGGATTTCAGAATTCGCAAAGCAGTAAAATTAATATTTGTTATGCCTAGTTTAAGACTTCAACCAAAAGGAACCTGGCTCTTTTGCATTGTGTTTATATTCATAAGTTAATTTTATGTGTGACTGTGGCTACCTAATCATAATGTAAAATTAGGGAATTTTAGGTTAGTCATTGGGGTTGTTGGGGTTTGGTGCTTTCCAGTTTCAAACATGTAAGAAGAAAAACGTGTTTGTAAAGACTTAGGGTCTTTGTTTCAAAAATAAGGTCTGAAGGCCCTCAAATATGAATTCAATAGAGATACATGAATTTCAGTTGTAGAAAATACAAAACAATTTTTAGTAAAAGATGACAGAAAGTGCCCTGATTTATCCATGGAATGAATGCATTGAAGCTTCTCACCTTGAGTGACACTCACCTTGAGTGTCTCTCTAGGTGTGGTCAGCTGCAGAAACTGTACTGATTAAACTTTCCACATACACTTGAAAGGCTTCCAGCCTTTAAGCCTAAATGTAAATATATACCACTGCTTAAAAGTTAGAGGTTTTTTAAAGATATTTTTAAAAAATTTTCATTTTAAAGAATTTTTTAAGGGCTTCTTTACTCAACTGCTTGTGTGGAAGCTTGCATAATAGCCCTTGGGCTTTTATATTTACAACAGGCTCAGCAGTTCATGTCCTGTTTCCCAAACTATACTGACTGTAGACCAAAACACAAGAACTTCCAAGGAGTTCTGTTGTATATTACTACTTTTTGCACAGGTTGGTCTGATTGTGTATTATAGATGGGAATAGTAATTTCAAATTGAGGCTGAGGTTCTTTTGGATTTTAGCAGAGGCTGGATTTTTTAAATAATGCTTTACTGAAAGTGGATTTCATTATTGAGGGTGGAGATTAAGGATAGAAAATGTTGAATCGTGGGCTCACAGACTGGAAGGCTGGAAGGGTGATCATCTGGTCAAGCAGGGCCACCTAAAACCGTGTGTCCAGGACTACGTCCAGCCAGCTTTTGAGTATCTTCCAGAAAGGGAGACTCCACCATCTCCTTAGGCAACCTGTGCCAGTGCTCAGTCACCCTCAGAGTAAAGAAGTGTTTGCTGATGTTCAGATGAAGCCTCCTGTGTTTCAGTCTGTGCCCAATGTCTCTGGTCCTGCCACTGGGCACCACTGAAAAGAGCCTGGCTCAATCTTCTTTGCACCCTCCCTTCAGGTATTTATATACTTTGATAAGATCCCCCCCCAAGCCTTCTCTTCTCCAGGCTGAACAGGCTCAGCTCTCTCAGCCTTTTCTCACATGTGAGATGCTCCAGACCCATCTTAGTGACCCTTTGTTGGACTCTCTCCAGTATGTCCATGTCTGTCTTGTGCTGGGGAGCCCAAAACTGGACACAAGTTCCAGTTCCACAAGTTTCAGTTGAAGCTTATTTTCTTCTTTCTTGCAGCCTTACCCACCTTTTATGCCTCGAAGACTCACAGGGCGCAGCAGATACCGATCACAGCAGCCAATACCACCACACCCTTACCATCCCAGCCTATTACCTTATGTGCTGTAAGTGAAAAGTACATTTGCTTCCATGTAGGCTATTAAGAAGGCAGCAAGCATCTTGGCACTTCCTATGGTTGGACTCTACCAGAGACCAGGCATATTTCACCTGTCTCGGAGGAAAACTTCCATTTCTGTGTAAACTTTTCAGCCTGTTTTGAATGACCTACACCACTGAGCAAGATAAAATACAAGTGAACAGTTTTTGTCCAGTGTAGTTTTGCAGGTATTTTGAGGCACAGTAGCCTCTGGTTTCTGAACTCTTGGTAAAGTCTTCAACAGATTTTAAATCATAGTTCTGTGATACTCTTACAGAGGCATGGTTACACTGTAGGATCACATTGTAGGAGTCTTCACTTATGGAATAAATTAATTTGGTTTGGTTCTTACTTATAAAATACAAGGGTGGGAGCTTCTGTGATGTGTTACTCTTTATTGGCTGAAGTGCTACTCTGTCACAGCTGTCACATTTCTGTTCTGCTTCTGATTAGCTGTTTCTGGAAAAGATGTGGAACAATTAACATTTAGGAATTATCTGTAGTGTGTTATGGTAGACTCTCTGGAAGAGTTTGGGTCTATGACATGAGATGTATTATCATCTAATGTTCTGTATTGGAAGTAAGAATTAAATGTTTGGAAAACAAAGATTAAGTTTCTGGTGGCAAAGGTGACATTGACAAGGAAATGGTCAAACACTGACACCAGATCTGTAGTTTCTCTGTGCGCAGTGTCAGACGTGGCATGAAAATGGCACCAGAAATCTGATTCAGCAAAGTTGTTCAGCTTTGCATCTTGCAGTCTGAGAGTAATGTCATAGCTTCTTGCCTATTCATTGTGGACATGATGTGGCACAGTAATTCCTGATTCTACTATATTAGTGCTTTGAATTTGTCATTTCCGTGTGTGTGGATGAAGTTTTGACCCATTGTACTGTCTTGGGGGGTAAAAATACAAGCAGAAAAACATCTCTCTGATCTCTCAGTTTGAAGGGGTTCGGCTTTAACCAACATCACAGTACATGAGAAAATGAATTTGTGCTTGCCTTCAGTATGGAAGTTTGTCCAGTAGCAAATCCTATTTATCTTCATCATGTATTTTAGGCTTGCAGAACTTGAAAGACTTTTGTGTTGGAGACCTAAATGAACTTAGCATTCCTCTTTGATGGTCTTTTATCCACTTAAAGAAATACATTTAAAACCAGAATGTCAATTTTTTGTCAGTTTTAGTTCTCCATAGTGTGTGGTAATTAAGACATTAGTTTTTGTAATAAAGCTAAGCTTGGTTAAAAGTACCAAGTGAAATGTGCATGCAGTTAAAAAGTCAGCACTCCCAATATCAGAAAGTAGCAGAAAAAGCTTTTTCTGTGACTCTTTCACTTCAAATGTCTGTTCTTGACTTCAAACGTAACATTTTTGCCAGTTCTGAGAACATGTTGACTAGAGAGGCATCAGAAAGGTTACTTTACCTCTGCCAGATGTTTCTTTGCTTTCCTTCAGCATGATGCTGAACCTTATCCTTGTTTGCTCTCGTGGTAGATCAATGCTCCCAGTTCCACCGGCAGTTGGACCAGCTTTCAGCTTTGAGTTGGATGTGGAAGATGGAGAGGTAGAAAACTATGAGGTTGGTGTGTGAACTACAACTACCTTTAAAGAACAGATGTTAGCTCAAGCAATAGATAAAATTTTATTATATTTTGCTTTTAATCCTTGTTTGTCTTTCAAATAAATGTGATGACTGTGAAGACAGAATCCAAAAACAGTCCTTCCACATTCTTTTTGTAAAACTGGATACTAGAGTGTTTAGCTTTCTTTCTTGTCTATTGCTCTTCCCCAGAATTCACCTTTCCAGGCTAGTAATCATTAAATTGTTCAACTTTTATGTTCTACCTGCTACTCTTCTCCTTTCAAAATTTAATTGATTTTAAATACCAGACAGAAGTGAAACACTTTCAAAAAGGGTAAGTTACTGGTTTTATGAGTGTAACTTTCAGAATAGTTTTAATATCATAGGATTAATTAATCTAAATGTAATGTTTATAAAACTGCCTTACTGCCTGTTCTTCTTGCCGTCAGAAGGGGATGGTAATTCACATCTAGAGATGCAGAACCCTCTTAAATACCCTAGATAATTATGGGGCTGTTCCAATTGTTGTTTCTTTGCTGGTTCTGAAGCTAATGGATTCCATTTGATTTCTCTTGAGTTAGTCATCATTAACCCTGATTTTTGCATCTCTTTGCCTGTGCTCCCCTTAAGATCTCTGTGTAGTTGTACATCTTCAGTTTAACAATGAGCACTTCTGTAATAACTTCTGTGGTGGTTCAGAAGAAGCAATGTCTTCTGAGAATTTGGGCCCTAGTTTCAGCAGTGTAAGAAATCAGTACCATTTGCAGCTTTCACAGGGTCTTTTCTGTGCATTGATTCTGTATCACACGTTTCTTAGGCCCCTCATGAAGGAGTGTGAGTTAAATACATGACAGACTGCAAATTATATACATGGAAGGATTTTAGTTGCAATGCTTGGCTTACAGAAAATTAACATAAAAATTAGCAGCCAAAAAAAGCACTTAAAGTTTGATAGTATGCATTTGTTTTCCGGATTGAGGATAAAATCTCCATATTTTAATTCAACTAGCCCTCAATGTGGAGTGGAAATCATAAACTGTCCCATTAAATTTATGATTTCTCTCACAAGACCAGACTCAAATATTCTTACGAAGGAAATTAGTTGACAATTTTTTTCTGGTTTACCAGCATTTGTTCATTTCATAGCAGGGTGAGGGGATCCCTCAGAAGCAAATTACTTACTGAGCTATACATGCAGTCACAGTAGTAATTGGAAATTGGGTCCTTGGAGTGGGTTTTGAAATCCCAAAGATAATACGTTAAATAATTACAAAGATGGTTAAGTTCGGAAGGACTTTCCAAGGAGCTTGTACTGTATGGGAGAACTAAAGTTCTAAATATTTCTTAATAGAAGGGTGTTTTGTACTACCAGCTGGGGTAGTAAGATGTGATGGCAGTCCCAACACCAACAGAACCAGAGCCTGTTTGATCAGTGAATTTTTAAATGTCTAGTTTCCATGTTTTGCAGGCACTGCTGAATTTGGCGGAACGTCTGGGAGAAGCCAAACCACGGGGATTAACAAAAGCAGACATTGAGCAGCTTCCATCCTACAGGTTCAATCCAAACAATCACCAATCAGAGCAGACACTGTAAGTATATTGGTCTCTTTCAAAGATCTGTGATTTAGATGGTTTGATTTTCGTTTCTTTAAATTGCAGTCACAGCTAGGTCAGAAGAGCAAGAATACGTGCTTTGCAATGTGAAAGCACAGTAAATAAGAAAAGCAACAAAACACCCATAAAACCCCACAGAGTCAATTCTCAGTTTCCATTGTCAGATGTCAATCACTGTAGCTACTGAAGGAGTAAAATAGCTGCTGTGTTGCAATCATACCTGTAAAGTTTTGTATGGAATTGCATATTTGTTGTTCTTACATAGCAGATACATTTAAACTTCATTCTGTTTTTTAGATGTGTGGTGTGCATGTGTGATTTTGAGTCAAGGCAGCTACTTAGAGTCTTACCTTGTAACCACGAGTTCCATGCCAAGTGTGTTGATAAATGGCTGAAGGTAAGGAAAAATCCTATCTCAGATGAAATTGATTATGTAGTTTTATAGGAGAGGGTGGGGATATTTTGCTGTTGCACTTCATTTCACCTTGTTTCATGTTTCTGATACTTAGAAATGCCAGCAGAGTGGAAGCATTGCTTAGATAGGATATTATTCTAATAACTGACAAAGATTGTTTCTTCATAATCTTTGGCACAAGGGAAAATGAATGTGAATACAATTATTTTCATGGACAGCTCTTGCTGTGTTTTCCATTTGCTTAAAACAATAACTGTGCATTAGAGTAATACATGACATTAGAGAATACTTGAAAAAAAGTAAATAATATAGGAGGTATGACATAGATGATGATGGTGGCTTCAACCATTACATAGCTTGTCTGGCAAGAATGAGTACCGACACATTTCCTTCCCCACTTTGCTATTAATGTTAGTTTCTGGGGCAAATAAAGTGGGTTACATGTGTATGTTTATGTGTATGCATATACACAAAAATGTAATACATACAAATAGAAATTACAGTTTTTCAAAATTATTTACCCATCTAAGAGAATCTGAACAAAAAAGAAACGCTCAAGAATCAGGGCAGCCCAGTAAGAGCATAGGTGAAATAGCAGCTGTGCAGAAGGTGAGAAGAACAAGAAATACAAGTAAATTATGGCAGACATTTCTACCAGCTGCATTTAGCCAGATCTACTTTCAGCAAGATATTGATTACCATCTTGCCTCAGTTTTTTTACTATTTTATTCTATTCAGCTTTAATCTATTTAGTCTGTTGTGCAGAACATTGGAAACTGCAATGATACTATGTTGATATGGTCCTTAGAGAATTACAGATGCTGTTTGTTGTTTTGAAAAAAGAAATAAAAACACCTTGCCTTTATGGCATCATGTCTTAGGCAAGTGCTGAAATGTGCAGAGAATGAAAAAATCAGATTAATATTGATGGTATTTTTTTTGCTAACAAGATATGAAGAATAACGAGAAGGATTTGAAAGGTGGGATATGAAATTGCCGTTTGGCTACAGTATCCATGGTAGTCTATGTCTAAAGCTTCTACAAAATCTAGGGCCAGTGAAACTATTTCTACAGCAATGCTCAGAATTTTTGGTAGAAGTGGTCCAAAAATATCTGAATTCACGTACGTGCTCAAGAATCAGCAAGAGGAACTAAATACCTGGTTGTTATATCGTCATATTAAAACCCACATGCACACACCCCACATAATATTAGCAGTTTCTCTCTGCTAGATGTATGCAGTTTTATTCTCTTACTACAAATTAAGAGTAGACTCTTTATGTATCAAAGTTGTGTTCTTCAGCATCCCCTCCTCTTCTTGAGCAGCGTTCACACTGCATGTGTCAGCGTCATTGCATGAAACTCTCTAACTCAATTGTGGTGTGGAAAGTGAGTATCCAGGGATAGTATTATCTAAAGAAAATATCATTTGACCCAGACTGTGAGATAGTGGATGCTATAAGTTTATTATGTGGACTTTTTTAAAGATAGCTCTTTTCAGGCTATTGATGCAAAAAAAAAAATATACTTCTGATTCATAGAACCCCTGATCTGCAGATTTCTGGAAGTTAGAAGAACATGTCAGGAAAGTATGATGCATGCTTGTCTTGTTCTTAATGCTCTTTCTTACCTGACATCTCACTCAGGAATCAGACAAGTATGTCGAGTTAAGCTTTTTTGGGACTCAGTGTAGTATGTTTAAAGTTAAGAGTTAGTCCTTTCAATGGCAATAGCATTTGGAACCACAAAGTGAAAAAAGTAGATTTAGTTTAGTCTGTTTTCAAAATCATAGTGTACTATTCTAGCGGTGAAATAGTTTTGCTGATGTTCTTGTCCCATTTTAGAAACTGCATTTTCTAACAGATCTTCACATGTGGTATTTTGTAAAGGTTGTGTTCAGAATGAGGTGCAAGATACACAATGAAAATCTAGGGAGGTGCAGTTAAACCTACTAAAACTTGCATTGACATCATTATTCCAGAGCTGAGTACAAAGTAAGATAGACAAGGTTAAACCATCCTAGTGTAGGATGAATAAGGCAATACTTTTACACCATGTGGGTTCAGTTACAGTGGTACAAAGATGGTATATGGAAATAAAGATTATTTTGCTTGCAAGCTGTACCGAATTACCTGTAACACCAGTCTATTTTAGTTAAGCCTCTGCCTAAACTTGGTCACAGTTAATAAGCCAACATCTGGGAGTGATAATAACTGGGAAGTATTCTGTGCCTTGGTTTTGCTTCTGTTCATTCATCTATGAATTTGAAAACCTTTTTAAATGTATCTTGATTGTATAATTATGTCCACATCCACTTAATTCATCTCATCCAGTCAACATCATGTTCATAAATTCTGCAAGGGAAGGTTAAGATTGTGGCTTTCAGCACTTGTACTGTTATTCCACAAGATAGAAAAAGAAGAAAATTACTGGTTTGTTGCTATTTTTTACCAATTTAATCTCATTTTTTTGAAGAGAGTATTTGCTATCTAGGACTATTTCTAGAACTATGGAGTCAAATTGATTCTAAGTTTCATTGTATGTCACTTTAGTGAAAGATCTAAGTAAAAAGTTAGTGATTCAATCTCATTACTTTAAAAAATACTCTTCTTGGGCTGCCTGTTGGTGATGATGGAGGAGCAAAGAAACTATCTAAAAAAAGTTTTGTGGCTTGTATGCATGGATAATTGACAGTACTATCTTCTTAGGTAGTTTGAGCAAGTAAGAGGAAATGTTCTATTACAATGCATTTGGTTGCCCACTTTAGCTAAAATACTTCCCTGTTTAAGCAAGGTTGAAGTCTTAAGGAGAGAAGATGTAATACAGTGGAGGAAACAACAGAATTAAAAAGAGGGATGTTATCCTTTTATTTTTTGTAGTATTCCTAATTCTCGTATTTCACAGTATTTGGCTGCTTCTTACCCTATATCCTCTAGTCAAATATGAATACATGAGAAATGTGTTCTTCTATAAAACAAAAGTCATCATTCCAAAGGAGAGCTTGACACCATGACCTGTGTTCAGCCTGAAGGCTTAGAACAACCTTAAAAGGACAATTTGCCTTTATATTTAGCAGTCTAATAGGAAATGCTGTATTATATATGAGAAAAGACAAACTGTAACTATACTTCAGCTTATTTCTGATGGACTAACACCAAAGTAGTGCAATGGTTTTTAGAGGATTCTAGTAGTCCTATAGTTTCATTATTCTAAATGCAGTTCATTTTAACTATAAATTTCTATAAAAAATATAAAACAGTAAATCCATTTATTGTGCAGCACTCTCTAGTTACAGTACAAAATTAAGTCTGCCTGGAAGAGTGGCAAGTTAGAAGGTCAATATTACAATATTATGTCCCCCTTACTCCTCTTTTGGCATGAAAGAGTCATGTTAAATGCCAGGAAGGGAAAAATAATTTCATGAAAGACACAAGAATGTGACTAAATTTAAAGCACATGTTCATGTAGGATCTTGAAAAGTTCCTTGAAAAGCAGTGGTGTGGTGCCCATAAGTATTCATTTTATCCTGGCACAGTAGATCTATTTCTGCAGTTCCTATCAGGAAATTACTCCTACTGAATGCTGTTCTGTGGTGCAAGTGGTTGTTACTTCATTATCAATCTAAGTGAATAGCTCCTGATTCATTAATCCACTGAATGTTGAATAACACGCCTTTTTATTTTAAACATTATATTAGCCAGATTATATTTAAAATCATGCACATGAAATGACCAGGTAAGGACATTTTGAAGTATATTTTGAAACTGCTAGTGAAAGAGAGAGAAATAAAATCTTAATTTATACTCCAATCCATGATTTACAAAAATTAAAATTAAAAAATTAGGGACAATGGTAACAGTTGACAGCAGGAAAATTGACAGGAAAAATAAACCTTCACTTTAACTTCCATTACTGAATAATGTTTTTCAGTAATAAATAATGTATTACTTTCATTGGATTAGTTATTGTTTGGATTTAAAATATTTGATAAAGAATTCTGGCCTATAGAGTCATATTTCTTGATGCTCTTTGCTTGTATTTTCATTGAAAAATCTGGTTTCCTTAGAAGACTTGCTGTAGACAGTGGTTGGTCCTGCAGTTTTGGTGGCTATGAAATAGAGAATTTGGGACAGGGAAGAGTTCTCTTCACTCTTCCCCTTACAAGGGAAGTATTGACTCACAGATGTTACATAATTGTCTGGGGGTTTTTCTCATCATTTGCTAAAATTAGCCATTATTTGAAAAGGGGAATGAGAAAGCAGAAATATTTTCCCCGTAGCTTAAGAAATACTACTTCTTATCTGTCTTACTTTTTAAGGAAGCTATAAAAGTAAACAAGTCACAGGACTTAATTTTCAGTGTGTGCTTTAGTGAAGAGCTAAATCTAGACCTGCTGGTGTGTGTTACTTGAATACCTGCTTGGTCAGGTCATCTTCTCTTTCTTTGTATTTCTTTTTTTTATTCCCCTTCCCCTTTACTAAAACCCCCTCCCTTTTTCCCTGGTTTGCTTTCAGCTTTGACCAAATCTGTATGATGATTTTGTGTGACGATAACGGAATAAACAAAGTATGATGTCATTCCTGATCGGTAGGGTTTGTGATAACATGACGTCTTCACACAGGATGTTTATTTGCAGCCCAAGATGTCTCAATTTGTTTTGGTGGCTTTCTCTACAGCATACAGTACAGGTTGTTAGTTCCACCCATCTGACTGCAATATACTGTAACTGTGAATCTGCATTAATAAAACCACCATCACTTAGCTAGAGCCTAATTTGTTGTCTTGCTTTGTCTTAAAAGATAAGAGGCACAATTACTTTTTGTAAATGTAATTTTGAATTGGCAAACTCACCACACCAAACATAACAAAACAAACTAAGAAAAGGCCTAAGCACATCTGTCTTCTCTTGAATTGGTCTTCAGTGGTCACAGATGTCAGTGTCACATACACATTACATTGTATTTGTCAGTCTTAACCCTCTTTAACCCTCTTTTGTTTTTCTGGTTTTACAGGCGAATCGTACCTGCCCGATTTGTAGAGCTGATGCCTCAGAAGTGCATCGTGATTCAGAATGACCGATCTAAGAGCACAAATCTGGTTTGGGTGTTTCTCGTTGCCTGTATATATGAACTCTCTATTGAACTTATCTACCCATGTGGCTTCCAGCCTACCCTTTACACAAAAGGGTCAGTGGACCTTACTTTGCACTGTGTGACTTAATCAATTATAAAGCTTATAACTAGTCTTCACAGTTATGGGATTGTTATACTAACAAGTGTGAGTGGAACTCCAAAGATTTTTTTTTTTTTTAGCTTAATTTTGTGTGTGCACTAACATTCCCTGGGTTTTGTGTGATCATTCCGAGTATTGCTGCGAGATTACTGTGGATGTGATCTTTTAGCATGTGCTTTTATATAAAAGAAAAAGAAAAAAAAAAGTGGTAGCTCCAAACAATATAGCAATCTACCTTATATAGAGCCTTCAGATACTGTGAGTGGGGATGAACGGTGTGAGTGTGAGAGGCTGTGAGAGGGTGAGTGAAGTGTGCTTGTGACAGGGTGTGCGTGCGTGTTTGAGAACCTATATACCAGCATGTACTGAGAACGTATGTGTGTAGTAATAATTATGCTGCAATGTATAATCTTGTGTGTTATTTAAACAGTACTAGTACTGTACACTGGTTCCTTTCCTTGTGTTTGCAGTTGCACACTGAATGCGATGGGTGCAGCAATTACAGACATTTAGTATTTCCTCCCCAACGTACTTACAGGTGTAAAGACCTTTCTACCTACTGCTACTCAAACAGCTGTTACGCTTCCCCTTCATTGGAGGCTTTAAGTGTGTACCACTAAAGAATGCATTGATTGTTCATACATGAGTAACCTTGGGGGTTTTATCATATGTTACAAAGTCTGGATTTTTTAATGGCTGATTTCCAAGTTATTTTATCAATATAGAGTTGCAATATCGCATTTAGCAATATTAATGTTTTCAATTGCTAATATGAATATCAATATTTTTCTGTTTTCCTTTTAAATTTTTCTAGCTGGGTTTACCAGTTGTGTGTTTCTTCCATGAAAGGAAGCAGAAAGTACACTGAGGGTGTCCTGGTTTTGTGAAACAGCTCTTAACTTTTGGCCATTGTACTTGCTAAGGACATCATCTTTTAGCTTATAAACACTGGCTTTAATCACATACATTCTTTGTCATCTACAAGGAAGTTTGTATGTAACTAAAATAACTTGTAAAAGGTTACAATTTTATTCCTGCAACTTCATGAATAAAATACAATTTTTAGCATTTTCTTAGAGAAGTAGAATTTCATATTTTTTTCACCATATCTCAAGAGGAGGTAGGTTTTGGTCATTAACCGCAGAACTCAGTTGCCCTGATGCTGCTTCTTTCCCTTCCTTATTTCATGATGAGTGTAATAGGAAGAAGGGACTCCCTTGGTTTTTGCAATCAAGTTTCCAGAGTACTCCACTATAGGAGAAATTTGGAATACTTTCCAGAACAGTGCTGTGAAATAGAGGGGATAATGTCTATTCAAGTGCTCTGAATAGTATTTTATTTGGGCCATTGAAAAAAATTAGCTTTCTTTTTAACATTCACACTGTTAACATCTCTGATACATTCTAGCAAAATATTTAGGTCTGCATATACCACAGTTACTAAAAGGATGCACTTTTTGCAATTAAACTCTTTTCATAAATTCAGTGTCATTACTTTGGTTGCAGCACCACAAGTGGCACAATTACCAGTATTGCTACAACTTGCTGCCAGTCTCAGCTTTAAGTTTCTTCTTTATCATTTCTGATGCTTTTGTATGCTGCTATGCTTTAGTATCAGTTACAATTTCAAACAGTGTTAGATGTTCTCCATGCTGGTTTTTCTCTTTGAGAAACCAGTCACAGCTCTTTGTGCAGCTAAATAAAAGCACAATTTTGCCCTGTTTCAGATGTTTTTCCGTCTGTTTAGTTATGCTGATGCCTTTTCCTGGTCTTAAAATCAAGAGCCAAACATGGTTAGAAGGGAAGAAGGAATTTTACCTTGCTATTTATTTTAAGGATCCTTAGGTGCGCTGAAAGTGCACATCCAGGTCAAATGCACCGCAATGCACACCGCAATGCCCCCCCCAAAGATCAGGTATAACATTATAGGTCTTACTAATTAGCATATCTATCAAAAATTCCCCAATGAGAGGCTTGAATGAGCCCCCCTCCCCAGGGAACCTTCCCCTGGATGGTTCTATCCCCAAGGAACCTTCCCCTGGATGGTTCTATCTTAGTTTACAGAATGTGATCTGGAGAGGACCTTGGGGTCTGGGGCACACTAACCCTTACTTATGAGGCTTCTAAAATGTTTAGTCTCCTAGCTGGACAGACAAGTCCAAGAATGTAGGCAAAAAGCACTAAGAATACAGAAGTTGTAAAAAGGTATAACAGGGGTATAAAAGAAAAGGCAAAAAAATCTTCATGGCATCAATGCAGATAGTTCTCAAAAACAGTGAAGCTTTCCATACCTATCCTTACTTAGGAACACTGAATAAATAAAAATCCACTTCAAAATATTAGAATTTCTTTCTCCTCTCTTCCAGTGGAGTTAAAGAATAGGCTTTTCACAATAGCGCCTAGCAGGTTAAATTACATTTAATAAAATTTATTTTTTTAACAAATAAATCATGTTGTTTAAAAAGCATATGCCACATATGTCTTACAAAACTTAGCCTCTTTTATATAACTGCAAAAGAAAAAAAATTCCTTGTGTACAGATTTAAAAATGACTAACATTTCTGTGTTTAGTATTCAGTTCAAAGCATGGAAAAGGGTACTTTTTCTAAACTTGATACAAGTGAACAAGACACATCCTTCTGAAGCCAAGAGAAAGTAGTTCTCTTTCTGGAACTAGAGGAATGTCCCTTTTCCCCCTACTAAAATTCAGTGAGACAGTGGGAGATCTAGGAGATTGAGGGTCTAAGTTGGTAGAATCCTGCAATTAATTGTTGCACTCTTATGGCTCATCTCTTCTGGAATGGTTCTTTGGTTTGCATGGATGAATGTGGACTTGCTTCCCGTGGTTAGTGTGTACAAACAGCACACGTGCTTATGTTCTCAATCAGCTCAGACAAGCTACAACCACATCGTCTGTGGTGGCTGTCAAGGGCAGGGGATTTCTGTTCAGCTCTTAACTGCCATGTCTTATGCACAGCTGCCATGGTGCCTGACAGCACCTGAATTCAGCAACACTTCTTTTATGTTCATTGCCTTTCTGCCATCCACTGATTCTTTTTTCTCCAAAAAACAAACAAAAACATCCAACCTCTAATATGTTTGCTTTATCATATTGGCACTGCTGTGTTTTCTTTGCATCAACTGTCAATTTAATTTGACGTCTTAGTGGATATCAAGGCCTACAGATAATTCCAGTGTCTCATTTTTTGGCTTTCTTTAGAAGAAGAAGTAAGGCCATGTGTTGTATGTCATTATGTACAGGGTCTTGAATGTGACTTCAGAGCTGTTAATACAATGCATAATACTTGGGATGAGATTTACCAACTGTTTTAATTGTAGAAAACAGTTTCAACTGAGTTATCTTTGGGCCTTTGTAAAAGCTGTGGTTTTTTCCTTTGGTACATTGTTACCTCATTTTGCTACTTGTGTTTCAGACTTGCTAATTATTATGAAAGCTTATGGTTTTTGTTGGAATCATTTTGTTAAGTGTTTTCTTTAAATCATATGCTATTGTATCATTTAACATGTAGTTTTAAATGTATTATAAATATCTGTAACCAAATCATTTGAAGGCTTGATAAATTTTTAACAAAATTTGTACATTTTTTATGAGAGTTACTAGTAATGCTTTACTAGGTAGTGCAATGAATTTTTATTTTAATCCCTGTGCCCAATTTTGGAGTTGAGAGAGTTGTTCAGTAATAAATGTATGATGTACACTTACACAATTTTGTCCTGTTCTTTCTCTGAGGGATGTATTGTTTTCTTTTGTTACTGGGCATATTTCTGCGCATGATCATGCAAATTGAAATATTATTGGCAACAGCCACTTGTGTTGTAGGGGGACATTCTGCCCCCTTAACTGTAGCACACAACTTTTTTTTTTAATCTTATGTTGAGCATAAGAAACTGATGTGAAATCCTGTACCATATTTTTAAGAATGTGAGAACTCAAAGTACTCAAAGCCTTGCCTAAAAGGACAGCGTTCTAAAGATACTACTTTGCCAGAAAAAATTTGCAGGGATGAAGGCTCTCCTTAGCTGTACTATTGGCACTATGTATCAGCTGAAGATGTGTTAACTTTTGCAGTGCCCTAACAGTAGTAAATGATGCATCCTGAGTTATAATGGGTTTTATTAGCCAGGGTCACATGAGAAACTGGTTGTGAAACAAAACAAAACAAAAAACTTGAGTGATTTTGGTTTTAAGATAATGCAAACTAAGTTGACAGGTGTAGTTACTTAAGAGGTTTTCATTTGCACAGGACATTTAATAGCTGCATCAATAGCAGGCGTTCTTGGTACTCAGACATATTTGAAGATTCATTTGTGCTTTTGAGAATCCTTATGCAGGTTCACACACATAACTTTTGGATTTGGGAGACACTGGAAAAGAGAAAGGTGTCAATCTGTGAGCTCGGATACTTGCAAAGCTACATTTTTTGCACTCAAGTATATTGCAGAGCAGCTTCCAGGATCATCAGTAGTTTGGCCATGACTAGCCTGAAGAGCAGAGTTGCCCTCCTCCTCTTTCCTGATCTGCTCTCTGCTCCCACCCTCTTTGTGTCACAGCATCTCACTCTCTTGCTTAGCCTGTGCAGTGTCTGTCTTTGCTGGTCCTGCTTGTGAGTCTCCTGGTGTTCTCGATAATTAGCTGGCAAATCAGCTTTCTGTTGCTAAGTTCTAGTAAATCATATCACTGCCACCAGATACTGCATCCTATGTACTCTTCTGTGGTTCTTTTTTCTTGTCTTGCTTTCAACTACTGGCTACAGCTCTGGTTTCTCCATCTTGTGTGTCTGCTGTAACCCTCCTTCCCCCACAGCTCACAGTGTGGTGCGCATGACCATGTGACTTTCAGGTGTGGTGTTTCCTTGCAACTGATCCTTGATTTGCATGCCCACAGTGCTTATCAACTGATTCAGGAATGACAGCTTGTTTAAGAACAGATGGAGTTCCTCATTTCTTATTTTGTCTTACATGTGCAGTAGATGGGCTTGGCTTTTCAGGAGCAGTGGCACTGCTGCAGCTTTTGTCCAATTCTAGCCTTTGCTAACCTTGGTAGGTTTAGATGGCTTTATTTAATGGCATAAGGATCTTCCCTTATCCATGATTCTTTGAGGAACTGGGGTACACTTCCAGTTCAACTGCCCTTGTCCTTATGGGGGAGTTCAACTTGCCAGAAATCAACTCGGAGCATCACACAGCTGGTACAGCCCAGGTTGTAACATTCTTAAAAAACCTTGGTGACAGCTTTGTCAAAGCTAAGGGAGTGGTTGGGAAAGATTCACTCCTTGCTGTGCTGCTTGTCAGCAGAGAGGATCTCGTGAGCAGGGATTGGCATCCGTCTTTGCCATACTGACCACGAAGCAGTTGAATTTAAAATCTCTGTTGATGGGAGGGAAAATGCCAGCAAAACTTCAGCTCTAGACTGCTGAGGGAACTAGTAAGTAAAATCTCTGGGAAAATGTTCGGGCAGATGCTGGGGTCCATCAGTGCTGGTCCCTTTTTAAACATCACTTCCTAAGGGCACAGGAGCAGGCAATTCCTCAATGTTGGAAGTCAGGCAGGTGAGGCAGGAGGCCAACTTGGCTTGGAAATAAGGCAAAAAAGGAAAGTGTCTGCCCAATCAGAGATTGGATCAGGTAACACAAGGAGAATGCAGAGATTCTGCTTTCCACTGTAGGGAGAAAATTTATGTGGCCAAAGCTCACCCAGAGTTGAAGCTGGCCGGAAACAGGGACAATAAAAACAGTCTTTTCAAATACATTAATGACAAAAGGCAGTGTAGAAATAGCATCAGCCCATTACAGGATGAGGAAAGTCACCTCACAAACAGGGACAGGGACAAGGCAGAGGTGTTTAATGCATTCTTTGACTCAGTCTTCAACATGGGTGATGGACCAAGGGGGTCTCAGTGCCGTGAGCTGGAGGACCATGACTGTGAGAAAGATCAGCTCCCAGTTGACCCTCACATTGTGCAGGATCTGCTGCTCCAGCTGGATCCCTGCAGATCTATGGGGCCTGATGGGGTTCATCCAGGAATCCTCAAAGAGCTGGCTGATACCATCACAAAGCCCCTCTCCATGCTTTTTGAGCAGTCTTGGGAATCTGGAGAGGTTCCAGCTGACTGGAAGCTGGTGACATCCTAATTTTCAAGGAAGACCCCGAAAACTACAGTGAAGTCTCACTTTGGTGGCTGTAAAATTGTGGAAAAGATTTCTCTGGGAGTACTGAAAAACATCTGGAGGACAACCCAGTCATCAGTCACAGCCAGCACACCTTCCTGAGGGGAAAGTCCTGCTTGTCAAACACGATTTCCTTCTACAACAAGGTAACTCACCTAGCTGACCAAGGGAAGCCAGGTGATGTAATCTTTTTGGGTTTCAGTAAAGTTTTCCATAGTGGCTCTCACAGTGTCCTTCTGGACAGAACAACACAGCTGGAAAAACACATCATGGGATGGGTGAGCAACTGGCTCACGGGTCAGGTGCAAAGGGTTACAGTGAATGGGGTGACATCAGACTGGCGACCTGTCCCTGCTGGGGTTTCACAGGGCTCCATCCTCAGCCCTGTGCTCTTCAACATCTTCATAAACCACTTGGACACAGGACTGGAAGGGATACTAAGTAAGTTTGCCGACAACACTAAATTGGGAGGAGCTGTCTGCTCCCTCAGAGGCCTTGCAGAGAAACCTGGACAAATGAGAGAGCTGGGCAGTCACCAACTGTATGGAGTTCAATGAGGGAAGGTGCCAGATTCTGTGCCTGGGACAGGGCAGCTGGGTGCGTGTATAGACTGGGGAGCGAGAGGCTGGAGAGCAGCTCATGGAATGAGAGTTGGGCGTCCTGGTTAGTGCCAAGTTGGACATGAGCCAACAGAGCCCTGGCGGCCAGGAGGGCCACCCGTGTCCTGGGGTGCATCAGGCACAGCATCACCAGCCGGGCAAGGGAGGGGGTTGTCCTGCTCTGCTCTGGACTGGGGTGGCCTCACCTCGAGTGCTGGGGGCAGTTCTGTGTGCTACAATATAAAAAAGATGTTGAGCTGTTAAGAGTCCAAAGGAGGCCACAAGGATGGTGAAGGGCCTTGAGGGAAAGCCGTATGAGGAGTGGCTGAGGTCACTTGGTCTGTTCAGCCTGGAGGAGACTGAGGGGAGACCTCATTGTGGTTTTCAATATCCTCACAAGTGAACGGCAGACACCGATCTCTTCACCCTCGTGACCAGTGACATGACTTGAGGAAATGGCCTGAAGCTGAGTCAGGGGAGGTTTAGGTTGGATTATCAGAAAAGGTCCTTCACCCAGAGGGTGGTTTGCCACTGGAATGGGCTTTCCAAGGAAGTGGTCATGATGCCAAGCCTGGCAGAATTCAAGAAGGGTTAGGACAATACTCCTGGGTACATGGTGTGATTCTAGGGGATGGTGGCATGCTAGGCCAGGAGTTGGGCAGAATGATCATGATGGGTCCTTTTCAACTCAGCAAATTCTCTGAGTGTATGAATTACTGCACCCACAAAGCTCTGTGCTTTTTCAAACACACAAATAAAAATGTGAGCCATGAGTTCTGAAATACAGAGTTCTGCAAAACAGTGTCACATGCTGGCTTTTTGCAGTGTATTGCACTGGGCCACTTAACACATCAGTATGTCCCAAAGTGCAGTTTCCAGCTGTGAAAGGATTCAGGTACCATCAGACTTCTACCTAGAACAAAATTTAGCAAATTTTCATTTTGGAATGGACATCTTGGAGAGGCTCATCCTGGCACCAGCAGAAGAGTCTGAAGTTAATGGTTGTGCAGATGCCCAAGCCAGCAAAGTCCTCCATGATAAATGTCCTGGGAGATACCTGACAAAGCTCCTCCATCTCACTGTTTCTTCCCATAGATTTGTGTTTGCAGGAGAATCATGTTCACCAAGCCATGCTTGCTAAGGTTTGGAGAATGTCTGATTTTTTTTGAGAGGCAGTTAAGGGAAGAATATGGAGAGAGAAATTAAGAAGCAATTCACAGCTCATTTGAGTTCTTGGGCCATCATATAGTCTTGTTCAAAACCTGAATATAAATCTGTGAGTTCAACAAGAGAAACAAGAAGGAACTGTACTCAAAACAAGGAATGGAAATCTTTTTTTCATGTGCAACAGACTAGTAACAAAATGAGGCACACAGACCATAATGTTTATATGGTCTACTATCTTAAAAATCCTTACCAAGTAGCTGTGATAGTTTTGCACAGTAATTAAAAATTATTTCTGTGAAAATTCTTAATCATGCTAATTGAAAGAAGTAATTATGCATACTGGTTCTGCTAAAACACATGCTTTTGCAATACCAAAAAGTAATGGTTCTCTTACAGCTTGCTCTTGCTCTGCAATTTCCTGACCTACGGTTGATCATAGACTATATCCCTTCTGCATACAGAGGTTATTGGTAGTCTATGCAACATATGCTTCCTTTCTACCTAAATCTAGTCCAACATGCAAAGCCAGGAGCACTTTGGGCCTGTACGATTTCATTTTGCTTGGCCTTATGACATTTTGCTTTATCTCCTCTTTCTGAAGAGCCAGGCCAAATTAAAAAAATGGTTACTGCAAACTGCTTGTCATCTTCCTCTGGACACTGTACTAGTTTGAAAACAAACCAGTGGGAGGCACCAAGTCAGAATAACAATTTAATAGTGAAATTAAAAAAAGAGGCAGAAAACACTGGTTCAAACTGACAGAGTCAGGATACAACCTGACAGCCTGTTAGTCAGGGTGGTGCTAGCAGTCCGGTAAGATGGTGGCTGCAGTCCTCCTGAAGTGGTGGATGTGGTTCTGTCAAAGCAGTGATCCTGTAGAAGGGTCTGCTCTTCCTCGGAAGGTCCAGTGGTGGCTATGTAGCTCCTGTCCTCTGGGAATCCAGTGGAAAGGGTGTCTGTGGTGTTTGGAATCTCAGATTATATCCAGGATGGGATGCTTGGTTCCTCCCCTCTGGGTGGAGCATCTCACAATGGGGTAATGAGTCATGAGGCCAGGTGTTGATGGGCTCATTAACAGAAGATAGTCCAGAGGGAGGAGGCAAGGGAACACTGCCCCACCCGATTTCAACAGCTCCTGAGGATGGTAATAGAATACACTGCAACCCAGGACATTATCCACCCCTTATTCTATTACCATCTGCATCATCCCAAATCAGTACCTTAAACTCTACACACACACACACACACACACACGTATGTATACAATGAAACCCTACACACAGTTCTCACCTAAGATTAGGTCTCCTTGTGGTACACAACGGGTTTCCCCATCTTTCTGCATTACCCACCAAGTGCAACCAGGTCCTTGAGCAAAGACAATCCCACGGATGGGTTTGCCTTTGCCTGAGGTGGGATTAATCCAAACAGTCTTTCCTAAAATACCTCTCATGTGTACCACAGGGACTCTATCTCCATCCGCTGTGTGCAAGGGTTCAGACTCAGCGGGACCAGCTCGATTGATGGACCCTCGGGTATTGACTATCCAGGTGGCCTTTGCTAAGTTCACTTCCCAATTTTTGAAGGTCCCCCCACCAAGTGCCTTCAGGGTGGTTTTAAGTAGTCCATTGCAGTGTTCAACTTTTCCAGCAGCTGGTGCGTGGTAAGGAATATGATATATCCATTCGATACCATGTTCTCTGGCCCAGGTGTTTATGAGGCTGTTCTTAAAATGAGTCCCATTGTCAGACTCGATTCTCTCAGGGGTGCCATGTCTCTACAGGACTTGCTTTTCCAGGCCCAGGATGATGTTCCGGGCTGTAGCATGAGGCACAGGGTAGGTCTCCAGCCATCCAGTGGTTGCTTCAACCATGGTCAACACGTAGTGCTTGCCTTGGTGGGTTTGGGGAAGGGTGATGTAGTCAACTTGCCAGGCTTCCCATACCTGTACTTTGACCATAACCCACCGTACCACAGAGGCTTCACCCGCTTGGCCTGTTTGATTGCAGCACAGGTCTCATGTCGCTGTTGGGGGGGGTCACACACAGACAGTGCCTCTTTCAAGGGCCAAAAAGCCGTTTATTAAACAAAGCAGCCTCTTTTATACACCTTTTGTATGTTATCATTCATGTTACATATTCACTGGCTGCTAAACTACTACAATAGACTCCTTGGCTATTATTAACTTCAATATACTACCATTGGCTACCTATAGCATAAGCATTCAAGCATTCAGTCAAATAACAGGTGCAGATATGTTGCTGTTTTCTCCTTTTACTGTTTAACTTTCATGCTTCTGTTGATACTCCAGTCTCATGGGTAAAAACTAATTGTATTTCTTCTCACGAACTTTTCTCACAGTCCTTGTCTAGCCAAAGTAACAGGCCTGAGCCATAATTTTACAAAGGCAACAAGGCCTTCCTTTTGTAAGGTTTTACTTAAATGTCACAGTCTCACAACTGCGGATGACCTGTGAGATCCTGTCCATAGTAAGGTCCACCCCTTGGTCATGGGCCCATCGGTATGTTCCATCTCTCCCCTCATGGCCAGAGGGATCATGGCCCAACGAGCTAGGAATAATTTTCCCTTGTGCTGCCAGTCCAGATCCACCTGAGATACTTTCACCTTGGCAGCTCGGTCCACCTGCTCGTTGTTGCGATGCTCTTCATTAGCCCGACTCTTGGGTACGTGCGCATCCACGTGTCGAACCTTCACGGTCAGCTTCTCTACTCGGGCGGCGATGTCCTGCCAAATCTCAGCGGCCCAGATGGGCTTCCCTCTGCGCTGCCAGTTGGCTTTTCTCCAGCGATCCAGCCATCCCCACAGAGCATTAGCTACCATCCATGAGTCGGTGTAGAGATAGAGCCTTGGCCACTTCTCTCGTTCAGCAATATCCAAAGCCAGCTGGACGGCTTTAAGCTCTGCAACCTGACTCGATCCACCTTGTCCCTCGGTAGCTTGTGCAACTCGTCATGTGGGTCTCCATACTGCAGCTTTCCATTTCTGGTTAGCACCTACAATTTTGCAGGAGCCATCAGTGAAGAGGGCATAATGTCTTTCAGTCTCCGGTAGCTCATTATATGGTGGGGCTTCCTCAGCACGGGTCACTTGCTCTTCCTCTTCTTCAGAGGCTGAATCCAAAAGTCTCGCCCTCAGGCCAGTTTGTTATGATTTCCAGAATCCCAGGGCGACTCAGGTTTCCAATACCGGTGTGCTGTGTGATGAGAGCAATCCATTTGCTCCATGTGGCATTGGTGGCATGATGTGTGGAGGGAACCTTTCCCTTGAACATCCACCCCAGCACCAGTAGTCAGGGTGCCAGGAGGAGTTATGCCTCCGTGCCAATTACCTCTGAGGCAGCTTGGACTCCTTCATAGGCTGCCAAGATTTCCTTCTCTGTGGGAGTGTAGTTGGCTTCAGACCCTCTGTAGCTTCGGCTCCAGAATCCCAGTGGTCGACCTCGAGTCTCACCAGGCACCTTCTGCCAAAGGCTCCAGGACAGGCCATGGCTCCCGGCTGCAGAATAGAGCACGTTCTTCACTTTGGGTCCTGTCCTGACTGGGCCAAGGGCTACCGCATGAGTGATTTCGTGCTTGATTTGGGCAAAAGCTTGTTGCTGTTCAGGGCCCCAGTGGAAATCATTCTTCTTGCAGGTAACAATCTGGCTGTACTCAGGAGTATGCATCCTCCAAAAGCCTATGGCACCTAGGAAAGCTTGAGTTTCCTTCTTGTTGGTTGGTGGAGACATTGCTGTGATCTTATTGACAACCTCGGTGGGAATCTGACGTTGTCCATCTTGCCACTTTACTCCCAGGAACTGGATCTCTTGAGCAGGTCCCTTGACTTTGCTCTTCTTGATGGCGAAACAAGCTTCCAGGAGAATCTGGATGATCTTCTCTCCTTTCCCAAATACCTCTGATGCTGTGTTGCCCCACACAATGATGTCATCAATGTACTGCAGATGTTCTGGGGCCTCACCCTTTTCTAGTGCAGCCTGGATCAGTCCATGACAGATGGTGGGACTGTGCTTCCACCCCTGGGACAGTTGGTTCCAGGTGTACTGCACACCCCTCCAGGTGAAAGCAAACTGGGGCCTGCATTCTGCTGCCAAAGGAATGGAGAAGAAGGCATTGGCAATATAGATGGTGGAGTACCACTTTGCTGCCCTGGACTCCAGCTCGTACTGAAGTTCCAACATGTCCGGCACCGCAGCACTCAGGGGTGGCGTGACCTCATTCAGGCCACAGTAATCCACTGTCAGTCTCCATTCTCCACTGGACCTACGCACTGGCCATATAGGGCTGTTGAAAGGTGAATGGGCCTTGCTGACCACCCCTTGGCTCTCCAGCTCACAAATCATCTCATGGATGGGAGCCACAGAGTCTCTGTCGGTGCGGTACTGCCAGCAGGGCACTGTTGCTCTGGCGATTTATCACTGTATCCTGCAGTAGTAGGGAGGAGGAGAGAGCTCCAGCAGGCAGGAATTGTGCAGCAAGATTGATGTATTTAATTATTTTACAAACTCTTTTATAGACCTTTTTCTTCATAGTCTAACTGGACAAAGGATCAGCCACCCCCTGGGGTGATTGGCTAGAATCCTAAAATATCCATTGTCAAAATATTTTTCTACTGTACCATAAACGTAGTTCTACAAAGTTGCAGGTGTTCATAGTTTACAGAACTCTGCAAATATCTTTGTGAGAGAGAAAAGTATCTCATGGGCCTAGAAAGAAGCAGGAAAATTTCTTGCTAACAGCATTTTTGTATCCACAGCAATTGGCACCTGTTGTTCTTCAACTCTCAGCAGTCCCACAGCAGAGGGGTCAATCTGAGAGGCCAGGCAATGTACTCAGTTGTCTGATATCTTCTGTCTCCACAGCAGCTATCCCAAAAGCCCAACGATGTCCTTTTAGGTCTTTGAAATATCCATTTCTGAGATAGTCTATGCCGAGGATGCACGGGGCCTCCGGGCCAGTCACGATGGGGTGTTTCTGCCACTCGTTCCCAGTTAAACTCACTTCAGCTTCCAGTACAGTCAGCTGCTGGGATACTCCTGTCACCCCAGAAATAGAAATGGGTTCTGCTCCCACATACCTTGATGGCATCAGAGTACATTGAGCACCGGTGTCAACCAAAGCCGTGTATTTTTGTGGGTCAGATGTGCCAGGCCATCGGACCCACACAGTCCAAAAGACCTGATTATCCCTTTCCTCTACCTGGCTAGAGGCAGGGCCCCTCTATTCCTGGTCATGTTCCATGTTGCTCCCTTCTGGTGAATACGTTCCTGAGGTCCTTTTTCAAGAGGATCAGTCATACTATCATTCCTATACCATCTGGAGTTCTGTGTGCGAGAGACCAGAGCAGTGTTGACTCTAGATGCGCTTCTTGTGGTAGTTGTCCCACTTTTTAGTTCATGTACCTGGGCTGCTAAGGAGGAGGTGGGTTTTCCATGCCACTTGCTCGTGTCTTCTCCATGTTCCTGAAGAAAAACCAGAGATTACCTCATGGAGTGTATCCTCTCTCCCTGGTTGGGGGACGCCGGCTCCTAATGGCAGAGACTCTTGTTGGTTCTGGCGAGATGTGGTAAATCTCTTCCTTAAGTTCCTTTTTCAATTTCTGATGGCCTTCTTCAATCAAGCTCCGGACTTGCTCAGCCAGCCTTGTTTCCACGGATGAGACATGGGTGCGAAACGGGGCTGTGACGGTGTCCTCGTAAATCCTCAGTTTGTTCACCAAGATGCCCACCCTGTCCTCGCCTTCCCTCCATTGCAGCGTTGCCAGGTAACGGGAGTATAGCTCTGGTCCAAGGCGTGCGAACCTCAACCACATCTGTGACGTGCACTGGACACCATCTGGGCTCTTAGGAAATCTCTCGTCTTCTGAGAAAATGATCTCCAGCACAGCCAATTCCCTCAGGCACCGGATACCTTGTTCCATTGTGCTCCATTTTCCTTGGTGCACCTGGAGGTCTTCTTTACAAAGGTACCTGTCCCTTACACTTGTAAGCAGTCGCCGCCAGAGGCTGAGGGTTTCTTGGGTTCTCCCGATCCCCTGGTCAATGACCACATCTGGGGACAGAGATCCCAGTTGCCTGGCCTCACTTCCATCCAGAATGGTGTCATTGGCTGCAGTGTCCCAGATGCGGAGCAGCCAGGTCAGGATAGACTCGTTCGTCTGGCGGGTGAATTCCCTCCGCAGGTCTCGCAGCTCACCCAGGGATAGCGACCGAGTGATGATCTCTGGCTCTGCCTCTTCTGCTGGGTGCGAAGGTCCTGCTGCATCCTCGTCAGTCACTATGCGGACTGATTTGCTTTTTGATTTCTTCTTCTGAACAGGGGCAACTGCAATCGGTTTAGGCTGTTCTGGTTCAGTGACAGTTTGTGTGGTGACACTGACTGCAATTTTGGTTCCTTTCTCCTCTGTGTCAGTCTGCATAGACATGGACGCGGTTGCTTTGCTTTTGGTTCCTTTCTTCTTTGTGGCAGTCTGTACAGACATGGTGTTTGTTGCTTTGCTCTTTTTTTCCTCCTTCTTAAGCGGACGCTGCACCACACCAAGTAGTGCTCTGTTTCTCAGCATGGTGTACACAGTGCAGGTCATAGAGAAAAAAGAAGATAGAACAGACAAGAAGATTATGCTGTCGTTAACATCCAGAGGGAGCTCAGTATTTTCAAAAACTGCTGTGCCTGGCCTGAAAGACTGGGAGAAACCACTCTCTACACTTCCCACCAGGGGCTGGGTGCGATTGTTGAGGAGATCCCAGACGTAGAAGCCCAGACTAGGACAGCCAAACAAAATTGCATATATATTCCGAATGGTATTCATTGCCTCACGTTATTATGCTATAGACATAATAAACCAATAAAGCAATTCTCATACCATTCCCTGGTTTTAACAGGAGTAACACAACAGGCAGGTAGTTCCCCATGTGAGGAAAAATGTAGAGAGCAAGATATAGTACCGATATAGACAAGATGAGCACCATGGTGAATAAGTTTCTATTACAACAAAATTGTAATTATGACTTTCTCTCAGGTCAAGCTGCACATTGGGCGCCAAAATATGTACTAGTTTGAAAACAAACCAGTGGGAGGCACCAAGTCAGAATAACAATTTAATAGTGAAATTAAAAAAAGAGGCAGAAAACACTGGTTCAAACTGACAGAGTCAGGATACAACCCGACACCCTGTTAGTCAGGGTGGTGCTAGCAGTCCGGTAAGATGGTGGCTGCAGTCCTCCTGAAGTGGTGGATGTGGTTCTGTCAAAGCAGTGATCCTGTAGAAGGGTCTGCTCTTCCTCGGAAGGTCCAGTGGTGGCTATGTAGCTCCTGTCCTCTGGGAATCCAGTGGAAAGGGTGTCTGTGGTGTTTGGAATCTCAGATTATATCCAGGATGGGATGCTTGGTTCCTCCCCTCTGGGTGGAGCATCTCACAATGGGGTAATGAGTCATGAGGCCAGGCGTTGATGGGCTCATTAACAGAAGATAGTCCAGAGGGAGGAGGCAAGGAAACACTGCCCCACCTGGTTTCAACAGCTCCTGAGGATGGTAATAGAATACACTGCAACCCAGGACATACACCATTGCATCTTGAGCCAGTATTGATAGATTTAAGGAAATAGAGCAGGGAAAGGAGATTGCAGAGCATGAAAAGAAGCGATTGTGCTTCGTCTTTAAGACTTCAGCATGGAGAATGATCCATTAGACACAAAAGGAGTAAATGCAGTTGAATACTACAAGTGACACAGCATCAAAAAAAATAAAGATGTCAAAGTTTCAGTCTTGGATGATTGCTCACTCACATACTAAAATGAATTCTATCACCAGACCATCTGTCTGTTATAAATGGGGGTCTCATTCAACAAATGAATGTGCTTCTACAATGCACAATCATTAGCTGCATACGAAAGGACAGGAAACTGTAAAACTTCTATGGGGTTTGACATTTTCTGATGAATATCAATTCCAGATGCTGAGGAAGTCACAGGGAACACAATCACAGTAATGAATTTGTATGGTCATACCATTCTGCATACCCTCATTTTTCTGTGACATCCTCAACCAGTCAAGTTTCATCAATTTACTGATAGAAGAAGAGTGAAACAAATAAAGAATTGTTGTGTGACTTCACTTTACCGCAGGGGAGGGATTAGGGATGAGAGCCAGAAGCACAAACCTTCAAGTTAACTGAAGGTCACTGTGGAATGGTTAGCTGTTAAATTCATCCTGGGGTAGCAGGTAGGAGTGCTATTTTGACAGAACTCCATACCTGAAGTGAAAGTGAAACATAGATTTAGAAGAAACATGAAGATTTTAGTTATAGGCTAGCTGTGTTTAGTTGGAATAGGAAATAACTTGGGCCCAGTGAGAGTTAATTAAAATAGTTAGGAGAGCTGGACCTGTAATGGGTTTTAAGATGTTAGTAACTGATTACCAAATAACTGATGATCTGTCATTTGCATGTTTGTTTAGCTGTGCTTAGAATGAGGAGTAGAAACATTGATAAGTTGGTGTAGGGAACAAGGGCAATCACCAATTTCTCCCTTTGTGGGAACCCATCCAAAAGTCACGCAAGAAGAAACTTAGAGGTCACTAAAGTAATTAGGATTGTTAAAACTCAGAAAGGGAAAAAGGTCAAAATGAGGAAGATGAGTTACTTCATCTTTTTTAGGACCACTGACCCAATTCAAGACCACCGACTCAATTCAGAACACACACTACGCATGCTTAATGACATGTAAGCTCATTTACATACAAGTGGAGAATGGGAGGTGTTAATGTTATGAATATACATTTGTATTTTGGATATTCATAATTTTTGTAAATAAAAAGCTCTGTGTTTGCTTGGATCAGGGCCCTGAGTCTTAGGGAGCTATCCCACACAGAGCCTGACGCCAAATAAAACATACACTTTCTAACTCTAAACTGTTAGAGAGTTTTTGTCCGTCTCAGTTGGATATCGGTATTAGATCGATATTCATATTTTGGTAAATCAAAAGGTGCAATCTGTTTGAATCCATTAAGAAAAGAAGCAATGATCAGCTTTGGTGAATCTTTCTCAGGGTATGAGAAATTTGGAGCACAGACAAGATTTGCTCAATTAAGGAGACTATTCGCTGACTAAGGAGATTTTTCCTTGGGAATCCATTAATACCAAACACCCCTGGGCTCTGGCCTTCCTGGGGATTGTCGTAGTGAGCCCATAATTTTGGTTCTGATGGATTTTGCAGGATCTGATGCCGAGGGGAATCTCAACATCAACTGTCTTACAGATCACAGCGTCCCTGAACTTCAGAAACTGCTGAGTCTGTTGCTGATACACAACAGCTTGGTGGCTAGAATTACTGCCCTCAGTTCATGGACTATTAGGTAGGTGGCTCTATCGGAGAGTGGAAATGGAAAGATACACTTCCATTTTGTTCTTGTTTTAGGACCTGGAGGAAAAAATGAGCCGAGGAGAGTTGAGAAGACTGTAGCCAAGCCCAGCAAGCCCCTGCTGCACTGTGCCTGTTGGATGAGGCAGAATGCATTAACCAGCAGAAGGCTTCCAGTCTCCCTATGAACTGCAGATGGCAGCAATTCAACAACTAATTCTTTCTGCATGGGGCATTCCCTTCACTGCCCTGTGCATCTCGCTGTGTCTCAGAGCTGCAGTTTTATAACACAAAACCTTCAAACACAGTGCAAGTTCTACATACTCCCATCCCTCCTCCTCCCTTTTGTCTTCCCCCACCTCCCCACATGGCGTGTTTCCCCTTCAGTAGTGGGAGGGATCATGGATTATTGCCAAACTGAACCAATTTCCTGCCCATTGTGACAACAACAGCACAGAACAGACACAGCTAAGGACAATATTACTGCCAATGTGACAAAGCTCCTTGTGAGCTGTGCAGACAGCTCAGCCTTGCTGCCTTGTGGTACTGCTGGGGGAAAGCGGTCTCTAAGCCCTTTCATAGATGCTGTTGTGTGTGCTATGAATGTTGCAGAAAGTGTTGAATCTGTTACAGTCCTGCTGAAGCTCTGTGGCACAGCCATGACATTAGGTAATACCTTTCCACCTCAGAGATATTGCTGACATTGCTATTAGGTGAATGAGACACAGAGTGGTGTTCTCCTCAATAATTACATTATTACATAGTAATTCACCTCTTACACCTCAGGTGGTACATAGATGGTACCTACCTGCTGATATTCCTGGACTCTTTTTCCAAAAATCTGCTCTGCAGGTTGTTATCTACCACATCTTAGTGGGGCAGTTTCTATTTCCCTGGAAATGTGTAACGTGCCTTTTGGGCAGGAACTTCAGCTGCTGTACTTTGGCCCCTGAAGGGCAACCATCTGTTTGTTACTCAGGCAAGAACCACCTGCTCTGTGATTGGCAGTGTTGAGCAAGTATTACAAAGGACTGATAACCAGGATAATATCATGGGTAAGCAAAGGGCAGAGGACACAGAGAACAACTATTCTAAGAAAATCTTGGTTCCCAATGAGTGCAGATTGATTTCAGTGCTACATTTGCTGGGCTGTCCTAGGAGAGTGTTTTTGATGCTACAGTTGATCAATAACCTCGTGGACAAGCAAAGTAGAAAAACAGAAAGTGAAATCAGAATGTTGTCATAAATAGAGGTAGATGGGAAAAGATAATACAGAAAAAAAAGATCTTTGCCTTACTGCCAGTTAGAGCATTGTCTGTAGTGAGCAGAACGTACCACAGAAAGAATCCATGGCTGAAGTGCAGCAACAGTGAGAGAAAAGAAGAAAACAAAATTAAATCAGTACAAAATTGGGAGAGCGGGCATGTGAAATGCGTAGATAAGAATGCCAAGAAGAAATACAACATTTCCTAGCCCCAAATGGCAATCACTCTCTCAGTTGCATATCCAGACTGTGTGTTTACATTGAAACTTGCTGTCTCTTCCTAGCTGTCTTCTTCCAAGCAAACCACATGAAACCAGTCTTGCTTGATCTGAGCATCTCCATGCTGGATATGCAGCCTTGATCCTGTCTGGGACTTAGAACACCAGGCACTAGAGAATCCCTCTCCTGCCTGTGAAAGCAGTAACCCCTGACCATCACTAGGGCTTTGCTGAGAGTTGTTTGCCTTGACCCTGGGACTTGCCCCTAGCAGAACCTCATCTTCCTCAGCCCTCAAGTCACATCAGTCGGTGGAGTGGTGCTGCTTCCTGTGCTCCAGGCCGTGGTTGCCCACATGAGGCACTTGGCTGACACAGCACTCCTTGCACCGGGGTGGGCAGGCGGTCCCGTGGGTCTGAAACTCCTGCCTGTCATCAAAAGGCAAATTAGCAGGAAGTCTGCCGGGGTGCTGGGGGAGTGTCATGTGGAAAGCAAGAGCATGTGACTGGAGAGGAAGGAGCCAGTTGCACTTTAATTCTCTCCTGTCAGCTAGTCTTCAGTTGTGGTATCATGCTTTGAAATGTGGCTGGAGACCAGAGAGCCTGTGTAATAAAAGTGTTTTGCTTGCAGCAATAAATCTGAAGTAAATCAGTGAATTACAATTGGTCTATTTTATGTAAGTATTGAGTGCCTTGTTTCACAGGGGGTCTGGGATGGTGCTCCTCCTGCTCTGAAGGCTTTCAGTGCACAAGCCATGGATAAACTCTGATAGATGCTTCTAAGGCCAAATCCATGGCTTGTACTGCAGCCCAGGGGCAAGAGGAGATATTCACTTGTCCATTGTCAGCACAGAGGTCCCTTATGCAAGAAGAGGGATGAGGAGCAGCAGGGTTACAAAGAGATGCTCTTTTGAGACGCTGAACACATTAGGCTAGGGACACTCAGGGATACCCAAAAGCTAACCCAACCCCTGCAGGCACAGGTAGCCCAGGATGGAGCAGCTGTGAGGACACCAGTGGGAGGACATGAGCAAAGCCTGGCTTGATGGGGTAACTGGGAACTATCTCTTAGCTATCTCTATCCCTGCTTCAGTGAAACCTAGGACGGTTCCTTCACCCCTCCTTTTATGTTTGACTTACAGCACTATTTTAGGGAGCAGGTGGGGAGGCATATGCATCCTTTTCTGGCACCTGTTTGTGAAAAGCCATGGGTTAACTCTCTGGAGGGGCTGCTTGTGGCCATGCTCTGCTGCTGTCTGAGTAACAGCCTGAACTGCAGGCAAAATCTTTTTGCTTAGAGGAATGCTTTGAAACATACTGTTTTTAATGGCACTGTGTGGCTTGGTGAAGAGACCACTTCTTGCAGGGAGAGGAACCACTCCACAGGGAGAGGAGCTTACCTGAAGCACACACAGCCCTCTTAAGTTTAGCTGGGAAGGCTTTTTTTAATCAGACCCCAAACCAGGGAAAGCGAAGGGGTTTGCAGTGGAGGCTGCTAGTGTGCCCCTATTCCCTGCATGTGCGCTGCCTCCCAAGGGATGTAGGGGCTAATCCCAGGCCCTCCTCTTTCTGCCCCTTTTCTGTCTTTATCTCCTGTCCTCTGTCTGAGGTCCCTGTGCTGCCAGTAACAGTTGACAGGGCTGAGAAAATCTTGTTGGACAATATTGTGAATGCCTCGGCCTTTAATAGTTTCAGGGAAAGCTGGTAAGGAACATAACACCTAAGAACGCCTTCCTAGGTGCCAGTCTGCTGCCAGAGAGCTGCTCTCAGCCCTCAGCCACCCAGAATGAGCATGAAGTGCTGGCATGTCAGAGTGCATTTGGGGAACCCTTTCCCAGACAGGATGGCTGACTGCAGGTGCAGGCAGGGCTACTACCTCCCCAGAAGTTATTCTGGAGAAATACCATCCTTGAAGGAAGACTCCCATCTCTTCTGCCCTTCCTTCCCCACCAGCTGATGGATTGGGGCTTCAGGTTTCAAAGGAAACGTTTTCAAGTCTCCAGCAATGTTTCCCATCTCATGGTATTCAGCAAACTGGGAGGCTTTGGTGTTGACCTGTCTCTGTACAAGCGGCCAGAGAAGCAGCTCAGTGAGGCCGCTGGACATGGACAAAAAGGCTCAATGAGCTGTTAATGAGCTGAGTTGTGGGCTTCCCAGTACAAAGGAGATATGGACATACTGGAGAGAGTCCAGAAAGGGCCATTAAGATGACTAAGGGTGGTTGCTGTGGAGCCACAGCATAGCAAATACCTATTTGGAGGTAGCAAACAGGAGGGGAAGGAGATTTAATTTCAAAAATCCGTTTGTGCTTGCAAGCACCAAGTACCTGGCTGTGGTGCACAATACATCTCTTCTGCTGCGAGGTATGCATCAGGGCTCTGGCTCCGGCTACAAATGCCCCCTGTTCTCCAGATGGGCTCAGCTGCAGGGTCCCCGAGCCAGGGCCAGAGCTAGGGCCAGCGTGCTGCTGCAGGGGTCACTGCCTTCTGGGGAGCCCTACCAGCAAGTCTGAAAACAGCACCTCCTGCAGAGCCCCAGGCTCTCAGGTCCTTGTGTGTCTCTCCAAAGCCAGAGGAGCCCTGCCCCAACAGAGCCAAAGGCAAGGCAAAACTTGGTGCTGTTGGGGCTGTGCAGAGCTGCCTCTCATGTTGGCTGAGGGGTCACCTGCAGCTCAGCATCCAATGCTAGGGGTTTGCTCCAGGGCCACCATGCATCTCCCAGACCTCCCAGCTGCCAGGGACTTCACTGGGGCTCTGCAGTGGCCACATGACCCAGCCCTGACAGCAAGGAAAAGTCCAGTTGCTCTCGCTGTACCCAGCAGACCTTTGCGCCCACCCTCGTGCCCTTGCTGAGCACCCTGTCCCTGCTTCCCACATCTCCCAGCAGTTGCCAAGCCTGATTACCAGCATGCCTGCCCTGAGCCCAGGAGCCTGTATTTGGAGCTCCTCTAACACATGAAGAACCTTTCCCATCCCTCATGAGCAGACAACTTCTTCTGGAGCAGAGGCAGATACTGTAATCGGCCAAAATAAATTTTTTAACACAATTTGAAGCATTAGAAAGTAAACGTTCTTTATCTGCAGGACACACAGAGGATATCTCTTTATTCTGTGCATCTTGTGAAACTTCACAACAGGGGTTTTATCCATCATAATCATACATATTCATTATGTTATAAATAAAGTATGTAATTCGTGCTATTATGTATAAAACTGAAATGTAATAAAACGATGCAGAGGCAGAGTTTAAACCACCCCCCCCCCACCAACCTGGCTGAGAGGAAAATTTCACAACACTAGAGCAGTTGAACAAGAAGTTTTTTCAGCACAGATGTAATCAATAGGTGAGGATTCCATCCCAGGTGGGGCTGGATCTTGTCACTGGGACATTAACACTATGAAGACTTGATCACCATCTTCTGATATCTACATCTCATCTGATAAGGAATCGGACATTCCGGGAACTAAAAATAACTGTTCCAGGAACCAGAGATGGCCCATCCATCATCAGAGATGGCCCACTCATCACCCAGGATGGACAATTCATCAGACCCAGGAAAGGCTTTTGTGCAGCCCAACTTTGGGACAAGAAAACATCATGAATATGCTAAATTGCAAGAAGAATAGAATTAATTCAGACTCTGCCCAAAAACTGTATAAGAAGGGACCAGCCGAAGCAGCAGTCGTGAACTTGGGAGGTCTGGTGTGATAGAGATCAGATCTATGAGTGTTCACCCAGCTCCGACCCCAGGCTCGGGGCTGATTTCCTCGATCATGGCTTTCTGTGTGACCGGTCTTTCGGCCACGGAATAAAATATATTTCTTTATTAAATTTAAATTGGCTGAATTTCTTTATCTCAATTAAAATCTGTTTCTTATCTAATACACAAAAATCACTTTCCTAGAAGGAGTTTCCATGCATTCACCTCCTCCTGGAAGTCTTTTGATGGTCCTGCAGATTCATTAAGAGGGGTCTCTGCTGGTCATATTCACTGAATACTTCAATATTAAAGATGACCTTTCGTCAAACTTTTTCTTTGGGCATGAGCTGTTGCTTCTTGTTACATAACTTGCTAAAAAACCACTGTAGACCTCGTTATCTGTTTCTCCACTGGTTCCAGCTACATTTATCATCCTGTGTGCATACCTTTACATCCTTTTCTCTTTTTTGCCAGTTAGTCTTTAAGCGCTATTCAGCAGCTTCACAGGAGCTGAAAATTTCTATTCTCTATGTTAGTTATCAAGGGGTAGCTGAACTTGGGTCAGAATGACCATGAGTCTGTTCTCTTTCTGCCACAGGGAGCAATGGCATTTCCTTTTTCTTTTCCTGCTCTGCCTTGAGCTCTGATCCCCTCTGGGAGAACTCTAGGATCCGAATTAAGGTGGTGCCTGCCCAACTGCCCTGCCCAGTTGCAGCCCAAGACCTCTCAGGAGACTAGAAGTGCAAGCTCGTTGTCAGCTAATTGCATGTAATCGAGAAACCAGTAAACCGCTTTGATTCTGCATGCCATGTGAAGGTGAACACGTGAGGTGAACACAGTTCCCCTGTGACAGGGAAGGACTAGGATTAGTGAGAAACTCTGGGGAAGGACAGCAGTCCAACCAGCATCCATTCATGGTACAGTATTAGAGGCTGTGGTTACCCCAGAGAGAACATTCTCCTGGCCTGTAACCATGTTTATGCCCACTTTGGCTTGTCCCAGAGGGCACCTTACCCTGCATTTTGTTTAACCCCAGCCAGCAGCAAAGCCCCACGCAGTTGCTCACTCCCACACCAGTGGGATCAGGGAGAGAATCAGAAGGGTAAAAGCTGGAAAACTCATGTTGAGATAAAGACGGTATAACAGGGAAAGCAAAAACCACACATACAAGCAAATAAAAAGAAGAAGCAGTCCCTCCTATCAGTACAGGCTGGGGGATGAATGGACTGCAACCAGCCCTGAAGAGAAGGACCAGGGGATATCAGTAGATGAAAAATTAGATATGAGCCAGCAATGTGCATTTACAGCCCAGGAAAACAATTGTAGTCTGAGCTGCCTAAATAGAATTTGTCTTCCTCTAGAAACCCATCCTAAAGTAATAGCGTCAGAGCTCAGCCTTGAAGGAAGACAAAGGTATTAGGTGGGTGAGTAAACAACCTGAGAGCAGTGCATTCCCAGCCTGTCCCTCTGTGTGGCATCCCTTCTCTCCAGCATGTCGGCTGCCCCACACAGCCTGGTGTCGGTGGCCAGCTTGCTGAGGATGCCCTGAATCCCACTGTCCATGTTGCCAACAAAGATGTTGGACAGCACTTCTCCCAGCACTGACCCCTGCAGAACACCACGTATCTGATCATCTTGCAGCTGGAAAACTTGTTCAGGAGGCTGTGAGGGACAGAAAAACTACATTCATTGCCTTCTCTTCATCCCCTAGGTGGGTGACATCATCACAGAAGGACAGCACATTAATTAAACAGGACTCCCCCTATGTGAATCTCTGCTGGCTGTGGCTGATGATTGCATTATCCTTTAAATGCCTTTCAGCAGCACCCAGTATGATCTTCCCCAAAACTTTTTCAGGTACTGAGGTTAGACTAAGAGGTCTGTATTTCCCTGGGTCATCCTTCATGGCCTTGTAAACTGGAATAAAACTGACTAGCTGCCTGTCAACATGCACCTCTCCAGACTCCCAAGACCTTGGTAGGTGATTGAGAGGGGTCCTGCTGGAACATCCACCATCTCCTTTGTCCTTCTGGGATGAAACCCATCTGGCCACACAAGACCTATGAACAGTCAGCTGCTACAGCTGGTCCCTGACAATTTCATTGACCACAAATGGAAAGTCACTTCCCACTGTCATGTTCCTCCCAACTCTGAGGACCAGGCAACACAAGGTTTATTGTTACTAGTAAAAACTGAGGCATAAAAAGCTTCAAATATGCTTACTTCTTCTTTATCCCTATTTGTCTGGGGTACTTTCAGTGCTTTAAAATGTGTGTGTTGAAAGGGTTTGCCAGTACACAGCCAACTCAGTGACACTACAAGGAAAGACAAAATTTTCATGTCAGTGTGAAATAATTCTGACCTTCTTTAATGCATACTATCTTTTCACAATACTGCAGAAAGTACACTTTGAAAAGTATGTGTTTGAAAGCATATTTTTCTAAAAATTAGAAAGAAATACATACTCTGATTTCTTTTTTTGAGCCTAAAATATCTTTTAAAATGAAATAGTGGGTAGCTAAGCCACAGAAGAATTCCTACTTTCATTTAGTTTCTTAATGAAAATGTCAAAAGAGAACGAGCATTCAGTGCCAGTAAAACTAGGAGTTTCAAAATTTTATTTGTTTTTCAGGAAAAAAACCCTTGAACATGAAAACTGAGCTCATGTAGCCCTGCTAAAACATTTTTCTAAGTGTAAAATTGAAATACCTAAAATACACACATATATGCATGTTTCCGGAAGGTTCTCTTGATTCTGAATAAAATAGGTGTTCGCTTCATGGCCCTCTGGAAATGGGTAACCCTGAGGCAAACCAAACCAAGATGAACTCTGACTTCCGCAGTAAAAATGATTTATCTTCTTAAGCCAGTGAGAAGTGTGACGTCTATTGAAAACAACCCACTTTGATACAGGATTCTTGAGTTCAGCCGTATTTAACATTCAGCCCTTGTGTGGCAGGGACTAAAGGCTGTTCAGTGCACACACATTGTGTATCAGTGCCATTCAAATTGCAATCCTCAATGTCTTTGCTGAAGTGGTGATTCCACTTGGTTTTGATTTGTTTGTTTGTTTGTTTGGCTGGTTTTTTGTAGATGGTTGCAAAGAAGTCCAAAACTGTGCCAAAACCTGTAAATTGTACACTAAACCAGACTTCCCTCCTTTACCCCTACACGCAAGTATGAAGTCAGAACTTGTATTAGGAATTTTCTGTACAAAGAAATAGAGGATGCTATGGCTGAACAAAAGCCTGGTCTCTGTGTATTGCATGCTGGCAGCTTGTAAGAGACGGTCCGAAAATCCCTCATCTGCCTCACGATCATCGCCGAAGACAGAGACTGAACACAGCAGTCCTGGCCTGGCTGAGGTGGGATGTCTGCCAAGTGTTGCCTGCAGGTGTGCCCACTGGGAACTGGTACGCATTCCTGAGGAAATTAGTGCAGGTCGCAATGGACTGCGCCGTTCTTGCTGCCCAGGCGGGAAGGACTGCGCTGATGAGGAAAGGAATGACCTGTCCTGTACACCTGTCCTGTACGCCTGTCCTGTAGCTGTTTCCCAAAGCAACGGGCCCCATAACAACGGCTGTAGATTTCCCAACCTCTTGGCCAGTTGCCCCTCGCTTCTGAAAAGGACTATAAAGGGACCTTCTAAAATAACCAAGTAGGAGATCTCCCCACGGAAAGAAGACGAATCTATTGGCGGAAGACCACGAGGACTTCGTCTCATCTGTTGGTAGCTATTGCCCCCTCTTTTTCCCCCTCTCTACTTTGTTTTTCTCTCTCTCTCTCTCTCTCTTACTCTCTTCTATTGCATTACTGTGTTGTGGGCACTTAATAAAGGTGCACTGTTTTGATTAAAACTGAAATCTCTTGTGTCCTTTTACACTCTGAGATTGATAAACGAACCATCACGACCCCTGCTTGCATTAGCGGATCGTGACACAGCTTCACACACAAACTTGGCAGAAATGCACCCTATTTTGCAGAACGCTTGTTGGATCCAAGTCAGGAGAAGGAAAGTGTCATTTCACCTCAAAACTAGCAGATGAAGACTCAAACCCATTCTGACCCTACCAGATTACTCCACCCACACGTCTTCCTCATCTGGCTTTCATGCTGAGACTGTGCTGATTTAGGAAAACATTATAACTTCCTGTTTTCTTCTTGATTTAACTCTTCTCTCCACTGCCTGTGCTGGAGGATAATTATTCTTGGCAAAAACAGCCTGAGGCACACTCTGAGGCATTTAAAACCTGTTTTGAAAGACAAAAGGTGTTTCCTCCAGAGAGAGGAATGTGGGAGCTGAATGCAAAAAAAATCTTCAGACCTTTCACAACCACAGTACAGCAGCACTTCCCTCCAGTGTTGGACAGCAAAGTCCTGGGGGCAAATTACATCTTAAATTGGTGCATTGCAACAGCACCTGGTAATCCAGTAGTATTTACACAAGCATTATTTAGTTTTATCACAACTTTCTTCTCCATAATTAATGATTTAAAACACTAGAAAGCACAGAGAATCTAGCTCAATAAGTTCATTTGTAACGGGAAATGCCCTAGGTACTAATAATGTGCAAATTTTAATGCTGCAAGTAATGGGCCCTGAAATATCCTTACAGACAAACTCATGACGTTGTTTGGATAGATAGGCTAGAACACCTGAACTGCTAGACACTGCATGCTGTCACTAGATGTACCAAGTCCAAGTGGCAGCTGGATTCTAGTGCCATTCCCCAGGGACAGATGTTGAGCCCAATGTGCCTTAATGTTCTTAACAGCAACCAGAGCAATAGGATGGGATACTCCCTCAGAGCGTTTGCTGTCATTACAAACAAGGACTGGATGAAGCAGGGGATGAGGAAAGATTAAGGGGCAGGCAGAGTCAGTCTTCTGAGGGACTGTGAGGTGCTGCAGAAATGTACCAGCATGAACCTCACAAAGATCAAGACAGGCATCTGGGCTTATCCAAACCATAAGGTAACTCAGCAACGATTAAGTCTGGACACAAACAGGCTGGGGATTGACTTTGCCAGAAAAGGAACCAGGGTCCTGGGCTGAGTGTCTTCCATCAGTGTTGTGTGGCTTTGTGGTGATGAAGACTGGCCACGTGTTGAGGAACACATTCAGTGTGGGTAGCTCGGGGTGCAGGTGCAGTGGAAGCTGCAGGTTGAGCTCTGGGTGGGAGCCCAAGGCAAGAGTCCAAGAACTGCCAGTCCTTGGCACAGCAAAGGGCACAGGGACCTGTGGCACCATCTTTCGCCACTTCTCAAACCATTCCTATATTTTATAGATAAAATACTGGGTTAGGCATTCATTTCCATCCAAAAGGCTGGTCTTAGCTGGAACATAAGTTCCTGATATAGCTGAGTCCCTTCCAAAGAGAATTTCTGCCAGTGCTATGGGTTGTGATGGAACATTCCAAGCATTCTGCAGCGACAAATTTAAGGCTTGTGGCCATTCAGATAAGTGCATGTGCATGTTACAGTGGGGATTACTGTAACACGTATCGAACAAGGCGGCCCGTGGAAAAGAAATATGTATAGGTTGATTTTTGCTAGATGTTTCAGAGATGTTTATTTCTCCAGCCACATGGCCGGGGCTCTGCTGAGGAGCTCTCACAGTCACAGGACCCGAGGGTCCTTGGCCACACCAGGGAACACAAACCAACCAATGGGAACGAGGCTGAGCAGGGACAGGGAAACCCCGTGTCTGTCCCCCCAGGGCCCCTCTCCCAGGGCTACATGGCAGGGGGGGAGGGACTCCGACATGTGCATATTTTTGCTTTTTCTTCTAATGTTCTATTCATCCCCTCTACTTGTCCTGAAGATTGTGGGTGATACAGTTATATGTAATTTTCTCTCTATTCTCAAAGACTTACACTACTTGATTGTTTATATTAGCTGTAAAATGAGCACCCATGTCTGACTCAGTTGACTCTGGAACCCTGTATCTAGGTATACCTTTTTTTTAGCCAAGGCCTTTTCTTCTTCTCCTTTTTTGTTGGGAAGGCTACTGCCTAGCCTGATAGCTGATCTCCTATCACTAGCAAATGCTTACACCCAGCCATAGGTGTCCACAGAGGCTATTTATATTTGCTGAAAAGTGAAGTAGGTTCACAGTTAGTCATCCTAACTCTGAGCTTGGTCTGATGCTTGAGAACTTCTGATAGGTTAGAAAGCCATTTTTTATTCTTTTTGTGGTGGCATAAATTCCTGGAGCTGCCCATTTTTGGATGGAAATGAATGCCTGACCCAGTACTTAATATATAAAATATAGAAAGGGTTTGAGGAATGGAGAAAGTATGCAGAATAATAACATCTCGTCTCACTTGAAATACAAGTAAATGATATACAACCTGCCGTTGTAGTGTTAATCAAGATAATCTCACAAAAATTCAAATTAGGACCTAAAAGGGAGGGACCATATGCTGGTTTACTGTGTTCTTACTTTGCTGTTAAAATTTTGGATTAGGAAAACTGGATACACCAGTCTCATATCAAACAAGTAGTGAATGATAAACCAGTGGGTCAATAACTGAGTTTGAAGGATCTTTCATGATCTTGTCTTGACAATAATTTCTGCCCTATGACAGTAATGTTAGCCTTCATTCTGTTACTTATAATAATGTTGTACGTAAGGGCAGTGGAAGATGCTGTGAAAGCTTTATTTTTCCCTTTTTATGTATTAGCACATATGCTCAATCCAAGAAAAGGGACGAACACTCAGTGCAGGTAGCTCAGGGTGCAGCTGCAGTGGGAGCTGCAGGTTGAGCTCTGGGTGGGAGCCAGAGGCAAGAGGTCAGGAACTGCCAACCCTTGGCACAACAAAGGGCACAGGGACCTGTGATCCAGCCAGGGGAGCAGACACTGAGACACAGCAGAAGCCAAGGACTCAGCAGGAAGACTCCAGACTTTCTGGCACACAGATTGTGAGGGTATAAAAGCCCACATAATCCTTTGTTCAGGGTTCCTCCTTGAGGCACCAGCTGGAGCTGATACTGTTACTGAACTGTAAATAAACCTCCTCAGGGATCCAGAGATCTCAGATTCTGCTATGGGAAACCTGGTGTTGAACTGCTAAAGGAAGCCCTGTCTTACCGTGTGGGTGCAGGGTGCATAGGGAGTCAGGCAGGCACCCTTCACTGGAGCTGTCACTGTGAAGGGGCTTCAGTCCCAGCAGTGACAGTCTCTGGTGGTGTGACTGCCAGAGTGCTCCTGAGTGGTCAGATGGGAACGTTTACTTAACACACACACTCACACACACTCCTCTGGACAAGACACAGACTGACTCTATCAGGCAAACCCCCCTGCAGAAGCCACAAAGACGGTACTGGAGCTGAAGCTGGGCATTTCAAAACACATGTGGAAGGAACTGGAATTGTTCAGCCTCTGTCAGAGAACTTAGTGCTGTACAGCTCCTGTATGGGCGTAGATTGAGAAGATGAGACTGAAACTCCCCTTGGAAAGGCACAGTGAAACAACATGGCTCCAGCTGTAATGAGAAAAATGTTGATTGACAGTAGGAAAAGTTTTCTTTCTGAGGACGGTCAAACACCAGAACAGGGTCCCAAAGAGGATGTGAAACTCTTATTTTATTAAAGCAGGCATTAGTACTTTTCTTTGTGTGTGTAGAACAAGAGCAAACAATGTACAGATATCTATAATGATTCCTAAGATTCCTATGACGGTAGTGTGGGGTCTGCATGAAACACTTCCCAAGAAAAAAACATGACTTTTTTATGTACAGGGCACTTTCTAAATCCTTGATTTTGTCAGCAGCTCTTTTGCAGGCATGAAATTCTGCCTGATTTCAGCATGACTGCCTTTGTTCTTCAGTGCTCCATGTTCTCACATACTAATACATATTCTGACTCTCAAATGCTCCACCAAAATGCTTGGTTTTTAAATATCTTCCCATCTTTTCACATCACGTCTCTGTGTGTGTGTGTGAATACTCTGTATTGTTTTTATTCACAGAAAGAACCAAGCACGTTAAAAAGAATGAATTTTGTTGAATGTAGGTAGGAGTTTTGGCCAATGAAAGTAAGTGTGCAAACTCTGTAAGAGCACGAGCAGTCTATTTTGATTTCTGTAAATGACACTTCTCAGAGCACAAAATTCTAATTGAAAAACAGAAAGCGACAAAACATGCCCTGAAGACAATTTTCCCCCACATTTTTGTATCAGGTAAGTGTTTAGCTCAGCCACGACACTGAAGCCCACCCCTCATCGACGCTGTTGAAGTTCCACAAATCAGCCCGTTTTCCATCCCGGGCGCCGGACGGAGGCAGCTCCCACGGTCCCGGCTCTCCCGCTCCCAGGCACAGCTCCTGCGGCACTGACTGCCCGACACCCCCGCTGCGGGTCCCCTCTCCGGCGGCGAGTGACGCGGGCCGGCCCTGCTCCCCGCCCGCCCCTGAGGGGGCAAGAGGCACGGCGGGGCAGCGGCCGCCCTCCGCCGCCACAGCCGCGGCCACAGCCACGGCTCGCCGGCCCAGTGTGGCACTGCCGCCCTCTGCGCACACCCTCCATCTGCCGGCCCCGCATCCGCCTCTCCCTGCGCCCGCCTGCCCCGCATCCGCCTCTCCCTGCGCCTGCCTGCCCCGCATCCTTCTCCTCCCCACCGTCCCGGCCGCCTCCGGCATGGCGCAGGGGGCGCCGCGGGCCGCAGCGCCGGGGGCGCGGGTGTGCGGTGTCCATGCCGGGCGGCCGCTGGAGCTGTTCTGCGAGGACTGCGGGTGCTGCGTGTGCGCTCTGTGCCCGGTCCTGGGCGCGCACCGCGGGCACCGCGCCTGCCTCCTGCCCCACGCCGTCCGCCGCACGCAGGTGAGTGCCGGGAGCCGTGGAGAGGGGGTATAAACCGGGAGCTGAGCCAAGAACTTCCTGGTTTGGTTTTATATCTTGCCGGTTTTCCCCTCGTTTCTGAAACTTGTGCCGCTGAGTGTTCTTTTGCCAGGGTGTGATGGTGGTAGCTGTGAGTATTAGTGAATTGCCACAGTACTAAGCCGATCTTCAGCCTTCAGCCTTGCTTTGCTTGCCTTATAAACACCTTGTGGAGTTCAAGGTTTGTAGGCTGTGTTGACTAGCAGAACAAAGTTTCTGTACTTTCTGTACTTCAGCAAGTGCTTTGTAGACCCCATACAGACAGGGTCAGCCTGATGCTACTGCACAAGGATATGGTTCATGCACGAGGAGAAAGAGTTAATCAGTCACACCCAAACGTCCCCAAAACAGGTGTATAAATCAGGGGACAAGGAAGAAGTGGCTTTGACTGTTAGGTCACATGCAGCAGCATTTTATCCTCAGACCTTGTACGTGGAATCAGAGGAGTGTGGTTGCCCCAGAAAATGTGTTTTTATTGCCAGGCTGGAAGTACCTTTGACAGAAACACAGATGCCTCAGGGGCAGGGGAAAGGTAACTTCCGCTTACCCTCTGCCCCCACCGTTGTAGCTTGCTAGATCACAGTGACTGTCTATGCAGAGCTCTCTGATAACTCCTCTGGGATGGGAGCAGGGGTTGTTGTGGGTTAACATCAGTAGGCAGCTAAGCACAACACAGCTGCCTGCTTATTCTCCTCCCTTGCCCAGTGGGACGAGGGAAAAGAAGAGGAACACTAAAACCAAGAAATTTCATGGATTGAGACAAAAATTTAATAAGAGAAAGAGAAGTGAAGAGAAAAAGAATGAAACTGATACAAAGGCAGATACTCACCAGACAGTTCCTGAGCAAAAGACAGCAAACCCACCTAGACACCCCACTTTCAGTTTTATTGCTGAACATGATGTCATATAGTACGGAATAGCTCTTTGGTTAGTAGGCGCCATCTTCTGCTTGTGTCCCCTCCTAGCCTTTTGTGCACTCACAGTATAGTCACATCTGAAACACGGCACCACATGGGCTGCTATGAGGAAAACTGGCTCCATCCCAGCCGCAACCAGCCCCGCGGGTCTTTAAGATTTTTTTCTTCATCCCAGTGTAGCTGTCCACCAAATATCCTCAGGAAGATTTGCAAGCTTGCCAATACTCCTGCTTGTGCTTTGTTTTACTTGGAGACCCTGCCAGGAGGCTCACTGGGGCCTGCATGCTGTGGTGCTGAACTTGGGAGACTGAAAATGCTGTAACACAGAGGTTTGATGTTCAGAAGCTTTATTTATTTATTTATTTATTTTTATTTTTTCAGCTACAATTTCAGAAAGTTCCTTCCTACTCCTTTTGTGATATTTTGGAGCAGAGTTACTTAGAGGTTTCCTACAGAAAACACTAGGAAGAAACAGTTCCTACCGAACTTCCTGCTTGGAAGTTCACACAGATTGTGAGCCAGTACACAGGTCACGATAAACCCTTGTAGCATTTTATTGCATTTCATGTTAGAGAGCATTACAAGGGCAGAGGGCTGTGCATTAGGCTGCCACAAACAGCAGCACAGAGGTAAAACCATTTAAGACGTCTGAGCGATGCAGAGCATGGCTGCTGCCTGCTGGTATGCTTTCATCCAAAGTGTCCCTCTTGCAGTGGGAACTCACTACAGTGTTGCTTTCCCTTCAGGCCAGAGCGGCAATGTGTGGATGATACAGGTGTTGTGCAGTGGCAACCTGATCTGAGGCAAAGTAAAGTGCACAGAGCTACAAGCTGTGCTGCTACCCTGGGGGTCTGATGGATACAGGGAAGCACGTGCTGTTGATAAAGAGTTGTCTCTGCGCGAAATCAGGAAGTGAGCAGGGTAGAAACTTGTACTCCCACGTGACCCTCTATCCCTAGGCGGTTTCTGCTGACATCTACTGGCTTAGGGATGCAGAGATTTTATGCACAAACTATCAATAGTTACAGCCTAAGAGACGGTATTTTGACTAGTGATTTTGTTTGCTGGGAGCAGTTATTCCGTATAGCCCTTGTGATGTGACATCAGCCAGGCAGCAGTTCTTCCACTGAGAATCTTCCACAGCTCTTTCAACAAATCCTAGCTGTGAGTGCTGAGAAGAGATGGGAACTGTTGTGTGAGGTCCATCAGCTGCTTCATCCCTGGAGCAGAGGTTGTTTAATATAGTTGAGAAGGACACTCCCTGTGCTCTTGAATGCAGCACACAGGATCACCATTCTTTGCACTTGGTATGTGTTCTGTGAGCCTGACTGGAGCTAGGAGTGTCATCTCAGAAATCCTTGCTTTTACAGTGTTTAGACTTGAATGAGTTAAGGCAATCCCTAAAGGAAGATTTTTGGAGTTGATTCCTCAGGGTGAATGACATGGGTTGCTGGCAGGGTCTTCAATCGTTAGGAAGGAGTTCTTTCATGTACCTCTGTAAAGAAGGTAATGCTTAACCAGAAATGCTTGGGATTGATGTAAGTATTTGCATATGGTCACTGTTGTGAGGGTGTGAGTGCACAAAGTGATGTCTGTTACTAGCAAAGAAGGAAGATTGTCTTTTTCTCTGTGGTCTTTGTCAGTCTTTTAGGAAGGGAATGAGGTGTAGGCTGCAAAATAAACTAAGGAAGGCTGGTATCTGGTAGAAGTCCTGAATCTTCTAGTGGTGTAGAACTCTTCTGGTTCTTCAGGGACAAGACTGGAAAATTGTGGCTGGAATAAATAGCATGTCTTTCTCTATGCAAGAATATTTATCTGCTTGCATGGATGTATCTGTGCCAAGGGCCTTCCAGATGTGGAGTCTCTGGCTTTTGCTTGGAGCCCATTTTCTTCTGACTCTGTCATAATCCAATGACAAACTGCATGTGTTTTCTAAGGAGACACACATCAGAAATGCAAACTGTTGCTCATGAAGCAATGCTTTATGCTCTGTTTGTCCATGCTGCAGAGTATAAATGCTGTGCTGCCCTGGGGCTGTTGCAGTGAACTGGTACATGTGCATGCAGATGCTCTTGACTGGGTCTCAGCTGCAGAAGAGGACACTGATAGCAGCTACAGCTGGAGCTAGCTTACCTGGTATTTACTGCGGGCCTCTGTTTTAGCACCAGTGCGTGGAGACTGCAGGGCAGCATTGACTGTATCCTTCATGGTACTAATGACAAAAATGCATCAGCAGGTACACCAAGACTGTTCAACCTGCTGGGCAGAAGGCAGCCAATTTCAGAGGGCTGCAGGTGAGAAACTGGAGCAAGACATAAGCAGAACATTGATTATGCTGTGCTGGGAACACCACAAGTGTCACAGATACTGTGATTGATAACCAGCCATCCTGACACAATTAGCTGTTGTAGACATTCAAACTACAGCATCACTGTAGTGATAGTTGGGTATCTGATAGGTCATTTATACACTGGGAAGCATCCTGAACATTGACTGAATTTTGATTCTAGATGGAGCCTCCCACTGATCCTCTAAATAAAAGTACTTACTTAGCTGCCCTTCAGCTACTAAATGCATTAGCATGTAGTCTGGAAATGCACAGCACCACATATTTAAAGATGAAAATGGTTTTTTGCTTTGGATTTCTCTGTGCCTTAAGAAGATGGTGCTAATTTGCACAGCTCTCAAACCTTAGCAGTATAACCACCAGGTGAAATGCGGAGATCCTTATGTTTCATCACTATACTGGCATTAATAAGCCTCATTAAAGTCCATTCATTTAAGAGTTGTACCTTCCAACTCAGAATATTCTATTATTCTATGATTCTGAAACAGAGTATTTCAGTGATACACCCCCCTATATGGAAAACAAGCTGGATACTTATTTTTGTTTTTTACAGATGTTGTTACGAAACAGTGTTTTATTTTGTTTCACTGCTGTGTAGGAACTCATGGCATTGTGCTTGAAGAATCTAGAAGAGAGAAAAGAGCAAGAAGCTGGCAACAGAAGGAACATAGTGCAGGCTGTAAATGATGTGAAGGTAAAGTGTGGTTTCCTTTTCCACTGGATGGTAATTTTCCAAGGGGTGACATTTTGTTTTCTCTGTAGCTATTCAAAGACCCAGACACCTACTCCTTCTCAGGAAAAGAGTGTATCCCCTGTATCCATCACAGTATGTTACACTGTCAAAGGGAGAGAAGAGGAGAGTCTCCAAAGACCTGGTCCTCATTCCTTGATCAGTTTAACACCTCTGGAAGATCAAGGCTGAAATTTTTGTGCAGAGGAATAGCAGGTAGCCTCACCTGCCTACGTTATTCTGGCTTCACTAATGTATCTTGCATTGCACTGAACTGCTTTATTGAATTGCCTGGATTCAGAGTTGACTAAACACAAGAAGAGCTCTGTTGATTATGTCTCAAGAACGGGAATGTGTGCTAAGCTGCACCTCATTTATAGAGCATGAAATTACTTTTGCTCTGAGGAGCATCTGCAAGCAGTTCTTTTACAGAAATGTCGGTAAGAGCCTGAGGGGCCTTTAGAGACTTGGTTTAATGTCTCTTTGTTTTGGAGGCTTTCTCTTCCTATCAGCTACTTCTCTCTAGCTTGCTTTGAAAGGGGTCAAAGTCTTGCTACTGAAGGACCAGATCTGCTTCTTGTTGCAATTTGTACCCCGTTAATTCCAGCTGAAAACAGAATTTACTGCCTAAATAGGCATCTTGGAATCTTCCCTCAAGCTTTTCCATCCAGACATCAGCAGGTAAACCATGTCTGCCCTCTTTTAAGTGGTAGACACATGTTTCTGAAGAGATGCAGAAAATCAGTAAAATTCAACCAAAATGTAGCACTGAAAGCCTGAAAGAAAAATGTCTGAAATGTTTATGGTCTGTTGAGCAGGGAGGAGACACTCTTCTGCTTCATCTATAGGCACATGCTGACAGGATCAAAAGGCAGCTGTCAGAAAAAGTGACAGAACTTCAGTTACTTCTTCGGGAAGAAGAGAGTTTGGCAAAAAACTTCATTGATGAAAAGACTCAGCAAGCCCTGGGAGCACATGATCAGCAGTTGGAGTCCTGTCAAGAACAGCTTGCAGCCCTAGAGACCCTCACACTTCAAATCAGACAAATACAACAGGACAGTGATCCTATTCGTTTGCTGGAGGTGGTATTGTATGGTCTCTTTCTACCTCTTACCGTGATAGCCCTTGGTAAATTTCTCTAATGATCTCTTCTACAGATCCTTCTGTATGTAAGCAGCGTCTTTCTAACTGTTTTTTAATTTGCTTTGTGTTGGTGTTTTGGCAAACAAATTTGGTTCCTGATTTTTGAGCTATGAGGTGTTCTTGATATAGCATTGATTTCAGGTCTGTATGAAATTCATGTTAATTTTAAACAAATATGGAACAGACAGATATGTGTCTCTTAATCTTGAAGACAAATGCTATATCAAGTCTTTCCTTGTCCAGTGTAATATGAAGGTCTAAGAAAAGGCAGGCCTCAGGAAACCTGAGGAGGAAAGTTAAAATGTGTAATTTATTTTATTGCAAGAAATCCTAATCATCATAAGCAATAGCCATCACTTCACTGGAGGGGGCAGCACTTTACTTTTTGCCTACAGATAAACATCAGCTTCTCTCTCCTTCTCTCTCCTAGTATCTTCACCTTCCTTTGGAAGGGTGGTTATGCCCTGATACAAGCCAAAAGATGCCTCTGGTGCATTTTTGCATCCTTACAATGTGGCAGACTTGAGTTTCACAGCAATGTATACTTGAGTATCCATTGCTGTGATATGGCCCTGGCATTCTGCTGTGTGGGCTAGCAACATACCTCCACACAGGAGCTGCTCTTCATGATTTTGTGGTGATCTTCTTGTGGGGGAGGTTGGATTTTATTCTTCAGAATGCTTTTAAAACTTAGTGGTTTGACTTTGCCACTGATGGGATTTCCCACAAAGGACCCTGGCCAGGCTAAACCCATTTCCATCCTGGAGGGATCTCTTTTAACCATGGCCGTTGGGTTCTCCATGTCTGGAGTGGCCACTGGCTCCACCGGCAGGAGGTGGTAATGGGCAGGCTAATGAGCTAAAAGGCAGGCTGAACTCAGCAAAGCTTGCCTGTTACGGCCCATAGGTTTACCTAGTGATGAAGCTGTCCTTGCTCTGTGGTGTATGGGAGCTGGGAGGGAAGAATCCTTTCATGTCACAGCCTCTGCTAATTACAGCATTTGGCTTTCTGCCCTCAGAACTACACAGCAATTGAGAAGGAAATTAAGGAATCCAGCCACTTGTCAGAAGAGTGGCATCCAATACCTCTCTCGTTTGAACACTTACTTAACCATTATAAACACTTCATCAAAGTTATTCAGTCCATTCTGGAGAAACCATTGGAAGCCCGGCTTAAAGAAGGTACCTGGGAGAGTGCTCTGGATTTTGCTTTCTTTTGCTCTCTTTGCAAATTAAGTGTGCTTTTAAAGTAAGAACAGGACTTTTAACCAAATCATCTGGAGAAACAGAAGTGTTTGAGGCATGGGTACTGTTTTCTGACAGCATGGGTGTAATGCCGCCATAGCAGTGGTGATTTACGAATGTAAGGGGTCTCTCTTCAACACTGAAAACGATCTTTGGTTTGTCTGCTGCTTTTTTTCCCCCCAGTTCTATCAGATACTTCAATACAATTTACTGTAGTCCATCACACTTACAGAATGTATCTATTCTCTGAGTTACTGTTGGCATTGTAAGTGCTCTGGCACTGGGGTACCTCTAGAATTTTAAAGCCTTTTCTAATTAATGTACCTGGTGATCTGCCTCAGTCTGAAAAAAATTGATGATTTTTGGTAAAGATGAGCTAACGTGTTTTATTTAGAAATCCTTTTGTCTTTGAGCTATTTCATCCTTAAGTGACCTTTGTCATGATTAAGGCAAGGAGTTTTTCCAAATGGGACACAGAGCCACAAAGCTAAATAACCATGGGGAAACCCTGCTGCTCTTTGAGTGAGCAGGCAACACTGGCCATCACATTTCACCCAGCTGCCTTTTAATAATCCCTTGTCTGAGAATTGCCACTGAGAAGAGAGTAGCAGGTTTCTGGGGCAAATGGTCAGACCTGATCTGAAAGGCCACTGTGGGATGTGTGTAGGATTGCTAGAAAGTATTGTGGAGGTGCTCTGCAGCAAGCATCTGCAGCTATCTTCAGCTGCCAGACTATTTTCATCTAAAAGGGGCTACTTTTTAAGGAATCAGGTGTGATTACTTGGAGTTCTTTTCAGTTGCGTAGTTCTTTGGCAACACTAGTCCAGCATCTCCATGCTATCCAAAGAACATAACGTTAAAAGCATACAGAGTGAGTATCCCCTCCCCCAAAAAAGTAACATAGTTTGTCCATGAAGTTGGAAAATGATAGTTGAAAAACTGGCAGACTCCCTAAACTGCCCCTTTTCATCTCTGCCCAGATGTTTTCAGTAGCCTGAATCCCACTGCAAAGAAGGAGCCTGGGACAGTGCTAAAAACCATGACTCCTGTTGATCGGCTGCTTTTCTTAAAACGTAAGTATGATTATACTGGAGTCCTAGAATCTCCTAAGCTGGAATGGACCCACAAAAATCACTACTGTCCAACTTCTGGCCCTGCACAGGACCATGTGTCTGAGAGCATTGTCCAAGCGCTTCTTGGAATCTGTCAGGTTTGGTGCTGTGACTACCTCCATGGGGAGCCTGTTCCAGTGCCCAACCACCCTCTGGGAACCTGTTCCTGATATCCATCCTAAACCTTGCTTGACAGAACTTTAGACTGTTCCCTCCAGTCCTGTCATTGTCACCACAGAGCAGAGATCAGTGCCTGCCCCTCCTCTACCCCTCACGAGGAAGCTATAACTGTAATGAGGTCTCCCCTCAGTCTCCTCCAGGCTGAACAGACCAAGTGACCGTAACTCTCTATATATAACTCTCCTTATCCCATCACCATGAGTGACCCAGATTAGGAATGTGTGGAGGCATCAGTGTTGGTGCCCTGCTGTGATTCCCTTGGCTTGCCTTTTGCTGTCCCTACCTAGTCTCCAGAGGTGTAGGCTGTGGCTCTCTGAATCCTAACCTTAACCCAAATGGCAGCTTGGTGCTGCAGCTGAGGTACCCACCACTCTGGTGGCCTAGATTAGAAAGGTGTGGAGGCAGCAATGTTGGCGGACTGCTTTATGCGCTTGGCATACATTTTCCAGCCCTGGTGTCCCTGGAGCTGTAGGCTCTGTGGCCAGCTGAATTCCATCCCTACCTAATGTAACATTGGTGCTGCAACTGGCATCCCCATCACAATACATGACCCAGATTTGGAAAGTGTAGAGTTGGCAATGTTGTGGCCCCACCTTGCTCACACTAGAATGCCTTTTCCAGACCCAGTGTCCTTGGACATTGGGATTTCTGTCTGAGCCCTAACCCTAAGCATAAAGCAACCTTGGTGCTGTGGCTGAGGTCCCCATCACCTTGGTTGACCCAGGTGTGGATGCAGCAATGTTAGCACCCTGTTGTGATCCCCCTGGCACGCCTTTTCCAGCCTGCGTTCCTGGGACTTGCAGGCGTTCTGACTGTCCCAAGACACTGCCGGCTCTGGGCTCCTTTGCAGGTGTCATGATAAATGTAGCAACTATGTTTACGGCTTTGACTGCAGATGCAAGATCACCGACCTGGGAATATGACAGCATTCACCCGAGACTGAAATTGTCTGATGACCGTCTTGAAGTAAGCTGTAGCTGGAGGAGAATATTTTACCCCTGTGGTCCCCAGAGGTTCGATCAATTATGGCAAGTGCTAAGCAGAGACGCATTCCTTTCTGGGAGCCATTACTGGGAAGTTGACCTGCTTCATGCTGGAGCAGGATGGTGGATTGGCGCAGCCTACCCTACCATTGGCAGGAAAGGAGATTCTGAAGCCTGTCGACTTGGGTGGAACAGAGCATCTTGGTGCCTTAAGAAGTTTGATTTTGAATACTGGGCATTTCACAAGGGAGAGAGAATCCCCATCCTGATAGAGGATGATCCTGATTGCATTGGCATTTTTCTAGATTACGAAGCAGGAATCCTTTCCTTCTACAATGTTAGTGATGGCATGTCTCATTTGCACACGTTCCGCTGCAAGTTCACAGAACCAGTTTATCCAGCCCTGAGACTCTGGGAAGGGTCCATTAGAACATGCAAACTAACATAAGAAAAAAAGCAAAATAAAGCCTACTCTTTCATGCTTTTTCTGTGAATGCCACTTCAGCAATTATCTACACGAATTCATCTCTGTTGTATCAAAGTTGTAATTATGATGCTTTTAGTAAGTAAAAGAAGTTCAAGAAAACCAACTGTGACTTTTAATGTGTATGTATTTTTCAATAAGGAAAGGTGATCTTGCTTTTATAAATGATGTTGATGTACCACTGGAAGTGCCACATGTCCTATTTTTGTAGTTCTTTCAACTTGTAAGAATAAGTTCAAGAAAACCAACTGTAATTTTCAATGTATATGTATTTTTGAATGGGGGGAGGTGATCTGACTTTTATAAATGGCATTGATGCACCACCCAAAGTGCTCTATGTAATACTTTTCAACTTGCAAAATGGAAGAAGTCCGGTTGAAAGATATTACAACTTACTGGAACTTGGATATTGACTTTTAAAAAAGATTTTTTTTAATGAACTTCCTTCCCTCATCGGCCTGTAGAGGCTGCAATTGTGTATGGCAACAGGTTTAGTTTGGTTCAAGCCTCCAAGATTATATATTGCATATTGTTATCATCAACAAGATCAGATTTGGATAATAAATGCACTAAGTGAATTAGCTCATATTTAAGTGTAATTTTGGAAAAATCACAGACTGGCATTGACTGTTGGAAAGGTCCCTTCTGAAGTGGGAACTTCTTTGGTCACATTTAACAGCCATTAGCTGGTCTTACATGTGACAGAAACTCTGAATTGGACTTCTGGGTGGCCCTATTCTTCCCACTGAGTGGAAGCATGAGAAATAGCTGTGTGCAACCCCTAATAGACGATGAAATGTCTGCAGGGTCCACAGGTGCAATAAAAACACTAGGCCAGTGGTGCTTTTGTACCCCATTTATCTTTGTGTCCAATCCGCAATATTCACATAAAACTAGGAGACACAGCTTGCAAGTTTCTGTATATGGATATTTCTCCCCCCACCAATACCTTAATTAAAGTCCCAGAAACTTCTGGAGCCTTTGCTTACAGCAGTCTCCAGGACCAGCCCTGTTAGAGTGAAAAACCACTGCTACTTTAAACTGGCCAGGTAATCTTACAGTGTTCAAATACTAAAGGCCCTGGAATCATCACCAGTGCTGACAAAGGCAAGGTCTGACCATAGCCGGAAATGCAGAAACAAGAGCTTGTTTTATAAGCTAGATTTATTTTTCAAATTTGAAGTTTTAAAAAAAATCTTTTAACAATTGAGTAGTTTTTTAATGTAAAGCAAGCATACTGCATCAGTCACAGCTCACATATGATCATGTATATGATTCAACCTCTGCTTCCCCATTTAAAGATATGAATACAGTTTTCTCAGAATTGCACAAGGGTAAACATTTTGAAAGAGCTCATAGTTACATAAGCACTCACCACCAAATTTAAGATACTTCACCAACTCATGACCAAAGGTAGCAAGTTCCAAGTAACCATCACTAGCAAATGATTCCACCACAGAAAAAAAGCAGATGAATTATACCAAAGCAGTTCTGTGCTAAGCAAGGTATTTGAAGAATGACTGGTCTGCAGCAGCTGCTGCTGCTATACAGTTCCCTACTGGTCCAAAGGAAAAGCAGCAGGTGATAGGAGTGGGATTGCATTTCTTACTTGAAAAGTGAGAAGCTGGGATGCAAGAGTAGAGCACACAAAAGGTGCACTGACCATCATGCTGAAGCATAGTGGTGTGATGTAGTCAGGCAATCAGCCTCAGCCATCTCACACACCAGTGTTGAGAGAAAAACCCCAATGCAGAGGATTTGCTGGTTAGAAAAAAAAAAATAGCTGCTCGAACTTCACCAGCATTTGGCTTCCTACCTGAGAAGTTGCCCCCCAGGTCCAAACAGTGGCATCCAAATGCTCTGCAGAATTGACTTCATATTCCAGACTTCACTCAACTTGCAATAGATGCTTTTCACAATTTCTGAAGCATAGGTTAAGCTCTGATCCATCTCAGATCTACTTTTCTTCCCTGCTCAATCTCTCTGGCCTGCCCTTTTGCCTTTCAGTTCACAAAAGGCTCTCTTGCCCCTTAAATGGGACCTTTCTAAATATCCAGTATGCTTCCTTTCCTGGTACTGTCTCTTCAGAACCTAGCTTTCTCAAGAAGCCATTTTCCCACAGAGTGCAGATTCCTGCAACCACTGCTTTATCATGACACTTTTAAGGCTTTCATCTTAAAAAAAAAAATCCATCCAGGTTGCATTTGTAATTTTCTGTTCAGTGTATGTAAACTTTCACTTATCTGTATTCAATTCCAACTGAAGTCCTGCTATCAGAGGGGTTAGGCAAGTGGCAGAAAAGAGAGGAATATCAAAAGATACAGAGCTAGAACAATTCAAAGTGTAGACAAAATTCTCATGATTTACTGTATTCTTAACAGAAAAGGGAAACTGGAAAACAGCAGAGTGTGGTATTACATTTGGTAAAACTCCAAACTGATCCAGGTTAAGTGAAATGGAGAAGAGAGGATCATGGTATTTTCTAGGCACAATACTACACAGTTTCTAATAAAATCTGTATAATTTATATCCCCTTGTTTCTGAAATGTCCTGCTAATAAGAACCTGAAAATTCTGTTTGCATCCTCATAATTACACCACTTTCTTCTAATCTGCCATGCTGCTATACTTAGATACGTTGTGCAGTACTACACTGAGAAATATGGAGTGCTTTGGTTTAGCACTTCACTTTTTTTACATGATTATCCACTACTTGCTCAGTGATGGTTTCATCTTCTTCAATATTTCTTTTAATCTTCTGGCCCACCAGATCAAAGATGGATTCTGGGGGAAATCCCTTAGGCTCTCCCACCTTCACCGTCAGCATGTCAAGTGTCAATATTGCACCTTCAGGAATTGCCACTTTCGCCACTACTGACTTTCCCAGCTACAGGGGAGGAGGAAAAAAATGTTTAAGTTAAACACATTGCTAGGATTAGTCTAACAAAAGGAGGTAAAAAGTATTTTGCAGTTATTTGAGAACAGGATGTGTAGAACTGCCCTCTCCACTACTTATTCCAAATGAAGATTAAGTTAGCATGGAAGCTTTCACTGTAACCAGGCTGCCGGGAACATGCAGATGTTTCCTGAAACTGGACAGTGGCTCACTGAAATTTTTCAAAATCACAGTGGAGAGAATCTGATTAGAACAACTGGTATTTCAGCTTAGTGTAAAAGCAGCTCACACACAATCACGGAGACATATTGTTCCTACTACTATTACCAAATACCTGGCACTGGTGAGGTCACAGCTCAAGTCGTCCTGTGCTCAGTTCTGGGTCTCTCGCTACACAAAGGACATTGAGGTGCTGGAGCAAATCCAGAGAAGGGCCACAAAGTTGGTGAAGGGTGTGGAGCACAAGTCCTATGAGGAGGGGCTGAGGGAGCTGGGGGTGTTTAGCTTGGAGAAAAAGGAGGCTCCGAGAGGACCTTATCACTCTCTACAACTCCCTGAAAGGAGGCTGTAGCCAGGTGGGAGTTGGTTTCTTCTCCCATGCGGCAAGTGACAGAACAAGAGGAAATGGCCCCAAGCTATGCCAGGGGAGGGTTAGATTGGATATTAGGAAAAGTTTCTTGTCAGAAAGTTATCAAGCACTCAAACACTCTAGAACATGGAAGTGGTTATGATCCCTGGAGTTATTTAAAACATGTGTAGACATGGCACTTAGGAACATACACTAGTGGTTGGAATTGGCAGTGTTAGGTTAGTGGTTGGACTGAATGACCTTATGGGTCTTTTCCAACCTAAATGACTCTATGTTTCTTCTCAACTTAGGTAACCACTGGATGATAAATATAAAACTCCATTATAATCAAAATGGCCAACACTATGCAGTGAGAAATTTTTTAAGTGCAGAGGCAGAAACACTACTGCAATAAACAATTTGCAAGCTATTTTTCTGAATATGGAGTTATTAGCTAGAGATCTAAATTAGCTGCAGGTTTACACAAACCAAAATCAGAAGTTACCTTTTCATTGCAAGCCATTTCACAGGGCAAGAGTTGTTTGATTGGAGAACCCATTGCTTTTTCCACAGTACGGATGGCTTTCACTAGCTCCGCCAGTTCATTTGGCTCCAGAGATGCTTGGTGGTCGCTTCCTTTCCATGTTTTGTCGAGAGTCACGTGGCGTTCCAGTACTTTAGCACCCATAGCAACAGCTGCCACTGAAATGGCTATGCCAGTTTCATGCCCCGAATAGCCAATGGGGATATCAGGAAAAGCTGACTGATATGCCTTAAATCATGACAGAGTGGGTCTGAATTACCAAGGTAGCAGTTTCAAAGACAAAGCAAATTTTAGAGTGATAACTGCAATGGACAAATACTGTGCCATAAACAAGCAGTTGGTTATGCAGAGAGTGCAACTTCGTAAATTCAAGAAGTCACACTGCATTACCAATCACCACGTTCCAAATCTGACTAATATTATCAATAGTGACAAGAAAAAGGAAGCATGTCCTCCTCTACAACTTACGTTTCTCCTTTAAATTCAGTTCTGCTACTCAAGGTCTTTGAAGCCTGTATCAGTGAAAGTAATAGTATCCTATTTTCATCCAACAATCCAGTGGATTGGCTGAACTTAATCCAAAAGAGTTTTCTTCAACATTGTATTCAAAATCTGAAGCAATCTTTTAATCCATACATTGAGGACAGTCACCAAATTCTAAAGGCAATTAAAGGCAGCTATGCGGCATTCTATTAAAAATAATATACTCTGTGTGCATAAATCTAAGATAGTGCTTGAACACTGGTCAGTTTGGGAAAACTTTCTTACATCAGTATTTGGCATATTCAAATAATATTTCCAATGAAGGAAACTATACTAGGGTATAACCAATTTTCTTCACTGCTCTGATAGTCACATGAAGTTTCCAGTCTAGCTCCCTATTTAGAACTATGTTCTCACTTCACGCACCTTCTTAACGGTAACAGTCTACATGATTTTTCTTTGCACAACAGAGCACAGGGTTAACCTGTTAACTACATGTCATGTTTTCCTCTGTCGAACTGTGAATACTCCAGCAATATCCTTTAAACTATTCCTCAAAGATGAGTTCTACTAAAAAAAGATCCGGTGGATATTTTTACTTCAATGCTTGCATTGTAATTTAGAGGAACATGAGACATAACTCTCAGAAATGAATTCCAGCATGCCTAAGATCTGGAAGTGTTTCTCCATAAAAGGGCACAGCCCTTCTCTGCTATCCTACCCATGGCATGCTCTGGGTTACTCACTGACCGATATAACACGGAGATTGACATCCTCTGGCTGAAGCGGGTATGCGCTGGTACACTGCAGGAAGCAGAAGTTTGGATTGATGGGCTTCACAATCTGATAAACTTGATGCATTGTGCTCATCGACTGCATCCCGCTGGAAATCACCATTGGGCGACCTAGCCATTAGAAAATATGCACAAGTTTTGTGCTACGTCCACAAGAAACCTACCCAATATTAAATTAAATTCTTTAAGTACAGTAATTCAGTAAAATTAGTAAAACTAGAAAAGAATGCTGAGTAAACACTTTTTTTTCAAAGTCTGAGGGTGAGTTTCTTTTAAAGAAACTTCAGATTTTTTCCCAAAAATCAATTGGAGGAAAAATCTAATAACTGAGCTACAGAGAAATGGTGATGTTCACCAAGATGGCTCAAATAAAATGCTTACCTTTCTTTGCAGTCTTTTCCAAATATGGAAAATTATTTGTATCTCCTGATCCTACTTTGAAAAATGGAACATCCAGTTCATGTAGAAATTCCACAGCCATCTACAAGGAAAAAAAAATCACTGTGTTTTAACACTCCACTTCAGGTGGATCAAGGGATAAAGAACTACTGTGCTTGGAAATAAACAACCTTTCAAAACAGCATACCCAAAACTTGATTAAACAGGTAGATATTATGGACATCTCCCCAAAAACCACTGCTCCTGAAGTAACATTTGCTATCCTGACAGTATCAGTTTCTGACTTCCCTCCAGGTGAAGTATCATTATGGTGTCTTCTTTCATACTTCTATTTTTGTGCAGGTTTTTGACTAGGATCACTGTCTCAAGGCAGTCTCTGGCCTCCCACCACAGCTGGTCACACCAGCTGTACATTCTGCTGCTTAGTTCAAGTGAGCTCCACCTCAGCTTAAAGACGAAGTTGCATACCATAGCATTCTTGCTTTTTTTCCTTTTTTTAAACACTACCAGAGAGAGCAACTACCTGCAGATGGGAGTTCGCCTGTTGAAAAAGAAATGTGCTACAAGCATGCACACTGTCTTCCTGCCACACACATCCTGCAGGTCAGAACTATTAAACCACACAGTGTTTAAAACTACAGGCAGTAGAATAGATTTGCCACACTGAAAACTTGTACGAGTGTATTAAATAAGCACTAGGAAAAAACCCAAAAGTGCCCAAAAAGGGAAGTCCAAAATGAGTTTGGTTTTAGGAGAGATACTAGACAACAAAATATGCCGAAGCAAAGACTATAAAACCGTTTATTCAAATGCCAGTTAAACTCTGCCTTTGTCTAAAAATATGTGTGCTATATTGAAGACAATTCAAGAATTATTAGAGGCTCTCTGAAAATGGGTATTACATCAGTAAGTGGCCTTTTAAAAATTAGTACTTTATTGGAAGAAAATTTAAATTCCAAACCTTTCACAGGCAAGAGGTTATTTAAAGCCTCCATTCACCTCTGGGGAAAATAACGGAATAGTTACCTTTGTCCCCTGTCAACCACCCACAAACACTTTTAATTTCTTCAGCTCTTTCCTTGTTACAGTTAAATTTACTTAGTGCCAGAGCAAGAATGCTAACGTCCAGAAGAGAATCACATCTTATTCAGTCTAATTTTTCCACCATCAGTATGATGGAGATTCCATTTCTTGTACCTAAGATGTATAACATCTCTTTAATTTAATAATAAACTATTTAACATAGTTTATTCAGATGCATTGTGCATAAAGACAGTGAGTACTCTCTATTAAAAAGGCACAGATCTTATCCCAGGAGATGGCAAAAAATTAAATATGACAGGTAGACCTTGTATCTAAGGCCACTCTTCATTAGGTAAATATCTCTTGAAAACCAGCAGCTTTTCTTTAAGAGATTCAACAACCAGGAAGCAATTTCAAGTAACAGGAATGACATTAAAGGGAGTGGTTCAGTGAGATCCTGCTTTGTCTCCAGTACACACTGGAACAGAATAGATAAAGAAGTTATTCATAGCCATTGTGTTTACTTCACACATCACTTCATTAGTTTCCTCATATAGTTAAACGCAAAATTTAACCTCTTTGACATAGCTGGACTTCCAAAGATATATTAAATTTACTGAAGTTAATATATTCTCAAAGATTTATTATGTTAATTTATGCAATATTTTCCTTGAGTTCCAAACCCCTGTCTTGCAAAAATGCCACCAGAAATCTTAGGAGCTGTGTAATGTAATTAGTGCTCAAAAAAAAAAGGCACAAACATGTATCAGTTCTGTATCTGCTGTACAAAGGAGCACAGCAGAGAAAAAGAGGGATCCCAGCAGCAGAAAGTGATCTTAGCTGCTGCCTGTGAAAGGTGTTCTGTGTTGCACTACAGCCTTTAGAAACCAGAGGTTTTAACATCAAAGAAAGAACGTGGGGTTTTTTTTTCTCCCCAAAGGCGCATGGGTCTTTAAGATCCCAGATAAAGAAGTCCAAGACTCCTGGGTTCATATACTCCTTTCTTAAAGGAGTGCACGTTGCTCAGCAGGTCTTCTAGACTTGAAGATAGCACTAAAAGAAACATCACCACTCTCTCTTTTCACAGATCTGTTTCAGAATCCATGGCACTGAGCTATTGCTACATACACATTTGTCTATCATCACACTAAGTGGGAGAATAAATTGTAAGAAAAGAAGAAAAACACTGATATATCAGTAATTTCTCCGATTGCAAGAGTGAGACAATGAACAGATCACCTTAAGGACTAAGTAAATCACATCCTAGTCTCATCCTGGATATGTCTACTTGCAGAAAGTCAGGGACATTGCTGTGCTGGCCATATGCAAGAGTGGCTAGCTTACTTCTCGTAGGGTCTCTTTCAGTTTGGCTCTTTGTATTTTCTAGGCCTCAAAGAAAAGTAAAACAATCTATACAATCTCTCATTTATACTGACGTTCAAGTGTTACCTGGCCTTTCCAGCTTACACATTTCAATTTTATGTTGCATTTGTTAATACTGTCACTACCATCATTCTGAGGTAGGCAACATGCAACAGTTACAAATACACGTGTCTTAAGGGGAAACAGCAGCAGGAGTTTCATGGAGTTGTGAAGCTGGTGACTGACTGTTCAAGAGCCCACTGGCAAAAATGAGTAAATGATTCAGGAGTAACAGGGCAAGGTGCTGAGCCTCTCCATGAGATTAGTAAAAGAAATAGGGGCATAAACATTTCTGCTGCTTAGAAACGCCACAGGGGTCTAGTAAACAACAAGGAAGGAGGAAAAAAAAGAGGGAAATATCAGGGATTAGAAGAAAGGAATCTGGTTTAAATACAGAAGGAAGTTTGGTATGCTTGAAACCAACACTGGAGCGCAGTCTGATTGCCATCTTGATCTACACTCTCAAAGCCTCAATTGTTTATGAATATCAAAATGAAGCCTTGCCCCTAATATTACTTACTGTGTATAAGTATCTCAGCACACATGGCAAGTCTTCCAAAATATTCAGCCATCTACTCAACCATTACAGAGACACAGGTGAACTAGCAAATTACTCTAGGTCTCTTAGAAATTCATTGTCCATATATTCTCTTCGTGTAAGAACTATCACACCTAAGTAATACCCAATGGACACAACAGCCAGACTCCCCTTGTCATTCCAGTATGGTTTACATACCTCATCCATGCCAGAAGCTGTGAAGAAAATGCCAATCTCCTCTGCATACTTCTTTAGCTCTCTATATTGGTCATGACTGAACTCCAAGTGGCGCTTATGCTCCCCATAGGTCTTTCCCCAGGAGTGTTTAGAGGTGTAGGGCCTTTCTAAGGCTTTCTTGTTGAATTTGTACTCCAGTTCACTCTTCTGGAACTTAGCACAGTCTGCTCCACAGTCCTGCAAGACAAGCTGGTGCACACTGAGTGGAAGTGCAAGTGAAACTGCACTCATCCTAAGTCTGAATGCAAGGAGTTAGTAACTGATGTGCCCATCTGTTGTGGAGTTTTTACATTATCATCACAGCAGTCACAGAAATGGTAATGAACACAGAGTGACTGTGGACCTACACACACACAAACCCTTTTATTTCAGAGTGCCTATACATTTCATAGAGCAGTAGTCTGGAGAGAAATCATAGTAAACCTACAAAACTACTTAGTCTCTTGCTATGCATAGCGCTTATTCAAGAGTTGACTTCTGTGGTGTTTTTCCCAGATTAGCTGTCACTGACAATTTTACATTAAAAAAGGACACAGGATTCTGCGGAACAAGGAGTATGAATCTGATTCATAGACTCATCAAGGTTGGTTTTAAGATCATCCAGTCCAACTATCCACCCAGCACCACCACTGTAACCCCTAAACCACATCACCAGCACCAGACACCTCTTGAACACCTCCAGGAATAGTAATTCATTTGAAGTCACACAAACAGTGAAGATGTATACTCATTAGAGCAGTCTGCACTTACACCCCAGTCACAGAACTAAATACACCATGCCCTGAGCTGTGATGACGTGCAGTTTTCTATCTAGTGGATATAACATCGAATTTCACAGGAGCTTGGCTGTCTTACTGAATGACACAAGTGTTACTGTAGTAAATCCCTAATGTCAACCAAGTCAAACTGGAGGTTAATTAGAGATGGTTCAGCAGCTGCCTGATACTTCCCAAATTCCCCGTGAGCTCCGGCCCCACCTGCGGGGCTGCAGCCATGACACAAGATCACAAAATCAACTAGGTTGGAAAAGACCTCTGAGATTATCGGGTCCTTGAGGTGACCGAACACCACTCTGTCAAAACAGACCATGGCACCAAGTGCCACGTCCAGTCTTTCCTCAAGCACCTCCAGGGACAGCGACTCCTGGGCAGCCCATTCCGATGTCTGTTCACCCCTTCTGTGAAGAAATTCTTCCTGCTGTTCAGCCTGAACCTCTCCTGGCACAGCTTGAGGCCATGTCCTCTCACCCTGTCACCGGCTGCCTGGTAGAAGAGGCCGAATCCCACCTGGCTACAGCTTCCTCTCAGGGAGCTGTAGAGAGTGATAAGGCTCCCCCGTGAGCCTCCTTTTCTCCAGGCTAAACAACCCCAGCTCCCTCAGGCGCCCCTCACAGGACAAGCGCTCCAGACCCTTCACCGGAGTGAAATGCAAGGGTTTTCCTGCAGACACTCTGTGTTCCGAATAAACCTCCCGCGCGTCCCCCGGCCGCGCCCCGGCGCTCTCGCTCAGCCGCCTCCCCCCGCGCGCACCTTAGCCATGCGGATCATGCGCTTGGCAATGTCCAGGTCACCCTGGTGGTTCTGCCCGATCTCGGCGATGATGAAGCATGGATGGTCGCCGCCGACGCGCCGCCCGGGGCACAGCTGGAACTCCCGAGCCATGGCGAGATGGCGACAGCAGCACCGCCCGCCCGCGACTGCGCCGCCGCTCCCGGCCCCGCCGCGCCCCCTCCCAGCCGCAGCCAATCGGCGCCTCCCCCATTGGCCCGCCCCATGGGCCACCTCCCGGCCGGCAGGGGGCGCCGTGGCACTGCGCCCTCAGCGCTTCCCGCCCTCAGCGCCTGCCGCCCTCAGCGCCTGCCGTGCTGCTCCTGCCGCGGAGCGATCCCCGCGGCGACATCGCCACCGCCGCACGGGAGCGGCTTCCCGGGAAACACACACCAGCCGGGAGCTCCACCTGAGAGACCCTTACTGTGCATTGATACGGATATATCATATGCACCAGATCCAGGTGCTTCTTGAAAACTTCCAGGGGTGGTGACTCCACCACCTCGCTGGGCAACCTATTCCAGTGCCTGACCATCCTGACAGTGGTAACTTTTTTTTCTAATATCTAATCTGAATCTCCCCTGTGTCATCTTAAGGCCATTTCCTCTTGTCCTCTCACTGCAGACGCAGCAGGAGATACCGACCCCCACCACACTACACCCTCCTTTCAGGAGCTGTAGAGACTTGGTTCAGACAAAACTTTCAATGATACATGGGAAAAAATGGTAAAATGTAAAGCAATGGCTAAGGCCGCTTCTGAGACTATCTTACTCCAAAATCCTCCTGTGACAGACATGAAGATACACTTGTGACATTCTGGGCCTATCTGTTAGGTTTTTAATGGAACTGAAAATCAGTAATTTCAATTGTTAGGATTTTGTGGTACATGTCTGGTGTTTGTTTGTTTGTTTTATCTGATTGTTTAGTTTTGTTTTGGTGAGGGATATGAAACTGACTTGCATCTCATCAACACACAATGTTAGCACCAGATACTGCAGTTACAGTACAGCCATTCTTTTTGCTGGTGTTGGCTGTTCTCCCAAGGGAAAATTGCATCCTTCTGAGAGATTGCAGTGACTGGCTGAACACAACCAGCAGACTCTAAGCTGTGTAGTACTACATGAGAAATAGCCTAAGAAATTGCCTCAATTTCAAATCAGAAATGGCCTTGATGAGCGACATACTGAAATATGCCAGTGGCTCTCAAAAAGGATGCTGTCTTTTACAAAGGATTGAATTTTGTAAATTATGGTAAGGACACTGTATAAATATTTTTTTGTGCATGTGTGACTAAGAATTGCAGACCACATAAAATGTTTGTATCTGCATAAACCCAGCCAATTCTCTAGAAATAGGTCAGTTGTCTGAGACTGTCTCATAGACGAGAAACTTTCCTGACAACAGAATTCATGCCAATAATTTCTACTGGTCAATTACATTGACTAGAGTCACAGGTGGATACAAATGCAGGCATAGTTTTTTTAGGGGTGCTGAACGACTGTTACAGAAAGAGATCTGAGTAAAATACAGTCCCTATAAAAATGGTTGCATTTATGCAATGGGTAATACATACTTCATGTTTTTATGAAAATTTTCCAGAGAAAAAATAAAAGGTTAAAACTATACTGCAGGTATTACTGATATACCCCATATGGGCTATAACAGCATAATTTCAGGAATTGCATAGAGTTGAAAGCCATACTGTAATCTGTTGAACTTTAGGATACTAAAAATTAACTAACAATTTATTAAAACACCTGACATTCAATATCGGCTATGCAAAACAATTTGTGAATGTAACCTTAATACTGCATGCATACAAACACTAAGAGTAATTATAAACAAAGTTTACCCCAAAAATTCGCTGATTGAAAAAGCAGCTCACTAAGGGTTTCTTAATTGTAATGTTTGAAGCAAGCCTCTAATAAGCTATGTCTCACTGGAGTTTAGTTTACACTTTTGTATACAACCCTATGAGACATTTCTCCAACTAAACTACATGGCTTGAGGCCAAATGCCCGGCTTGTTCCTTGTAGCTCCTTAGGTGCTCTAGGTTCTTCCTGCACAAACTGTTTACCACCAGCTCCACAGAACAGACACACCCTTCTTTCCTGGGGCAAGTTCCTTGTTCAATCATCAGGTAAAGAAGAAGGAAAAAATTGCCTCCAGAACACAGGTAATTAACTTCTGGAATAATTTTGCAATGACAGAATAACACTTTGCATATTATAGCCCAAAAATGATAGAAGATCAAGCCCCTGTGCTTTTAATTATCCAGTGCTTTTAATTATCCGGTATTAAAGCAGTAGAACTGAAGATAAGACGAAATGCAGTTTTATATACATATATATATATTTCTAACATAAAGTGCAGAAGTAAGAAACAAATAATAATAGTACAAAACCTGTGAACTATTCCAACCCAGGCAGTTTTATACTCCCTAACACTTCCTAATGAAGGTCTGGCCACACCAATTCCAACATTGTATTCTAAGAAACTCTGTGCTCCTGTGTGATGCCTAAAAACCTGGTTCTGTTGCAGGTTTGTCTTTTATTTCAGTGGGAGAGCCAACTCAGCCTGAGGATTTAATGGCTGTATGTACAGACAATAATGAGAAGTATACATAGAATACAATAGAATACTTCCATCTGGAAGGGACCTACAATGATTGTTTAGTGCAATTGCTTGACCATTTCAGGGTTGATGGTTGTGTGATTGTCACACTGATAGTTTTCACACTAGGCAAACTGAATTTATGTGCAATAATGCTTTATTCAGGAATTACAGCTTGAGACAACAAGTACATGTAGTTTATGCACTCAGACATAGACTTGTATACAGCCCTAAAACTTGACTGGCACGATAAAAGACGTTTTAAGATTCTTGGTCCTTGAAACAGGTAATGTGCTTGCAGCTTTGACATAGTTTGTAGGAAGAAAATTCCATGATGATCCAGTAATGACAAACATTTGCCAGCAGCAATTCCTTTCAAATATCAAGATCTAGCACATTTCGAAAATTCTTGAGTTTATCAGTGAATTTTAATTCTTTGGTCTCCTTTCCTGGGACTATATACTCTGCAATTCTGGGGGTATTAACTTCCCATGGCCACCAATTTATTTGTCTTACTCTTCTGTTTGATTTTTTCCTTGTCCTCCTTTTTATGTCTAAAGCAGTGTTCTCAGCGCTTAAGATTATAACTCCTCAAGAACCAGAAGCTGACCGCCGGTGAGATGTTTATACTCTTGTGGCCTTTGTTTTCAGCCTGTGCACGTATTTTCAAGGTCTCAAGTATTACCCCACGCTTAAACTCCACATCATAACAAAAGACACCTGGAACCCAACTTCAGTTTGCACTGAGTAAATTCACTCAAGCTGATAACAAACCTAACACCCCACCAGTTCTTATGGCCTTGCAATGCTAGCATTAGGTTTCTTATTAGCAATGACAGTATAATTTTTATTGGGCCATCCAGACAATAGTGACAGGCAGTACATCTCCTGGTGGTGACAGCAAGAATTTGATTTCTGCAGATCTTCTTTATTTCAGCCCAGCATATGAATTTTAGTTTCCACACAGATTCTGACAAGCTAAGAAGACCAGCATGTTTCCCTTCTGCTCTGACCAACTTTCTCATGCAGCTTTGAGAGCAAGCCTGTGTATTGTGAATGAGTCCAGCATGTGCTAACTGTTCAGTAAATTATAGTAATGGATTGACTTTCACCAGATCTTGTGGAGTTTAAGTAACTGTTTAAATGGCTTCCACAGGAAGAAGTGAGAGGCCAAGATTACACACAATATTTGGGAGGGGTGGCTGGGATGATGTGAATGAGACAATTGTTACTGACAAACAGTGATTAAGAGTTACAGAGGCAGGAAGGGATTCAGAAGGGGAACGATATAAGGAGAAATTAGGGAACAGTGACAGAATAAAGTGGTACTGGCTGATACTGGGCCAGTGGATTGCTGAGAATGCTGTGAAGCCCAAAAGCTGAGGAGCATAAGAAGCTGGACTGAAAGCTGGGGGATAGGGGAACTTGAAGGATACTGGTTTCATGAGAAATGCTGCTGGAAACAGCAGCTGAGGGGACTGAGTCATGAAACTCAAAAGAGCCTTTCCCTAGTGCTATGAGGAATATGAGACAAATGGAGCTAGAAATAAGGGGTCTGCATGACAAAAAGGCAGATGATGTTAAACACCATCTTTTTTTCCTAAAAAAATCACAAGTGAAGGACTATGATCCATTAGAACATATTCAAAATTCAAAAAAAGATTTACAATTTAGCTAGAGGCCTACCATCAGTATATTTTCTCCCTCCTTCTGCAGAGCTGTCTTCTCTCCTTCAGTTATTTCCTGAGCTGAAGGAATAGAGATCTCTATGTTCCAACCCTGTGTGTATCACTGGGATGCACTGACTTGCAATTTTTGACTTGACAATACACATGATTAGCGCTATGACACAAAGCACAGGTTTAGGGCTATACAACCCTCAAAGGAGAGGGCCTACTAGTTTAAAGATTTTTCAGTTGTCATTTTTGCCTCGTTTCCATACTTAATGAACAGTCAGTAAAACACACCCCTCGAGAGCAGTCTTGCCCCAGACTATATCAAATATAGTGGAGGTGACTGTCCTAGTCTGTATATCCTGTGTTTTAGAAGACAGCAGGGAGACAGTGACCAAAGCTTTAGGGAAGAGAAATAAATCAACCAGCTCTGATTCACTGGTTTTGCCACCAAGTTGCTGGATGGTACTGGGCTAATCACAAAAATAAGCTTTTCACATCTCATTGCTGAACTGAATTCTTACAGCTGGCTTATTCAAGGCATTATTGTTTAGTTGACAGATCTGTTCAATTCTTGCAGCTACAAATCAGTATGAGAAATGCACTGAAGTAACACAATATTTATATAAAATACCAGGTCTTTGGCATCTCTAAATTGGCATTTGGAATAAATGCCACTCTAATCTGGTTGTACTTCAGTTCCACTCTGTAGGAGCAGAGGAGGGAGGAGAGTATACTCTGTAAATTGAGGGCAGAGAGGGAGAGGAATAATACTCTCTCAGTTTTCTGAGAGGTGTGTAAATGTAAATTATTACTTTAAGAAGCCTCCACACTATTGTAAAAGGCACAAGGGAGAGCCATAGGACAGAAATAATACATCTGTTGTCAGAGGAACAGTTGAAAAGTGTGTGATGCAGGAACCTGTGATTCCCCTTTCACATAACAGTGAGAATAAACAGAATGCTTGTTTGTCAGCTTAGCTCGGGGCTGTCAGTCCTGCCTCAGTGGTTCTGTAGGAGTGCCAGTCTACATCTCAGCCTCCTGGCCTGCCTGGCTGACATCGTTCATCATTGACCTGCTCATCACTACAATCTGTGGGCTGAGGTCACATCACAGGCAAACCCATATATGTGTTAGTCACAAGTTCCCACTGTAAGAGGCACATTTTGCATCTGGACCCAGTTGCTTTCCTCCAACAGATCAGTCTAGGTGTGCTGTTGCAAGGAAATAGATCTCTAACACTTGCAAGTATTAGAATGAAAACTGAACTCTGGCTGGAAAAATAAGCATTCCCATAGATGCTGCTACCTTGATTACCCAGGAAAAAAAGTCAAGTTAATTTATATTGTGACAAGTCAGCTGAATGGGTGCTTTCTATGTGTTCAGAATGTAGATTACTTTGACACTTAGATGGGGAAAGCGGTGAAATACCTCACCTTCTGTATTGAATTCAATCATAAATCCGTTGCTGTTTTAGGAGAGAAATGAGAAAATCTTGGCAGATCCTTCAAGCTCTTGACTACACAGTTTTCCATATAGCCAAACTACCTTTCAAAGTTCTTCTAAAAATGGCAATTAATTAAAAAGATAAAAAGAAAAATCCCTGTCAATATAGAACGGCTTTTCCCTTCTACCAGAGCCTTCTTAACTTGACTTTCTTACCTTGCAACAGTCTGCAGTAAGTTATGATTTTTACTCAGCATGTACTTCAACGATCCCTGTATTTCAAGTGGCTGTAATTTATTTCAGATTCAATTTAACCATTAAAAAAAAAAAAAATCTCACTTTGAAAAGCAGTTTACAGTAGAAATAAAGAGTTACTTTTATTTGTGCATCCTTGCATTAGTTGCTTCTATGCAGTCAGACTCTTCTCAACTTTTTGTGACCTGTGTTGGGTTTGGGCAAGGTGAAATGCTCATGCTGCACCTCATGAAATGTCTCTGTGTCTGTAAATCAAATCCAGAAAAGGCCACTGCTTTATTGTTTCTAAGGAAGCCAACAGGACTTTTCTGGATGAAAGAAGTGGTAGATTATTTGCTAATGTTTCAATTCATTTTACTACCTTAGGAGTTGCGAAAGTTCCACATTTAGAAGTGATACTGAAGGACTAAGACCATGTATTGTGAAGTACCCTCAGGAATCCAAACTGTGGAACAAAGATGTAATAGAGATTGTCCAAGACAACTTGATGTAAACTAATTTACTCAATACATTTTCAAATATACTACTGAAGAAAAACTTTACACTGAATACTTCTGATGGTGTTGAGGGAATTTACCATTTCTGCTGTAAATTAAATAAGTCCCTTCAGTTATGTCAGAGAAGTCAAGGGTTGATGTTATAGAACAGAAAAATGCTTATTGCCTACACAGTTGCAATCAGTTTGATCAGACATGCTAGGAAGTTATCATCTGTGGAAAATCAATTTTTCTCTCACGTCAGTTCAGGCAGGCTGACAAGTCTTCCTTTGGATGTAAGAACTTGACATGCAGGACATTCTACAACAATAAGAAACTGAAGTCAAATATACATGTCACTGCTTTGTGGAATCAGAGATTCTGTTTAATCTTTCACTAGTGAGGAATTCAAAATGTTTTCTTGTGAACTTGTTCTTGAAGATATGAATAGCAATTGCCCATATTCAGGCTTAAGGAACTCTCCCAACTGACATTTCAAAGATGATTGAGTGGCCTCACAATGACACCAATCATCTTCCTTGTTGGCATTCATGCCAGACAAAAGTAGATTAAGCAAATTTAATAAGGCATGAATTTGAGGCTTCCTGCAGGCTTCCTCAGTTCTGCATGGTAACATTTTTTTTCTTCTTGGTAATAAGCCTTTAACCTGAAAAGGGGAATCAATGACCTGGCTTGCAAATGTGTTCCAGACATACCTGCAAATAGGTAATTTTTTCTTCTGTCCCTATGTAGTGCTTTTTATTCCTGATAATGAATGAATTTTGTACCAAGAACTAAAAGGGACCCTTCCAGCACATTCTCCCTTGTTATTTCATACACCTCTCATAACACCATAAAAATGTTGACGTCACCACCTTTATGGAAAAGCAACGTGCTATAAGAGTTTTTCCCTGTGCATTCCTCTGATTCCTTTTAGCACACCAGATGCTCTTAAGAAAACAAATTGTAAGGCATCAAAAATCTAATTCTAGTTTTCTTGTGTTCCTGAGGAAGTAATGATCCATGGGGAGCCACATACTACTGATTCAACTATCAGAGAGACACCTATCTCTATACTGGATTTGTATGTACCTAAGTCAAACTCTGCAGCTTGGATTGTGAGTAAATTTGGAGCACCATATTAGGTCTGTAGCAATAAAATAATCCTAACCTTCAAGAATCTCAAGGCTCTGCAACAGAGGAATAGGCTGGACCAGAGAAATTTTCTGGAGCAAAGAACTTACCCTGGGTGGAGAAGGACCAGTTTAAGGTGCACATAAACAAATAGACCTTACATACTCCACCAAAGAGAAAGATGACCGATGTCTTTGGGAGTCCAGCCTTGATAATCTTTGAAAGGCCATGGCAATTGGGAACGTTCCTCAAGACTGGAAGAGAGCAAGTGTCACACCTATCTTCCAGAAAGTCAAGAAAGAACATCAACAGAATAACAGGCCAACCAGCTTCAGGTGAGCCCCTGAGAAGATGATGGAGCAACTAATCCTGGATACTGTTTCCAATCTCAGGAAGGACAAAAAGTTATCAGAAGTAGCCACCATGCACTTATGAAGGTGAAGTCATGCTTAACCAACTTGATAACCTTCCACAGTGAGTTGCCTTGCCTGCTGCATGAATGGAGAGCAGTGAGACATCGTTTACCTTGGTTCTAATAGGGTTTTAATTCTGTCTTTCACAATGTTCTAATAAGACAAGCTGACAAAGTATGGGATAAATAAATGGATAGTAAGGTGAATTGAAAATTATCTGAACAATCATCTCCAGAGCTTGTGAAATGTGGCACAAAATCAAGCTGGAAGCCAGTTCAGTAGCATTATACTTATACAGAGAGCTGTACAGCAAGTTCACATATTATACAAAACCAGGAGGAGTGACTGTTACATCAGAGGGTTGTGCTGCTACTCAGAGGGACCTTGATAGGCTGGAGAATCAGGCAGAGAGGAATCTCATAGAGCTCAACAATGGGAAACATGAAGTCTTACACTGGGGTAAGAATAATTCCAGCCATCAGTACATTCTGGGGGCTGAGCAGCTGGAGAATACCTTGGCAAGAAAGGGCCTTGGGGTCTTTGGGAGCAAGAAGGTTATTATCTACCAGCATATGCCCTCACAGTGAAAAAGGCCAAGAGCATCCTGGGCTGCACTAGGAAGACCACTGCCAGCATGTGAAAGAAAATGATCCTTCCTCTGCATTCAACACATCCGGAATGCTGAATCTGGTTTTGGGTCCACAGAACAAGAAAGACATGGACATACTGGAGTGAGTCCAGGGCAAGACAACAAAGATTATTAAAGGACTGAAGTATCTTTTGTATTAAGGAGAGGCCCACTCTATCCATTGAAAATGTTAGCAAGACTTTACCTTTATGGTATTGCTTACTCTATAATTCATGTAATTTCAAATATATTGGCCCTGTATTTGCACACCTGCCTCTTTATACTATTCTTGTTATATTACTTCCTACTGTTCTGCTCTGACAGTCTATCCCTCCACTCTCTTCATCTTTGTGCAGTTCTGTGCTTCCCTTCAGTAGGGAACAATGTCTATGCTCTGCTTACTCAGATTCTGTTTGAATACCATGCACAGCTGTGATGATTAGAGATACAGCTGTAGGAGCAACAAAAAAGCAGCAGAGCACCACTTGTTTTTTAGTTGTAGGTATGTTTCTTATTTTACTTACTACTGGGTGTTCCTGGGAAAGCAGCTGCACCTCTTATCTTGGGATGTTTATGTTTGACAATGTGAACACTACCAGCAGCATCTCTTCATTACCCCATCTAATTAAATTCTCATGGCAGCAAATCAGCTTGATAAACTGAAAGCAGTGTGTCTTGCTGTGGTACTGGAGGTCTTGTAGAAGAAGACATGTTTGTCAATATGCATGTGAAGTAAGGGTGGGCCACTTCAAACCCTCTTGCCTAGCTGGTAACTCGATGTACCCAAGAGGCCTCTCTCATGAAAAAACTGCCTTTCTTCAGGGGATGAGAGCTACCTATATTTAAAGACTGACTTCTCTTGGGGGTTGTAGCAATAAACATGTCTCCAGTTTTATTGTCTCAATAGGTGAATTGTTCTTTGGTCTTCCTAGGTAGGTAGAAGAGGCAGATGGCTTATTTAAGCTGCTAGTGTCAATAGGAGTTATAGACCGTGGCTCAGCTTTAAATCCAGCACCATCAAAACAAGGTGAACAGCTGCAGCATGAGTCTGTAGCGCAGATGGGCTTGAGCTGAATGGCAGTGACGTGTACGAATGTTTTCTTTGTGGGCTTTAGTCTTCATAAACCCATTTAGTAGAACTGTTAATTGTAGCTCTGAGTGCCCAAGTCAGTGAATGTGCAGTGACCTTTACAAATCTGCTTTGAGGGAGCTTCCAGATTGATGTGAAGTGATGTGCAGGGTAGCTGCTGTGGAGCAGACTGATACTGGTAGCGTTATGTGCCTCTCAAACCAGTTCTTTTTGGCTCTTGTACCTTATGAAGGAGAGGCAATCTGACCCCAAGTAGGGACCATCTTTCTGATATAGGAGTCTAGTTATAAATACTAGGTTCTTGTAAGAGAAAAGCTGGGAGGTTTTTCTAACTTCTGTCTGTAGCTTGAAAGTCACTAGCCATCAGGAGTTTGAGGAAACCTCTTAATTGATTTCAATGGAACTGGACTGAGCCATTATGTTCTCTCGCCTTCTACTTGCCATTAACTGCGGGCTCTTGGGCAGGGAGGTTCTAGTTAAGAGAGATTTCCTGAGAAGTGATTCATCTCCAGATGACAGCTGTGCAATGCCTTTATTATTTGCATACTGACAGAATGTTGTAAGGACTTGCATTTCAATTTTTTTTCTCTAGAAACATCTGTTCTACTAATTATTTAATTTCTTAAATAAAAAACGTGAAAGAGTCAGAGAAATCCCACTACCCTGTTGCAATGACTTTCTTAATGTTGGAATTGGAGAATTGCAAACCCATATTTTCATAAATGCTCGAAAACATATTTTTAAACTACTGCTAAAGCAAATCTCAGTACATATAGAAACTGGAATTAAATGTCATCATCTTTCAAAGAATGGAGAGAAACAGAAAAAATCGTGACGCTCCTTTGTAGCCTGATTACCTTTTCATATTTTCGTGAGGGTTTATTAATCTAGTATTTCTGTAATAAACTCTTCTCCCCAGTGTGACCCATCAATAAACCATAATGGATGAAAAACAAAGGGTATTCTACTCTTATGTTTTGTACTACTCTCTAAGGAGTAACACCTGCCTTTAGAAAAGGAGGTATCTGGACTTCTTTCACAGGGTAAGAAAACAAGAAAGTAATAATAGCTTTGTCAGTGCAAGAGCACTTCATGGTGCATCTGAATTATAGGTAACATACAAGTTTTTGAATGCATCATCAAAACATATCTAATGGCTCACTGTATTTTCCTTTGCATCTAAAGCAAATAACATTCAGTTACTCATTCTGATGGAACACAGAAAATAATTTTCTTGGACCATTTAAAACACTGTAATTCTGCTTATATTTCAAATGCCTTAATCCCCATTCTGCAGTTTTTAGACAAGCAAGTAACCAGATTTGCTTTTCATTTTAAGTCACAATGTCCTGCTTCTGTTTGTGTCATCAGAAATCCCCCAGAGGACTAAGAGGCAGTGGAAAAGCAAAAGAGGAAGTAGCTAGACTGTCATCCAAAATTCACTATTCATAGTTAAAGGGAAGCAGTGCAATAAATATTACTTTTATTTACATATAGGGAAAGAAGAATGATGAAAATGAACATGGGAATGTGTTTTTAGCAAAACTTGTGGAACAAAGTCAGCAAGTTTCTGTGAGAGCATGGCATATGCTTCATGATGGCATTTCATTTTTATGGTCTCCTGTTGTGAGTTAGGGGCCTGCTTTCTGCTATTATTTTTAGTTCTTTAGCTTTTCCATGGCAGCTGGACATCATGTAAAATAAATAACCTTGCTGTGTTTCTATGGGAGACAAAATTCAGGAAAGTCTAGCCTCCTGCCATACCAGATTCTGAGTTTTCATAGGAGAAACTAGGCACATGTTTTATTAGACTAAATGAGGTGAAGGGAGCTCTCTACCATACTACAGGATTTTACTTGTGCTTTTTTTCCTAGCAAATGATAGGGACGGGGGGAAAACAGTGTAACTCAGCATGTGGTTTATCTCACACCATTAAATTCACATGGGAAACAACTGTCCTTCAGAGTTAAATTTTCCTCTGAATGTGGCCTCCTTCTGAAAAGTTTGACTATTGTTTGGGACTATAACATAAGCCTGGATGGCATTACCTCTAATATTTCATGAAACATACACACAGACTTACAGGCAACATGTAAAAAGAATTAAACAAGTACCTCTTGCAGCAACTGCACCAACTTGAGGGCTGCCAGCATAATTTTCTTCTTTCTTACAGCAATATTTTCCCCTCTCCTCTCTGCTGTGCCAATGAACTATATGCATGGCCAGCAGGTCAAAGGAGATTATCATCCCCATCTCTGCTCATGTGAGACCCCACCTGGACTACTGCACACAGTTCTGATGCCCTCAGCATAAGAAAGACATGGAACTGTTGGAGCAAGTCCAGAGGAGGCCACAATGTTGGTAAGAGGAATGTAGCCCCTTCCCTACAGAGACAGACTGAGGAAGTTGGGTCTGTTCATCCTGGAGAAGAGAAGGTTGTGCAACCTCCCAGTATGTGAAGGGTACTACAGGGAAACTGGAGAGGGAGTCAATGTTAGGAACTGTAGTGACAGGGCAAGGAGTAATGGGTACAAACTGAAAGAGAGGAAATTTGGGTTTCATATTAAGAAGAAATTCCTTACTCTTATGGTGGGGAGACACAGGAACAGGTTGCCCAAAGAGGTTGCGGATGTCTCAGCCATGGCAGTGTTGAAGGCCAGGTTGGATAAGGCCTGGAGCAATCTGGTCTAGTGGAAGGTATCAAGGCAGGAGGGGGTGGGACTAGATGATCTTTCAGTCCATTCTGACCCCTTAACATTCTACAATTGTATGATTTTATCTCTGATAAGCCAGATACAGGAACCGATCAAAGTAACTGTCAAAAAATTGTATCAGAAATCATTGCCCTTCCAACGAACATTTTGTCAATACATGGTCAATGGAACACACGCTTCCTGAATTTACACCGGTTTGACCTCATTAATGTGTGTAAATATCTAAAGACTGGGGTGTCAACAGGATGGAGCCAGGCTCTCCTTGGCGGTGCCAACCACTAGGACATGAGACAACTGGCAAAAACTGAGGCACAGTAAATTCCACTTGAATATGAGGAAGAACTTTACTGTGTGGGTGACTGAGCACTGGAACAGAGGTGTCTCTGTCATGGGAGATATTCAAGAACCACACAGACACAATCCTGTGCTAAGTGTTCTGGGATGACCCTGCTTGAGCAGGGAGGTTGGACCAGATGACCAGATGTCCCTACCAACCTGACACTTCCCGTGTTTCTCTGACTTAAGCTTCCCAGTGTCAGACAGAAAACACTCAAAATCACGAGAGAAAGATGTTTGACAGAACCGATGTTTTTACTGACATATTTTGCGGGTTCGAATTTGTCTCCAGGTTGCCGACGGACCCGTGTCTTGTCCCAGCGGAGCGCCTGTGCTTTGGCAGGCTGGCAGAAACAACCCCACTCCCGCCGCAGGCCGAGGGAGCGGATCCCGAGGGAACGGATTCCGTCGGTGCCGCCCGCACCTCCGGGCACCGGGGCCACGCCCTGCCCCACCCCGCCCTCCCGCCTGTCTCTGGGCGCTGATTGGCTTGCATACCGCAGACTCCGCCAGTGTCGCTCGTTGATTGGCCAGAACCGCGGTGCTCCTCGCTCATTGGCGCAGGAGGGGCGCCCCCGCCCCTTCCGCGCTGCTGCCCGGCGTAGGCGCGGTGCGGAGCCGCAGCTGCCCGCCCGCCTTTCCCATGGCCGACATGGAGCTCTTCGGTGCCCAGCAGCCACAGCAGCCGCCCGCCGGGAACGGGGCGCCCGACGGCGGAGAGGAGGATCCCGCCGCCGCTTTCCTGGCGCAGCAGGAGAACGAGATCGCGGGCATCGAGAACGATGAGGGCTACGGCATCCTGGAAAACGGCGAGGTGCCCGAGGCGCTGCAGGGTCCCGAGGGCCTCGTCGCGGGTACGCCCTGCTGGGGGCCGGGTGGGGCTGGGGGGCGAGGAGTCCCGGCTTCCCTTGTCCCTCGGGGGCGCCGCAGCCGGGCGGGGGCGCGACCGGCGGGACCCTCGCCCCGGCGCTCTGCCCGAGCGGGGCTCCGCTGCCGAGGGGTGGTCCCTGGCATGGGTCGGAGCCGTCCTGGGTGCGCTGTGCCGTAAGGTGAGCTACCTCCCTGCTCCCTAGGTTGTAGTTTGTATCCCCTGAAGATGCCTAAGGAGTGCCCATGTCCTAATGCGGACGGTGCTGATCTCGTCTAATCCAGGAGCCTGCCTGGAGGAAGGGCTTCTGAAAGCTGGATAAGTCCACCACTTGAGTTTCTGTCTCCAGAGGGGGTGATCTCAGTCTTAAACCATGAAAGCAGTTAAGCTAATGTTTAATTTTACTAAACTTTTAGCCTTTGTTCCTTGGTAACCTTTGTACTGAACGTAGCAAACCCGACACTGCAGAACCCGCGTTTGGAGGAGGGTGGGAACTGTGTGTGTTAGGACCTATAGTTAGTGTGTTTTCAGTTAGTCTGATGGTAGCTAAAGCTGCCCAAAGTAAACACTTCCCATTATGAAAGGTTTTAACTGAAGTCTGAGTGGAAGGGAGTTCATGTTGCAGCACTCTCGGAAGACTTCGCTTCTACTTGTCACCAGGGCCACAGGAACCTATTTGCTCTCATGTGACATCCCTTTGTCACTGCAGCAGAATGCCACTCTTCTTCAGAGTGAATTGAATAACTGCTCCCCAGTTCATTGTCGGAACATCTTTAGAATTAAGTCTTCATTTTGCAACCTGGTATCAGAAATTACTGGCATATCTCATACTGGTATGAGGAGACAGGTTTGTAGTATCTCTGGGAATAAAGCTCATCTAGATAAATTGGGTAATGGAGACCTTCCAGTGCTTATTTAGTGGTAGCATTGCTCTTAACGTCAGCTCACTCATAAGGTCCAAAACATATGGATTACATACTCCTGAAAAAAAAGGTGTTTACTGGGGACTATCTTGCTCCAGCACAAGAACTTGAGGACAGTTGTTATCAGAACACCATCCTGTTTTGGTATCATACATAATTTGACTTCTGTATTCTATGTATTGTGCAGAAACAGACACAATGGACACTTCCCTTCTTACTTTCAGAAGTCTTAGACAAACATTATGCCTTACATAGGCTTTATGTTCAAAACAGACTCTGGAACATTAAAGTAGCTGTTGAAAAACTAATTTAGTTGAAAAAAAGTCTATTATTTGCCTTTCTTAGAAGGTACTTGAACAACTAGAAGAGTACATTCTCTACATACATGCAGTGAGGACTGTTGCAAAGTGTTTGTCAAAAAGTCAGTTTGTTAAGAGCTTCCAGATAGGTTTGACATTTAAAAGTAGTTCTTAAACTGCCTTTCAAGAGTTTTCTCTCAAGTAATGTGACTCGTCATGAAATGCAAAGGTGTTATTGGAGAATTTTAGAAAGAGGTTCATAAAATAATAAATATGATCATATGTCCAAGGATCTGGGAAGTCTAGGCAGGAACTGTATGTCATCTTGCTTTCTTTTATGCCCTGGGATTGCATTTATGCTCTGACCTGTTAAATAGGCATGGGAGATGATGCTTGTGGACTTTTGGTGGTCCTGTTTTTTAAAAGAACATTGGTATCTGTTGACTGTCAGAGCCTGTACTCTCTCCCTCCATGTTACAAAGCACAGACTTCAGCCATGCAAAATGTACTGGTTCAGGCATGGTGAAAAATGATCTAATGATTTCTGTTGCCATTTGTGTTAGACATTTATCATCTGATCTGCACCTTAAATATCAGACAGTTGTAGTCTTTGGCATATTAGCTTTTTAAAATCTTCTCTAATTGAATAGGTGAATGCAAATTTCTTCTTGAATCAATGCAAGTTCTTATGTAAATCCTTAAGCATCGTGACCAGGGATTTGTGGATTTACTTTTTTTAACCGCAACCTTTTTTGAACTCCTTATTTACAGGTCTGTTGGATAAGTTCTTTGTAAAATGGCCCAAAAGTAGTAACTTGGGCAGCTCTCAACTGAAGTTTGAAGATCTTGACTTCAGATATAGTGACAAGCAATCATCAGCTTCTTGAAATACACTTTAAGAATCATAGTGTCTCATCAACAAACAGTTTTTAAATTTCAGTCTCTTGATAAATTATTAGACAAATACATGGACAGAAGTGAGCTTCACGAGTTGTTAATATCAATATTGGGAATTCTGTTAATTGTTGTAATGGTGTATACTGGGTGAGTATGGGGGGAATGGCAGAATGTTGCCAAGCTCATGAGTCTCACACAGCATTGCTTCATGTTGCCATGGTCAGGGCTGGAATACTGGCCTGATCCAGTAGGACATTCATTATGTAAATAGCTATGGCATTCAAGCTGCCTGGGCATGCAAAAACCTGATCTTACTTTCCTTGGAAGAGGAAGCATAATCCCTGCTTCAGAAAGCAGGGAGTACTGTATAAATCAAGTAATGCAAAGCTGTTGCCTAGGAATTAGGAACATGAAGTCTTACGAGATTTCTTTTTCAGTGATGAACCAATGTCCATGTATTTGGAGTCCAGTTCTGACAATAGTATGTCTTGAGGTTGTATCAGTTCACTTACTATGTTCTCTGAGCAGGAGAGAGAGAGAGAGAATTCAAGTGTAAATGTGTGGCTTCCAGATACTGTAGGGCAATACAAAATCCTTGTGGCAGTTTGTCAAGTAGCTTCTTAGGGTGAATTTCATTCAAAGACAAGCAGTTATATATGTTAACAATCAAGCAAATACACACAGGTTTAATGTAGGCTGACTAATCTCAAACATTACCTTCCCATTTTCAGGCTCTGTAAGTTTTATATGAACTTGACTGAATTATGTTTCTCTATCTTCCAAAGATGTTCATGAGCCTCTAGCAATTAAGAAAATTAATTGTGTCTGGTGGTTTGTCTAGGTGTTTCATTTAATAGCCTTTCAGGAACTGAATATCAATTTGCTTGAAAATTGTTTAGAAATTTGTAGTTACCACCACAGACAGAAAGAGTTCTTGTCTGTGACTGTTGATTTTTTTCTTAATTGTTTGAACAGCCATTGATCTGGGCTTTGCTATGCAATCTGCATCTGAGGCTTCAGAGCCCCATAAAACAGCACTGAGGAAGGTATGATAAAGGGATGGTATCTGTTTAGCTTGTATTATTGATGCTGCATTATTATGAAGTCAGGACAGAAAAATCTATTTTTTTTTTGTTTGTTTTCAAGAGAATACTGTTGGAAATTTACAGAAGGTGGAAATTACAGAAGGTGTTAAATTGGAAAATTACAGAAGCTGTTACAGGACAGCATTACTACAGGTGTGTTTTAGTTCTAGCGTATTGACTATATTGAAAATGAGGGAACTAATGAGTTTTGATAAGATAGCAGATTAGAACTAAAACACAGGAAAGAAGCACTCTTCCTGAGTTGCTTGCCTTTATTTTGTACATGGGCATGAGAATGAGTTATGGCTAGAAAAGTTACTTCTTCCCCAGGTTCTTGCACAACTATGTAAACAAAAGCTTTGTAAAAGATTCTTCTTTCTTATCATCTTATGGGTGAGAGGTAGGTAAGAGGAAAGCATGACTGTGCCTAAAAGAAAAAGGATGGGAAACTAGGCCTTGAGTGGTGAAGTTACTTAACCTTATGTCAGAATATATTAAACTTTATGTTCTTCTGTTGCTTTAACTTGAGCTGCTAGCTCACCGAAAGTAGCAGTACGTAGAAATAGAGTACTTATTGTGTAAAAGAGATGCTGAAGGTAACTCATAAAAAATACTTATATTTTAAAACTGTTTTAAGAAAAATGTTTCAATGTACTGCAAAGCTCTGCCTCTGACTTTTCTGGTAACAGTCCTCTTTTGCATTGAGAATAAGACTTTACAGATGCTGGTGAACAAGGCTAAGCAAACTTCCTTTTAGGCCAAGAGGTACTGAGTGGTAATTATGCCAGTAGTAGCCTTCAGAGTAGTTGATCATCATTGTGGTAAACCTCTGAGGCCATATATTGACTTCTAGGACTGAAGTGACAAAATGGTTTTTGTATTTATCTTCAAACTACCCAGCCTTTTCTTTTGTAAGCTGTAGTAAATGTGGAGGGCACTGATGCTAGCTTTCTATTTCTGGCAAGCTTGGGTGTTGTATCTCCTGTGAATGCAAGGCAGCTGATATGACTTATCCTCTCCAGGCTCTTCCAGACTCTAAAAAGTATCTGTGTTGCTGTATGAAAGTTCATTATTACCATATTGTCAGCATGTGTTGCAGAACTGTAGATGTTTGGGCGTGTTCATTGCAACAGTGCCCTTAAAAAGAAGAGTTTCTCTTAAGTTCAAAAGCAAACAAGAAGGAATATTGATCATTACAAACCGAGATAGTTCTAAATATGTGGATGTCAACTTCAGGAGATATGATACTGTGATAGAATTGGACAGACTCTGAAGCCAGTAGAGGCATCTCATTGTTCATGACTGGTGAAAATGTTATGATGGCAGTACCATTATTTAGGCTTTTTCAGTGGGAAGCTGGTTATGAAATTGTATGTTTCTGTGAACAGAAAAATCTGATACACAACTAGCATTGATTACTGATATGAAGGCTGGCAAACACATAGTTTTTGTAGACTTCATACAAGCATGGAGACTGGAGAGATGAAGTGAAGGAATGCTTGACTATTGGTCTTGTTCCAGTTAGCACACTTGTATTGGCATATTACAGCACGCTGGTACAGTTCTATTTCCTCTTCTGCTTGTGATATGCTCAGTCAGCATGCTGACACTGCAGCTTAATTGCAAGTTCTAGGGAGCTCAGAACAGATGGGAAATTTGTTCTAATGCTGCTAATGCTTCTGACCTGGGTGCCCTGTGGAAACACTTAGTTCAGTGTCTGTTAGTGGCTGTTTCTGTGCAGAACAAAAATGGCCCTTAGACAAACCAATGTGTTTCATCTCACGCACAGCCTTAAGCAATGATGTTTTTCCATTTACCTGAGCAGACTACCAGCCTGAGTAGTGAAGACCATAATGAATTTTTTTTGGTGTGACAAGAAAACTTAACCATATTATCGTTGTTCTTGGAAGCATCCTCAAGATTTATGAGCCTTCTCACCCAGCTGACTTTAGTCTTTGTAAAGGCCTCCTATACCTTGCGGAGGAGTAGCAATCAGACAAAGTAGCAACCATTTCTCAGTTGTAGGAGTCTAGTTATAAAATATCAGTTTCTCATAACTGAAAAACTATTTTTTCTTAATTTGTCTTGTCCTACTAAAGTTAGTAACTATGTTCTTGGGGACTAGTATCCTCCAACTTAACTGCTATTCACGAACTGATGAATGTACAGTCCTCTCCCTAACACAGTTAATGATTGCTCTTCAGGGCTCAGAGATAAAGACTTAAAACACTTGCCTAGTTCCCTGATAAAGGAGTATGAAGAACTTCCTGTGTGCCATTCACTAGTAGTATGAAACTGGTGCATACCTAGCCACAAATAAGAGGATACAACAGCATAACTCGCTTAGTTTTAGGTTAATCAGCTATCTTTTTTTAACAAGGTGGTGCAAAATAACTTGATTTTTCTTCTTACTGTTTGGTACAGTCACTCCTTTCACTGAGTGGTGTATTAACATGGTGGAAACACTTCTGTGTGATCAATTTGTCTGCGGTGGCATTAAGGGTGAGAGAAAGGTAGTAACATGACTACTTCCTATATAATGCAGACAGATGTTATGTGGTGCTGCTCCCGAGAGATGCCCTGCTGAGATTTTGCAGTTCTTGAAAATCTTGGTGTATTTTGCATAGTCCAGAGATTTAAATAGTTTCAAAAACTTAAAAGTTTGCCTCACAACTGGCATGTGTTCCCTATGGCTGTGTTTTAAAAAGATGAAATTTTAGGGTTCTGTGGCAAAGATTTGTAGCTGATCCTGTTCCTGTGGCTCTATTGCCACTGTCACTTCAGAAATAATAATGCTGCAACTGAAGTAGGAAGCTATCAAGCATGTCATCACGGATGGTAGCAGAAAGGTGACTTTGCTAGGAATGTTAGCTATATCTTTATAGCTGATTAGGAGGTAACCACACTAGGATAAGAATTACTAAGTGTTGGCTGCAGGATTGTTAATCTTCCAGGTAGGCACTAAAAAAGTGGCAGTCATCCTTCTTAACTTCAGAACAGTTGTATAGTATTCAGCTTCTAAGAGAGAGAGGACAAAGTGGGAGTAGGTTTAGAATGCAGTCTGTAGCAGTTTCTCAGCAGTATCAGCTCTGCTGTTTATGTTGTTAGAAGCAGGATCTCATGACGAAGAAATGACCTTGTATTTCTGGTTCTGCAGAATGATGGCTCACTTGGTTTTTCATGCCTGTCCAGAAAAGTGCAGGGAGAAGAAGTGTCCCTGCAGGGTATCAAGGACCACTCACTTTCACAACTCCCACATTACATGCTCGAGTAAAGCTTTCCATACAAGTTACAGAAATCAGTAAATCTGGCTGTTCTATCCTTTCTCAAATGACTAAACAAGTCACCTCTTTACAGATGCTGTTGATGGAGTGGTTAACGGGAATGTCTATCAGGTAAGATAGAAGTATTCTGTACTTAGAATGTGCTGTTCTACTCCAAGAACTTTAACAAGTTAAATATAGACTAATACTTCCTATTTCTTGTCTTTAAATTAATTTTGTCTCATATATGAGAAGGAGCTTCTATTCTGGTAGCTCATCTCATGAAGTTGTCAATGTTCTTAGTTATGCCCCTCTTCTGAACTTAGAGGCAACTTAAAACAGCAGTTCATTTTGAAATGTGGCTTAGCAGTACATAAGCACTGTAAAGCAGACTGACAGGCTCTGTGATATGACTTTGCATTGACTTGCCACTGGCTGTTAAGCTGAAAGTGTGCTCTGATTACTTAGTTTAAAGCAGAGTTTTCAGATTTGCTTGCTCTTTAAAGATAATTCATGCATCCTGGTTGTCTTATCAAGATGGTCTTAGAAGGAATGGACTGAAAACTTTAAACATTTCTTAGTGCCATGAAGTTGCATGAAATTAAGCTGATGGCTAAAAAGCTCAGTTGCAGTATGAAAACATGTTAGACAGCCAGGGAAATGACAAAAGAGGAAGATACCTTCTTTATTGATGTCAGGGAGGAATAAGGCATGCTAAGGCAATCACTGTGTTGTAACTGAATTTCACACCATGTCCAAGGCATCGTCATTGCCTGGTGTCACAGTTGGCTCGTTAGCCCTGATTAAGTGAATGCTTGGGAAGGAAGCAACATATGAGTGATTTACTTCTCCTTAGAGTTTTAAGTGAATGCTGAGCTTTGTGGAGACACAAACAGCTTTCACTGCTGCTGACATTCTTATATCCTCAACAGTACTGTGAGATTGATGAGACAACTTGTATTTTACAGGCCCTTTGTGCTTCCTTGTACAACAGAAGGTAGATTGCTCCCTTTAGATGCCTTGATTTTGTGTTTGGATTTCTAAGAGACCTGTTGCTTTGGCTGATAGAGCTTCCTCTTAACGAGAAAGAAGAGACTGAATGGGCTATACATAACTTTTGTTATAGCCACCTGTAACTAGTTGGCCCTGCAGCTGGCCAGTTTATTTTGCTTTGGATGAAATGTGAAGCCTGGTGGTGTTGCACCAGCCTAGCTTCTTCTCTTTGCATTATTCCTTCATTGAGGGCTACAGGAGGTCCAAAGAGGAGCAAGGCACAGCCAAATCTGTTGTCAGCTGCAATCGATCTGGTACTCTCAGGACTGGTATTTCTTAACTCTGTTGCGGGTAGGACGTAGCAATAAAAGTTGTTAAACTTGGAGTATCTTCTGTAGCAAATAGCACAATATTAATTAGCTTTGTAAATCTGGTGTGTTAATGCTAGCCCTATTAATTTCAAGTCTTTGAGATGTTATATTGTGAAAAGGATGCTAATACTCTCACTGTTTTGATGATTAAATATTGAAATGCCTCTTGTGTTATAAGCTGCATACAGCAATCCAAATTTTGTAATGTGGTATGCAAATGTCTCTTGAAGTAGACAATTAAGTTGCAAAGAATGTTTCAAACTCCTGTGCACAAAACCATAAAGAAGATTACTTTCACAGCAAATATTTAAGGTGAGATGAATTCAGAGAATATCTGGCCTACAGCTGTGTAGTGAGGTGCTAGGCATTTTCTTCTTCATTCTTCAGGCTTAGTGCTCTGGCACTTAGTGTTTGTGGCACTTGTCTTTCCAGTTGTCTTGAATTTTTGTTTGATTCCTGATTTCTGGAAGCAGTCTAGTGTTAATTTCCTTCAATCCTGCTGTAATTTGTGGCAAGATGTTTTTCTTGTTAATGGTGCAAGTGTGTTATAACATCAGATGAATGTGTTACTGGCTCAGTTCAAATGGAGCCTAATTTTATGTAGCTGGCAGGCAGTTATCTGAAATACTTGTTATGCACAAATGACTGTACTATTCCTTTTCTCTAAGGAGAGTAATGGTCCCACAGACTGCTATGCTGCCATTTCCCAAGTAGATCGACTGCAATCAGAACCAGAAAGTATTCGTAAGTGGAGAGAGGAGCAAAAGGAGCGCCTGGAGCAACTTGGTAAGCATGGTATTTGTTGAGTAACTTAGTATCAGCGTCTCTCAGGCTGAGAGAGTTGGGGTTGTTCCACCTGGAGAAGAGAAGGCTCTGGGGAGACCTTAGAGCAGCCTTTCAGTAACTAAAGGGGACCTACAGGAGAACTAGAAAGGGAATTTTTACAAGGATGTGTAGTTTATAAGGGGTAATGGCTTTAAACAGAAAGAGGGTAGATTTGGATTAGCCATTAGGAAAAGATTCTTTATGGTGAGGGTGGTGAGGCACTGCACAGGTTGCCCAGGGAACTTGTGGATGCTCCATGCCAGGCTGAATGGGGCTTTGAGCGGTCTGGTCTAGTGGAAGGTGTCCCTGCCTATGGCAGAGGAGGTGGAACTAGGTGATCTTTAAGGCTTCTTCCAACTCAGGCCATTCTATGATTCCTAAACAGTAGAATTCTGAACTGTGGCACTGCCTCTTCGGAGTCCTTACATGCTTCCTGAGTTCGAGGAGCAAGCCTGGATGAGTGTTCTAGTAAACAGACTTAATACTGGTGTGGGTGTCAGCAACCAAGTGGCTCTCTGAACCTTTACTTACAGATAAGCTGACAGAAAATGAACAGCTTTTGTAAGTTAAAAAGATGATAATAAATACTGCAGGCATTAGTACTTTATTTCAAAGGATAAAGATTACTCATTTTGTAATTGCTGAGGCCATCTGTTGTCAAATCTAATAACTAAATTAAGAAAGTAATGGATTATTAACTAAACTAAATACAGCTATCAAATGCAGTGGTACCTACCCATGGACAGCGTCTAAGAGACTACAAACTGGTGTGCTTCCCTTTTCCCTTTTTTCAAGCCTTTGCTTGAAACTGGTAGGAGAAAACCTTCTGTAAAATGTGATTCTGGATAGAGCTGACTCTTTTGCTCCTCTTTTGAGCTAGTTACAGCAGATGAGGTTGTCCTGAACTGTAGGCTGTGTGTAAAAGTACGCAGAGTGCCAGGTGTCTTTGCTTTGTCTAAGCATAGAGGCTTTACTTAAGCTTCGTTCCAGCACTGGCATGGCAAGGTGACTGTTTCTGGTTTGAGGAGTTTGCAGACCAACAGACTTACTGAATCTGAGCTACTCTGCAAAATGCCTATCCTAAACTGAAGTGGACTGCCCCTGTTATGCAGCACAGGGATTCTGTTTAGCTAATCCTTTGAACATTTGTAGTATTTAGAGTTCTCATAGCCTAAATCAGAAAATCTCCTAAACCTTATCTGAGTTGGTGAAGCAACTGTCTGCACTAGAGTGCACCCTGAGCCATCAGTTGAATTGTTTGCAAGATGCATTTGGATACAAGTGTGACTGATAAAGCAATTCTTAAATCTTCAGATGCAAACTCACGAAAGCAGGAAGCAGAATGGAAAGAGAAAGCAATAAAAGAGTTGGAAGAGTGGTATGCAAGGCAAGATGAGAAACTTGAGAAAACAAAGGCCAGTAACAGGTAAAGTTTCTCCAGCCATCAGAAGAGTTATAGTACTGGGTATGAAGATAATTGGGGAGGTAGATTAGAATACTTCTTGTATGTCCTAAGGCAATAGTCCTTCAGATCATTAAAGTAAGCGTTCCTACTACCTACCTTTTAAAGTTTTTTTAAATAATCTAAATTAAATGTCCAAGAATAGCAAGAGGAAGCATTAAGATGATGATCAAGAATTACTGAAGATTCCTTAGGACATGAAGCTTGAACATGGCCAGAAAATTTTTTACTCTACCCACTTGTTGGCATGATCCCAGCTGCACAGGCCTTCAGTGACCGCAGTTACCTACCCTGAGACTAGCATTCTTACGTGCTTTCTTTAGAACATATGGAAGTGGCATTCTAGTTAATCTTTGCCACAGGTTATGTCATTAAATATCTTAAAATCTTCTGCTGCTCTTTTTGGAAGCAGTTCAGAAATAACATGACTCCGTTCTACTAGTAAAAAACTAAATGCTGACTGTGTCTGTGGTGGTTTGAATTGACTAGTTATGGGTCCTGCAGCAGCAACTGATGTCTTGGTTGCTGGACTAGCAAGCTCTTACACTTTCTTAGAGGTTCCCTGTGGAATTTTGACTTCAAGCTACATGAAGGTAAATGTGATAGAACTGACTTAATGCCTCTTAAATCTCTACTTCATTCTGTCCAGGTAATCATAAAGACTGCTTTATATTTTGGGAACTCACAGGCTTCAAGATGAACTGCTGTTTTGTTCATTTTGTTGTTTTGGGTTTTTTTTTTTTTTAATTGAAACACCACTTCTCTTATCAAAATGGCCATCAGGTTTATCTTAATTAAGAAAGTCCTAGGTAGACTACATCTCTTTCTAAAGGAAGAAAGGAGGCCTACACTGCCTACAGAATTATGAATTTGCCACTTCCATTCACTATCTTTTGGCTGGCCCAAGAAAGGGAAACAGGATTAGTACTACTCTAGGTTGTTGGCCAGAGCTCATGATACCCTCATAGCTTTATTGTGGCCAGTGTTTGAGTGCAGGATATGGAGTCTGGAGCAGGGCTCATTAATCAAGTGTTGCACAGAAGTGTTTGGCATTCTCGTCACACTGGTGAGATCTCTTGCCCGATGGTAGTTTCTATCTTCTGGGAGTAGTCTAATGCTAACATTGGGGCTGTATTCCTCAACTAGCTGGTTCAAACTTCTAGGATGTAGCAGAATGTCTGTGTTGCCCCTCTGACCAATGGCTTAATTGATACATTCCATGTGGTAACTGCTTTCCTGTTACAGTAAGTCTAGGTGATGCAAGGTTAACGTACTTGTTAAAACTGCCTCCAGCTGTGTTCCGTACTTCTCATCCTTATCTCTTTTCTCCTGCCTGCTTGCCTGCCTGTTGGACTACTTGCTACCTAGGGTGGCAGATGAAGCTTTCTACAAACAACCCTTCGCTGACGTGATTGGTTATGTGTATGTTGCTTAACTACTAATTCTGCTTGCTAGTCGACATGATAATAAGCAAGATCAGAAACAGTGCTGAATGTCTGAAGGTGGCTTCTGAGTGTTTACTTTTCGGACTGACTCTAGTCTGCAGTATTAAGTGCAGTTCTCTTGTATGCACGGCACAAAGCCTAGCACTTTCAGATTTAGTGATGTAGTGTACATACCACTGGAATTTTGCTAATGACTTTCATATCTTTAGACCTAAGGGTTTATGGTTGTTTCTAGGCCAGTGAACATTGCTTAGCAAGGTGCTTTGCTGGGGGTGTGGGTTAGTGCCTGCAGTTTCACATGGGTGCTGTATTTAGTCCTTCACAGAGAAGCAGTGTTTAACTCAGTAACAGGCAGTGACCACCTGCTTTGCCTGCATTTCAGAAAAATATTCAAGCAATGCTTGCCCATAAAGGTTCACAAGCCAAGGAAGGTAGAAAGGGTATAAATCAGGGTAGAAAGTGTGTGTGCATATAGAAATAGGAGGCTGTTAGAGAACAGATGGAAAGTACAAGAAGATGGTATTGGGAAATCAGCGTAAGCTGCTGGGAAGACATTTAGGAGCTGTGTAGATACTTTGCCAGCCTAATAGGTTAGTGAAAACAGAACCATGACTTTCAAGCCCCAGTGAGTATGCTAGTTTCTGAGGGGTAGAAGGATTGCAATGTTCATTGGCTTGTTCATGTATTTTAATTTCTTCCCTTAATTTGTAGACTTGAATTGAAAGATGGACATGTCACAGATTCTAAGGTGACACCTTTAGAAGGTGTACTGGTGAGCCGTGTTGTGGCTTTGAGTGCATTAATATTGAAGGTTTGGTGTGAAAATCCCAGCTAACTGTAGGTGGATGTAAACCAAGACTTGTGAAATGATGGATTTACAGGTGGTGTTTTCTGAAGTCTCCTGGAGTTGGTTTTGTTAGATTTTTTCAATAAAACCCTTATTTTCATATGTCCAGTGCAAATGTGCAGTGTAAGTGCTGCATAATAAAACTGGCTGCCTGTTTCTTGAATGTAGGCTAAGCTACTAGTGCATGTTCAGCCAGCTAATCATCTGCATTAAACTCATTCTCATTTTCTATATCTGACTTAAACTTTCTCTCCTTGTTTCTTTTCTTCTCTTCACCTTTAAGCACAAACATAAATCATCCTTGCTACAGCCTAGAACAGTTAAGTAAAAAAATCTTCACTGCCCCTTAAAAGTGTCATGTCACATAAAGTAGCAGTGTTGTAGTGATCCTTGTCTTCAGTGGTGTCTGTAACCTGATCATCCCTGTGAACAGTGCTGAACCCTCATGGGAGAGTCATTTTCACTGCTTTCTCTGTACTGCTTGTTGGAGTAGATGGATTTGGTTTGATCTGATGCTTATTGCTTCTGCACTCAGGCAGCTACCAGTGCCCCACAGTTCATGTAAACTAGATGCTGGAGTGTTATCCCTGCATTGAAGCAATGCTATTGGCAGCATAGAAAAGCCAAAACAATACAGCTGGGAAGCAACTGGCACTATCCAGTACATAATGTACAAAGCCTCCATAGAGTCTCCTTAGGGTGAGAACAGGGGCAAAATGTTTATTCTGTGAGATGACCTCAAACAAGTCATCTCCTCTGCCAAGATATGCTGTAGTCTATTGCACTCACAGGCAGGGGATTCATGACTTAAATTCCGTATGATTCATGCTGCTTCACTACAGCATTGGGAATCATCAGCAGATAGTTTTATGATGGCCTGTAGGCCTTGGGGCTGATTTAAATCCTCAGATGGAATCTGTTTAAGACATGCTTGCAGACAGTTGTACATTTCCAGTTGGCAAATGTCCAGTATAAGCCATCAAGTGGCAGAGGCTTACCTAGTTAAGACCTGGGCATTTCTCCATAAATAAAATGCCTACATAGAAGTACTTTACTTCCTGGAAGCTTGTGTGGTGACTCCTTAGACAAAGACTCAATAACTATTCTTAAAACCAAACACCTGTATTCCAACATTTTACACAATCCTCTGCAATCCTCAGCACTGCTTGTGCATAGCATACTACTGCAATCTACTTTCATCTCCAGGATTGGGGCAGTGGGAGCTTGAGTGGCCATAATGTCCACAAGCAGCTGTCAGGTCACATTTCTTATGAAACATGCTGAAAGAAACTGCATCCTGTAAGAGGGAAGGAGTGCCTTATATGCTGGGCATTAACACAAGGTGCATTGCATTGCTTTTAGGGCAGCTGAAGAAGCCTTTGTGAATGATGCGGAAGAAGTTTTTCCGGGCACTGAGTGGGAACGTGTGGCTCAGCTCTGTGACTTTAATCCAAAGTCTAGTAAGCAGGCAAAAGATGTGTCCCGCATGCGTTCAGTCCTCATCTCACTCAAGCAGGCTCCGCTGGTTCGCTGAAGCAAAGCTCAATGGAAACACTACAGATGCAATATCTTAACCTTACTCAGAGAAGCTATGTTTGCAGTAATTTGATTAATTGTTTCAATGTGTTTTTTTTGGACCACATCATGATGTATCTAGAGCTGATCATTGTTTGATTGCATGTTCTTCCTGATGTTTCCTTTCTATGTCTGAAATGGGGGAACCTCCAAAACTGTAGTCTCTGTGCTGTTGTGCACTGAGGTGTCATTTCCCACATTACTGATATTAAAGATCTGTTAAACAGCAAAATGTGTTGACTTTGGATGAATTAAGAAGGTCTCCTCCTTCCTTTTGACAGAAGGTGTTTGAATTCAAAGTGTGAGTAAACATTTCTCTTAATTGCTAGTGATTTCACCTTGCTGGTGATTGTCCAGCCAGCAGTACTTCTGGTCTCTGCAAGGCTGTCCTCCTTGTTTGTTTAAGCTTGCTTAAAGCTCTTGAGAGCTTTAGTTTAAAAACTGCTCCCCTATCCAATTTATCACACTAGACAGAAGCTCAAGAAAACTGAAACAGCAGGCTTGTTAAGGGGCTTATCTTGCTTCCAGTGGGACTGAGGACACTGCCTTACACAGGTAAGCAGTTGTTCTGTATAGTTTTCTTCTGTCACTGTGTAGTTTTCTGCTGTCACTCTGGCTGCCTATCTCAGGCTCAACAAAAAGTAGAGGGCACTGAGTAGTTAAGACCTTTGATATTCTACTGCTTACTCTGTTCTGCTGGGTATTCAATGTTGTCTTCATGTGCAAAGATGTGTGGTGTAGAGGCTGTTCACCTGTTTTTGAACTGTGTCCTTGTCCTCACTGACCTTTGCAGACACTTCCTCCCTCTAGGGTGGTGAACTGGAGAGCTGGAGAGCAAGAGAAGGGCAGACTTACTGCTGCTCGTCTGCAGGTCGGAGCTCTGTCTGCCAAGGTGGTTGAATCTGAAACAAACTGATCTAGAAAATGTCTGCTCTGCTTCCTTGGCTCACCCAGCATTCACAGGAGCTGTATTCTAGCCTTGCTCTGTTAAACCTTACCTTAGCTGTCTATCTTCTAAAACTAATCTGTTCAATCTTCTACATTATTGCACCATGTTTATCAAAGACACAGCATCTTAATTGGTGTGTCGCATAATTGCTTTAATACCTTTTATGCACAAGCTGGAAGGTTAGTCCAGGCAGTTAGAAAAGGGTTGCACATGCAGACTAAAATGTACTAAGGCTCAGGATGTTGCTGCACAGCAGCTGTCTTATTAGCAGCTATGTCCCCTTGGTGGGTAAGATAGTGAATAAATGGTTTCCAGTTGGGCTGCAGTAGTTAAAACTATACCTTAGTGTTGTCTGTAGTGATGGGAGCAACTCTCATGTTTGCAAGTGTGTTCGCACGCTACTGATGGGTGGTGATGACAATGATAGTAGATTAAAGGTCTGGAAGCTTGATTCCATGGAAGATTAATGCAAGAAGATACCTTCTGAACTGCACAAGGATATGGCAGGTGAGTCCAACAGGACTGAAGCACAGAGCAAGTCCACAGAATACTGATACTTGTTGCTAGCCTTGACCAGTTATGCATTCACCTTTACTGAAAATTTCCTTTTCGCTGCTCACTCAAAAGCTCTAAAAACAAAGGCTTTCAAAATGAGCTGATAATTTAAAGTCCACTACGTTAAATATACAGTCCTTAAAGTATTAATATGAATTTAGGAGAATTTGAAAGATCAACAGGTTAGAGGGGTTCATGCACACTGAATTATGGTATTTATTGATCACCTTACAGAATATTTTATCTTGCTATGGATGTGGTTTAGAGCTGAAATCCAAGAAAATGGGCAAAGACTCAAATTCAAGGCCAAAGCAATGTTACAGAAGTTAAAGCAGTATTTTATATGCTGTGTTTGTGGAATCTAAGAATGTGTTTGCAGGTTTTTTACGTATTTCATCTTGCTGGAACACTTAAAAATGCAGCTCTGTGGTTTCTGATTACCTCTGCTACCTCTGATGCAGAGATTTTGCAGATTACCTCTTCTGCCTTAATTTTATATTCAAGTATGCTAGCTCACTGTCTCCTTTATCAGTGCTGTCACAAAATCATAGACTGGCTATGGTTGGAAGGGACCTCTGGAGGTCATCTGGTTCAACCCCTCTGCTCAAGCAGAACGACCTAGAGCCTGTTGCCCGCGACCATGTCCAGACAGCTTCTAAAGACCTCCAAGAAGTGAAATTCCACCACCTCTCTGGGCAACCTCTGCCAGTGCTTTGATACCTGTACAGTAAAGAAGTGTTTCCTACTGTTCAGATGGAGCTTCCTGTGTTTCAGTCTGTGCTCAGTGTTTCCTGTCATAGCACAAATGAAAAGAGCCTGACTTTGTCTTCTTTGCACTCTCGCTTCAGGTACTTACATACATTGATAAGATTCCCCCGAGCCTTCTTTTTTCCAGGTTGAACAGTCCCAGCTGTCAGCCTTTCCTCACAAGAGAAATGCTGTAATTGCTTTATAATCTTTGTGGCTTTGTTGAACTCTGGTGTGCTTATGTCTCTTGTGTACTGGGGAGCTCAGAACCAAACCCAGCACTCCTGGAGTCAGGACATTTTCTGTGTCTGAGATCTATTTTAGATACTTAGACCTTGTGACACAGCAAAAGAATACGCAGGTTTATTTGGGAAAATCAATGACCTTGTCTGTGTTTCTAAACATTTGTTTTCTTCAGAGGTCAGCATCTGTCACTTGGTTTTGTGACTTCATGTGACAATTTTGTGCTACCTCTGGCCTTAGCTGTGCATGTTCAATCCTGTTCACTGGCTTTAACTTCCCACTTCTGCTGCTTATCTCCATAGCACTAGTCAGTGGAATCTGGAAAAAAACCTGGACACTTCCTATCCTTCAAACATAATCCCAGCTGCATGTGCATGAAGACCTCATGCAGTATTGAGAGAGAAGCTGCGGACTTGCTGAATACATCCTGGTATAGAACTTGCTTTGTTTAGCTTCTGATCAGGTGGCAGCCAGCAGCCAGGCAGTCTGAAATTACAATAAGCATTTGTAAAGAGGAAGGGGGATGGAGAGGTCATGGGTTTACTGGAAATCAGGGAGCCTGAAAACAACAGCGCTGCGCATTCATCCTCAGCCTGTGGAACATGGGTAAGTTTTAAGCAGCCATAAAACAACATGGTGTGGCTTATCTGTTTCTTGCTGATTTTTTTTTTTTCTGAGCAGCCAGTTAAGAGGGTAACATACAGATTACTGACTTGTATTTCAGTACAACATGAAATACAGTTCAGGACAACATGGTTGTCTATAGTCTTTGCCAAGAGGATTCCTCCAGTAGTACTTGTCATGCAGGCAAGCTTGTTCCTCTGCAGAACCTTGTGCTGTGGCACTAGTTCTAATCCAAACATAATTATCTGGAATGATGCAAGGGGTGTACAGCCCAGGTGTTTTATACTTACTAATGCAGGACATGGTGATCAGATTTCACTGAATGCGAGTATAAATCCTGTCTGCACCTTACTCTCTGTTGTGTTTTTGTAATACAAAATTGCCATTGCCTCCATTGGTAATACATGCAAGTTTTTGACAAATTTTGTTACAATTAAGTGGAGGAGGGACAGTACCTCAAGACCATCAGAAAATGAATGAATTTGTTATTTCCAAGTGTTTGGATGGCAGATCAAAGATTCAAAATACTTAATAATTAAACTTGCTGGTCAGGAAACCAAAAAGAAATTCTAAACCTTGATTCTGTATGGATTAGCTATGTGGTGTGCAAAGCATCAGCAATGATGTTTAAAAAGATGGCTATTGAAACTCAACTGGTCTCCTCATGATCCCACGTCCTGGCTCTTTGGGTTTCTATGGTAATGCAGAACTGTTGTGGACAAAGCATTCTTTTTCCACCAGCTGCAAGAAACATCGTGGTATAGGAACTTGTAGGGCATTATACTGGTTACATGAATGAAAAGTTACAGAACTAAGAACTCCAGTTTTAGTTTGCTTCCCAACCTTTTGGCACTCTACTGCTGCGACTTGCTTATGTAATGCTGATTATAAACATCCAAGTTCATGAGGGGACTTGTCCTGCCCAAGCTGTTGATGTCATGCAGTTCTGCTTGGAGGGCTGGATGGTTGCATTGCTGGTAAGGCTTCCGCAGTTAGGACACCACATGCACTTACCACGGACACTGCAAAACCAACCAGTATGCAAGAGGCAATACAAGCAGGTGCTGCCAATGCAGGTAATGAGAATGCCCTGCTGATTTAGGCTCTGAAGTACTGGTAACAGCTGTGGGAAGGGGTTTCATTCCTACACGTTTTTCCCAGTATTGGATATAAAGGTTGATTTGTCCTCACTGGAGTCCATGATCTTCATATTATGGACTGCTCTAAAGGACATTGGGCCAGCATCAAGTAAGCACATTACTGCAGATACTCTGTGAACATCTGGTATTTGCTCCTTCTGGGGCTGGATACAATTGGGTGCTAATGTCCATAAAATCTCTGGTCCACATTTAAGTACCTGAAGTTCAAAGGACACTTCTGAACAGGGAAATAAGGAGAGACAAACAAAATGACTATTATGCTATTAAATATGATTTTTTATTCTTTCTGATTTTATAAACCACTTGTACATATGCAGCAGGTTCTTGGCCAGTTGACAGAAAAAAGCATTTTCAAAAGCATTTAAAGAATCATTTTCATAACATGACTAGACGTTAAAGGTGTAAAACTTTTCAAATGTGTTTTAGTCTGCCATGTTTTTTCTGTGCCTGCACCCTTCCTTCAGCTGCTAGGGAAAAGCATTTGGAATCTGAGATACCAAAAATACAGAGCTTCAGAGGGTCTGGAAAGCAAAAGCCTGGTCCCACTTTTAGCCAGGCATGCCAGCCAGGCATTCGTTGTGATGCTAGAGGATGGAAAGATCAAATGACAGGCCTCGTCACTGTCAGAACCTTAATGCTCCTGATCTGAGCTACGATCACTGTAGAGAAATGCCAGTTTCTCCTTGACCTGCTTGCTCATAGAGCTAATGCTCTGGTATTGAAGGTAATGGCAATCATCCAGTAAACCAAGACGTAGGAAAAGGAACTAAAACTCCTAGATTACATAAAGCCTAGTACAACTTGGCAAACAATTAAGAACCAGTATTTGCCAAGTCTGAGAAACTATGGTATAGAGGCTGCATGATTTTTCCTGGAGACAGCAGGAAGGAGATTTGGTGTTGGTTCTGAAATCTGCTCTGAAGATGTGAGTTATCAGTTAACATTCCTTGTGGAAGAGAGGGTGACGTAAAGGACAATCTGTATAGATTATATATGGATTTTACAGAATTACTGAGTGTACTAAGAGCTATTCAGAAGTTCAGTGTATAGCAGAGGGCAGTGATTGCAGAAGATTGTTTCATTTTGATTGGAGCAGAGTGGAAATAGCCCTTTTATTCCCCTGTACTAACACATTACTGGACTTCTGAGAATATCAGGGTTGAGTTAAATGTCAAAATAGGTCACTAAATTCAGGACAGGATAGTCTTGTGACTGTTCCTCCAGAGCTATCTTTCTGGATTAGCTGATAGATGGGTTGGTTTTTCAATTTTTCCAGCATCTTGAAAGTATGCTAAAAAAGCAGCTGGATAAAGACAGGACTATATATCAAGGACTCATTTAAGAAATACAAACCACAGCTTCCCTAGGCAAGCCTTCACTGGTATTTGACATACCTTCCCCTTCTAGGCCACGGAATGCCCTGAAGGTGAGGGGAGATAAGGGTCAGATGAAAAGCTGATGGTGAAAGCAGGACAAGAACAGTGCACATGCAGCCACCCGAATGGCTGAGGGGGTGCACCGTGTCACCCTGCAGTGAAAGGTAGATTCTTTATGATCAGATGTGCCACATGGCTGAATTTCAGCTAACTGGCTACCAAAGAATAAGCAGTTCCCCCTCCCCTAGAGTAGTAGGTTAAGTCCCTTGAGAAATCCCCCAAGACTAAAATGCAAACATGTTACTATTGGCCATGGCCAGAAGACAAAGATGCTCACTGCTGTACTTATCACCTTGTTTGGACTTCTCTGCAGGTTGTAAGCTCACTAGACTGTAGATTTTTTCCTTCATATGCAAAAGCTTCTAAAATGGGACTCTGCCCTTTAGAGATAATATAATAAATAAACTTGGTTGCCTATACCAAGTCCTTCATGAAAAGGAATTTCTAGGTGTAGCCTTTTTTTATTGTAGAGGCCCTTGTTTCCACCCACTGGAATTACTACCTGCTACTGGTGATTACATCATATTTACTTTGTGGGTGGAATCCTGGAACTGAAAAGCTGGTAAACGTCTCATTTCACACAGGTGGGAAATGAGATATGGATCCCCAAGTGCTAGTTATAATTTTATACACCATACACATTATCCCCATTCATCAAGAGATGCTCATAAATAATTCAGTTACACTCAAAAAGTAAGGTATAGGCTTACCAACAGAGGTGCTTAAAAAACCAGAATTGCACATTACTTCCAATGAAGTCAGCTGAAATTTAGGAAAAATACAAAAAGATAATACCTCAATTAGGAAATGCTGAAGTAGTCACTAATTACTCAGAACACTACTCTGATTCCTTAGCTGCTCTCATCAAAGAAAAAGCTGGGGCAAAGTATTCCCTCCACCCATTAGGAATTTGAATAGTCCAATCCTCTAACTCGTCTATAATTCTTCTAGTATATTCTACGTGTAGTATAATCCAGTACCAGGCTAGCAGCTCCAAGGAGAGCAGGATCTGCTAGATTTGAGACCACCACATCCACAGTTTTAACAGAGGACAGAGCCTGTCGATTTATCACATCTTTGACAGCATTAACATAGTGGTTAGCTAGAACTCCAGAAAGGATCACAAGAGAGGGGTTCACGGTGTGTAGAATGTTCACAACGCCAAGGCCTAATGCAGTCCCAGCTGAAAAGATGAAGTAAAAAGAAATTGAGTAGAATACTCAAAGCAGTTCTGGCATCAGTAGTTGAAACAGTTCTGTTAGCAGCAAATAACACTGGAAAGTCAGTGAAGTATTTTGTTCCAGAGTTTTATGTTTTCAGGTAATATGTGTCTGCTATTAACTTTTCTTTCAAAAGTTTAAAAAAAAAAAAAAAAAAAAGGCGATTTTTTTTGCACAATAATGCATTATTCATGTTATGGAAGTGAAAAGACAAAACAACGCGTGAATCATGCTTGTAAGCAAAGAGAAAATAGGAAAGCATTACTCTACCATTTTAATGCTAACAACTATGTATAAGGGAGGACTGTGCTTAAGCTAGTAAACCAGTAAAATATCCTGTGTAAAGTAACACATAAATTGCCTTTGCTACCTCAGACTAGCTATTCACTTGCATCCCCACATATGGGAATGTTGAGAATTTACTTCTTTTTTATAAATTCATCTTTGCAGAACCTTTTAATCTTCTTTTTTTTACTGGAACAGACACTTTTAACACTTCTGATATTTTCTCCAACATTTATATTTAAAAATCTCATTACCATCAGTAATTTCTATATTGAGAGGTTCTCAACATGTTCAGGATGTTTATAGTGTTACAGTGCACTACCATTTCTGCATCCCAAAAATATAATCATGGATGTGTTCCACACTCTGGGCTATGTTCTTACCTGTTCTGAGAATGCTCTCTGCTTTTGTATTGCCAAGTTTAGCTGCCTGAATAAGGTGTGCAGCACTAACAATCTCCTCCTCCTTCATTGACATTCCTTCTACTAAAAGCAGATCATCTGAAAAGGAAAGCCAAGAGTAAAACACGGTAATGTGGCAAGTCAGGGGTGAAAAAAAAAAAAAAAGAAGCAATTAAAATCTTTTCATCTCTTTTACTTGTATGCTGAATCCTGAACAATATGTACAACCCTGAGTTTAGCCGAAGTAATTATATCCATATTATTCAGGAAACTAGTTGCAGAAGCAGGGAATCAAACAATTAGGGTGTGGTAATTCACTAGTCTTGTCGGACCCAAAAATAAATAAAATATAAATACTCTCAAACATTTAAGACTGAGAAGCTTTTGCTGAAAGACAATCACTGTGAAACCAAACGTCACAGGGTGCCTATCAGATTACTTTACATCATATTTAAAAAAGAAGAGACAAGCTCTACTGTGTACTTCTGGTAATTCTGAGACCTGTGTTTCCAAATGCTCCTTGCCACTGAAAAAGATCTGTACTATGCAGGCTGCCTGTACACCCATTCTTGTTTCCTCCTAGAAGAAGGCGGCAGATCTATTTTTTCTTAATACCTTCTTTGAAAATTTCTTCTATATTGCAAAGTAACTGTGTTTTGAAAACCAGAGTAAATAGATACCATCATGCAGCTTCTTAGCTTCTCTCTGTAATGCTATTCCTGAGGCATATGCTTCTATACATCCTTGGCTGCCACACAGGCACTCTGGTCCATCTAAGGATACGACAATGTGCCCAAGCTCAGCAGCACAGAAAGAACTGCCATGGATCAATTCATGTTGATGAACGATTCCACCTCCAATTCCTGCAAAGACATTAAGACTTCTATGGTTTGAAAAAAAAACCAGACACCCCCTGCTCCCCAACAGTTTTTAAAGGCCCCGGTTACGCGAGACACTGACATTTGTTTATTCACAAGATAAAATAATTTGCGTCAGTGATGATTTACACTAGAAACCAAGAATTACTAGTTGTTGAAGAACTCTTCTCTATTTGGCACACCTAATATGCAAGCTCATAGCTCCCTCCTATTCATGTATGGCTCAAAATGGCATACAATGCTTCTATTTTTTAAAAGCCTATGGATGGTACTGAACTATGACAGATCTTTTAAGCTTGTGAGTCATGCTCTTTATGCAAAAAACTATCCAAGTAGCCTTAAAATTTTGCACTTCAGAGAAATTCTAATGCTGTATTTCGATCAGCTAGTTATTACTGCCACCATCTAAAGGACTATATACTTTACAAATGAGAAAAGTTACGCCACATTTGCATTTCAGATTTAATAAACATACTTTCTTATATTCAGTTGTTTATCTTCTAGATACATATTCTGATCTGACTTGTATTTCTAAAGTTTAAAGAGAATTTAGATATAAAGCTAAAAAAATGCAAAATTATTCCAACTAAGGTTGCTCATATTTTCCTTTCTTGCTGGCATAGCTGTACCAGCAGAACTTCTTTCATCAAGAAGTTTAAACTATGGAAGTGGTTTTATTTGCCTGAATATTAAAAAGCACCCTAAACCAAACATATAGTGTAGCAAAAGTATTTTTGGTTTTCCAGGCATAGTGGTAATGTTTATAGCTGAGCCTCTAAGTGATGGTGCTGGATTTTGGGTTTCATTGAACTACAACATACTCACCTGTACCAGTAATCAGTGTCACAAAATTTTCTATTCCTTTTCCATGACCAAATTTCCTCTCTGCTAGAGCAGCACAGTTTCCATCATTGTCGACCCAGACTGGCAGGTGCAAAGCATCAGATATAGGGGTCCTGAGATCCACAGAGCTCCACTCCTGAATGAGTTTTGTAGAGTGAAGCACAATTCCTTCTCGAGGGTTTACCCGTCCACCTGTGGAAATACCTAAGTCCCAGAAATACAGGACAGAAAAATGAAAACTAAATCTGTGTAATAGACTTTAAGTAAAAATCCATTTTTCTTTTTCTAATGACAAGATTTCTTCCCGCCCCCCCAATACTAGGCTTTGAAGAAGAGCATGAAAGTAAAAATTTCTTAAGTATTTCTTAAGTATTACTGGCAGTGCAACTTTTGACATGTAGAGAACACAGAATCATGGAATAGTTTGGGTTTAAAGGGACCTCTGGAGATCATCTAGTCCAATCCCTCTGCCAAAGCAGGTTCACCTACAGCAAGTGGCACAGGATTCTGTCCATGTGGGCTTTGAGTATCTCCAGAGAAGGCGACTCCACAACCTCTCCAAGCAGTGTGTTTCAGTGCTCAGTCACCCTCAAAGTAAAGAAGATAATTCATAGAATGCTATGGCTCTAATCACAATGTGCTGAGTATCTTAAGACTAACCAGATGGTTAGTAACCAGAGAGTTAATGTTCCTACTTCAGGCAAGATTGCAGCAAATCACTTAATAGTTGTGTTTCTTGTTAGTGATGTGCAAAAGACGTAACAGCAAAAATACATGATTCAAACCCTGGAACACTATTAGTGTCTGGAAGCCTGCTGTAACTCTTAAGATTTAGAATGACTAAAAATAATCACTAGACCTAGAGTAGTGTTTTTTACTTAAAAACACACTGTTTTTGTGAAAGATCAAAACTGTATTCAGAGATTTGTCTATTGAACAGAGTAGGCCAGTAGCAGGCTCTATTAGGCAAACCAGTTTGCTTAGCTGGAGAGGCTTCCAGAGTTGGTGGAGTCTCTCAGGACCACTGAAGAGTAGGTCACGATTATGGAGGTATTTAGCTCTAGACAATAAAATGTGAACATTTTATTGTACAGAGCTAATGTAGTTGAGTCACATATAAAGATGGTTCCAGGGTTAATGTTGTAATGGAAAGCAGCCATAAAAGCTCTAAGACAAGCAGCTGAATTGAACATTAAATCTGTAAGATCTGATTTGAAGCACTTACATTTCTCTGTATGGCTTTGTGTCCTTAATGTTGTTTTTAAAGAATACAGCATGTTCAAGTTAGTTTTTCTTTGTACTGTGCAATTCAGAAAAGTTTTAATCTGGAACAAACTACTTTTCTTTAGGAACATTTCTCAGCTAAAATGAAGATTCTACGTCCTTCTTAAAAATCCAGGATACATTAATCAACATCTTAATAAATAACTAATACTTAAGGGCAAATCTCCCAGTCACCATTTAACTGAAGAAGTCCTGTCTGATATAAACACACAATTTAACACAGAATGGTACTGCAAGTGGACTGCAAGTCAGGAAAAAGGCTGCTTTTGTTTCTGTTAGCTACAAATTTAGTCCTAACATTCCAGCCTTTTTAGTCTGCCCTGGTGTATCTGAGAATTCTGCTGCACAGTTGATCATAGCCCTAAAAAAAGGCTTACAGACAGCAGAGAAAACATCACTCAGCTGCAGTTGTTTCAAGAGCTGTTTTGATAAACACTGAGCATCTGAGTCACAATGCCAAGACAGCAGAGAGCTTCAAAATCCAGAGAACTACATAAACACATTTTATATATCGTTTACTATAACTTCACAGGTTGTTTTAATGGTTGTTACAAACTTCAGTCTTTATGGTCAGCTTCTCATTTTCAGCCATTTTAAAAAGTTTGTTTGTTCAGAATGTGTAAGAACTTAAAGTACATGAGATCCATTTTAGAAAGGTGTTTTAAATTAATGAGTAGTGATTTGATTTCATGTTGAAAAACACAGATGTAAAAACAAAGTTAGTATTTGTTAACTTACCTACTCCCAAAATTCTGCAGTTTACATTTACTGCCTCTGATGCAGCCTCTACACACATCTTTAGAATTAATGCTAGTCTGTCTTCATAGGTTTTAGGGTTGAGCTGGGTGTACTTCTTAACTATTTCACCCTAGAAATGAAAAACAAAACATGCCCCAGAGAAATGAATGTTATGGTGAAATTTCTCTTCCATTTAAATTACATGTCAATTTGAAAATAGAGCGCTATAACTTATCTATTTAAAAAAATACAGGTACTATGCTTTAGATCTTGGGCCTACAGGCAAGGTTTGTGACAACCCTTGGGGGACAAGTTTGCAAGATCAGGCATTACATTCTGCTTCTGTAATCAGTCTCCCATCTGAAATTAAATACACATTTTAAGGAACACATGGCTCATATGAGGAAGTATCACCAGAGCTATTGCAACTGTTGTTAGGCATAAACCATGATAGAGCAACGCCCTTAAGCTGAACACTAAAGTGTTAAAAAAAAGAAGAGAGTAACGGTTGCTAAAAAGGACAGAAAAACCACAGTGCTTTAAGAATAAAATCTTTCCAGTTTGACTGCATGAAGGGTTTGTGTGGTGTCACAGACAATGCCATTTCACCAAAAAAAGGAGAGTCAGATAGAGAGAAATGCTAGAAATTTCAAGGCAAAATTTACTATACTTTCAGAAATATCTTTTCTTCTAAGCAATTACACTTCTGAGTCACTTGCAGTATCTCTGGAGTACCATCTACTGTGATACATAGTTTGGGTTGGAAGGGACCTCAAAGGAAGGAACACCTTCCACTGAACCAGATTGGTCAGAGCCCCATCTAAGCAGGCCTTGGAACACTTCCAAGGATGCGGCATCCTGAACTCCTCTGGACAACCTGTTCCAGTGCCTCCCCACCCTCACACTAAAGAGTTTCTTCCTAGTATCTAATCTAAACCCACCTTCATTCAGGTTGAAGCCATTCCCCCTTGTCTTGTCACTACATGCCCTTGTAAATTCTTTTTACAGAATTTTTTTACGGGGTGGGGAGGGGCTGTGAGGATTATTTTCAGCCATAGGACTCATGCAGTGGTAATGAAAATATTCATGATGCATGCTTGGGATGTATGGGTACTGAGGAATTGATCTTAATTCAGTGTTTATACTGCAGGATTAAGCCAGGACACTGCAGAAGGTATCCTGCCTAACAGTGTTACTCTCCCTGTTACATCCCCTGTACAAGGTATCTAAGTGAACTGCACTCAATTAATGCAACTGAGCGAAGAGGACTAACAAAGACAGTCCATAAGCAACAAGGCCGAGTCATTGTTGCCAAAGAACGTGGAAAATTCCAAACTGACAATGATTTTGAGTATTAGGTCCCAGCATCTCAGCATCACATGAGCAGTAAGAGTTTGTGGATTTTGGATGCTTAGTTTCTTTCTTTGCTTTTAGTTTGGAGGGGGGATCAGAGAAGTTGTTTTGGAAGAAGAGGCTGCAGCAAACATTATCAGAAGACGTAACAGCTTCTAAAAGGAGTTTTTGAAAATTCACTTCTTTGTGAAATCAAATCTCATGCCACTGGCTTTTAAATGCTTACATCTGTTGTGTAAATTTTGGTATGAAAGTCTGATTGTTTTCACTCTGATTTGCTAGCATTTCAACTTTCATAAATGCCACCTTGAGCTCTGTAGAGTGGGCAGAATTTTTTTAAATTCATTTTTTCCAGGCTGTGTTGACACATAGGAAAAAATGTGATGTCAATTTTACTTCTAAAAATACTACACTTTTAAAAGCTGTCTTTAAGACCTTGAAGATCTGTCAGACATCTCCTTTTAAATGAATGTGAAAATTCTGGACTGTATCAGGTCACTTTACATAACCCTTCATGCTTCTGCACTGCTTTCTTACTTTGCTTTCTGGGTAACTATTATTGAACTGATCTGCAAATATGCAGTATAATGGTAGGAGTAATTGTCCAATACTGTTGAGAGTAAAAGCCAAAGACTTCTCATCATGAGTTTTGTTCACATCTTTGAAATGCTGCAGAATTCAGTAAATTGATTTGCTAGATGCTGGTTGTTGCTCATAATGGTCCTGTGTGTGTATTGCATGGCAGTGTAAGGCAGTGGGAAAGTAGTAAGTCTACTCTTGGAGCCTTCCGTGTTTTGTTTGACATGTAAGATTTTGCAGGTTGAACTCAGTCACCTTTTAAGGAGAACCAACACATCTGAAAGTTGTTTTATTCTTCAAAGTCTGTAGTCAACCCACAGAGAAGCAGCAGCTATGAGCTTGCGCCACCAGCAAATGGTCATTGCTAGTTTAACATCTGTCTTAGACGTGCAATCCAGTAAGCAAGTTATATCATGACTGTATGAGAGATGCACCAAATAAGGGGAAAAATCTTTATCCCTCAACAAAAGTCAATAAACTGCTTTTGTTTTGGAGCTCTTTTGCATCACAAGCCCATATCCACAAAGCCCAATGAAGTTTGCAGATTATCTAGAAGCACAACAGAATATTTACCTTCATACTGACAACTGCTACTCGGAGATTTGTTCCACCTAGATCCACAGCCAGAGCACTCTGTGTCTCTAGAATATGGTCAATATCTTGAGAGATATTATCTTTGACAGGAGGAAAACAGAATTTCTTTTGCAATGGTTCTTTGAGGTCAATAGATTTAAGGAACTTCAAAATCCTTGGAACAGCATTACCATCTCCATATATTTTTGAGCTATAATACAAAAAAGAATTAATGTAAAACAGTGTCATTACAATATTATGATCTGGCCACTGTGCCAATACTGCAGCTCACGCTATGAAAGTCTGTCATGAGATATGGTACATAGTGACAGTAGTTTAGAGAACACACACAGATCTTTCAAGTCTGGCATTAGCTCCATTTTGGAGTACAAAACTGGAATGTAGAAAACTGGAAACTAATGATGCCAAAACCCCTGTAAAATTAAGTTTAATGAAAGGACCCACACCATAAAGCAGAAATAAAAATATGGACAGTTTATGTATGTGCTTCAAATCCAAATAAGATGTACTTATCACACAGATGCCAACTATATAACAATAAACTGTATATTCATGTCCGTTTTCAACATGTCTGTTTCTAAAATATCATACATGGCATCAGATACTTGGTATTAAAGAATTCAGTTTTATTGCTCTATTTAGATTCTTAAGAAATATTGTTTTAATCCTTGTCCTTAGTTGAACAAATATTATCTCTCAAAGTTTTTAAGAACTTACGTGTTAGAGGAATGAGGGTCAATACTCATTAGGGCTGAGGAATAAGGAAAAGCATCCTGCCAGAATTCTGCAGCTTCCCTGGAACCTTGCACTCTGGACTCTCTACATATCATGAGGTCAAATCAGCTATAAAGTATTGTTGACAGAAGCACAGAACACTTTGAGTTGGAAGTGACCTCCTGAGATCATCTCGGCCAACGCTCCTTCCAAGGCAGGGTCATGCTGAGCAGCTGACACAGGAACTCATTCAGGTGGGATTTTAATGTCTCCAGAGAGGGAGACTCCACAATCTACCTGGCCAGTCTGTGCCTCTGGTCCGCTACCAATGCCATGTTGAGGTGGCACTTGTGTTTTGGTTTGTGGCTATTACTGCTTGTCCTGTTGCTGGGCACCACTGAGAAGAGTCTGGCACCATCCTCTGGGCACCTGCCTTGGAGATATTTGTATGTATTGAAGAGATTCCCTCTCAAGTCGTGTCTTGTCTTGTCTAGACAGGGCTGGCTTCCACATTCTCTCCCTCCCCTCGCAAGACGCACCAGACCCCAAACCACAGAATCACAGAATGAACTAGTTTGGAAAAGACCTTTGAGATCATTGAGTCAAACCTGTGACCTAACATTACCTTATCAGCTAAACCATGGTGCTGAGTGCCTCATAAAGTCTGTTTTTTAAACACCTTCAGGGACAGTGAGTCAACCACCTCCCTGGGCACCCCATTCCAATGCTGAAACACTCTTTCTGTGAAGAATTGTTTTCTAATATCTAGCCTAAACTCCTCCTGGTGCAGCTTGAGACTGTGTCCTCTCATCCTGTCACTGGTCGCCTGGGAGGCCAACCCCCTCCTGGCTACAATCTCAGAGTTGTAGAGAGTGATAAGGTCACCCCTGAGCCTCCTTTTCCCCAGGCTAAACAACCCCAGCTCCCTCAGCTGCTCTTCATAGGGCTTATGTTCCAGACCCTTCACCAGCCTCGTTGCCCTTCTCTGTGTGCACTCAAGCATCTCAGCATCTTTCCTAAGCTGGGGGGCTCAGGACTGGACACAGCACTCAAGGTGAGGACACAGCACTCACCAGTGCTGAGTACATGGGAAGAATCACTCCCCTTGTCCTGCTGGCCACACTATTGCTGATACAGGCCAGGATGCCATTGGCCGCCTTGGCCACCTGGGCACACTGCTGGCTCATGTTCAGTCAGCTGCCAACCAGCACCCCAGGTCCCTTTGCCTGGCTGCTGTCCAGCCACTCTGTCCCCAGCCTGTAGCGCTGCAGGGGGTTGTTATGGACGAAGTCTAGCACCTGGCACTCAGACTTGTGAATCGTATTATTGGATTCAGCCCATCTATCCAGCCTGTCCACGTCCTTCTGCAGAGCCCTCCTGCCCTCCAACAGATTGACACTCGCTCCCAGCTTGGTGTCATCTGCAAATTTACTGATGGAGGACTCAATCCCCTCACCCAGATCATCAATGAAGATATTAAATAGGACAGGGCCCAACACTGATCCCTGGGGACAGCTGGTGACTGGCTGCCAACTGGATGCAGTACCATTCACCTCCACTCTCCAGGCCCAGCAACCCAGCCAGTTCTTAACCCAGGGATGGGTGCACCTGTCCAGGCCATGGACTGCCAGCTTTTCCAGGAGAATGCCATGTGAGATGGTGTCAAAGGCCTTGCTGAAGGTCAGGGAGACAATATCCACAGCCTTTCCCTCATCCACCAGGTGGGTCACCTGGTCATAAAAGGTGACCACGTTGGTCAAGCCTGACCTGCCCCTCCTAAACCCATCCATGCTGGCTGGGTCTGATCCCCCAGCCATGCTGAAGGCCATGCTGTGTGATGGCACTCAGCCTTGCTGGGCACCAAGGTCAGGCTGACAGGCCTGTAGTTTCCTGAGTGCTCCTTATGGCCCTTCTTACAGATGGGTGTCACACTGGCCAGCTTCCAGTCATCTGGGACCTCCCCAGTGAGCCAGGACTGCTGGTAAATGATGGAGAGCGGCTTCACAAGCTCATCTGTCATCTCCCTCATCACCCTAGGATAGATCCCAGCTGGTCCCATACACTTTTGAGCATCTAAGTGGCTCAGCAGGTCTCTAATTGCTTCTTCCTGAATTACAGGGGGGCTACTTTGCTCCCTGATCCCATCCACCAGCTCAGGCAAGTTGTCCTGAGGACTCTTACTGATGAAAATTGAAGCAAAGAAGGTGTTAAGAACTGCTGCCTTTTCCTCATCTTTAGTTACTAAATTCCACCCCCCATCTAATAATGAAGGAGATCTGCTGGAGGTTATCCTTGCCCCTCCTTTTGCCATTATTGGATTTATAAAAATATTTTTTATTATTCTTCACAGAAGTGGCCAGATTAAGTTCTAACTGGGCTTTTGCCTCCCTATTTTTTTTTTCCTACATAACCTAGCCACATCCTTAAACATTTCCTGAGTTACCTGCCCCTCTTTCCAAAGGTGATACATCCTCTTACTCTCCCTTAGTTCCTTCAGAAGTTCTTTGCCCATCCAGGTCGTCTTCCCTGAAGGCTCATCTTTCAGCACATAGGGACAAGCTGCTCCTGTGCCTTCAGGATTACTTTCTTGAAGTTTGTCCATCCTTCCTGGACCCCTTTGTTTTTAAGGGCTGTTCCCAAACTCAGAACTAACTTTCCAACTCAGCTTCTTGAAAAGGCCGAAGTCTGCCCTCCGGAAGTTTTGTTGGCGCCCCTCCTTACTTCACCAATTATTGAGAATTCTATTATTTCATGATCACTGTATCCCAAATGGCTCCCAACCATCACATCTCCCACCAACCCTTCTCTGTTTGCAAACAGCAGGTCTAGCATAGTAGGCTTGCTCACCAGCTGAGACAAAAAGCTGTCCTCCATACACTCTAAGAACCTCTTAGACTGCCTCTCCACCTCTGTGTTGAGTTCCCAGCAGGTATCTGGCAGGTTAAAGTCTCCCACAAGAACAAGGGCTGGTGATCTTGAAACATTTTCCAGTTTATAGAATAGTTCATCCACCTCTTCATCCTGGTTAGGTGGTCTGTAACGGACTCCCACCAGGATGATGGCCTTGTTGGCTTTCCCCCTCATTCCTTCCCATAGGCACATGACCATATCGTCATTAATCTCAACTTCCGTGGCGTCGAGATCCTCCCTAATACACAGAGCCACCCCTCCACCTCTTCTCCCTCGCCTGTCTCTTCTGAAGAGCCTCTAGCCATCCACTGCAGCGCTCCAGTTATGTGAGTCATCCCACCATGTTTCTGTGACGGCAACAAGGTCGTAGCTTTTTTGCTGTACCATGGCATCCAGCTCCTCTTGTTTGTTGCCCATGCTGTGTGCATTAGTGTACATGCACTTCAGCAGGCCTGCTAATTTCACTCCTGACCCTGGCTTGCCTCCCTTGCTCTCACCTCTGGAGGGACTGGTTTCATCCCCTTCCCCTTTCAAACCTAGTTTAAAGCCCTCTCAATCGGCCCTGCCAACTCATGTGCTAGAATCCTTTTGCCCTTATTAGACTGATGGAGCTCATCTGACTCCAGCAGGCCAGGTGCCGTAAAAGCTGCCCTGTGATCAAAGAACCCAAAACTCTGGTGATGGCACCAGCCCTTAAGCCATTTATTGATGATGCAGCCTCCACTGGACCTTCTCCAGTAGCTCCTTGTCTTTCTTGTACTGTGGAGCCCAGACCTGGACACAGCACTCCAGATGTGGCCTCACTACAGCTGAGTATGGGGGACAATCACCTCCCTTCACCTGCTGGCCACACTCTTCCTGATGCCCCCCAGGATCCCACTGGCCCTCCTGGCTGCAAGGGCACTGCTGGCTCATGGACAGCATGTTGTCCACCAGGACCCCCAGGTCCTTCTCCGCAGCGCTGCTTTCCAGCAGGTCAGTCCCCAGCCTGTGCTGGTGCCTGGGGTTGTTCTCCCCAGGTGCAGGACCCTAAACTTGCCCCTGTTGGACTCCATTAGGTTTCCCTCTGCCCAATTCTCCAGCCTATCAAGGTCCCTGAGTGCAGCAAAGCCTTCAGGTGTGTCAGCCACTCCCTCCAGTTTTGTATCAGCTGCAAACTGGCTTAGGGTTCTTTCTACCCCTTCACCCCAGTTGTTGATAAACAAGCTGAGTAAGACTGGACCCAGTATTGATCCCTGGGGAATGCCACCACTCCAGGCCTTCAACCGGCTCCCACTCTGCTGATCACAACCCTCTGAGCTCTGCCATTCAGCAAGTTCTTGATCCAGCTCACTGTCCGTTCAGCTAACCCACATTTCCTGAGCTACAAGGATGTTAAGTCAAAAGCCTTGCTGAAGTCAAGGCAGACAACATCCACTGCTCTCCCTCCCCTTGTCGACCGATCCTGCCATGCCATCATAGAAGGCTATCAGATTGATCAAGCATGATTTCCCCTTGGTGAATCCATGCTGACTACTCCCAATGACCTTCTTTTTTTTCTACATGCTTGGTGATGACTTCCAGAGTGATCTGTTCTGTCACCTTTCCAAGGATGGAGGTGAGGCTGACTGGCTGGTAGGTTCCCAGATCCTCCTTCCTGCTCTTTTTGAAGATGGTACTGAGTAACACTGGCTTTCCTCCAGTTATTAGGCATTTCTCCCACTCTGTGATTTTTCAAAGACAATGGAGACTGGCTTAGCAGCACCTGCCAGCTCCCTCAGCACACTTGGGTGCATCCCATCAGGCCTGTAGATTTATGGGTGTTTAGTCTGCCTCACTGATCTCTAACCCAACTCTCTACAAAGAAGTCTTCCATTCTCCAACCTTTTTCTCTTACCTCTGAGGTCTGGGATTCCTGAGGGCTTTTCTCAGCAGTAAAGACCAAGGAGAGAAGGCATTCAGTAATCCCACCTTCTCTGTATCTTCCATCACCAGGACACCTGTATGATTCAGCAGCAGCCCCACATGTATGTGTTCCTGTTGCTGCTGCTGAACTTGTAGAAGCCCTTCTTGTCCTTGATATCCCTTGCCAGAATGCATTCCAAGTAGGCTTTGGCCTTCCTTCTCACATCCCTGCATACTCTGACAATGTTCCTAATAGTCCTCCCATGTGGCCTCTCCCTTTTTTCACATCTCATAAATTTCTTTCTTCTGTTTGAGTTTTAGTAGAATCTCATCCATTTCAGTCTCCTGCCCTCTTTGCCTGATTTCTGGATCATAGGGATGCACTGGTCTTGAGGTCAGAGGAATACTGACCAGCTCTTTGGACACCCTCATCTGGAGTCCTAACCCATCAGATTCCTTCATATAGCTCTTTGAAGAGGTCAAAGTTATCTCTTTGCAAGTTTAGCATTCTAGTCCTGCTTGGTGTTTTGCTTCCCCAATGCAAGATTCTGAGTTTCTAATGGTCACTGCAGCCAATGCTGTCCCCAACCTTCATGTCTTCAACCAGTGCCTCCTGGTTTAGTAGTACAAGGTCCAGAATGCACCTTTCCTCAATGGCTCCTCCACCACTGCATCAAAGTTATCTTCACTGAGCTGCAGTTCAGGAACTTCTTGAACTGTGTGTGCCAAGCTCTGTTGCTCCTCTTAACAATATCAGTCTCCCAGGAGAATCAGGGCCTGTAACTGTGAGGCTATTTCCAGTTGCCTACAGAAAACCTCATCAACTTCCTCCTCCTCATCAGGTGGCCTGTAGTAAACACCCAAGACAGTGTCACCCATATTAGCCTGTTCCTTAATTCTCAGCCATAAACTCTCAACTTGTTCATCTGTCCCTGAGTAGAGCTTGATACATTCCAATTGCTCTCTGACACAAAGAGCAACGCCACCACCGTGCTTCTCTGACCGGTCCCCTCTAAAAAGTATATAGCCATCCATGACAACATTCCAGACATGTCTCCGTAATTCCAATGAGAGCATGGCTCTGCAACTTCACATTGATTTCTAGTTTATTAGATTATCTTGTTTATACCACTTGCTGTGTGCGTTTGTATACAGGCACTTCACAGAGGATCAAGGCTCAACCAGGTTGCTTGAAGGGGTGTGAGAGTCATAAACACCATAGTCATATAAACCCTTGATATATTTTGCCCTATGATCCTGGCCTGGAGTGACCTATGTTTTTGTATTCTGTACCTATCTGCACCCAAAAATTGTTACTGTCTTTTCAAGACCCTGCAGTTGGGGACCTTGTGTGGGTGGGGAGTGGGAAGCGGGGGTGATCACAGGCATTTTTAAAATTGCCCTGCCCAGGCAGTTTCCTGCCTTTTGCCACATGGGGTTTGCTTTGCTGACTGTTTAATCTTTGCTTTGGCAGAGGTTTTTTTTCCCTTCCCTTTTTGGGTTCTCTTTTCATTTTTTTTCCCCCTTGTCTCGGAGGGACTCTAGTTGGTGTTTTTGGGCAGTCTTGGGGCAAAGTCTACAGGTGCCTGCCTGTTGGCGCAGAGTGGGGCAGGCCCCGCCCCAGTTCAAGCTGCTCCAGGAGAGAAGATAGTGGGAGTAGAGCCTCTCCCTTTTGTGGCAGTCTTGGGTTTGACATTCTAGAAACTGCATTTTGCCGTTAAACTGTTTCTAAGTGAACTTTCCAAGGTCTGCTGGCAGCAAAAAAGCCAGTGAGTTCCTGGGGTCAGACACCCTGTGTCAGTGCCAATGGCGTGGTCCTTCCCCAGCACCCCACCCCACAGCCATGGTGCAGAGCACACCAGCAGCCCTGGCAGAGCCTGCGAATGGCAGAAGGAAGTGGCTGCGGCAACGCGGACCCCACATGAACCAGCACCTTTCCATCTGCCTCTAGAACTGCTCTGCAGGCTCCTGCCTTCCCTGTGGGGGATGTCACCATCCTGCCTCTTCCTTCCTGGGAACATGCGGTCACCTGGGAGGTGCCATCTTCGAAGGGAAGGGTGTGATGTCACCTTCCCTTTGACCTTCAGCCATATGGCCACCTCTGGCAGGTGCCACTTCGGGAATGGGTATTTCTGGCATTTCGGGTCTCTTTGTTCCCGTGGGGTTGTGAGATTTAGCAGTTTGGTATCTAGTAGTTATTTACTACCCCCCACCCCCCGCCGCTGGCATTCTGTTTGTTAATAAACTGTTATTTTTTCACTTACATCTACTTGTATCTTGTTCCTTATTGGTGCAAAGGGATCGGATGGAATCAAGGGGGAGGTTACTCATTTCTAGAGTGCCCACTTCTTTAAATTGTCTCAAACCAAGACAGATCCTCAACTTGAGCTGCAGCCAAGGAACATCTGTCTCTGCGCTGGTTGGTACTCCCCTGGAAGCAATGGCACTCATTGCCGTTTGGACCCCACTCCTCAAGTCCTCCAGTTTAAAGTGCATCACACCAAACTGGCTGCCGTGCTGCCAAAGATTCTCCTGCCCTTTTTAGCCAGGGGGATCCCATTCCCTCATAATAAAGGCTACAATCATAAAAACACAACCCACTGTTATAAAATCCAAAACCTTCTCAACAGCACCAGCCACAAACCCAGATACTGATCTGCACAATGTGTCTGCCTCTGGCTGTCCCAATTTCTCTCACTGGTAGGATACATGAGGAGATGACTTGGGCAGTGATGTTTTTCACATGCCTCACCAGGGCTTTATAGTCTTCCTTGATCCTGTCCATTTTTCGGCTCTTGGTGTCATTTGTACCCACATGAAAAAGTGTCCTTCAGGCACGAGTCAGAGTAGGCAGACAGGATGTTCTCCCCCATGCTGCTCCTATAGAACAAGCTCTCTTAATCACACTGATCTAAGTTAACATGAATTTTGTCCTCTTTACCTTCTGTTGGATGTTAAATGACTACTTGTATTGAAACATTACTAGTAACATTTTGCTCTATAAATACTACTGCATACCAGACACTGCATTATGGTTCTGAAATAAAAAATCATTTGCAACCTCAGATCAGTGCATTAAAAACACTCCAATCAAGTATGAGGAAACACCTTAGGACTAAATGCCTTTTACTCTACTGCTTTAACATACCCTCCAATAAATTAAGATGAATGTACTCACCACGGATATTGCTTCCCAAACTGCAGCTGGAGAGCGTGAAGAATCTTATCCTGTGTATCAGCATCACGAACATGAAGAACATTTTCACCTAGACAACCAAAATTAACAAAAGAGGACAGATCAGTTCCTCAAATTGCATTAGAGTATGAGCTGCTTTAGAAATGAAAAAAAAAAATTGTTTTTATTTCCTCTGTGAGGGAAAGATGTCCACTAGATTGACATTGCTCTTCACTAGTTACGTGCCTCCCCTTGCTCCCACTAAAGCAGTGGTGACACCTCTGATACACTGTCCTGCATTACAAAACACTAGAGAGTCAAGCAAACGTACCCGTTTCTCTTCCCGTCTGACGTGTCCCCAGGTTGATGACAGGTGTACCAAACGCTCCCACCTCTCTGACACCACAGCTGCTGTTACCAATCATACAACCAGCATGAGCAACTAGCTGAATGAACTGGTCAAATGGCACATGCTTTACTGCCCGAAAATTGGGATGATGTTCAATGCCCTTCTTCCTCATCACACGAACCATCTCTTTGCTTCCTACAGAAAAACAAAGTAAATAAATGATTTAACTTCTACTTTTAAAATCAAAGTCCAGACACACAAAGGATCTAGCAGCCAGCCGTTCACTGAATTGCCAGCTCTGAACAGGTTTTGTTTCTCTTTTTATCCTTACAGTGTAAATTGCATAGCTCGGTAGGTAAGCCAAAGTTTGATCCCAGAATTCACTGCAAAAGGCTCTTTGTAGTTTTAAGTTAAGAGGCACTAATATTGCTCCGACATGTCACGTGGTTTCTCTTCATTTTCCTTCCCACACTGAAAAGCTGAAATATCCTCCAGCAATGTGAACATGGAGCTGCAGCAGATGCACCCATGAGGCTGACACCATCCAGCTATTTCCATCTGGCTGGAGGACCTGGGATAAAAGCACTCTTTTAAAGACAATCTGTTATGTGTCACTCTGTCATGAAGGTATTCTACTCACCTGCATCCACATTAGGGAATAGAACAAGTGTTCTCTTGTTGAAGGAGATGAGTGCATCTAGTGTCAGCTCAAACATCTTTATGGAATGTTTAATATCTGTGGTTACAGGATGTTGCAGAGCAACTATATAATCTCTGGTTTTGACATCTTCACCTGTCCAAATGGAGGGCAAGAAAAGTTTTTTCATTGGCGTAGAATAGCAAGAGGAAGGCAGGACATACTTTTGAAACTACAGATGTGAAAGCCTGAAAAGTCAAGGCACTGAATGGGATATATCTAACAGATAGGTATCAATGCTAGAATAAAAATCAAGGGAGTCACAGGGTAACCTAGCTTGTTATTTGCCTCTCTAAGTACATCTCATAACTTTAGAGACCACTACCTAAATGTCAACAAACTGTTAACTTTCAAGACTACTTCTAAAGTTTTCCAAGACCAGGATCGAGAGACTGTTCTCACACCACAGTAAATCTGGAAAAACTCCTGAAGCTGCTCAGATTTTCTGGCAGTTGTCCATTCTCAAGTAAAGACTTCATTTCTTCTGCTTTAAAATAGTCAGTCATACTTGTCTTATTACACTTGATAAACATTTGTCTGCAAAGCATACTGATTGAAAAAGATTCCAGCTTCCAGGTACACATGGTAGCCATACAGGTGACTGCTTTGTCAAAGATAAAAAGCAAACATAAAACACCACTGTTTACAGGAATTATTTGTAAGTCAATGAGTATGAAACACCAAAAGCCTTTGGTACATGTTGTCCTGTCGCAGTGCATTCCTCAAAAAAAGGTTCATAATACAAATTCTGTTTGATTTTTTTGTATTAGGCCTGAAGAGCTTTGATTCTATTTAAACACATCCTTTACACCAAAATAACTGTTCATATATGACTGTTCTGCTTTTAAATTGTTCAGCTCAGAGAAATTACCCATTTAAGGAGTTATTTTTTGACTTGGCAGAAGGACCAGAAGTGTTCCATAGAACAGATTTGTAGCTTTTCAGCTGTACCTAGCAGAATACAGAATGAAAGCAAACGTAGAAAGAAATAAATGCCAGGTACTATTAACAAATGTATTACTTTTTGATTGATAGCCTACTTACTGAGTTTGTCTAGTGTTGAAAAGTCATGTGAGAAAAGCTTACCTAGCCACATGCGAATAATACTCATGTAGTCCTTGTTTTTGGCAGAGAGGAGCTTGTCATATGAGGGACAGCCTGCTAAAAGGATGCGGTCGTGGTCTTCACACATGGCTATCAAGTGCTGCTCTGCACTCCTTGTGCAGCACACGTGGTAATGGGCCAGTTTGGTTATGGCATGTCTGATGGAGTCATCAATGGTCCCACTGACTTCCCCACCTTCAATGTGAAGAATGCGAATGTTCATCAGGGCTGCCGACGTGGCCAGGGCCAAAGCATCAAATCTGTCCCCATGAACTATCATAATGTCAGGTTTCAGGCGGTTGAGGACATCAGGTAACTTGACTAATGCAAGGCCCACCGACTCCACCATAGCTGCCTCATCCTCCCCTCTCACGATGGTGTGTAGTCTTGTATGAATATCAAAGTCATCTTGTTCAATCATACGATAGGTATTACTGAAGGTCAGAGAAAAAGGGTTAGAGCAAATGCAACTTGATTTTACAGCAATATCCCTTCACAAAATAAATGTGAATTACAACAGCTGTACTGCAGTTTAAACAAAGACCTGTTTTTTCACATCTTCTTCACTGAGGAAAGTGGCTTTTAAGATTTTAACAGAATATTCTCATGCATGTGAAGATCCTACCTAATATTCCAAACATCCAGTTTCTCTAGACACCTTTAAGGAGGAACTGTGCTGAACATGATCTGGAAATCCTCAGAAACCAAACTCTTTGTTTATGTGTCTGCAGAGCCTTTCGGAGAATAAATGTGGCATGATTTCCTGTCAGAAAGGGTACGTTTATTGACTTTTCTGTGGACAACTGTGTAAATACAAAAGATGTGATGCAAAGATGAGGCCTGTATGTTTAAAGAAAACATCCTGCAGCTAGCACGTATTATTTCAGATTCTGTATTTTTTTAAGGCAAATCCTTTTTGTTTTACTGCGTGAAGTGGCTCACATTTATACAGCATAAACTTCATAACATTTCCAACTCCATTTACAAATGTCCTTCACAGACCTACCATTTTCCCAATTATGTACATTTATCTCAGAGAACTTTCTTCTCTTTCCTTCTATATTCTTTGCCTTTTGAAAGGTGAAAATCTAGGGGACAAACAAGACTGCATTTCTGGTAGTTTTGTTTCTTTTACGATCCTCCAAGTATTTCAGTAACAGGCACGTCACAGGATCACTGTCATTTGACCTCTGTTACTGTTGATTACCCCACTCACATAAGTAGAAAATGTATGTTCTGAGGACCCACTCATTTTCCAGGATGACCCAGATTAAGGGGTGCAGGGCTGGGCCCTGAAAAAAACCCAAGGAGTACCTGGGTTTTAGAATACTTACCACAAAGCAACTAACAGCAAAAACATTTGCCAGATCAAAATCTCTACTGTTTGCTTTGTGCATTACAAATAATTTGCAATATAGAGACTAGTGTTAAACACCTTGGAACTGGAAAAGTAGTATTTTGTATTACTCTGCACAAGTCTTGCAGACAGCAGAAGGTTATGTAATATAGAGAAATCAGGGCCATGTCTCTTCTCTTTAGCAAATGAAATGGGATTATTTCTCCAATTAGACAGGGTGCAATTCAACATACTAACCTGTCAAGAAGTTCAAACTTTTTTTTTCTTGTCTGGTTTTATTTTGAATCAGGTGAGTTTTGTGATGTTGAATTCACCTTGCCATATTACTGGATGGAAACAATGTCCAGTACAAAGCAAGGACCAGAGCGCTTTAATGTGCAGAAAGAGAACAGTCACCAGTGGAACATCCTGTCTTTGTAGTTTGAGATAATATAACTTCCTCCCATCCTAGCTTATAAAATGCCAAAATTTCTCATTGGAAAGTCCAGAAAGTGTCTTTACTTGAAGATATGCTTATCCATTTCTAAAAGTTCAACAATGCTGATATGCTGCAGACCTAAGCTGAAGTCTGATTTTGTTTTCCAAAATGGGTGTTTTCGTATCTATTTCACTTACGGGGTCCAATCTGGTAAATGCAGCCTGATGAAAATCAACCACAACCCCAGAAAGACTACCCATGCTGTTCCTTCTACCTTCTCCCCAGCAACCAGGAGAATATCCGCCTGGAATGTGGGAAGTCCTGCCACGGGAAGGGGTTTGGACCAAGACATCTCATCCTCCTGGGCAGGTGATCTGACTGCTTATTTATTGAGAGTTATGGAGGGGGACTCTATTCTCTCCCGCCTAACCATATACCACAGATAACCATATATCTATCATTTTGTTGTGCATTTTGTCAGAAACACACAACACTCCTGCCTCCACAATGCCGGAAGTAAGAACTAACAGTATTCTCCTGGGATATGGAATATGTAAGTACTTTCTCCAGTAACTCTGTAAAGCAGAAGAGTTGCAATTTAAAATGACGGAGGAGGATTTCTTCTCTGTGAAAATTAAAAAACTGTAGCACATTTTCATTTGAAAATCACTGGGTTCTTAGGGAAAAATGAAGGACATGAGTTTCTCACTTCATACAGTCTGTGATCCTGTTTAAGGTCTCAATTACAGCATTTACATGGACCTTTCTAGAATTCCAAGACTGATTGAAAAAATGCCAGAAATACGCAATCTCAGAAGGAGCTGCAAAATAAAATTCTGGAAAAAAATGTAAAATTTTGCTGTGTACACTTATGATGCCAAGACTTTTTTTTATCTAACATTCGTGTTATCATTGCTAACACCTAAGAAACATATTGGTAGAAAAAAATTCACTTTACCCATAATCATCAATCAGGTGGGAACCAAGCACTACGACATCAAGCTCAAAAAACTGTGGTTCTGCCTTAATGCCAAACATAATGGGAGCTAATTTCGAATAATCAGCACGGTTGCAAGTAGCAACACAAACACGAAGTTTGTGGTTGTTTCCATTCTTCTCCATGACTTCCTTTTGTTTCTGTTTTGAAAGATTCTTGAAGTACACCTCCTGACATAACAGAGAAAAAAAAAGTGCATCATTAATAATAATAATAATTTACTTACACACTTCATGAGCAGTATACACAAGTGCAGCCCAAACTGTGGACACACAGTAACTACTCCACTGATAGCAGACACCTGCTACCTAACAGAATGAGTAAGTTCTGTTTCCAAAATTTAGAATAGAAATGTATTTTTTTCCTAGTTAAAACTCAATTTTAATACCTCTATTTCTATAAATAGGATATAAAAATTCTGTAAAAACAATATTAAGTATTATGAAATTCAACTGTAATTTAACAGTAAAATGAATTTTCCCTGTTTAGATGGAAACTTCTGTATAAGCAGAAAAATTATTCTGCCTCAGTAAATAAAAGAAAAGCTCATATTCCAAAATGACAGAATGGAACAAATTGCTGAGATGCATCCACCGACAGACTCTGTAAACAAGAGGAAAAAGTTTTTGACTAAGTCAGTTTACATATCTCCATTAAGCACATTTTGGTGAGGTAAAGCGAGTTAAACATTTACTTCTAAAGCCTTACATAGCCTTTCGTAGGCCAAAGTACATTAAGGAAATCAATAATACAGTATTAGGTTCAAATAAACCTATTAAAAAAGGATACAGCAATAACTCCCCCAAAAAAACCCAGATTTCCTCTCCTCCCAAACAGAAATTACTACGGTGTTAGCAAGAGTTTAAGTACCATCCTTTTGGTACAAAATCTAATGTTATGTCAGATTTTCACTCCTCTGTGCAGACCTAACTTTTTCTGGATTAATGCACATTGGTTGGTTATCTCTGACTTGAAGCAGTATCAATCTCTCTACTGATTTGCCAGGTAGAAAAGCATGACAGTACATACATGATAATATTAATAGGAGCAATTCCACGCTCCTTTTAGATTGCATTCAGATTTTTTCAGTAAAGTTCTAAAAGAGAGACTACTGTGACATCACACTCGCATGAAACTTACAAAATCCAGCAACTTTTCAAGATTTCCCTATTTTTAAGACATTAGTTTAGGTTTCACCACACATGACGAAACAATACTTTGGTGTAAAGCAATGTGAGGGTGATCAGGAATCTATCCCGAGTAGTCAAAGGAAAAGTGGTATCTCTAGCCCACTTGCAACCCATTATGGCTCTGCAAAACTATGACTGGCAGTGACATTAGCCAGACTCAGATTTAGCAGACTCACTACTTTTCCTCATTTCTAAAACCACCTCTTAATGGAGATGGTTCTGAGCAGGACATCCTGTCATTATGTATGTAAAACCAGCCACTGATTCAAATAAAATTGTGTTCAAGATGTGAATGTCACTTCTGAGACACCTGTAAGCTTATCTTCGAAACTGCACGAACAATATTAGTATAACTAGAGGCAAACCTCTCACAAGACTCTTCAAGTCAGCCACTGCTGCATACATATTCTATATTATATAAACCAAGAAGCCAGAGTAAAGAACTACAAAATAAGGAAGTGACAAAGCAAACTTATCTGAAGTCTGTTAACTCCAAGTTACCTGTATGAGCTAGGATCACCACGAGCCCTCTGACAAAGCAGCTTCTTTTCATTTATGCAAAACAGGCTTTTAAGAAGCAGAATAGTTTTCTGTCCTCCTTCTCTTCAAGCATTGTCTAAAATTCTAAAAACCTTCCATCCAGACACAGAAGATACCATCTCCTAAAATAGTAGGTCTGTAAGTTGTGAAAAAATAAAATCTCATGTTTCACCATACCTACAGATCCAACAGAACTGAATCACTAGACCACACATCTTTCCAGCCATGCAGACCACATTTAATTACAGTTGGTATTTGGCTGTAATAATGATCTCTCGAAATAATTTTAGAGGTAGACGTGGAGACACTCCAAATCTGTCTGAATTGACTAGAATTAAAGGCAATTCCTGTTATTTGTCAATTTAAACTTCTGTTAACATTATGTTTTAGTAAGCTCAAAGCAGAATTATTTCCAGTACTGCCTTAAAACTCTGTAACACAATAGTTTAAAAAGCTGCCAAGTGAGCCATGCACTGGTCTTGGTACAGATGGGTTTTCTATTGCTGTCAATTTTAAACACCTGCTTATCTGAAGAACCAAAATATTTACCTTAGCAAAAGGTAGGTAACAATGCAATGTAAGTGTCAACTGCATGTGGAAATTTACCACTAATTAAAGTGTTTTATTGTTTGCCAGGATAACATGGATGTTTTCTAAAGAAACATGTGATGTATTGCTACATCACAGTTTAACAAAAGGCATTTTTATATCCTGAGAATAATTTTTTCTGAGCCTAAATGCAAAAATAATTTTGTATTCTCAGACAGTATTCACTGTCAACAAGTAATGGCCAAGTCCCTTCAGCCATTAACAGGAAATTCCTTCAAGCAGAGCTGTGATGCCCTAGCTACAAAATTTTGTTACCACTGTGATTTTAGAATTTATTATCAGCTTTTGTAGGCAAATCATCTCTTTTCAGAACTGTTCACCAAAACTATTTGAAATAATTAATCACTAACAGTCGCCTCTTAGATTCTAGTGTTTGATGACATACTGAGTTTCACCTACACAGAACTCTCTAGCTGGGGGATCCTCCTGCTCCAAGGTATACCTTTTCTGCCTTGCAGGGACTAGCAATTTTTAGTAGAAAGGACAAGAAACAAAACAGTCTTCCATTAAGGACTGCTTGAAATAATTAATCCCCACGTGTTTTGGTCTACTGCTCTTCTACATCCCATCCTAAAGCTTTTAGATTATTACAGATTCAAGGACTTTTTAAGACTGGGAAATTCTGGGCCAGACTTTACAGCAGCCTAGCAGCTACAATTTGTTAGCACTCCTCAGAACATGAGACACCCCTCGATCACTGTTTCACAAACAAATGACACCAGCTGTATATTCTACATTCACACCTCTGAAACACCGTGTTATAAAAGCAAAGAGCCTGGAATACTCCAGGCTACACCAGTGCCTACACTCTGCATATGCCCATGTGTTGAGGGCAATGTCATCTTCCCACTTGCTTGGCTGTGTGGCATACAGGATAGTCTGTCCTGAACTCTTCCCATACCATGTACATGTATGTGTATTCCTGCCACGCTTCCCCACCCATGGAGCAGAGCCACTGTTCGCCTGCGCGCACACACACCCAGGGCCTCTTCCTGCAGCCCAGTGCAGATGACCAAACACCAAACCAAGTCTTTTAGACACCCTCGAATGCCGCTGTGAGAGTGGAAAAGCATCCATCTCCCTGCAGACGTGTTAGGGCAAAAAAAGCTCCCACCATTCCCCCCACAAAATGCAGCTGATGTCTTCACCAGGCCCCTTCCTTGTGTGAGGGATCACGCCCTGTGCTTCTCCAGAATATTGATACACCAAGAATCACAGAATATGCCGAGTCGGAAGGGACCCACAAGGATCATTGAGTTCAACTCTTATCCTTGCACAGGACACCCCAAGCATCCATGTGCCAGCGAGCATTGTCCAAACGCTTCCTGAACTCCGTCAGGCTGGTGCTGTGACCACTTCCCTGGGGAGCCCGTTCCAGCCACCCTCTGCGAGAAGAGCCTTTTCCTAATATCCAGCATAAACCTCTCCTGGAACTTCAGGCCAGTCACTTCTTACACAAGTGGAGGGTCTGCCCTGGTATTCCCCCCCCCCCCTTCCGCACCCCCACATCCCGGGAAAAGCCGCGCCTGCGCCCCGCCGCTCTCTCTGTTCTTCCGGACAGTGTCCGTGCGGACCTTTCCCCTGCGGAGGCTGTGGATCCCGGCATTTCCCGGGGACCCGCGCCCGCATCTCCGGGACTGTGGGTCCCCGCGTTTCGCGGGGGCGCGCCCTGGCCCGCGCCCTGCGCCTCCCTCAGGCGCAGTCGCGCCCCCGCCGCGATCCCGCCCCCGCGGAGCTCCCGCCGCTCCCGCCCCGCCGCCTCCCGCGCATCTGCGGCGCGCCTGGCCCGGCCCGGGCCCAGGTTCTGCGCGGCCGCCCCGCAGTCACCTTGCCCTGCGCCAGGACCGCGGCGGCGGCGCCGGACCGCTCGCATCCGTCGGAGCAAGCCCCGCCTCGCAGGAAGTGAGCACCGCGGAGGGGCTGCCCGAGCCGCGCCCCGCAGCCGCCCCGCCGGGGACCGGGCAGGCGGCCCGAGCAGCCCCCGGCTGGGCGCCGGGCAGTCCGCCCGGTGTCTGTAGGGCCGCATGCAGGTCTGCCTTCACAGAATCACAGAACCAATTAAGTTGGAAAAGACCTCTGAGGTCATCGAGTCCAACCTATGACCCAACACCACCTTGTCAACCAGATCATGACAGTGAGTGCCACATACAGTCTTTCCTTAAACACCTCCAGGGACGGTGGCTCCACCACCTCCCTGTGCAGCCCATTCCGGTGTCTAATCACCTTCTGTGAAGAAATTAATCCCAAAGAGGAACCATATCGTTGAGGTGGAACAGACTCTGCCTGTCGGTTTATATATGGAATACTCCATATATACACATCTGAGCAATCTCGTTAAAACTGCTGGATGATCTCACGGCTTCAGTGCCGACTGCCATCACGTTAAGAGCTTTTAACGTAGAGCTGTCAGAGAACTACGGGCTGTGGAGTTGCTGTAGGAGATACACAGTGAGGACAGACAGCCTACAGGGGTCATGGAACAAAAAGGCAGTTGCCCAGTTGTGCAGGCTGTGAGGAACTGCAGCTCACCAGTCAGGGCACCTGCCGGTAGATCATTAAGAGTGCCTGGGTATGATGCAGAATTCTATAATTTTGGTGTTAATTCAGCCCAGGGTGTTGCCAAATGACAACTTCACTGGCATGTGGCGCAATGAAAAAAGCAGTTCAACCGGCTACCAGGTGTTGCTGTCATCTGTGTGTTCCAGTTGACTGTAAAAGGGATGTGGTCTGTTTTCTCAGGCTGGAGGTGTTTCGAGGTCAAGCCACACATTAGTGAGGTGACTGTGACTTGGATCCTAGTTCAATATCTGAGGCACCATCTGTAACAACAGCAACCTGTGCACATTATATTCTGCTATAGAAACAACTTTTCAGTAACATTCAGAAACCTTTCAGTAGGTGGTGTCATACAGTCCTAGTAAAAGGACAATTTTTCACCCATTTTTATCCTTCTGATCTCACATTTGTGTGGCTGAGTCTAGTGTGGTAGGGCCATACATCTTAACAAGCCTGTGCCAACATTCAGCTATTTTGTACCTGAACTTTGCCACAGTTTTTCAGTCCAGATTGTATCTTTGTTCATCCATGTAATACCTGAGAGGTCTCAAATCTCTTCTACTTTTGCCCTTTAATTCTTAGAAAAATTAGCCATAAGAGTGACTCCTGTGTCTGACATACCTAGAAAAAAGTAGGTGCAAGGAATGAGATAGTTGCATTTCTGGCCTTTACCAGGGAGAAAAAGGTTGACTTTTCTAGCAGTTACAAATATTTGTTTAAAAAGGCTTTGAATACTGAAGTCTTCGACTAAAAAAAAATGTCTTCACTGGGATTATTAAAAACCCTTTAAGACTTGCCCTTGGGGATTTAAAGTGATGATTTGCCTGTTTCCCAAGAGAGCTAGAAAGAATCTTATCCTATTGTGATGTTCAGAAAGTCCTCAGACAGCTGTGGTTCAATGAGTCATAGCTCCTCAAAGACTCAGAGTTTTAAGAATATTGCAGCACACCCACTTCTGAAATTACCAGGGAGCTTTGCTTACAATACTGACCAGATGTACTAATAGCAACTGGAAGGCACCTTACATTCAATTCATGTCCCATTTAAATTGTTTTCATTGTTTTCTACATCACTAGATTTCCTTTATGCACATTGGCCATTGCTTAAAAACCCATGTACATTCTGGAAATGTCATTATAAATAAATCTGAATTGTCTCCTCTAAATGCTTTCAGGTTATGATAAGCTTACTAGCATATCTATAGTGGGTTTCACTGAAACAAAATGCTTTAGAAGAGCCTGAATCATATGTGAGCATAAGTGTATGGAAGTGTGAACATATGGACAGATTCTGGTTTATACTGATACTGACACAGATAGAAGCAACTACATTGAGAGTTAATTATTCTTACAACAGCATCAGTGCATCTCTTCATGTGATTTTTCTGGAAATGTTCTAATGGTGTTTCAGCATGTTGCAGTAGAAGGTGCAGAATAAACAAGAAAGTTTATTCTCCTTTTGGTTATTCTCCCCCACAGACCTCACATATTTCATAAACAAGATGAAATTTTTCTTGTTACTGAGTGAGCCCTGCCTCAAGGCTTTCCAGCAGAGAGATAAACGCTATGCAGAGAGATGATATGGGAGTAGAAGCCTCAGCCCATAATCTGCCTGCTCCAGTCAGTTTTATGCTTTGCTGCTCAAAATCTCCAATGACACTTGAAGAGGGCCTCCTGTCTTTGACAAAGCCTGTGGCTCTGATGGGGTTCATTAGAGGTGTAGGGTCTCAGTATCCAGATAATTCATTAGCCCTTCCCTCATCAAAAACCTTTGCAGGAATGGTAAAGGCCCTGCAGAGACTAAATAGACATTAGTGCCAAAGTGTTGGGAAATGTTGGAGATGAGGAGCTTTCTTCTTCTGGGAGAGATCATGTTGCTTAAGATCTGAACAGAAGAACCAAGATCAATGGGTTTGGTTTGCAGCTGGTTTGGATTCGTAAGAAACCCATCCTGAAAGAGGTGAAAGGTGCTGAACATGGATTGTCTGTGCATGACTATGCCCAGGAGATGGATATTGTGGATGGACAGAGTCAGTAGCACTCTGATCTTCTGCACTAAGCTAAGCACTGTGTTGCTTCTTCCCTTCTGAAAGCAGAGGATTATGACTTTTCAACATCTACATGATGTGAAACTTTTATTATTTCTACTTAACTTTTCATTTATATCTGTTTTATTTATGTCAAAGACAGCTGCTGAGTGTAAGAAGGTGAAAGCTTCCACTAAGACTTTCAAGAGCAGCTGTCTGTGACTGCCTCATTTTTTCACTTCACATTCTGTACTGTCCAGCCTGAAACGCCTGAAAGAAACTTGAATTTTAAAGATAAGGGCCATAGTGCTTTCAGAAAAACAGGTCCTTCTTACACAGCCAAACTAATAACCTCTGAAGATTCTGGCACAGTAGTGTTCAGCTACTGTGAGTGCACTCCATTGAAAATATCCCTTATAGGAAGAGACTAAGTACCATGTACTACCATGATATAAGGACAATATAAACAGTTACACGCAGTAGGGAAAGCATAACAAGTTTTACCTTCCTGCATTTTCCCATTTGTTCTTCCCAGCTGAAACTGCCAGGTGAGCTGTGCAGTTAATAGCAATTGTAGGCAACCACATCACAGCTCATATCTGATGTTCCATAGAAAGGGAAGAGATCAGGGATAAGACACTGCCATAGATGCTATGAAGAGGGAAATCTTCTCATTACAACACAGATCTCTTACATCTTTGCTCAGTGTCTTATGCTAACACAAAATGGGGATCTACATGTGGATAAAATTGTAAGACACAGAATTCCCAGCTAAGGCAGAAGAAATCAACAACTGTATGAAAATTTGTTCTTTGTCTCTGGAAAGATACTGTCCAAAGAAATCAATGAAGCTGGTGAAGGGAAGTATCTTATGAGGAGCAACTGAGGGACCTTATCGCTCTCTACATCTACCTGAAGGGAGGTTGTAGCAAGGTGGGGATCAGTCTCTTCTCCCAAGTAACAAGTGATAGGACAAGAGGAAATGGCCTCAAGGTGTGCCAGTGGAGGTTTATTCTTGGATATTTGGAAATATTTATTCACTGAAAGGGTTATCTAGCATTGTAAGCAGCTGCCCAAGGAAGTGCTGGAGTCACATCCCTAGAATTATTTAAAAGGCATGTAGATGTGGCACTTAAGGATGTGATTTAATGTTGGACTTGGCAGTGTGGTATTAATGGTTGGACTCGATGACCTTAAGGTTCTTTTCCAATCTAAATAATTCCATGAGTCGGTGTTAAAATTAGGGGCTTCAAAAACCAAAACAAGCAGAGTTGTGAATCTCATTGACATAATTAGGAATTAGTAAAAAATATCCCATTTTTTTTTCAGAGTTGCCAATGTTCTATAACAGATTAACAGTCCCTTTTTTCCTTATTGGAAAGATGGCATATTCTGGTGTCTGGTGTGTTACAAAATAATTGCATTTCCACATATCCTATAAAATGTGATAAAGTTTATTGTAACTAGCTAGAATTGTATAATGTGATAGATGCATGACAGAAAAAGCTACCTCTGTTTTACAAAATTCCTTGATCGGGTGTGTGTGTATGGGGTAAGATAATATCCATCTGAAACCCATGCAAAGCACTGGAAAGAGTGCTGGAAACCTCAATAGTTTGGGTTTTTTTCCCAGCTCATTCAATGTCTTGAGCCTTTATCTTAATTTCAGCTAAAAAAACCACCAAGCCACAAAAACTTTTCTTTCCCATTCTCTCCCTAAAAATAGTGGAACTGGCCCACTTTCTGCTGTCATCATGTGACTAACTCTGCTTGTGTGATCAGTTTAATTCTTCAGGAGGGTCTGTTTTCTTCACTTGTACTAAATGCTGTTAAAATTATGGTTTGTCTGTTTCTTCTGAAGCTCCACTCCTTGTTCAGTCCTGCTGGAGTAACTATGATTGCTGCTGCTGATTGTTGACACACATCAGACATCCACTGGGAAATCTGACACAGTTCAGCATACCCAAGCTGGCTTCAAACCAGTTGGTCTTGAACAATGATGGCAGCCTAGGCTGAGGTGATTCTTGTGGTGTAATTCTTCCTCTTACTGTGATGTGCATCTACATCCCTTGATCAGTAGACAATGTGGTTTGCTTAAAACAACTTGGAGTATATTCAAAATGGAATGAGTAGAGTGGCTGTATATACTCAGAGTATTTGGACATGAGCCACTACAGAATCAACTCGATTGGAAGCTGTCATCACTAGGTAAGGCAGTGGGTAACTTAGCCAAATACCAGATCCCAGTTTCCACCTCAGGTACAGGTGGGAGAATTATTTGCTATGAATACCTGGTTGAGGAAACCATGCAGAAGAAGCAGCCAGGTTAGCAACAGCCAAAGATGCAAATGTCTCTCATTTGTGAAAGTCTGGAAAGAAAGTCCTCTGTTACGCTTTCCCAGTTCTGATGTTAAGACTGCCTCATTTTTTCACTTCAAATTGACATGAAAGCTGAAAAGAAAGTTAAAAGTCTGGCAGGAAGGAGGAATCAAACTCTGGGCACTTCTCACTATTTATAAATACCTCCTGTGTTGCAAACAGGTCAAGAGGTTCCTCTCTGCTCTTCTTGTCCAACTGGTTTTTTTTTTAATCTCTCCTAATCCTTCTGAGGCTCTATGACATCTTACTTGAATGCAACTGTGGTTTTAAATGTGACCATCAGATGACAACTATTTAAAATATTGTGTCTTTTCTGATAATGGCTAGTTTCTAATTTTAAGGAGTACTAATTCTACTACATAATTTTAAAAAATCCATTAAGAAGTGATCTAATATCAGAACTAAAGAATTATAATAGTAAACATGTATTTCCACCCTATATTAAATTTTAAAATAGTTTCTTTCACGTGTAGTTTGCGGATTTTGGCTATTAACTGCACTATGACAAAAAATGTGATGAAAGAAGAAAATGAGATTGTAAAATTACAGTTAGAGTACAAAGCATATAGTCAGTTTACACTTACCAAGACAGATGAGGAAATTTTGTGAGACAGAGAATATAAAATGCACAAAGAAGTGTAGCAGTAGCTACCTTTCACTAAGTCTAAATCCTCCTGTCTTGGAAGCTTTTAACACACTGGGTATTATTGAGTTATTCAAATGTTTCCTTTAATCATATGACTCTCAGAGGAATCTTAAATCTTAACCTATTACGTGGCTACTATAATTCCTTGAAACAATTTCAGATTTTCCATTTGAAGAAGCTTGTAGAGATGCAACAGAAGGCTTAAGTGCCAGTTGAAATCAGAGTGGTATTAGGCATTCCACAAAAGTACATCTTTGTTTGTAATTCTGGGTCAAGAATAAAATCTCATTTTTTAGAGTATCTATAGCCCTTATTTTCATTACCAGAAATGTCCAGAAAAAGTTTGGTTTTTCCAAACAACAAATAAAAGTCAAGGAAAAGTAAAAACAAGCACACAATTTTAAAAGAAGTACTGTCTCTAAAGTCTTCAACCAACAAACCTTCTGAAAATGTGCTTTGCCTGGACAGTAAATCATGATCTTGATGATGAATAGCAAATCTTTGGAATTCATCATGATATTTAGGAAAAAAACCTGAAAAACCCCACATGCTAAATTGCCATTTACTTCTTTCCTTCTGGCTTTTTGATACTTATCTGGAAAATAGTCACATTAAGAGCATCTGAGTCAGTTGTTATTCTAGAACAGTGTACTTTTCTCAGCTGTATTTGCTATCCATGTTCTTTTATTAAAGCTTTGATTTAGTACTGGATGTTTTAATGTTTTAATGAAAAAATAGTTCAGAATTACAGAAACATATAAGGAACTGCTAAAATATTCCCTGATTTTTGCAGGAAGAGCAACTCTTCAGCAGACATTCTAACAAACACCCATGTCCACAGGCTGTGCCGAGTCCCTCCGGGAAAGACCATACACTATTAAGAGAATAGCAGCCTATTTTCCCAAGACCTTCTGTGTGCCAGGGTGTAGGAGGTTACTCAGATTCATGTGGACACAGACCACTTTCTGACTGGCCTGGCTGCTGAGCAGTATTTATAAGAAACTCAGCCTGAGTGTCCCTGACAATGAGACTCCAGGGTGTGAGAGGCTCTCCCCTCCTACTTTTCCTGTGCTTTTTGAAACCCTCCTGTGTGTGTCTCTGAAAGGCAGTCATGAGTTATGCATTGTGTAGCATGCTCTCATGCCTGTATTTTCTCAAACAAAGATGGAATGACCCACCTCAATCTTTTGATTAGAATTAAAATTTGATTAAAATTGTAAGTAAAAGCATACAATTTGAACAAGATTTTGAAAAGGCCATTCCCGTATTTTCAAAGCTAAGTACTTAGTGGAAAAATCACTATGATTGGCTTCTACTACATGAAATCATGCTTGTTTACAGAAAATACTATGATGGTCCTTGACTCTGCTCTAGTGTCAATTTTACATAGCCCATAAAAATCTGCCTTCCCCAGGCAGTACAGTATTGATAGGAATCATGTCCCCAAGGGTGGGCCACCAATCTCCTTACCAGCTGAAATTCTCCAGGCTGCAGGTAGACTTGTTAAGTGTAATATGCTTAAAGAACAATGCAGCAGAGGTGAGAAATCTTCTGGTAGAAGAGTGCTCCCAAGTCAGACAGTCCACATAGTTCCTGTGTACTGATATTCACATTTAAAGTCTTGGGGGATATGCAAAAATTGTATAATTTCCATCAGCACCCTTGATTCTCTTAATATGAATTGGGAGCTTTGTTAATTTTCACTTTTGTCCCTGAGTTGGTTTATTCTTCAGTATCTGATGTGCTGACATGGTGGTTTCAGATTTGGACTCAGAGCACCACAGGAAAACACTGCTCCAAGAGGGCAAAAAATGTCAATTAATTTCTTACTTAAAAATAAGTACAACTGATATATTTTCAGTGCTTTTTGGAAATCCGTTTCTTTAAAGCCTAAATCTGAGTCCTAGATGGATGCCTTCACTGGTGAATATCCAAGGTGATATTTCTCAACACCTCCAGATCTCAGGGAGACCTGGTGCCAAATCTGAAGTCAAAGCTGGCTGGAACACAAGAGGAAAGGGAGGATATGTAAAGAAAAGCTTCAGAGAAAGAACTGACACGGTAGAACATTCAGATTGAAATGGAATAGGCCTTTTTGCATAATAGGCACACACCTTTTGTTTTGTATTTTGGCAGACATCACCTCTGATACCTTTTCCACACCCGTCAAGCATGCAGAGAGCTATAGCTCCTGGTAGTTAAAACCAGCTGGCAGTCAGCCACAAAACCTGCTCTACAGGTGGCAAAGTGAATGGCCTGGGGCAACGGCATTATTAGGACTACTTCCTGCAGTGGCACTGCTGGCCAAATGGCAAGGAATCTGGACCTCTCCCATGGGTTTTAGCCCCCTTGCCAGTGCCATCTTCCCAACCTTTCTGCACTTGCTGTCCTCCCTGCTGTACGGCTCCCCTCTGCCTTCCCCTCAATATTGTGCTGACTTCACGTGTTAGCCGAATGTCTTCTGAGAAAACCTACCTAAAAAATTTCCTCACAGAGCTCAAGTCCCCTTGTTATCCTGCCTGCATTCATGCTTCTTCTCCCAAACCCTGTCCACATCCTGCTTGAAAGTGAATCCTCGGAGCAGGCACGCCTTTCTTCCTAATGTGCTTGTATAGCACCTGGCATGTTGAGGCCATCCGTCACTGCCACAGGTATATCAACAAAATAAAACTGAAAATTATTCTAGACCCGGGCCGAGACCACGCTCCAGGGTGAGTGAACCTAATGTGTGTGAATCTAATTTCTCGTCTCCCAAATAATAGAAAGGTAGCCACAGTTACAAGGAACAGTGTGCTAGCTTTGGGAAGGTCACCGGCTCCCCTAGCTTGCTATGCACTGGGTAATGAAAAGAGAACCCAGAGAGAAAGGGCACAAATGGGCAACCATTCAGCACAGGTCTCACGAGAACTTATAAACGCCCAGCTTATTAAGCCGGCACGGCCCCAAATCCCGTGTGCCCGATAGAGACACGGAGATACAGAGGCGGGTCCCGCCATGGCCCTGGCGACGGCGCCTGCCGTGACATCCTCGCCGAGCGGGCAGGGAAGCTCCCTCCCGGGTGCATCCCCCCACGCCGGGAGCCGGCTCGGCGCAGGGCTCGGCGGAGCGCTGCCTCCCCGGCCGCCCGCCCGGGGGCTCAGCCGCGGCTCGGCCCCGCAGCGCCCCGGCCCGCCCGCGGCCCCCGCGCCCAGCCCTGACTTACGTGGGGGCCGCGGGCCAGCGGCTCCCGGCGCGGCGGCGCGTTCGTCCCCATGGCGGCCGCCGCTCCCCGCCGCTTTCCCGGGCGGGCTCTGCCGCTGCCAAGCCGAGACGCACCCGGCGCCGGGGCCACGCCGCGGGAGAGGCACCCGGGGCCGGGGCCACGCCGGGACCGCCCCGCAAGCGCCGCCCTCCGCCCGCCGCCGGGAGGGGTCCGCGCGCCGCCGAAGGGTCGAGGGATGACGGGCTCTGCTGAGACTTCCCCGTGTTCTGGAGTGATCCAGGCATGCTGGGGACCAAGGCTTTGGCACGCCGTGCGCTAAGGCCGTCCCGCTATCCCTACAGGGCAGCATGGGAAGCGGGGTCCTACTCCGAGTATTCCCCGGTATCGCCTCCTAGTGCTCCCCTGTGCCTCGGAGAGCCATTCTCCGGCTGGGTACCCTCAGAGCACGCACAGTGGTGAGGAAATGCAGCCAGCCTTACTGCTGCCAAGCATCTTTGTGGATATTACCCGCTACTATTCATGACATCTTGTGTGTTTAACATCACCAAGACTACCCAGATCTGGTCAAGAACAAAAGGAATCTGCATTTTTTCTGTCTCAAGGCAAAGAACCTGTTAAGTGAGTCTTCCAAACACAGGTCTGAAAGACATCAACAGCCAGAACTCCACAAGTCTAATTCCAGTTTCTTCTTGTCTCAAGACAGTGTTTGAAGGCTGTGACTTGCTGTGTCTTGTTTGTAGCTGTACCTCTGACCCCTTGGGAAGTCTTGGGGCCTGCATGTGTGTGCCCTGTCCCAAGGGAGCCCTGAAATTATCCTTCTCATGCAGAGCCCCAAGATGCTCTAGACACCTGTGCAAATGCAACTTTCTGGGTCATCTTGGGGTACTTGCAGTTCTTTCATAAATGTCTTTTGATTTTTAACATGTGTGCCTTAGTGTTTGCAGAGAAAATACTTGTCTCCAACCATTCTCTCCTTTCCTGCTTGTTTTTCCTGGAGCACAGATGTTCAAAGTAACACACAAATTTATAGCACTTTGCTCCAGTAAGCAGGTCAGCACACAGCACCTGTAAATTTTACTGACTGGCTTTTTCTCTCTGACCAGATTTACACCTGTACACAAACAATTCAACAGTAGTGGCCATGACTATTGCTGTGATACTCTTTTAATTTGGATCAATGTGCTGTACTGGTATCTTTTTTGATTCCTCCCTTATAGTCATGGCAGTTTATACCTGGCAGTTTCTAATTTTTTTTCCATTCTATTACCACGATGTTTTTCTAGCTGCTCATCTTATCCAGTTAAAGTATCTATAAGGCAAGTTACTAAATAAAACATCAGAACAAAAGGAAGGACAGCAACAAAAGACTCCCAAAAGGTGGGCACTTCTACAACTGGAGAAGAAAAAGACATTTTCTTAGTTTGCTGAGAACTGTATATTGCATTTTTTCCCCATTTTACACACATAGCTTGCAGATCTGTGCGGTTATCTTTTCAGTTTATAGTCACTGTGAGTTCTTTGCTGTTCTCTTCTTCCTTTGTCTCAGAAGCATATGTAAGCCTTTCTGTCTCTAGTCTAATCTGAAACCCAGCAGTGTTACACTCTGTTCTACTGAAGTCTCATCCTGCACATATGTATTTTCAGCTCTTGTTGCTTCTCAGCATTGAAACATTCAATTAACAGATTTTCTTCTCCCAGGGCTGCATTACACGTGTATATGTGTAGGCACACACATAAATATATATGTGTGTATATAGGTTTTAAATATGTTTGCCAGTTGTGGGAGAAAACAAGCTGTATTGAAATTTCCCTTTGTGAGATACTTGGTTTCCAAAATTTCTCTGTTGTTGACAAAAAGAGGACCTTAAATTTAGAAACTGAGGCTCTCTTTTTTTTTCCTCTGGGACAACACTACTAGAAAGAAAAGCCCAAATTCCCTTGGGCTTCTCGAAACACAATTCCTTTCTTACTGTACTTTTCCACTTTCGCAAACATTTGTCATCCTGCTTCTCCAAATGTCACTGATCATTTGTTTGGCATGGGACCTTTACTTCCTACTTTACCAATGATTAATACCCTTACAGATGGGCCTTTGTTTTGGATTGATACTAGTGCAAGTTCATTTATTTAACTCAATTTTTTCCTTTAGTACTGTATTCTGTAGCACTGTGGAAAATTCGCATCTGCCAGGAGTTGTGTCCATTGTGCTACAGCCCTCTGTCTTTTACTTTTCCTAAAACTTAGAAGGAACCCAAGAGTCTGAGACATTACTGAGTCTGCTCTGAAAACTACCCAACTCCTTCAGACAAATGAGCACACCTGAGTGCTTGTAGGGACAGTCAAGTGTTCTTGTCCTGGTCCCTTGTGTGCCATATGAGTTGTACTGGTGTTTTACCCAGTGTGCAGGAAAACATGGCTACAGGCTTCAGAGGTGCAGCAAAGTATCCCCAAGGCATTTGAAGCTCTCAGTATTATGTGCCTTTGTCCTAGCCTCCCTAGCTGAAGGGTCATTGTTATTCTCAGGCAGGATCTGCAGACATACCTGTGTGGGTGCAGTAATACATAAGTGTAAGACTTTATGCAAGAGGGATGGCAGGGGATGCATAAAGTGAACCTTTAACAAGATTTTCCCTCACTATCCCTTGATTTAGAACAGCAACAGGTAATTTCTGTGGTATGTCCCTGTCCTGGTTTTAGGTGGGATAAGTTATTTTTCGTAGGTAGTATAGTGTTGTATTCTGGGTTTCTGATATTCTCAGTATGAGAATAATGTTGATAACAGACTTACATTTTCAGTTGTTATTAAGTTTATAGTATTGTTTATACTAAGTCAAAGAATTTTCAGCTTCTCATGCCCTGCCAGCAAGAAGGCTGGAAGGACACAAGAAGCTGGGAGAGGACACAGCCAGGACAGCTGACCCCAACTGGCCAAAGGGATATTCCATACCATATGATGTCATGCTTAGTATATGAACTGGGAAGGAAAGCTGTCTGGGGCCTGCTGCTCGGGAAGTGGCAGGATCAGTGAACAGGCAGTGAGCAATTGCTTTCTGCATCACTTTTTTGTATGTTCTATTACTATTGTTGTTGTTGTTATTATTAATCGTCACAATATTTTCTTTCTGTCCCCATTAAACTGTCTTTATGTAAAGCCAGAAGTATGAGTCTTCTGATACTCTGCCCCTTCCTGATGAGAGGGTGGACTGAATGAGCAGCTGTGTGGTGGTTCATTGCCAGCTGGGGTTAAACCACGACAGTCCACCACTCCTTCTCTGCACACAAGACAAACAGAGAGGGTTGTGTTCCCTTTAATCTTCAGTAGAATTGTGAGCCACCTGAGGTTGTACAAGCTACTTGGACCTAACTGAGTGCCTGCCTTCTCACAAAAAACCAGACCTTCAGGTGCCACATTTACCCTTGTCTTCTGGCGTCTCCTTTAGGGAACAAGTCTTGGTAAAGTGTTGTTGCCCAATGTCAACTCAGTCTACGGTCTAAAAAATTATTGCATTTTAAGTAACATACTGGTCAATTTTTATCAATTTGGCAGAAGTTTCAATTTCTTCCCCTCTTCCCCTTCTTTGATGAGACCAGTGACTTGCAAATAGCAATAACCCCATTGAACAGGGTGTTCTGAGGAAGAGGCAACTGCACAGGGAACTCAAATTGAGCTGCTTGCATTGCCTGCTGCTGGCCAGCTTGGGCAGCTGACACATAGCTGACAGCAGCTTGGCTGCTTGATAATGAAAGGGGAATAAAAAAGGCTTTGCCTTCGTACGGTTACATGTGATACTAAAATGAATATAGTGATATATAAGATATGCACTGATGACTTCACACAGCTGTGTCTGTTCTCCACACTTCTTCATTGACCTTTCCTATTGAAAGGGAGGTAGCATCACCCTTTTCCTGCTAGTGTTGCCTGGGCTTTCAACAACTTCTCACAGGTTCGCTTGCTCTCCTTTTGGCAGTTTATACAGTCTGGAGGCTTCTGCCCTGCCCAAGTGATGAGGTATTAGGCGTGGAGGAAGCTGAAGTGTGGGCATGGATGATTTACAGAAGGTTTTTTCTGCTCCTTTGTGGGCATTCAGAGCAGTGAGCTGGTGTTGCAGGAAGTTCAGAGTAAATGTTAAGTCCTCTGATCCCTTCTAGGATGTACTTACTTCTCTCTGCTTTGGGGCAAGGAGGGATAGAAGGAACTTTTCAAAGAATCTCTGATTAAACAATTAACCTTGCTTTACTGGATTTTCTTGCTCTACCCTCCTTTATTTGCCTCCAGGCTGTTCCTGCAAAAAAGCATGTGAAGAACGTCCACTAAGAAAAGAGCAGACTACTGTTATGTAGTTCATGCAGGCTCAACTAAAAAATGTCACCACAAACACTGGAAGAATTCAGTACAACAATTAGCACAGTAAAGTTGCTGAAGGAGAAAGGAAGGTCTGAACTTCCAGAATGACAGAAGTAGAGGTGATTTCTACCAGCCACTGCCGCGAGGGACTGTGGATGACTCAGATGAGCTGGGGCCTTCCTCTGGCCCTTTTCATCCACTGTGTAAGTGCCTGACCAGGCTGTCTGACAGAAGTGGAAAGTAGGTCCTGGATCCACAACAGCAGAGAACCCTGGGTCAAGAGGGAGGTGAATGGGAAAGCTCTGTGTAGAAAATCTCCAGGTCTGCAGACTTAGTAAGACCCAGTATTTTTCACAGATTCAAACAGATGATGATTCAAACATCTTACTGATATTTAAAAAAACGCAAGTACTTCATCTAAAAGTCCAAGTGTGTTGATGTGGTAAAGGCCCTAGAGTTTCTATAGGTAGTAGTGTACGGTATGGTGAATGGTTAGTATATTTAGGTAAACACAACTCATTTAAGATAAAACCGGTAGCCTCTGCAATACAATAGCATCTTTCTGCTAGCAGGAGCAACATCACTTTTGTTACATGTTCACAGCCTGTTCCAACACTCAGTAAATTTGAATCTTACTCCTGAGATAGTTTTTGGCTAAGTCTTCTGCTGTATCCCTATAATGTGGCTGTATGCAGCAAGGTTCTCAGAGTAAAGGTTTAGTACACGAGCTATGTGGTGTTAGAGGAAAACGTTTACCCCTGCTTTTCTAATTTCAAAAGATTCAAGCTCTGGAGGATCCTGCACAAGTGGAGTGCAATGAAGTATTTGTATGGTGATCATCTTCTGACTATTCAGGCAGAAATGAACTGCAATCCCTGCTACATTCTATAGAAGCAGAAGTCTGGAAGTACTGGGTTTATATAACTAGGTATGTATGGAAGCAGGCTGAAGGTAGGGTTCATTGGAGATGGCATGGAATGTTCACCTAGAAAACACAAAAAGCCCATCTGGTGTCCCATATTAAAGAAGGTCACATTTTGCTTACAGTTTTTTACCTGTGAAGATTTCAGATCCCTCAGTGACTTAGATTGATACTTGTTTTGGTGCTCCAGAAGGGAAATAAGAGCAACAAATGTTTTGAGGAAGGTGAATTATTAGCTCCAGGAAAGCCATGTGGATCTTAGAATTTTCTAAGGAGGCCTGTAACCATTATGCTGAAGTCATGAGATCTAATTAAGGAAACAGATCCATGTGATTGTTAGGCCAGCTCACATCTGACTTTTGACAGAAAAGAGCACTTGGTTGTTTTGGACAGAACATCCCTGTTAGAGGATGGTCCTTAGACAGCTTCTGCCCTTAACCAAACTTTGGGAAAATACCTTTAACTGCCTTCTACCTCAAAGCTGTGATGATGTATAGAAGGGAGACCAGTCAAGATTCAGCACTTTCCAAAAAACCTTGATTCTTCACAGAGCCAGCTGTTTATGAAGGATGCACCATTGTCAGGTATCTGAGCATGAGAGAGCTCTGGCTGGTGCTCTCAGAGCTGCCTGTTATGTCTTCCCTGACAGAGCAGTGAAAGGCATTGAGTGCTTCTGTCCCCTGCCTCAGATGAGATGTGTCATCCTATGTCTAGGCTTGAAAGTTGCCCTGGGAAGATTTAGCCAGCAGTTCTGATATAAACCTGACAGCTGCGCACTCTCTGTCTTTGATCAGAGCAGGGGAAATGTGAGATTTTCTCCACAGCTTAAATTATCTGAGCAGGAGAGGACAGCTATGGATCAAAATATGCAGGTTTTTTTGGTTAATAGCAGGTAGACAAGATAAAAAACATGCTCCCTTCAGAAAACAACAGTGATCCATGTCCATACATGGGTGTCTTCTCTAAAGAATGGTCATCACAGTTAGCAATAAGGTTTGTCCTAGCCCTATCTGGAAAGTGTCATACTGTGTAAACACAGGCATAGACAAGAGACAACCCTTCCTATTCTCTCATTCTTGCTGTTTAATTGAGTTATTGATCCTAGTGGGTTTGTTCAGTTCCCAACACTTGGGAACAATCAAAACTATCTCACTTGAGTGCCAAATAACAAACCAAGGAGCTCAGAATTTGACACAGGGGACTGAAGATGTCATTCATGCATTGCCAACACTTAGAAGACAGCTCTGTGCCTTGCCTGTCTTGGTCTGTGTCAGTAAACAATGGCTTCCTCATGGCTTGCAAGGAGTGGTTTGGCCACAATATGACTGCTTGCTTGTCAAGCACAGAAGAAATTAATTTGTTTAAATGTCCATGAGCCTAGAGGGAAGTCTGAAGGAAGGAGAATTTAGTATCTTCTTGTAGGAAGAGATTCAGATAAGGGAATACTTAAATAAATTAATACCTAGGGCCATGGGCCCTGATGGTATGTACCCATGAGTGCTGAGGGAGCTGGCAGATATAATTGTGAGATCACTCTCAATTACCTTTGACTGATTGTAGTGACTGGGTGAGGTTCCTGAGACCTGAAAGAAAAAAGAATGACACTCCTCTCTTGCTTGTCTTCAGGAAGGACAAGAAAGAGTATCCAGGCAGCTATAGGTCAGTCACCCCCATCCTGACTCATTAGTAGGAGGGATGGAGTGCACCCTCAGCAAACTTGCTGAGTGGTCTTGTTGACACTCCTAAAAGGATGGGATGCCATCCAGAGGAACCTTGACGAGCTCGAGAAGTGGGTCCATAGGAATCTCATGAGGTTTAACAAGACCAAGTGCAAGGTGCTGCCCCTGGGTCAGGACAACCCCCAATATCAGCACATCTGGGGATGAACAGATGGAGAGCAGCCCTGTGAGAAGGCCCTGGGGTGCTGGGGATGAGAGGCTGGACATGACCCAGCCATGGGCACTCACAGCCCAGAGAGCCAAACGTGCCCTGGGCTGCATCCAAAGCAGCGTGGGCAGCAGGGGAGGGAGGGGATTCTGCCCCTCTGCTCTGCTCTGGTGAGACCCCACCTGGAACACTGCATCCAGCTCTGGGGTCCCAGCACAGGAAGGACAGGGACCTGTTGGAGTGAGTCCAGAGGAGGCTGCCAGTATGATTAGGAGGAGGGAACACCTCTCCTATGAGGAAAGGCTGAAAGAACTGAGATTGTTCAGTCTGGAAAAGAGAAGGCTTCAGGATGACCCAATTGTGACCTTACAGTCCCTGAAAGGAACCTACAAGAAAGATAGAAAGGAACTTTTTATAAGGGCATGTGGTGACAGGACAAGAGCGAATGGCTTCAAATTGTAAGAGAGTTGGTTTAGATTACATGTTAGGAACAAATGCTTTACTGTGAGAGTGGTGAGGCACAGAAACAGGTTGCCCAAAGAAGGTCCTGATGCCCAATCCCTGGCCATGTTCCAGGCCATGCTGGATGGGGCTCTGAGCAACCGGTCTAGCGGAAGGTGTCCCTGCCCGTGGCAAGGAGGTTGGAGCTAGGTGATACTTAGTGTCCCTTTTAATCCTTTCCATGGTTCTCTGTCTCCTGACATGATGGTGAAACAACTTTCTGGAAACTATTCATTCCTGGAAAGAAGGTGATTTGGATTAGTCAGCATGGATATACAAAGAGGAAGTCCTGCTTAATGAAGTCCATAACCTTCAGTGACGAAATTACTCATTTGGTAGAGGAGGGGATAGCAGTAGATATTGTCTACCTCGACTTCAGTAAAGCTTTGGATACTCCCATAAAATTAATAGATAAACTGCTGACATATGGGCTTGATAAGCAGACAGTGTGGTGGATTGAAAACTGGCTGAATGGCTGGGACCAGAGAGTAGTGCTCAGTGGCATGAAGTGTGAGGCCAGTAACTAGTAGTGAAGCCCAGGGGTCAATACTTGGTCCAACACTCTTTAAACACCTTAATTAATGATCTGGATGATGGAGCAGAGTGAACCCACCGTGAGTTCACTGATGACCCCAAACTGGGAGGAATGGCCACCAGAGGGTCGTTCTGCTTTTTAGTGGGACTTTGACATCACACAGTTCAGCCAAGGGAAGTGTAAAGTCCTGCATCTGGGGAGAAACAGCCAGATGCACTGGTATATGTTGGAAGTCAATTGGCACAGAACAGCTTTGTGGGAAGGGACCTAAAGTCCTGGTGGGCAGCGAGTTGAACAAGAACCATCAACATGCCCTTGTGGCAGTGTAGTTGAACGGCTTCCTGAGCGACATTAGGAGGAGTGTTGCCAGCAGGCTGAGAGAGTGATATTTCTCCTCTATTCAGTACTGCTAAGGTCACACCTGGAGTGCTGTGGTAAGCTCTGGGCTCCCCAGTACAGCAGAGATACAGAGCTGCTGGGAGAGTCCAATGAACGGCTCCAAAGATGATTAAGGGCCTTCTTTCATATGAAGACAGTCCAAGAGAGCTGGTATATTTTCTCAGAGAAGGCTCAGGGGGAAATCTCAGCAATGTGTACCGAAATCTGAAGGGACGACAAAAAGAAGATGGAGCCAGACTCTTTTTGGTGATGCCTGAAGACAGACAAGGAGCACAAACTGAAATGCTTGAATCTTCCTCTGAACATCAGGTAACACTTTTTTACTGTGAGAGTGATCAAGGTGGTGAAGTCTCCTGCCTTGGAGATCTTCAGACGTCATCTGGGCATGGTCCTGGCAACCAGCATGGAGTGGCCTTGTTTCAGCATATGACCTCCAGAGATTGCTTCCAACCTCAGCCGTTCTAAGATTCTATGATAGACATTTTAAAATATTGAAGGTGTAAAGGTTCCTACACATCATGTACTGACAGCTGAAAGCCGTGAGGGTTACTTGAAGGTCTCTAAAATGACATCAGATGCCTATGTTTAAATACCTGAGTTACTCCTTAGTGTCTTGGCAGTAACTTCTACACAGAGCAAACATGTTCCATTCACTGTTGTATCTGTGGAAGGCAGGAGCAGGATGTGGGTCCTGCTGAAGAGGAAGAGGATATTTGTCTTAAAGGTGTTGGCTTGTTTGGTGCATGAAATGATGCATCACAGAAAATCGTGTATTTTTTTTCTCTCAAGAATGAACATTTTACAGTCATGTTGGGGTTTTTTTTGTTTTGTTTTGTTTTGTTTTGTTGTTGTTGTTGGTTTGTTTGTTTCTTGGTCAGGTTTTGATTCTATTGTTTTGCAGTTTGTATCTTTGTCAGACCAGATATATGCTTAGATTTGTGGTGGCAAGGGACACTTTAAAACATATGACTTCAAGAACCAAGGTAGGAACAGTCTGGGACCCTGAGTACCCTTACAGATCTGAACCTTGCTGCTTGATACTTCAGAGGTGGAGGTTACAGTCTTGGTGGCCCTGAGCCAAGTGCTTGGGACTTCATGATTTTAGGGAGATCTGCATCAGGAGACTTTGACAGAAGAGTTGAAATCAGGGTTGGCCACTCCTGTCTTTCAGCTGAGAATCTAAGCTTAGTGTCCATTTGGTATTTGGGATAACAGGAAAAAAACCCTTTGCTAATGAGAGAAAATTTTCAGGATTGTACTACTGCTGCCTACAGGCATGCTAGCTTTCCATCCCAGATCACCTGCAATTTCATCCTGCCTGTTTCTGACTGTAAGATTAATTATAACAGAAAGCTACTGCAGATACTATTTTACTGGGTTCTTCTCTGTGGTGAAATATAGATCTCTGCTTGATTTGCCTTTTTTTGGTGCAAACTATGATTGACAGGACAGCCTTGCTTGCATGACCATTTTTTACTGTCTGGAAACCAGAAGGCTGAATTCTGACATGAGAGTTTAAGTGAGGATCTGAAATATGTGCTGGATTTACAACTCCAATAGGTCTTTGAAAACCCAGGGGTAGGAAAACAAGGTGTAAATTATGCAGATTTCCTATCTGTAAAGGATAGAGTAGAAATATTTGTGGGCATCACACAGAAGGGAACATATAGAGCCAAATTCAAAGAAGTATTTATTAAGCAGGTTTTCCTTGGAAGGCAAAAAGACAGACCTCTCTTCTTGCAAGTCTCATTCTTGCAAAATGCAAGGGGAGCAACACAGACTGTACTGTGTGAGAGCAGCCCTGAAGGTGAGTTCATACTATGAGATGAACTGGAGACAGAGCGGGACTTTCTGTTCTTGGCAAATGTATTTGTAATGAGCTGTGTGGCTGGCAGTCCTCTGTAAAGAAAAGATGAAGCCTGCTTGCATACTGAGGCTAGTTTTTTTTAGTTCACCTGATGAATAAGTGAGATCCCTACTTACTTCAGCACTTTGCTCATCCAAATTGTAAGATGCTCTACCAGCAAAGTGCTTTGGCTTCAATGCAGTTCTGTGGCTGAATGTGCCATACACTTGTTTCTTTTTACTCGAAGAGCAAAAGAGAGACAGGAAGGCCCTGGAGGACATTCTGGCTTATATTCTGTTTTTGAGAAAGATTGGGTTTCTACTCCAAGTGAGGACCCTAGCAGGTTCCTTTATTTAGCTGAGGCCAGCAGCCTACTATAGAGGGAGAGTTTAGGAAGTAAAGATGCAGTGTACAAGTTATATCTCTTTCACAAATTCTACAGTGACATTCGCTGCTGTACAGACCCTCTGCATAGAGTCCTAAAGTAAATTCCCCTCTAAGCAGAATCTTTTCCCAGTGCTTCAGATTGTCCATCTTCATAAATGTCATGCACACTTCTAGAAAGCACAAGAAAGCATGTGTAGAGTGCACAAGTTGAAAAAATTTCTAGCATTAAACCTATTGAAGAGTTTAGTGATTCATATGTTTTGCAATTATCCATACATTGGTTGCTGGTATCTGAAATGTTTTTAAAAATGTTCTGTTCTAAATGTCCTTTATCAATTACTCCCAAACAGCCAAACTGAAATACTTCATAAATAAGGAAAATAAATCACCTCTGAGAGAATAGACTGCAATATTACAGACTGAAAAAGATTTTGTTTGAGCAAGTATGATAAAGTAAGTCAGAGGTGCTGAAAATTGTAGAAGGCCTAGCTGGATTGTTCTCAGCCTAGTTTGGAAGCCACTTTTGGCAGGCAGGTCTTGCTGGATTTTGATTGAGGAAGGCCGACTTTTTAAAGGTGCTTTGGCGCTTAAAATGTGTGAAAACACCACTGGGAATTTTGAATATGCATTGTAAGGGGATAAGATTCACAACTCCCTTTCCCTCCAGTATTTAGCCAACTGGGATCTGACTCAACCAAGACCTTTCTCCATGCATAGGGACCACAGTGTGTTTGAGAAGATGACAGTGTGATGTCCAGTTTTTTCCTGAAACAGACATCTCTGATGCTGGTAAGAAACTAAGAGTACAGTCATTCTCGACTTCATCCCTGGCTGAAGTCAGGGAAAGTATTAGCAAACCTGCAGGATGCCTGGCCAGACTTTGGGACTTGGCACCACCTGTGTGGGCTGTTGCCTCTTCTTTTGTGCGAGAGGACTTTCAGGGGTGCCACATGATGGCACAGCAGGAGGCAGAGTGTGGTGAACAGAACGTCTTCTGGTTCCTTGTTCCTTTTAGGTCACACAGTTGTTTCAACAAAGAGGTACAGTTTGCACTCCAAACCACAACTCCACCCTCCGGAGCATGTAGTCCCACGGGAGTAGTCTGCTTAGCAAACTGCTGCAGTGTGTTCTGCAGCCAGTCTGATGGCTTGGAATAAAAATGTGTGTTTGTGCTTTTACTTCTGGTGTATGACTGGCTTTTCTTAGGTCTCTGTTTAAGCCACAGAACTCAAGAGCACACAGTTCTCTCAGTGAAGGAGCAGCAAAGAATAAGCAGTGTGGCAAAAGTCTGCAGTCAGGGAAGGAAAGCTGCAATACACGTGTGAGAATGGCATACCTTGAACCTAAATAACCCAAGATCACCAGTATTTAGCTAAAATCTGCAGCATATACCAGTCTTTCCCTCCTTGAAAATACAGATGAGAGCAAGTCAAAAATAGCTTACAAAGCATGCTTCAAACATTCCAGAGGGAGCAGATCAAATTAAGAAAATCTAAAATACATGGCATCAAAGTCTTCCATTGTCTTTTTAGTGAAGAAGACAGTAAAAGTAAAGTATCTGGGACTCTCTCCTCTTTATCCACTTTCCACTGCTCTCCTTCAGTTCATGTGTGCTTTGCTCTTCTTTGGAAAATAAATTTCCTGAGACTGTGAGGGCCCTATGACCTAAGCAGACAATCAAGGAAAACCTGTGCTGTATCTCGGGAGTCTGCATGCCTACACTTGCAAGAGCAAGGGAGTCCTTCAGTGCTTTCTTAATCAGCTGAGCTTAGGCACAGTGAGGAAGGCCACGAACACTTTACCATGGCCTTTTGCAGAAAAGATTGCTCTGAGAAATGCTGTGTGATAGCTTAAGGTGGGGATTTCCCTGTCAGTATGAAGTATTCTATAACTCTTCAAAACAACTGATTTAGCAGACTACAACTGGTGCAAATCAGCAAGGGAGGTACTCATGTGGGTTATGTGGGGTGTCTCTGCGAAGCTTCATGGTGTGTTTTATTCAGGTCTTGCCAAGTAAACTGTGCTAGGATGTAAGAAGTCAAAGTAAGGCTAAGTGTGTAAGGACTGAGGAGTGCTACAGACAAGTGTCCTGAATTCATCTACAGCAGCAGTGAAGGGACCAGAAAGAAATGACATTAAGTAGAGAAAGCCAAGACCCCTTTAAATTTGGTACCTCTTTCTTGACATGGCTGAACACAGCACAGTGCAGGCCAGTGGGGTCTTCCTGGAAGAGTTCACCACAGCTATAGGGTCTCCCTGTTATGGGGACAGCATTTGAAACCAACAAGGTAAGCATGGCCCCCCCAGAAGATCAAAGGACAGGTTATGGACAGAAAGCCAAGTATCAAGGGAAGCTGTAGGCAGCTTCACCTGAATCAAGCTGAGTCCTTCACATTTGAGAAATTTGGGTTGGGTTAGGTGAGGGCTTGCTTCCAAGGAGAGTTGCCAGGGAGCATGGTATTGTCAGTGCTAGGAGTCCAAATGCCAGTCCCATGGTACTTGATATCTGAATTTGGACTTTAAGAAAGCGTCAAAATGAATTTGTAGCTCTTGGGAGTGGGACTTGGGGAATCTTCTTTGAAGGTGAGGGGAAAGGTAAGACCTAAAAGGACTCAAAATAATTAAAAAAACCTAAAGTAGATCTGACAGGGGCTGGCATTTCTGTGATCCTATTCTGTTCGCATCCCTGGGTGACTAATCCTCATTTCCTGTCCATATGTTCCAGTCCTGACTGAAGCAAATGCTAACCTTCAAGAAAAAATTGGAATCCATGTGCCGGACCTTTGGATCTCTGGCATATACCCTTCTGAGGCGGAAGAGACATCATGCACTCCAGGTGCACAGCGGCTCTGTTCATTGGCAGAATGATGAGACTCACAGCCCAGTACGCTGAGAGGAGCAGCTTGTTATGGGGCTTGCATACAGACAGTGGACTAACTCAAACACTTTACCACTGCTCCTTTCTTCTGCCAACTCCAGCTGCAAGCACCACACAACAGGAAAGCTTCAGAGACACCGGTTCAAGGCTTGGAGGGCACTTCAGTGTGAAACAATGTGTGCTTGGAACTTACGGGCTAGGTATTCTTTCTTCAGCACCTTTCTTCTGTTTCCAGGACAGTTAATGAGCAAAGCAGTGATGGAACTGTATACATAGGTGATAAATTCAGCTCTCATAAGTAACTTAGATTTGCAAAGGGGAACTGCCACTTTACCTTCTAGCAAAGCAGAGTGCTTCATACAAAAATCTGCATCTGAGCCTGTGGTGACATATGCTGTCTTTGCATATGCTAAAAGCTGCAATACATCAAGGCGATAAATGGTTTCCTCCTGCAAAAAATTTATTTTTCTTGATGTTTTTCAGATGTTTCTTTACCTCTTTATTTTTTGTATTGATTAGGTGATCCCTCCTGTAAGTGTAGAGCTACATTTGTTTTCCAGTCTGGGTTTTACCAGTCTCATATTTCTGAAGATGATGATGATGGTGTCCTGTGGCGCAGGGTACTGACAGGTAATTCAGGGCACAGCTCCTACCTCAGACAGCAATCATACTCAGCATTAGTGCTACGGTCATGGGCATAGGCCAGATGTGCGCTGAGGAGAAGAGAATGAAATAACATATGGACATTGGCAGGAGGCCATGGGGACAATAATCTGTTGTACAGAAAGAGTGTGAAAGAGTTCCAAAATGCTATGTTTTGCACATTTGCTCCTGCCTCTGAGCAGTGTTCAGCTACTGGGGCTACTGTGACTGCAGGAATCTTTCCACTCTCCTATCCACCATCTTAGAGCAGTCAGTTATTGAACTCCTTGAGTTAAAAATAAACACAGTGCAATAGTTCTGAGAACACCATCTGTTTTCAACAAGGTGACTAAAAGGTGTTTTCCAAGTCAATGGCAGTCACGCATGAAAATTTTCTACGCAAGACAGCCTTATCTGATCTTTACAGGTCATTATTTCTGTGCAAATGTTTGTTTAAAATTTTAACTGTAATTTCTGGATCTGAACCTGTCTCTTTGTCATCTCCTTCCTGGCTGTACAGAGAGATAAGGTGTCAGGCCTGTGTTATGCAGACAGCAGAACTGCAGCTGCCACCGTGGCTGTGCCAGCCTGCAGCTGGCATTCTCTCTCACATCCTGCACCTGTGCTGGGCTTAGGAGGACAGGAACTCCTCTCTCATGCCAAGCAGAGTAGAGATAAGGGTCATATGCATCAGCAGGCTGGCTGTGCCTGGGGAACGTCCAGGCTGGCATGTCCTGACTAAATTCAGAAATGTTGAATGTTTCTTGTTTGCCACGTTGGCTGCATCACATCTTGGTGGGGCATTCAGACCTGGCTGAGGCTACATCATTAATGCTCCAGGGCATGCATCTTCTTTTTTTGTCTATTTCTTCTATTCCTATATGGTTTGTTTGCCATTTCATGAGATTTTTTTATTCAAACTGTCTTCTTTTCAGACTTGTACTCTCACTGTAGTCACTACAGGTCCTTTGAGGTCCCCCTAGCATTTCTGGGAATTAGCAGGTTGGAGTCCTGCTTCCAGAGCATGAAATTTATTTTTAGCTTGCAGACTTGTATACAACCCACCACAGTTGACCTGGAATTGGTGAACTTTACTAGAAATGGAGTATTACATACTGAAATGACTACTCATCCTTGAAAATCAACAGAGATTTTTATTTTGATATACCAGCCAAGCTTAAAAATGTTTTCATTATATGTTGACTGACATCTCATGGACCAAATAATTTCTGTCTTGCTGATCAGCCAATGCCCTTAAGAATTTTCTTCAGGGAAAAAGTTTCAATCAAAAGCACAGCACATCTCTCATTTTTTGTTAGTTAAATATGCAGCTGAACTAAAGCAATGAATCCCGGAAATGGATTTTTTTTTTTAAACTTTTTTTTTTTTTTGGAAAATCTTGGGAAGAAAACAAAAATTTCTTTCTTGCAGACCATATAGATTTGTATTTGAACAAACTATTGTTTTTCCTTTCTCAGGAAGAAAAAAAAAGTCAGTTGGATATTTTTGTTTCTTTCCACTTTTCTGTTGGGGCTTAAGGAAAACATTCACAAGGTCCTTCTGGGAACAGCTGCTAAAATCCTGCCTGATATGGCAAATCTGTCTTGTTGAACTATATTCTAAGTCTCTGTAAATTCAGGGATGGTGATGTGATATAAAAAGCTCTCTCTCAACAATGGGAAGGCTCATGTGTAATTAACCAAACCAAACCTTTGCATTATTTCATATGATTTGCTGCTCAGGAGACTAAGCTACCAAGTGTGACAGTGGGAGGTCAGAGAAAATTCCAGCGGTTGAGACTGGTTGGTTGGACTGCTTGGATACCTTATTACAGGGCAAGGATACCCCCATGGGACTTTCTTTCCTCCTCTTGTAGTCAAATCCTGGCTAAACACTGTTACAATTTCACATCTAGCAACCAGGAATTGTTGAGCGGAAACAGATGTGCGAAACACTGTGTCTTTTATTTTTGTTTGTTTTGCTGGTGAACCAGTTTGATTTGGCTCTTTGTGATTGCTCCAGAGGGGGAATGGTCCGGTGGATTGAAGGAATGAGTAGCATGACAAAGGAGGTAGCGCCAAAGGAAACAAAGAAACTTGATTGTTATTGCCGGACCTGGAAAAATGTGAGGCAAGCACCCTGGTATTCCTTTGAGAAGTGGTCGATGCTTCTGCAGTGGAAATTCTGCAGTTGCACAGCCTTGCTACAGTCTCAGAAGCCAGTCCTGCAAATGCTGGCTAAGCAGCGCACCTTTGTAACCTGAAGCACTATGTCAGTAACAATATTCTCCCAAGTACCCATTTCTTCAAGTCTAATACAAAGCCTGTCTTAAGAGAGGGTTTTGTACCTTCTGATAGGCTGGGGTATTTTAACTCAGGAATTTCAGTGTAGCTTTTGTTCCTTCAGTGTTAAGATTGGTTTGCATGTCAGATGCTCCAAGAACATTCACTACCAGTATTAACCCCAAGGGCATGTGCCACAAAACAGTGTATTGCTCAGTTTGTGTATGGATCTGTTGTAGTCTGTTGTTCAGAAGAGGGAAGACTTTTCACTCTGAAAAGAGCATTTAAACTGTGCTTTATTCTCATGTTCTGTTCAAAGGGAATTACAAAATTTGGTCTAGAAGCCTTTCTCTATAAACTGAGAGTCAGCTTACAAAGTTTCCTGGTGGAAGTTAACCTTCAGTTCCTACTAAAGAAATTGGGCAAAACTGTCTGTCTCTGATCTCCAAGAGGTCAGAAAACATCATTTATTTTGCAAAGTAATTTTAAATTCTTTGCTTTTTAAAGTATTTTCGGTTCCTTAACATTGAAAAGATACTGATATTTACTTGGAATCACAATGTATTTTGCCTTCTTACTGTCTTTTTTTTGTCTTTGAGTCTTTTGTGTGCCTCTGTTTTTCAAGATTTTCTCTGCAACCCTGAAGACCAGAATCTTGATTTTTTTATTAATAAGGAGTAAGTCAGATAATGTGGCTGGACTAGCTGGAACTTAAGGCAAAAACACAGTACTTGCCAGTATAGTTAGTTGAATCCTCTGTCTTCAAACTGTAACAACTGTGTGTTTGAGGCTCCACATCAGTCTCCTGGAATGGCCTGAGTTATCTGCTCAGTAGGCAATGTGCCTCAGAGGTTGGTTGTATAATCACAAATCAAGTGACTTTGCACAAAGCACTCCTTTTTATATATGAGGCAGACATTCCTGCTTGATTGTGGTAAAAACCAACCAAACCTAGACACATTCCCAGCATCCACTGAACAGAAAGCTGAACTGACCTTGTTACTAGTCTGTAGGGGAATTGGAGAATAGTGTCAACTTTCTCTCATTTATTTTCTTGCCAGCTGAGATAGGAATCCACTCCTCTAAGCTGAGTCTCATTCCTGTAATTCCTCTGTTATCATCCCCTGGGTACTATGTTGTTGCAGACATAGCAAGGATGGGAGGCAGAGACTTGTGGTGTTATAGAAGAAGGATTAGGCTCTTTGACCTTTTACTTCAGTCTTCCATTCCTACTACATTCTTCAGTGACAACCTCATTCATGTATCAGTCTAGAAGGAGTGGGAATGGGCCTTTCCCAGGAAGATAAGTGGGATTCCCTCCAAAATGTTCTGCAATATGTGTGTGAGAAATTTACAGACAAGTCCAGGGAATCATATATGAGATTTATTAATGTCTCCAATGCTACAGTATAGTTTTTGGAAAGCTTTTAACAGAAGTATGTAATTGTTCTACTGGATGCTATAACTATGAATAACCAAGCCTTCTGAAAATGCTTCAGTTTAAAAGAGGAAAAAAAAAAGAGAGGAATAGCAGGAAGGACATAAAGCCATAGAGATTAATGCATTTACCCCAAAATTCAGTGATCATATCGGGAGCATGTCCTGCATTCCTAGACTTCAGTTATTGCCCTCTCTGTTGAACGACACTTCCCTATGGTTCTGTGTTGAGATTGGGTCTGAAGCCACTATAATTACATGCCCCTTAAGAAATATATTGTGTTGCTAAATCAAATTGGTATGTTTGGTGGCCTAGGTTTCCAGCAAAATGCCACTGTGTTGACTAGGCAGGAAATGAGATGCCTTTGTTTGTGGCCTTTTTTTCTACCGATAGACAATAGAGCAGAACTTCATAGAACATTTCCACTGAAGTAGTACCCTCTGGGAAATAAAATTTTAAATGCGGTAAAATGATCCACTAAATTACAATAGTTTCAATAATGTTTAGTTGAAAAAACCCAAATATAAATAAAAATTGACTCTAAAAGCTGTGCCTTTCCACGCGACTCAGTTTTATTTAACAAAATTCAGTTGAAGAAATAAGAGTAAGTAGATAAGTGTTGTAGAAAAGTGCTTAGAATCTATAGAAACTAAAAACATAGATTAGGTTCCTAAAAGATGTTTTCTACCTCAATTTGAGATAAATATATGAATATGAAATATGAAATGTCAAGCATTTCCCATAGTTTTCTTTCTGTTGTAGCTCTGAGTTAGTATAGCAGTGTACCTTGATAATCCATCTGCTTCCCTGGAAATGAAGCTCCAGTGGAACACTTCATCATACAGCACTTAGAATAACAGCAAGGTTGCAACAGCTGGCTCACGTTGCAAGACTTAATGCAGAATTAATTTTTAAGCCCTGAAAGGCTTTCCTTTGAGTAAGGAAAGAAGCACTCTAACAAGGCTTGATTCTCCTTTCTTCCCTGTTTTCTATGCTGTGTCCAGAGCATCAAATATTTCCTTTTTTGCCAAAATCCATTCACAGTATTGTGCAGTAGCAAACAGCATGACATTTCCAACTAGCTACTCATGTAGAAAATGAGGCCGTCATTGGTAATCTTATTCTGCTGAAAGCAAGCAGGCTAGACAGTGATGGCAATGATGCAAACATAATGGGTCTGTCATGATGGTGGAGCCTGGGTAGTACTTCTCAAGTGACACTGGAGTAATCTTTTGAGGGTGATCCTGACAACCATGAGTCCTGGATGGTCACACCTGATCCTAGCAGAGCTTTTTCTCATGTTTGACACCTGTATGTTGAAACTAGAGCTTGCAGGCATCTTCAAGGGATTACAAAAGTCCAAAGGTAGGAGATAAAATTACGCTCAGTAGAGATAATATCGCAGCATGGGCAGCAGAATTCCTGCTGTACAAGAGGATTGACTGGGAATCTGCTGTTGGTGTTCTTTGGTGAATAGCAGGAAATGGTAGCAGTTAGCCCACACCTTCTAATGCATACATAGTTTTCAGATACACAAGCTGAGTTGGTTGTCTATGGGCCAAAAAGTATTTATTTTCCTCTTTTTATTTCCAAGAAAAGCACCATATTTCTCATATGTTGCAAGGGAAAATGTTTGGTTATCTGGAACAGGCCCAGAGAAAAGCTAACCTTTGTAGGCAGGGCACAGCTTTTATCCAGATGGACCAGTGAGAAAACCAGACAAGGCTCATTTCACCTTTTGATGGACAGTTGTCTTGTTATGTGACAAAATCAACCTGCTTAATAGGTACCACCTTAAGTCTTTCAAGGAGTCCTGAGAGATCCAAATCCCTAAATTTTCATTGGATTTTATCCTATACCTCTTTTTGCATGGAGTAGTGGGATTCTTTCAAAACACCTGCGCCCCTTTGTAGGCTAAACTTTTTTATAAATTGGTTTCTGCCATGAAATACTGACATTTAAAAGAGAAAATATAGTAAAAGTTAGGCAATGATTTTATTTTTCTTTGTCTTATTTTCAGTGATACTTTGTTCCTTCTTCTTTGCTTCCCATAGTTTATTTCTTGTACCCAGTCAGCAGACAATTCTGTTTGCTATCATAGATTTGCTTGAGAAATGTGATTGAAACTTGGGGGTGTTTTTTTTTTTAGGCCAGAGATGGCATGCAATTGTGCTCAATGTTGCAGAAAATGCCTCAAGTAATTTGTGCATGCCTTAACAGAGATAAAAGCATGAGGTGTGTGCAGAGAGTATGGCAGTATCACATGCACTGAGCTGTCACTGTAACTAAACTGGCTCAACTGGTCTACGGCAGCCTAGTGTAAATATTAGGCATTATCGATACCATCAACGCTTCCTAATCTAATGAAAATAAGAGAGTGACCATAGGGAAGCAGCCCTGTGGAAACCTGCATGCGATCTCAATGTTCCAACACAAGGAGAAAGGAAAAAAACAGTGATGCTTCCAGCGACAGTTTGTTACTGTGCCAGTCTCTGAATCCAGTGTCAGCCTTTTTTAACCCTGCAGGTACCACTAGGGATGGTGGTTACTGCCCACACAGCCATGCAAATGTTCCTCTATGGGTGAAAGGCTTTGGGGGTGTGGTGGTGAGACGGGATCTAAGCCTACTTCAGTTTAGCAAACATGGGGAAATTGCCTAAGTGCCTGAATGCTGCTCTGGTTTTCTGATGTTTGGGTGTGGTTTAGAGGGAGTGGTGCTCATTTGGGCCACATTAGCATCATGGGGACATGGTAAACAAACCCCTGCCAAGGGAACAGGTGGGGGATAGAAAGAGCTTGTTCAGTGCAAAAGACCACAAAAGTTGAGGGGATTCATAAGTTCGCTGTGGTTTTGACCTGAGAAATGCTAGACCTCTGGGGAGCTGCAGTCATCAAAGCTCTGTGTTGTAAAGTAGAGGAAGAGGGAGCATTTTCAGAGATTTCTTTGCTCCTTGTTTTAGTAAGGTCGTTTAAATGTGCATAAACTGAATTTAAAATAATTTTAAGGGGTAATTCTAGCAAAATGGGACAGTTTGATTGCAAATTTGCTTTTATCCTTTTCAGTTTGTTGCTATGAGTCAAGACATTTTTTGATTTTGATAAAGTCAAAACTTTGTTTTGGGAAACAAGTTTTTATTTGTCTGGGAAAGCTGACTTCCCGCCCAGCTGGCAACTTATATTTCCTGCCACCTCAGCCTTTTGAAAAATCTTGAGGAGTACTCAAAAAAGACATTCAGCCCACCTAATTCCGATGTCTCAGAAATTTTCTCTACAGTGCCAGCTGTGACAAATCCCGTCTGTTTTATTTTTTTATTTAATTTTTTTTAGGAAGCAGAGTCGTTCTCCAAACTGGACCTGAGCTTTTCTTTAAAATTCACATTATTTGTGAAACCAGTTGCAGACAGATGAATGTTGTTGTTTTAGGGGACTGTGTTGTGTCCTAGTTCTGTGCTTGGGAAAGGTGGTTCTGTTCCCTTTGAGAGTTAGCTATTCTTTGAGAACATTAATCAACACCAGGATTAGGGAGCTGGGGTGGGCAGCCACAGGAAATGTCTGTAGATGAGCTTTTAAATTGTAGAGAAGGGACTTCTGGGTGGGACAGAGCAGCTTATGGGACACTGGGAGAGGTGTAAGGCACTTTAGACAGAGAAGGACAAGTAAGACTCACTCAGTTCCTGTGAATTAGAATCTTCCCTTGGCACACTGAGTCTGGGGATGTCTCATTTAGTTTGCAGCCAGAAGGAACAAGCAAGTAATCCTCATTTCTGTGGTCAAGAGGCGCAGGCAGGTTCAACTTTCACTGAATCTGGGGAAGTGTAATGAAACAATGTGCCAAGACAAAGTCGGTACAGGAGCCAGACAGCTCAGGCCAGTGCAGAACCCTCCTCTTCCTTGGGTTTCCTGCTGTTGTAGAAGAGGTGGAGGAAAGACAGAGTCTGGACAGCAGACCTTCATCCACCCATCATCCTGAAGATCTCCTGGCCTGAACATTACTTGGACCACGGCCTTTAACAAACCACGTAATGGCTAGACTGGGCTTCAAGGCAGTTCTGGTCACCACCCTTTTCTGACAGCCACACTCCCTGATGGAGTCAGAAAACTGGAACAAAAGTGGCATCCACCCTAGACAGGGACACCTTCTGACCCACAGCCCAGGCAGTTTCTGGGAAAGGCAGAACTTTGCCAGTACACAGAGTCCTGGCTTGGGAGGTGTGTAGGGGTGGGGGTGGTGAAGCAAGAAGAAGCAGAGAGATTATGGTTTAAGACCTGGCTGATGTGAATGCTTTTAGTTAGCACTCCCATTCTTTATCTTGTGTTGTAGTTGAGGATAGGTGTTCTTTGTGTCTCCTTTGGAAATTGAGTTACTTTCCCTCCCATGTCCCTTCTGTTTCTAAGGAAACAGGAAGTACTTGTCAAGGCTCTAGGTTTTAGCAAGTTACTTCAGTTATAAAAGATAAACATCTACTGCCAGAGGCTGTAGGTAAATAAAACTCAGGAAATGCTGGAGTGAAAGGCTGAGCTGATCTAAACTTGTGAAACTGGAGCTAGGCTGGCTCCTGTTAGGTGACAATTTGGGTTTATCTGTTCCATCAAGGATTTTAGTGTTATATTTTGGGTTCTTCTGCCTCCTTATGCACTGTTAATTTAGTACAGTAGTCGCCTCTGATCTCCCAGGGACTTTGGTCTCCAAAATAAGGTTTACAGGTGTGGGATGAAACTGTTGTCAGGAAAAGAGAATCCACTCTACGTGCCAGTGTCAGCCACCTATAGCTTCTCACATAGCAGAATCCAGAAGCAGCACTCAGGCTTGTGTTCATTCACCAAAGAGGCAAATTCTACCCTCTCACTCTAACTGAATGCCATTTTGAGATCTGCTTGGTACAAATAAAAATTTTGATTGCATGGATGCTGTCCTGCATACTATTATACTTCATTTGTCAGAGTGTCACTCTGAGTGATGAGCATCTCTAGAGTGTTGCAACCTGTTCATTCCCAAGAATATGGCAGGGTTCTGGCAACCCTTGTTATCGTACTTGACATAAGGAGGGTATGTTTTGCAGTTAAAGAAGGATATATAGAAAGAAGATGGTGGGTCATAGGCAAGGAATGGTGGATTCACAGTGCCACATGCATCTTGTGAGGCCTTCAGCAAGAGTCACTTGAAATGGCAGGACTCTGGGCAGCAGGCTGGACCTTTTGCTCTGTGGCCTAGACAGGCTGGTACAGCAGGTAGATCCGGGCTTGAGGAGACACAGGCTGTGTCCCTGTGGGGAAGAGGCCAGCCTAAGCAACAGCATGGCTGCAGCCTGTCTGGGTGAGAGACAGCACAGCCTGTGCTGTGATAGGAGGTGCAAGGACACTGCACTGTGCTGACAGCAAGGCTACAGTCTCCTAAACTGTGTGTCTGTCTTTCCAGCTTATCTGCTGATGACCTGCTTGAAACCCCCATTCTCCACAGTAAGGTTAACATTTACCCCACCCTGAAATCCAGTACACTCTGGGAGCCCTCCAGCCCACTCCTACTTCATAAGGAGCTCTCTTTCCTTGGAAGGCCTTATTCCTTTCCAATTCACCTTTACTTCTCATCAAGCTGTCATAGTCCTTTTAAAAAAGGTATCTGCTTTCGGCAGGTGCAGAAGTCCGTGAACTGCCTTTTTCTTTTTCTCTCTGACGGTACAACATGAGTACAGCTGAATTTCCAGACTGGAATTACCGATCCTGGTTACTGTGCAGATGATCATCTCTGGCGGAGTAGCAGTGACACCCGGTGGCCGTTAAATAAATTCGGAAAATACTTCCTGCGTGAATTCCACCTTCATCTGCCTGCCTTCCCGCCCTTGATGCATTTGCAGGTATATTAAATACTGGGTGCGGTAAAATGACACTCACAAGCTCCGCAGACAAACTCCTTCAGGTCCTTCTTACCTCTCTCAACTATTGAAGACAAACTGTGAGCAACAAATTCCTTTGGTCACCTGGGAACTGTGGAATCAAGTGCTGGCTGTAGGCTTTATGAGAATAAAATGTCTCTGGGAGATAAAAGGTCAGATCTGAGCAACAGGGTGTGTGCAAAGGAAGTGACTCTCCTAAATTATGTACACAGTTCATAACCCCCAGCAAGAAGTGAAAGATTGAAATGGTGGCAATTGGTAGTAATGTGCTACAGAGCTGCCCAGGACATTTTGGCAAACCTTGAGGAAGATGGGAGTTACACTGTACTCTACACAGGCCAGCTTATCCTTGCATTAGCAGGCAAGTATTTAACCACAAATAGTCTGATCATCAGTAGGTTTTATCCCTTTCCCTTTTCAGTTTGAGAAAAATGTTATGTCTGAGCAGGAGAACATCTTTCTACAAAACTGCAGCCAAAGCTGGCAGGTTCTGTGCAGCTTCCCTAGCCTACAGCTGTTCACAGAAGTGTTGAGGCTGTCACACATCACTTGCGATGATCAACTCCAACCCCTCTGCCTAAGCAGGGTCATTTGAAACAGGTTTTCCAGGACTGTGTCCAGGGAGATTTTGAAGAGCTTCAGGAGGTAAGATTCCAAACTTCTCTGGACAACCTGTCCCAGTGGTTGAGCCACCTCATAAGAAAAATTATGCTCTTGTGTGCAGTAGAATGTAATGTGCTTTAAATTGTGTGCATTGTCTTTTGTCTTATCAGCATCACTGAACAGAGTTTTGCTCTTTCTTCTCCAGTCTCCTCATGAGGTATTTATTCATAAACCTTCTCTTCTCCAGGCTGAACAGTCCTAGTTTGTTCAGACTTCCCTCACGTGACACATGATCCACAACCCACTTCCTTAATCACCCTGTTGGCCTGTTTTTGGACTCTTTCCAGTATGTCCATGTTTGTCTTGTACTGTGTAGCCCAGAGGAGGATATACTACTCCAGCTGTGGCATCACCAGTGCTGAGTAGGGATGGAAGAATCACCTCTGTCCACACACTCAGGTGCCCAGGGTTACTCTACGTCAGATGCAGAACTTCACATTTCCCTCTGTTGAGCTTCATGATGTTCTTGCTGGCCCATTTCTCCAGTCTGTCTATGCCCTTCTGTATGACAGCGTAGCCATCTGGTGTATTATCTACTTCTCACACTTTTGTCTGTTCTGCAAACTTCATGCAGGGTCAGTCTACCTAACTGTCTAGAGCATTAATGAAGATATTAAACAGTATTGGCCCAGCAATTTTACCCTCCCAGGAGATACATGACTGGTGATCAGAATCCAGATGGACTTTGTCCGCAACCCTCTGGGCCAGCTCTTTGACCAGATTTTAATCTACTTCAGTACCCACTTATTTAACCTGGTTGGATTTTTCCTAGTTTCTCTTTTAGGGTATTATGTGAGACTGTGTCAAAAGCCAACCTAAGCCAAGATAAACAATGTTCACTGTGCTCCCCTCATCCACCAAGCTATTTGACTTGTTGGAGAAGGCTATCAAATTACTTAAACATGACTTCCATTTTGTAAGTCCACTCTGACTACTCCTGATCACCTCTTTGTCCTTCATGTGTCTAGAGATGGTTTCCATCACCTTCCAGGGACTGGTCTGGCCTGTCCTTCTCTGACTCATTCTTCTTGCCCTTCTTGAAGACAGGATTGACTTTTTTCTTTGCCAGTCCTCAGAAACTCTCCCATCTGCCCTCCAAGGACAACCAAGAGTGGTCTCTCAATGATATCTTCACCTTCCCTCCGCACTTGTGAGTGCAAGCTGTCAAGCCCCACAGATTTCTACATATCCAGTTTGTCTGTTTCCTAAAGTCTTCCCTGCTCAAATTTTCTTTCTGGTCTCAGAAATCTAGGATTCCTGAATGCTGGTCTTACCAGTAAAGGCTGAGGCAAGAGAGGCTTTGTGTACCTTGGCCTTTTCCTTTTGTGTCATGGTCTCTGCTCCATCTAGTGACAAGCCCACATTTATTTGTCTTGGTTTCATTTATATACTTTCATAAACATTTCTTGTTGCCCCTCACATCCTTGATCAAATTTGACTCCAGATAGCCTTTGGCTTTTCTATTCCCACCCCTGCATGATCATGTGGCATGTGTATCTTCTTCTTTGGTCACAATTCCTCCTGTTCCTAATCATCCTCACAGAGGAGCTTAATCAATGCTTGAGAGGAAGCTGAAAGGAATACTTTTAACACTGATGAAGCTGGTGGTATACTGAGACCTCAGCTGTTGAAACATACTATCTAAAAATATTTTGTTGCTGATCCCCAAGTTGTTTCCTGCCTCAGGCTTAAATAGTCTTTAGGGTTGGGATGACATTTTCTTATGATTTTATATTACAAGGAACAATAAATAGTTGATCACTTATTGGTGTAAAGAAGCAACAGGCAAACTTCCTCCTTTGTTCTTGTTTTCACTTGAATCTTAAGCAAAACAATATTTGTTCATCTGTGTTTCTACATAGAGCCACAGAGTTGTCAGACAGATCTTAATGCAGTTAATGTCCTGGTGGACAACAAGCTGTCCATGAGCCAGCAGCGTGCCTGTGTAGTCAAGAAGGCCAGCTGTGTCCTGGGATGCTGTAGTGGTTTGGTCCAAAATACTCATTACTGTTTACCTTCTGTGGGATAAGAATTAGGAGAAATGCAAAGCAGGCACAAAACTTGAAAGAGTATAAAGAAGTTTATTAACAGACCTAAAAGAAGAAAAAAAAAAAAATCGTACCGCACCTTCAGAACACTTCTCCTCCCCCCCGCCCTTCCTCCCTTCTCCCGCTGACAATGTAAGAAGACAACCCTTGAGATGTTCAGTCTGTTTACCACTTCCATAATAACCTTGTTCAGTCCATTTAGGAAGAGAAGTCTCTCTTGCCCATGCTATGAAAACATTATCACAACGAGACAGCCACCCGGGTTGGTTCTCTGCTCGCATGTGAGTCCCTTCCCCCGACTTGCAGCTTTTCCCACAACTGCTTTTGAGGGTCCACTCTTGAAGGTTTTTTGGGGTACAACTTTAAGGTTGAGCCGTTCAGAAACAAAAGTTTCTGAAATGCTCTGAGAGCATTTCATCTCTAAGAACAGAGGCCCTTCCTTCCCTGGGAGCAAAGGGTCTTCCTCATCTTCATCTCTAGGACTATCTCTGGGAGCATCTCTAGGAACTGAGGTTTTCTCCTTTCCCATTTGGAGCAAAAGTCCTCATCTGGTCCATCTCTCCCTGTTCAAACTTCTCATGAAATTACAGCTTCTTCAGCATCTGCCTATCTCAGCGCAGGCGCTTTTGCTCACAAGTTGAATGTTGGCCCCCACACGGGGCCCGCAGCCACCTGTCCCAGTACAGAAATGAGAGAGAGTTGGGGGGGGGTTTGTCTATTCTTAAGTGTGTATCACAGAGGCGGTCACAATTTTAAATGGCTCAAAGAATTGTCCATATTCAAACTGGCCAGCTGATAGATTCTGTCAGGTCACAGAGGAAGCTGTAAGCACCCCTTAGCAAGGACATCCCTTCTGGGACTATGCTTGCTAACCCATGACATTCTCCACCCCCTATGGGGGGTGGAGCGTTCAACTTGTACTTGTGAGCAAAAGCGCCTGCGCTGAGATAGGCAGATGCTGAAGAAGCTGTAATTTCATGAGAAGTTTGAACAGGGAGAGATGGACCAGATGAGGACTTTTGCTCCAAATGGGAAAGGAGAAAACCTCAGTTCCTAGAGATGCTCCCAGAGATAGTCCTAGAGATGAAGATGAGGAAGACCCTTTGCTCCCAGGGAAGGAAGGGCCTCTGTTCTTAGAGATGAAATGCTCTCAGAGCATTTCAGAAACTTTTGTTTCTGAACGGCTCAACCTTAAAGTTGTACCCCAAAAAACCTTCAAGAGTGGATCCTCAAAAGCAGTTGTGGGAAAAGCTGCAAGTTGGGGGAAGGGACTCACATGCGAGCAGAGAACCAACCCGGGTGGCTGTCTCGTTGTGATAATGTTTTCATAGCATGGGCAAGAGAGACTTCTCTTCCTAAATGGACTGAACAAGGTTATTATGGAAGTGGTAAACAAACTGAACATCTCAAGGGTTGTCTTCTTACATTGTCAGCGGGAGAAGGGAGGAAGGGCGGGGGGGAGGAGAAGTGTTCTGAAGGTGCGGTACGATTTTTTTTTTTTCTTCTTTTAGGTCTGTTAATAAACTTCTTTATACTCTTTCAAGTTTTGTGCCTGCTTTGCATTTCTCCTAATTCTTATCCCACAGAAGGTAAACAGTAATGAGTATTTTGGACCAAACCACTACACTAAATTGGTGTTTCTGCCCGGTTACAAACCAAACCCACTACAGATGCATTGGGAAGAACATTGCCAGCAGGTTGATGGAGGTGATCCTGCCCTTCTTCTAGGCCTTGGTGAGGCACATCTGGAGTGCTATGCCCAGTTCTGGGCTCCTCAGCATAAGACAGACATGAAGCTCCTGGAGTGGGTGGAGCTGAGGGCAACAAAGATGATTAATGGACTGGAGCATTTCTCTTATGATGGAAAGGCTGAGGGAGCTGGGCCTGTTCAGCCCCCAGAAGAGACGACTGAGAGACGATCACATCAATATATACAAGTATCTGAAGGGAGGATGCCAAGAGGATGGAACCAGGCTCTTCTGAGATGTGCTTAGCAATAGGACAAGAGACAACAGGCAGAAACTGATGCACAGGAAGTTCCCCTTGAACATGAGGAAGAAGATCCTTTCTGTGCAGGTGACCATGCGCTGGACTAGGTTTCCCAGAAAAGTTGTGGAGTCTCCCTCACTGGAGATATTCAAGAACTGTCTGAACACAATCCTGTGCAATGTGCTCTAGGATGACCCTGCTTGAACCTTGAGCAGGGAGGTTGGACCAGATGATCCATTGTGGTCCCTTCCATCCTTACCCCTCCTGTGTGGACACCAGAAGGAGGAACAGAAAGGGTTGAGATGCTGGGTTATGCTTTTGGTCAAAGGCCTTCCTGGGAGCAATTCTCAAACTGTTCTCCCAAGATCCTTTAACCGCCAGGGCAACTTCCTTTGGAATTCTTCCAAGCAGGTCCCTGAACTGTTCAAAATATGTTCTTTGGATGTCCAGGACTGTGATTCTGCTCTTTGTCTTGTTCATTCCTCTCAGGACCTTGTATGCTGCAGCTAAGAATGCCCTCTAACTCCTAACCTGTAGCTTGTTTACCCTTGTTTGGAAGTTGCAGGTTGAACAGGGCACTTTTCCACATCAGTTCATTGGCCAATTTCATCAGAAGTTGCCTTCAGCACATTCTGTATATATTGTGGTTCCTTAGCACCAGCTGTATTGCTGTTTCAGCACACATCAAGGAGGTTAAAGTCATCCATTGGTATCAAGAACTTGATGGTGAAGCTTTCTCCAGCTGCCTAAATAGGGTTTTATCTGTCTCCTTTCCCTGATCAGGTGGTAGCAGACAGCTACTACAGTATTACACTTGCTGATTTCACAGAATCATAAAATATTCTCAGCTGGAAGGGACCCACAAGAACCATCAAGTCCAACTCTTAAGTGAAAGGCCCATATAGGGATCAAACCCACAACCTTGGCATCATTAGCACCATGCTAAGTTCACAGACTTTTAATTCCCCTTGCTTGTTCCTCATGCTTCATGAATGAAGTGTACAAGCATTTGTGATAGGCTGCAAGTCATACTGCTTTTACAGTGGAAATTCCAGAGATCTCCCCCTGTCATGCTGTCCCCCCCATTTGTCAGCCCCTTGTGCCCCCTCTTCCCTTCAGGTGAACCCTCCCAGACAGTGAGAAGTTCAAAGCGCTCCTCACTAGATTGGCAAGTCTGCTTACAAAGACGACTCTTGCCTCAAAGGTCTGTAGTCACTCCTGACATGCTTCAGGTTAGTTGCCCCGGCAGATTAAAATATTTCTCACATACATGGTTTTTGCAGCCTAAAATAGTTCACAAAATATCGCAAGATTTTATTTTGAGGAAAAAAACCAGACCTCAACTAAATTCCTCAATATCTCTGTTTACTGTAGAAAAAAGAAAAAGAAGAAAAATCTTGGGCCTAAAAAGCCATCTCTGTTACTAGGCTAGATGGGCAGAACATGACTTTAACTGTAATTATCTATAAGCTGCTCAAAGCAATTTGCAAACAGAAGAAGAAAATAAAGTTCATCAACTGTAATATTTACTCTGAATTATTGGCTATGCTCCATAGAGGGAGCTGATATTCCTTCTAATGCTCTTTAGTATCTGCCTGTTATTTCTCGCTGCCAGAGCTGTATCTTCCAGATATGAGTGAATAATGATTTACAGTGTAAAATCTATATAATAAACTCATTCCTCCCTCCCTCCCCCCCAGTTCATGAATTGTCTGTGAAGTGATAATGAAAACCTCATTATTTTGGCACGTGCTTCTGAATTTTCTGTACCTAACCTTGATTCACTGTAGATATTCACAGCCCTCTTTGATCAGCCCTGAAGACCCTATAGGAATGTTTGAGTTTTTTCTCAGGTGTCTGAAGTAGTGAACAGAGTTTATGAGAATTTCGGATGATATGCATGCTTGATCTCTGAAAAGAAAGAGATCTAAAAATAGATCATTACATAAAAAAGTAAAAATTAATCTCCATAAATGGAGTTTGAAGGCTGATCAGGAGTATTTATGGAAAAAGAGGTTGAACTTTAATAGGTTTACACAAAATGTGCTGTGGAAGAACACTGAAATATAGAGAAATAATTAGAATAACAAATAAACTCTCACAGGCATTTATGAAGGAATGTGAGCAAATTCCAGAGATGGTATTACTTGATAAAAAGGGAATGCCAAAGAATTTGCTGTGGTGTATTAATTTTCTGTCTCACTCCCACTCTGGATCTCTCTGTCTGCCTTTCTCTTCCTTCACAACCTGTCTTGCCTTGTCTTTCTCTCTTCACTTTTTTACTCTTTCTAACCTGTGCTTTTATATTCCTCTGTCAGCCTATCCCAGACTTTTTGGCCCCTCATCTTTTCATTCTCTTTCTCCTCTCATCATCTCCCCTTGCCCCTCTCTGTCTCTCCCTTTCCTGTCTCTGTTGTGTTCTCTGTCTCTTGAAATGACTATCCTAAAGTGAAGAAGGACTTGTCCCAAAACCTTCCCTTTCCTGCAGTATTGTGGTCTAAAGATATTTTTTTCTCCTCATGTATTCTGCCTTTCTAAGTGGAGTGTAATGGATCCACAAGTCATAGGTATTTTAAACCTACAGGAAAATCAGAAACACCTATTTCAGTCAAACTATCTGCATTAAAGAGAAAATTCTCAGCAGGGAAGGGATACTCAGGAGCAAAATGCTACAGCTGAATTAAATTGTTTCAAAATTTATGAAGTCCAAGAAAGGGTTTATCAAAACAGTTGTTGTATGATCCTTTGCTCTCACTTTCCATGTGAAGGTAGAGTTTGAATAAGCTAAACACAGCAGATTGTGATCTTGGTGCTGATCTAAGTCATTGCTTAGAGGACATTCACTGCCTTTGTGATAGTCTTGTTCAGATTTGTTCTTCCTCATACAGCTTTGGGCTTGGCATTGTCTGAAATTGGCACCTGAATTTCAGGTGGAATCAATTCAGTGGAACTGAATTGGTGTTTTAAAATCTACCTGTTATAGACACTCTAATTCTGTCTTTCTTCCCTGTCTTTCTCGTACAGACTTTTCTTGTATTAGATAAACCCATGAGATGTTGGCTGTGATTTCACAAACACATTGAGCTGGTATAGACTGGGACTCTAAGCTGAAGAGATTGTCCAAGGCACTAACCCAGACCACTCTCCTGATTCTAGTTCTCCACGTGTTTGAAAGCATGCTTTTTGCTGATACAACAGAAGAGTCAGTTTTTATTATGGTAGCGAAAAGTAAGAAGTAAATGGGCAGTTTCTTTTAAGCCCAAATTTTGACACATGACCTCATAATCAGATTTAATTCCAGACCCATATTTTCACTGTGATGAAGACCTCGAAACAAGCTTATGTACTCTCCCTGCAGTGTCTTGTGACAGTTAGTTTGTCAGTTCTTAGGTGCTGCGATCATGGTGAAAGATGACATAAGGCTCAATTCCCTTCTGTAGAATTAGAAAAGGATTCAGTATTATGTTTACCCATGATAGCTGGATTGGTTTGGATGATCTATGAAGTCCCCTTATGAGTCTTGTTTCTGTAGCCTTGAAAGGTACACCTGCAGATATCTGGCCTCATATGAGCTTACAGGTTTGTAGAACTAGTCTGTTGACAAGAAAGGTGTGCTGGTTTGGCCAAATTTAGAAATATATCCTCTGAGAGAAGGCAGGTTACAAACTACCCCTCCCCCACCAGGTTCGGGAAAAAATGAATTTTCCTTGAAGGAAAGTGAAAGAGATAAAAACTATTTATTTAACAAATACACAGGAAAAGGATAATAATGCTAAATAATAAAATCTCTTGCTGTGGAGAAAAAACCTGGGAAAGTGTTAGAGTCCTCCCTTTGGTCTCCTCGGAGCTGGGGCTTGGCCCAGGGCCAGGCCCTCTGTGCTCAGTGGAAAGCCCTCCCAATGTGTTCTGATATTGAAGCAGTCCAGCAGAAAAGGGAGAAAATCCGAAATTCCAGGGAAGGAAAAAAAGTTCAGCACTCAGTCTCTCTCCGAAGAAAAAGAAGCTGAAAAACTGGCCAAAAGCTGACTGGAAAACAGCAAGCCAGGTGCCTCCTCGCTCTCCTGCTGCAGTTGAAAAAATAAATTGCTATCTCTGTGTGACCTTGAACAAGCTGCAAACTGCTTTGAAGAAGTTTTGCTCAAGTTTTCCTCCCCCCTCTCAGACTCAGTTTAAAGGCATAGAAAGGCACAAAATTAATTTCTGGGCATAGGGCAGCGATATGGGATACACATCATAAAGTAACCCCAAGACATTCCACCCCTTATCCCATATTGTTGGCTCAATGCCAAGCTAAGATATTCTAATTCTACACACACACATTAATACATACTCATATATATATATACACACACAGCTATGTACAAACAGTGACAGTGACCCTCAGCAAGCAGTGGTACACAGGCATTCCACATTACAGATGGTTTTCACACAACAATCAGATCTCCCTGCAGAACACAACGTGTTGTGCCATCTTTCTGCATTACCCACCATGTGCAACCAGGTCCCTGAGCAAAAACAACCCCACAGATGGGTTTGTCTGTACTTGAGGCAGAATTTATCTACACAGTCTTTCCTAACAGACCTCTGACATGCACTACTGGGACCTTACCTCCATCTGTTGTATGCAGGGATTCAGATTGGGCTGGACCAGCTCTATTGGTGAAACCTCGGGTGTTAACTAACCAGGTGGCCTTTGCTAGATGCTGCTCCCAATTTTTGAAAGTTCCCCCACCTAGTGCCTTCAAAGTGGTTTTCAACAATCCATTGCACCGTTCCACTTTGCCTGCAGCTGGTGCATGGTAAGGGATGTGGTACACCCACTCAATGCCATGTTCCCTAGCCCAGGTGTTAATAAGGCTACTCTTAAAATGAGTCCCATTGTCAGATTCAATTCTCTCAGGGGTGCCATGCCTCCAAAGGACTTGCTTTTCCAGGCCCAGGATGGTGTTCCGGGCAGTAGCATGAGGCACAGGGTAGGTCTCCAGCCACCCAGTGGTGGCTTCTACCATTGTGAGCACATAGCGCTTGCCTTGGCGGGTTTGAGGCAGTGTGATGTAATCAATCTGCCAGGCCTCCCCATACTTGTATTTGGACCACCGCCCACTGTACCACAGAGGCTTCACCCGCTTGGCCTGCTTGATCGAAGCACATGTCTCACAATCATGGATAACCTGGGAGATACTGTCCGTAGTCAGATCCACCCCTCGATCTTGTGCCCACTTATAGGTGGCGTCTCTGCCCTGATGGCCTGAGGCATCATGGGCCCATTGAGCTAGGAACAATTCTCCCTTGTGTTTCCAGTCCAAGTCTACCTGTGACACTTCTATCTTTGCAGCCTGATCTACCTGCTTGTTGTTTTGGTGTTCCTCATTAGCCCTGCTCTTGGGGACATGGGCATCTACGTGGCGGACTTTCACAACCAGCTTTCCTACTCGGGCAGCGATGTTTTTCCACTCTTCAGCAGCCCAGATTGGTTTTCCCCTATGCTGCCAATTAGCTTTTTCCCACTTTTCCAGCCATCCCCACAGAGCATTGGCTACCATCCATGAATCAATGTAGAGTTAGAGCTTTGGCCACTTCTCTCAGCAATGTCCAGGGCTAGTTGAACAGCCTTGAGTTCAGTGAGTTGGCTTGATCCACCTTCTCCTTCAGTAGCTTCTGCAACCTGTCATGTGGGACTCCATACGGCTGCTTTCCACTTTTGTTTCATCCCTATGATGCAACAAGAACTGTTGGTGAAAAGAGCATAGCGTGTGTCTTCTGATGGCAGTTGGTTGTATGGTGGAGCTTCTTCAGCACGTGTCACTTGTTCTCGTTCTTCTTCATCACTGAGACCAAAGTTCTCACCTTCAGGCCAATTTGGGATTATTTCCAAAATCCCAGGGCGATTCAGTTTTCTGATATGGGCACATTGTGTGATGAGAGTCACCCCAAGACAAACGGTCAGAATGATGATCCAGGGAACCAGACCAGAGCTCAGCACTGGTCAGGTGAAGTCCCAGGTGGCTGGAAAAGGGGAACACTGTACTCATCTTTAAAAAGGGTAGCAAGGAGGACCCTGGCAGCCTCCCCTCTGTGCCTGGGAAGATCATGGAACAGATCCTGCTGGAAGCTGTGCTAAGGCACATGGAGGACAGGAATGTGATTTGAGACAGCCAGCATGGCTTTACCAAGGGCAAGTCCTGCCTGATCTTCTGTGATGGCGTGACTCCACTGGTGGACAAGGGAAGGGCTATCAATGTCATTTATCAGGATTTCTGTAAAGGCTTTGACATGGCCTCCCACAACATCCTTGTCTCTACATTTGAGAGAGGTGGTTTTGATGAGTGAACCATTGAATAGGAAAGTGGTTGGACAGTCACATCCGGAGTATAGTGGTCAGAGTCCCAAAAGACATCAGTGACAAGTGGTCCCTCAGGGGTCCATCCTGGTACCAGCATTATTTAGTATCATCATTAATGGCATAGACAAAAGGATCAAGCGCATCCTCAGCAAATTTGCAGGTGACACCAAGCTGAGTGATGTGATTGAGAATCCTAAAAGACAGGGCGCCATCTAGAGGCACCCAGACAAGCTTGAGAAGGGGCCCATGGGATTCTCACGCAGTTTAACAAGACCAAGCGCCAGGTCCTGAACTTGGATCAGGGAAACCCCTAGAATCAGCACAGGCTGGGTTGAACAGATGGAGAGCAGCCCTGTGAGAAGGCCCTGGGGGTGCTGGGGGATGAGAGGCTGCACATGACCCAGCCATGGGCACTCACAGCCCAGAGAGCCAAACGTGCCCTGGGCTGCATCCAAAGCAGCGTGGGCAGCAGGGGAGGGAGGGGATTCTGCCCCTCTGCTCTGCTCTGGTGAGACCCCACCTGGAACACTGCATCCAGCTCTGGGGTCCCAGCACAGGAAGGACAGGGACCTGTTGGAGCAAGTCCAGACAAGCACATGCAGGACAGCCAGGGAATCAGGCCCTGTCAGCACGGATTTAGGAAAGGCAGGTCCTGCTGGACCAACCTGGTCTCCTTCTATGATAAAGCAACCCACTTAGTGGATGACGGAAAGGCTGTTGGTGCTGTCTGTGTGGAGTTCAGTAGCACATTTGACACTGTCTTCCCCAGCATTCTCCTGGAGAAATTGGCTGTTCATGGCTTGGATGGGTGCACTCTTCTTGGAGTGAAAAACTGGCTGGAAGTCCAGGCTCAGAGAATGGTGGTGAATGGAACTAAATTCGGCTGGGGGCTGGTCTTACTGGTGTTCCCCAGGGCTCAGTATTGGGGGCAGCCCTGTTAAATATCTCTATTGGTGATCTGGATGATGGGGTCGAGTGCCTGCTCATTCAGTTTGCAGGTGTCACCAAGTTGAGTGGGAGTGTTGATCTGCTGTAGCGTAGGAAGGCTCTGCAGAGGGATCTAGACATGCTGGATCTTTGGGCCAAGGCCAGTGGTATGAGGTTCAACAGGGTGAAGTGCTGGATCCTGAACATGAGCCAGCAATGTGCCCAGGTGGCCAAGAAGGCCAATGGCATCCTGGCCTGTATCAACAATAGAGTGGCCACCAGGACCAGGGAAGTGATTGTCCCCCTGTACTCAGCACTGGTGAGACCACACCTCGAGTCTGTGCCCAGTTCTGGGCCCTTAACTATGAGAAGAACATTGAGGTGCTGGAGCATCTCCAGAGAAGGGCAACAAAGATAGTAAAGAGTCTAGGAAACTTGTTTCATGTGGAGCAGCTGAGGGACCTGAGAGTGTTTAGCCTGAGGGAGGCTGAGGAGGGACTTTACTGCTCTCTACAACTATCTGAAAAGAGGTTGCAGCAAGCGGGCAGTATGTTCTGCCACATCTCATGTGAAAAGGCAAGAGGAAATGGTCTTAAGTTGCACCAGAGGAGGTTCAGATTAGATACTAGAAATTTTTGTCATGGAAACAGTGGTTAGGTGTTGGAATAGATTGCCCAGGGAGGTGGTGGTGCCACTGTCTCTGTATGTGTTCAAGTGGCATCTGGATGTGGCACTTCTGGAATCTGAATATAGTCTGGGGTGATTATGGTAGTGTTACGTTGATGGTTGGACAGATAATCTTAAAGATCTCTTCTAACCTTGGTGATTCTGTGATTCTGTAATATTGGTGACTGTGTAATTCCTACTGAATTGGAAGCTTTTTTCTGCAGTGGTGATTTTGTGTTCTCTGACTGAGGCTGGCTTTTGGGGGGCTTGTGTCCCCACTGCTTCTTACTTCTCCAGGCACTAGCCAGAGCAAAGTGCTGGATCTGGAAAATCACTCCCCAAGTAAGTGTAATCCTGACACCAGTTTGTGACTTCATTATTGGTGAAGCAATCAATGCTCTGAGCCAGGGCTTAAAACAGTATTCCAGTATGGAAACTGTGGGGTGGCCTTGTTTCCTTCCATCTGACTCTGTTGCCGCTGAGAGATATTTGTTTGTGGGAGGGTGATTCTCTTAACTTCCCCTTTGGAACGGGATAGGTTTATTACCCCTTCCTGTGAGGAGCCTGAAAAATATCCCTGGATGATTGCATCTTGACAAGTCAAGTGCCAAGGCGACTTAAGCGTGAAGTTTCAGTTTGGGGATATTTTGGGAAACAGCTGCTCCCACACACGCTGACAACCTGTTGCATGTCCCTGAGTTCATCCCTGCCAGGAAAGGACATGGGTATTAAAGATGCCTTCAGGAATAGAATAACAGCTCTGTGAAGAACTCAGCCTCATCTTTCCTTTCATCTCTGCACTGGTCACCCAGCTTGGGGTGAAACAGCACAAGGCAAGGCTCTCCTTTTCCTACTCTTTGCGCCACACCATAGGAGAGGTTACCTTTTTATACAGAACTCTTGGGACGTAGGTCATCATATTACCCCTGACTTTTCTAAGGAAACTTCCCTGTCTGACCATCCAGGGACCACTCTGGCAGTCATGCTTGCACCACCTGAGCTGGAACCAAGGCCCTTTCACAATGGGTGGCTCCAGTGACCTGATGGGTGCCATACCTGACTCCTTACACACCCCACACTCATACAGCTGGACGTGGTTTCCTTACTGGCTTGACCCCATCTTTCCCACAGCAGACTCTCAGATCTCTGGATCCTGAATTTAATTCTTGTGAAGCAAAAGAACCACAGCTTGAGTTGGTGCCTCCGAGGAGGGATGCTGAACAAAGGATTACCCAGGCTTTTATACCTCATAGGCTGTGTGTGTGAAAGTCTGCTGTCTTCCTACTGAGTCCTCAGCTCCTGCAGTGCCAGTGTCTGGTTTCTTGGCTGGTGCCCTTTGTTGTGCCAAAGGTTGGTGGTTCATGGCCTATTGCCTTGGGCTCCCACCCAGCGTTCAACCTGCAGCTTCCACTGCAGCTGCACCCCGAGCTACCTGCACTAAATATGTTCCTCAACAGCTTGCAAGTCATGATCCTAAATCCTATATTCAGTGAAAGATTTCTATGCTGTATTTGTGTTCCTGGTGGCAGCCTCACCCATGCTGGCGAATGTCAGACAAACATGCAGCTGTTACGGCCATGGCTATGCAAACTTGCGTTTGGCAGGAGCCACTCCATCTGTGCAGCATTAGCTTTGGTCATCCTGCAGTGGCCAGCCAGGAAACAAAGACACATCTTGGAGGGTTCTGGTAACACAGAGAGACACATATGTTCAGTGAAATTGTTTAGAGGACATCTAACAACTTTGTGAATTTTTCAAGGAGATGCATCATCACACAAATCTGGACGAGTTGCAGGGTCACCCTTATAACACAGTTGAAACTGTTACAAGTGATTCTAACACTGCTGTACCCAGTGCATCCCCATCTTTTCTCTGAAGGGAAAGAATAGTTTGTCTCTCTTACTTTTCCAACTTAAAAAATCTTGACAATTCTTTCAAAAGGAACCAGTGTTTGTTATGCTTTAGTATTCTTCAACTGAACTATGCAATTCATCTTTATGTTGTGCACAAGAAATGCAAGAGGACCCTGAAGTCTTTTGAGAAGGAAAACTTAAGACTCAGGAAGATGAGATCTGTTGGCAGGAATCATGAAGAGGGGATTTTCTTCTTTACAAAAAGAGGCATTGGGATTCAGGTACATTCACTCTATTATTTTTAAGCTGCAATAGTAAATCAGACCAGACAATCTGAAAAAAAGGAATTTATTTAACACAAAGAAAAAGTGGTTTTTAAGAATATCTCCCTCTGAAACAGCACCTTGCTTTTCAACTTCTGAATCATTATTCTCAAGTTGCTGCTGCAAGTGCCCAGTGTAATGGAAAGTCACCATGACAACCACAACACCTTATTGTATTTTTATATTGAGGGCTTTAACATCCTGCTATGGTTGTGATTTTTGATAGTTGGACTGATACGTGAAATTCCTTTGGATATAAACCACCTCGTTCATGGACTGTATCAGGCTGCTTTTATAAGAACTAAAAGTTGTGTTCCTCCCAGAACATCATTTGTTGCTTGAGAACAGAGATACAAAATGAAAGACACTCAGGTAATTTGTGGTTTCAGTCACACATAGAAATTCCTTCTGAAAGCAAATTTTGAAACATTGAATGTGCTTTGTCTGAAAAAAGAGGAGGAGATTGGGACTTCAGCAGCTTGGGATCTTCAAAGGCTTTGGTTATCCTGTCTGCAAACACCTGCAGATTAACAGCGAAATGTAGACCCTGGCTATTGCTGCTTGTCTTCTCTGCTGAGGTGTTGCTGCTTTTGGGAGCATTCTGTCCTCAAACTGCACATGGGTTAAACCCAGCAAAAAGCCTGCGTGTAGCTCGTGGCACTGACTAGGTATATATATATAAAACAACAAAGGAAAAGGTGGTAGAAGAACTCTGAATAGGTTCTATTTAGACAACCTCCCTGACACAGGAAAGTGACACAGCTGTTATTATTTTCCACTCCTGAAAGAAATATAAGTACCAAATCCAAGATTGCTCCTTGGCTATCATCTTCACTTAAAGAAGAAGCATAATGTTCATGCCAGCAGCCTTAGTACATGTAGATTTTAATGCTGGAAATAATATGTAGATTTTGTTGCTGGAAGCCCAGACACACACATTTTAGGAGACCGAAAAATATTCTTGGAAAGGATGGCTTCTTATTTCCTTTAGTTTTGAGCTGTTCTACAGATATCCACTTCTGGCCATCATACGAGATGAGCTGCTGGGACAGATGACCTTCTGATCAAAGAGGGATATTGAGGTGTTATTTTGTACTCTGTTACTCTGTAGTCCTATAATCTGGCATTTTCATTCCTACTAGCCTTTGGTAGTAAGTTACTGTCAGGCTTACTTCACCTCAACCTAAGGAGGTGTGCCTGCAGTTTATTTCACCTAAGTCAGTTGTAACAGGATTTTTTCTCATTTACTAGACGCTTTTTTTTTTTTTTTTTTACTTTTTCTTAGCTTCATGTGGTTTAATCACTAATATAATGATGTAGTGTAGAGAAAACCAGATTTGGTATGACAGCAGAACCCTTGATAAATGGAGGCAGAGGATGTAGTGAAGAGGAGGACTACAGGCATGGGATGATAAGAGACAGGGTACAGGGCTGATGTTGTGGAGATACCACAACTGTGTGCTCTGCCCTGTGAATTCCACACAGGAGGCTCCAGAGGTAAGGGAAGCACTGTGGAGGGAAGACAAGCCTGAGAGTGTCTGGCTTGATGCTGGCCATGCAAATCAAGCTGTAGTCCTGCAGTGCCACAAGATGAGGCTGCATCAGGGCTTTGTTGGCTGGGCTGGTCTGCTGTGAAAGCACTTAGCTCCTGCGTGTGCGTACACGGGACATGCTGATTAACACTAAGATCTCATCAGACAGCCATCCCAGTGTGAAATGCAGCTCATGGTCTACCTTTTGGTGTCAAAATCACGACTCAGGGCATGTGGATGGGATGACTGATATTTGGTATATAAGTTCAGACAAGAGCTGATTTAGCCTGTAGCTTTTCAAGGCAGAATTGATTCTTTCTAAAGCAGTGCTGACAGTTGTTTGTCTAATGTTCTCTTTCTACCTTTTCTAGTGGGGATCATCCTTTACCAGGCAGGCAGTGTTTGACTCTCATTGTTATTGCCATTAGAAAATATTTCCTCAAGTCTAGTAAAGCTCTACCATGGTGCAGTTGCAGCACACAGGATTAGTCCTTTCTGTGTTAGTGTGTGTGCGTGTGTGTTTGTTGTTGTTGTTTATGTGATGGGTTTTTTTGGTGGTTTTGTTTGTTTGTTTGTTTTTCTGTTTGTTGGTTGTGTTTTTTCCCCACTCTGAATCATTTAGGGCTTGAGTTTCTGCTGGCTTTCGATCTCAATCTTGATCACAAGAAAACAGTTTCATCTTAAAAATAAAAAGAGTGTGTTACATAATATCAGGAGGTAAGACCTTATAGAAAAACTTCTGTGCAATGCTGTAGTCAAGGCCACTTGCAGATGCTTCAGAATTCTGATTCGGCGAAGACAATCCCTTGGTGTCTGGAGTCAGATTCTTTAGTTGTATTGCTGCTGCTTTTGTTTAGCAAAGCACATGTTTCTCCAGGCTGCTGTTTGAAGAGAGCACAAGGCCAGTGAGAAATAGTCATATAAACAATATAAATAGGTCTATATGTAGGAGTTTAGCTCCTGTTTAGATTCCCAGCTCACACTAGAAAGAAACTTGGAGAATATACTAGGCAGGAAGATGCTTCCAAGTGTCATTGCCTGACAATGCTGCAGGGGCCATTGCCACATGGCAGTGACGTGTTGGGACCTGTAGTGAAGGGCTACAGAGGAAAAAGTCTGGGTGTGGGTTAAGTCAGTGGCAAATTGGATCAATATGGGTCAGTCTTCTTGACCCCAGTGTCAGAAGGATACATCCTGACAGCTCCAGCCCTTGAAAGGAAGGAAGAAAGGAAGAAAGGAAGAAAGGAATAAAAGAAAGAAGGAAGAAAAGAAAGAAGGGAAAAGGTCACCAAGAATATCTTAGACTAATATTCTATCAAGAGATAAGAAAATTGGTTTGCCTTCCTCTGAGATTAGAAATCAAGGTGTTTTCAGGAGTTTTAATACAGAACAATGGAATGACCTTTGTGTCTCTATGGAGGTTAAAAATGAGGATATGTCTAATAAGTAAAAGATACAGTGATGTGACTTTATTTGACCGTTGGGTAGGTAGGCTTGATTAGAGCAAGAAATACAATGTTGCAATTTAGTTGTGCACCATCAGTCATGGACTGGGAGTAGGAAAGTGTGTAGGAGTAGGAAGGCAGGTGGACATGGAGAGCTGATCATAGGGTGATGTGTTGGGAACCCTGCGGAAGGCACTGTGTTTAATGAATTAGTGATTTGGAACAGGCCACGTCTGCCCATTTGGCCCTGTCCTTAAGGCATGAGGGACGGTATGCCAGGTCGAGTAGCTGCTGCACAGGAACCTGCAGCAAGGCCCAGTGCTGCACTGGGCTGTGTGTGTGGGAGGTGCTATGACAGATGTCCGAGCCTGTCAGGAAACTATCACTGAATGTGTTGCTAACATAATCCATAAATCATCAAACCTATGAGAAAGGTGAACTGTATTGAAGCAAGGGATGGGAAATACTGATCCAGAGGACAACTGTCTGTTGGAGGTGGTGATACAGCTAACCTAAGAACATGTGCTGTGCTGCACAGTCCCTTGACTGCAGGGTAAGCTCAGCCAGCTCATTGCAACTGCAGGTAGCAGTCATTGTTACACCTGCATGGCCTAGCCTTTAGCAGAGCAGCAAGAGGATCTCATGAGAATAGCTTTTGCCAATAAAATTGTTTTCTTGTAAGAAAATAATGTTATATCTCACAAATATTTTGAGTTGGAAGGGACCCACAAGGATCATTGAGTCCAGCTCTTAAATGAATGGCCCATATGGAGCTCTAACCCACAACCTAACAACATTGTGAGCACCATGCTCTGACCAATTGAGCTAAACTCAAATGGCCAAAGAGGTGAAGTTCTTTCCAAAAGCAGTTGGCACAGTGGGGTATGTAAAAGAAAGCGCTTTCCTCTGAAAATTTATGTCAGGAATGAGTGCTGATAAGTTAGCTGAGCATCTGTCCAGCCACCTGCCAAATCTTGTGCTCTTGCATCTTTTCAATTAGGTGTGTATTGGTATGTGCACACACAAAAACACACACAAGCACACTCATACATATACACGTGCTGCTTTCTATAAAAAGATAAATTTGGAAAGTGAAGTCGTTCAGCTAGTGAGTGCAAGTGAGAGCAATTGGTTTTAGTATGGAAATTGCTTCTCTGCTCCTTTTTCCTCCATGTGCAAACGTATCTGCATGATAACTAAACAAGAGCCATCCATTACAAAGCTGTTCTCCATGACACAGTGTCGTTCCTGAGCCTAGAGCAGAGAGGATCTCTATACAGTTTCATGCAATAAGCAGCAAGTGTTAGTTATTAACTGATAACTAATTCAGCTTGGGAGCACTGTGGACAATTTTCCTCTTTTTCCTTCATTGACACCGAAGTTGCTACTGGGATTTTGTTTACTCCCGTACTTGTTTTTTGAGGGTGTTTTTGTGTTAATCACAGCAGACAGTGCCTCTACTGGGAATCCTACAGGATAACAAGTATTAAACTCTTAGACCTTTAAACTGTGCTTTGTAGTCTTGCTACCTGTCTCGAAAAAATTAATCTTGTTCTGTGTCTGCTTTCTCCAGGGAACTAATCCTCGTGGTGTTTCATGGCAACTGAAATTCCACAGCAAGCCGAATCAAGGCTGGGTGCTGTATTTTCTAATACTGTTTGGACTCAGTAAGTCAGAGCAGATCTTGGGGATGGGGATAAGGCAAAGCAGGTAGGCAGAAGAGGTGCCACCATGGGATCTCTTTCCCAGCTTGACTTTCAAGTGACCTTGAAGCAGGGCCAGAAACAGAAATGTTGCTTAACAGAATAGAGCTGGACTCAGTATGGAGGAGTAACTTCTGTGCTCCTCCACCAAACTGAGCTCAAACAGAAAGTGATCTACTAAACCTCTATCTTCCCCCTTGGACAGTTATGGGTACAGAAGATCTTCAGAAATGACAGTTAATCAGAGGAAGTGGTGCTCTGAGGCACACTCCGTGTATTTCTGGGGCTAGTGGCAAGGGATGAAGAATGAGCTGAGCTGCTGGTGATTGATGTACCTGCACTGTAATCGCCTACCATTCCTGGGGTGGCTGGATTTCTGATCGTCTCTGGTCTGCACTTCCTCCCTGCATGTGGTCATTGCCGACCAAGACAGAATATTCAGGCCCCATTCTTCTGGCATTTCAAGTGAATGAAGAAAGCAATTGTGCTACTGACAAAAAGGAGGCAGAGGAAGACACTGGTCTTCCACATGCTGATCATCTTCAGAGCTGTGCCACCGGGAGACTTCAGTGAATGCTCTGCAAGCTGTCTGCTAATTTCAGTCACATAGCTGGGACCTGGTACTCTGTCCAGGATCAGCACCCACTCAGGAATTCCTAGTGAGTTACCTTCCATAATGCTTCAACTGCTGCTAAGGAGAGTTATGATGAACCCACATGGGAATATCACAAATAATTATGCGACTACTCTGTTTTTCCACTGTGGTTTTTTTGAGCTTTTGTGACTGGGATACATTAGAAATGAAACTCAGTCATGAAAAAGGGACATTACATGACAGTTGAAGGCTGAATTATTATTCTTTTGAAACTTCATATTGCTTTTAATTGTAGGTGTTTATTAGATGCACAGACAGCAGGGAGCAGTGATTTAGGAGCCTCAGGCTTATATCAGGAGAGCAATGGACAATTCAGTTTGCCAGTGACAAGGAGAACTGGTGACAGAATGATATTCTGCCTTCCACTGTGTTCCTGCTACTTTTACAGGTTTTTCAGTTTAAAAAGGAATTGCTCTCTTCCTAGAAGGGACAATGGGGTAGTCTTAAAACAGTTTATGTAATTTAGCCATGACTAACAACTTGGTCTTATTTACATACTTTTTAATCCTCAGGGGGAAGCTGAAAGACAAGCATTCTGGTCACAGTTGCTAAGCTGTGGTTTCTGTCTGCTGATGTGTCTTCAAGCTGTTAAAAACAATCAGAATTTTTCCACCACAATACCAGTTTAGCACAAAAAATTTTTTTGTTTCATTCTTTTTTTGACTGTAATTGATTTAGTTTTACTAGAGGTGTCGACTCTCTGCAGACCAATTCAATTTCTCAAGTCTAAGTATAATAATATAGGAACATAAGCATATCACTGCTACCTCAGATGAAGGTCCCCCCCCCAGCTCAGCAGCCTGTCTCTAAACATGTACAAAGCTGAACAAAGCTGAGCAAATATCTGATTTTTCCCTTGAGAATTTCACGTCATCCTGCTATTTTTTGCTCAGGAAAATCCATGAACATCAGGGAGTTTTTCCATTTAGTCTCATGCAAATACCTAACTATTCTTCCTTTAAATATATGCCAACTTTTTGGACTCACAGGATCCTTCAGCAATGAACCCCACTAACACCCAACTTGTGATTTCAGCTGTAAACATCATGAAAGCAATGTTGTTTTCACTGTTTTATTCTGTATTTCTATGTACATTAAGGTTTTCTAAAGTGAATAAAATTTCTACTGTGTAAACAGTAGAAATTCAGGGAAATGGTGAGAAAACCAGGGAGACTGAAGTGAGGAGAATATGAGACACAATTTCCGCCTTCCATAAGTCCTTAATATTCATTGGCAAAATATAAATTAGGAGAAAAGGGAAAGTTTTCATGATGCCTCTTGCTCTCTTGTTGTCCAAAGAGCAGCAAGAGGAGGACGGTTTCACAAGGACAGGTAATTCAGGAGCTAAGGGTGAGCACAGCAGAGGCAAGGATCTCACTGGCAGGGAGCACCTGAAGAAGGAGAGCAGTAGCCAGAGTCAACCAAGAATCCATTGATGGCCAGACGAATTCACGGTGACTAGGTAGGTCTCAAGTCTAGACAGGTACATGGTCAGGGCCAGCGATATAGATGGTCAGGGCGCAAGCATACCTGAGTGGCTTAGGCAAGGATCAATGTAGCTCCCAAGCCGAGGGGTGAAGGCTGTGTAGCTGGAAATACCACATGAGGCTTTTCACTGTCCTTTTCATCCAGCTTCCACCCAGCAGTCCCAAGTAAAAACCTGTACCATGGCAGAGCTGGATTTTCACACAGGCAGCCAAACCACTGGATAGCAAGAGATTGCAGAATCTGTCAGTGCACTCAGGTTCCTGGTGGCCATTTTCCAATTAGCTGCACATCTTTCCTTCCCTTCTAGGCCTTTGACATGAGAGACATCTAACTTTCTGTGCCAGTGTGATTTATTGTTTTTACTGAGAGCAAGAATCATCTTCTCTGCCCAGCAGGGACAGTGGAAGCTCCTGTTGTCCTGGCTGGCTGGCAAACTCACACAGGCTGATGGGCCGACTCACAGAACAACAAATTGCTAGAATTACGCCTCTGGTTTTTAAGCAATGGGAGCTCTAATTTTCGACTCCCTTACAAGCTGCTTGTTTTCAAGAAACATGTAGAAATTTTATATATTGGATTTGCCCATGGCTGAAATAAGTTGAGATAGATATCTAGGTGAATTCTTGTCTGCTTAAGGAATCAGGATATCTGCCTCATAAGTGTACCTTAGGTGTCTCTTTCATTGAGTTGAATTTTGTTGAAAAGATTAGGAAATTGCAATAGGGAAGAAAGGATGGCTCAATTTCTACCTCTTAACAGAAGCTTCTGTCAGTGTCGAAACTACTTGGGACCTGTGCAGTTTAGAAAATTCCCTGCTTTAAAGGAGGAGTAATTGCTTGGTTCTGTGAGGAACAGTAAATAAAGGGGTGCTGACCCTTGGCCGGTTATGCAGCCTGTAAAAATGCCAGGTTTTGTGAGCACTTTGACAGCTTCACACGAAATCTCAGCATATTAGCAGCTACTAGGCTCATGCGGCTTCCTCAGTATACGTGCTAGCTCAAATCACTGCTCTGGCTTTGCAAGACTGCATCAGGTGAGCATTTTTCTTTCTGTATATCTGAACATATTTCTCCAGATCTGAGAGACAAAAGGAGTCGGTTAAATTTCTGTATTACCTTGGTGCCTCCAGGTCAGTAGAAGACCCTCAGTGCTGACTCACAGACACGTGAGTGCTACAGCAATGAAAACATTTGGCTTGTACAGGTCTTCATCCCCCATCGCTCCAGAAAGTAACTGGGAAACACCTCTTGAGCTGCTGAGCATTACTTTGAAGAGTCAGTGCTTGTTTGGGATTACAAATACCATTCTCCAGGCCTCTTTCCCCCTCTCCCAGCTCCTTTCTCTGGGTACCCTTTCTTGTGCTCCCTTTCCCACTTAATAATAAACATCTCTGTTCTTGGAAGGTTCTGGGCAGATTTTTCTCCAGTTGAGGATCTCAACTTGCTCACTGAAGAATTGTTTGCTTCCCACTCTCTTCCTTATGGCCATGAGAAGGGAATTTTCGACTGTGACATCAATCCTAAAACAAGTAGTAATTTCATAATTTTGTATTCTGCTGTGACTAAAAGTAGGTTTAATCTCTGGTTAGTAGAGCATATTTGCATACACTGCAAATACACAAAGAGAAAAATAAAAGGAGAAAGTTTTCCAATTAAGCTGCAGCCTTCTCTTTTTACAGGTGGCTAAAAATGACCAAGTTATATTAGGAATAACCTGAATTATGCACAAATCTAATTTTATAAATCCATTAATTTTATTACTGAATAAAAGTGACATTATTTCCTCAGATTTGAAACGTTTTCTATAACTACATGCTCTGCCTCTTTGGTAACTATTAATAACTTGAAGAGCATGGTTGTAATGAGGATGTGACTGTCTTTTCATTGGGAATATCATTGAAGCAATCTCCTAAGCAGTATATTAAAATTGCTAGTGGGGTATCTTGGTAGGAGTTAGAACTTCAATCCTATACATGAGTTCAAAAATAGTTTAGAGAGTGACCACCACTGCCTTTCACTTTTCTCATGAAACCCAGTGCATAAGTAGGGAAAAGACCACAGGAAAATAGTAAGAGTATTCTGGCTGCCCCCATGCTAAACAAATCCTTTTGAGGCAAATTGTCAGGGAACTGACGGTGCTTTGCTTTCTATGCCTATTGCCTTCTACCTACTTCAGAAAATTTCTCACCAACTTTCATTTTCTTGGTTTCACTAATATTGTCTGTGATGTGGTAGGCAGAAACTCACTCATCTTTGGTAGAGCTTCACAAGACATTTAGGGTTGCAGGCACACCATGCTTCAGGCATGCCCATTTCCAGCGGTAGATAAGGGCTGGCCCCAGTTTTGATACTATCTATAGATGACATGTGGCATTGATCACAGGGGACTGAGATTTCAGAGAATCAGACATCAGAATTCGGACTGTCCACCCACAGCCTGAAACAGCTGTGCGGAAAGAAAAGTCCTAATATTTTCTGCTCCTCGTTGCATACACACCATCTCATGCTGAAGATCATGTTCGTGTGTTAGCATGGTTTAGGTTATTGACAACAGTTCCATGGTATTAATTTTACATTTTTGCTTTGAATCCATGCATTCTGCTTCATGTGTACTTCAAAGATACTGATAAGAAGTGGGAAAAAGTAGTAAAACCACAGAAACTTCAATGACCCGAGCTAAATGAAAATTGCACTAAGATTTTCTTGAAATACTAGATGAAATTATGGGGAAGCAATAAATGGTTCCTACAGAAGATGAATAGGAGTTGACTGCTCACAAGCAGAGTACTAGCTCTTTCCTAGCACAGAGCCAGGGTAATGATATGAGAGTATTTGCTAGCAGCTCTGATACAAATGAAGCAGATGGTTGTCCATTTACTTTGCAGTTGGATGTGGAAATCCATTCTGTAGGATGTCAAGGATGCTGGAAATGTGTGGGGTTTCAAGAAGGATGTTGGGCAGGTCAAGGAAGACAAATCTTTAGAGGGTTATTGAATAGTCATCGTCTGCAGTTTATGATTTGTCTGGCCTATAAACTGTTGGAAGCTGTGGAAGTGCTGAAGGGCAGCAACCTATAAGGCCTGATCTATTCTTCTGTTCTTACAGAGTCACCTGCTTTTAGCTACTGTGCAGAACAGGACACAGAGATAGTGGAATTCTCAGTGTGTTCTGGCACAGCCTTTCTGAACAAAGGTGCATGAGAGATGCAGAATAGCAGAAAAGAAGAGATTATTTGAGATGCCTGTAATCAGTGTGGTCAAAAGGCACACTTAACTTGACAATGAAGAAAATGAAGGGAATGAAAAACAGACTGAAAGTATGTCAGAAAAAAGCCAAGGTAAGTCAAGTGGCATAAAGTATGATGGTATTTGAATAGGCCTTGAATAACCAAGTGCCAAGAAGGCTTGGTGGATTAGCAGAGAATATTCAGGAATTGGGAGCTACTGCAGCCACTCTCACACCAAAGTGGGTACAGACAGCAGGGATACGAGGAAGGTTTGTTCAGGAGTGACTCACATGGGGGTTCTCATGATTTAATAATAGAAAGGAGACAATACATCTTGTCTAGGCGGATGAGGAAAGGCCACGGTAGAGCATTCTCCGCTAATTTTGATTCTATCGCTCAGGACTGGGACTTGAATCACATCTCATTGAACAAACAGGACTTCGAAACTGTGTGGATAGGGTTCTGTCCCTTCAAAACAGGCATCTAGGGGTGCTTTAGAGGGACATACGTATCCAACTTGTCCTCGAAGATCTAGAAAGATGGCTGTTGCCCTTAGCCCTTTGTCACATCTCCTGGGCCTTTAAGGGTGACTTGAAGACACCCAAAGTGTCTGAAGATTGGCATTTTATGGTGTAGTATTGACACTATGCACTGTACACTGTACAACATATTTAGGTAACAGTGTCCCAGCAGGTAGCATACTGAAATAGGTTTTTGGTAGACCTGTGTACACACTACCCAACATTCTAAAATGTACCTAGACCTCCCAGGTTTGGAACTCTGCTGAGAGGCTGACTTGCTGTGCAAAAGAGAACTCTGTGGTTCTGTATGGCTGGGGAAGTGCAATAGTAGCAGAAGGGCAGCAACAAGCAGAAACAGCAGTGTTAAACCCTCTAGAAGTATGCAGAAAACTCAAGCCCTGTAGGGAACCCATGTACTGAGAGGTTCACACAACTTTTTATGGCTCACTGATCTCATAAAATATATTGCCAGGATTTTTCCCAATACACAAAGGGAGAATGGAGTCACTTGGATTCCTCAAGCCTTTTGTAATAAAAGCTAGAGCAATACAAGGGGATAAGAGCAAGAATAAAACTATGCTGATAACGGCATTTACAAAGTTTGGAAAGGGTTAGGAGCACTGTGAATGTACCATAGTAAAATGTCTTCCAAGTTTTGAATGCAGACCCACCACTTGGACTCATGGATGCATGACAGCATTTGGATCTGAGAGTCTCTTTAAATGTGAGCAGAGTCAGGTAGGTAGAAAGAAATGTAAGTGGAAGTGCCAGCACCGGAGAATAGGCTGGCAGGACACAGCAAGCTGTACAGGATAACGGATTCCTAGGTCTGGACAGAAGTGAATGGAGTGGAGACCCCTCCATGAAAGACAGCAGCAAAAAGCATTTCAGAATGTTGCCTGGTGACATGATGTAGAAAGAGCTGACCATCTGGCCAGTGAAGCTCTGTTATGGGACGTTTTGCCTGGGAAACAAGGCAGAAGGATAAAATTAGGTACTGTTGTGTCACCGGCAGCCCTATGCTGTCTCCCAGAGGAGGACTGTCTGCTTCCCATGCCTCGCACTGAAAAGTGGGTGAGGGGAAAGGGTTTCCAGTGAATGGCCTGTTATCCTGATAAATGTTGTTGAGGGTCATGGTCTGGGACAAAGACAGTATTAAGGGATGACTTTTTCTCCAACTTTTATTTTGATCTTCATTACTCTTCTCACTACATAGATTACCTTGGCAACTTCCTGAAATGAACTCAGACATGCTTAGCAGATTCTGAAGATATTTCAGGGCTGCTTTGAAGAGTAATTTAGACCAATTTTTGTCTAGCTTTTCTGAAGCCATGAGACAGAACCCTGTCTCTGATTATTAAAAGAATATACTGGCAGCTAGTAATGCTTCATTAAAATCTCTGATTTACAAAAAGAAGTTTTATTTAAAATACTCCTGGCAAGGTTGGGAGCGTTGATTAAATCCCAAACAAAGATTAAAGCCACATATGTTCAATTTTTTTTTAAATAACAAATGGTTGTGGATAATTTAAATAGCAGATGGGCTCTTTAAATAGATGGGCTATTAAAATAAATTACTTTTGAAAGTTCAAATAATTATTTACTTCAGTTATCTATTGAATGTGTAAACTCTTAGGGTTCTGTTGCAAGTACAGATTTATTATTTTGGAAGAGAAATCCAAGTTGATCGGAAGAGTGATTTCTTTTGTTCTTCTGATTTCACTATCATGTTCCTAGCCAAAGATGTTAATTAAGTTAGGGCACTGGACCAGGAATGGCAAGAACTTCAAAGAAATCCCTGAGTTCCTTGGGCAGACTGCCTTCTCATCCCATGGGTGTACAAAAGACTGTATCTAGAAAATCATGCTGGGAATAGCATGATATAGGTGACAGATGCTGGCCTTTAGTTGCCCGTAATGAGAGTGGGATGTTCAAGGGACTTGGGCCTTTAAACACAGCTTATGAAGATAGTAAAGGCACATCTTTTCACAATTACCTTTTTTCTTCTCTGTGTCTGGAAGACAAGATGCCCATTGAGAGGATTTTTAGGAAAGAATGCGCCCCGTGTTTATTTATGTCCTTTCCACAGCCAAAGAAACTGGTGGGAAAGGAGAGTTGGGATGAAACTTGAGTGCCTTACCCTAAGCACGCAGAGACTGCTCCTGTATCTCCAGTACTGCATGGGAGAGCTCTAGGTCTGTGTGCTCTCCCAATGCTCATCTGCCTTCTACTTTCTTGGCTGCTCAGCCACAGATCTGTGCCCATTGCTCTCGTGATACCTTCCTGAACAAATGGTCTGTAAGCTTTGCCTGGGAGTACAATCTGCTTTTTCCTCCTTGGCAGATGGGTACCCCGAAAGAGTTAGGGATTACATCAGCACCCCTGTCTTCCTTTCTCCACCATCCAAACTGGTGACTCACAGTTGAAAAATAAGAGCAGTTTGTTCTGTCTGCTCCAGAGGAGAGAGGTGGTAATAATTAATGCCTGCCTTTTCCAAACAGAAAACTTGGAATATTTTGGAGGGGAGACTAGGTGGCCAGGCTGTTTTCCTCCATGTAGATGCAGGGGCATGCCACGGGCTGCCCAGGAGCTGAGTCAGCACAGAATTCAGGTGTCACAAGTGCCAGACCAGCAGAGCAAGGGGACAGTCATCCTGCCTAACTGTGCAGACTGTCTGGGCATGGCGGGAGCTGAGGGCTTTCAGGGGCTCTAGGGCTGGGTCCTGAGAGGAACAACACCATCCGTACCCATGGGCAGGCAGGAGGAGCCCTGGGGGGCCAGGCAACATCAGGCAGGCCCAGTGGTGCCCTTCAGATCGTCATATAGACACTGACACATGTTTAATTATAGGATTCAAATGTCAGTGTAGAGGCTTTAAGACTCAGTTGCAGAATCACAGTATCTACTAGGTTGGAAAAGACCTTTGAGATCATCAAGTCCAACCAATGTAGACGTCAATATCAGTAGTGTGAAGCTGGCTGGCTTCTAAGTTGTATTTTGTGCCTGCTGTTGGGCTGGGTGAGCTGAGTTTCCCATGTGATCACACACATCCAGGTGACGAGGCTTTACAAATTCTTGATGAGCTTGACATTTCTGAGACAGCAAAAGTGTAAACATAGTAAGCCTATGTAGTGCAGAAAATGAGGGTTTAGGAAGCAGCAGATTGTGTGTTTCTCTCCTGGTGCCAGAGGGAATACAGCAGATCTTTCACTTTGAGTTAGCAGAACTATAGAATGGGTCAGGTTGGAAGGGACCACAGGGGGTCATCTGGTCCAACCTCCCTGCATAAGCAGGGTCACCCTAGAGCACATGCCACAGGAGTTCATCCAGACAGTCCTTGAATATCTCCAGTGAGGGAGACTGTACAACCTCTCTGGGAAACCAGTGCATGGTCACCTGCACAGTAAAGAAGTTCTTCCTTATTCCTTCTTCCTCATATTTTTGTGGAACTTCCTGTGCCTCAGTTTCTACTCCTTGTCCTCTTGGCCTAACCCTTCTGAAAGCTCACTGAAGTAGTTGGAGAAGCTCCCCTTGGTTGCAGCAGGAGTTGTTTGTTTTCTTTCTCAGTTATATTCCTGGAAAGCATTAGATCTTTAGCTTTCTGCTGGGTCTGTTATCTAGTGGAGAATGCAAGCAGTCTGGCAAGGTCGTATGAGGCTGGAAGGATCTGAGCTGCACTCCATACCTAGAGCACAACTGTGGGAAATTCTCTCCTACTTCACTTGTTTTTCTGTTTTGTCTGAGGAAGCTGTTGCTGTAGAGTTGTAGCCCTCAAACCTTTCATTGTAGAACATGGAGGGTTCTAACATAAAGCAGGGAAGGAAATCTGCAAAAATATGCTCCCATGAAAGGTCTGTCAAAGTAACCAGTCATATCTATTTGAATAATACAAACAGCAGGAGTGGATCCTAAAGGAGCAAATCTAACAGTTAAAAGTGAAATGTGAACAGATCAGTGCCGTGTCTTCTGTCTTTCTTCTATTCAGCAACTTTCCAGAATGCCTTCAAGACAGATGACTCTCAAGAGCTATCAACTAATTTAAGAGTTAAATTTTGCATGAAGCAGAAGGAATGTTTCCCCTTAAATTTCAATGTTCTAACAGCAGGACAGCTTGCCTGCTGAGGTCCAGTGTCCATGACTCCATAGGCCAGCCAGCAGGCTTTTCTCTTATTGACAGTGTGATTTCCTCTCCTCCCAGTGGTGGTTACACTCTATGTCAGATTCACTGCCAGAAGCTCCAGGCAGTAAGGTGCAGTATAGCCTGGGGAGATATGAAAGCTTTCAGTCTCCAGGGGTGTCAGCTCATCTCAAGCCACCTCTTGCCATAGAGCATAGATTTGCTGCTTAGAAGGAAGGAAGGGAGCCATAACATAGCATGGATATCTCCTAAGGGAACAAAAAGACCCCAAACCCAAACACCAAGTAGATTGTTGTCCTTATGAAATTATTCGCATTATGTGTCTGAGAAGTGGAAATAACCACCTGCAGATAGACTGTGATGTGAGGCAGAGGACTTGTGCTGAGACAGAATTGAAATTTGGGGAGAAAACTCGTTGTGTTTGCTGTTTCTGTTCCTTCTGTTGATAGCTGTAGGAAAAAGTACATCTATGATGTCACGGGCGATGTTTGAAATACCTATGGGGTTGAGTCCATGGTTGGAATGAAGGTATGAGATTTCTGAGGAAAATTGTTTTTCCCAAAGAAGACAGAACAATGTTTGGTTCAGCAACATTTGGAATGCCATTTAATATCCTGAAGTGTTCCTGAAATATTCTCCATTGGAAATAAAGCACATATATTTTTATATCATGCCACTGTTGGTATGCCAATGGTAGCTCAGCAATGGCAAGTCTGAAAAGATTTCAGTCTTTGAATGAAGATGAAAGACTTTCCTCTGCTTTTTTGTCTGTCAAGTCAAAATTGCAGATGTTTCCATAAAAAGAGAAAGAAGTGCTTCTTCTGGGTAAGCACACTCCCTTATCGGTGGGATTACTTTGCAAGCAACATGTTCAGGGTTTAGCCTTGGTGCTTTGGTCTGTTGGTCATATTCATATTGCTTTTGCCAAAGTCCCTGGCATTCATCCCAGCATTCTAGCAAGGAAGATCAAGAGTATGCTGAGATACTGGTGATGATTTGAGTGGAGATTAAGCAACTACGCATTTTCATACTGCTACTGTGCTCCTCTGTGAAAGAGCTCACTTCTCTAGCCAAGAAATTGGATCTCATTCTGTGATCCCAGCCTATTTCCCATGCTAGGAAATCACATGAATAAACCGTATTAATGTGATGGCTGCCTCTACCACATACCACGTACAGAATTACTCTATAGGGAAGGCGCGTATCTTTTTTGGGAACGTGATCTGAAATACAATAGATTATATCAGACTTTCACTTGTAATTAATCTCAGCAGGTTTTCCTGAGTAAACAAACTGATTTTCTACTGATATATTCTCCCATAGGACTAACTGTTGTTTTTCAGCTTCTCAGAGCAGGGTTTTCCACTCTTTCTGTCTCATTGATTACCTTGTTTTCTGTTATTTTTAAGAAAATTGTCAGCACAGTTTATTTTTAAAAGACAGCTGCAAACTGGCAGTATTGCTTTTCCTGGTGGTATAAATGATAGAGTTTTTAATAAATCTGGTTCTGTAGTACAACTCTTTTTTTATTCTTATTGCCCTCTGATGGATTGATTGCTGCATAGGGGGATGCTTGGTTAGGCCACTGATCTGAGAATAGCAAACACCAAAAACTGATGTCAACCGAACTAGGTACCCAAACTGCCAGACCAGCAGCCTGACCAGAGGAGCATGTCACTTGCATTGAGCTGCTCTCACTGGGGACTTGTTGGGTCCTACACCTTTAAAAGAAGCGATTCCAGGCTTAGCTATTGGATTGTGGTTTTTTTTCCCCTGCTTCCAGATCAAATAAAGCCTGTGAAAAGTGCTTTTTTGTCCCAGTAAGAAAAACAATGTGCTTTCATGGTCTCTTAAAATATCTCAGGAAATATCAGCTCCTAGCTGCCCTGAAGGTATCTGCAGGAATAAGAAATCTGAAGTGTGTGTCCTATTAATGCTCTAGATCATGCTAATTCTTATCTCATCCTGAAATAAGTTCCATCTTTTAAATACAGAACCAGAATTTTCAGGTTTCATCCTGCTAGCAAGAACAAATATTTTGTGTCCTTTGTCCATGTATAATCTAACTTTTCTTGTACAAAATATGATTAAACATTAAAAATGGTACCTTGTAGGCTTATTCCCTGTTTTTTACAATTACAAGATAAAACACACTAGAAGGAGAACCAAAAGAGAGCAGGAAATGTCTTTACCTTGGCTGTGAAGCTTGTTTACCACTTCATAATCCAAGCCTGGTGTATGAAAGAGAATAATCCCTATGCCCTGAATAGAAGTCCATGCCTCTAAATCTAAACACAATTTACAAAAAATGGGACTCCTTTATTGTCATGTCACTGTGGCAAAATGGCAGCACAGACTTCTGTGAGGCCACCAGCAGGGCAGATCTACCCTGCAGTCTCCTGGAGCCCACGCTAATGCCCTGTACAGTCAGACAGAAGCACAGAAACAATGCTGGAGTCATGTGGCAACCAAAGGATCCCCTGTACCTGACTCAAGAAGATGCTTCCTGTGATGCGGGAATGTTAACAGTTATTGCCTCCTTCAATGGTAAGAGGATGTGATTAGTTCTTACTATAAATAAAGCAATATTTATCCTCTGATCTCTGTGGCTGCATTTGAAAAATTCTGGAGCAGCAGGGCTGCATTTGTGCCGTACTTGTCTATATTGTTGCATCAAAAGCCAATCATGGAAAGGATGTGAGAATGTTTGGGGTATTTTGACTTCTCTGCTCTGTTGCATATGACAGAGGTAGAAGGTAAGGATCAGCTATTCTGTGGGGAAAAATCAGTGGACCTACATGAAAGCTTTTATCAGTTTAGGCTGCCTGGGAACTAAAACTTAAGGGTTTTTTAAGAGGCTAAAAATTCCCCCTAAATTTCAAATGTAACAAGCCAGAGAGACGTCTGTGTTACAAGGTAGCTGTAAAACCTATGTAGTTTCCTGGGGCTGTGATTGACTCACTGTAGATCAGATGGGGGTGGAAGAATCAACTCCATTTTGGAATAGCTTGGGAGGATTCTGAATTTGGATTTGTGCATCAAATGAGGATTTTGTAAGCATTTTTAAAACAAACAAGCTTTTTGTTTGTTTTAATGTGTTTTCAGTTATGAGGGGATCTCAGTTTTGGTTTTGCCTTCTCTCCCTCTTCTACCCCAGAAGTTACCAGGGAGTTGATCTGAACTTTGTTCCATCAAAAATGAGAATCTCTGTAAATTTTGTAAATGTTTACAAGTATGGTATTAAGCCTATCCCAGCCTTCTCCTATTAAATTAGATTATTTCTGGTCACCATCATGCTCAGTATCTAGGCTTTGTCAATTAGATACAATCCAAGGAAAAACAGAGATGTCAGTTTTTTAAGTGTACCTTAAAGTATCTTTTACACTGAAAAGTATCAAAGACATCTGTAAAACCCTGCTGTGGGTCAATAACTGGCAATTTGTCTTGTGAACTACTAAAGAAAAAATAAAGCGGTTTTGTGTTCTATTGCACTCTGTTTTGAATCACAAAAGCATTTTACCCTTTGAAGGTTGCGTACAGACTGATGGTAGTGTGCGTATGGACCCAGAGTTTTTCAAAATCAGGGGGCAGTTACTGAGGGACAGAGAGCCTCCAGCATTTTTCCAACCTTGCTTATATGTGTGGTGAATGCTTTGTTACGGGTTCAGAAACAAACTACCACCTCTTGCTTGACTGTTATGTTCTTTGAACTTTCCAGAAGCAGACTGTTCCTACATTATCAGTTAAACGAAAATTTCACTCTCTATGCTAGTAAACATTTCAGTGCAAATGTTTTCATCCTCTGAGAGCTGATTACCAAGCTGTTATTTATTTTATGCTTGAGAGAAAAATGAAGTGACATTTTGTTTCTGGCTTTAAAAAAGAAATGTAGGGTTTTTTCTTTTGAAAAACAAAAGCTTTTTTTTTTTACAATTTTTTTTTTAACTTTCCAACAACAGATAGACTGCTTTTGGAGAGGAATGATTTTGGTAGGCAGTTATTCACTATATTCAATGGAATTGAAATTCTATTCTCTCTCAGTTGGCTGTGTGTTTAGGTGTTGCCTTCCCAAAGCAAAAGGGACTTTACGGAAGAAGATGCTTTGGGATCACTTGGGCTGGGATGTAACACATGGTGTCTATATTTGGCACAACAATGCTAGGCAACAGAAGACATCTTTCCAGTCTGCTATTATTACTTCAACCTACTCCCTACATCAGAAACAGGCTGATTAAACCCTTTTTTGTTAAAGCTCCAAACCATGGTGATTTAACAGAGAGAAACAGAAGAAACGGTAGTTAAAGAGAATTTAAATAGCTGATGTTTTCCATTTGGATGGTATGTATTTTCAAACCTATAGCTGCCTCAACTGTGTTGTGCTGTGTTCATTATATTTGGTGTATCATACTTGGCGGTCCCTTGGTTGTTTTTGCTGGACTACTTGTTTACCTCTCCTTCCTTTAGCTGAAAAGTGAAACTCTAAATATATGGGAAGCTGACATCACATGTTCTTCTTTTTATATCTGTGTCCCTATGTATTTACATAATTGCTGGAAGTAATTAGCAGGAAGAATTGCCTAAAGAAGAAGATATTTGTGCAGAGAATGTGTAAACTCTTGTGGCATATTTCCTGGGGAGAGATCTCTGCTGTATAAAACATCTAGTTAAAGCTCTTGGAGACACTGGGATGGGTGCTTCTCAGCACCCAGATGTTTGTACTGTGTTTTTTCTGTTGATGGCTTAGATGAAATGATGAATTACTTCTTACCAGGGGGAGGTCCTGATGATGCCTCAATGAGGAGAGCAGATGATAAGGTGCTTACCGCTCTTTACATGGGCAATTTAGTAAACTCCTGCAGCTTTCAGAAGTTATTGCACTACATTCAATGAGTTGACAAATGTCACCTGGCTGAGAATAGGGTCTCATGCTTATAGATGTTCTTTGAGATTTATAGACAAAAAAACACTGCAAAAGAATTAGTTATTTGTAGAAGATGAGAACAGTTTAGAATAATCGACTTTCTGGTGGGAGGGATTTTTGAATCTCTGCATTTCGTACAGATTTATATAATGCCATGTTTCTCTTTAGAGCCGCTTGGAAAATAATATAATTTCAAGACAACAAAGTAACATTTCAAGAGGGACTCATGTTGGATAAACCCAACTCAACACATGCAAAGTAATATGCTACCTGAAATGTTCTTTTACCCCATTTTCTGTTGACACCAGAACGAATTCTTACTCTTTTTAATGCTATGTATTCCAAAAGTCCTTCTTGAGGAATCTTATTATTTGTTCCATAATGGCAAAATGGCTGTGACAATAAAGAAAATCAGTCGTGGAAAGGTTAACGGTATTTCATTCTCCTGTATTTGCACTGAGTGTAGTCAATCACCATTTTTGAAGGTAGGTAAGGAAGTTTACCACAGAAGGAAGCCTATCTTATTGGTTATTTCTACTGCTTCACATCCTATTATAAATTTATTTTGTATGCTTTTATGTCAAACTCCTCCACTGAAACACAGACTAGGGATGAGAAAATGGAGAAAATCCAGTTGTTTCAAGTCCTGCTTTGATTCTTTGATGCCACTAGCTGATGCCACATGTCATTCTGAGTTGACCCAGTGAAGAGCTGCAGCTTTCAGAAGCAGATGCTGGTCATGATGTGTGCCATCAGAAGCAGAGGCCTGCACCTGTGGTGCTGATTGACAGGAAGACTGATCTCCGCATTTCTATCTGCCCTATCTCTACACAGTTGAGGTTTATAAACATTGTTCACAAGGTATTTTGTGTACACAGTGCTCATTTATGTAAGATAAAAGCCTAGACAGAGGAAGAGAGATACAAAAAGACAAATATTTAGTCCTTCTTCAGGTACTTCTTTCCTTGAGACAAACGTGTGACTTTGTTTTTACAGCTAATCTTCTATAAAATCCCTTTACTATACATTTAACTCATTTTTTACACCCACTACCCAATGCCCAGAGGCAGATCCTTCTCCAACTCACTCCAAAAAGCCATTATCCCTTGATGTTTCTGAAAGCATAAGGACAGCCCCATCTGGAGTAAAGCCTTGTGGTTTGAGGGGTGAGCTGGGATTTACTTCACATCTGCAATGATCTCCTCCAGTGAGCCCCCTTTTCTTGCTAGAAATGATAGAGGGAATATCCACTTCCTGCTGAATTACCCCTGCAAGACTAGCGCAGAGGAAGTGGCTCTTATCTTGCAGCTTTCTGTTATTTCCGCAATTGTTAGAAACACTTAATTCCTTTCTGGAAGTGAGTGAGTTGCCAGCAGAGCTAAGCCTTGTGGGGTTAGATTGATGAGGGGAAACCTATTTTTCTGACTGCCCTTCTGTTTTTCTGCCTGCTAGCAAACAACAGTCAATACAAGTAGCTGCAGGAATCAAGGTGATCTTTTATCTCCCCAGAGGAAAGTTGAAAGCTCCAGCTGAGTAAAATGATGAGGAAATGGAAACAGAATTGCTGGGTGGGACAAATCCAGGTAAGGGTTTCACATTTCCAAAACATTTTACTTTTTGATAAGTAAAATGGGAGTTGGAAATTCAGATTGAATTGCCTATGACATCTATTTAAAAAAGGTTTTTTTAGGAATAAAGAGGTACCTTTCAGGATTAAATACAAACTATAGTTTAAGAAAATGCTTTGGAAAAGCCTGTTTTAAAATGCAAAGAACAGTGTGACTCCAGCTCCAATTTAAAAAGTCTTTTGCGTTGCAGGAGATTTGGCCATTAATGCCACACTGACTTGTAAACTACATACTTGCAGACCTATCCTCTTATATTTGTTCCTTGGTCTTGGCAACTGAATTCACAACATGCACCTGCTAGCAGTCTTCTACACCTTGCTAATAGGAGTTAACGCAATTTTCTTAAGCTAGAAAATGATGTGTTTTATTTAGGAAAAGCCTATGGATCAAATGTTTCAGCCTAAAATGTCATTGCTTACCTCTGAATTCAAGTTAAGCTAAGTTCTGGGTATTGATGGTTTAACATCTATTTTCCTCTTTTGCTTTGACTCCACAGGAACATACTAACACACAGGTGTGTGAAGGCTGAAACTGCATGTTAGTAGGTCTAAAGCTGGGGGAGAGAACTAAAGTAAGCCTGCAGAATCCTTTCAGAGATGGCTGTAACCATAGCTTTGGCTGGGGTGCTACGCATAAACATTCTGCTCTGGTGATAGCTAATGTTAGAAACACCAAAAGCAGGTCTGTGGCATGGAGAGAGCAGGACTGGGGTGGTCTTAGTGCCTGTTTGTTGATTTAGGCTTGGGCCTGAGAAGAAGCAGGTGAGAAGCATTTGGGAAAAGCCCAAGGATTTATGCCTAAAGACTGTGCTTTTAGTCTGCAATTTTCTGTGCGGTAGCTGTTCGGTGACTTGGGGCACACAGGTTAAGACTGCAACTGGCCAGATACTGGTGTAAACAGGCTCAGACTGAGCAGAGGAGAACCTGGCTACATGTTTGACAGTGGAGGCTGGCCTGCTTGTGTCTGAGCTTGTTGGATGGGCAGTGAGCACCTGTGTAGGCAGCAGATCAGTGTTAATGGAAACTGCCTGGGTGGAAATTGGCAGTAAAGCAGAGCAGAATGCTGGGACATGATCCTTACTGCAGATTAATTTTTATGGCCAAGGATATAGCTAAGGCTCTGGAAAAGTAGGATAAAATGCCTGATGCTTCGTATTTAGGATGTTTTCTCCTTTGTCTGGAGCCTGGCTCAGAGCCTGGCTGCTGTGCAGCTTTGGGGCAGCGACCTTACTGAAGCACAAGAAGTAGAAGGATGCGGAGTTGACTTTAAATATAGGTCTGAACTACCACCTTTCCTCAAGGAAGTCATATTCCCATGTCCCAGCCCCACTTCTAGAGCAGGAGAAATTAAATCATTTGTCTGACAAAACCACAGAACCAAAGTCAAAGTCACAGGTCACAGCAAATCAAGGATGTAAGGGCAGTTGGGATCAGGCGACATGCTCTGTTCCTAACTTTCCACTTGCTGATTAGACAGTAAGAGACCTATGGTCCTCCTTTCATGTCCTGTCAGTCTTGGCTTCTCCAGCAGCACTGAAAACACATGTATGTTAGTAGTGACAGAGACAGCATAATGTGAGGGAGAAACTGCTCACTGGATTCAAAAGGTAAGCTTTTCCCTACCAGGTTGCGATGGACAAGACAGTGATGATCTTCATCCCTGTGCTTTTCCTTCCTCTTAAAGCCTTTGCTATTCAGCACTGAGTTGTGTAGCTACAGACACTATTGGGGTTGAAAGCATCAAGTATTAGCAGAGGTGGTACTTAAATAAACTCTCTTCCTCATATGTGCTCTGTCTGCCCAAGGTCTGCTTGGTGGTGAACTGGAAACAGCAGAAGACTTCATGAATCTACTGCTGCTCTTTGCAGAGCAGCAAAAGTGGAAGCAGAGAAAGACTTCCACCTACTAGACAGCATTACTGTGGTGTGCATGGGACATCAGTACAGGCAGAGCATTCTGACTTTAACCAGTTTTCTAGGAATGTCAGTGGACTCTGGGAAGTGCTATGCTCCTTGCCATATGTAGAAGGAAGCTTTGCACAGTTCTGGATATGTTCTGAAGCTTAATTCTACACCGTGTTCTCATTGAGCTGGCCTTACTCAAAGCTTTTGCTAGCTTTGCAAATCCTCAGGTGTGGCATCATGTTTAATGTATCAAGGTTGTTATCTTCTGGCTCCTCACATTGCTGAAAACCTGGGCTGCTTTTATGTTTGCAGGCTTCAAGCCGTGGGAAAGATTAGGCAGGCTCTCAAGAGGCCTGAAGAAAGGCTTTTTTTTCTGACACCCAACAGTGACACTATCACAGGAAACCAAGCAGACACTGTACCTAATGCTTTGCAGTCTCAGATTTTCTCCTATTCTGTGACTGGATGTTGCTGCCCACATCCTTAGCTCTCACTTGATGCAGAAACTTGGAATGCAAGTGAGAAACCAGAGTGCTGCTTGTGTGTGGGGTCTGGCTGTGTGAAGCACAGGGATCATAAGATCGTAAGAGGCTAGGTTCTTCAGACGTGACAGAAGAGGCATGACTTTAGATGTATCACAGACAGTAACTTATATTTGTTCTTTTTTCCAGGGAGGAAGGGCATCTATCCAAGAAGAAGGGAGGACTACAGGTGAGAATCAATCCAAGCAAAATCACATCTATGGCTAACAGAAGCACCAAAATGTTATCCTTGCTTTTTTTTTTTCCCCAGATGCGAAAATGTATTCAGTGAGACTACTAAACATGTGATCCATGTAATACAAAGATTCATTCAGGACTGATGACTCATTTAATGACCTGCTAGGGAAAGCTTCAGTCTTCCCAAAGCTCACAGCAGCTCCAATTTGGCACACAGGGAAAAAAAATTCTCACTGGGAGCTGAGTAGCATGGATAGCACTGCCAACATATTACAGCCGTACCAGATGTTTCACAGCTTTGCAAAATTGACTAGCATTGCCTACAGTGTGCTCCAGAAAACTGCTTGCTACGTCAGAAAAGCATAAAATTTTTATTGGACAGCAATGAAAGCAAATGTGCAGTGTTTGTGTGATGACCAGCCAAATCTGTAAGAAAGTTTCAACTTATGTATTTTTTACTTCCCTCCAAGAGAGAAAATGTAAATATGACATGCTGCTAGTAATAGGTGATGAGTCAAGGGAGTAGATGAAACAGAGAGCAGGGAATGGGGGAAGAAGTCTATCTTTTCTTTCTTGTCAATGTCTTATTCACAATGTCAGTCTTGACTTCTGCTGAAGTTTGGTTCTTCTCCTCCATCTCAACCTAAGAGAGGATCAAAGCTAGAGAATACAGCTGAGGCATATTCAGCAACAAATACAAACACAAGGGTTTAGAATCTAGATTAAATGTTGGGAGATGGTAGAGCATCCCAGGCTACTTTTGCTTGATGTGGCAGGCAGCAGAGTAGAGCATAATGGGCAGATGGGACCTTATATATGTCCTTGCTCTGTTCCTAGGGTAGTGCAGCTGAGGACTGCATATTTTTGCATATGCCTCTATATGCCTGAAACTGAGGTCCATGGCATTTTTTCCTTCTGGAACTCTGGCTAGTGCTCTATTTAGATTACAGCTGGTCTCCAGCCCAGCTGAAGCAGCAATTCAAAAAGTAACACACAAACTGCTGGTGAATAAGAATCTGAAGTTTCCTTAAGATGTATTCTGTTTACTGCTAATTAGTTTACTCATGTAAATGGACAAGTTCAACGAGGACATTTCAGAGGTGATGTGTGTGTGAAAATGCCATTTTCTCCTAAGAAATGTACTAGATTTCAAGAAAGAATTTTTGAAGGGGTGCTTGCAAATCCTGATTGGAGTTTTCCCTCAAAACAAGAAGAATTGAGTAACCTCTAAGAAACCTTACTATCTGTAATTACAAAATCCAGCTGCCTTGACTGGCCTTGGGAAGGACACCAAAGTCACATCCTCTGTTCGGTTGGTATATCTGTGCGAGCAGGTAACTGTAGTAGAGAGGTCAGGAAAACAGACTCAGGTTTCCAATTCAATCGCTCCAAGAACTTCGAGTACTGCGTTCCCAAAATATGGTCAATAGGCACTTGCAGAGTAATGAAGAAGTAAGTTTGAAAGTGTTGATTCCTGGGTCAGCAACTACAGCTTCTTCTGAGACCTTGACGTGAGTAGACAGCTTTGGAGTTTATTGCTGGGTCACCACAATGAGAGAAGAGAGGCAGGGTGAAGACCCACCTGTTCCTTAGTGTTCCCATAGCCTAGCCAGCCTGCTTTGCAAGGTCAAACTTTGAATGTAGCAAAAAATCAATACAGTCTAAAGCTCCAGACTTAATATTGATTGTGTCTTTGAAATTCTCCTCTTGACTGGTCTGCTATTTTTGTTCATAACTGAGGTTGAAGTCACTCTCCTTGGTACCTGTGGACCTTGTCAGTTCATTCCCAGGTCCCCCAACCACTTTACTTCTGCTCACTTTACAATTACTTTTAAAAGGAGTTCTTTAACATTCTCCTGGAAATAAGAGGAATCCTTTCTGTGCCCCATATCTGTGAGGGGCAAACAATGCAGTCCTATGAGCGGTTGTCTCAATTACAGAATTTGGTTTTGTTAAGATATTGGAGAAAATGATTATGAATTCTTGTAAGTAACATATACTTTTTACAAGGAGAACCTCGAGCTTATAAACACTGTAATACACCTGCCTGCATTTTAATCTGGTTGGATTTAAAACCTTTTTTTTTTAAATTTAAAACTTTTTATTATTTACACCTTGCTTTTTGTAGGACTGTAGTCAAGGAGTTGAAAACTTCTACTGTAGATATGTTCTGCATTTCTTCTTCCATTTGTATTGTGAATGCAAGAAAAACAAATGTTAATTGACAATTAATATAAATTGAACAATAACTGAGTAACTAATATCTCCAGAAATCCTTTTTTTTTTTTTTCCTTCTGGGTAATATGTGTAAGATTTAAAGCAGTACAGAATTTAGACTGTCAGCTTGAACTTTCTGGGATTTCATTGTCCATGATGATCTCTGTTAAAGAAACTCTGACTTTGAAAATAAAGCCTGGTTTTCACTGTATTTATAGTGTTATCTGTATTTAAAGCACGCAACAAGCTAAAGTGGGTAAGTTGTTCAAATCTGTGGAAAAATTTTCTTGTGTAAAACTGTACCTGGTCTACAACAGACTGCAGGGGAGGACAGTTTGTGCTCTTCTTATGCAAAGAAGTTACACAGCTTTTGGAAAAATGTATTTTAAAGATCAGGCTTCTGCCTTTAAAAAAAAAATTCTTCTGGTACGTCTTCTTCTTTGGATTCAGCAAGCCAATGAGAATAGGAAATAAAGCATAAGGATTAACCCTCTGGAGAAGACCACCCAATTTCATACTGGAGATTTTACTCTTCAGCATGTTGCATGGATATTACTTACACATAAAGTGAAAATTTTTCTTGCCATTAAAGACGGAGAAATGGAAAATATGAAGTGCAAGGGTGAGATCTTCTGTTTGTGTGTTCTTTGAGTCTGATCATGTCTGGTGAATATATGACTGTCTGTCTCCTTGGTCTCAAAGACTTCAGGATCGCCAACAGTTGTTCACAATTTGGACAAAATTTTGTACTTAAGAGCTAATATGCTGACCTCTGTAGCTGTCAGCTGTAGTCTTCACATGTGTGAATTAGTCCAGAATTCTAACCATTGCTCTCTGTAATACACACCTGAAGTCTTCCATCAGGAGAACAAATTTTATCCCCTTAGCCTTTCTTCATGTTTCAACACTAGTGCTGCAAGAATTATTTCATTATAGAAACTCAAAGGTGGTCTTACTTCACTAAGGTCAATGCAAAATTATTTATTCTCACTGGTCCTTAGGAGTATTCGTGAGTGCTCTAGAGTGCCAGACATTCAGCATGCAATGCTCAAGGTCCCCAGCACACTTTCTTTTTTTCTTTTTTTTCATCTCCGTGCCTTCCAGTGGCTCATGAAACATAAACTGTCTGGTTTCTTAGGAAAGTACTGTCTGTTGGGTAAGGAAAAGTTCCCAACAGCTATCAGCCTTCGTTATCAAGAGATTTGCATGCTAACACATGTCCAGAAGAACACAACATTTCATCAGGCCTCATCACAGCTCTGTTTTCCAGTCTTGCCAGCACTGCTACTGATTATCATGCCTCTCTACTTTTGTGTGTCTGAGGCCAATGAAGTAGAACTGTTCATACTGTTCATACCACGTCACCACTTCCCAGAGCACAACAGAATCAGTTTTGTGCTCTTTTCCTAAACACCAGAAAACAAACCTTTGTACACTCTCTATTACTGGAGATTTGACTCAGAAATCTCAGTGGGATATCCACAACTAATTTCTGGGTTTTTACCCTGAAGGTAGAGTAGAAGCATGTTGAGATTGGCATCCTAGATTCTTTCCTCAACTGTGGCCACTGTGATGTGCCAGATAGGATTTTCTGACTTGCTCTGTTTGCTGTGAGGAACAAGGACAGAGGCAATGTTGTGGCTGGCCCTAGCAGTGCATCACTCAGTAGGGAAGGGAAGGCAGGGGTTGTCTTCCTGGTTGAAGTTTTGTTCTTGGCTGCTGCAGGCTTGTGCCACATGCCCTCCTGCACAGGCATTTGCCTGAGCTGTGACCTTATGGTCGATAGACTCCTATTTGGGCAGGGAGAGAACAGCTGAGCGTCATTTAGCAACTGAAGCCCTCACCCAGTTGGATGCTGACTGAAAGCTGACCAGCCATGTGTCCTCTCTGCACTGCAGATCCTTCCAGGAAAGCGTGAGACTGCTGTGAAAACACACTACCAGGACTTTGTGTAGCGCGTACCTCTGAATGCCAGCCTATCCTATGTGGTGAGTGAGATCTGATCCTTGCCTTGTAAGAAAAGAGAAGTTTATGAGCCAAACCTTTGCGCTAGTGGAGTGGTCAGAGGCATAGATCTGGCTTGATAAACACATTTGTAGGCAAGCTGGTCCTTTCAACTCTTCTTGGCTATCCTCACTCGATGTAGAAACCAGTTCCCTTCTGAACGTCTCAGGCCAAGCTCACAAACCACTCAAGGACGTGTAGCTGTCCACATGCAGCCTTTAGACATAAACCATTACTGAGACTAGCAAGAGTCATCTGTGTGTGTTAAAATTTGTGTTTGTTAAAATATTTTCACTAAGGGAATTTTTTTTCTGGGAACTGTTTAACCAAGATTTCTTCAATGACATTAATATGCTTTAATAGAGTTAATCATGCACTGAAGGGTCATTGGTATCCTTGACATTGCACCGAAAGTAAAGCAATATGAAAAAAATTGAAATAATATCTTTGACAGTTCCTCCTTGGTGCAAATAAAAATAATATATTTTGTATTGAACAGCAATTTTCATCTAGAATATCTCTTGTTATTTGTAGAATAATCAGTCTGTACTTGATTTAATAGAATTATAGCTGTGGTGAGAAGAATGGTACATGAAGTTCAAAATGGACCATCTTTGTGTCATCAAAATTACACCTGAGTCATGAATCTAGAAAGTAATTTGACAGGAAAATAACACATTTAATAGCAACAGAAAAAGCCTACTTCTTTCAGCACTTAGCAAAAGTAGTGGTGATGAAAAAGACATATATATTGGTACATAATTCCTTGACAAAACCAAGGCTTTAGTTGATGTCAGTGCTGAACAACAAAGTGAAAAGCTTTTCTCAAACTTTGCATTTGTGACAGCCTCAGTGACCGAGAGTCAACAACTTCCATCAACCCCTACTGACACAACCTCGACCAATAAAATTCGGTGTCCCCTATGGCTCTTTTGCTGTGTAATTACACAGAGCGTAACCCGCCACTCCTCTCTTTGCAGTGACATTCATTTTCAGGTGGTCTGTAGCCCAGCTTTGAATAGCACTGTGCATGGATTTACATGTGCTGCTGAACTCTATCTTTCCCACAACAATCCAGAGCTCATCAGAGGATGGTTACTAGACTCCTCACATAAGCCATCACCAGAGGAATTAAAGGACACCGTTTTGTGGTTCCTTTGCTAGAAAGGCTGAAAAAGGGCCCAGTCCTTGCTGCAAGAAACAGACCAGAGGGTCCAGGCGTTCACAGGTGGGAGAAGAGGGCTTTGTCAACAGGCAAAGAACCATTGTCTCTGCTCCTGCCCCTGTGTGGGGCCTGCTGTCAGTGTCACCTGGCAGGCAGGCCCTCACCCTGCTGCCTGTGAGTGACACTCAATGTGCCTGTGCTCTGTAAAACACAACAGTGAGGTGCTGACATGCAGAGATTGATGAACTATGGAAAAAGGAAAGATGGATATACAAAGGTACTAGGTCTGAGGCTGGAGAAGAGTATTAGGCCCGAAAAAGGGCTCTGCTCACTGCAGAGTAATAGTGAGCTGATTTCAAATGTGGGTTGTACGTGCAAGCACACACAGCTATAATGCTGGGAAGGAGATGGTGTATTACTACTGTTATCCATGTGTCATGTCCATATCACTGAGTTCTCCAGAGAATTTACAGACTTAAAGGACGTGATAACATCAATCAGAGGAGGCATCAGCACAATCCACAGTTTTGTCCTGGTCCAGATATATGTCTGCCAGAATCAGTTCCTGAGAAAGCATAGTCTTGATGTCACAAATGTGATAGGGCCATTAACAGAGGAGATGACACTGATTTTTGCTAGAAGCATAGTTAACAGAACGTTTGACTCTCATTGTGTGGGAGGAGGCTTGCTGGTATCCCTTACAATCATCTGTGGTATCACGGATGACCCAGCTAAAATATCTGTTCAGGGTCATTGTAGCACCTGAATGTCTCTAGCTTTTGGGATATTCACAGAAGGGGTAAACTCTGCTGCAGAGGATACATTGGATCTACAAACCCATTACCAGCCTCCTCCTCCTCCTTCTGAGCTGGGAGAGAACTGTCTTCATTTTAGAACTGGGAAAAAGTCTTCTCTTGCCTCCCTGCTCTCATTTCAGTCTGCTGGGACTTTGAAATCCATGTATGCAAACCACTTGCATACCCTCATCCTTTCGCATCAGCATGCAGTCCATTTGGCCGTGTTCTTTTAACATCTATTCTTCACTGAGGTCCGTCTGGGGTGTGGCTAAGACCAATGCTTAGTCAGACAGATTTTGTAAACAATGAGATGAAATGAAACAAGCTCCATGTTTAAAATATTTTTCCTTCCCTGTTGTGAAGTTCCTCCTTTGTCCTTTGATTGTTTGATAGTCTTTTCATTGAGAGGAAAAGAGAGATACATTTCAATGGAGACAGACATGCAGGCAAACAATAGCATTCTTATTAAAAATCAGAGGTTTCCTGATAGTGAAGTGTTTGGTACTCAGAAGTAATATCCTGAATTATATAAAATACATGTGCAGCAATCATCCACTATGCACAAGTCAATGTGGAACAGGCATTTAAGAATATTGTTTGTGCCAATCTTGTCCAAGTGTACTAAGATGATCTTGTTCAGAAATGCTAACAGGAGCCATCGCAGTCTTCCACTCCCCTCTCTCTGTTTTTCATGAAAACCTGGATCTTGGTGGGCATGCTTGGTGTTGGATTTGCCATACAGGATGTGTCATGGTCCCACACATGACGTAACCACTCCGAAGTACTGCCTGAAAGTCCTGTTGCTGCCTCCGTTTTTTTATCGTCTCCAGGACTCTGTGCTGTTGCTGTTGAGGCTAGTCAGGATGCCCAAAAATAGTTGCCCAAATATAACACAGCTTCTGTGCTTTCTGTATTTCTGAATGGTGAACAAAAACGTGCACCAGCAGAAGCAGCAGTCTACTGAATTTTTCATGTTTTCCCTGATAACCTGTCCTCCACAGCCGTGATACACTGGGGAGAACATTTTCCTATTACAACATAAATATTTCAGCCCATGTGCAGAGACAGGAGGGAGTTTTCACAGGAGATAATATATCTTTTGACTGTGGATGCATACAGAAATTGTACATGTTGGATGAAATTTCATGATGGTAATTTCTAAATATCTGACTGTAGAAAGCAGCTGTCAGCACTTAAGTGATTTTGAAATTAGTCAGACTTAAGAGGACGATGCAATCTGGCTTGCTCAAGTACAGCCTTCTAAGAATGAGAGAAAATACCTGGGCAAGAAGAGGAACATTTTTGAGATATTTTCTACTAAATAAAGCATTTATTGTTTTCTTTGGTAAGACAGCAAAGAAATGCTCATCAGCCTAAGAAAACAATCAGGAAGTAGAGGAGGTAGACACTTCACTGTGAAGAGGATTATTTGGGTCATCTAGCCTGTTGATGACTATAAAATTGTACAGTTAATAGCAGTTGAGAGCCTTATTCAATATCCTGCTAAAAGTTCTCAGGTCCCCCGCAAAGAAGGTTTAAATGTGTACCACATCAAGTGGCAGACCTGAGCTACTTAATGCAGTTTATATTAGCCAGGTCTTTAGGTTTAAGAGTAAAATTATTTTATTTTTAGCATTTTGTATGCAACTACATACTGGAGGATCTCAGGGTCCTAGTAGGTCTCAAGGAGAAAAATAGCTAGATCAGAACAACTGCTTCTCCGAGAGCATATATTTTGATCAAAACGGAATCACAGAGTAAGCTGGGTTGGAAGGGACCCACAAAGATCATGACTCCAACTTCTGGTCCTGCATAGCACCATCCCTAAGGATCGCACCATGTGCCTGAGAGTATTGCTCAAATGCTTCCTGAGCTCTGTCAGACTGGGGCTGTGACCACTTCCCTGGGGAACGTGTTCCAGTGCCCAACCACCCTCTGGGTGAAAAACCTTTTCCTGATATCCAGCCTAAACCTCCCCTGAACAGCTTCAGGCCATTCCCTCCAGTCCTGTCACTGCTCACCACAGAGAAGAGATCAGTGCTTGCCCCTCCTCTTCCCCTTGTGAGGAAGTTGTAGACTGCAATGAGGTCTCCCCTCAGTCTCCTCTTCTCCAGGCTGAACAGACCAAGTGACCTCAGTTGCTCCTCATACAGCTTCACCTCAAGGTCCTTTACCATTTTTGTCATCCTCCTTTGGATGCTCTCTAACGGCTTAATGTTTTTCTTGTACTGTGGCACCCAAAACTGCACACAAGCTTGACTGTTCTTTATGTGGAGAACACCTAGTCCCTGCTTCTCTCCAGGATTCCACTTACAGCAAGACAAGGTAAGCAGCTGGCTGTTGGTTGAATGGGTGGAAAGCAAATCAAAGCAAACTCTGCTCTCTGCCTTCTGGCAGCTGAATGATGCAGACCAGCTGTCTTGTAGTGAGGCTGAGAGAAAGATGCTCCTGGTAAAGGATAGAGCTCTGTAGTGTAAAGGAGTCAGCCTATGGAAAGATGAAACTGGTGAATAACAAGGGAAGTTATTCACGTAATTATCAGTCCTGGGGAAATCTTAATAAGAAATCTCTACCTTCCTTCTTGTTTCTACCCATTGCTCCTTACAAAAACATGGGAGAGAATAGTAGCAAAATAGAGGTTCTTAGGGAATGATTCCACCTGATGTCAAGGGATCTCAGCAGTTCCCCTAAGATGTGAGTGTTGAGGGAATTGAAAGAGCCCTTTCGTCATGGAAGACAAAAATCAGGGCAATGATAGATGCTGAATCAGTGTCTCCTATAACTGCAGAGGTTCAGGTGCACTCTGCGCTGTAGAGCTGTGTAGCAGGGCCACAGGAAGCTCATACTTTTAGTGCTGATTTTAAGAGGCAAATTTCCATAAGCATACTTAGGAGTGTGGGGAAGGTTGACTAGGTACACCTTGAACTGTCTTGATATTCAGAGTAATTAAGATCACTGCTTAATCAAAGGTCTTTGAGCTAAAAATGAAACCAGTCAGTATAATTCAAAGAACTTGCAGGGTAGCTGGATCCAGACAGTGGTGTTCAGGCTGACTACAGGGCAATTCCCTCCAGATTGCAGGATTAAGAAGTCCTGTAGAGAGTAAAATAGATCACAGAATCCTAGAATCATAGAATGAAAAGAGTTGTAAGGGACCTTAAAGATCATCTAGTTCCAATCCCCCCCCACCGTCCCCCCCTGCCATGGGCAGAGACACCTTCTAGTAATCCAGGTTACTCAGAGCCCCCATCCAACCCAGCCTTGAACACTTGCAAGAATAGGGAGTTCCCAGCCTCTCTAGGCAATCTGTTCAGTGTTGCACCACCCTTAAAGAATTTCTTCCTAACCTCTAATCTAAACCTAGTATCTCTTGCTTTAAAGCCCTTCCCTCTTGTCCTGTCACTATGTGTCCTCTCGAGCCTCTGTAAAAGCTGCTCTCGAGCCTTCTTGTAACCCGTCTTCTGGGACTCTGTGGGTCTGGAAGATTTTCATGTCTTCTCTTAAATTCAGGTATGTCTGTTGCTGCAAGCCATCAGTGAGATGGGAGGAGGAGGCATTTTGATTTTTCCCTTTCTTAGATGTGATGCCGAAAACATGCTGTGAAGGCTTTCTGCATCTTGTCTGCAGCTTCCCCACATCACTTCCCTCTAGGGCCTCTTGCTCCCCTGCAAGAGCAAGTGACGTTGGATCTGTGCCTCATCCAGCCTTCTGGACTTTCCATCCCAGCCCCTTTTCCTTCTACAAGAGAGGAAGGCTGGTCTAAGAGCTGCCAAAGATTGTTTTATGCACCATGTCATTCATGTGGCAGAGAAATTGTGATGGAAGATGCAGTGTACACAATGGTCTGTCTGTTTTATGCTGTTCTGTGGCTGTCAGGGAGTGAACTTTCCTTAGAGAAGAGAAGAAAGTTGGGACCCCCTCCTCTTCATTTGAGCATCCCAGATTAAGAACTCTCCAAAACTTCTGTAAATACAAGCGTGTACCTGTACACCCTTAAATCCTGATTGCAGGCGTGGTTGAGTCTGCAGGATTTTCTCAAATCTGTCATTGGTTCCAGATTATCCTTGGGTTTGGCAGCAGGCCAGCTAGATGTGTTTAGTGGATATAGATGCCTGCAAGGCTGCAGCAGAGCTGTTACATAAGACCAGTAGAACTCCCGTGCAAGGAAGCTGAGTGTGCCAGCCTCAGTTAGGGTGCTTCATTCAAAATGAAGTGTGCACTGTCTTCTGTGCATGAGATCCTCCTAGCAGTGCACCCACTGAGGAACATGGATCTTTGCTGCTGTCAAAAGATGCAAGAACATGGCTGAACTGTTTGTGGTTCTTTCTCCAGGAACTCATTTGTGCTTCAATTATGGGGAAGAAATGAGCTTAGAAGCTTAATTTGTAGCTCAGATATTGGGTGGTGTACATCACAGAGCATAGTTCAAGGTTGCTGCTCTATCTGGCTTCTCCGCTCTGCATTGAGATGAACTTGCTGAACTCAGAACAAAGGTGTCACTTCTGGTCTTGTGCAAAATGTATACCATCCGTTTGAACGCAAATAGCTGGAAGTCTGTGGGGAAGTACGTGCCTTAGCACACCTTACTTCTCAGTCTTCTCTCCCACTGTACAATGGACTTTACAGAGATTCCTTGCATCATTCCTTTAATCCTGCTCTTACTGTACCGTCTGTTTCTGAGATGTAAAATTTCATGAATCCCTTAGGAGACCCTGGTTCCCTATTCCAGGAGATACCTGGTGTAAATTTAATTAGCATATGACGTATCGTTTCTTCAACCATCCACAGAATAAAAGAAGATCTTGATCCTGAACAACTGTTGCAACCTTCATAATACAGTTTTAAATCTATTTAAAAAAATGGCTAGAAAACAGATTTTATTTTTTTTTCGAAGTCTGTTGTAATTTTATAATGTTGCATACTTGGCAAGTGTGATTGTGTTGCTATAGTGATCTTAAATTATGATCAGAATGAATTTTTACTCAAGGCTTATTTAGAACTCGTCTGGCTCAAAGCCATCTTATCTGCTTCTCTGAGCCCTGGAAGAAATATTTGGATCTCCACAAACATTTTCTATGAGCCTTCAGTTTTACAGTAATCTCACTGGTGTAATTTTGAAATAATGTTCTTTAAATGGGTTCTTGAAATGCATTTGAATTAATCAAAACTAAAACTTCTGAGAGGTACAGTACCAATTTCAAAAGTGTAGGAAGCAGGGAGTTTTCTCCTCTTTTTGCAGGAGAGGATGAGATGTTAGACACATGTTCAGATGGTTCTGAAGTCAGGGCAGTCAGTCCTTCAGTTGGACAATGGAAAGTGGCAATAAAAAGAGTCCTGGTTTTTAAAGAGCTTTTGGGGTATGTATGGGGACTCTCTGTATCCACGTGTCAGGATCCTCTGTCTCATGGGACAAGGGAGTGAAAATATGTTGGGCAGGCTCTTATAAACTCCAGGCAGCTGTGTCCTTGGGTTGTCATCCAACACTGAGATCCCTATCTCTCTTCATGACAGTGATAACTGGATTGTACCATGAGTATTGGATTCTCGACTTTCACTGTCAGAAAGTCCTTGGATGAAATCTCAAATGCAAAGGCTGGCAGCTGTTGTGGTCTTGCCCAGCATTGTCTGTATCAAGAATCTTGCTGGAGAATGCTGTGGGCCTTTGGAAATTAGGGAAGGCAAAGTAGAATTGTACCTGTCCACATCTGGGCATGGACCTGGACAGTTCTCTATGTCTTGCTGTTCAGGAACTGCCTTTTTTCATGGGAGTACAGATCATCAGAAAGAAATTTTGGACCACTGGGCTGCTCCTCAGATGGGGGTCTCACTTATATTTTTGCTGCTGCGCTGTGTATTTATGATGTTGTACACTGAGATAATCTTTTCTGTTCAACCAACTTCCTTAATTTCCTTCTTGAGCTGTAGACTGTCTGCTTTCCAGGCCAAACCTTCTGGCAGTAACTCTGTCCTGTGTAGCTGCATTGCAAAATATATCAAGGTGTCATTAGTTCTGCTTAATTCTATGTATACCATTGCACTTGTTACCAAGTTGGAAAGGTCAATTTGACAATATGGGATTTATGAGGGGTAAAATGCAGAAACTATTGACTCCCACCAGCTCTATACAAATGTATTTAGTCCAGCAAAACTTGCAAGGAATACCAACACATCAGCTTAGTTACAGAAGTTGCATACCTGATAATGTCATTGATTTCAATTTGGTTTTGATGTCCATTTGTGTGTTCTGTTGCATGTCTGTAGGACATGCAGTAGGAATGGCTTATGTACAGATACAGGAACACTTAACAGCCCACAGTAAGTTTAAATGTGCATTTAACAGAACACATATCCCTGAAGTCACTGGGATGGAAGGGAATTAGTTAAATCTTGTACAATGAATACTGTTAACTTTCTTAGGTGAACTTCACTACTTTCCCCTTTTCAACAGTTAATATTCATATATTCATAAAACTTATGATCCTTTCAAGGAATAAGTTCTGCAGAAACATCATTGTTCTGTACTAATGCTGTTTTTTAGTTAAGTTTTAACACTGAAACTGACTGTGAATAAACTTGATCATTTATGGATAGATTGAAAAATCAATCAAACAAACATTAATGATTTTGTGAAGAAATGAAATTAAAGATGTGGTGAGTTAGACTTGGCTGGTTGCCAGATGCCCATCAAGACATTATTTCACTCTTCCATTTCAAGAGGACAGAAGGGGAAAATAAAATAAAAAATCTTGTATGTTGAGACAATGACAAGGAGGGATTGCTTAGCAATTATATCTAAACCCACCTTAGAAGGGAAAGGAATAGTTAAAAATAGATGTATAGCATTCTTCTTGTTGTTTTGTTCTTTTTTTAACTGGCACCTTCAATATTTTTAGGTCCCAGTGTCAGAATTGATATTGCCTTAGATGCTTATGCTTAAGCAAATGGTGAAATATGACGATTTTAGCTGAAAATAGGAGTTGGGTTTTCCTGTTTTAAATGCAGCAAATCTGCCTTTTGGTGGATTTTTGAAGCTTTACCAGTTACTCCCCAAAAAGTAGCTTTATGTAATTTAATATATTACTTTATATAATGTTTAAGTTGGGGACTTGAGCGGTCCAAAGAGGTGTATGCAATGGAGAGAAGCAACAGTGCCCATGCTTTGGACAATGAGGAAGTCAGGGCTCTGAGACACGCTGCAAAGTGCAAGCAGTGTAGACATACCCTAGCAGACTGCATTCAAGCTTAGACATCTTGTCCAGGCTGAAATATGAATTATATTATTACTGGTCCAGCATAGACTGCTCCAGGCCTAAAAATGGTATAGCAAAGACTTCACAATTCAAGCTCAAGTAAGCAATATGTGAACCACAAGGCACACAGAAATTAAGTGACTTATCAAGGTTATCTTGGAAGTTGGTTTTAAAGCCAGGGATTGTAGCCAGTTCAACAGACTGAATTGCAGTGCTCCTGGCAAAATTATTGAGCAGCTTGTTGGCTGAAGTCAAGGCAAGGACACTGCTCCCATGAAGCCTCCTTCATCAATACCACACATAAATTGTTGGCCTGGCAAGATGTCAAGGGCTGAAAATCTACCAGCTCTTGCCAGCAACCGTGTGGTCTGTGAGGCATCTCCTGAAGTTTTTTACCCTGAAGAGCAAAGCTATTGCTTTTGTTACCTGCTCTTGGTAGCTGCTGGTAGCCAGCAAGTGCACCTGTCAGCTCATCCTCCCACTTGCTTTACTCTTAACTTCTTGGTGAAGGAAGGGTCTGTGGATGGTAATAGCTCAATAATGACTGTTGTCTGTGCCTTTCAAGCAAAGAATCTCATCAGCAGACATTCAGGCACTTCCAGTCTGGGAGCCTGTAGTTCTGTAACACCCATTTTACAAGTCAGGGAACGCGTGTGGGAGTTAAATAGGGGAATCAATGCCTTGACAAGAAAGTATTTTCTTGATGATGTACTTTCTTCCCCAGGCAACTTCCATTTGAGTCTCTGCTTGGCAGAAGAAGCTGCCCTGTGCAAGGCGGTCAAACACAGTCCCTTCTTTGAGAGCACTGAGCAGCTGTTCTGGTCCTACTCACCATTTCAGAGAGTTTGACCACTACTTATTCTCATGTCGGTCTGAGCGAAAAGGGGCAGACAGAAGAGAAGTAGAAACATCCCTATCAACAGAGAAACAGTTCCCATCTGAAACCCCAAGGTGGGCAAATACTCAAAGGTTTTGGTATTTCACTTTAAAATCCTGCCTTTGCTTTCGCAGACTTTGCTGAAAATGTGAAGGAAGGAAGCTGTACAATGGACAAGATATAACAAGTGAGGAGCTATTAACTGAGGAGCTTGGCAGATCCTAGTGAAGTGTTAAGCAACTTTTTCCTAGGAGTATGTTTGTATTAAGATTCTTTGTAGTGTCTTTGCTCTAGCATCAAATGGTTTACTTTAGGTTTGCCGCTTAATTACCACTATAAGTTATTCTTGGGTATTTACAATGTTTAATTGTAACTATCAGATTGAAAAGGTATATAAGGTCTATAACACTTGGGTATGAAGGTGTAGGTTATTCTTCTGCAAGAGTGTTCCACTTAAATATCTACTGTTAAAAAACTTTTACTAATAAAAAAGCTAATTGCTAACTGAGAACAGAAGAATCTGGGATTTTTTACTGAAGGAAAGGCAAATTGTCCTTTATGTGCAGGCCTCACGAAGGGGCAATTTGTTTACTTTCAAAGTCCCTGCCTTCTATCAGAGATGGGGCAGTGAATAACAGTACCATGGGCCTGTCCTGTGTCTGTCCTTCTGTCTAGAAGGCAATGACTTGTCTGTCTCTGGACATTTAAGTGGGAGGTGACCACAAGAACAAAACCACACCATCCGTGACACAATCTTTAGATTTTTAAATAGGTTGCAAAAAGCAGGTTGTTAGCAATTTCTCTTCTGGGACTGCTATTCTGTCATAGGCACACACACAGCCGTGTAGGTGCTGTCCCCTCCAGCCCAGGCTAGGCTGACATCACAGGGGAAGTCGACACTTGTGATGATGTTCCACGTGCTTGGATGCTGCTGGGCAGCACTACAGGAACAGCCCTGTGTGTGATGCTGAAGGTTTCTGTAGGCCTGTTTTCCACTGGAAGCTCTTGCTTTCATTGGGTCTTGCTTTCTAATGTGTGGGCATTGATCTCTAGAAGCTTCTTCAGTGAAATTTTTTACTCATAACTGGATTAAAAGTAATCGTCTGGCTGTATCCTTGAAATCATGGGTGAAACTTTTGATGAGCAGGTATCCTTACTTCCTCTATTTTCTTGAGCCATATTTCCAATTTTCTCCAACAGGGCAAAAAGGAAAATTTATATTTTAAAACATGACAGGGTTAGATTCTTACTTAATCCTACTGATATAGCAGCTGGGACTTCAAAGAAAAGCAACCAAAAAAAAAGAGAGAGGTAATGAAGAGCTGAGAAATTAAAAGCCAATGTACTGCTCACCAAAAGCATGGGAATGTTTTCCAGCTAACAGGTCTACCAAAAAATCTATTGTGTAGGTCAATTTTCTTAGGGCAAAATTCTCACTAAAAACACACATTCTCTTTTTAAAATTAATTAGATTTCTTTTTTATTCCCAGATAATAATCTTAACTTTTATTGTGATACTCAGAATTTAACTTCTCTAAATTGCTGAATTTTACACCTCTGGGAGTAATGGATTATTTTGTTCTGGTGGCAGACACAGAAGTATTGAAAAATAATTATTTTCTGGGTGCCATATAAATTTTCTTCATCATAAACTCTACTATTCATTCCCTTTTTCAGAGTATTCTGCAGTACTTTCCTGTATCTCTTTCTCCATTCAGATTTATTTTAAAAGCAAAATTGTCCTCTTAAAATCAATATCTGGAACATTTCCATTACAAAAAGAGAATGTTAATACAATTATAATTTCAACCAGAACTGTGATGTAATTTCAAGCTGTACTTTACAAAAATACTCAGAAAAGCTCTGTATCCCTAAGACCATACTTTGCAGTAAGTTCTCTCATCAAATTCTTGCCGAGCTGTACTCTGTGCTCTCTGTCCTTAGAGGGGAACCTGGAATCATCAACACTGCTGTAAAGTGTGATTTCACTGTGGTTTACAGTGCAGGAACAGGGCCTCAGCATAGCATTGAAGGGACACAAGGAACTCCAGCTAATGAGGTAGGGAGGGGGGTTGTAATCCCATGAGTCACCTACAAAGCTGCAGGGCCACGTGTTGCTTGATAACTTACAAATGCTGTCACGGAAAATCCATCATGTCAATGAGAACAGTAAAACTATTCGCTCATTGTCCTTCAGGGAATTGTGATGCAAACATGGCTTTGAGATGAGTCGTATCTCTGGCACCCAAAAGTGTTGGAAAAGGTGGGAAATGTGTTTCCTTGGGAGGAGTTTTGGGTTGGCCTGTTCATCTGGGCTCACCTTGACATCAGAACTGCAGTTTGTGTCCTTTCCATATTCTTCCCACCTTGGCTCCATTCAGGAAATGGAGTATGTCAGATGTGTCCCTCAGATCATAGAATCACAGAATATCTTGAGTTGGAAGGTACGCACAATGATCATTGATGTCCTGATGTCCTGCACAGGACACCCTAGCAAGCCCATCCTGTGCCTGAGGGCATTGTCCAAATGTTCCTTGAACTCAGACAGGCATGGGGCAGTGACCACTTTTGTGAGGAGCCTGTAATTCAAGACTCTGAGTGCTTTCTGTCTCAAATAAACCGGTACCCATTCCTCAACACAAAAAAAATTGGTTTTTGGCAGTGATGTCTCCTACAAAGCCATAAAGAAAATAAAGCACTTCTGCACCAACAGAAATAATGACCTATTACATGAGATAATACAAATCAAGTGTTTACACATAGTGTAAGAGGGATGAGTCAGTGCCTGGAAGAGTTGATGATATGTCTATTCCATAGAGCTGGGGTCTCAACTATGAAAATCACTGGGTGATTACATTTAATTATTTGACTATTTAGGTGTTCAAATTTGCAGACAAACTCATCAGCAGACACAGATGTAAAGTAATGCTTTTTAAAGCAACAAAGCTGCAGCTTTTTGGGCTGCAACATTCCCATCTGCAGCAGTGGGCTGCAAGGACCAATTTGGAGTATACCAGGCATTCACTTAAGGCCTTTCCCCAGACAGAATGGGAATATTCTGCAAAAATGTTATCCCTTTCCAGTGCTTATCTATTCCCAAAAGTTTCTAAATGATGCCAGAAGGAGTGTGGATAGTGTCTATTCTCTTCTAAAGAAGAAATCTGAATGAGAAGTGTTTTGCATACTGTATATGGTTTTATTTAGGAAAGTTTTGAACAAAACTGGCTTATTTGTTTTGGTAGGTTGTGCTTTTATCTTTTATAGAGAGAGAGAAAGAAACAGAAATGAAGTAAGAGAAGGAAAATTGGGGTGGAGTGATTTTACTCATATTAGTCAAACTGGAATTCATAGCAGATATGTATATATGCCTGCATGAAGAATCTTCTCTTCAAATTGGTTCAAAGGAAAAGCATTAAATCATGCAAAATGAGAAATGTGGAAATGGCTGAAGTTACAGTCCTTGACTATTTTGCTTTCTTTCTTAAGAGAGAAACCATATGTTATGTCAGACAGTGAAAGCTAACATAATATATACCAAAGAGTATAATATGACTACTGTAAAAACCCACAGGTTGTGAACTGTATTTTATAATGGGATTTGAAGAAAGTAATTGCTTTATGTAAGCTAAGGAAACATCAGACACAATGGTAAACAGCATGTAATTTGTTAAAGGGAAGAATCACTCAGGGTTCTGTGGGCAGGCTGTAACTCAGAATCCCTGGTGGTACTGGCAAGTTCATATGGGTTTAACCACAGTGCCTCAACCTATCAGGTGCATATGGCAAAGAGAGGCACACCTGGATAAAGCCACTAAGGTGCTTCACCTTGGGGTGTTGTCTGTCTCTCCCCTTTTATGTTGCTTCCACCATGTCTCCTAGCTCTGGAAGGCTCTATTGCCATGTAGAATATTCCCTCCAGGCACTCTTGAGTCAAAATGGTTCCCTCGTCACTCTCTGGACAGCTATAGAACTGGGGTTTCTGGTGTTACGGTTGCTGGTGTTATCAGGGGAAACCACAGGGCGCTTGAACCTTGGGCATCTTGCCTCCACAAAGGCCATTCACAATAATATCACAAAGTCCTAGCTACTGTCAGCCCCCAGCTTTCCTCTTTGTCCTTCAGCTGCTGATAAGCAACATCAGAGGTGATCAATGTTCTCCTTTGACAATAGCACTGTGCTCTTTCTAGAAGGTCTGGGGTGTTGTCCACTGCCACAGCAGATAGAATCTATGTTCCTCACAAGCAGAACTTATGCCCTCTGAGAGAAACAACTGTGTGAGCCAGCATGCCAGCAGTCTTGAATTCAGGTTGTTCCTGGGACACTAGGAAAAGGAACTTAGTGGGTGCTTATCTGATTTCCCTCCATGGTTATTACTGGGCAAAGTGGTCCATCAGGAATCTAGAAGTGTTATGAATACAGTGAATGATTTGTCATGACTTCCCCAAAGAGCTGGATGAATATTGGCTGCCAAATTCTCTTGCTGTGTCCTTCCAAGATTGAACTACCTCCTTGCAAGGAAAGGACAGGTTTTCAGCTTGCCCAGGGGATTTCTTCCCAGTAGAAACCTGGACCAGAAAGATAATCACCAAATCACATGGCTGAACAAAGATATGAACCCATATTCTTGAGTATGAAGCTTCCAGACAAACCTCACACCAATTTACCTCTTCTTTAACAAGTCTAATATAAATTAAAATGATATATTTTATTAAAATCATACATGTATTCATTTAAAAATTAAATTATGTGGTCTCATCTGGAACATTCACAGTATGCAGAGCAGGGCTAATTGCTGTGGAACCAGCTCGAAGTCACTTTGGCAGAAGACTTAGAGTTCACTGTTACAAGCACCATGTTTGTTGTGCTGTCCACATGGCTTCAGATGTATCCTTCTGTGGAAGTAAAAGAAGAAAAGGAATCCCAACAAGCCAGGAAAATGCTTTTTAGTGCATGACAGTGCTGCAGAGAGACAACAAAATAGCAGAAGGATGCGGTTTTCCTGATATTTCTGTGGTATGATAGTGTTGGTGGCTTGCTGTAACAATTGCTGAATCCCAGTGCTCAAACCACCACTGCCTGGTGCAAATCCCAACTTGCTTATTTGGGTGACTGAGCATTGACTTGAGGGGAGACAGTATGACTTGTTGAATCATTATAATCCTTACAAATCTATGTCGTGCCCAAATCAGGTCCCCACTTTTCTCATACATTTATGCCCACAGATAGGTCCTCTTTGTTACAACATGGCTATGCTAGTTTACACTGCCTTAGGTTCTCACATACTATTTTGACTTTCATTATTCCCTGTAAGACTCCCTGGAGTGGGGAGGTCTGTTTTACCCCCTTTTTTTTTCAATTTTTGTGATGCCCTGCTTAGTTATTAGGTAGTGAGGCTCAAAGGGGAAGACAAACTAGGGTGACTTTTTATAGCTGTTGAATTTTTAGGACAACCTGTATCACACCAGTCTCAGGCTCAGGAAACACAGGAACATTTTTAGCTTCAGTTCATAGCTTAAAAATGACTGAATGTCCCTCAATTCAGTTGTCAAACCTAGTGGGAGATCAAAAAGAAATGGAAATCAGGATGACTGTTTGGCATTCTGACTTAGTCAGTGAACAACAGTGGATATATCCTGATTCACATGACGGTTTTTTTTCTCTTACTGATCAACGCCTTGCATTATCCATACTACGTTTTTGATCCTTGGCTCTGATCTAGAGTGAACAAAATTGTTCTGCATCTGTGAATGCTGGCATAATCTGAGCCATCAGTGTCCAGACACAAAAGATGTCTGCACCTCATATTGTATTGGCCCTCACTGCAAGTGAATGGTGCCTCTTCTCTCCTCATTATCCCCTTGGAGCTAATTATGCTCATTTATTCGTATGGTCACAGCTCTGCAACAGTCCATCTGTTACACAGACATGCTGATATTAAACAACCTGCTCTCCTGCACTGCCTGGGAGAAATTCAGGACACATGATTCCTTACCAGAAATTATTTTCTGATTTGAGAAGTGTCCATGTACTTGATATCTCTAAGAAAGAGGACTTTTTTAGTAGAAGAACTGGCAATGAAAATCTTATTATGTGGAGCCCACTACAGCATGACCAATGAAACACACCTTCCTGAAAGTCAGCAGATGATTTTAGTGAAATTTGGTAGTGAAAGAAAAATGTTGCATCATAAAACTGCTGGGAAAAGAAAGAAGGGTTTGGCTGTCTGTGTGGATAATGGCGAGCAGGATGGGGAGAAAGATCTTTGAGATGTTCTACTTGCAGGAGGATTTGAAATAAAAAAAAATATTGAGTATGAAAATCTTGTGCAAATGAGTATGCAGGGACTAAGGGGGTGGGGAGAATGCGGCTTTTAACAGTTACTAAGATATTTTGACAGGGATTTCATATGGTCAAGATGACATACTGCATTGACCTCTTTAATTAGTCACCTGTGGGCTGATATGATTTCATGCACAGACCAGGTTGATGAGCAGGGGGCAACATTGGTAGGATGGACTGACCCCGTTTGCTTCCAAATCATAGGCAAGATCACCAGAAGATAGCAGGTCACTGTTCAAAACCAAGAAAATGATGTATTAGTTAATTAAAAAAATTACTGGCAAAGTTACTCTTTTCAAAGCATGCATTCATGTGCTGTTCTGTTAACTACCCCAGGACTCTCTGGGCTAGAAATAACCTCTGTCAAATGGAAGTACATAGTCTCATATGGCTTCAGGAATCTAGAATCTGGGTCAGAGAAAGGAACAGTAAACATTGTAAAGTTGATGATGTGTCATATATCCTGGCAGAAGAAAAATTCTTACCAGGAGCAGTAATACTAAAATTATTCCAATACTCCCTGTCAATTAATGTGAGGCCTCCACCTACACAGAATTTCAGGTTGCTGCTTTCTGTAAACACCTCTTCTCCAGATGTTAGTGCAATCTGGAATGTCAAAATCAAGTAGGAATTATGGATATATTTTGTCAGATATATTCTTGTGAAGAACAATGCTTGTATTGCCCTGAACCCCCACTGCCTGTAAAATTCAGCATGAAATGAGATCATGTGGCAATATCCAGGGGCAGGAAATACCAAGGCTTTTATGATAGCTCAGGTATTAGACTCTATACAGCAAAGAGAATGGATGATGCTCTCCACCACCCAGTGCTGGCCACAATACATTCCCATGAGAGGTGTGGAAAAGTTTTTATTCAGTTTTTATTAAGTGTAGAATGTAGAATTCTCTCAGACAGAACAGACTTGCTTTTTGGGCTGTGTCCTCAATAATGCTGCCCATGATTTTCCTGCACTGAAGGTCCTAATAAGTAGAATAAGAATTTGGGATCAGGGAAGACTCACTGCTTAAATGACTCTCAAAGTAAACCTGCTTGAGGTAAAGCTGCAAATTCCTCACATCAAAATGTTTTGCTACTGACTGCAAGAGGACTGCTGTGGCTAGGCAGTGCCCTGGTCCCAAGTACTGGGACCAGAAATCACCACCTCATAGTTCCTATTAGAACTAGTTCCTACTCCTGTACAGATGTGTGGACTATGTCTGGGCTGTTGAATTCTAGTCACTCTTCTCCTTTATCTTAGTGATGCTTTTAAGGACAAATTAGTATCTGAAACTAAAAACACATAGTTCATTTTCTCATGACTTGCAAGAGGACCAGCCAATAAACATTTTTGTGAATATTTTCAGTGGAGATAATTTTTCTGCTCCTCTTTTTGCCATCTTATTCAGAAATATCTGTATTTCATAAATAAGCAATAAAAGTTACAGATCAACATTTAACAGGTAACAGCAAATGTTAGAGGTAAGCAATAAATGTTGTGGTCTCTCCAGTGAGGAAGGAAGGTGTGGTGTCCCCCAGCTCATCCACTTTAACATGCAAAATCTTCTTCTCCCCCTTTCTTATTAGTCATATTGGAGTTTCTTGTTTGTTTGTTTTCTGGTTAAAATGTATGTAAAAATGCCAGTCTGATGCCAAACAAAATAATCTAGTCTTATATGTTTCTGCTACCTCCCTTCAACAAAAAAACCCATAAAACCAAAACCCAACCACAAAAGTTTGACAAGCTGAGAACACGCAAATATCTTCCTAAAAAATATCTCATTTTGTTGTACACTTCTGGTCCCTGTGTCCATGCATGAGGTGCTGAATGCAATTTATCATTTATGGAATGCAATACAGAAAGTCAATAAATCTGTTTGGACATAGTCAAATGGTGCCCACCCTCCACCTGCTGGGGTGGGCCCACTTCTTCTTGTGGCTCACTGCTGCTCTCAGGCTGCTGCAGACAGAAGCATGCCATGCACAGCAAACAGCTTTCGTACGTGGCAGATTGGCCTGCTCTGGCTGGCTACAAAGCACAGTATGGTCAAACCAGCTGTGCTCACTGTAGTTCTAACTGTGATCCAACTAATCAATGAGAAACTTATTCAAGTCCTCTCATGATGCTCTATTTATATTTGAAATCTCTATTATGAAGGTCTTTTCGCAGCCCATGTTACAAATCTGACACTAGATACCTCTATCTCTGCCCTAATATTGCAGCTGCTTTTAAAATGAAAACCAGCTCCAATACATCCAGATGTCTGTGTGTTTCTACCCTGTGGGAATAGGGAAACAGAGACTGTGCTCAGGGCTTGGTGAACAGATTAAAACATTCCCTTTTTTTCATTCTTGCCTTAAGTATGTCTACTTGAACACCGAGTGTCATTGTGATCTCTCAAGTGAAGTGGGAAGGTGTTTGTGGTCTCCCTCAACCATCCACTTGAATGCGCAGATCTTGTTTCCTGTGAGGTAAGAAGACCTCATCTTTGCATCCTGTTTTTTACCCTCTTCAATCTGGGATGTAGCTGAAAGGCTGCGTTTTCACAGCAAGCCTTGACAAGGTGATAAAAATCAGTAGCTATGAGCTAAGATAGCCATGTTTTGTATTGATGTATGAACCATGTGCTAGAATATCCTGGCAAACTCTGTCCTTTGGAAGCAACTAATTTTCCTCAGTGTCTGAATTGGCCTTTCCTTTTTGTCAGCTAATAATTAGGCAGATTTTTGCTCACCTTGTTCTTACAGAATAAAGGCTAAGGAGAAGAAATTCTTTTGCAAGGTATATGCTAATCTTCTTCTGGTAGTTTAGGAAGTAATAATTGTGCTGATGTCTGGTTTCTCGGGTCTCTTATTATGGGAGCAGAATCAGTTCATACTGCACTAAGATGAGATTTCCAAATTCTGAAGGCAGCTGCCTCGTATCATACCTGGGAAGGGGAAGGCATTTGCAGAAAAGGCTGCTAGAGCAATCCTTCCCTTGATTGTCAAGGGGCTTTGGAGAGTACAGAAGGTGAAGTATTTTTTTTTACCCACTGGCATGACGACACTTAAAGAGCAAAACCATTCCAATTCCCAGTTGCTGAAATTGGCATGCAAAGGCTGTGTGTGCCTGACTTTGCTTTTTCTAGAGGAAACACATGGTCTACCCAGTCACAGTGCGAGAGGCCAGGTATTTAGCACCTGAATAATGCACTAGGAATGGGACAACACAGTCTTTGGCTTCCTCCTATGCATTAAACCAGAAAGCAGCTCCAGAGATATGTTGCTCAGGGCCTTGCCATCTCTTTCAGGTGGTAGGTAACAACTGGATTATGATGGAGTAATTCAATCATCAGAGTGCAGAGTCTGAGTAATCAATCTATCGATGTCCAAGGCTGCACTGTCTTCGGGAATCTGGTGTCCCACCCTAAAGGGGAAGGGAGAACTCAAGACTTGCAGGTGCTTGTGGTTGAAAGGAACAACAGAAGTCAGAGGGTCTGCAAAAACTCAGTAAATTTTACTAGTAATGACACACTTTGAATGGAAATCTGTATACGTTAGACCCCGATGTCCTATAGAAGCACATGGCAGTGGGTTTTGGGTAACAGGGTAGGGTGAAAGGGAAGGAAGGAAGGACAGAGGGAAGGAAGGATGGAAGGATGGAAGGGAGAGAGGAAGGGAGGGATGGAGGGAAGGAAGGAAGGAAGGAAGGAAGGAAGGAAGGAAGGAAGGAAGGAAGGAAGGAAGGAAGGAAGGAAGGAAGGAAGGAAGGAAGGAAGGAAGGAAGGAAGGAAGGAAGGAAGGAAGCAGTAGTTGGCATGTTCCTAATTCACAAAACACTGCAGAAATGTTCAGTTAAGAGCTGTGTGGAAAGGGAATCATGGTTGGGTTGGTAAGTAGATCACACAGCTTTTTTTTGGTTGGAACTCTCTTCCTGATGCTTTCATGGTGACCTGCCACCTCCAGGCAGAGGCAGTCCCACGTCAGGGTACTTAGCAGTGGTATGCTTGTGAGACCTGGCTGGCAAGGGACCTGGATGCCTGCTACTCCTGTCACCACTGTCCCCAAAGGATAGGTAGATGTCATCAGGGCTCTTGTACATGGGAACACACAAGTGCTCTTTTACAACCATGGAGAACCGTAAGTCTGGGTCTGGATGACCTTTGGCTAGAGATGAAGTGCTAAATTATATTTGCCTACACTGAAGTTTAAATGCCACTTTTTTTGCCCAGCTCTGTTTAATTGTGGTGTCTTCTGGATCTCCTTACGATGAGATCAGCATTTGTCTACTAAATGTTGATGTTCTTCTCTATTAAACATATGTATTTTCATGAAAACTTTGGGTAGTGTTTGCCTTCTTGGCTGTTGTGTCACTCAGAGACAAATCTGAAGTGAACTACCTGTCTCCAAAATGAACAGGCAGGAGGAAGATTTGACAGACAGATGGGCACAGAAATAACGTCTGTTTATTTTATTATTAGAGAAATAGTAAGACTATATCTGAGTAAGTTTAAGCTGAAAGGAACTTCTTGGGAATGCTTGATTGTCCTCTGTGTAGAATGTATTTTTCCCAATCTTCTGCTTACAGAAAGAACAATTTTCTGCTGTTGACATCCCAAGAATAGCTATGGGTAAAACCCATTGGATTTTATGCTGTCTGCAGAGCAGGCAAAATATTAGGTTTTTTCCCTTTGATTCACTTAACCAGTGAGAGAAAATGCACCCTCTGGATCTAGAGAAAATGAATTTATTATTTCCCCCCTGATGTTATAAGAGCTGAAGGCAGGAAGCTAGGTGGAAGAAAATTAATATGGCTCAAAATTCCACACGAAAAGTAAATTTTTTAAATGAAAATAGAGCAGAAGCTGGTTAAGTTTAAGTCCTTTAAGATACAGGTTTTTCTTGAGGCAGCAAAGGCATGACTATTATTAGTTCTCATTAGCTGTGTAGTGGATTGGTGAGAGCCAAACACCCGCTGAACCATTTGCTCATTCCCACCATCCAACTGCAAAAGAGTGGAGAGAGTAGGAAGAATGGAAGTGAAGCTCATGAGTGAGGTGAAAACAGGGGTAGTACTTACCAGTTACCATTATGGAAAAAACCAACTAGATCTAGGAAAATGAGCTTGATTGATTGCCAGTCTAAATAGATTTGTTTGTCATATGCACGTACCTGCAATATTTATATTGACATATGAACTAGAAATAATTTATAGATATATCTTTTCATAAATATAAAAATACATATCTTATAGTATTATATACCTTCTGTAGTATATATGATTACATAACATTGCTATAAGAATACAATTATATATATATAAAATTTATAAACATACAATTATGGAATTATTGATTTGGCCATTGGAAAGCAAACATTTACCAAGTTGGGGTAAACTCTAGTCTTCCTCCCTTTCCCTGGTTCACCTTCATTCTTTGACCCTGTGTGGGTCTGCTGGAGCTGAAAAATGCCCAAGTCTGGGACAGGATAGCCCTGGCTTCTCCTCTCACTGACCATGTTGAAGCCCTCTGCTGCCAGAACTTGGACACCTGCATCCAATACACTTGGCAATGTACAGAAAGACAGCATTTCCCCCCACAAAACTCCAGCAAAAGGATTTAGTTCTTCAAAGATTATGGAGAGTCTATGAAGAGGTACATGGACCTGTTTGTTATAAAAATTGTTAAAAGGTCCAAGTATTTAAAAAACTGGTAGTTGCTAATAAATGTGTAAATGAAAGAGGAAAATACGGTTTAAATAGCAACTTCATTTCCTGACAAGTTTAATTAAACTCATAGCCTTAAGGCAGACAACTCAAAATTCCCTTTTGTTCTTTAATATCTTTTCAAAACAAACTTCCATGTACAATCAGAAATACTGGAAAGAAGTGTATGCAGAAACTAATTAGATTGAGCAGAGATGAACAGGAATAGGAAGTCTATTGCACAACTTATAACTTAATTAGATCTTTGGCAAGATTGAGTTTCAAGGGAGAGAATAATAGAAGAAGATTGGAGATTCTTGAGAAACAAACAGAGTGCTCCAGGAAAATAATTGACTCAGGTTTTCCTTGTTCTAATTTAGTATAGGGAAGAATGTAGAACAGCTTTGAAGAGCTGTTGTTTTCCATCCCATATCAACTAAAATTAAGCCTCTTCAGCTTATTCATTGACTGGTGCTGGAAGGTTGAGGCTAAAAATTATGTGGTAGGGGAGTGGCATGGAGTTTGGGTACAAACTGGAGCAAAACATAAAACTGATATTCAAAGACAATTAGGAGGAGGAAAAAGAAGTAAACAGGAAAGAGGGACAGGCAGCGGGATAAAAAGCAAGGGAGAGTGTTGTGGAGGACATCTTTTACTGTGGCAGCTGAGTTTAACAGTATGAAGTTGGGAAGATGAGCAATGTTACCTGACTTGGGGTGCTGCTGTCAGCACATGGAACCAGAAATACCTTGGATTTTACTTCTTCCTGCAAACCTAACAAAGCAGACTCCTCAATGCATGTGTCTAGGCTTTGCTGGGAATTGCATTCTCTTTCTCTGCATACTTAAGTGTTCTAGAGGTATCTATTCAGGTACCTGGTCAGGACAAACATGATTATTTGATGTTTCATGGAGGGTCTGCTTTGAGCCTTTGCCAAAGGAAGAGTCTTCTACGCTCTTTGGTACTCCAAGTGCACTTGCACTAACGGTTTTCATGGATACTTCAGGTGGTGTAAATTGTTGGCCAAGATCTGAGCCAGAGCTGAAACTTCAAAACTGGCTTGGACACCCTACTGGAAATAAATATGCCATGTAGTGTAGAGAGGTTATTTATCCAATGTACAATGACTTCCTATCATGTGGCTACATCACAGTGGTATGTGAAAATTATATCATTCAGCTGTACAAGGACTCAGGAGTCCTTAGTGTTGAACCAAAAAAAATTTTCTGTATCTTTCACTGATATGTCATTTGAGTTCCCAAATTTTGCATCTGCATCTGAAAATCTGAGATCATAAATCTGGCAATGTTCTTTCCTGCTGGTTCTGTTCAGTGTTAAAACAAACCCACCCCAAACCACTGTTTCTAAAGCTGGAGTTACTTGAAATACTGCAGTGATAAAATTATTACTCACCCTTAGGCAGTTTTAAAAACTCTCAAATGCATGTTTCCCCTTATTTATCAATAAGTTTGAACAAGTGAAATGTTTGAAAAATGAAAAGATTCTTATCTGTTCCCTTTTATTTATCACAGGCAAGCCCCTAATACATGGGATGAATTACCTTAGCCATTGCTATTCCCAAACACTCCTTCAAAAGGACAAACATTTGTAACAGAAAATGATTTATTCCAAGGAGCTTTCAGTGTCTTGGAGACAATATTGTACAGGCACTTCCAATTGCTTTGCCTGTATTTTCTCTAAAAAGACAGATCCTCTTTTCTGAAGGAGTTTTGGACTACATTTCTAAATAAAAGATACTTCTCTCTAAGGCCTGGCAGCCTAGTTCATGTGCATACAGGTAGTGTCCTCTCATCCCAAAACTGTGAGGATTCAGTCCTTGTTAATGGTGCATTTCTCACAGTCCTTCAGACTCTGTTATGTACATACCATCTGCCATACCACTGACTGCCACAGAACATCCTGTACCCTGAGCAGAATACTGGCAGGCACTGTGCAGCTCCCGTCATGTAATTTTGCTGGCACCTTCTTGTGATCTTCCTGTTTCTGGCCTTTGAAACCTGTCTCTGAGCCTGGCAACTGGTGCTAAGCCCAGCTTGGCAGCCCCAGACAAGGGTCTTGGCCTACCATGCTGCTGAATGCCCATGGAGGTGACAGGAGCATGCCAAGCGTGACCTGAGCATGCGCCCAGGAGGCAGAGGGCTCTGGGGTCTGCTGTCTTCAGGATCTTGGAGCTGTGAGCTGTTGGCTTGCAGAGCAGACATCCAGCAGAACTGCCTTTCCTGTTCTCATGGAAAGTAAGTATGTGTATAAACAGCTCTACTGAAGACTCCTCCTCCCCTTCTCCACATCTTTGCTGCGTTTACCCAAGTATTTTGGTCTTTGTCTAAACAACAGGAAGGACAATCACATGCAAATGTACTCCTGACATTGAATAAGGCACCACTGTGAGAGAGTTCTCTAGCATTAGTGCCACAGCACTGTTGATTGTTCCGCTTTGTCTCAGAACTGTTGACACCGTGTAGATGCTGTGGCTGTTCTGTGTTGGGGTACCAATATTTGGGAGTACTTGCAGCTACAGGGAGAACTTCCTGTCAAGGAAAACACTGTGATGTTCCTTGGAGCTCGTTCACACAGATTTATTGGTGGACACAGTGAACATTTTCAGGACAACAGCCTGACTTTGAGAGAAGTGAAGAAATTCTACTGAATCGTATGTGGAAATACGCAGTTAATTTATGACAACTACAAGTACTTTTTTTTAAACTTTTTCTTAGCATTATTAAGGCTAGTGCTAAGTCGTCAAATTCTATCCTTCTTGTATTTCATCTACTTATTCTTTTTCTGTGGTGATTAGGTGAAAGCCACCTGTGTCTAAGGAAGGATTAAAATTCATACTTATGTTGTGGAACTCACTGTCACAGGATTTTGACAGACTTGTAAGACATCTCAGAACGTGATTGAAAACTCTTTGTTCCTGGGTGCTAGGAATATGCTTATTCCTGGGTACTTTAACAACTGTACTACGATAGTCCAGGTATTTCAGTGCAGGAATATTTTTAAGGCTCCTCTTGGCAGAAGTTTAGTATGCATAATAAAATAAAAAGTCACTTTGCCCTTCACTTACACATCTATTGTAGGCTGCAAGCGGGCACATGATGCCTGAGTAGCAGTTTTAATTTGATTCAAGAGAGCTGGTTTTGTGTTCTCAGCTGGATGGTGCCAGCCCATTAATTTTTTACTGCAATATATTCCTTTCCTGAGTTTGCTATAATATGGCTACATAGTTTGAGCTGATATTAGAAAGGATTGTCTCTGTGTTCTACCAGCTTTGGATGTTATAGAATTCTTCTGGATGCAGACTTGGCATTTAAATTTTTATATCCATTTCTCTCAGTACTGTGGCTCTTTCACAACCTGGATAGTGCATGGATTTTCACAGCTCATGGATATTTGCTGTTACAATAATACAGGGAACAGTCTTCATCTAGTCAGAAACAGTGGTATTATGATATTTCCATATTCAAAGTACAAGAAAGTGATCTGCTACTCTTTCCTCTGAAACAATCAGCTGAAAAAAGGGAACTTTCCTTCAGGTTTGGTTTGGGTGTAGTGCAAAGAAAGAATGCAATGGAAACAGTGAGATCTGTTAGCATTTCTGTCATTACTCAGACCTTTAGATCAAGTGGAACTGACAGTAGGCTGAAAACTGTATAGGTATGTGGAAGCTGCTTCTCAGAATTGTGTAACTGATTTTGGTCTCATATTTCATTTTTTTAACACCAGAAAGGAACAGATGAAATTTAAGGGTACAGGACTAAAAAAAGCCCCAAAAGATTTTGGTTTCAGATAAAAACAATAAATATAATGGTGACATTCATAAAATTGATGAGGAGGGGTCAAACAATTTTATCTTTTTTTTTAATGTATAATGTCTCTCTGCGATGTTCCTAACATTTGTCCTGTCATGTAGAAAGACCAGGTGTCATAAAAGAATTTTCTGGTTTTGTTGTTCCATGTGGTAGGATAACCCTCCTGTGGACCCACAGGAAATCCCCAATTATTTCATAGTCTTCCTCCTATTGTGCTATCTTCAGCGCTTTAGAAAACACATATTCATTGTAATTTTTCTTCCTTGGTATGGTTTGTCTTTGCTATGGGTGCTTGAAATGAACTAATTCTGAGGCCTTTTTGAGAGGGGAAAAAGAATATATTTCTTTTGATTTCTGTAGAAAAACAGATAAGAAATATTAAAACCTGAGAATTAGAGGGATGTTCCTCTCTTTGTGCTTCATTATGGTACTATGAATTGTTCTTACTGTTCAATTGCCCATAATCAATTAATACTTTTCATGACAGAGACTCTTTCTCTCCTCTCTAAAATACAGAATCCACTGCAAAAAAGGGAGTTAAGCTTCAGTTTTGACCTTTGAGAAATGTTGCAGAAGATTCTGCAGTAAAAAAAGGTCCCAGTTGGAAATGTAAGATTCTTAGTTTCAAAGTGCTCAAAACAAACGTATTGAACTCATCCAAAGACTTTTTTTTTTTCAGATTTTCATCAAGATTATTTATTCTTCTCCCTGAAATCCTATGTCTGTATGTCATGTTTTTTGCTTCTAGTGCTTTGGTCATTCAAAACCATTTGCTTGGAGGAGATTTTCCTGCCATACTTCAGCCCACTTCTTCTTTTCTGTGTTTCTTTGCTTGTCCTTCACAGGATGTAACCCCAGCTCTGCTGCTGAGAGGACGCTCTGCCACTGTCACTGCTTTCCTATCCTTATGCTGTACAGAAGAGGTGATTTGCTAGAAGCATATGACTGAACTGGGTTAGTGAAAGTGTGCATTCTGCATAGGAAAACCTAGATTTGAGGTGCTAAGCCTCTCTGTTGGTCTTTCTAATGTGCTTTGTCTGTGTCCTTTCAGACAGTGATAGCTCCAGCACCTACAAAAATTTTCACGGATCAGAGGTATTTAAAACACGTATCATTTGGGTGTGATGGTGGGGGAAAAAAAAAGGCAAGCAGGAGAGCTGTCTTGGGGATCACAGTGAGCTAGAAAAGCATGGGGGTGGGAGGAGAAAGTATAGTCAGCTATGCAAGAGAAAACTTGGAGTAGAAAGCAGGCCACCAGGACCCCAAACAAAATGGAACTTTAGGCAGCCTGCTGCAAACATAACCTATTAACTTTTCAGCTACATCTGCAAAGATCTCTCTTTATGGGCTTGGTCCAGTTTTACAGGAGTGCATAAGGTCTGCAAAACTGGAAGTGCTAGCTTACAAGAGTTGATGAAAAGGACTAGCCAGTGCAAATTCCAGTGCAGAATGACCAGAGAACAATAAGAAAGTTTCTACTGAATTACAGAAGGAGTCTCTGGGTTGGGAATCAGAAGGCAAAAGAAACAGTAGAAATCCAGTCATCCACAGAAAGCTCTGTACATGGGAAATAGCTGGTGGATGGTGAAGCTGTATTTCCACTTGCCAAGCTGGATGACTGGTCAGATCTGTCACCACTAACATCCTTCAGAGCTCTTCCTATTTTCTCTCTGCCAAGATGTAAGCTGGGATCCCAAGCTGTTTGCTCAGGGAAGGATCTGCATTACTACTTGTCACAAGCACAAAAAACATGAGCTCTGCTGAATAGCAATATGTCTTTGGGAACCCTTTTTAACTTCCCTCATGCCTATGTCTGTGCTGCTGCCAGGAAGAGGTGGTATTTTCCCCCTAGCCTGTTATTAGCGTTTTTTAAGCATTTGTTGTTTTTTTTTTTCATGAGGGAACTCTATACTTTACATAGGATTTCATATCCTTTCCGCTTCTGATTCAGATCCCTGCATGAACCACATGATAAGAATATGCTCTCCTTGGCTTTAAGAAGGCAGACACCTCTAGTTCTGTACCAGAGGACCCAGATTGCTGCTCACTCTGAGCAGTCCAGCTGTAAACTTTCCATGCATTTTGGCTGCATCTGCCTGTGGCCTCTGTTTTGTCCTTAGAAGACAGAACATATGTATTAGGCAAGTTTGTTCTAACGGTACCTGTCAGTGCAGCTGTTACAAAGGCAAACAGAACACACTAGCCTCCACACATGGTGCTTTTGCCCTTTATGCCTTGTCCAGCTAGTGGCTTAGCTGATCTGAGGGACAGCATCAGAGCAGCCTGCTTAGATGCCAAACCGTGTTAAGTCATTTGTGAGGAAGCGTGAAAGAAAATTGGCTTAATTAAAATTGAGGAACATTTTACTTTGTGATTTTAATACACCAAGATTTCTTATAGGAATAAAAATAATCTCAAGGATATTTCCCATGAGACACTGGACAGTGGCTTTAGGCAATGTGAGAGACACGTTTCATCCTCCTTTGAACTTTTCTCATTTCACCGAAGTTTCCCATTCTATCTTTCTGAGAGTAGTTTATGAGAGCTTATCATTCACAATGAAAGGCTCAACATGGTCCTAGTGATGCCTGGTGATGCCTGGTCTGAAGGATCTTTGACATTTTCCTATAGTTTCTTTTTAAGATTTTTCTTTTACCTAGATTTCTTGTGGTTGATATGGAATGACTTCATGGGCTTGTTTCAGCTAGATCAGTATCCCAGTCTGTCTTGTGCCAGGGTAAAGACTGTACTATATTTTTCAAAAATGTTATTTCCTGCTTACTTCTGTCCTTGTAGTGCTGGATCAGATTCCACCGGATAGCTGTGATGTCAATGACATCACTCTATCCCAGATTGCTCATAGGAAAGTCTCATTGCCTTGAGATTAAGAATAATGGCCACTGGATTACGAACAATGAATATTTTTAGTTTCATTATGACAGTAAGTGCTGCTTCTGTAGTTTCTGTTCTCCTTCACTTTCTAATTTTTTGTGCAGGTTCCCACATTTTTGTTGAAGTCTTCAAAGACTATTTTCCACAAAGAATGGCTTCCAGTCTAATTTCCCCTTACCAATAAAAAATTCCTTTCTTCTGGCATGAACTGATTAAATACTGCCCAATGACAAGTGTCACTGATGTTTTGGAAAAAAACCTCCAAATCAGAAACAGGAAAATTGTGCCTGTTTTTGACTCTTTGGATAACTCTGAGAAGCATTTCCTTTTTAATATTTTGTTAGACAGAATGAAGCTGAAATAAAGCAGCATAGGTTGACTTATCAGATGTACTGAGTCTAAAAAAGACCTCGATTTCAAAGATCTTACCATTGTCTTTGTATCAGAACTGGTCCCTTTAGTGTTGAGCTTACACCTGTACTCAGTGGTTTACAGGACTGCTTGTACAACTACTTCAGTAGCTTCATCTGACTTGGCTGACAGCTCCTTACATTCCAAACTGTCTAACTCATATTCAGGGAGAAACAGTTAGCACTTGTAAACACTCTTTTTATAGGAATTTCTGTGATTCAGCTTCTAGCTCTCCACCTTCACAAGGACACTACAAAGTCAGATAGAAAATATAAAGCATATAAAGCAGAAGAAGGTATGACACTTTGAAACTACTCCTTTCCTAAGGTCACCATGGTTTCCTTTCAGACAGCTCTCTAAAGAATGCTCACAAAATGTCTGTGAGTTAAGTCAGCTGACTTAGAGAGAGATTGTTTTGTTTCTTTGTCTTAAATCACGTGTCCTCAGAGGTTCTTTCAAGATTACCCAGCAAACAAATCCAACTGGGGAAGAATAGTGACTATGAGGATGCTGTGAACTCACTAATTAAGAAACTTTGACAGCAAAAAGAGGGAAAAGTTGAACTGTATGGATTGCCAAGTGCCATCCCATATCTGTCACCACAAAGTTAAAAAATTACAAGGAGTTGAAAATAAGGGTTAGTTATCATGGACTGGCAGAAAGCTGACAGATAAAGCTTTGTGATTCCTAATAATCCTGCTTCCTGGAAGAAGAATCGAAGCCTGTCTAATGATGATACAGGAATAAACTTAGGATTTAAGAAAGTTAAAATATCTTCTTTATAATCTGTATGTCCTTTGTGTGCTTCTCTTGTGCTTGTTCCCATTTGGCGCAAATGTCTGTCATAACCCTCATACTGACAGAGTAAAATGCACTTAAAACCTTCAAGGCTTATGAAGAATAAAATTGCCTCTTTGACATGAGACACGCTAAGTGCACCACTTCCTACAGAGTGGCAAAAATAATGAGCAGATACTGAAGTACTCAGGATTTCTATACATTCTGCCAGCAGTTGCATTTTCCAGGAGTTAAAATTGCATGCACATCATATGGAGGATTGCTAACATGGATTTCCAGGTGTAGGGGCAGAGTTCCATTAGTAAATACTATCTGGCAAACAGCAGAAAAATAGGAAGATGTCTCATAATTTCCATTGCAAGTCAGCGGAGGGAACTAAGAGGAGGACAGTCTTAGACAGACATCTTTTAGAGAGATGTCTCAAGAAAAAGAAAAGCTCTTGATCAGCCTGTAAATGAAGATGTGAAGGGGAGCTTGTATTGCCTGTACATCAACCTGGACAGATATCTCACTGGAAAACTGGTCAATTCTCTTAGTTTTAATCCAAGAAAATTGCGGCTTATTGGCACAAAAAGCACGGTCCCCAGACAGTGATAAGGCCGGAAACATTTATTAGAAAAGCACACAGGTTTTATAATATTTTTACCATCAGATTAAAATAACATGCCTCTAGACAGCCAACAGAATAAATGATTCGAGCATCAGACCATTTCTTTCAGACCAAGTGTTTTGTTACAGTTTATTGCAAACTACTAATTCTATATATTATATTTTAGAACCTTTGTTACATCTTCTCCCTGACTCAGCGGAAAGAGCTTCTTTTATTTAACCAAGTGGTCTTTGTTCTTCTTTTACTGAGCCTCCTTCGTTTTCTCGCCCCATGTCTCCCCCCTTTTTATTTGTTAAGCATTGCAAAGCCATTACAGTGTGTGTATGCATTAGCATTACTTGCCTTGCATTTTGATTGATAAGCTGCTGAATACAAGAAAAGATACAAAGCAAACACAGCATTATCATCAAAAGTGCTACAAGTCCCATTACTGCTATGGCAACTACATCTTTGACCCAATGTCCAAAACTGAAACTTCCCAGCCAAGAAAACAAGCCAAAACGATCCCATCCCTGGTTTTGCTGCAGTTCTCCAGAGAGCTCCTTAATTTCCTGGGTGCTTTTGTGAATGGATTCAGAGTGGTCACTCAGGTTCATACAGCACATTCCCTCAAAGCCTTCACATCTGTGTCCCTGGGCTAACAGTAAGAAGTCTATTGCTATTCTGTTTTGCAGTGTTGCATGACATACAGAATTGACATCTGTTAACAATCCTGTTAAAGCATTATTGGTAGCGTTACTCTCCTTTGTAAGCCAACAACCTAGTTTATTAATTGTGTTCAAGGCATGCGCAGTACCAATAGAAGCAACTAAAGAACTAAAAAATATTTTTGTATTCCAGAATTTGGCCTCAGAGTCACAGTCGGGGCCAAGTGACTCAGCATTATGTTTGTTTCGCTTGTGTCATAGTGTCCAATTAGGGTTTTGAGACTGGGATGAAACATGGTTAAATGACCAAAAGTGCATGGATCTTCCACTGCTTTTCCTGGAATGTCTTTCCATGCTCTGTTTCCACATATTAAAAATATATTATCAGGCAAACTTATTGCATTGGTCCCTGTTGTGACTTGTGAGAGAGTAGTAAAATTGCACCAGGCAGAAGCATTACGGTAAATGCCAGTGCCACTTATATCAACTCCTGTGTTATCTGCTTTTGGATCATTATAATAAAAACACACAGGAGCTGTCATAGGACCTAGCACAACTAGCTCTTGAGGCTGCAGTGAGAGAGCAGGGAAGTCACTTACTTTTCTCATGCCTCCATTAGCACTGCCTAAGTACCATCCCACAGATTGGTCAGCATTAGATTGCCATGATCCCAAACACCACGACAATCTATGCTTACCTCGAGTTGTACAACCATGTGTAAATCTTTGATTGTGTAACTTGTTCCGGCCATCCTTCATCAAAGGAATGCCAACCAGACATGTTTGAAATGGATCACTAGGACTGGTCATGGATATACAAAGGGTAGATTGGTTAATTGCTTTAGCTAATTGTGAGCCAAACATTGGTCTTTGGTTGTGGGACTCATGCCTCATTCACCATCCTCGAGAATCCTCTGAGGATGACAAAAAAGGTCATGTATGTTTTGCCTAACTCATTGTAACTGATTGCCAAACCAAAATTGTGATGCCTTCAAGAGTTCATTCCCTCTGCAGCAGGTTTGATGTTCTTTGTAGGCAGCCAGTGAGCTCCTGTGGATAGAGAAACACAACCATAACCAGGCCCTCATGTCCTGGGCTATGTCCCCAAGGCACAGGGCCCAGTCATTGTCCACTCTGCAAATCTTTATAATAAACAAGTGGTTGAGAATCTGTTAAAGCATCATGGGAAAACCTTCTTTCACTTGCTCTTTTGTTATCAAATCTGGAAATATTTAAGAAATTTAAAAGAAATATTGCTTCGTCCAATTGTTCCAGAGGTGATGTACCAAGGGGATTCCCCCTTTTTTGTTTAAGAAGTGTATTCTTTAAAAGGGCATGTGTGCGTTCTACAATAGCTTGACCTATTGAGGAATGAGGTATGCCAGTTAAGTGACGTACACGCCACGGGTGAAAAAAGGTTTTCATTGATAGCGAGACATATGCTGAACTGTTATCAGTTTTCACTACTTTAGGAACTCCTAAAGTAGCAATAGCTCACAACATGTGTTTAATGACGTTTCTTGCCTTTTCCCCTTTATGAGCAGAGGCAACAAAAAATTTGGAATAAGTGTCAACTGATTCCTGCACATATTTTAAGGTGCTAAAAGCAGAAATTTGTGTAACATCCATCTGCCAAATTTCATTGACACCTAATCCTCTTGGATTTGTACCTACTATAGTAGGTAAAGGTGTTAAGCGTGCACAATTAGGGCAAGAATGAACAATTTGTCTAGCTTGAGAAGGAGTAAGATTAAATTGTTTACTCAAAGCTTTTGCATTCTGATGATAAAATTCATGTGACAGTTTTGCCTGTGTAATCTGATTTGGAACTGTTGCTATCATAGTTAAGGCATCCACAACTGCATTGCCTTTCACCAGAGGTCCAGGCACAGATGTATGAGACCTAAGATGCATAACATAAAAACAATGAGATCTGCATCGATCATAGTCATACAAAGTAGATAACAATATAAATAAATTTTTGTTGTGTATTTCTTTTAGAAAGGAATGTTCAATTTGGTTTAAAATACCAACTACATACAAGGAATCTGATATGAAGTTGAAGGGCTCATTTTCGAACAATTGTAAGGCCTCTACAGCGGCTGCTAATTTGACCACCTAATTTGAATTGTGTTGATCCTGGTTGAAAAGTCACTGAGTTTTCCCAATCCCCTGCTGAATTTTTCCAGGCACCAACTGCTTTCTGGGTTTTCCCAGAGCCATCGATGAAAACTGTCTTTGCTCCAGGTAGGGGCTGTGATGATGTTAGAAAATGCGTCTGTAAAGAAAGATCTTTTAAACATTGCTAGAGTTTATTTTTAGTCAAAGAATTAACAATGTTTCCCAAGAAGTCTGCCAGGGCAGCCTGTAAAGATAATGATTCTTGGAACATGTTCTGAAAAGAGTCTGCAGACAAAGGAATGTGAGTGTGAGAAGGATATTCCCCACTTAGGATTTGGCATCTTTTTCGTCCAGTGGAAACAAGTCTAACAATCATGTCAAGTAATGTGGTTACTGTTTTTGAAAATGTGTGAGGTAAAAATATCCACTCTTGCATTCACAACTGTTGTTTATCATCAGACCACTGTCCTATTAGTGCATATGGTTGGAATTCAGCCAGGATAAGACAAAGCCTCAGTGGTAATTCTGTTTGACATCTGGATACAAAAGAGGTCTGAATTTTATCTGTTAAAAGTTGCAATGCTTCTCGGGCTTTTGCATCCAGCTTGCGAGGAAATGTTAGATCTATGCCTCCCTTAAAGAAATTAAACAAGGGTGACAATTCCATAGTGGAGGAACCAAGGGTAGGTCTGAGCCAATTAATAGTTCCTAATAATGTTTGCAAATAATTTAGCATTTTAATAGAGGTCTTTAGCACAACAGACTGAGGAACAATTTTTTGTTCAAATAATAGAAACCCTAGGTATTACCAAGGTCGTACAATTTGAATCTTGTCTGCTGAAATACAAAGATGAAATTTGTCAAGAGAGAGGCACAAAAAGGCAAAATAATTTTGCAATACTACAGGGTCATCTGCTGCTATCAGTATATAATACATATAATGATACAACAAAACCTTTGAAAACTGTTGCGGCACCGGTTGTAAAGCACTTGCTACCACGAATTGGCATATTGTAGGACTGTTTTTCATTCCTTGTGGCAATACAATCCAGTGATACCTTTGCATAGGTTCACTGTTGTTCAAGGATAGTAATGAAAAATCAAAACTAGGTGCACCATCAGGGCGTAATGCAATTGTGAAAAAAAAATCTTTTAAGTCAATAATTAGCAATTCCCAATTTTCATGGATCATTGCTGGATTAGGAATTCTGGGTTGTTGTGCACCTGTCGGGGCCATTATTGCATTGATAGCTCTCAGATCTTATTAAAGTCTCCATTTGCCAGTCTTTTTTGGAATTACAAATACTGGGGTGTTCCATGGGCTTGTAGAAGAAACTACATTTCCCAGATCCAATTGTTCTTTGACCAATTTTTGTGCTTGTTGCAGCCTGTCTTTTTTGAGGGGCCACTGAAGAGCCCACACAGGAGTACTTGTGTTCCCTGTGAGTTTAAGTCTCGGTTCCCTTTAAAAATTTGTTGTCAAAATCAGTTCCCACTGTGACAACAGATCTCTTCCCCACAGTGTATATGGAGTAGAAAGTTACATACGGTTTAAGCTGTGCTTGTTTCCCTTCTGGCCCATATACTGTGAGTTCTTTTGCTGACTGCTGTGGCATTTGGTGACCTCCAATGCCTGCGATGATTGCTGTTGGAGTTGTCAAGGGCCATGTGGGTAGCCATTCACATTTGCTGATGATGGTTATGTCTGCACAGGTATCTATTAGTCCTGTAAAAACTTGTCGTCTACAACATAGGTTAGAAAATGTTGTTGCACTGAAATAAGTTTAGACCAATAAATGTTAGGAGTACCTGTCCTCCCAAAACTTCCAGTGCCCCTGTTAGCATTGATAGATGGTATTGATTTTGTATCTAACAATATAGGAAGTGGGATCCATTGAGTAACGCACTATCCTGCTGGAATAATACAAGGTGGGTTAGGAGTCTGTGCCGGTTTGGTCAAATTTAGAAATATATCCTCTGAGAGAAGGCACAACCACCCCTCCCCCACCAGGTTCAGGAAAAATAAATTTTCCTCGAAGGAAAGTGAAAGAGATAAAAACTATTTAATAAACACACAGGAAAAGGATAATATTGCTAAATAAAAAAACCCCTCGCTCTGCTGAGAGAAACCTGGGAAAATTTCAGAGTACTTCTGTAGATCTCTCTCTCCCTCTCCTTGGAGCTGGGACAGGGTGGTGGGCCCACCTCCAGGGTCAAGGCCTCAGTGTAAAGTCCTCCCAATCTATTCTGATGTTGAAACCATCCAGCAGAGAGAAAAGTAAAAAAACCTAAGTCCCAGGAAAACAGAAGTTCAACTCTCCAAAGGAAAAAGAGCTGAGGAAAAAAAACTGCTGAAGGCTGGCTGGAAAGAAAAGCAAGCCGGGTGCTTCCCTTCCCTCCCGCTCTCCTGCTGCAGCTGAAAATAAAAGCCTCTATCTCTGTGTCTCCTCGAAAAAGCTGTAAACTGCTTTGAAAAAGTTTTGCTCAGTTTTTCCTTCCCCCTCTCAGGCTCAGTTTAAAGGCATAGAAAGGTACAAAAATTAATTTCTGGGCATAGGGCAGTGATATGGGATACATATCATAAAGTCACCCCAAGCCACGATTTTTATTTCACCCCTAGAATCAGAGCTGATGATTCCTGGTAAAATAAAAAGTCCACTTATAGAGGCTGATGATCTCCCAAGTAGCAATGCATGGCATTTAAGAGGAAGGGGTCCAGTTAAACCTGTAGGTATTAGCTGAACCAATGTATTATTATTGTTATTGTGGTTGTGGTGGAAACTGCCAAGTCCAAGCCAGCACTGCCTGGGGTTCCCCTGATATAGCCGGAGCTGTGGGGTTTAGCTGCAGCTGGATCCTGTTTTGTTGAGGTGCGCTGGATCCTGTGCCCCCTTTGAGTTTCCCAGCTTTGGCAGGGGTCTTCCATCTTGGCTGAATTTAGAACGGTATTGGCTACTCCAGTGTTAGCCTTTTTTGTATCTGGGGCACAGCCTGCGAGGTTTTTTATTTCTTTGCTCATTCTTTAGGCACTGATTTCTCACATGGCCTTCCTCCTCATAGTCAAAGCATTCAATTGTTGCCTGAGCCACTTGTAGCTGTTGAGCCAAACAATTGCTAACAAATCTGCTCTGTGTTTTTCTGTACCAGTATGTGTACAGGTTTTGATAAAGTCAATTACAGTGATACCAGGTTTGTTTCTGGTTGGATTAATTGCTTTTTGACAGTCAGGATTAGCATTTTCATAGGCTAAGGATTTCAACAAATCTTCTGCTGCAGCTGGTAATTCAACTTGCCTATTCACAGCTGCCTGCAAACAATCAATAAAGGTGATGTAAGGCTCTCGGGGTCCTTGCTCTTTGGTGGAAAAGCCAGGCTCCGTCTTATTAACATTCGATACTCTTCTCAGAACTTTTATAACCAGCACTCTCACTTCGTTAAATGTTTCTGGGGGCATTCTTAATTGATCCCTTATAGATGTCTGAGCTCCCATCCCTGCCAGATGATCCCTTGTTATTTCAGCATTACCAGTACTGATATTTGCCAATGCCTGCTCTTGACATAAATCTTGGTATTCAGATCACCAAACTGAATACTGTCCTGGTGTCATAACCAATTTAAATAAAGCTTTCCAATAAGCAGGTAACATTATATAGCTTTCTGCCATAGACTCTGTGAGTCCCATCATATAGGAAGATTGCAGATCTTTTTCACTCATAGTCAAGATTAACTCCTTAGCCGTACCATAAGAAATTTGCTCATGACAAGGATGCTTGTTATGATAAATTATGGGCATAGCTTTAAGCAGTTCAACATCCCCTTGATCTATCACAGTTTTTGGCAAGTGTCTAAAAGGTGTTTTGGCTCAGAGGGCAGCAAAGCTTCATTATCAGTCACATAGGATTTAATTGTTGTTTAAACAGCTTTGCATCACTAGAAGGTGCTGCAGCCATAGCTTTCATTGGCTGTCATTTCACAGAAGGATGTAAATTACAGTCTTTTAAATGTATGGGATCACCCTCTAGTTCGTCCTCACTAATTCTCTCCTCCTTTTGCAAAACTACCGGGTTATGATGTGAAAGTGGTGGTGTTGATTCTGAAGAAGTATTTGCCAACAGATCTACTGCGGGCTGATTAATTTTGTCCAAATCGTGAAAAGTTCATAGTGCAGAATAAACAATTCGCCATGTAATAAATTCATCAGCATTAACCTCTTGATTCTCTGATTGATAAGTCTTTAAAGAATCACTCAGTCGCTTCCATTTTACAAGGTTATACAATTCCTTTACTTCATACCATGGACAGTTAGCCTTCACCCACATATGGGTTTGTATAAGCTTGCTTTCTTGAATTCTATAACCTTGCTCCCTTGTGATACGTAATAAACAGCTTTTCTGAAAAGTTTCTAATTTACTTATATTATTCCCCATCCTATATATATTTTTTGTTTTGTTTTGTTTTTGTGAGGTTGTTTTCTTGTTTTGGTTTTTTTTATATTTATCTATAAAATTTAATTTTTTCCCCAACTGCTTGCAAGGCTGATCTGTAATCGCTCCTTAGCCCACAACAAGAAGGACGTCCTTGACGATTCTTGAAACCCACCCTTTGGTTCAGTTGGAAATATGCCACCAGTCCAGAATCAGCTCAGAGGCTTCATGTCCCTGTTAATTGGACACCATTTGCAGCATATTGGCACAAAAAGCACGGTCCCCAGACAGTGATAAGGCCGGAAACATTTATTAGAAAAGCACACAGGTTTTATAATATTTTTACCATCAGATTAAAATAACATGCCTCTAGACAGACAACAGAATAAATGATTCGAGCATCAAACCATTTCTTTCAGACCAAGCGTTTTGTTACAGTTTATTGCAAACTACTAATTCTATATATTATATTTTAGAACCTTTGTTACATCTTCTCCCTGACTCAGCGGAAAGAGCTTCTTTTATTTAACCAAGTGGTCTTTGTTCTTCTTTTACTGAGCCTCCTTTGTTTTCTTGCCCCACAGAAAATCCAAGTGGTTTATTGATTTATTAAGTACACATAATTTTGTACACATGATGATGCATTCAGAATCCAGACTGGAGCTTCTGTAAAGGCTTTTATAAGTACATAGTGACCAAAGGAAGGCCAGTTAAAATGTGGGCCCCATGCTGAATGAAGTGGGAGTCCTGCTGAGATTGGACATTGCAAAACTTGAGTACTTAATGCCCCCTTTTCCTCAGACTTTACTGGCAAGACTGGACTTCAGGAATCCCAGGGCCCAGAGACCAGGCAAAGTCTGGAGGAAAGAACACGTGAAAAGATGATCAGGTCAGGGAATACTTATGCAAACTGGACATTGAGAAATCCATGAGTCCTAATGTGATACACCTGCAAGTACTGAAGAAGCTGGCTCAGCACTGTTGAGACAACACCAGTGCTGGAACTGGGTTCCAGTTGTGGAGTCACCAGTACAAGAGAGACATGGACATATTGGGGGAGGGGTGTCCAGCAAAGCGCCGCTACGGCATTAAGGGTCTGGGGCATTTCTCATGTGAGGAAAGATTAAAAAAGCTGGGACAGTTCAGCTTGGCCAAGAGATGGTTCAGGAGAGAATCTTACCAATGCCTGCAGAGACCTGAGGGGAAGCTGAAAAGAAGTGAAGCCAAGCTCTTTTCAGTTGCCCCGTGAGAGGTAGTGGGTACTAAATGAAACACAGGAGGTTCCTCCTGAATACCAGGAAATAATTTTTCACTGTAGGGGTGATAAAACTTTGGCACAGGTCACACAGAAAGACTGTGCATTCTGCCTCCTTGGAAATCTTCAAAAGCCACTTCACATGGTCCTGGGCAATTGACTCTACCTGGCCCTGCTTGAGGAGAGGGAGTGGGATCAGATGACTTCCAGAGGTCCATTCCAACCTCAGCCATCCTGTGAGTATATGACACTGTTATCAGCATTACAACAGATAAACTACTAAAATGTGAATAAACACTTTCCAGCCTCCAAAATAAGAACCTCCAAAAGCCCTCACCTCCTCCACATTCACACACTTACGTGCAGTTCCCTCCTGCACTTTGAACATGTGAGCTTCATGCCTTTCTCTTTCCTGGCAATGTGATTCTCCTACCACAGTTCTCCTCCGCGCTGCAGGAGATACAGACACTTAATCTTCAGGAGTGCTTAGGCTGCTCTATAAGGTCCATATATCCTGGTCCAGTGGGAAAGGTGCTGTGTGGTCCCTGTGCATACCCAGGGTGGGGGTTGCATGCCATCGAGCCCCAGCCAGATGGAGTGCTGCTGCTGGCAGTGGGGAGGGAGATCTTCCAGGCTGTGGAGATGCCTTCATCTGTGATGGAGGGTGTGACACCAGCAGTGCTGTTTCTTGCAATGCCAAACTTGGCCTGATTGCTGCTCCAACCTCACTTCCCATCTCTACAATTTAATGCTCCTTTTCTGCTTTTCTATTTGACTCTCCCTGTTTTCAAAAGTTGCTTGGTAATCTCCTGGTTATGGTTTGATCTGTCTGATGGTCATCCTCCTCTTCAACACTATCAGCTGGGGCACAAGCTGTTTCAGGCAATTTTGAGTGTATCATGCGCACACATATTTTGCACTCACACTTGCATGTTACCAGTTGTGCCAGGGCAGTGTGTGGTGGAGTATGATTCATTGTCACAAGAAAAATAGAGAGAAGATGGGGACAGACTTCTGGATGGTGAGAAAATAAAAAATGATGGTCATAAAAATGCAGCAAATCCTCATTTGACATGAGGAAAAACTTCTTTCCCTTTACAGCTGTGCAGCCCACAAGACAGCTGGGGAGATCCTTGAAGATATCCAGCCTTTTACTGGAGAAGTCCCTTAGCAAGCTTATCTCATTGACCCTGCTTTAAGCAAAGGGAGAGTACTGGAAAGTGCTAGAAATCTCTACCAGGCTACGTTTTTGTGTAAATAGCAAACCTGTGGAAAATGTTAATGTTGTGAAATATTATCCTACAGCAAATGATAGTGATGGGTCAAAATATTTTGATTCTGCTTAAAAGAAAGATTCTCAGCATTTCATTTTAGAATTGATGAAATATTTGGATTTGATTTGAACAAAAAACTCATACTGTCAGACTCCTGTCTTTGCAATGCTGGCAAAAAACCACCACATTCTGCAATTCTGCAAATAAAGGTTCCCAAGATAAGTAATGCCCTTTTCTCAGAGTAAGGTATCCATAATCCAGGTGGGGAACCTAAATAAGACTGTGTAAGAGAGACAGAGCAGAGGAACAATCAAACTAAAGGTCTGAAGGATTGCCATGCTCATACAAAAACAAACAGAGCAAGCAGAATTGGCTCAGATAGAAAAAAATTAGCTTGCTGAAGCAAGCCAGAACACCTTCACGTTTCTTGGAACCCTATGTAAGAGACAACTTTTTTTTTCTTTTTGAAAGGCAGTTGATAGGAAAACAGTGTTTTCTGAATAATTGCACTGGTTTTTTTCACCTTCCTTGATGGAAAATGTCCTGAGTATATACTGCAGTATATATGTCACCCTTTTACAGTGTTTATTAATGTGTCATAATTTTAAGAGCTCAAATGCATTCTAAGTGTCTAATAAGAAATTTTAAAATATCTCCATCAGACTGCATAATACATAAAATGTGCCGGGCTTCCAGATCATTATTAATGCCTCCAGAAGAGCTGTGACCTGGTGTCAGGATAGATCTGTCAATACAGAAAATTTTGCTGTGTTTTTAAAGCTGAAATTGAAAAATAAGAAAACCTACTAAGCTTTTAAAAAGCATTAATTAGCACTGAATTTCTCACAGTACTGGAAGACCTGGCAAATTGCTTCTTGACATAAATGTGAGCCAGTGCAGAGAGCAAAGTTGCTGTCAGAGCTGGCACATATGTTAAATGTAATCTGCAAGGAATTTAATCTTCCTAAATCCCTTGTAAAATGTTCTTCAGGAGCTGAAAGTAAAAATTTGCTGTGTCCTTGTCTGAAATTAAAAAATAAAGCATAACTTCCTCTTTTGAAATCTCCAAAAATATCTCACAAAAATAAATTCCTGCTGCCAAGTGATTATGGGGTGGGTTTTTTTGTGTTGTTGGGGTTTTTTTTCTGTTAGTTTGTTTTTGTGTGGGTGTTTGTTTGTTTGTTTTGTTTTTTGTTTTTGAAAAAACACTAATTTATTCATCATCTTTGTATTGAGGATTTTGCTTGCAGTAAAAATGGCCTTATGATTCTTCATTCTATCTTCTAAACCATGAAGTCAATCTCTGGTGCAATGAGTACTAACCATGCCATAAGGAGTTGGTGCTTGTTTCACAGGAATTCAACGCACTTGCTATGCACGGATCTCTGTGATGCTTTGAATTTGCTAGATATCTTCTCAGTAATGGAACTGAACCAGAATTTTCTATTTATGGGGAAAGTCACTGTTGCAGAAAACCTCTGACTCACACCAAAACAAACCAGAATTTTTAGCTCAACATATTGATGTTTTGCTTTCTTTCTCTTAGGATGCAATCTAGGAGAATTCAGAGTTGCCCAGAAAGGATTTCCATATAATTTAATGTATCAGTCTCCAGCATTGCAGCAAGTAAAACAGTATTTTTCTGAATGTCTGCTGAACTGTCTCATCTACATTACGGGAGAGGTGTGTTGGTTCTCTAAGGATAATATAGCACTTTGCCTCCCTTCCTAACTTCCTTGAGAAGAGAAATTCCTGTACACTTGGAGTTTGGGACAATTGCAAAGGAAGACTCAAGGCAATCCTCTCAAACAGTAAGACCATGTCAGTCAAAGTCCTCTACAAAGAGAAAGCAATCTATGTGTGGTGTGTTGTCCTTGTGTAACTTCATGTGTGTCTACCATTCTCCTCCTCCCTCCCTCTTCTTCCTTATACTTTCCTTACACTTCCTTTGTCTTTCCTGTCTGATGAGCCTGTATGTCTTTCTGAACCTGTATTTATGCACGTGTGTGTGTTTTTATGTGTATGTGTTCACATTTTGCCTTTGAAGGGAAGTGCAAGACCAAACCTGGTCCTGAAGACCAATTTCTATTGCCAGGGTGTGCTCTGATTTCCTGTTTTCTTAGGTCCTAACTACATGTTTTGTACTTGTGAAGCTTTGTACATTATCTAGCAAAGACACTGCATGTCCTAAATGTTAGGCAGACCTGACTAAAGTACTGTCTTTTGTAGCAACGTGCTTGTAGGTTATTCTAGGCCACATTGTCTTTTGTGTTTGAGGCTAGTCTTTTTTTCAGATCAGTGTTTTACACTGGATGTACCCAAGACACTGATGAAGTGTGAGCTGAACGTTGCACACTGGCTGCCTTGTGGGAGAAGACAGCTTTGTTCTACACTGCTCATTATCAAGGGCCTTAGGATGTGCTTTCTGTAGCGCAGACAGCAGTACTAGTCTGGCCTTTGCACGCTGAATATACACCACACTTTCTGGGCATTCTGAGGTTAAAGACCTTTGGAGAAAGTTCATTTTTAGTAGTCTATCACCTCTGAGGACATTTACAAGAAGAAATGTAGAGGTGTGGCACAGGCCTAGAGAACCCAGTGAACTTGGTCTTGCCTCTTAAGTAGTACAACCAGAAATGAAAGGTAGTACTTTCTGCTTTGACTGTGATGTGGCAATCTTGCAAAGAGACAAAGCTGGCAAACTTTGAAAGGCTGGGTAACAGTTCCATTTCTGCATGGGGAAACACATGGCTCATACCCAGGCTTGGAGTGGTAGGCATGAACTTAGATCCTTTACAGAACATCCAGTAAGTGTTATGCACCCAGATCTTGTACCTTTCTGGAACTAGCTCCTTTTCTGAGGTGCTAAAGAAATGCAGGATATAGAGGGGTCCTGTAGCTGAAGGTGATTTTTTCCTGAAATCCACAGTCATGTCAACAAGCCTGGAAATGCAGATATTTAGAAAAAGAAGTGCATCAATTTTTGGCCTTTTGTGTCAAGAAACCTTAAGGCTATTCAGATGCTCTTTTATTTTCTCTCTTGCGTGATTAGCTAATGGTTCTTACAAGGTCACTTGGAAGTGGGAAGCAGCTGTGCTTCTCTTGCCTAAGCACAGAGACATCCTGAAAGAGACATGTAGGTGGGATTAATGGAATGAGGAAAGACTCCATGGGAAATGACCACAAGAAAAAGCATGAATCCAGAGAGGAATTTCCAAACAATTCCATAGATTCTGATTCTAGTAGTTAAATGTTTTCCAAAATTGCATATTCCTATATGACAACTACTGAGGAAAACAAAATGGTCTACTGCTGTACAGGGTTTTTTTTCATACCTCACCTACTGGCTGTGACTTATAAAGGTCTGCTGCTTTGCCTAATTTCTGTTTCTGCAGAGAAACATGGATATCCCTGCCTGAAGAAAACCCTGTTGTCATTCTCAGGCTGCTGTATTTCTTTATAGCTCCAAAGGAATGCAATTTTTCTTAGCAATTTAAAGGCAAATAATGAATATAAATATAGAAAACTCATTCAAAAGACATAAATTTCATAATATAGTAAATACTCGTGGTAACTACATTTGATAGTATTTGGTCAAGTGATTGACCTCTACTATGTATTTTCAGGAACAGAACACTGGCTAAGCATGACCTGTGAAAGGCTGTGTTGAAGAACCTGGCCGTATTGGCGCAGGAAGGCAGACTCAGCCTGATGGCCATGTACATCCTGCAGCAAAAATGTCCTTGTGGTTTTCCATGCAGTCAGGGAAAAAAGAATTCCAATTACATGAGTATGACAGTTTCTTCATCACTTTTAATTCTTTGACCCCCTTCATTATTGTCTACAGCTTTAGGAGTCTTCTTGATTTATAAGTTATTCGTCTGTTGAACAGTAAAAATAGGTAATGAACAAAGAAGCTGTGACATGACACATATACTACTATGGAGACTGAATACTTTGTGTTAACTTTGGGTTTTTTGCTACCAAGTCTGTATTTTGTTGGACTTGTGTGAGATGAGTTCCAGGGACATATTTGCAAAATGTTTCTGCTTCACATTTAGGAGTTCAGCTTGTGGCGCTTCTTCGAACTTTACTGATTCTTCTTCACACCTGAGAAAGGGTGTGTACACCCAAAATCCAAAGCATATAACACAAATTGAAGATAATTCTCCTCCTCCCTTTTTTCAGCAAAGACCCTTTTGCAGAGACTAATCCAAGGCTTAGGGAAGTCCTCCACAACTGGAGAAGTAGGAAGGTTTTTTCTGTGAGGGCTCAGGTGGAAATTCCAATTGCTGATGGGATTGTCATCTTTGAGCTTGCACTAGTAATAGCCAAATTCTTTCTCCCTCTTGGTTTTACGTGTGACCTTTAATATGCCATTGATTTAATTTTGTTGAGATTCTAAGAATAAAATTAATTTTCTGTTTTTGCTAAAATTGATTTGTGCCTAATAAATGCCAGTAATAGTGAAAGATACTCTTGTACAGAGATAATTGTCACAGAAGAGAATTAAGAAACAGACAAAAACCTTTCCGTCTTTCAAAGGTTATGCCCATGTCTTGATAATCACACACGCCCTGAGACTGGCTAATTGGTATTACCGAAACCACAGCTAGCAGGACAAATTGTATTTCTGATGTGTTAATGAAAATTAAATTAGAAACTCAAAAATTCAAAAACCCGTTTCAATTCACACACAATTTACTCTTGTTCCTATTTCAGCATATTCAGTAGCTAATCATCATATTCTCTTCCTTTCATCCAGACAGTTTGATGAGGTCAATGAATGCACAAGAAAAGTCCCCATATTTAGCATTCAAAGAAAGGCATAGTCTTGGAAAAGGAGGCAGCTGTCAACTGGAGTTCTCTTTATTTTCCTGTGAAGCTCACCTTTGTGATTAGCACTTTTCACTGCTGAGATTAATAAAATAAGGTAGTGGTATTCCTTAATGAAGATGCCCACGTCTTTTTCAGCTGTATTTATTGCATTTTCATGTGAAACTTCTGTTCAAATCATGACCTAAAATGATCCGTTTATCAAGACGATATTTCTTGCACTTGATTAGTGTTTGATTTAGTGAGTTTTTTATCTGATCTGACCCCATTTTCTTCTTTGCACTGGTGAATTTAGGCCTTTCCTAAAGATGGCCTAAAAACACTTGCAGGTAAGAACCATCCTCCAGAGATTTGAAAACCAACTTCTGCAAGGCAACATATCCCAGTGGTCAGGTCCTGACACCCAGAACTTCTTGAAAACTGATTTTTTCAAAAAGGATGTGCAGGTACATGGTGTATTTCAGAGAACAGGGAACACTTGACAGCCACTCTCCTAAATTGAAAGATATCCACATCAGCAAGAAGTTGCAAGCATTTGTGTCTTGAGATACTATCTCTGTGGGACACACAGGTGCTCCCATCTTTCTAAAGGCACAACCAATCAGCTTCACTTGAAGGTATCTCCAAGGCCTGCTGTTGGATGAGGCACCAGAACAATGGCTGGATCCTGAGCCTCAAGTCAGAATCTGTAACTTCTAAGTGCTCTTCCTTGCTCCTCACTAAAAAACCCTGGCACATGTGGGTGCTTTACTAAGTGATGTGTGTCTGAAACACCTGAGACCATGGAGACCTGTATGCTCGAACTGTTTTGATTGGGAAGAAAGAACTAGCTTTGGGACAAGTGCAAATGGAATGTGGTAACCATGATTAACCTCAGATACATGCTGAATTCGCTGGGTGGTGAGAAAAATGCATCTGTAGCTTTAAGGGTCCAGTGGTTTGTGCTTTCATTCTTATAATCTCTTCCAAACGCTGGAGTGCTGAGTCAGCTGGGCAGGAACTGCACAAGATGATGAATGACTGATTGGCCTCTCCCTGGATTTTCCCTGCATCTCTGTTTACCTTAGGGAAAGGAAGTCTTGGTATACAATGGGCAGTGCTAACCTGATGAGACTTCTTCCATGAAGGGGCAGTGGAGCTGTAGGAGGTAGTGTGCTGAAAATGAAGTCATATTTCCATGACTTCCCAAAAGTCAAAGAACTTCCCATTTTCCGTATATAATGTCACTGGCGGTCTGATTGGTGGACAGTTCACTTCTGGACTTCATTCTGTCATTGCATCTGCTCTTTGTATGTGAAATGTCTGACAAGATGAGGTAATCTGAATTGTCGTTCTAGAAGATGGTCTGTACTAGAAGACTGATGCTTCATCATAAACAGGTGTGTGAGGAAGCCTGGTTACCTGGCAGATACGCAACAAAATGCTTTTAATCTCTAAACCAACAACGGAGATATCCAAGCACTCTGAGCAAGGAGTTCTATATTCTTCTCCTTCTTGTTGGCATCAAAAATATTTTTTTCATCTGGATTCTTGTGCTGGCCACTTATCATAATTTTGATCAGGTTAATAAAGTATTTGGGACTCTTTTTCTTCACTGATTCAGATAGGCATCACAATTCACTGTCCTTCAAAAGAACAACTTGACCTTTAGTAGCCTACCGGGCAGATGCTGGTCCTTCACTTCAGACTTCCACTGTTTGATTCCAGGAAACTTCAAGCAGTGGTCTGTGCTACAAATCTGCATAAAGCAGATTGTAATCCTGCTTTCATGATGGCATACTCTCATTCCCAGGCTGTTTCTTTGCCTCCAGTACTAAACTTTTCAGTTTCTTTTGGCTCATAATCAGCTGCTTGCTTGTAATTTCCTGTGCTTGTTGAAAATCACATGACTTAAAGATATTGTCACTAAGTCTAGATATGTGGTTGCCTTCACACAGAATCCCTCAAAGCAAGGAAAGAGTCATGTCTGCAACCTAGCAGCAATTAAAAGATGGAAATTGTTGATTTGCCCTCTTGCCGTAGTGGAGAGGGAAGTCTGTATATTTATGATAAACACTTTAAATATTTTAGATTTTGTGAGTGAAATTGAAGGCACATTTAATTTAGTGCTTTTTTTCCCTTTCCCTTTTCTCCCTCATAGTGTCACTATAAGGCAAAGATAAGGCTCTTTGACTTCTTTAACTGGATTTTCATATATTAAGATTTCATTTTAAGTGTAACACTAACTTCCCTGTGTTTCTGATGTTTATTTCTGCATAATTACACCATCTGTGCAGTTTAATTCACTAATATGTACTCTGCCCTTTAACTCCTTTTAAACGTCACTCATGTGGGAATTCAAAGTGTACTTTAACACCACAAACCACCTGATGACTTAAAATTAAGGGTTTTTTTTCCTGCTGCTGCTTTATAAATCAGCAATTAAGTTACTTAACAACTGCTCCCAGAGCTGACTTCCCTCTAAGTTTGCTTGCAAGGGGAATTAATTCGGTCTTAGTTTCTAGAGCAGCCCTTTCCCAAGCACTGCCTTCCTTAAGATCTGTGCAAGCCATTCGACTGCTTCTGGTCAGTTTACCAACATTGTGGAATAGGTTGGTGACAGCTTTCAAACTGTCCTGGTACAATGTTGAATGTGGGACCACAATAATATCTGTTCTCTCATCCACAATCTAAATAGACTGCAAGGTTTTTTTAGGGTAGAACTTGACCTATGTCATGGAGACACAAGTTCTTCCAGTAATGAAAGCAGTCTCAGGATATTCTGACAAGAAAATCTCAAGGACAAGAGAATATCTAATACTGCAGTGGCAGCTGCAGATAGTGGCAAGCATTATGTTCCTGTATTAATCCCTCTCTACCAATAGATCTCCTTCTGAGTTCTCTCTCTATTGGGATGAACTTCTAATCAGCTTGACTTATGCTCATACATACATAGTAATACACGTTTATATGTTTTTAAAGTCTATGAGGAAAGTAAAACAAATATTTTTTTATTGTTTATAATAACAAGAGCACTTCAAACCCAAGCATTTGATGCTTCTATTATTGTGTGACTCCATGATCTCTGCCATGGGACAAATACATTTTGTGCCAGCTGAGCAAAACATGATCAGACTGGATCCTTTCCTCCTTTCTTTGCTCAGCTCGCATGTATTCTCATGTTTGTTGACCTCCTCTGGACACAGTTTAATATTTTTCATATCCTTCCTGTATTGTGAAGCCAAAAACTGCACATAGCACCTGATTTGAAGCTGTACCAATCTGAGTATCATGGGATAATCACTGCTTTGGACCGGTTACATATAGTGTGCTTAATGCAATACTTAAAGCACTTTTGGGCTCCAGGGCACGCTGTTGACTCACAGTGAACTAATCATCAAGGAAAACCACCAATTCCCTTTCTGCTGTGCTGCACTCCAGCCTCTAGTCCACACAACTGTACAGACATCTGGGATTACACCATTGCAAGAGCTGAATCCAGGCATTTATCTTTGTTAAATCCGTATGGTTGGTGAATCCTTGCACTCTAATCTATCAAGATCTCCCTGTAAGACAGACTCTATGCTCAAGGGAATTCACAGCTCATCCTAGCTTAGTACTGCTGCAAACCTTCTTAATGTGCACTGAGCTCCGGTGTCCAGGTCACTGACAAAAACACTGAAAAGAGCAGGGCTTGAAATTGAGCCCTGGGGAGCACTAGTAGTGACTGGTCACCAGATGTTACCCTGTTTGCTACAAATCTTTGAGCCAGAGGCTTCAAGGCAAGTGTTCATGCAGTGTACTGTGTACGTGGATGCTGGGCACTTTGTCCAGAAGGATACAGTGAGACTCAGAGTCAAAACTTTCCTGAAATAAAAACCCCTCACATCCACTGCCTTTCATTCATCTGCTAGATGTGTAACCTTTGTAACCTTTTCATAACCTTTTCATAAAAGGATATATATTAAGTTAGTAAGGCATAACAGTCCCTTCACAAACCCATGTTTTCTTTGACCAACAACTGCATTTCCTCTGAAGCGCTTTTAAATAACTCCCAGAATAAATTTCTCCATAATTTTACCAGACACTGAACGGAGACTGACTGGCCTATAATTACCAGGGTCTCCTTTCTTGCCCTTCTTGAAAATAGGAATAATATTTGCTAGCTTCCTGTTGACTGAGACCTCTTCGGATTCACAGGACTGTTGATAAATAATGAGGTCCTGCACTACCATCAGCTATCTCTTTCAGCATCCTGGGATGAATCCCATTGAGACCCATAGACTTCTGTGCATTCATCTGCAGCAGGAAATACAGTATAAGTTCAAAGCTGGCTGGGATCTTTATAACTCCCACAGTTGTGGTCCTCCACCTGGAGCTCCAAATCTCACAAGGCCCTCCATTGATGTTAGACAGATTTGAAGAAGGAATGAAATGTCTCTGCTTTAGCTTCATTTCTGTTTCTGAGGTGACCAACCTCCTCATGCAATGGGCAACATTTTTACAGCTAAAATACAAATATTTTTAAGAGCCTTTCTGCCATCTACCATAGTATGTCTGTCTTCAGCTCCAGCTGAGCTTTAGCCATGTGAATTTTCTCTGCACAGCATCTCAGTAGTCCTCCTGTGTAGCCTAAAGTTTCTTCCAAACATCATACAAATCTTTTTCCTCCAAGTTCCAGAAAGAAACTCCTGTCCAGTGAAGCTGAACTGTTGCCTCACTTGTTTGAATTTTTACACATGCTTCTGCTCCTGCATTCTCAAAGATAGCTCTTAAAATTGATCAGCCTTTATGAACCCCAATGCCCTTGAAAACCAATCCCCAGGGGACTTTACTAACTAGTTTCTTGAGGAGTCTAAAGTCTGCTCTTCCAAAAGCCATGGTAGTAGCTCTGCTGACCGTTTTCTGCATACCACCACAGCCTTTAAACTTAAACATTTAATGATCACAGTGGCCAAATCAGCCATGGATCACCACAGCACCCACAAGACCATTTTTATTTACAAACAGTACATCTGGGAAGTTGAATTTGCCCATAAGAACAACTGATCTAGAGATTTCCCTTAACTCTTGACAGAATAATCATACATCACTGTCACCATCCTGGCTGGATGACTTGTTGTAGACCCCCAGGATTGCTTCTACTTTGTTACTTTGTTAGTTTTTCTGCTATTCTTTACGCGGAAAGTCTCAACATGTCATCCCCAATTGCTGTAAAGTACAACCCCTGGTTTACACAGAGCGCAATCCCTCCACCTCAACTGCCCTGCTTATCTCTATTGAAGAGCCTGTTACTGTCCATCACATTATTCCAGTCACAGAACTCTTCCCACCAAGGCTCGCTTATACCACTGAGATAATCACATTGCCCTCTCCAGTAATGAATTTGGCTGAGGGAAAAGGAGAAAATGATTGAGACTGATTTTGAAGGCTGGCAATTGATACCGAAATAAAGACTGCTGTCACAAAGAGTAGAAGGGCCATGAGAGCTGGGGAAGAGTCCTGGTTATGGAGAGGTGATTCACAGCATGTCTGGGGTGGGACATCTGTATGACCTTCCTGCTGCTTTGTGGAACCTTGTGTAGGGAGGACTGACCTAGGGACTGAAAGGCAGGTTTTACATTATAAAAGAGTCCCCTTTCCCTGAGGTTTCTCTCATGTGCTTCCAATGAGACATGACCAGCTAATGGTAGATACTATGGATCTTTTACTTTCACTGTCATTTCAGCTGATTAGTCTATCTTCTTTCTTAGTACCTTCCACATTTTCCCCCTAATTCACTGGGAGACCTTATTATGTCTAGGAGGAATTTCTTTTCCTTTCTTGAGCCACACGTAATCAGAGAATATTGCATTTTCAATGGTGTTGACTCAGACTGAAGGCAGACTTGCAAGCTCAGCAAACAGCAGTTTGGCACACATAACTCCCTCACCATTTTCAAAACATTTTGCGGGTATCTTGTTCTAAAATAATGTTTACAGTGGTACATGTTCTATAGTTTTCTTGTTTACAGTCTCTCTCATGATTTTCCTTTACGTTAGTACTTCTGGAGGGATCCAGAAAGTTGGGATAAGCTGTGTCTCAGGTAGTTCTTCAAGCTGTGGACATGATGTCACCTAAAAGAGAGATTGCTCATATCCAGGTTACAGTGACAAGGTATGGCCATTATCAATTCTTTAGGTAAGAAGACTGGTACATTGAGTAAAGGGATAAGCTGTTCTCTATTCTCAGCAAGAACAGAGAACTAGAAATGTGTTTTAAAAGACACAAGGAGAATTTAATTCATGAAGACATTAAGAGAAACCTTCTAGTGGTAAATAAAGTTCTGCTTATGCCAGAACTGAACTATTGTGTTTAGAATTCTCCAGATGGTCCTCCAGCCCTCAAACCAAACTTGAGCAAAACCCTCACTTTCTGGATCCTGAATGAGTGCAACAGCAGCTTGTTTCGTCCTGATCAGAGGTCTACCCTGATTTTCCAGAGGATCACTCAGGCGATTGCATAAACCAAATAGTGTGTTAGGATTAACAAAGCTGTGAAAGAGCATAGTAAACTATGCTGCATTTACTCACTCCATGCTGTGCATCAGCTTTGGGTACTAATCAGGAGAATATTAAGTCTATATATTTCATGTTAATTATGATAAAGCAAAAGGACAATTTGAATAATGTTAGCAACTTTTGCCGGGTGATCTACTTACTTAGAAAATAAATAACCAGAACCTAATAGCCTTGGGGCAGGTTTAATTCATTCTTGTAGAAAAACGTTTTAATCCTGCTTACTGGTAGTCAAAATAATAATCATGTTACATACAATTCACAAATGTGCTGTCAAAGCAAACAGGATTGTAATTAAAGACTATCCTTTCAGGGAATTTTATGACATAACATGATAAACATAATTAAACTTCTCGGGAAGTTGAATACTTAAGCTGAGTTAGAATTAGCCTGTGAGATATAAAAAATGCTGCAGCTGAGGTACGAAAAGAACTTTGGATCTGTGACAGCTGGAACAAGTGATTTTTTGTATAAAAATTTTTTATGAACACTTTCTTGTATAAAAAATTCCTTTCTCCTGGTATTTCTCCTATCCGTCTTATCAAACCAAAGGAGAAAACATTTATTCTTGTGGGTGTCTTCACATCAAGAGAATACTGTATGGTGGGGAAAAATCTAAACACTGACAGTCCATGCTGCCTTGCTACCAAAAAATTTGAGCTTCAGCCAATCCACAACTTCACTGGAAAGCCATTTCAAGTGAGATTCTTATTTGGCTTCATCTTGGTGAGATTCCCAGGTGCTTCAAAATGGACCTAAAACAGATCCTGAGAGACCACCTCCATCACTCACCCTGAACAGACACCATTTTAAGGAGGGCTACATTTTCCCTCTGTGCTGTCACAAAAGCTGGAAAAATCTTTTTTCCTACAGTACAGAGAAAGACACCAGTCAGTTTCTGGTCCTCTTTGAACTGATACCAGGTATAAGCGGCTAGATGCAAGTCAAGCTAAGACTAACCTACCACTTCAAGAATGAAAGGGTTGTGAGAAATAAGCATAAGAAGGAATGGCTTCTTTGAGCAGTGAGAATTAAAAGTCTGAAGTTCAAGGAAGTTTTCTTTGTTTTCTTTTAATAAGCAGGATTGAAAAAAAACATTCTGTAGATGAAAAGAGCATTGCAGAAGAATGAGCCAGGCCCCCTGGAGAGGCTGGCTGTCATAGTTGTCTTGCTGTTCAGTAGACACTCACAACCAGATCTATGGAAAGCTGGCTTTCCACTACAAACTGTCACATATATCTGTCATTCCCGAACAACTGCCAGAGGTGTCTGAGCCAGCATGCTCTATGGGTTTCTCTTCTCATTCTTGCACAGACCATGAACAAAATAGGAAAACTGAAGATGACCTTGTCCACATCAGAACTTCTTTGTCTTGCCTTTCCTCAGCAGTGACTGAGCAATGCTCAGAAAATCCAGAGCTCTCATATTGCAGGCTTTTTAGGAGGTTGTGATCTTATTCCAAATAGGCTGCTTTTCCAGTTCAAAACTAAATCAGCTTCTCATCTGAACTGTGCTATTTAAGAGTTACTGGGTTTTTGTTGTTTTCCACTGTTGAGGGAACTTGTTGTCACACAGAGAAAGTAGCAGAAAAAAGACATAGTTCATATAAATTTTTTCTTTTACTCTACAAGTCAGTGTCTAATTATGCTGTAACTTTTTTTTTTAATAGCCACACTTACTAGTGGCTTCACATAAACACAAGATTAACCACAGTATGGTGATCTATTTCTGTATCAATTCAGAATGGTCAATGTTCTTAAGTCACAAAAATGTAGGCTAAGATTTGCATAGTCCCTCTAGCTCTTAAATGAAAATATTTAACCTCCAATGAGAGTCCCAGCCACATGTATTGAGTATGAAAGATAAGGGACACTAATCTTGAAAATGTAATTACTAATCTAGTTTGGATTAATTAGTTGTACATTACCCAAAAAAGCATATTTAGTGTAAAGACACCATAATTGGAGTTTGACTCCTTTGTAATCACATCCTGTCATCTGATGCAAAGTGCTGGATCATCTTCAAAGCCCCTTTCAAATACAAATTTTACAATAGATCTGGTGTTGCTACAAGCCTGGGCTTTCTACTCTGTTTTTGTCTAGCAAAACCATTATCTGCTTTGCATTCTGTCTCTCTGAGAATCTCCAATACGAAAATGATTAAATTACCATGCTGATTTGCCAGAGCTTCAGTCTGAATGAGGGTCAGCTGCTGCAAGCTGTAGTCCAGTGGTGTAGGAGATTTGGCACTGAGAAGAGTGGAGAAGGACACCTTTCTCTTGGCACAGTCTTGGCATGCTCCTGGTGCTCTGGGTGGGAGGAGTACCAAGCTGGAGCAAGCTCCTTCTTATACTAGAACTGGACTTGTGAGCATCCTGGGAATTAGCAATCCAAGCAGGAAAATTGCCCTGTTCAGGAAAGACTGAGACTCCTTGCTGCAATTGGCAACCTGCTTCTCCAAAAGGGCAATAAAGCAGTGGTCTTTGCAGCGTAGGGCTGGTTTTGAACAGGCTGCTGGCCTTCTCTTTAAATGGAAATGGGAATGCTACTAGTGTGAGACAAAGCGCCTGTACCAGGTCCAGTGGCTCCTGCCAAGACTTGTTGATTGCAGGTCTCTATGGAGCTGATAAGGAGACCAGGGTACATTTTTTTGTCATGGGTTCTGAGTAGCCTGGAAGAGCTGTAATTCTCAACACTTCCTCTATTCACAACCCTGTAGAATGTTGATATTGTGTTTGATTTTCCATAGAAATTGTTCAAAGGACCAAACTATACACTTCAATTTACTCTTAAAACCACTTTCTTAGTCACAGCATGTGAGTACCTTTTGAGTATAGCTTTGTTTTTCACATTTGAACCAAGTCCAGACAGAGTCATGCCCACGAATCAGGTGAATTCTTGTAAAATGGAACTCGTTTTTTGGTTTCCTGAGCTTACTATCTTGGTCTTCTGCAAGCTGTTGACACTCGTGAATGGGATGCCATCCAGAGGGACCTAGAGAAGCTCACAAAGTGAGCATGTGGGAATCTCATGAGGTTTAACAAGAACAACTGCAGGGTGCTGCATTTGGGTCATGGTACTGTTGGGGTTTTAGGAGTTCTCCGAGTTTTTTCTGTTAAAGGAATTTTGTAAATTGGTTTGTTGTGACTAGAAAACACCTACTTGGTAAGTGCTAAACTTAAAAACTTCACTTGAAGGTTATTTGAGCCTCTTACTCTGCTTGGTGAGTTGTAGGTGAGTAGGGAAGCAGAATAGTTTGTCATTGTCAGGAGAAGGGGACAAGGACTGAAGTCTCTCTCCTTGCACCTACCTGTGTAATGCAAGGTATTGGAGAGTATAAGGATGGGAATTGAGGGACTAGTGTGGATACTGGGAATGGAGAAGTGGGCAGGTGAGGCCTTTGTCTTCTGTCACACCTCTTAGGAATACAGATACTCCTCCCCAGTTGCCTGCAGTATCCTACTGCCCATGGACAGCTGCTCCAGTGCTGTCCAGCTGTCTTTCTGGATGTTCACTATGGCATGCCAAAAAGCAGTGGTAATTGAGATAGTCTATTTCTGTCCCAGAAGCAAGCTGTTCAATTTCTTGACAAAACCCTGTATTGTGGATTAAACCCCATAACTTCTTGCTTTCTCACTCTGTCCCCAGTAGGATGGGAAAGAGAATCCAAGGAATAAAAGTGATAAAATTCATGGGTTGAGTTAAAGACAGTTTAATAGGAAAAGCACAAGTTGCATGATCAAGCAAACCAAAATAAGAAATTCTTTCACTACTTCCCATCAGCAATTACTCAGCCATTTCTAGAAAAGCAGGTCTTTAGCATTTGTAACAGCTAATTGGGATAACAAATGCCATAATTCTGAAATTACCCCCTTCCTCCTTCTTTCCCCTAGATTTTTTTCTGTATGTAGTGCCATATGGTATGGAATATCCCTTTGGTCACTGGGATCAGCTGTCCCAGGTGTATCTCCTTCCAACTTCTTGTGCACTCCCACTTGTGGGGTGGCATGCCTAACAGAAAATGCCTTAAGGGTTGTTGTGAATGGGTGGTTAAGATTGCTTAAACAAACTCTGTCAAAGGCATCAGTAAAAGCAATTTTATTACAAATCTGTGAAAGCACGATGAAGTTCAATGGCAAAGTTCACTCTGGTACCACACAGATAAAACATGCAAAGGACGACTGGATTGGAGTCTGTTGAGGTGGCTAAGGCCACTTTACACACCTCCAAGTTACCCTAAAAGTGATCTCTCCCTACAACACTGTGCTAGAAAGTTCTCCCTTTGCCTAGATTTTGCTGGTCACTGGCCCTCTCCCCCCTCCCATCCCTTTTCCCATTGGCCTTTGTTATGTCACTCAGCCTTGCCTCTGCCCCCTAGCCCTCAGACTATTGGTTTTGGATGCTCTGCCCGCCTCTGGGAGCTCTCGGGATAAAACTGGCACGGGTTTTTGGTTTGGTTGTTTTTCTTGCCTCTGTTCCCTTCGGGTGTGTTGCCATTGAACGCCTCGGAATTGCATGCAGAGAACCCCTCTCGCCTCTTTGTCTCTGGTTCGTGCACAGACTGTGTGTGTGAGTGGCTGTTCGTGACTGCCTGCAAAGGTGAGATTGTGTGCGTGCGTAGGTGCTACGAGAGTGCCGCCTAAGCGTGTCCATGAGGGACCCTTTAGGAATAAACACGGCATCGATCCACCGAAGCTCTCATTCAATAGGAGTCAGCCTGGAATGATACACAGGATGCAAAAGGGTGAGGACTGAGAATGTAAGGGTGCAGAGGGGGAAGGGAGACCCTCCCACTGAGTCACAAGGTTCGCAGTGGACCTCTTGCCAAACCTACCCATGTAATTCCTCAGTGCTTTATGTCTAAAGGATTTGGCAGCACTTAATCATTAACTGATTTAACTCTTACAGAGTGATTCCATAGGATTTATTATGGAATAAATAATAACAGTACACTTAATTTTGTTACAACAGTAACTTAATTTTGAATCTAAAATGGCAACATTGGTGCTACACTTGCTATAAAGTATAGTTTGTACAGTTTTCAGACACAGATACAGACTTTATATTAAAATATCTGTGTGTGTGTGCGCGTGTACAAAGCACCTGTTACAGACTCCCCCAGAGTTCAGTGAAAGACACACGCTGGATGTCCTCTGCATCTCTCCGTGGGCAAAGGCCTGAGCCTTGGGGAGGGGGTACCAGGCTGGGCCCACTGTCAGTTTCTGACGAAGCTCCTTTGAGTTCTCAGACGTGTGGGTGCTGACAAGCACCGAGGCACATCCTGCTCCAAGGGAGGTGCTGACACAGCCACTGGGGCCAAGGGGCCTCAAAGGTCCTCCTGTGGGAACTCTGTTCACAGGGTTGAGATGCTTGGCTTTAGTCTTCCTTCAGTTGCCATCCTGGACTCAATCCAGGTCAGTAATTTTCCTCAGAAGTCTGGTAACAGTAATATTATTTCACTCCAGCTGTGATTCAGACAAAAATAAGTTTCCAAGGCTATTCATTAGAAAACAGAAGTTTGTTAGGCAACATAAGTCCTGGGGAACAGGCAGTGTTATTGATATGCTCAAGGGGAGCTTAACTATTGGGCAGCCATTAATTAGGACCAAGCCTTCACAAGAATTCCTGAGATCACAGAGCAGCCTGAGGAGACGTGGAGGAATGATCACAACACTTTGCATGCACTGCTTAGCAATAACTAAAACACTCTTATCTTACCAACACTTTTTTTGATCACAATTCTAAAACATAGCATCACATGAGCTCCTATAAAGAAAATTAACTCCATCACAGCCAAATCCAGTATTCCCTACTTGCTTTCTTGCCCATCCCTGCTGGGGCTACAGATGGGTAATACCACAGCTCAGCATAGTGAGAATGGCTTTGAAAAATGAAGGGGTCCATTGGCTGGGTTGCTTGGAAAGGATGTTTGACTCTTGTGTTTTCCTAATCGGCACCGATAGTAATTCTAACAGAGTCTGCATGGTCTGGTTTCAGTTGGAAAGTGCCCTCAATAATACTTTCTTTTCCAGTGCTAACTTTTAGTTGGCTTTTATGCTTTCAGGCAGGGATGTAAAAATATATTCTGCCTTCTTTCTTGTACAGTGGCTTGTGGGACTTTTTATACTGTTATCTATGATGGTAGGTATTAAAAATAATGAAATTTAACTTGAAAACCAGTTATATTTGTGAGTTAGTGTTTTACATCTGTGTGCATAAGATCACTTCCTTGGCCCTAAGTGATCTCTGCAAACTGCTCGATTTCTTTGTCTTGTTGGTCCTGTCCTGAAGTAACATCTCTCTGGTGTAATTCTCCAGGTGACATTTCCTGCCTATCTTGGGATTGTTTTCAGAGTACCTGATTGATTCCCAGCTGGCATGAAGCCTTTAAACAAGTACTTATTACTTCCAGCACTTTACAGTGCAACCTCTGCAGACACTGGTAGATCCACCCATGCAGATGCCACCTACCTCCAATATTAAAATTAGAAAATTCCCTGCCTGTGCAGAGATGAAGCCTGAGACAAACTCAGACAAAGTACATGCTCATGTAGAGAGATTTTCTCTTGATGAATAGCTGGGGCTTTTACAAATAAAAGAAACAACACAGGTGGAACTTCCGGCCTCACTTGTAGAGTCATAGAGAATCTCAATTTGGAAGAGACCCATAAGAAACACTGAGTCCAACTTCTCGCTCCTCACAAGTCCTAAAACCAAACCATGTCATGACTAAGAGGATTGTCCGGATGCTCCTTGAACTCCGAACACTCTCATGGGGAGCATACTCCAGTGGCTCCCTAGCTTCTCAGTAAGGAACCCTTTCCAGAAGCAAGCTGTTTATATATTGCAGCCTTGAAAAAAGAAAACAGACTCCCTTACTGAACATGGAGAGTGGAACTCAGTTTCATCAAACCAAAGGAACAAGTTTCTCCCACTAGAAGTTACATGAACACATATTAAAAGCTGTTTCATACTGACAAAAACCACTAATGGAATATCACCTGCTTTATCTGAGCCACAGTCCCATAGCCTCAAAGGTTACTCTACCCACTTTGCCATTTGACTGAAACAGAAATTGTACAAGGTGATGTCAATATCCTTGTAGAAGCCATCAGATGTATAAAGTCCTAGTCCTAACTTCCCAGCTCCAAGAAGTAAAGGAATCCTGAGTTTGCTGCTTACTTTGAAGTACAGCAGGGGAAAAAAATCATAGAAAACTTTTCTTTCTAGAAATAGGGTTATCTAGAAAAGTTTTCATTATAGTTATTTGCATTTTTTTATGAAATACGTATGCCTATGAATGGATATTGTCCTGGTTTATTCTGTTAACTGACTTATCACAATGAATTTAAGGCTAGGGAAAAGAGATAGAAGAATTCTCACTCTTCCCGTGCTAGCTTGGTGCGATAGGAAGAAAGTGTTAGAAATGTGTGTTGGGTTCACCTGTCCACATTTTGGTAGTTGAGTGGATGGGAGAGGCTGCAGGGGTGGCATCTGTGAGGAGGCTTGAGGCTGCTGTGTGCTAGACTCACTGCAGAGCAGAGCCAAGTCCCACAGCTGAACCCCACACCTGAACAAGAACATTTTGGGAAGGCAGTTAAGAAAGGGCAGAAAATGCTGCACAGCAGTTTTGAGAGAGAAGAGTTGGAAAAACATGTGAGAAACAGCCCTGTAAACACTGAAGGGAGAGAAGGAGAAAGGGCACTAGATGACAGAAGAGTATCTGTGGAGGACCACAGTGGATCAGGTATCCACAGTGCAGCCCATTGAGAACCTCACACTGCAGCAGGTGAAGGTATCCTGAAAGAACCTTCAGCCGTGAAGAGCTCACGTCACAGCAGAATCTTGGCAGGAGCTGCAGCCCATGGGGAGGAGCCCACGCAGGAGCAGGTTTTCTGTTGGGAACAGGTTTTCTGTAGCCTGGGGGGAACCCACACAGGAGCAGTTCATGAAGGACTGTATCTTGTGGGGAGGAACTCCATACTGAAGCAGGGGAAAAGTGTCAGTAGGAGAAAGCTGCAGAGAGGATCTGTCATGGACTGGTTGTAACTCCCCTCTGTGCCATTTTCAAGAGGGGGAATTGAGAGTGAAGGAGAGAACTTGATCATGGGAAGAAGAGGTAGGATAGGGGAGGGTGTTTTAGTTTTGTCTTTGTTTCTCACCATCATGCTCTCTTTTTAACCAGCAATGAATTTTATTGTTTTCTCCAAGTTGAGTCTGTTGCCCATGGTGGTAATTGGTAAGTGATTTCCCTGTCTTTATTTTAACTCAGAAGCTTTTAAATCTAATTTTTCCCCCTGTCCTGTTAAGGAGGAAGTGTGAGAGCCTGGCTGAATGGGAGTCTGGCAATCAGCCAAGGCTAACCTGCCACAAAAAGAGATACAAGTACTTGGTTAGAAGATTTCCAGTATTGATCTGGATTTTATCTGCTTGATAAAATCCTCTTCCAGAGATTTTCAGAGTGCTAGTACTTCCTAATTATTATGAGCACATGTTCATAAACTTGTGCTTCCAGTCATATTTAGAAAAGCCTGAAGGTTCCAGATGGAAAGCAGAGGAGATAGTGTGATTTTCTGAAGAACCACAGTTCTTAGCTGGGTACAATGAGATATCTTTGTCATTCTGCTGCATGTCACTCAGCTTTCTAGACAATTTTCTGCCAGCTTCGACCTCCCAATTTGTTTTTCAGTTCTCTGCCTTGTGGAAGAAGAAGAGGCCATAAAGTCATCTGTTTGGTCTTCCTGATGACCCTTTCAACAGGAACAATAGGAAGGTAGAATTGTGAAGAAACTGGCTAAGGAGAAGGTTTGTGAGTGTAAGCAACTCAAAGAAACTCCAAAACACAGGGTTGTGCAGTGGCTGCATGCAGCTGAGGAAGTGATCTGCATAGAGTCACAGCTGACAATTGTGATCTGCCGCAAAAGAAAGGGTGAGTAGGCAACTGAACAAGGGACAGGGCAGGAGGGATTTTTCTCACACAGAAAACACCTGTTTCAAACTTGGTCTCTCTGTGAGGAGACCTCCCTGCTGTACATGAGAGATTGTAAGCTTGGCCTGCAAGAAGGCTTGGGAAACACTTGTTTGGTGTCTAGCAACCTGTGATACAAGTAGGACTTGGTGCGTTCTGTAATTTACAGAATACAGATAGATTGTTGTTAGTTTTCACTTTTGTAGCTGTAGGCAAAATAGTCTCCAATTTTAAGCAAGAGGAGACAATATTAATAAGTTAAAATGACTCAATATGTTTTGGCTAGTATTTTAAATTAAATTCAAGATGCAGGAAAGCTCTCATCTTTTTCCATATTTCATATGGGATGTAGTCACCACCTAAAATTTAATAAATAAATATTTCTGGATAAAATAAACTCTTGATATTTTACGTGGGTTACCAGTTTTGGGAAAGAAACTCTACAAACAACTTATCCTTAGTGTTTCAACTCATATGATTTGTGAATTATTTGAATTCATGACAGATTTTAGATATATTGAAGCTGTGAGCTGTTTCTGAGAAAGGGCAAGAGCAGCTCAGAAGTGTTATCTGGGGTCCCAACTTTGTGTCAACCTTTCACCTGGCTTTTCCTTGTGGAAGAATTTTGAAAGTTGAATAGTCGTAAAAGTATGGGCATATGGGTCTGATTGTCAGAGCAAAACCTTCCCTTTCTCCCTGGAAGCAGCACTGACTCCTTTTTGCCAAAACCCAGGTGTGGATTTCTGTGCTCTGTAGACCTTGTCCGGGTATTAATTGGTCTCTATGGTGTGATGATAGAGCCTCTCTGCTGTTTTTTTCGCCAGGTCAAGTATCCACCTCAGTTTTAGGAATCTCTTAACAGGGCTGTGACACATGCCTGGTATGAAAAAACATCTCTGTGTAAAATTTGTAATGCCATCAGAGCAATGTAAAGAAGCCTTCTTGGAAGAAGAATCAAGTAGAGGAAGCTATTTTAGGGAACTCTTCTGAGCAACCCTTCTGTAGCCTGGACTTGAGCTCTGGTTGCCAGCTCTATCCCATTTAGATAGTAAGCTTTTGAAGGAGGACTAGTGTCCTGTGACACTTAATGCAAAGCCCTTAGCCCCTAGATCCCAGAAATGGCCGATATTATTGTTTTTTCCATTTAAATTCCCTTCCATGCCAGAGGAACAATGGTGTCTCTCCGCTTTTAGAGACAAAAAAGGAAAATAAGCCTATAAAGGCCACAGAAAATACAGCCTTCATTTACAGAAAATAAATGCAATAAACTAGGGTCTTTGCAGGACTCCAGCTAATGTAGAGACAGTCACTGGTTGCTATTTCAGGTGATGTGTATGCTGTTTTGCCATTGTTATTATCAAGAAACACTCAGGCACTAACAGAAAATGTAGGTAAAGCCGAATCTCCTCCTGTCTTTGAAATAGAGCAGAGATGTAATTTATTGCTGTAGTACCTATACCTGCTGTTCTAATTAAGATCTTGTCAGCTTTCCTATTATACAGCTTTTTTTTTTTTTTTAAATTTAGCCACAATTGAATGAATGAACCCAGTAAATACTTGATCCATTGAACATGGCTTCTGTCTCAAATCTCAGCTTGTACAGCCCAGGCACAATGAGCTTCCTTTAGTGCACACAACCCTGCCAGAGGTTTTATGATGCCTGCACACCTGGAATCCTCACATCCCTGCTTGGTGTGGAGACAAGGCTGGCTTAGGGGAGATGTTCTTGCCTGCCCCAAGCAAAGTTGACAAGCTTTTAAGCACTTGCTGAGAAATTTGCTTTCTCCCTATTTCTCCTTCACATACATTATATTCTTAGGAATTAAAACCTTTTTATTTAAGATTAAAGAAAAAGGCATTTGGATGCTTAGAATCTCCACATTTACAGCCATTCAGGAGACATTATTTCTAAGACAGCTTTGTGAAAAGATCTTTGAAAACAAGTACAAAAATTTTATGATCTTTCTACTGCTTTGCAAGTACAATAGCTAATATTTTAATGCGGTCAACAACTGTGGACAGTTAGGTATGGTGTAACAAATACCTCAATTTTTAATGTGTTTTCCTCTCTCTTTTTGCCAAGCTTGGTTTGCCACAAATAACATTTCTGGCTCACTTCAATGCCTAATTACAAGGCAGCTGATACCTGGTGTAGAATTTGTCATAAAATTGGTCAAAACATCTTGACTGGGTTTTTAAAGAGAAAGATAGATTAGGATTTTGTTTCTCCTTTATATCTGATTATTTTGTTTGACCCTGATCTGCGTGGAACAAATGTGTTGCATGGAAACCAGCTCTCTTTGAAATAGTTAAAATTATACTTCATTGGGTTTGCGTAAGTTTTAGACTATGTGATCTTCTATGGCATACAGATGTCTTTGGAGAGATAACATTATTTATATGTGCTATTTCTCACTTTTTTTAGAGTTCATGCATGATGGAGGAAAGAGAAATATGATTAATGTCTGTGGCTAGGATTTGAAACTGCTCAGGCTTGATTTTGTTATAGTCAATATTGAAAACTGTCTTTTTCTTTTTGTTCAATTCAAATTAGTTTAGGCTGACACCACTACCAATTTAAAGACAGTAGTGGCACATTTTTCATCTAAATATTTTAAGCATTTTCATTATTTTATGTCCTTATTTGTTGGGCAAGGACACGTATATAAATTTTTTTCACAAAATGCTATCAGCTAATTTACATGTGAAAATGGAAAGCTTTAAATACAAAGAATTCATAAAAGCTTTCAGAGTGACCTGGCTGTGCTGAGCAAGCCTTGCTCAAGCATGGAAAATATAGTTAGCATGTACATGTATAAGAGCTACAGCACTAATTTATTCCTTATAGGATATAGTTTCTAGTGATATTTCTCAGATGCAAATGTATATTTAAAAATATTTTATCTCATGAAAATGTTTATTTTCACCAGTATGAACTTTTAAGAATGAAATTTCAGAGATTATTCTCATCAGGTTTCTGTTACGCAATAATGGCATAAGGTGAAAATGGAAAAAGAAAACATTAAATTTGAAAGCTGATGAAGGAGGGTTTCTGAGCAATTACACCTGGCAGTCCACAGAAAGTATTGAGTCCTTCTAGTATTTGCATGTTCTCTGTTTTCAGCCATCTGTCATAAGACAATCACTGAACCACTAAGGTTGGGAGCAGCCTCTTGAGATTACCTGGTTTCTCCTTCTTTTGCTTCTTCAAATGGGAGTAGCATTTGCTTTCTTCCAGTCTTCAGGAACCTCCCCATTTCTCTGTGACCTTTCCAAGATAATCAAGAGTGGCCTCGCAGTGGCCCCAGTTCAGCTCCTCAACACTTGTGTGTGCATCCTGCCAGGCCTACAGGATTGCAGATCCAGTTTAACTGCTCCCTAACCTGCTTCTCCTCTGCTGAGTGTGTCTTCCTCGCTCAAGAGTTTCAGTCTCAAAGTCCTGAAGCTCCTGAATATTGGTTTTACAAGTAACGGTTGAAGCAAGAATGGCAGTGAATACCTCAGCTTTTTCTATGAACTTGATCACCATGGTCCTTTCCAGTTAGTGGAGGAGACATATTTTCTGTAGTGTTACTTTTTGATGTTGGTATACTTGTAACAGGTCTTTGTGTTGTACCTCACTTGATTCAGTTCTCAAGGGTTTTAACTTTCCTAACCCTACTTCCACACAACCTGAAAGCATCTCTGTGCTCCTCCTCACCTGCACCCACTTCCACCTCCTGTGTATTTCCTTTTTATGTTTGAGTTCAGTCATGTGTGCCTTACTTATCCATGCATGCCTCCTGCTGCCTTTCCTTGATTTCCTACTTTACAGGATGGCTCTTTATAAAATTTTAGGGTGGATCCTTGAATATAAACCTGCTGTTATGGATCCCTCTTCTCAGCAGAATTGTATCTTTAGGGATTTTTCCAAACAGGTACCTGAAGTGATTAAAGTTTGCCCTCCTGAAGTCCATGTTGCTGGTCCTACTTTTTACTTTACTCCTTCCCCCTAGAATCCTGAAATCCATGACCTCATTGTCTCTCCAGCCAGGATTGTCCACAGATTTCACAAATTCACAACCAATTCTTCCTTGTTTATAAAAATCAGGTTCAGCAGAACACCTTTCTTTGCTGGTTCCTCAAATACCTGTATCAAGAAGTAGTAATCAATAGGCTCTAGCTTTCTCCTGGGTATCCTGAATCTGAGCTTCCACCAAGCAGCAAGCCTTCTTCAATGGAAAGTCAGCTTGGGGACCTTTATCACCTGTAGCAAAGTCACCTACCACTCCCACTACCACTCACTGCTTCCTTCTAGAGGTCCCAAGAGGTTCAGACTCAGATGCAAGTAAAGATAATTTGGCACCACTTCCTCATCAGCAATGAGGACAGTGAATGCATTCTTCAGCTGCAAGTCTTTAGGTGGGGCAGGGCCTTCCTCTTAAAGTGAGTCATCACCAGCTTCCAGCCTCCACCATGACCAAGGTTTTCACTTTTACTTCAAAGGCACAGTCTGTTCCTGCTACAGCTGAAGGTTCAGACTCTTGAAGCTGCAGTATCTTAGACATGATATAGCTCATGTCTTTCTTGTCCTTTCTTATGCTGACCTTCTCTGACAGTGCCTTCATGGAGCTGAGCACTCAGATGTGTAGCTGAATGAAGTCCTGTTGCTGCAAAGAAACACTGCAGATGTCAGATCCCAGACTGGTAGGAAGTATTTATTTTCTGTTGGTAAAATGCAGAAGTTAACTGCATGGTGACAGTTGGAAGACTGGTTAACCAAATTGCTGAGCTGCAGTTGGAACTATTCTTACACATACAGAAATTATTTCTTCTCTTGTAGCTGTTACTAGGTTTATGCGTTCTAGGCTCTTGGATTTTTCTAAGCTGCTGATGCATCTTTCTGTAAAGATAAGTCTGCCTTTTTTTTGGCTGTTAGTGCTATATGACAGAGATATGACACAGGGCTCAGTTGGGCGCTTCTTCAGAAAGAAAGATTGCAAAACATGTCTGTGCTTTACCTGCCTAGATTGATCCAGCAAGGCCAGATGGAGCCCTGGAGCAATGTCAAAATTGCTGGAGGTAGTACCTGCTCGCCTGAAAACATACCGGAAGTCAATCCAAGGAAAGACTGCAGAGTACATGGGAGCTGTTCAAGTAAACATCTACCATTAATGGCATCAAGAATGTGGCAATTGCCCAGTGAGGGCACTGATGTGCTATTCTCAAACCAAGGTGGGATTCATTTAAGCTGAAGAGTGAGACCGTGCTGTCCCAAACAGAGATAATTGCTTAATTTCTCTAAGCATTTTAAAATATTTGTCATCTCTATTTAGAGTTTGGATTTTTCTGGTAATTTAGATTGGAAATGAGATTATGGTGTTTTAACAAAATAGTTCTTGCTAGAACTGACTACAACCTTCAAGATGAAGGAATTACTAAGTGTTTTCTTTTGTACTGTAAATCACTTGCAAGCAGGCACCGTTTTTATGCTGGTATTCTCCCTTGGTGTATTATTATCATTACTTCTCTGAGTCTTGATCGAATCCGACCTGTGTTAACTACTTCACATTCCCCATGCAGCAGTGAATTGAGACTATCATGAAAATGTAAGTGCATTTCTGATGTGCACCAGTCAAATTAAAACTTGTGTAGCTTGGGCAGATTCAGTTTTCACTAGTAAATGAACTGGTATCTCACTACTGATGGACCACAAGAAATTTAACAAGGCTTAGAGGGGAAAATAATTTCCTATACTGATGGAGTAAGTGTCAGAGTTAAACAACAGGGAACCAAGAAAAAAGTCCTTTCTATAGAACTTACTGTCTGTCTTCACTTCCTAATGACTCCTGTTACTTAATTCAAGTGAATCTTCTCTGCATTGCTTCATATTTATTCTCCTGATACAGCTGGAAATGTTCTTTCATGTTGTTATCTTGTTAGTGAATAAACAAAGTGTTTTTCCCAAGCTCACACAAATTATGGCAAAGCAGGGCATGGAGCCCACGTTTGCAGATGTATGAAGAAGATATAGTATCCTCAGAGGACTTTTTACACCCACCTTGGTGAAACAACAACCATATTTAGGAAAGTAGAACATGAAGTAGGAAAGAGACAGAATGGATAGGCTGACATTTTACTTTCCTAAAATCCATGAGTGAATTTTCTCGCTGTAAATGGGACAGGTTCTTATTGACACTGATGACATACTGGATCTAATAATAATTCAATGTTTTGCTCTGACATCCAGAGGAATCAATGTGAAAGCTTTCAGTAAGACTGAATCCTGTTGTTGGCAGAGAATAGCATTCTAACCTACAAATTTTGGTTCCTCATTCTCTCTTGTAAGGAAAAGGTGTGTGAGATGGGATTTCCCTGGCTGCTCAAGTGTAACTGAAAACTCTCATCCTTCTGTTTGCAAATCTGTCTTGCTGGTGCCAGAAATCAAGTTTAAACAAATAATCATAATGATTATAGATAGATCATAGATACGGTATGAGAATCCTTTGCATTTCTATGAACCTCAGATAAAAATGTAGGTGAAGAGGGACTCCTGACATGGTGAAGAGGAATGTAAAATGCACAAGTTAAAAGCAAGTGTGCTCATGATAAGATTTACATTGAACACGCTGAAAGAAGGGGATTCTATGTGAGTAGAACACATCATTTATGCTACTGCAGTACTCACCGCAGTTAATACAGCAATAGGCATTTCAACTACTTTGAGTTAAAAATACATTTGTTGCCAGTGTCAAATTATATTAATTAATTCTCTTTTTTCATCTGGGTTCACCTGAAGGTTGGCTGATATATTTGGTCTCCTTTGAGGATTATTTCTGAGTTTGTAATTTCCCTTTCAGGAAGTAGAAAATATTTGTAGAATATCTACAAATAGATATGTAAGCATAGGAATACATGTCATAAATTATGAGTTCTATGGGCAAGGTGGGGCCCATAAATGTTTCAAAATCAGGTGGTCAACTCATAAAACAAGTAGATTAACTCCTGCTTCTGTCACTATGAGTGACCTTAAAAAGCTGCTTCTGTGGTTTTTTGCCTCCTTGAAGTGATGTGCCCAAGGAGCCTATGCCAGTCCTTGTTCAGCTCTTTGCCCCTGCTATATATAACATAAATGTTACATATATATATATATATATATATATATATATATATATATATATACACACATATGATATACATGTCTTTCTCCCATGCTTAGGAAACAACCACATTCATACCTTTTGGTCCGGAGATAAGAGACAACTTCTGCAATGGAGCTGTCCAATTCTATCATCCTCAAACACTTATTGAATCCTTCCTACCTCCTGGAAGTGCTGCTGGAAGAAGGTAGGTTAGTAACATGCTGATGGGTCAGAAAATTGCTGCTGGGAAATGAGCACCACAATGCCCAGTTTTCAATGTACATTGCACCCAGCTGTTCATGTCTTTTTTGCATCAAAGCAGGTCTAATATTTCAGTTCCCAAATAATTGTGATGGAGACAGCTTTGAAAATGCAATGCAGGAGGTATTCAGAGCCTTTGCCAGCTTTGTCTCCAAGGTGTGAAGAGTCTTCTCTCCATGTGATACCGAGCTTTGTCTGACAATATTCGGTACATCAGCACATTTAAGTCTGGAAAATCTGGCTGAGTTGCCCAACACAATGTGAGAACATTCCCCTTCTAGTTTAGCTGGGCTAGTTAAAAAGGTCTGACTGAGACCAAGATCAGGTCCTTTGCTGTTAAGAGCTCTGTTGAGGAGAGGTAGAAACAAGAGCATGCCCCTCTTTTGCCTTGGGACCTACTTTCACCTGAAGCTTTACTGCAGTCCCCTGCCGGCCACGCATACCACAGCTGTGCAACAGCCACATCTGTGCCAGATCTTATACTTTATCTGTCCTGACCCTGACACCGATCCAACAGCTTGGCTTCCTGGTTGGGGCTCAGACCTGTCTCATCATTACAGAAGTGCTGGTTGATCAGTGGACTATATCTGATCTTCAGCAATGTCTCTGGACCTGATCCTGACCTGGACCTTCTGCTCTGCATCCTGGCTTCCTGTAGGTGAGGTACCTGCTCACGTCATGTCTGCCTTGTTATTGTGCTCTGGTCTCAGCTCACTTTTCCCTTGAAGAGCAGCTTTTTTGTTGCTTTCTTACACAAAGTTGCCAATTAATAGTAAGTGTAAGGATAAAATAGATCATATGTTTTCTTTTCTACTATGCATTAAGGGATGTTAAGTGGGGGGATATTGGTGACTACACAGCACTCATGTACTCGTCCCACAAGCAGGCCACACTCTCAGGTCCCCCAAATCCCAGCATGGGCTGTCTGCACATCTGATACCTCAGCTCAGAACTGAGTCTGCCCTGCTCATCAGCTGGTATCAGCTTGAAGATTGCCAGTGAATACACACACACACACACTTTCCCCATGCACAGCAGGTTTTGGGGAAGGTACAAACATTCACCTCTTCCAGCAGCTGGTACCAGCCCAAGGGCTCTGTGTGACCTGTGTTCCAACTCCAGCTGTTGGTGCTGAGCCATGGACTCACACTGGTGACCCCAGAAGCTGCTTTTCAGGATACAAACTGTTCCTCCCCCAGTGGCTGGAGGTTAAAGACCCCCCTCACTCCAGTTGCTGGCACTGAGAGCCCCCCCTCACTCACTCTGAAGCCAGCACCTCTGGCTGGAGGCGCCCACAGCCTGGTCCGGCTCCAGGAGCTGCTCCCCGCTCCTCACGCTGCTCCCCAGCCCCTGGCACTGAGTCCTGCAGCAGCCACGTACCTGGGATAGGGCATGAGGTCATGCAGAGAGGTGGCTGAGAACAGGCAGGACACACTGCGGTGATCAGGTGAAGGGCTCTGCCGGACAAGCCACTGAGCAGCCCCAGCTCACAGGCGACAGGCGCCTTCTGTACCCTTGTCTGCCCACCCCACCTCTTTGTTCCTCCCTGCTCCCTCTTCCCTGCACATCTCCTCCTTGGCTGGCATAGTCCCACTGACCCACCCCAACACCCTGGATCCTCAACTTTTACATCCTTATGCTTTGCAAACTTCCAAGTTTTCCAAGGGACGCTTGATAACCCAGCAGCTGGTGTGGCTGATCAGGTTTGTTTGTACACAGACCTCCCTTATAACTTGTCAGTCTGGTTTCTGTCTCTGTATGTCCTTATTTATAGCTCCTTTGACCAGATGCCCTAAAGGAGCAGAGACTCTCCTTCTGCATAGTCTTATAGGATTTAGCTGAATATCATGGGAATTACCCCAAGAAAGTCTATTGAGATAAACCTACAGAGCATAGTATTAACTACTAGGAGAAAAAGAAAAAGGGAAAGGTAAAAAGTTTGTAAAGTAATTGGAGGTGAGTCATGGGACAAGTCTTTTCTGCTGTGTTAAAAACTTACTTGACATTTTGTATGGCAAAACCAGATGTCTTCACATCTACAAGTAATTTCATTTTAATTAGCTTTAAGTTCACACCTACCAAAACCTTGCTTTAATACAGACTTTGAGAAACTAAAATTGAGGTGAAAGGTCAGCTTTATAAAACCCTGAGTAATGTGGTAGTGAGCAAAGCTTCATATATTTATTCTCTGCTTGCTTCATTTTTACAATAAATGGTTCTTTTTAGATTGTCCTCTTATAAAGCTTTTTTGCTGGTTTTGTAAAAGGTGATATTTTAAATATAAAAACTCCTTTTTAGCCCTAGTTAATTAGATACTAAATCTTTGCAGTGGAATAATTAATACAGAAGTTTTTAAAAAGCATAGTATTAAAAAATAAACAGGAATTGGACTTTTGTTTTGCCTATCCTCAGATAAAAAAACCCCACAAATAAAAAACTCCCCAAACCAACCAACCAACAAACAATCAAAACTAAAACCAAAACCCCCAAATCCCCAAACCAATGAAACAAAAGAACTGACCAGAATATTCTTTCCTTGACATGGTCTTAGCTGACCCATCTAGACAGCTGTATTATGATCTTTGATTTTTTTTTTTAAAATCTGCATTCAGATGGAAGAAAATGCTTTGCTTGCACAATCCTTGATGCAAGTGTGTATCTTAGTAATCCACCCACTTCAAGCAGTTTGTCAGAAGGGAGTTAATGGGAGAGGGGTCTATGCAGAGGAAACAGTGTTGCAAGAAAGGGCAATTAAAATGGAACCAATGTAAAACAAAGGGAATTCCACCTCTTCTATCACAAGTTTTTGCTTGTCACAAACATTTTGTAAGCATATAGCCTCATTTCTCTTCAGCCTTGGTGAATCAAACAAGTGTCTGATGCTTCCCACTGCCAAGTAAAGAGCAGAAGTGTGCAGATACATCTCACTTCTCAGTCTTCTCAGTCCTATTTTGCTGGAAAGACAGCCTTTGTGAAAGAAACAATATGTTGACATAACCATTTCTTTCCTCCCAAAAAAACTTTTCTGTAATTTTGTCTCAATACAAGTGCTTGAAAAGTTTTCTGTATCCTTAGGAGGGGCTACTGGCAAAGTTCTGAAATGAGTCATTGTTTCTGATTACTCCACTCTTGTGTCAAAGTACCTGGCAATGTTTGACCTGACTGTTGCATGCAGCAGCAGATCTGTGTTATCCTGGTGCATGGGGACAAGCAGTTTTCAGTATGATCATTAAACAGGCTCACTTGAGCACTGAAGCTGCAAAGCCAGCATCTTGAACACCAGGATTCAGCAGGAAAGAGAAGACAGCAAAGGTTAGTGACATCCCTGAGAATTGTGTACCTAGAAAATGTCATCAGTCTGAATATCTGTATATTTCTGTGTCTCAGAAAAGTCCTAGGCACCTGGGCCAAAGGATGGGAATGACTGGCTTAGAATAGCTCATTTGTCCTGGTGACTGTGAAACTGTTTCACTTTAAGTATTCTCAGATGTCTTACTGAGACTCATACTGACTGAGCCTCATGGGCTAAGTGAATCCTCAGCAGTTTTCAGATGAAACAAAATCTGGGGGGAGTGACTGGACGCCAGATGGCTGTGCAGCCATTCAGAGGGAGTTTGACTTCCATGGCTACTGTAACAAGTATGGCTTGTGCAGGCCCTGTGCGAGCAATACCAACTCATCTAAGTAGCAAACTGGCAATTTTTGTATCAAGGCACAGGGGCAAACCTCATGCTGCCATTGCTTATTCTTTCCAGCACTGAAAAACTCAGAAGTCAATGGAGATCAACTCAGGAAGAGTGCTAGGACAGAATTCTTTTCTTGTGAGTGCAGCTCTTAGTTCCAGGCAGAAGCTTCTTTTCGGGGGGAGCCCAAGTGCTGGAGAGCTGGCCAGAGTAACGACCCATGCACCGATACGATTTGAGCATTGTTCTCCCTTTATTGTTTACCTACACAAGCTTATATCTACTTTTGCAAAGATTCATGCCCAGTCCCTCTAGACGGCCTCTAATCCACAGGGGAGACAACCAGTGTATAACTTTGCCAAGGACTTTCAGGGCTGCCTGCAGCCAGGTGTTTTCCAGGCTTGCCTGCAGCCAGGGGCCAGTTCAGGGGTTTCTCCTCAGAAAACCTGGGTTGTCCAATTTTTCCAGGGGTATCATATGCCCTGTTCCTCAAGGAATCCCTCTACAGCTTCTCTCGATCAACTCTGTCAGGAGATGTGTGACCTTGGGTCACATGGCACATAAGAGCTTTCCTTTGGCTACCCAAAAAACTTTTCTAAAGAAACAGAGAAGACAGACAAGGGGGATATGTGCAGCAGCACATTATTTTGCAGCTGTGGAGAGGCAGTGGTTCTGAAACTGCAGTGAACTTCCAGCATGAGACTAACTTCATGCATGCAGATGATACATAGCCTGTACAAATGGCACTGTGCACAGTAAAAGCAGAATGTTGGTCACAGACCTCACAGCATCAGGGTTAGATGATTTATCCACATTTGCACGACCGCTTGCAGTGGGTTAGCCCCAGTCCAACAGAGCCACATACTCACTCACTCCCCACAAAAAGGATTGTGAAAGGGCGTCAAAAGGGTAAACATGTGAAAACTTGGGGGTTGAGATGAAGGCACGTTAACAGATAAAACAAAAGCTGTGCTACCAGGCAAAGCAGAACAAGGAATTATTTCACTGTTTTCCAAAGGCCAGCAGGCGGTCAGCCTTCCCCAGGAGATCAGTGATGTTCTCTGTGCATTACATGGAACAGTTGTTCAAAAGACCAACACTATAACCCTGGACATCCCCACCTTCCTCTTTCTCTCCCACAGTTTTTATTTCTCAGCATGGTGTATGGAATACTCCTGTGGTCAGTTGGGGTCTGCTGTCCTGGCTGTGTCACCTCAGCTTCTTGTGCACTCCCAGCCTGCTCACTGTGATGTAGAGTGATAAACAGAGACGTTCTGGCCCTGTGCAAACATTGCTCAGAAATAACTAAAGCACCACTATGTTACCAACAATCTTTTGGTCACAAATCCAAAATACTGCGCCACACTAACTGCTATAAGGAAAATTAACTCCATCCCACCCAAAACCAGTACACCAGTAGTGGTAGCCTGGAATTCAGCCTAGTTATTCAGAATCCAAGAACAGAGTTTTCTTGAAGTATGAACAGGCCTCCTTCCCTTTAGCATCACACTCAACACGTGTTCCTTTATTTACTGTAACTGAAAATTTCAGCAGTTTTCTGCACAAGCTTTAGTGTCTGCCTTGCAGCGAGATCTACCTCGTTCAACAGGAACAGTTTCCCCTGTGACACATAACTGCACGGCTCTTCTTCACTATGGATGTCTGATGTGCTCTCACCGCAGAGTCAGGACTAAGAGTCTAGCTGGTCAACCCACTAGTAGATAGCTTTATCTGACAAACATCAGAGTTGTGCCTCTGTCAGAAATAATCCACCCTGACAACATACCACCCACTCCTTTTTGAATGGATGGCAGATTTAAAGGAGCATTCATTACACAAGGCTCTGCTTGTAGTAAGTGTTGTTTGATTCTCTATTCCCTTCTCTGCTGACATTATTTCTTGTTTTGGAAGATGGGGTCTACACGGGGCTGATGGGCTCCATTTGTCTGAGAAGGGGAAGAGCATCTTTGGCCATAGGCTTGCCAGGCAGGTGAGGAGGGCTTTAAATTCATGGTGTCAGGAGATGGGAACCTTTATCCATTCCACTCCAACCAGTTTGATGTCAGTGTCAGCAGGAGATCCCAGAGCTTGGAGTGGGATCACAGGTCAGGAGGAGAACACTTGAAAATCCACAGAGGAATTCCTGACACTCCAGCCAGTAAGTTGGCTTCATTGGGGACCAAATTTAAATGACTTTGTGCAAACATACAGAACATGGGGAATGAACAAGAGGAGTTAGGGATGCATGCCCACTTGCTGAGCCATAATCTTATTGGCATTACTGAGACGTGAAGGGATGCCTCCTTGAATGGAGAGTTGGAATGGAAGGTACAGGTTCTTCAGGGAGGACAGGGAGAGTTGGAATGGACAGATACAGGTTCTTCATGCCCTTGTCAGGGAGTGACAGGACTAGCGGTAACGGCTTCTAGCTAAAGGAGAGTAGTTTTAGATTAGAGGTCAGGAAGAAATTCTTTACTTATGAAGATGGTGAGGCACTCCAACAGGTTGCCCAGAGAAGCTGTGGATGCCCCATCCCTGGAGAGGCTCAAGGCCAGGTTGGTTGTGGCTCTGAGCAACCTGGTCTAGTGGAAGGTGTCCCAGCCCATGGCAGGAGGGTTGAAACTAGATGATCTTTAAGGTCCCCTCCAACCCAAACCATTCTATGATTACATGATGATCATATAATTTTTTTTTTGGTACTGTTCCTTCCTGCCTGCTGCAGTTTTGAATCTGATTAAAATGCTTCTGGCAAGTCAGATGAAGCAGATCTGGATGCAGGAGAGAGGATGTTTCCTGAGAATTACTACTACAGGTATTTCCATTCCAGTGATATCAAAGAATTCAGCTATTCTTTCCCTACACCTCCTGCTGTTACTTCCTTCCCCAACAAGGGTCAGGATCTGAGCCTAAGATTGGATTTAACCTTTGATGTGACAATACAGAAGCCTTTCCACCACAGCCCAAGAGTGCTACATCATGTATGGCCTTAGTTGTAACATGATCTTCAGCATTCTTGGGCCAATTTCTCTCCAAACTATGCTCCAGCCTCCCTTTAAAGCCCCCAAAAGGGGACAAGAGAGCCCTCTGTTTTGAACTTTTATGGTAATTCCTCTTTTATACATTACCTCTTCTTATCTTCTTATCTGGTTGCAGGAAGGTACAGGAGAAACTATCACTGTAAATTCCTTTGAGGAGGGCTGGTAATGTGACAATCTGGGAGTGCTGCCATCCTCCACCCATGACAGCAATGTCAGGCCTGTTTGATTTCAGCTGACAGCTGAGGGACGTTATTCACCTATGTTGCTTTAGGCACCATAAAAGAGGAGCTCACACAATCCATCCAGAGCAAATAATCAATATGCAATTTCATACTTATGAAGAAGCACAAAGCTTAAAAATTAAAAGGGTAAAGTGAAAAAATCCACAATAATGAAAACCCACAAGGGAAGACACAGTCTGCTCACTGCAGGAGTTCGATTCTCCAAGCTTCTGGTAGTGATTTTGTTTGAGCATAATTGCTTTTGTGAATCAGGCAATCACATGATGCAATAAGCAAAACAGTAAATCAGTTCAAGCAGCGATGTACCTTGTAATTAAGCAATGCAAGTAATCAACCTAAAATGGGACCCACATGAAATTGTAGTGTCATCAAGCAATAACTCAATCACAGCTCTGTATCCAGTGTGGTAATCATGTGGAAAAGGTTGTTTAGTTATTAAGCCTCTCAATTTTGAAATTTCTGGTGAGACCCGGGCAATATTTAAATGCCTTGTCAGAAAAAAGAACTACTTTTCAGTTAGTAGTTTCCCTCACTGTTGAACTGTAGAAGACACTTTAATCTTCCCTGAAGCCCCAGGAGAATTGGCTTTCTAAGAGTGTCTGTGTCTTTGCTCTGAAGGCCTTTATTTTAAAAGGAGGAACAGTGTGTTCATATCCTTTTTATTCCTCTCCAAAAGCTCATCTAGTCCCAGAAGCTGGCAAAGGGATCCCACCATGGTATTTTGCGATCTTTCCTAGGAAAAAGATATCAAACCCTTACCTTTTGCTCTATGGAATCTCTTTCCACAAACAAAGCTGTTTTAGACTTCTTTATGATCAAAGTAACTCCTTGTAAAATTAAAAGAAAAGGTTTTTTGAAGCAAAATTTTTTTTGTGGTTGAAAATATTTTTCTTCTAGAAACTGGAAGCAGAAATGAGCAATAACTTTTTAAATAACTAGGTTTTATCTGTAGCCTTTCCTGGGGAAGTTTTTGATTTTCGGTGGTTCTGATAGAAATGTGTGAGGTTTAAAGTTTTTAGTTTAATGTTTCTTGGACCCTGTGAAAACTTAATCAAAAATAATTTGAAGAAAAAAAAGGAAAAAAAAAGCACAACTAAACTGAAGTAAGGGAGTCCTTTTATAGAAGCTGTCACGAAAGATACTATCATCATGTGGGTTTTATTTCAATTCCCTTTTTTAGGGCTGGGATTTAACACCATTCTCACAAGTTGCATTTATTTCCTTGGGAGTTAAGTTCTCATTAGTGTTTGCTTGGTAGATGCTGCTTCATTTATTTCAGTTTCTGCCTTCTGTGATATTTTAAGCTGCAGCCTTCATGAAGTCAGAAGAACTCTCATCTCAGCTGCATCACAGGGAGTGTCCTTTTTAGACAGCTAAATATAACACCATGACTTGAATTTTCTTCTGGGATTTGTGAATTGAATAGATAGGGTTCTCCATTCCCTCTGGACTGATGTACAACTGAGAAAGCTCGACCTTTACCTGCTAAATACCCGTTTCATCCTAGACGGACAATAATTCAGTCCCAGAACTGTAATGAGATTTCCCAAACTTGTTTGTTTGCTAATTACACAGTTTTATTCTATGCTGGGAGTCTAAGTGGGAACTGGTCACCCATTAACCATGACATTTCTACTGTTTTTCTGTCCCAAAGTGACCTGACATGTCCCACTAATCTTCTCCTTGGGTCTTTAGGCAGCCTACACCATATTATTCTGTATTTTTCCACTAATATATGCTGTAGGAGACAAATCTAATGAAACTCAGTGCAAGACCTTATGGGAGGGTGAGGGACTATTTTTAAACTGTCTCTAAGTAGGTTAAAGCTTGACACTTACACTTTCACATCCAGTCACCAGCACCAAGATGAGTGTGCCCAGCTGCCCTGACTAACATCAGTGATGTACGGGACAGAGGACAATGGATACTCACTCCTGAGTCTCCACTGCATCTCTTGGGTTTGTCGTGGTAGGTTCTTGGATTAACTGGTTTTCATACACTTCAGGAATCCTCAGCTATTTTACATTGACACTTACTTGAATCTCTATGAATACTAAAGAAGATAAGTCCATTGTCCTCATTTCCTGATTTTTAGATGATTTTAAGAGTGTGGTCTGTTTTCTTGTGGACATAGGGGGAAAAGAATCAGCAAAGGATATGCTGTAAGTGCATTGCCATCTTCCTGTTAAGAAAGGTGTCAGTGACAGGTCATGCATGGGCTGTGACCTTACAAGAGCACTCATTTTCTGGGTTCAATTCAAAAACCACCAGTTTGTCAGTGTTTAGCAGTTTGATTGTTATCTCTCATGTCCTTGGCTACCAATACAGTCTGTTCATGTAAAACTTCCTCTGCAGTTTCTTGGGTGCATACACAAGTGTACACTTTTTTAATAGTTCGTCTTTCAAACAAATTGTTCTATTTCTGTTAAAAATCTTTCTAGAATGACCTCAAAATCAGCACTTCACCATTGAAGTCAGTACTTTTTTTCAGAGCCTCAACCTTATTTACCTCCAAGAATACAGGATACTGCCAGGATCTGAGAGTCAGAGGACTCCCTTTATAAGATATTTGTAGCACAGAGAATAATTATTTTTATTCTTTTGACTAGAAGAAGTCTAAGCTTTTCTAAGGATGAAGCTATCTGAGAAGGAAGTAGTTCTGATCTGCAAATTATTCCCACTGCCACCTCGCCACACTTCACCTTAACAAATATTGACTCTCTCAGCATCCTATTCTGCAGTCCCTGGAAGTGAGATCAGCTCTTTAGGGACAAGTGCTCTTCCTTGGGTATCCACACACTTCTGATTGACAGGAGAGGTATCTAGCCATATCAGTTCTGCTAGCCAATGGATGAACATGGTTCAGTCTAGGTAAGATTTCCCCTGGGATCCAAGCCAAAATCCAGTGTCTGGCTCTTCTCTGGCCTTACATGGGCAGTGGCATCCCACTTGTTCCTTGATGTCTCTGTTCAGGAAAATATTCCATCCACGCATGATCAGTATTTTGGTGTCACCTCTGCATAAACAAACTCCTAAGATGATCATGTGGGACTGACACCTTGTCTATTTCTAGGACATTAAAAATCACGCATCTCATTTGAAAGTGAAAGGGCACTTCCAGAGAAACCTGGACACACTACTGTTCTTCTCATGGGTCAAACTCCTTTCATGCCCTCCTTTAGTAACGATCTCAATACTTCAGCTTTACCTTGCTGATGAACTTCACGTATCTGTATTTGTGGTATGGTGCAATATTGCTAATATTGGACCTGCTGGTTCATATTGGGAGCAAGAGTTCACTCCACACTCATTTCCAGACACTAGTGTTCAAATTCCGCTCCTGCAGAAAGGTGATGCCTTTCTTGTTTTGCTTACCTTTTCTCATCATGGTGTAAGACTGTCTTAAGATGGGTATACCTTTATAAGGAGTGAAAGAAATACGTGTCCAAGGAATTTTTAGTAAATGAATAAGGCAATTTGAAATCCATGCACATAACAGGCAGCAGATTTTAGTGCCTCCCAGAGCTCAATTTCTAATTTTTATTTAATTTTCTAGTGACAGTGAAGTCTCATATGTCATGGAGCAGAAGGCAAATCTCATATCCACAAGTGTACATTCATCTCAAGTTAGTTTATAAAGTAATTTTGTGACAGAGGTAGTCCAAGTGGAAAAAAAAAGGTGTGGAGAAGATTAATTCTTGAGTCTCTCACCATTTCAAATTGAAGGGGAAAGAAACCCAAACATACACCAATTTAATATAATGTCAATTCCTTGAAAACTCTCCTGAGTATATTCTTTATTTCCTAGTAGGGATTCTTACTACAATTAGTCTCTCATGAAGACTTAATAAAATTTAATTCTCCTCTAACAAGCCAACAATTTCCATGAAATTAATCAAAACTCATAATGTGAGATTTTTACTCCTGTGTTACTTAAGGCTGAAACTTGCTGGTGGATTAAAAAGTCATGGAATGGATAGACAATACCAAATAAATGTTCAGGTGGGTTGTATATATCCTATTTCCACATTAAATATCTTTGATTTGCTCATATTCCTTTGGGGGTTTAAATCTGTTTTTCAGGCAGGTTGTTTAAATAAGTGCTTAACTACAGGGTCCTAACCCATTATTTGAGTGTTTTTCACAATCCGACTATGATATTGGAGCAGAGAACTCTCCAAAGTGAAGGGTTTAGTCCAAAGTGTAATTGTGGTAGAGACTGAGTGGGAGTAAAAGAAATGATGATTTGTAGAGGAAGTCCCAGCAGGAAATTTGCCACCATTCCCAGGCAGCTTGGAAACCTGAGAAATAACACAAATGGAATAGGAAAACAAAGTTTTCTGTGTGGTTGCTTAAGTTGTCTTTGAACACACATTTCTCAGTCCTCAATGGACCAAGCCTGACACAACATCAGCCAGGCCTCCCCAGCTCAGCTGCCCCAACCCTGGCACCCTGTGCCCGATGGTCTCAGAAAGTGGGCAAATGACCTCACTCTTACTCAACATTACTGACGCAGCAAGAGGGAGCTTGGACAGAGACATTCATTTTTATGTGCAAGAATAGTGACCTGCTTTGCTTTTGCACATCATCCAGCTGATAAATGCTATCATTTGAAGACTAAATATTACAAAAGGAGGTTAGGTGAGAAATGGCATGTAGCTAATTAGACAGAAGCAATGTGAAATTAAAGGCAGATGAGCATGTTTGGAACAATATTTGTACTTCACAGAGATTCAGGTATATTAATTATTGGGCTTTCAAGTTATTGAATTCTGAAATGCTTGGACTCTCAACACAGGAAATTTTCTTCTTTAGATCTGCATTTCCCAAGGATTCTATAAACACAGTGAATTTTCTCCTTCACTTTGTTACTAATTTTTAGCAAAGATTGATTATACGGGAAGGCCCTGTGTAAGAGTTAAATTGACAGATCATGTTTACAATCACATAATTTCTTTTCAGGGAAACCCATCATATGAGATGTTCAGGCTTAGAAGAACTAATTTGGATTCAGCACACATGCACTAATAGAAGTGTCCAAGTCCAGCTATTTCAGTCTATTAAGTTTAACTCTCTAGTGCTTTAGCTTAAATTGAAGCCTGTGTTTTGGCCACACTTGTCTAATACTCATCATATTTAGTTGTAAGAACTTTATTAAGGCTACTAAACTCTAATTTCTATTGGCCAGTAGTCAGTCACCCATTTTGTGACTATATAATGTGGTCACAGCTGATGTATTCTGCTGACATTATACAGCATAGTTAACTCTTCTCCTTTTTGTTAAGGGATTCACTTTCATGAACTGGACATTGGGAGGATGTGAAAATTAAAAGAAGAAAATTATAAACTATTGTTTAAAATCGGTTCTAGCTGTAAGAGTTACTACAGGGTTGGACTAAATCCTTGGGGTCTGACTAGTTGTCATAGCCCCTGAAGACAGTGGGATAATATTACAGGCTTAATAGATGTGGTGTAAAAAATACGTCAGCGGGAGAAGAATCAGTAAAAGATGTAACATTTCATCTCCATTGCATTGATTTGCACACAAAAAGAGAGTACTTGGAGCCAGAGAGATGAAATGCAAAGCTACAGTATTGTGAGAAGCTGTGCCAGTTGCTGAAGAGAGGCAGTCTTAAAAAAATACCAGAAGGAAAAGAAAATTATAGGGACAATGACATATATGATCAACTGGTAATACAAGGATTAAGCAGGAAATGGGATGGTAGTGGATGTCCTTGGATCCTCATGGAGAGAAGCTGATGAAAGAACAATGTGATGCATTAAGCTGTGGATGCCCTGGTGGAGGAGTTTCCTCACTGCACTGTATTCCTCGTGTTTGGTTTGTGCAATGCAAGGGGATAGAATCTCCAACCCTGCTACCTGCATGCAACCTTCTTCCCACAACACTGTGGAGCTGTTGATTCACTGACACTGAATGGATCAATAGAAGAAATGTCATGCCAGTAAAGGCAGGGAATGAGCTGGCTGCATACTTTAATTTATTTATGTGACATTACAAGTTACTTTTTACAGTTCCACTGAGGTAAAAAAAAAAACCCAACAAAAACATTCTAAGGTGACACATATGTCTACTTTATGTGGATTACATAGATTTACTTTCAAGTACTGCTATTCCACTCATCTGATTCAGCTAATATACTCTACCTAGAAAATGACTTCATCACATGTTTAGGTTTGTTATCAAAGTGAGGCAATGGAGAGCAAGTGAAAAAAAACTGAAATAGGAAGGTATGAGAATTCCTGAGCTGTCATATCACATGGTCTCTTCAGAAACATCTGAGTGTAAAGAGCATAATGTTTTAACAGCTTAATTTGCCAGCATCTGCATCACACCTAAGAGTAATTGCTCTACAAGTATCTGAAGTATCTAAAGATAAGCACACATTCACCTAACACTTAATGAAAAGTTGAAAATATTAAACAATTAAATTTGTTGTTATGGCTCGGAGATTGACATTTTGAGGTGAGGGCCTTCCTTCCAAGTCGAGGTCAGAACTTGGGACTACTCTTTCAACACAGGAAAAGAATTACAGGCTGTAGCATCTGACACCAAGCTATCATCTCAGCCAAGTATGCTGTTTCCCTCTGATCATTTTCTTTTCCAAGACGTAGAGTAATAAAAGAAGGCGAGACACAGAACTACCTGGGAAAATAGAAATTCTGTTGAAAAGTGTGTTTGACATTTTGAATCTTGCTTGCACTGTAAATTGCAACAAGGAGGAAAAGTGTGACCTCTCTTTCCCTCTCCATGACATAAGAATTCTGAAAAAAGCCTGAGTTACTCTGCTATGATTTTGTTTATTTTTCATACAATACAGACATGTATTGCTTGAAGCAAAGAGTCAAGGCAAAGTGATTTGGTCATGGAAAAGGTGCAGCACTTTTGATACATCAAAGTAGAATGTCTTAACAGCATCAAATACAAAACAGCAAAATTTTTTTTTTTGCTTTCTCTGCCTCTAAACTTCTGTATAACCTGACACATTACAGAATGCTCTGGTTTGGACGGCTTATTCACTGGTGGAAAAATTCCTGCCAAAAGTACTTGAAATAATAACCTCATGACAAAAACTTTATATGCTTTGGATAGAGACATCATTATTTAATCACTGCAGTGATAAAGATAGATTCTTGGCTTTATGATCAACTTCTGTCTGCCAAAGAAGCCTTGTAATGTAGAGCTGTAAATCCTGGAGGTAAGAGCTATGGGATATTTACCTGATTATGCTTATCCACAGGAATCAGAGCCCTCAATTAGTCCGGTAAGGCAAGACTTGTTCAGACAACAGGAAACAAATAAAGGAATGGAGCTACAAGGACTAGGAGAGTAGAAAAGGTAGAGTACAAACAAGAAGTTGTCAGCTTAGGGGCTAGAAGCTGTAAATGGCAGCCTACCAAGGGGCTTATTCATAAACTAGGCTGGGGCATCTGTGTGCATTAAAAAAAAGTATCTATATATATATATATAATATATATATAATTTGCGTTCTTGTGTTTGCATGTCATTGAGACAGAACAATCAATACATGCTTGTTTTAGTTTTTCTAAGAGCAGGGAGATAAAATTTGGTCTTGTGATAGCTGAAGCAAATGCTTAACTAGAAAGTTCATTGTCAAGAGATTTCAATGGACCAGGTCTTCAGAGCTATCCGAAATGGCTGAAAAGTCCTTTTGTAATTTTGGTTCAAGGGAAACACACACTTCTTAAAAAGAATATTATGTTGTTTTTTCTTCTATTTGGTTGGAAAATAAAGAGCTTATTTAAAGCCTGCTGTAAGTTGATTGAAACAACAAGAAACAAAGCAATACTTTTGAAGAAGTAAAAAATGCTCGAATTCTGAAATGTTTTGACAGTCAGAATTGACAGTTGGAGAGAAAATGAAACGTACAGTAGATTTGTGTTCAGTGAAATAAACCACTGAAGGGATTGCAACTGATGTACACAAATTACCCTTAGCAAGTACCTAACTCCTCTGTATCAGCAGCTGTATTGATAAAAAGCTAATCATCTTGCTCCTGCAGTCCACTGAGCAGCACAGCAGTTACAACAGTGAGAGCTCATAATAAGATAGTGGGGGAAAAAATAAAGGGAAAAAGAAACAAACTATGTTCATTTTGGGCAGCTGCCTCAGTATTTTCTATAACCTTTACATTTTGTTTGTGAGCTTTCTTATTAGTATCATTTTCACATAGCATTGGTTTCAGTTTAGTAGTCAAACACCATATGGAACTGAATAATCAAACACTGCATTTTAAGATGTTGAAATGAAACATCCTAACTAATTCAATTTTTTTTTTCCTGAAAACAGCCCTTTCCTTCTTTTTGGAGATCCAAATATACATTTTTCTATGGAAAATGTCACCAAACACAATTATTGGCTTATTCCACTTTTTACATGGATATCAATAAACACAGTTTCCCAGCTGGTGGCCAAGGAAGGAATCTGAGTTCCATGTACAAAACTCCGCAGAGGAGATTTTTGCTCAGTTTTCTGTACTCTTCATTTGCACAAAGCAAGGTCACAAAGTGGATTCCTACTGTTCTGGTTCTGTAAGGAAGAACAAGCCTATTCCCACAATCAGGAGCAAGCATATCTCAGCTATACAGTGCCAACCAGACTAAGAACTGGCTTTGGTATTTGGGGAAGTTTTAGAGGTGTCAGATGTAGCCTTGGCATGTGTGGCTGCTCTCCTCTGTCCGTGGTGCTGGGATAGTTCCCGTGCACAGATACTAGTCTCTATGCCTCACTCTGTTGAGAAAACACTGCTATTTCTGAGATTTGTTGCTGTCCAGTAAGTGTTATAAAATTGCATTACTGCCAGATTCATACTCATAAATTATTATGAACCTAGTATATTGTTGTATGCCATCAGAAAGAAGATGCATGTGGCATTGCTCGTATCATTACCATGGCTGCAGGAGCTGTTATTTCTTTTGTAGCAGACATCATGTATGGCAGGTAAATCACGTAACAGATCCCCATGAGTCCATCTTTCCAGCTGGGTTTCTCGGCAAATTGAGTAAAGGTTCTGCCTCCAAGGTAAAAGCCTTCCCCAGAAGCCTTTCTGAGACTATGAATAGACCCAGATCTATAGACTACATCATCTCTTTCAACTGCATCCTTTCTTGCCTCTGTGCCTGATCCTCATGTGGTGAGGAGTGTACTGGTGGGAACTTTCCTGACTGAATAGCCAGGGTATCACCTGGACAGGATGTACCCAAATCAGGCTCACAGGTGATTGGATTTTCATCTGGAAGGTACTCTGTGGGAGTTATTTGGAAGCTGGTGCTTGAGGCAGGGAAGAGAGACTGAAGCTGGGACTACGATTATCTTGGTGGAGTTTGTGATTTGACAATGATGTACCTTGCTCTCCTGAAGAGGAAGGGACTAGTGAGGTAGTTGGTGCGCAGAGCTTTGTTTCCCTGTCTCATGTGTCATGATTTTCTGTGTCAGCTGTATAATCTGGAAAAAGTGGGTGCAGTTTGGAAACAGAATCACGAGTGCATGACCCTCGGAGAGTCAGCTGGTTCTGGAAACAGACCAGCCGTTTTAAACAGGTCAACAAGAAGCTCAAGGATCTCCCAGAGACTTCTTGATGTCTCTATTTTTTTGTCTGGCTTCTGAAGTCCCTGTGGATGACATCACCATTCTCTGCACAGAAGGGAGGACATTCAATACTAGAGAGCTTGTGAGGAGCCTATGAGCAGAACAGTGACATTTCTGAGCAACCCTACTCAGCTATGCTGACCCTTGGCTGCTACAGGAGTTCCTTGATGTAGCATGGTCCAGGATTCCCAAAATAGGAAGAAGAAAGCTGATTTTAGGTGATTGGGTGTTCTAACTATTAGCCCACACTTTTCTCATCCTTCTGTTTGAGGTAATTTGAATTGTTCCTTCCCAGACTCCGGCATATGAGAGCAAGGTGTGCATATGGAGGTTTAGTAGTGTGGGATGGGGACACTGTCCTTCTCTCTAAGAGCAATCATATGATGAAAAAGGAATGTGAGATGTTTTATGACAGACTCAAACTATAAGCCCTGCTTAGTCATATAGGCACTTGGGGAGGCAATACAGATCTGGAAATACTGTGTTAATAGAACAAAAGCCTGGGCACACAGCTCCAGCAGGCTCCTAGGTTCCTTTCTTGAGCACAGTTATCTATGCTGGCACAGTCCTATGTTATGTATGAAAAACCAACAAAAATACGGCATTATGACCTTTGAACCGCAATTTCTGGGGGTGAGTTAAGACTCAAAACAAGAGGGTTTTCCACCCCATCTTGGTATTGTTTTTTCCTTTTTGAAACTTGTTAGTAAAAGTGCAGCTGATGCTTACCTAGGTGAGTTTCTTAGAGTAACACTAGTGTCTGCTGCAAAAGTGGTTTTCTGGGAGCCTACAGAATAGAACAGAACAGTTCGGTAGAAGGGACCTACAAAGACAATCTAATCCAATTGTCCGATCACTTCAGGATGATCGAAAATTAAAACATGGTACAAAGGACATTATCCAAATGCCTTTGAAACACTGACAGGCATGGGACACAGAGGCAGACCGAGGTGGTAAACACTGTCCTGAGTGTAGAAACATGCACTCCCGCATCTGCAGCTGGGATCTGTAAGCTCTGCAGGCTGCAGACCCCGATCAGTGCCCCGGGAGGTATTGACTTGCCTGTCATGCCTGCTGGATCTGCGTGCCTTTCCGCGCGGTGCCAGGTGCAGCCCCGGCGTCCTTCCTGACCTTCAGACGAGGTCGCCCACGGGCCGTGGCAGCGGCTCCCCAGGAGGCGCCGCTGCTCCCTATCCCCGGGCTCCCACTACTGCCGGCAGCATTCCGCCCTAGCCCCCTCCCTCCTTTTAGACCCATACAGGTTACTTTGGGGCTTGCTGTCCCATCTCTCCTGTTGGCGACAAAAGGGCGGTTCAGCAGCAGAACTCGTCTCCTCCGCACCCAGCTCCAAGCCGGCTGTCGGCATCCCTAAAGGTGGGTGCCGGTGCTGTGGAGGGGGTACTGCCCTGCTTTGCCAAGTAGCGCTCGCACAGCTCCTTCCTTCTCACCTTCAGATGCCGTCCCGAACCCGGGCTGGACAACGGATCGCTGCACTCGCGTCCTTCAGCGACAATCGCAGGGAGATGACTTTCCTCTTTTCCCCCATCCCACCCTCCCCCTCCATCCCCCCCCTCCCACCCTCGCCCCCCCACCTGGATAGGGAGAGCACAGAGACGAGCAGCCGGCGATTCTTCTCCGGCCACAGTTAATCCGAGGCGAAGCAAGAGAGAGGAGAAGGGTCTGCTCCCTCCCTATCTTCTTCCTTGCTTCTCCAACTCGTTCCAGGACCTAGGGAATAAGAGGGGATCTCCGGGAAGGACTCAGAACAGAGGATGCAGAACGCTCTCCCACACCCTCCCCCTTTTGCAGGAAGCCGTATTTGCAGAGATTTCCCCTGGCACACACACTGACTCCTGAGGAGAGGCAAGGAAGCAATTGCAAAATGCAACAGCGGGCTGACAACCACCCCTCCTTCCCCCCACGGCAAAGCACAAGGACACCTGGCTGCTGGAGACAGCCGGGGATGGGGTGGGGGACCCCCATGCAGATACACGCACCCCTCCGAGGGGCTTGGGAAGCACTGGGGGCCTGCTCGGCGGCGAGCATCGAGGGGCGAGGGCGGCGCAGGGAAGGGGCGGGGGAGCCGGAGGCAGGGGGAGGGAGAGAGTCCAGCTCCCGCAACGAGGGGAGGAGGAAGGAGGGACCATGTCGGTGGGATGGTCCGGAAATGCTGTGATAAAAAGAGGGGCGCGGGGGAAAAGTAGGGAGAAGCTCTGGACTCATTCCTTCTCCCCCACTCCGCACCCGCAACTTCCCCGGCAACCCTCGGGCACACGGGCGCCGGCCGGAGCCCGTGGGAGAGGAGAGGAGCCGCAGCAGCCGCCACCTGCCGCAGCCACCTGCCCCGGCCCGGCCCGGCTCAGCACAGCGCCTGCCGCCCAGCCAGGTATCGGCGCCGGGGCGGGCGGGCCGTGCCGAGCGGAGCCGGCAAGGGCAGAGAGGAGAGGCGGGGTGCGGGCACACAGAGACAGGGACAGCCCTCGTCCCTCCAGGTGCTGGCACGGCTGTGACCCGGTGCCGGAGCCGGGCGGGGGGTGGGAGGCAGCAGCCGGAGCGGCGAGGCTGCTGTGCTGCACCTGGGGCAGGCCGGTCTCAACCTTGAACCGTCCCGGCTCACCCCGAGGAGGTGCAGCCCTCGCTGGCACTCCGCTGGCGGCTTTCCGGGGGGTTCTGGTGGGGGACTTTCCATCCCGCCACCCGGACTGCATCCGCATCCTGATCGCCCAGCATCCCCCGGTTGTTCTCCCTGGCACTTGCAGGGCGCTTCACCTTCAAATGCCCCCTCGGCGGTCCCGGGCGGAGCTGCCACCTCGGAGCAAACCTTCTGAAAACCGAGAGGGCGAGAAGCAGGCGGAGAAACGAGAAAGTTCAAAGGTTTGACCCCTTCCTGCCCGTGTGCAGGAGACAAGCCTTGATGGGGCGCCGCATTGCTCCTCCGCACTTGCTCCCGGGCACTTGCCCAGTCTGGGTGAACCACCGTGTACCCCTGACTCCTCCCACTCGCTGACCGCTCGCCAGCATGCAGCTCTGCTCCTCAGGTGCCTTGCAAAGCAGGGTCTGAAGGGATGGAGGGTTGGAAACTTGTCTGCACTCAGACAAAGGGAGGAAGGCTGAGGGGAGAGAGCTGAGGAAGACCAAGCATTCGCCTTTTCTTCTCCTAGAGACACTATTCCTCTTTTAATTGTGCCTCTTTGCAGGCTGCCTTCCAAGGATTCCTGGTCTCTGTGCATGTGAGGTGTGAAGGTGGGCGGGACCCCAAGCAACAAATCATGGATTTTGTTATGAAACAAGCTCTAGGAGGTAAGTGTGGTTGGCACACGAGGGGCCTTGAATCTCTCCTACCTCTCCCCTCTGCACCTGGTGAGAGAAGGGATGGTCTACTGTGGTAGAGTCTGCAGCTGGAATAACTCTTTGAGGACTTGGAAGAGCATGCTTGTCACTGGTTCATTATCCCAGAGTGGAGTGTTTGAAGAGTTTGAGCAGGAGAGGGCAGCAATTAGCAGAGACCAAAGCCCCATGTCAGAGAAGAGCCCTCCCACACAAGGTGTGCTGGCCCTGGGTCATGCCTAATTGGCACCCTACCATTTGGATGCACATCCTGCTGTGAATTGTGCACGTCTTGATTTTCTTCATGCCATGCCACTGAGGCAGGTATTATAAAGGATGCAGACTGGTTTAGGCAGAGTAAACCCAAAGAAAAGAGTGGCATTTTTTCTGCGTGTGTAAGCCCTCTTTCATCTTTGCTCCAAAGATTGGCCAAATCCTGAACAAAAAATGGCCAGTGCAGAAATTTTTGTCCCTGATATTTTGAGAGTTATTTTTTTAAGCAAGAACAATGCCACAAAAAAAGAGGGAAAATAAAAGAATGTATTCCTACACACCTTACCTGGATTTGAGGCCAGCCTTCTATTTGTTTCTGTATATTAGCTTATGTGTGTGAGGAGTTGCTTTAACCTAGTGTTGGGAAATAGAAAGAGTAGGGATGTGTGTAGGAGAAATTGAAAATACTGCACAAATATTTGGGAATGAGGAATGAGGTTCCTTTTTTCTGCCACAGTTACTTTCTAGGCTGCTTGACCTGTACATTTGGTCTAAGCATCACTGAGGCCATGCTGGATGCTCTTGGGAACTGAAATATTTGCCTCAGGGGAACTCGATCATTCTCTCTTGTACTCTGTCTCATGTGTGCATTTTTCATTCTTTTTTCTTCGAAGAAACTGTAGAATCATGGGGCTGTGTAAATGTTTAATGTGTGGTGATACTGATGTCATACACAACTTCAATGTTTACTGCAGGGCTCTCTTCCGTGGCACGGAAACAATATTTTCATCTCTCAAAGTGGTGGGTGTTTTTCACCACAGGAACAAAAATGTCACAGTTAGGAACAGAGCAAGCAACCCAAGTTTTAGTTGGGGTATTTTGAATAGGGAGATCAAACTGGAGAAGAAAGGGACTAATTTGGTTGCATGAAATAGCGAGGTATGAAGACATCTACATGAGAAGGTAATGGTTTGTGTGGTAGCAATGCTGTTTCATTTCACTCTTCAGTGCCTGTTTTGAAGGAGAATGAGTGTTAAGATCTGCAGGCTTTGCACTGGTTCCTGTAGTGTGAACAAGGTTGCTTGCTCAGAAATGAACTAATGTACCTGCAAACTGGAGATACAGTCACTACAGCTGGAGATCCATGAATCCAGTAAAGGGAAATAACTGCTTAGAGACTGCAGTTAAAGGCAGGGGGAGGAGGGCTGCAGCAAAGGAATAATGTCTATGGTGCCTGCTTTTTTCTGCAGCTTGGTGACTTACATGAGTTGGAAGCAGTGTCTGCCTGTGCTTAACAACATTCACCCTGGGCAGACCTTCATTCTAAGATGATGTTGCATGCCAGGGTCAGGATTTATATGATAATAGGACTTTCTGAGAGGTTAAATTCAAAAAGCATCTTTTTGTGAGGTCTGAGCTCCTGATGTCTGTCAAGATGCTGCCCAGGGCACCAGCTCTTCTGCCAGATGACTTAATGTGTCTGGAACTTACCCACTTACTCAATAAAGGAGAAGCCTCTGCAGAGTGGTAAAATCCAGGAAATGCTGATTCATTAAGCAGAGTCCTGTTTTTAAATTACAAATAGTTTCAACAAGATAAAACAAGTTCTCCCAGTGCAAATATAATATGGAAAATAAAGGTGGTTTTGGACACTGGTTTTTCCTTGGAGTTAAAGTCCAAGCTGATGCAAATCACCCTAGCTGGCCACACTGGCACAGCAAGCCAAGGTCTAAAGGTTATAGCTTTCTTCCTTAGTTCTGGAGCCAGAACCCTTTCTGTCTGCCAGTTCTGATATCCAAAGGGAGATTTACTTAAGAGTTGGGCTCAATGATCCTTCTGGGTGCCTTCCAACTCAGAATAATCTGTGAATTGTGTCCACAAGGATGGTCAAATTGAGCAAAGCACCAAACCTCTAGTGACTGATAGGCTTGTTTTGGCTAGGATACATGGTCTGATCTGTTAGTGACCATTTTTATTATCCTCACTTTCTGGGAGGCCTTTGTGTGGATTTCATGGCTCTTTGATTTTAGTTTAATATGACTTTTCCCAGAACACCTCTGAATTAATTTGTCTGTTTGATAGGATTTTTTGAATGGTGCAGAAGTTCTTACCCCATTCTGAAAATCTCTTATGGCGCTCCTAGAAGAAACAAAAAAAATCTGCAATTTTGTCAGTAAGGTCCCCTCTAATCTACACAGAGTCAGACCTGCTATAGATTCTGCTTGCAGACCACCTACAGCTAAGGTAGCTTAACCCTTCAACCATCTCAGCTGGTGACAACTCACAGAGGCTGAGGGCCAGCTGGGTGTCCTTGACAGAGCATTTTTATAATGGGTATGTCATTTTCTCTTCCCAGTGTAGAGCCCTAAAATGAGGCTTAGGTCAGAGCTTATGATAGCTAAGAGCCTGGATTTGAAATCTGTTTGCAGGCAGGTGCCTTTGACCTTTCCCTACTGGACAAGTCTATTGGTCCCTACCATGTAGGTCTCTGAAGCACTTGAGGAGTTTGGGACCAGATTTTGTCACAGGGAGTGATCAGATAAGGTACTGAAAGAAAAATGTCATTGTTCTCCTACCTCCTCACTCACCTTATTGAGGAAGAGGAGGTCTCCCTCTCTGCTAATTAGCAGTAACACTAAGCTTAGCAGAACGCTTCTGTGGGAATTTTGCCATTGCCTTTAAGCAAACTTTGAAGATATTACTGTTGTCTGTAATGGCACAGAATGATCAGATTTGCTTTTCCTTGGAGTTTTGCCCTTAGGGGAAGAAGGCAACGAGGTGTTTTGAAGTTAACAAGCAAGGAAAGGCAGTTATGCGGTGTCAAGTTGCTTTGTTTGGAAGTCTGTGTGACTAGGGTATTTAGGTTTTGTGAAATCAGTTTGACAGGTTACTGTATTGCTGAAGTAGAATGTGTCCTTTCCCTGACTTGTTGTTAAAGAGGGTCTGCAGAAGCCTGCTGTTTCTGTGCAGTGCAAGGTCATCCTCTGCTGTCCTGCCAGCGCTTGGATTTTGCTGCTGTGTTGGCAGCAGTTTCTGCCTGGAGGTTGACCAGCTTGAAATGTGTCTTTTTAAATCTGTGGCTTCTTCATGGAAAAATCCTTGACCGTTTCATTAGCAGTGGGGACTGCGGTCCAGGAAAAACAGTACAAAATAGTAGGTTATTTGGCCAATTTGCTTCTGTGGCTTTTTTTTCCCTTGTGCTTCTCAGACCTTTCAACACCCGATATGGAAGTCAAACAATTTATTTTCTTACAGTGAGAGAAGCCATGGAGAAGTCATGATGCTGATTAGCTGTGTAAGACAACAAGAAGAAAATAGTAAGAGGAAACCTAAGGGTTTAAAATTGCTACTTCTTCTTCCACAGGAGTAACAGCAAGGGGATATTTTGTATCTCTGACCTTGCTACATCACCAGACGTTGACAGAGGTGGGTAGCCAGGGTGATTGGTCACTTCGCTGTTCCTGTGACAGTTCATTAAATGAAGACAATCAGAGTAATTTCATGACTATATTTTATGTTAGAAGTGCTCTTTGCCAAGTCAGGTGAGAGCTGGGCTACTGTCATCATGACCAATGATTTCCCAGGAGAGAGCAGGAACTGGAGGATCTGAAGAGGGTCCTGAAGGAGTTTAGCTATAATGCTTTTCACTGCGCGTGCCTTATTTCTTCCTAAGTTTGTGTGAAAGCAAATTGTGCATGAACACCTGACTCCCATGTTGTACTACACTGTATCACTTCCTCTGTCACTGCTGGCTTGGACAAATAGGGAAACTGGATTGAAATAGAAGACAATGAACTTCATGAAGCTCTTCTGGGTGTCATTCCGTTACTGGGTGATTTGAGGGCCAAGGGTCTGGGATATTTTCTTATGAAAATGAAAAGAGGATACCTATGGAAAGTGAGGAGGATTTACTGGAATATTGGATCATGATGTGTTTGAAGAGAGAGATTTCCTAGTGCAGAAAGCAACATTCTGCGTACCAGAATATTGTGAAATTGTGCATATACAGATTGCACAGTAGCTCTAGATATGATGCTGCACTGAGCCCTTTTAGTGTGCTGCTTTTACTGACATGAATAGGAGAAATGGCAAGAACTGGACGGTAAAAGGTTGGGATGCCTGACTTAAATATTGACTTTTTTTAATGTCAGCCTGTAGATAAATTACGAAAATCCTTTCACGTGTAACAGTGCATATGAATGGTACTGTCTAAATTTCTTCTTCATGCTTCCAGCACCCCTTGAATTAATTGTGCAATGCAAATCCCACTAGGAGGAAGGGTACATCTGAGTTTCTGGATAGATATTCACTATGATAGATACTACAGGCATGATTTTCTGGTTTATTGGCAGCAGTTTAGAGTGGGAACTGCTGCTTCACATCTGCTTCTTCTGTCAAGAATCAGTGGACACTTGTTTTGGTTTAGAAGGATTCTGAAAATACTGCAGGCAGAAAACAAATGCAACCAGATTGCCATCTGTAGCACGTCAGCGGGGGTGCACTGCCTACTTTGTGTCCCTTACCAGCAACTTTGGTTCAGCTAGGTATACCACAAAACACAGTCCAGAGGGAGTCCCCTTGTTCTTGAAGGCAGACAGAGATCCAAGCCCTCATGAAGATAATGGGATTTAAGACACTGTGTGACTTAAGCTCTGAAGGAGCAGCTCCTGTGCTAAGCTTACATTAGGGAATATGTGAGGGTGTGTGAACACCAGATAAGCCTGAATGAAAACCACACTAGTGTTTAACATCTTAGCAGTGACCTTCTGTATATTCTACTGCTGCATTTGCCTCACTTTAGTAGCTTGTGATGTGAGGATTTAGTTCTTAATTTTTCCTGCAGAAGTTAGCAAGACTGAGTGCAGTCAAAGGCCATACAGACCTGTTCAGGGTGGAACCGTGAAATAAACACAGAGATTTCTGTTTTGTCCTTCTCCAACTCACTCTCTTGTTTCTCACATTTCCAGTTCTCTGCTGAGCCTCTGTGCTGCTCTGGGACCTCATGCATCAACTAGGCTGTGCTCCACTGCTTGTGTTAATGTATGAAGTTCTGGAGCAGGACAGAAACTGTAATGCAAAACTGCAATTCATAATGCCAACAAATAGTGCTGGTATTGACTTCTGGGGTCTCTTTTGTCCGTGATCCTTGAAACATTTAACACATGAGGTCTTTCACTCTGCAGTCAGGTGCATCCAAATCACAAAGAACAGAGAATGTGGCAAGAGACATGAGATCTTAAGCCCACTGTAGCATGTGATAGGTGTTGGAGGGCCACTTACTTTCATTCTCAGATAAATTCTGCCTATATTGTGTGTAATTCTGGGTCCCACAAATTAAAAAGATTTTTAAGGGAGTTGAATGTATCCAGAGGAGGGCAACAAAGCTGGTGAAAGTGCTGGAAGGAATGTCTTCTGAGGAGTGGCTAAGGACTTGTTTTTTCTATTTTGGAGAAACAGAGGCAGAGGGGTAACCTTGTTGCTCTCTACAGCTTTTTGAAGAGGGGAAGTGGAGAAGGAGGTACTGATCCCTTCTTCCTGGGATCTAGTGACAGGAGGCAGGAACCTGGGGTAGGTGGCATATCTGATGCATACATTTTTCACAAGGAATGGTATTAAAAGCCTTATTTTCTTCCTAATGTGTACTGTGGCAAAGAGATTTTCTTCAAGGAATTTGATAAAGTTGCAAGATGTCTTCCAAGGAAGCAAATGGTTGCTGTTGAGATGATACCAGTGAAACAACTACAGTGATGGTCAGCTGATTTATTCCATCCATGATCCGAACCAGGAGATGAAAAACTGGCAGGTCCTTTCTTCCTTTCATATTTGCTTGCCTCTGTTTGGCCTGCTGCTGTTAGACTCACATAAAACCTCCCCCTTGTGTCTGCTGGGATCTTACTTACGTTTGTCTTACTTGCAAGCAGGCACTGAGAGCAGTGTGCTTATTGAAGTATCCTTGGAGGAAATGTGCAACCTTCAGCTGATTGTAGAGGTAGGCCACAAAGAGCTTAACTAAGATTTGTCCTGCAGGTCACCTGCTTGCCGAAAGCCTGCTTGGAGTGGAGTGACATGGATAAGCAGGAAGTTTTCTCTCTCAGAGCGGGAGAAATAAGGAAATTTCACATATAATAAATAGTCTGTCTAGGATTGATTCATGGCAGAAAAAAAGATTCTTCTCCTTGGTATTTCTGTCCACTTTGAAGGAAGTTCTGCATACTTTTTGATATCCATTGCTGTACACATGAATCTTTCTGACTTTTATAGTTTTTTACCTTTCATAATCGAAGTAGAGAGAAGTGGTGGTTTCTTGCCAGCTGCATGGTTTTGGCACAAATAGAATTTGTCAGTGCTGAAATTTTGGCCTGTGTTGCATAGGATATGCTATCTGCCGCAGCAGATTTGGAGCTGGGCTGGAGCTTAGTGGATGATGTATTACAGTTACTCAGATCTTCCTGGTGAAATGGGTTGCTCTAAATATAAGCTACTGGTTTGCCTTTGTGTTCGTTCTTAAGGAGAGGGAAGTGCAGGATGTAGTTCAAGTCTTAGCTGTGGACACCTAGGTACTTGCTCATGTTCTGGCAGAAGGACAGGCATTAGAGAAAACCCATGTATACCAAAGCTGATGTACGTGGAAGGGCTTTGTTCTCTGACTAGAAGGGTAAGGTTTGAATTCATAAACCTATGAAATCAAATCTATGAGGCCTACCTGGGTTTAGAAGTCTTGTTGAGACTGTATGGTCTGTATTTGTTAGCACTGCAGTAAAGGCTCTCCACTAAGGGAAGACAGGCATCCTGCCCTTAGAGAAGACAAGAATGTCTCTTCTGTGCTGGGACACCCCCCAAAGGCCAACAGCACAAAAATCCACCCTAGCAACAAGACGGTGTCACTGGAAATTTCATGCGGAAGTTGCATGGAGATGAGAAGTTATCCAGCAGTCTGCCAAATTGTTGAGGAGGCCTGGAAGAAGAATGGCAATAAGACAGGCAGAAAGAAAGGGATAGATCTCTAATTTGTTGCCACTGGGTTTTCTCATATCAGAGGGCTACATGCAAGAGGCATGTTCTTCTGTTTGAAGGTCAAGGTCCCTTCTCTGATCTTTATGTGATAGTGTTCAGAGAAGAAAGAGAGGGAATAGGCACTGGTGCTGAGACTCAGAGACAAATACAGGTTCTAGTGTTATCTAGAGTGAGAATTCATAGTTTTCTAGGCCATTGGAGAGAGGATATGGTTCATGAAGTGGTAACTGGGATGTTAGTCCCTCAAAGCTGCAGAGTTTCTATTCCCACTTCCAACAGCTGTAAAGACCCTCAGCAGCATACTTAGGGCTCCTCCAAATTCTCTGCTCTCCTCTTTCAGTAGTGGGCCAGAAAGCACTCTGCCTTAGCCTTGGATGCTCTTCTTTGTGAGGCTGCACCTTTGCACTGCCTTTTTATATTCATTCCATGTGCTGAAACCTAGTGCTTGATCAAGGCAACACAGAACCATAAACATTTGCTAACTTAGTGCTTTGAGCACTTTGCTGGTTGCCATCATACTTTCTCACGTACAGTTTGACTGTGAGAGCTTGGATATAGTCACTTATGGTTCTCTCAGGTTAGTTTTTGGGTCTGGAGTACGTGTCTGAGCATGTAGAACATTGCTGAGAAGGCTGAAAGTTTCTAACAACTGCTGAGTAGATGCTCATGTGGTTTGCTAAAGGGTAACAGCTGCAGTTAACAGACATGGCAAAGGTTACTAGTGATCTATCACTGGTACGAATCACTGTGCACATTAGAAACAAAATACTTCAAACTAATTGTATCTCTCTGCTAGGGACAAATTGACGACCACCCTGTGCAATTTGAGGATAGATTTTTTTTTTTTCACCCCCTTCCTCCCATACTTTTAAACGAGCTACTTTCAAGTTGAGGGGATGCAATCACTGCAGAAGTGCATTAATACAAACGACAGATTTAATCTGCTGACTTTGTGCATCTTTTTGCAATTTGAATTTGTCATTACCTACAAGAATGAAGCTGCTTAGTAGCTACATTTTTGCATCATGATTTGAATCTTGTAGCTTATTTGCAGTGATACTGACCTTGAAGGAATGTCAAACATACAACAAAATCAACATAAATTTGGGATTCAAATGGCTGTGAATTACCTTCTGTGGAAAATAAGGAAAGGAAAAAAAAAATCCAGGTGGGGAATGGTGGAGCTGTTTTGATAACTCCAGTCTCCTGAGAGAATTGGAGCAATGAAGGGGAAGGCAAGCAACAATTAAAGGAAAAAGGATGGGAAAGAAATGTGTGTCAATGCCTAGGTTGACAAATAGCTGAGCTGCCATGTCTCTGTGTCCCTGGATCTCCATCTTCTTTTTTTTTTGCTGGTGAGCTCAGGCAAATTTGACCAGCAGAAAAGAAGTTTGAACCTTCTGTTGAAGGTAACTGAGTGTAAGATGGTTGCCTCTATTGCTGGCCTTGTCTGTGGGAGAACCCTGGGTATGCTTGGGAAGGTAACCCGATCTCTAGGTTAAATGGTGTCTCTCCCAGTCTCCTTGCATAGAAAGCAGTACAGGACCCCGTTATCCCAAGAAAACCACAGACTCAACTAGACACATGGGCCTCTGAGCACTACCCTTCCCTTCATGGGAAGTGAACAGCATTCTTCTGTCCTTCTATCACTCCTTCTGCTTCTTACTGCCGGACAGAGCTGAACTTCCAGATTAACGGACTTGAAAATCTGTCCTTGACTTGATATTGGCAATGATCCTTTCTTGCTATTTCTACTTCACTGCCATGGTGTTACTGTGTGTAGTGTGGAACTCTCTGCAGCCCCCCTGAAGGGGCAGGAACTGTGTGGGACTGCCTGGCCTCTGTTCCAGTGCCTGTCTTCTTGAATTCTTTGAAAATGCATATATTAATCAAAGTCTTAATTTGCAAGAGGACTTTGGAAAGCTTTTACTAAGGCTGCTGTTTTGGTTTTTTTTTTATGAAAAGCTTTTAAACATCCAGGTTGTTTTTTCTCAGCAACCAAGAAAAGAAGACATATTGCACACATGAAAGACTGTATGAGACTAAGACATCATGTCCAAACAAATGTATTATTAATCTCTGACAGATATTTTTTTTATGCTGGAGCTAAGTGTATGCATGCTACTCTTCCCTGAATCTGAGTGAAATGTTTTGTTCTTTGTGAATAAGATTTCTCTTTGCAGTTTCCTTCAGATTTATTTTTGCCTTAAAAAAAAAATTAAAAACCCAAACAGAATACAAGTAAGCAAAAAAACTGAGGAGAACAAGAAAATACTCAGAGATTTTGCCAGCATATGTATATAGTCCCTCCTCTACACAGTCCTAGCTGGGAATAAAAGTTCTTGGAAAAAAATTTAGGAAAAAATCTAGACTTCATTAGAAATAGATGAATCTTTTTTTAATTTTGGTGTTTGTTTTCTTTTTTTTTTTTTTGTTAATTCTATGTACTTAAAACCCTTCTCTTGACAATTGCAACTTTCTCCTCTGTGTTTTCCTTTAAATATCAGAAGTTTCTGTTCCATGTCACCCTGGCTGCACAATGACAAGCTTTAAAGGTGCATGAAAGGAAATTTATAATTGCATGGAGATAAATTAAAATGCTGAGGAAAAAGGTTAAGCAGGGACACAACTACTCTCTCTAAATGCATGAGAGAGGTGAACACTGCAGTGAAGGAAGAGCTACTTAAAGTGAAAGACAATACTGGTAAAAGGATTATGTGAATAAATTGGCCACGAGCGTCCTTGAGTCAGTAATTATTTTCTCTTGACTAGTGGGAGAGAAGAGAGGTACTCTCTCTGGGGAATCCTGCTGCTGCAGCAAGCACAAAGAAATGGAAACTGAGTCTTGGGTGCAGTTGAAATAACTGTACATGCTCAGAGAGGTAGGGCCAGTGAGGCAGGAAGTAATTACTGGTCCTGGGTACCTCAACAGAGAGCTGATGTCTTTGAGTCTTCACTTGTGAGATTGTCCATAATAACAGAATTTCCCTAAAAAGTGGTTTCAATTTTACACTAAATTTTGATTTTGTTCCAATATGTGATAACATCTGATGGTGTCCAGAATGCAGCTTAGTGGGAACCAGCATCATGTCCCTCTAGGTCAGTTATTTACAGAGCTGTGGTAAATTTTCCCTTTTCTGGAAACATTTCAGCCCCCTTGTATTTGTATGACAGAAGAGGTCTTCCAGCTATATTATGTCCATGCTCACAGATGATTTGGAACCAACCTTTGGATTCAGATTGAAAGTGATTTTATTTCAAAGGACTTGGTGGATTTACAAAGTAATTTCTAGAATAGATGGCTGCACTGGATATCTTTCTAGCTGTGGTTCTTCAGCCCAGGCAAGGATTTTGAGTTTCATGTAACAAGCATAGCTTGCAATTCCCTCCATGGTAACTTCTACCCGCAATTTATGTGGAAGCAGCTGTTTTCAATGCATTTGGTAATTTTTTTTGTTTTATGCTACAGTTGAGATGTAAGTAATTTAAGAATTAGGTGTTTCTCTGGGACCTCTTCCTGGTTTTCAACAATTGTCTGAAAATAAGCTGTTCTTTCTTCCTCAGTACCAATATTTACTATTTTCCTGATCGTTAGACTCAGATTACATGCCATAGTTTATGCACCTGCTATCTGTCAATATTCTGGACACAGGCTTACATTGCAGCATGACTTAGATCTCTTATCTTGACAGTGATTTCAGAGGGTGCCTTGTGCTGGCCCAGCACTCAGAGAAAGACCCATGTCTTATATGCAGGACTGAACCTCTTGGGCCCAAATGCCTCCTGTATTCTCCTTCCCCATGGCTGATAACTTTTCAACCAGGTCTTCTTAAAACTGCCTGACTAATTCAGGAGTGCCTGATCAAAGGAAACCTTCAGCAAGGGCACACAGGTGAGTGGTAGATCCAGATTACTGCCATTGCAAGCTGTTGGCTTCTGGAAGAGGAGGAATGTGCCATCCCTTTCTTCTGATTGTGCATGTTGTTATATTGCCGATGAACACTGTGCCAGGCAGAGATCCCACTGCAATTCACATCTCTCTGAACACCATGTCAAGGTGTTTAACATGTTTTTTGGTCATGTGGCCTGAGATCCCCTGTTGAGGAGACAATGACTTGCCTCATGGCTGAGGTGCTTGATTGGGACTTCTGGTTTTGTGTTTTGAATGTCATCTGGTAGAACTTTTCAGCTGGTACTCCTTCTACTGGGTACTCAGCACCTCTCCTCCAAGACCACAGCATGTGCTCCTGCTATGCTGGCAGATGCAGTAACAGTTGCCTAAAATAAGTGGTTAAAATGCATCCTCTCAACCACTACCACAGACAAGAGTGTTCTGTTTCCACACAGGGAAGTGAAGTCAAAGTGCACAAAGTTTTGAATTTGCTTCACATATTGAATCCTCTCCCTGGGTTAAATGTAGAGTGTGTCAGTTTCAATGCTGTTTTTACTCCAGTGGACTATTTTGAATTGGCTGCCCTGACTTAACAACACCCATTATTTTTTTTCTCTCTTTATAGGCATGCTGTCTTATTGCTGGTTCTTATGTAGTTATTTGTCTTGTTTTTTATTCAGGGGTCACCTTAGAGTACATTTTGCTTTGCACTGTACAAGATCCTTCTGTACTAGGTCCTTTTTATGTACTCAAAAAATTAGTTCTAACTAAAAGACAGTAGAGCTAATCTAGCCCAACAGAGACAATCTCTGGGTGACCAGGGACTGTCAGTGCTCGATCTGCACAGCAAGGTCCTGGGCACTCATAGGCACTTCTTTGATACGGCATAATGTAATTGAAAAATTACAGCTGTCTTTCTTGACAGAGATCTGTCAATCAACAGCAACTGAAGACCAGCATTTCTATTAAGTCCTTGCAGATGCAAGTACAATAATCAAAGGAGTTTTCTTCCTTAAAAACTCAAAAAAAATCCCCTCATAATCTCATGGGTTGGAATATTCCTTGTTTTCACACACTCTGAAAAGGATTAGTCAGATCTATCACCTTCATGTGCATGGAAGAGGTATTTATGGCATATTATTAGGGATGGTCTGGATAACCTAGGGATGGTATTAGTTACATAAGATTTCAAACATACCTCAAGTGCAGCATGGATGCTGTGGAGTGAAGCAATTATCTGTTTTGCTGTCTTAAGGACAGAGCGACCTAGATTCTCTCTTCTTTTTTTTCCTCTTTTTCTTTTTTTTTCCCTCTCTTTTTCCTCACAGGGTGGCCCACTTAGTTGATTAAACTGCAACTCAATTATAACTGGTTATGTTACAGTTGGGAATAAAACAGATGTAAAGAGAGTGGAGTTGATAAAGAAATTTATTTTTTGCCTTACTGGTTAGCTGGAAATTATGATTAGGGTTAAGTGACAAACATTGGGTTTAGTAGCTTTTGGATGACAGATATTTCACAGTAGCCTTGGCTGGCAGTATGGAATACAAAAGTGATTCAAGGAAAAGGTGTCCATTTTGTGGCAAGAAAAAAAAGGTAATAGTCTAGTTTATGAAAGATTTGAAATAAGCTTTAATTCCAAAAGAAGCCCAAAGTCAGCACATGCAGGGACAGCATGGTTCATATTTTGTTTGAAGTGAGTACATAAAACACATTGACACTGGTGCATTATTGATAACTTTTATGCAGTGCAAATTCTCTGATAAATTATTCGAGACATTAGGAGGGTAAATAAGTCATCCACGTAGGAGGAGGTGACCAAACTCCCATCCTGCAATCTTTCATAACAAAATTACCCTTTAGGTTAAGGACATGACAGCCAGGTAGCATGTGGTCCATGCTAAAAATACTGTATTTAATGAAAACTGACATTGTCTTAGTGTTGTATAAATTTCCTCATCTATTCTCTCCCCTCACTTTTGTTCTGTGCCCAGGGAACAGAACAAAAGAAAATGTGCTCAGTGCAGGACAACCTGGAAAGTAAAACTCCTCTTCTCATGAAGTTCAGGGTGTGAAATGATCCAGTAAGAACTGATAAGCCCTGAAGATGTGTAGAATCAATTACATTCCTAGGCAGATATCTCTTGGGAGATATTTACAGCAGGGATGAAGCTGTGGTTGGAACCCAGCACCAGACTTGTGAAGGGATTCCAAGTGCTGAGAGGAGTACCTTCTGTCTCCTTGGGCTGGATGCTTAGCATGGCTTGTTGCTGTGTTATGGCATCACCTGCAGCTGAGTAATGTGCCTTTGCAGTGTTGCCACCTGCACATTCGAGCATGACGACTTAGCCAGGTGAAAAAAGCAATGGGAATTCTGTTCTTACTTCTGTCTCTGAGAGTGGGAAAGCTGATTCTGTAAATACATTTATTGATGACAGGGCAGGGGAAGCCTACCCATTCCTCCTCTGAAAAGTCTCATTACCCAATTTCAGCGGCTGTGTGCTATCTTGCTCCTCGCTTACCACTTCAGTTTTTGAAAGCTGTCTCAGAGCTGGAAAGTCTGTTCTCTGCAGTGTGAGGTGGCTGCTCTCCTTACCTGCCTGGATTCCCATTTGGTTTTGATGCCATGAAGATTTTTGCCTTTTCTTTTATACCCCTGTTATACCTTTTTACAACTTCTTTATTCTTAGTGCTTTTTCCCTACATTCTTGGACTTGTTTGTTCAGCTAGGAGACTAAACATTTTAGAAGCTTTGTAAGTAAGGGTTAGTGTGCCCCAGACCCCAAGGTCCTCTCCAGAACACATTCTGTAAACTAAGATAGAATCATCATGGGGAAGGTTCCTTGGGGAGGAGGGCTCATTCAAGCCTCTCATTGGGGAATTTTTGATAGATATGCTAATTAGTAAGACCTATAATATTTTACCAGATCTCTTGGGGGGGGCATTGTGGTGTGCATTTCGGTGCATTCGACCTGGATGTGTGCACCTAAAGATCCTTAAAATAAACACCAAGGTAAAATCCCTTCTTCGCTTCTAGCCATGTTTGACTCCTCATTTTAAGATCAGGAAAAGGCACCAGCTTCAGCAAAATGGGAAAGAAGTGTCCGTGTATGTCAAAATCTTCCTTTCGTATCTTGGGCCTTAAGAACTTACTCAGGGATCAGAGAAGAGCTCATGGACAAGGGCCTTCGGAAATCCTCCTTCTTGCATTGGTGCTGAACTTCCCTATAAGGAAGGAAGGAATGGGCTGGTAAGGAAGCAGTATGCAGATATCCTGGGAGACTGTGTACAAGGCTGATGACTGAGTTCATTGGTTATGGCAAGGGCCAGATCTGCTCCATCCAAGTGCAGCTCACTTAAGCAAAAGAGAAAGATCACCCTGTTCCATCTTCAAACATTTTGGAAGAATGAAGTGCTATTAATCTTTGTAGGGAAATTTTTGTCTGTAGAGAAGGATTAATCAGAGATACCGCGGAATATAATAGACAGTCATGTAATTTGAGGACCTTGAATGTCCTAGAAGGCCTTTACTTAAAGATGACTGACATCACAGGGAAGGCCGCACTTAATTTCAAATGGTCTGAGTGCCATTTGAAATTTGAAAGTATCTGAGACACATATGATTTCAGATTCTTTTCTGTACCTCTTCTACTTGTGTTTTTATAGTGACTTTAACAGTTAATTTTCTTTCCTCTCAATAGCTGACAGGCACAGACTTGGACATTATTGCCTTGTCTTTCAGTGTCCTTTTTTTCCTCATGCCAAGAACCCTCATGTCAGAATGTTATCCTTTTGTTTTACTTTTGTGCTAAGATAGCACTACAACTACTTAACGGGAGAGCTTAGGAATGGTCTCTTGAGATGTATCCACCAGGATCAGACTATCCGTGTGGTATTCCTCATCTAAAATGCAGTGCCCAACAGGAGAATCTAATTGGCATCACCTGTCTCAGCTTCAGGAGTGCTTCAGTGTCCTGAGAAGGCACAGAGGGGATTTGTTTGTTTAGTCATGCCCAGGATCAAGAATGCTTTACATATTTCATGTAAGAAAGATAGGCAGGCCTTAGTCCTGAAAATGCTTTCTTTCCTGTTCACCTTATCACACAAACTCCAATCTAGCTTCTCTCTGAAGGCATCTTGTGATTCATGCCCATGTTATCGCCCTGCACAGAGCAGTAAATCACCCTTGTCTACCTCCAGTCACTGTTGGGCATCCCTTTGTCATGTATTCCTTAGGAGCAGACACCCTTTAATGGTGCATCTGGTGGGTGGTAACAGCATGAATCTACTGACATTTTGCTAATGCTATTTGTTACAGCTAGAGCTTCTGTCTGTGCACCACAGAAATTCTGGGGGCTCTTCTTCCCAGTGACCTGTCAGGACCATCACAATGATGGAAGGAGGGAAGTGAAACACTAATTCTTGTTTGAGGGCTCAGCTCTCTGCTTATCCACTGATAAACCTGTAACCCTTTTTTGGACTGCTGCAACATTTTTCCTGCAACCATGTGTCTAGATTCTGATGCTTGCCACTATTTAAAGCCAGGTGTTTGCTGGGCCCAGCAGTGAGGACGGAGACAAAGAAATGATAGCCATGAATTTGCACCGCTCAGCGGTCTGGATTATAGGGCTGATATTCACATGGTGCTGCTGAAAAAGGTGTTGCAACTGCCAGTGGAGCAACTGCCAGTGGAGCACAGTGCATAACAGGGGTTAATGCACTGTGATTTTATCACTGACGGCCTCTGAGTGGTTAAATTCAGTTCAGGGCTCAAGTGGAGAGACTTAAGGTTCCCTATGTTCTGTAAAATGCTCCCTTTTCATGTTTGCTAACCTTTTAATTAGAGAACCAAATAGAGAAAGTCATAAGAGGTAACTGTCTTGAAATGCAAAATGCTCAGTAGAGCTTTATTTTAACAAGGTTCCTATTCCCAGTCTCTTTAACTACAAAGCCCTTATAAGGGAGTCAGCTCATGAATCAGACTTCATTAAGACATGTATTAAAACTGGCAGTAACTGCCCTCTCAAAAATAAGGAATTACTTGTGTTGGGCACAACAGGATTTATTGGGATTTTTTCTTCTCATTTAATCCAGTTCCATGCCCTCAAAAACAAAACGAGCAGCCCACCTGGGATAGTGAGAGGAGAGAACTGTACTGTCATGGCTTGTCTGCTCCTTGTAGAAGCTGGCCTAACCTTGCAGCCTTGTTGCTTAAGAATAGAGAGCAAAACACATGTAATCAGCTACTCAGAAACCTGGCTGAGTTTACCTGACTCTGTGGTCATGAGCACATGCCAGCATGGTAAATGAGACCAATTGTCTATCTACAGATTTCTCTCTTATTTTCTGGCCTGTAGGATAATTTTTCAAAGGTGATATGGGAAGTCCTGTCTGTTTTCCAGAATATTCTGGGCCCCTGAAGGATATTGGGGAACAGAAGGTGTGAGCCAAGAGCTTTCTTCTCTCTGTCTACCATCACCTTAGCCCACTATCAAAAGCAGAACTCCTTCTTTAGCTCTCATTCCTGACATGTTATTGACTTCTGGGTCTTGGATGGCAGTCAATTGCTAGACATTTTTTCAACACTGCCAGTGAATTGTCAGCAGGCCTCCAGGTTATGAGCAGCTCAGTCTGGTTTATACCAGAGGGCAGAATGTCTGCCTGAATATTACTTTCTTCTGAGATTGTGCCTGTAGCAAAAAACGTGTGAGAGAATACCAGCTGGACAGGCAGTGGTGCTGTCACTGTGTTCTGGGGCAAGGTCTTCAGTGTTCCAGTTCAGTGTCATGGCATAAGTAGGCTGGACTCCAGCTGTCATGGTCTACCTGAAAAACAATGGTGATGTGGTTTCACTGCTGCATGATCTATGCAGGTAAGCATAAGCAGAGGTACATGGCTGTGCTTCAAACCACTTAGCCACACAAAACCAAAAGATGCAGAGAGTTGGACTCGTTTTGGTGAAAGGATGTATTTGTCATGAAAAGCTATTTGTTATCTCAACTTCAGCTTGATTAACTTGTCTGTGTAACATTCCAGCTGAAGATCCTGACCAAGCTCATTACAGAACTCAAGTGGATAGACCAGTTTGATAACAGAAAGTAACACAAATCATTTTAACTAGAGACTAGTGAGTCACTATTTAACATCTAAAAGATGTGTCTTCCCCAAGCAGATCTCTGGGGAACATTTACAACTTCTTCCTATGAGTAAGCATGTGCTCCTTCTCTGGCCCAAAAGGTGATAATGAAGTGATTAAAAGGACCTGTAATATTTCCTTGCAGAGAAGGATGAAATACAGCATTGGCATATATTCTGGCCACTAATAAAAAGAGCAGGGTGAAGGTTATAAGGTCATTTAAACATTTTCAGCAGAATACAATGACTCAGAACATTGGGATGATTTTCTGCCTGATATATTCACATTATGTCAGGATGAGGAAGAGATGTATTTAGTAGCTCTTCTCTTTAAACTCCAATATAAGCTATTTCCTGGCACACTGCATTGATTTTCCTCTCATTGTGATCTTGTAATAATTGTAGGGGCAGGGCAAAATGTAATCTCATGTATTCTATGCCTTAGCTGTGACAGTAATTTAGATATCTGTCATCATCTTTTCAGCAAAACTGCCAGTGAGTTCCTTGCAGGAAGTGTTCATGTACTTGTGCACTTGAATACGCCTCTTTTAGTAGGCACTGTTGGTTTTGCACTTTGTCTGTTGCATTCCAGTATTTGAGAAGACTTATAATGCTAATTTTGCCCTGTGTGGCAGCCCTTTTTTGGTTGCCCTCATCCAGATACAGAACTGAGGAAAGGCTGTTGTGCTTGATGGCTGCTCTGTTTTTTTTCTCTGGTAATGCAAAGTATTCTGTCTCCTAACAAGACTTGAATTTGTTACTTTCTTATATCACATTGTTGGCACTTTACAATGGGATAAGTGTCCATGTTGTCATTCAAACCATTAATTAAAATGAAGGATAGACCTTGCAGAATATTCTACCAGCAGCACATTCTTCCAACCTGACAGCAAATCAATTGTGCATCAGCTTCCATACTTGACAAAGCAATACAAGTGTTTTCCAGAAGCCTTTTGGTGGTAGCTTCTACGAACAGTGATGGCTACAACTACTACTGTTAACTGGGAAATTCTGAGGTACTCCCAAAGAAGCAATATTAACTGACCTTTTAAGGAACCTGTGAGAGGCAATGCCTTCACTTAGGGTGATAGGAGAGAACACAGGCAATGTTGCTTTACCATACCTGCTGGATGCTCACATCAGCTGAGATTGCTCCTATCAGGATTGTCTTCCTGGCAGAAGGTCACAGCTACAGACAAAATTGGCTTGGAATGCTTGCAAAAAGGAGAAGGTCTGTAGTTGCTTTCAAACCTGCTAAACAGCAGTCAACTTTATTGCTTCATTGCAATGGTTTACTCTTTTATTTCTTTGCTTGCTCCTGTGAAAGTTTGGTAGGGCAGTGGAATTAGGAGAAGTATTGTGAAACTAAAGAAGGTTTTGAGCGCTATGAGGAGGTATCCTGACAGCAGAATATGGTGTCTGACAGATCTTATGTTATTAGCTGCCTCAGAGCTGGGGTTATCCTTGAACTGAGACATGCCCCTAATTTTCTAGAATTTAGAAAGGAGTGCTGGCAAAGCATCTATGAGTTTTGTGATTGGTGTTACACTCTAACCAATGAACCAAGCTGTTATTGGTGTTATGTCTTCTAAAGTATTGCATTCTTCATAAGTGCAAGGAACAGGTTATTGCTTGTTAGCACTGTGCTATTACCTCTCTCCATGTACTCTTCGGTCTGCTTTGTGGTTTGATGGATATTGGTCTTTTTTGGAACAAACTAAAACCTTCTATCAGTGTGGGAGTCCTCTCAAAGGAGTACTCTATTCATATTAGAAAAGGAAGCGTCTGAACCTTAATTCAGCATGCAAGAGGCAGTTTGTATGGTGGTATGTATTTCAGGGACCTTGTTTTGTATAGGAACGAAGGAAGACACAACTAGCATGAGCCATTTTTATGTGCTGTGGCTCCCTTGGCAGAATCAACAAGAGGCTGATCTTAAATAGGGCCAATATACTGAAGATGACAGGTGACGATATGGGGGCAAATACCTGAGATTGCCATCTTCACAAGAAGAGAAGTAGGGTTTACAGGAGCTGAAAAAAGAGTACAGTGTCATGTGCTGGGAGTAAGTCCCTTGAGCAATTGCTGGAAGCTGCTGTGAATAAGATATGCTGTCCTTCTTTCTGACTATCCCTGACAGTTGCACTTTTCTTGAATAGGAGTAACTGGCATAAACTTACAGGTGACATTTGAATTTTGAATATACTTACCAGTCAAACACCACTTCAAGTTTCCAGCCTGAAGAGACAGACATTGCTTCTTAATTCTGTCTTCCATTCTGTAAAAAAAAATCTAAACCCTTGGCTGTCTTCAGGTGTACTAATTTAGGACCATGTTTGATCTTTCTTCAAGCAGCATTGACATTTAATCTTTTTTTCATGCCAGCTATTAGAAGGAGGTGTGATTTCCCAGTGATTGTGGCCAGTATAGTGGCTGCTTGTGTGTAGGCTGCCTATAGGGTGGTGGGAAGAGTTCTTTCTGTACTGGAAAACAGTGCACTGAGTTCACAAAACAAGTTAACTTGGCCTGTTCTTTTAAAATTGTATAACTGGAAATTCATTGGTGGTGTTTGCAAAAGGAAGAAACAGAATGGAAGTGACTCAAGGATTAATCACACTGTCCCATTTGCAATTGAGGCATGACACTCAACAAAAAAGTTTACCTCAAGAGCATTCAAATGTTTCTCTATTAGTGGTTTTTCTCTCTTTTTCATTATGTTTGAAACTGGAACTTTGTTTTAGTGTCTAAGCAAAAACAGTGCTTTAAAAAAAATGCTTAAAAACCTATTCCCCATCTCTCCCCATCTCTTGATCTCTAAGTCCCTGTTTACCTTGCCACAGACTTAAAAGGGGTGAAAAAAACCATCAGTTTTTAACAGTTGCATTGGTTCTCACCTTAAAAGTATAAAGTTTCACTCTATGTTAAAACATAGCTTTGTCTACAGCTGAAAAATTGGGATGTTTAGCATAAGAAGATGTAGATCAATGGGATTGCTGTGATCCCAGCTAATGTTTTGTGGCTTTAATCTTGAAATGCTATAAATGAGGGTCAGTAAGGTAAAAAGCATGAACTAAAATTAGGCATATGTGTTGCTCCTTTACTTGGTTGGGGCTCTGTCATTTTCTGTAAACTGTGAGGAAACTAGAACTTGTCAAGCCTTTATAGTTGCTGCTTCTGTGTTGTCTTGGCCTAGACTGAGATCTCTGCACGACAGAAAGCTGAAAGTGTGTGCAGAGCTATCGACAGCAGGCAAGAACATCAGTGAGAGCCATGATGTGTTGAGACTTGCAAGGACATGCAGAGTACAGCCATCAGTTGCTATCTCTCTATATAAGATAGTCCTTAGGCCTTGTTTCGTGCAGCCACTGGCATTTATTCTTGGCAGCAGAAAACCTTGTTCACCCCTCATTTTAAACATTTGGTGTTTGGCCCATTTGCAGAATGTGAAGTCACACATTTTTCTAGCCATGCTTCTAGGTCATGTCCCGTCTTTCTTTGCATCAGTTCTGTCTCCAGTATTGCTTCAGATGCAGCTGTGCTTCTGGGTTCTTTTGCATAGCAGATTTAAAATTGTGATAAGCAGCTGCTAGTTGGAATTGAGGCTTAGGGGCTCATTAGCTCACAGAGACACTTATATTTTCATTTCCATTTTTGGGGGAGCTTATGATACCCTGTAATTACAATGTCTGATGGCTCTCCATCTTCCTGGGGCTGAGTAGCCACTGCTTTTCTGCTCATTTGATATGTAGCAGCAAAATTAACCATTTGTTTAGAGACCAGCTAGATTTCTTACACTGTTGTCAGCCATAGAGGTGGTACCTTCCTCAGCCCTCCTGCATGCACTGGAACAATTTTTCAGTATTAACAATGGATCCTGCTTCTTTAGAACTGCCAGAGACAGTACAGTATTTTCCAAAGGATGGAAGGGTCTTTACCGTTTTTCACAGAAGAGTGAATTAAAGCTCAAAGGTAAAGCCCAGCCACTGAGATGTGAACTGGATGAATTTGCCATCCTGACGAGAATAAATCTCTTTATTAATAAAATTGTGACAGGTTAAGGTTTGAGAATTGCCAGTGATATATGACTGTGAAAGTATATTCAAAGTAATATACTAATTCAAAGCAATACACTAGCAAGCGCTACTTCCCCCTCGAGATAATCATTCAGCAGGCACAGAGTACTTTTCTTACCTAAGAGGTGGCCCTTTGAGGGGAGAAGACAGGTTCAGCCTGTTGACAGATCCCAGAAGTTAGGATGGAGTTTTCCCCTCAACATTTCTGTACTTTTAACTAATTTTTATACTACTTCTTCATGTTGAGGTGGAGCTTGAGTGACTTTAGTCATACATTGTACTCAGTGAGTGGGGATTATATCTTGGGGGTGGGTACCTGAGATAAATTTGTGATGGGGACACTCATTCTAGTATCTATTTTCCTATCCTATTTTGTGATGCGTGCTGTTTCACTGCACCTTTAGGTCCTGAGAAAGATAGCTTTGATCTGATTGAGGGCAGGGGGGGCTTGAATTATCAGTATTGGGAATCATTCATCAAGTTCTTAGAATCATAGAACGTTTTGGATTTGAAGGGAACTTCAAAGATCACCTGTTTTCAATACCTCTGCCTTCTACTAGATCAGGTTGCTTTAAGCCCCTTCCAACCTGACCTTGAACACTTCTAGATGGAACATCCACAACTTCTCAGGGCAACCTGTTGTTATTACAAGATTACCGAAAGGAAGTATATGCATACAATCACTTACCTTTATACTCATATATATAGAGTATGAGAGGTCTTGCCTGCACAGCACTGACCAACCTGATCCCAGGAGTGTGGCTGATCAGCAGTGGAAAAGGGTCTCTGCATAGGTGATCCACATCATGGAGTTTGGGGTCAACCAGGTGTTCTCAGTGAAGGAGATGTCATACAGGGAAGCTCCCACAGAGAATCTCGTCCTGGCTAGCCTTTCATTTCGGTATGGTTTTAGTGCAGACACACAGGTGAGCATAGGGCATAGTTCCCAGCTATGGATTTGGGAAAAGCCCCAACTCTCATGCGCAAACTTAGAGTACTGAAGAAGAAAATACATGTAATGCAGGCATCATCCACAATCTAATTGGAAAGGATTAAAAAGAAGAAAGTAGAGGGTATTAAAAAAGATACCAATATTTTTACTGATAATGAATGACCAGGAAGGATATCCCAGGAAGGATATATGCTTGATCAAACACTCATTATTACAGCCTGAACCAGTCCAAAGTTTTATGCAACAAGGACACAGGTCTGAAAACAGGTTTTTTTTTTCTGAGGATGAGCTACAATTTTGACTTTCACTGTGCATGTAGGTTACCCGTCCTGCACTTTTTCTGACATGTACCAAAATAGATTGCAGGTCTCTAATCACCAGGGAATATTCTCCATTGATATGACTTCACAGACATGCAGGCTAGTTTACAGAATTTAAGAACTCAGCTTTTACATGTATCTCTCAAAAGCAGCAGCTTCTGTGCTTACATGTACTTATTTATTGGTGATGCATACTGACTAATCTATGTGGGAGAAGATTACTGCAGGATACACATATCTGAAAATGATGAAAGGTTGCAAATGGTTTGAATCTGCACTGTCCCCTAGGTTAGAAATGTAAAGACAGAATAAATTACACAGGAATAGAATTTCTGTCTTGCAGTGAGTGGGAGCAATTTTTGGTATTTGGCATAGCAGGCCTATAGGAAAGCATTTGTTATAAATAGACCAAGGATGAACGCAGAGGGGATCCTGATAGGAAGGGAAAAAGTGCTGAGCAAGAAAGATACCACCTTGTGGCCCTCAGCGCTGCTCAGTATGCAGCAGGATTGGGCTGGCTCATAAAAAACAACACAGTTCCAGTTGTGTAAACTGAAATTCTTCACTTCAAATCCAGTTGGAATAAGCACTGGCCAGACAAATCTTAATACAGAAAATTCTGTTTCTGTGCCCTAGCTCCTTTTAGTTCCTAGCAGCTGCTTTGCACTGATGATCACTGAAATTCCCTCAAGATTCAATTCCTATTGTACTGCCTCATGCTGTAAGTTTAATCTTTCCTTTTGAACAGTGGGCACACCAGAATAACTATGTACAGTCTGTTTCACTGTTTATAGTCAGTTCAAAAGCATATTAGAAGGCAGGACTCTTGTCAGATCCAATGTAAGGACCGTCTACCCCAGCGTTGCCTCCAACAGCAGATGTGTTGGAAAGGCAGCAACTGTGTGAGCATAGTGGGGATCTACCCCAGAACACTGTCCAGCCTGCAGTAGCTGTGGCTTTCAAGTCCATGCATGTTACCTCTGTACATACCTGATAGTCATAAGGGTTCTTTATTTGGGTGCTAGGGAGTGTTTACGTGAAAAATTAATTGGATATGGTATTTGAAGAAGGACAAGAATTTGATATTCCCCATTTTTGTAGAGCGGGATGTCCACCCCCAAACCTGCACTTTGTATTGAACTGTACTTGTCATTCAAAACAAAGTTCTGCCATTTTATAAGCTGTCTAAAGTAAGATGAGAGCATAAAAGGTTGTGAAAGTCATTGTGTGCAGCACACTGTGCCTTCCGTTTCTGTAGGTCCTAATCAGATAGTTTGAATGGGATCTGGCTGATCTGTGATTTGGGGTGAATAAAGAATTTTGACATATATTCTCTCGTGATAATGATGGGTGAGAGCTATTAGCATAAAATTGCTATAAATCATGCTCATTGTAAAGATAAGGGTCTTGATTGCAGTCAGCACTGAAATCTCCAGCTCATTTCCTGTAAATCACTCACTTCAAAGGTAGAATTAAAAGATCTTGTGCTAGGCAGGCTTTACTGGGGAATTTGCAACTCATTGGCTGTCCATTTGTGTAATTAGGATACATAATATTTAGAAAATCTCACCAAAAAGCTGTTGCCTACTGTCATTTAGATGCTAGCTTTGGCTGTCCTTTTCTGCAAAGAGGTAGGCAGATTTCTGCCTACGTCCTGTACCACTGAGGTTAATGTGTAGGTTTCTTAAAGTTCTGAAAAGGCTGAGTGGAGAAACACAGACCTTACTGATCCTGTGTGTGGTGTGGGCAGCTCACACTGTTTGTTTCACCAGAGTCTCACATCATCTGCTCACTGTAGGGCCTTTTTACTGTTCTGGGATCCAATACTCCAGAAACATGTGTAGGAGGGCAGGTCTACACTGTATCAAACCAATGGTTTGTTATATTTCAGCAGCTGTCTCCAGTACTGGCCAAAGGAATGCTTTTTATGAAAATATAAGTACAAGACAAAATAAAAACTTCCCGTAGTATTTTCCCATCCCTCTCATTCTCTACCTTTAGTCCAGTGGCTTTCTGAATATAGGTAAGTTTTCTGTATTTAATGATCCTCAGTGGAATTATCTGCAGTGAGTTTGTGCAGCCTATCCTTGAACCTTTGGAACCTTCTTGTGTCTACAGCACTACATGCAGGTGTTCTACCAGCCTGCTAGACATTGCCTGAAGATCCATTTCTGCCTGAGGGCTTTGTATCTTGCCCTTCATCCCTTCACTTGATCTTCAAGCCCGTTTTCTGGAATTCAAATTGGAATGGGGAAATGCAGTGAGATCTGTTATGGCCCCACACCTGAAGGGGTTCTTCTGAGGTGTGTGATTCCCAGTGCGTATCTCAAGTATTCAAGAAATTCTTATTGAAGACAGTTGCGTAATCAAAAGTGGAAATCGCATTCTCAGTGACAAAATCCACATTGTCTCCTGGTACTCTAAGAGGACTTGTGGAAGACATAAGGTACACTGCTGTGCCATTGAAGCAGACTCACAAAAACTCTTGAAAAGCACTTGTAGGAAATGGGACTCTCTAAAGCACTAGCTCTGATCCTGGCAGTAATTGAATCCGATCAATCAAGAGCACAGCCTCTGTACAGTTTTCTTGCTATACAGCGCTTGCTTAGCCTTCATAAATGAATGGAATTTATTCGTCTACTTGCCATAAACATTTCTATTTCTGCAAAGCTGTCTCTAAATATTCACTAGATCAGTTAGGGAGCCATAGAATATGCTCCCTCACCTAAACAAATAGTTATTTTTCTGATGGAAGGTAGAAGAAGCAGGATGAGTTCTGAAAGCTCCATCACTTGCCAATCATCTGCCTATGATCTTCTGGCAATGTGAAGAATAAACAACAGCACCCTAGATATTAAAGAAGATTGAGTGATACTGCTAAATTTGCAGCAAAATAACAATTTATTTGGAATAATTAGATTATGGCTCACTTGTTTGTTCTTTCCCCGATTTACTTAGGTATGATGACTTGATTTTATACAAGCTGATGAGTGTGGCTTGCGATAGGAACCCAGGTCACTGCCCCACCTACTTGATTAGAAAGTTCTTGAAGAAAAGCAACAAAGAAAACAGATCAGCTTTCTCTATCTTTTTTGCTTTCAGATGAAGGGGACAGCTCCCTCTTGGTAATTTCAAACTATTATTGCTGTTATTATTATTGTTGTTGTTAATTTTTAAGCTGGTCTGAAAAAGTAGCATTAATGAAAAAAATGGAGAAAAAGGCTCTGCTCTAATGCTGACAAGAGATGGGTGAATCAAATGGTTGAGGCTGAAGTGGGGAAGTCTTTACAGAAGAGCAGAAGCTTGGCATTTGTAGCTTTCTCTTCATTTTTTTTTTGTGAGAGCCACCTGTTTGGAACAAATTTCTTCTGCATGAAGGGTGCTAAAGGTAGATGCTTAGAAATGTGTGCACCTCAGCTCTTAGAAAAATAGGATGGTGTGAGACAACTTTTCCTTCTTTTTTTCCATAATTTTTTTCATAACTCCCTCTCTCATTTGGTAAAACCAGACACATGACTTTGTACAAATATTATGTAGGTGGCCATGACACCTAAGAACTTCCAAGAGACTTTCCAGTTGGTTACATCATGAATTAAACCATTAAACACTTTCATGGGCTGGGAATTCAGACTTCCTTTATTATCCAACTCAGAATAACAATTTTAACACAAGATGTCTGTAAAATGTTCAGAATAAGGATTGGCCTTGGAATATGTCAAGTCTTGGCTTTGTTTTTTTGCCTGAGATGGCAGTAAGAATGCTTTTGAAATTAAATTGAAAACTCTACCTACAAGTATAATGCGCAAGTGCTGTTGTTGCTGTGTTTCATTTTTCACTGTTGTTTTTTCTTGGTTTTGTTTTTTTTGGTTTTATTTGGGGTTTTTTTGTGTGTTTTTTTTTGTTTGTTTGTTTCTTTGTTTTGTTTTATTTTTTCTTTTCCCAGGAGCCTTGTATTTTGTGCAGGTTAAAGAACTTGCTTGCTTCTCTTGCCTTCCTCTAGCAAAAGAAATTTTGCCTTGCAACAGTTTAACCTTATGCCTGTAGCCTAGATATATTAGGAAGGGTTTACCAGGATGGTAGTCATCCTGCTATTGGAAACACAAATATTTCAGTGTAAATTAATTTCAAGGAGTTAAACTTGCCAGTTGATTCCTCGGAATTAAATTTGCCATTTCCCCGTGTTCCATGAAGAAGTTACAAGGCAAAACTTAGTTCAAGATGTTAGCATGCTTCTGTGGTGTAAGCGTTGGTGGTTTTTTTCCTACAAAACAGCCACAGTCTTTAGTCCACAATTGTCTTCGTCAAACTGTCAGAGGGTCTCAGGTAAACTGTGTTGACTGTGCCTTTCAATTTGATATTCTCCTCTAAAGAAAACCCCATTAGTGCCACATCGTTCTGCAGGGCACAATGTCGTGTGTCACAGTGAAAAAATAATTTCTGTGGGGAATAAGACACACATGGCTGCTGATTCTTTTGAAGCAGAGAAGTTCCAGCTTTTTCCTTAATATTTTGCTCTGAATATGAGTTCTAGCAGATGAAATTACTGGCAGCATTCTTTTACCTATTGCCCTTGCCAGAGCAGTTTTGGAGGAGAATTGTTAGTATATTTCACTTAACATGGTGCTATAGCACATTTGATAGGATGCCTTGATGGGATAAAGAGTCAGTTTACAGTTCAATTACCAGAGTGCAAGGGAAAGAAAACGCCATTTAGATTTGATGTTCAGCAGGAGTGAGTGGGATCATGAAGGGGATAAGAGATTTGAGGAAGCATAAGTATCCAGCTTTTAGTGGCTTCCTTGTATACCAGTTATTGCAGTCTACAGCCTTTCATGTGTCATCCTGAAGAAAATTTTACACATGCAGAAAATTAAAATCCCTTTTTGATATTTAGACACTTGGCTTGCTCATAATTCACTGTGATGAGAGAAAAAATATACTACAGGAAGGCAAGGGATAAGATAGTAAGAGAAAAGAAAAATATTACTTTCATTGTGCTTTTTATTTTTCATGGTAGCTAATCTAAGTCCTAAAGTGCACCTGAAACTCAGAAAACAACTTAAAAATGGATGCCTTGGAAGCTTTTGTTGTTATTGCAGGCACACAGCAAACTGTTATTTGTGATTCAACCAACAGCCCAGAATTTCCTTAGCACTGAGGAAAAAGCATTGTGAATCTTTCTTTGTCCTTTATTGGCTCTTGCCTTTTCAGCTGTGAGGACAGTTGTTATCTGGGCCATGTGCTATGTTCGTTTTGTGAGGTGGGGTGTCACAGCAGTGACAGCAAGGTCCCTTGCTGCACCAAGTGGACATGGAGATGATGGCTGCCTTTTAAAGCTCAGTTTTTGCTCCATACCATCACATTATCTTGTATAGAGGCAGATTCCTGAACAAGCTGCCTGTAATACATGGAGACAGATCTTTCTGACAAAATTTGTCCTGACTGCCAGAGAATGTGAACTAATGAAGTCTGCAGCAGCTTCTTTCCATCCCAGAAAAGCACACTGGTCTGTCTTGGACCAAACCCTTACCTGACGGATAGTGCCTGCTGGTTTGGATCTTAATTCATATTTTATACTCTCAGAAGCACAGAATATCAGGAATTGAGAGAGACTTCTTGACTTGAGATCTTCAACTTCCCTGCCTACGCAGCATCAGATTAAACTAGCCATGACTGTACACTGACAGGCTTGAAACATCTCCATATTTGCTACTGAAGGAGGAGATAACTGTTCTCCATGCACATTGTGATGACAAACTTTATACTGACATAGGAAGGGGGAGGGAAAAAGTGGACAGAATTCAGGTACCTGGTAGAAAAAAATCTATATTCCTTCTTGGGGGTGGGCTGGGGTAGAATTTCTTCCTCTGAAGAAATTGCAGTTTAAAAAAATCCATCAGATAAAGTGATGCAGGAACAGCTTTTCAGTCATGGTAGGAGAATGGAGTGTTTGGTTTCTTTGGGATTTTTCCAGCCCTATTTCCCATGGTTGTTTTTTCCTGATAAAATTCTACTGAGTTATTGCTTTAATGAGGAGCAAAGATTTCTCATTTTATGTTGTGATAAATTATTACAGTATTAATTAGAACTTGCATAGCCAATTTCATTTTTTCAGAGATTTTAAAAAATGTTAATTACTTCATTAGTAATAATTAACTTGTTCTTTGGGAACTGCCAAACTTCTTTTTTTCCAGTTGTTTGCTTGTCCTTGATTTTTTCCCTTCAGATACATTTGTTTTTCTCACTGTGCAGTTTGGATGATGTATTTTCACCTGGCCTGTTCAAGTTACACTAAATTTCCCCCCCCGGCCCCTTTGTTTGTGATAAGATGGGTTATGGTGCAAAAACTAGTATGAATCTATGATGAGGTCATTGTAAAATGAGGAATGACTTCCAAATACCTCTTTAAGAGCCCTGTGAGTGGGAATTCTCTCACTCTGATTGTAGAGCTAGCCTGAGTTCTACCATGCAACGCATCTGATGTTGCATGTTTCTGCTATCTTTAAAGAGGTTTAAGAAGTGTTTTAGGGCTTTGGGAGAAGGGTGGTGGAGGTCATTAGTTTTTTTTCCCTGGTAGACAGCTATTCTTCTGGAATGGTTGCAGCGTTCTGTGGTTTGATTTGGGATGTCATCCCCAAGACTTTTTAGCGTCCAGTATACAGATCTGTTGCCAGGGTTAGTCAGTGAAGTTTGCTAAGTCATCATGATGTGAAATTAAGGATCCAGCTTGGCTCTTACCACAGTTGTTTCTGTGGCAGTGAATGAAGTCAGCACCAGGTGCATGGCTAGCTGATTACGAGGAGAGTGGAAATACTTCCTGGCTCTATTGCTGGGTAGATTTCACACCGTCTTACTCCTAACACCTATCATAATTCCTTGATATTCTTAGGAAGTTCTTCCTGGTGAAAGTGAAACTGTTCAAAACAAGGCCTCCATGTATTATTGTAATACCACTCAGTTGTGTCACAGTAAGTTTAAAAGATACTTGTTACATAAAAAGCAGAAGATAAGGAAAGATTGATGAACTGAAATGAGCACCCACAAGGACAGAGATGATGACTTTTACTATCCCGAGAGGCACTGATCAGAAGACCATTCTGCATTTCTTTAGCCACCAATGCTGACCATACAGATGGGCAGTATAGGAAAGAACAAAGAAAATGTGGAGTGGGAGCAAAGAGGATATGAAAAATAGCTGGGATACTGTTTGAAAGCTAGTGCTCGTGGCCTGTTCCATTTTATTTGTGTACACCCATAAAACAGGGCTGAAACTGTTTGTATCCCTCTGTCAGTGGGAGAGCAGAAAGAAGGATGATGTGGCACAGTTTATACCACAGGGTGGTGTCATATTAATAATCTTCCAAGGAAGCAAGCTAAAAGTCAGGGAAGATCCAAACCAAACCAAACAAATCAAAACAACAAACCAAAAGATGCAGAAGGTAATACAGTTGATATTTTTTTCTGAGGAGATGAAAATGTCCCATCCAACCGTGCCAAGGGAGGTCTTTCAGGGAAAGACAATGCTCCAACTGTTCCAGGTATTTTTACAGAATATAAACTTGGTTTTGACTGCTTCTCAGAATTTCACTGGAAGTAGTGCTTTTGTAGCAAGTAATCACTTAAAGATGTAGGAAAAATCTTGTAGATGAATAAACCATCTGGTTTATGAGTATCTTGCTAAGGAACACTGATTGAAATATTATTATTTTTGCAGGGGTTTGCTGCATTTTGGTAACTAGGACCCTTGCCACAGGGGTGTTCTTTGAACATCTGGATATACAGAAATCTTATTATTAGATTGCAAAGTTTTCCTTACTAGTCTTTCTGCTCTGTTTCTTGTTTAAAGTGGAAAAAGGGAAAATCTGCTCATTTGAATTAAGTTAGGTTTTTCCTTAGTGGGAGAGACTGAAATCAAAGTAGAAGGATAATGAGAAAAGCACTTCAAGGGCTCACAGCCTAACCAGGGAATTAACTGATCTTGCTCAAAGCTTCAAGCTTGGTCGTTAGGTTCACTGAATTGCAGCCTTCATGCCACAGAGAAATTTAAGGAGTATGCCAGACTATAATTTCTTTTTTCCAAAGTTCAAAGAGAAGCTAGGTTTCAGCCAAAACTCAGGTTTCCAGCCTGTGTAATCAGGGAAATAAAGAATAATTTTTGCCACTCCTAAAGCTTGCAGGGTTCATCTTCTCTGTGGTTGGTTTCTTTTGTCACAAAACTTAAGAGACAACTTACTGGCAAAATAAGCTCCCAACACAGGACTGGATTTGTCATTGTGCCTAATGCTGTGCTCCTCTCTTCCCCGTCTCTTTCAGAGGCACAGAATATAGCTTTAGTGGATAAATTCTTCCACTGCTACAAAATATGTTTTACTCCCAAATCCTCTGAAGACCTGAGCTGAATCTGTTGGTTGGTGGGAAAGAGGAGATCTGACTAATCTGTATTTGTTTGCTGGTGAAGATCAACACAAGCCATTAGAAGAATAAGCACAAGCCACTTGAGCACACTGTTGTGCTCCAGTGTAGGAGGTGGGGAAGAGAAGTGCCTCATTTGAGAGGGTGGTGCGACCTCTGTTACACAGAGGCAGATAAAGTGTCAGGTATGTTGCCCGGATAATAAGCTAGAGAGCAGGACTGGCAGCCACTTGCACGTTAAAACAGCATTGAAGTCTCTTCTTGTCTGTGCTAATGAATAAATGTGTTTCTACAATTTATTTTACAAGCCCCTATCAGTCTCCTGTTCTGGGAAAACTTGCAACCTCCAGTGACAGCACTGGCTTCACTTCTTGTTTTCTGCAATGAGCCATAAGAGCATAAAGTCAAATAGAGTACATGTCATACCTGGGTCACTGTATCCTGTTTTGAACAGTTTTTTTGGCGGTAGAAGTGTACCTGCATTCATTTATGCTCACACTGGTATGGGCACTGCTCTGCTCACCCCTTTGTGCTGCAGTCTAGAGTCCAGATGACCTCTGCCAATGCAGAGGACTGAAATGAGTAATACCTTTCCACCATTTTCTGTGCTTTTAGAAAATACAGGGAAGCTTCTTTCTGATTTTGAAAGGTGGTGTGCTGAGTGAGAACAGAGCCATTATGGATCTGCTTGTTCAGCAACTGAGGGAACACCTATGATCTTGCTGCAAAACACTAGTGCAATGCTCAGCTCTTACCATCTTTGATCTTTTTGATCAGCACAGAATATTCCAAGGCAGGCATTTTCTGAAAAGCTTTTTTTCTCTGGGTCAAAAGCAGCTTCTTGTCCATTCTGGCCCTGTATCTACCTGGGATTTCAAAGCTAGGATGTGAATCCCAAGCGTTTAGAAGACTAAGTGGTGTAAGAATGGGTAAGGCCATTGCACTGACTGACACCTTAAGCCTTGTGGAGACCGAGTGATCCTCAGCTTACTTGGTGTATAACAGTATGAAACACTGACACAGGCCCAGCTGGCAGACTGGATGCTGAAGCTTGGACCTCAGGTATTCTCACCTTTGTTTTAACCTTTGTGTTTTCTCCTTGCTTGTTGTGGGCAGAAGGGGAGTTTCAGACAAAGTTGATCAGAGAAGCCCTCCCACTGAGTCACAAGGTGCAGAAAGGACCACCTTGCTCTCTAAAGTTCTTTTCAGGGAGGAGTCTTCGTGTGGCAGATCCACTCTTAGCCTCAGACTTTGTCAATGGTTTATGTCTAAAGGACTATATAGGTGTAATTGACTCTTTATACAACTTTGTCTTGCATGTTTAAGGATGGCAAACCAGATATATTTATATAAATATTAATGATTTATTATGATACTGATTAAACTAAGAGATCTTAAATAGAATTACTTACTTATATTATTAGTATAGGTAGCTATAACTACTAGTATAGTATAGTGCACTATTTCGGAAACAATATTGAAGCAATTATATTAATTATATTGAAGCAATTATATTAAAGCTATCAAAACTTTCCATAGCCAGTCCTAGAAGGGGTATTTTAAAAAAAATTAGAAAGTGGGACTGGGGTGATTGACTGACAGTTGGATGTCTCCAGGCCAGCTGTGTCAGCTCAGCATCTTTAGGTAAGTCATCAGTAGTATCACTTGCTTGTTCCTTTGTCTCAGGTCCTTTACCTGCTCTGCCACATCTTCACCTCACTATCAGGGTGTTTAACTTTGGGATTGATGAGTCACACTGGCTTCAGCATTATTCAACAGCAAAAGCAGAATGACACCCCCTTCTCCATTCAGCTCTGCCGAAGGCTGTTCTGTCATTATTTATGTAGTGAAGTCTGCATAGCCTTCTGTCATGCCCTTGGAAGGTGCAAAATAAAGAAGAAATTAGAGTAGTAGCAGGAAAATATGTGGACATGAATGACTTGAGATAAAAAGCTCTTCTGCTTAGACAGGACTCTCTCTAGTCTGTGAACCCTGGTTGCTGAGGACCAAATTCAAGAAGCCAGAGTGTCACTTTGGCCATGTCCCTTGCCAGCAGACCTTCTGTACTGCGATACCTGAGATGAACCTTTGTGTGGGTTATACCTAGCTGCAAAGCTGTCTTTGCAGAAGTCTGAATGCCATAAGGGTGGGAGGTGTGGTTGGCCTGATCAACCCTTTCCACATCCGTTGCTACATTTCTGGATGGCTCCTCATACTGGGCACAAATCCTTATATTAAGTTTGACCCTAGCTGTGTTGGAAATGGTTCGCTTACCTCTACATTAGCTGGACCTGCTTTGCAGCAGAAAGAAGACACATGTGGAAGGTAAGAAATCTGCCTGCTACTCTCTCCCTACAACTTTTAAAGCTTAGTCCTTTCTTAAACTCCCACCTAAGCAGTTGAAGAAATAGCATCAACATGGTGAAAGACCTGAAGTAAGCTTGTAAGAGTTTCCCTCTTCATGATCACTACGAAGCAATGTGGGGTCAACTTCTTGTTCACACATTCTTTCTTGGAAACCACACAAGAAAATGTAGTATTTCCACTCAGTAAATTCCCAGGAAATGAGACATTGGTAATGCACAGAATCACTCTTTTGTGGACCATGAAATGATGAAACCCACAAAGACACAGAACACATTTCCATGAAGTAAATCTTCAGCAAATATCAGACAGAGACATGTATGAGAGTTGTCTGGGTTTTCTAAGGTTAGTTCTTCAATGTCTGGTATGATACTTGGTTTTAGAGCTCATGCCTAATGGCTCTATGCTATAACAGAAAAACCGCCCCAAAAACAACCCCAAGCAATGCTGCTATTTGCTAAGGATTTCTTCCTTTTATTTAAACAGAATGAAGTCAAATAAATAAATTTTCTTTATCTTCCCAGGGTACACTGAATCTTAAAATGGGAAGAAAATACATTCTGCTAATATTTAAACATAAAATTGAAGTCAGGCAGACGTTATGTTATTGGACTAGCTGTACTTAATGCAAAGATGAAGAAAAAGACTGCAAAGAAGCCAGGCAAAGAAGCCTGGAGAATATGTGGGAAATTCTCTTCCAGGCCTGAGCCGTTTTGTCAGTTCCCAAGCAAGTGTTACCTCTGAGGCATTAAGTAGTTAAGTAGTTAACTGAATCTGTGAGCCATGGGATGCAGTTGGTTGTGTGCTGCTATTTATTATGTTTCAGGGATGGCAGAATCAAACCAAGTCTGACAGAAACAGGAGGGGAAGTTGAAAAAGAAAGACTCTTTCCTAGACCTTCTCTTTGAAGTCCTTAATTTATCTGTAAAGCCTAAAACGAAGAAAGGACAGAGGCAGAGTTGGGGAATGCATTGGATGATAGAAGTTTCTTGAGTATGACAGACAGCTGTCTAGGATAAAAGCAAGTAATATCACTAAATTATAGGGGGGGAGGGGGAGGGGGATGCAGCAGCAGCAGCACAGTCCTGCAACAGAAGGGTGAAGACCCTTGCAAATAAACCAAGATGAATAGTCAACCAGTCTGTTTTAATTTCTAAAGAGAACTTCCCAGTGCTTTTCCAAAGGGAGTCAAAGATGCACAAGTGCCAATGGACATGATACAAAGTGGGCAGATATAAACATCTCAAGGCATTATTGAGGATCTTGCTATGATTTTATATTTTTGTCAGGGATGTTAGGGGCCTGGATGCTGGAGAATATCAGACATCTGGATGAGGAAGAGGCTTTACCTTCCAGTTATTTTGGTTGAGCAAGCACCGTCTGTAAGCTTTTATGATTCTTGCTCTTTCACTTAGAAAATAATTTTAAAAGGAGAGGTTGTGGTATTCCTATGCTTGGAGATTCCCAAAACATGAGTGAGCAAGATTCTAGACAGCCTGATTTAACTTTGTAGCTAGCTTTGCTTAGAGAAGGCTTTTGTTAAAAGTCCCCAGAGATCCATTCCAGCTTAAAGTGTTCTGTGATTTAGTCATTGTCAGAGTCATGGAAGGGTATTCTGGACATTTTACTGTGTGTTTTGCTCCTAGATGCCATACTTCGAAGGCCCTGGTTTTCCCCAAGAATATGTTTCTCAATTAAAAAAAAAAGAAAAGGATGAATCACTGGGACTGCAGAGGTTGTGAAACTCCCAAAGTGCAGATGGGGAACTCTCAAAGGCAGCTTGTCTTGCATTGCAACTGAACAGAAATAGTTAACACAGAGAAAAGAGACAGGGTGCAGGACAGTTCACTGTACAAACTGTACCTCTATCTTTGGTGGAAAGCTGATCTTAGCAGGTAAGGCAAGCAGAGAAAAATAATATGGATTTGGATTTATGTTTTAAGAAACATCTATTTCTCAAAAGCCAACAGAAAGTCAAAGGACTGCAGAGGTTTATCAGTATCAAACTGAAAAACCTTGATGGTCTGATCTACCAGAGGCCGAATGCTTGAACTTAGAAACTGGAGGTATCAATCACTAACTGAGGTTTTCAAAAGCCCCTATGTCATTAAAAAGTTCTGGACATGATGAGATTTTCTGCTAATGTCTTCTGTACTGAGTGTGAAATCTCAGGCTGTCCTTGAGATGTGTGAAGTAAAACAAGTGAGCTGGGATGCAGATGAGAAATAGCGCAATTAAAATCAGTTTTGGGAGCTCATCAAGACCTCTTTGCTGCCTGTGTCACTCTGATGCATGTAGCATAATCTCCTCTAGAGCTCCCAAATGTTCAGGATGATGGTCTGTACCCACAGCCAAAAGATGCTACACTAATGCCAAGTGCTTCAGACCTTATTGTTTCAGCTAGTGATCCAGACCTGAGTTTACCAGTCCATCCTGTGCACTGTGGGGATAAGACATGAAGGACAGATCAGAAATGAGCAGATGGTGTGCATGGCAGAGCTGGTCCTAGAATTCCTTCCAAACCCTTGTTGCCAAAAGCCTACGTGGGTGCCAGATGTGTTTCAGTAGCCTGCTTCCCTGTACTTTCTTGTCTATCTTTGGAGGAAAAAGGAGGAGAGGAAGAGAAGGAAGATAAAAGGTTGATAGACCAAGCTGTATTCAAACAGCAAAGTCTGGCACTGCTTCAAGATACATCTGTAGTTGTTTAGGAATGGTATCCCCCAATTTAGCGCCCCCTTCCCTGAGACTCCAAAACCACGTGCTGCTCGCTCACTTCCCCTCCCCTTTGCTTCTGCCCATGGGTGGCTGAAAAGAGGATTTGCAGGCACAAAAGGCAAAGATCCTGGGTTGAGATCAGGACTAAACGCAATGAGATAAGAAATTAAACAGAAACATCAGCAACAATACTAATACTAATTATAAAATTGTACAAAGAGAGGGTGATTTATGTGCAAAATGCTCACCAAACCTAGGACAATGAAACAATGGTGGACAGACCCTGTGCCCACCACACTTGATTTCCTGACCAGAAAGGGACATCCTTCTTCTTGGAAGAGAGAGAGTCCCTTTTCCTTGCACCTGGCAGTGGCTGAAGATAGTACCAAATAGCACTTGGGTCTTGGCCATGCCCACACAGCTCCAGGCTCCACCCCCTCACAGGTACTACAAAAAATTAACCCTGTATTTGGCTTAAACCAGGACAATATTTTACATCAGTTCCGCAGGCTTTATTTTTACCTGTCCCTGGGATCCTTCTTCATCCAGTGTTAAATCTTCTATTCATCACTGTAATGCAATGGGCCTTATCTACTGCTCTAAGATCACCCAAAAAACTTTCTGTTGATTTATTGTCAAGGGTGTCATAATAGAACCAGGGACTGGAAAGGTCCTGGTCTTTCCTCTCTTGGGGACAAGCTTTTGATTTTTGATTCAAATCAGATGAATTTGTGATGAAGCATTTCTGTAGAATAGATTTGGCGGAGCCTCGTGTTCTCAGGTGATCATAGGCTTGCATTCATAAGACTGGAGACCTGTAAGTTCTTTTTCTTCCAGCTTCTGATGTAGTTTGGACTGTTGCACTTTCACTTCTGGACATTTAGCCCTGAGTTTTGCAGCTCCACTGGTATTTCCACTATGTCTTAGCATTCAGGTGACTCTGTTTGTAAAGCAAACTCCACAAATTATTGAAAAGAAATGCAATCAAAGGCATCTTCTCTTAAGATACACTTGTATGTTCTTTTTTCAGGAACAATTCATCTGGGAATGTTTGTGTGTCTGGACATGCCTGTTCCAGAATCAGTTGGAGTCCAGGGTAGCTTAATTCCCCTTTATAGATTTTCGGTTTGACACTTTCTATTTCTCTTCACCTGAAGGATGGTTCGGGTGAAATACGCCACACGACAAGTTGCATTTTGTAGGACTGTTGACCATACTAGCACACAATTCTTACCAGTGGTTAAAGGAAGAGCTGTCTGTGGCTGCTATCAGAATTAACTGCTGAAAACATGATGGTAATCGATTTTGCCTCTGTGGGGCTTTTTTATGTGTATGTTTTCTTTTAATAAAAACATTTCTTCTTAGCAATGGAAATGAGATAATATGTATGCATTTTAGAGTGATGCCTAGGCAAACAACTATCTACATACTGATAGAACTGTAAAAACACTAATTTAAATCTGTTCAGCAAATATTTTATCTTGGAAAAGATAAAATACTTCTCTTACTGTCAGATTCACACTTCTTGCCTGATCACCATTCACCCTTGCTTTTGAAGATGGTATGTATGTGCTTTAAGTACTGAGCGAAAACTTCCAACGAAGCAATATTTTTCTGGCAATAAATTAGAGTGAATTATGTGGATGTATGGGCAAAATGGAGCAAGCTACCATAGAAAGGGAAACTCAACTCAGATGCAAAGGGAGACATGAAGAATTACCACGTGGGCAAAGAGTTACACCTAGTTTCTTCAATGACATCTGAGCTTGGAGTGTTCTGCACAAGAAGGAATGAATTCGGTAGGTACTTCTACTGGAACAAATGGTACAGTCACACTGCATAAAACTGGTGAAATCTTTCCATCTTAAGATGATGAGAGCTTTTGCAAGATGTCAAAATTGCTGCCCAGGGAAATCTGAAAAAGTAAGATTATGCTTTCACAGTAAGTTATTTGAGTATTGTGGGAAGTCCAGAAGAAAACTGATGTTACTTCCACAGTTAAATCTTGAAAGGGAAAGAGGGTGACCCAACTTCATCTGTATGTTGGAAAGATCAACAAAATATCTGACACAAGGAAGGTAAGTGCATCCTTCAACGTGTGTGATTTGATCAATATCAGTCAACATACATTTTCTTAAAATTACATCATGTCATACTAAGCCAAATCTGTTTGGAAGTGAGATGACATGCAAGACAAATTTGCAGTATTGTTGCAACCCAGTTACCTCAGGTTCTGGAACACAGGAAGGTAGGCACTGAATGCTATTACTGAATATATTAGGATATTAAATATTATTGAATACATTAGGATATATTCTGAAATTAAATCTGAATCCTTGGTCTGTCTCAGAATGTCCTTTTAAACGGAAGACATGAGTTTACAGTGTGCACTGTTAGGTGACTGGCAAGAGAAGGACTGCTGAGCCTGTGCCAGATAGACAAAAGTAAATGTAAATCACCATGCTGCTGTTTGTTCAGCTGGTCTTGTGACCCTGCAAAAGTGCCACAAAAAAATCTGCATTATTCTGATGGCACACTGATGGCAGGTACTAAGTAATGGGTTAATGGCTTTCAGTGAGAATTAAGGCTGCTTGTACACAGATTTGCCAAGACTGCCCATGTTATCTGCAATATTCTTTCCATGTGTATGATGCTCAATTGCTTTTCAGCTAGTGTTTTCAACAAGTGAATTAGCCAGGAAAGGTTTTGCAGCTTTTCTAGGATGCTGCATGTGCAAAGACACATAATCTGGGAAAGGTGTATAGAGAAGTCTGTAACAGAAGGCTCAAATTTTGTGTTCCGTATTGACATGTTCATCTTGCTGTTGCTGGAGTGAACTGGTTGCCCAGCCTAGGAAAGATGAGGAGCCTGGACTTTACCTCCCAATGTCTCCTTGGAGATTTGGGGGAAGCAGCAAAATGATCACTCTCTAGCGATGAGATAGGATGGACTATGTACTTGATAATGAGAATAGGCCTAGCCTTCTTCTCAAGGGTAGAAATGTATTCAAGGGCTTGCCTGTGCTTTATGGTGAAAACAACTGAATTCTGTATTCAAATTTAAACTGTGAATACACAAGCCTAATTTAAAATGAGACAGTACTTCCAGCATGGTCAGAATGGGACAGCAGATAAGCATTCCCCATCCTCTCGTGTCTTCTTGTTCACCTCTGTGCAACATTAGAAAAAAAATGTGTTCTCGACCAGTATGACAGTATATATTAGCAGCTTTCTATGGTTTGGGCTAGCAGTAAGATGGGACAGTCCATGAAAATGTGCAAGAAGGGGTCTCCTTTGCTTGCTTATCCTTTATACTACATGACAATCAACAGTAGACTTAGACCAGGCATTTTTCAAGGTACCTGAAGAAGTATAAAAGAAAGGCTAGAAATGTTGATGCAAGCAAGGGGCTCTGTGAAAAAAGCTGTGTTTTACATATTGTGAGCAAGAGCCCAGCTAGTGGAAGGTCAGGCTGCACCAGGCCACTGCCATTTGTTGACTGATACCTTGAACGCAGCCTGAAACCCAGAAAGAGGGTTGTATTTCGAGTTATTATGAGAATTAATTTAGAGTTATAAATGTTGACAAGTTCATTGCATGGATTTTTTGAGCTTAATATGAAAGCTGCTGTACCAATAAATTATTTTTTAGCAACATCGGATTAATATTCAGAGTAGATTTCTCTGATGGCTGCATACAAATCTTACCTTACCTGCATTGTAAATAAAGCTCTTGTCAAGTCTCTCTTAGACCTTGTTCATGTTTTATATTATGGATGAGAAAAATGACAGAGGGAGAAAAAACAAATCCATTCATTTCACAATTTGGGCATGAAGGCAGGCTGTGATGTATCCTGAATTTGTTAAGAACAAATACATTTTGAGATGTGTCAGTAAGTGACAAATAGAGTCAATATGTCAAGCTCAGAAGATGTTCAAGGCTTTTTGTGTTTTGCCAGCAGCAAATGAGATGAACATAAGAATAGTGCTGATCTGCTTGAGAGTAGGAAACCTGTGCAACGAGTTCTGGGCAGTGCTGAGACCATTTGTATGAGGGTCCTGCTCTCAGGTCACAACAACCCTGGGCAGCAATACAGGCTGGGAGCTGAAAAGTGACCCAGCTGTAAAGGACCTGGGGTGCTGGTTGACAACTGGCTAAACACAAGCCAGCAATGTGCCCAAGCGGCCAAGAAGGCCAAGGGCATCCTGGCCTGTGTCAGCAATAGTGTGGCCAGCAGGACCAGGGCAGGGATTGTCCCCCTGTACTCAGACTGGTGAGGCCACACCTCGAGTGCTGTGTCCAGTTCTGAGCCCCTCACTACAAGGACATTGAGGGACTGGAGCACGTTCATGGCAAGGGAGCTGGTGAAGGGTGTGGAGCACAAGTCTGATCAGGACTGAGGGAGCTGGGGTTGTTTAGCCTGGAGAAAAGGAGGCTCAGGGATGACCTTATCTCTCTACAACTGCCTGAAAGGAGGGTGTAGCCAGGTGAGTGTTGGTTTCTCCTCCCAGGTAACAAGGGACAGGACAAGAGGAAATGGCCTCAAGTTGTTCCAGTGGAGGTTTAGATTGGATATGAGGAAAACTTTTGCCACCAGAAGGATTCTCAAGCATTGCATCAGACCAGTGAAATGGTGAAGTCAGAATCCCTGAAGGTATTTAAAAGACATGTGGATGTGACACTAAGGACATGGTTGTTGGTGGACTTGTCAGTGTTAGGTTAGTAGTTGGAGTTGATGATCTTAAAGGTCTTTATCAACCCAAATGATTCTATGATTCTAAGAAAAAAATTATGAATGGACTGGAGAGGGTCCAGAGAAGGATAACAAAGAGGATCAAAGGACAGAGGAACCCATTATATCAGGAGCAGATGAGAGGTCTGGGTTTGTTCCTCGTTGAAGAAAGAAGGCTTAGGGGAGACCTTAACACCAGGCTCCAGTATTTAAAGTGTGACTGCAAAGAAGATGAAGACTCCCTTTCTACAATGAATCTCATGGAAAAGATGGAGAAGGGTACTAACGTATTCCTGGTGAGATTCCAATCGGCCAGAAGAGGAAAATTTTTCACAAGAAAATCAGCCATTGCAGTAATTTCCCCAGGACAGTGGTGGATACCACAGAACTGGTGACTTTTAAGAGTCATCTGGATGGCGTGCTGGCCCATCTTGTCTAGCCTGTGCTTTTGTCAAGCAAGGTTTGGACCAAATGATATTTGAGGTTACTTTCAACCTGGTGTTCTATGTTCCTATGAAAAGCAAAAGACAGAAGAGTACAGGGCATGTGTGCTGTGGTAACCTAGAAACTAGTTAAAAGAAACTCTTTCTCTAAGTTCTATATTATGTGTTAGTTTAATGGTTATCTTGTCCTCTGGTGAGTAATAAATGGTCTGGGGGACTTTGAAGGGATAATTGTTCCCAGGGCAGGAGGCACTGAGGTGTCCAAAGAGTTAGAGGAAAAGTTCAATACTGGCAGCTTTAGTCTAACCCAAAAATTGTGGCAGAAGTTAGCACTTTTGGTTCCTATCAGAATCCCTTTCAGGTGATAAGACACTGTAAGCACTACGCTTCTTGTGATTAGGGAATCTGTAGTTTTAATAGTGCTCACAGATGCAGTATGTTCCACCATGCGCTGAAGTCAGTAAGGGTCTCTTCACTGTTTTTGTTACAACTTTCATTTCAGCATGAGTCAGACTTTCCCTAGCCTGAATACTTGCTCTGGCCTGAATAGGCTAGCAAGCTGCACTGCTTCTTCTAAAGATTGTCCCAGTACATCACAAGAATCTTGGTCCTTCTGATGTCTGTTTTCCCAGTTTCACTAAACAAAAGCCCCCTGTGAGAGAGTGTCTCTACAAACCCCAGCATTGTACAGATAGATTTAAATGTTTTGTTGGTGATATTTCCATTTTGGAGCAGATTATAAGTTTTCTCCTTGGTTAGCCTGGCAGGAATAAGGACAAAGCTAGTTGTGAAAAATCTTTTCTTGATAGTCCTTAATGATCTAGGCGGAGCTGGAAAAAATATACTACCGGGAATGGTCTGCAGTGCCACCAATACTGAGACTGGATGCTCCATTCTGGAGCAGTCTTATGGAATAATTTGACATTCTTTTGTGGCTGTTAATGGTGTTTGTGGTACCTGGGTCAGCAGGAAGTTGCTATATCTATCTACAGTAACTGTGAGCATAGTCATTTAACACTAAGCTGGAGTCTCTTATTATTGTAGCCTGGGCTATACAATGGGGTAACTCAGAGTCTATTATTAGGCAACTGTATTTTGTATAGTCCCAGTACTCTTGGCAGTGTGGTCTCAAATAAAAATTGCTAGATGAATATGAAAGTATACCAGTATAATTACCTAATTATATATTTACATAATTGTGCTGATATCATGACTGCATTCAAAGACATAACCAGGCTTTGTATCAAAGTGCCTTATACTCTTTTAACCTGGTCTTTTCCTGGCCTGGAATCAATTAACAGTGGATTGGAAACACCTTTATACTAGTGTGTATTTCATGGCAAGATTCCTTGTACAGCTGAATATATTAAAGGCTCAGAAAAAGTTTCATTCATCTGCTTCATTGACACTGGAGACTTCACAGACCAATCAGATTGGCCAGTTTGGTTTCACAATCACCCTGTATCACAGCCACATGGTTAGGTTTAGACTTTAGGTAGATAACTTCTGGTAGGAGTAAGAAGGGACAGGAATTAATGGCAGAACATAATGAGTCCTAGCAATATGTATGTTTTCTGTACACAGAAAAGAGGATTGCTTTTTGAAAAGGCCTTAACTGCTATGGGATTCTTGAGGCTTTTGAAAAATGGTCTGGTTTTATGTTCAGCTTCTCATGTTGTGAAGCAAATAGTGCAAGTCGTGGTTCCAAGGATGTTGGTGTCCTCAATACAGCAATTTCTTCTGTCACAAGTTCCCATCCATAGAATCATAGAATGGTTAGGTTTGGAAGGGACCTTAAAGATCCTCTAGTTCCATCCCCCTGCCACGTGCAAGGACACCACTCACTACATCAGGTTGCTTAGGACCCCATTCAACCTGAACTGCAGCACAGCCAGAGGTGGGGCATCCGTATCTTCTCGCTGGTAACCTGTGCCAGTGCCTCACCACCCTCACAGTAAAGGATTTCTTCCTAGCACCTAATCTAAAACTGCCCTATGTCAGTTTAAAATTTTCAGTTTAATTGCCCCTTATCTGCCTGTATAAAAAGTCCCTCTCCCTACTCTTTTATAAGCCCCCTAAAAGTACTTCACAAGAACTCCCAAGTCTTTTCCTCAGGGCTGCGCTCAGCGAGTTCATCTCCCAGTCTGTATTTATGTCTGGGATTGCTGACCCAGGTGCAGCACATGGCACTTGGACTTGTTGACCTTCATGAAGTTCATGGGCCCAAATCTCAAGTTTGTCTGGATCCCTCTGGATGGCATCCCATCCTTCTGTTGTGTCAGCTGCACTGCTCAGCTTTGTGTCATCTCCAAACCTGCTGAGGGTGCACTCAATCCACTGTCTGTGTCATTGATGAGGATATTGAAGAACACTGGTCCCAGGAGAGCCCTGATGGACATCACTTGTCACCAGCTTCCACCTGGATGTAGAGCCATTGACCACAACTCTCTGGCTGCATCCATCAAGCCAATTCCTCATCCACTGAATAGTCCATCTATCAAATCCATGTCTCTCCAATCTGGAGATAAGGATGTGATGTGGGACTGTATCAAAGTCCTACAGAAATCTAGGTAGGTGACATCTGTCATTTTTCTCTTGTCAACCATTGACATCACACCAACCTCCATCATAGAAGGTCTCCAGACTGGTCAGGTACAATTTGCCTACAGTAAAGGTATGTTGGCTGTCTGAACTCACTTTCTGGTCTCTTATATGTCTTAGCATATGCTCAGGGAGGATCTGCTTTATGATCTTCCCTGGCACAAATATGATGCTCACCCATCTGTAATTCCCTGGATTTTCCTGTCTCCCCTTTTTAAAAATGGGGAATATATTCCTTGCTCCAGTCACTGGGGTCTTTGCCTGACCACCATGACTTGTCAGATTTGAGGTGGAATGGCTTGGCAACAACATCAGCCAGTTTCCTCATGTATGTCATCAAGTTCTATAGACTTGTGGCTATGTAGCTTCATGAAGTGATCCTGAACCTGCTCTTTGCTTATAGTGGGAGGGACTTCCCTCCCCGCTACACCCACTCAGAGGATCAGGGATTTGAGAGAAGTGGAAAGCCTGACTACATGTGAAGACTGAAGCAAAGAACTCATTGATTACCTCAGCCTATCAGTTGTCACCAGTTCACCCTTCCTGTACATCAGTGGAGGTACACTCTCCTTGGCCTTTCTTTTCTGACCTCCATACTTATCCCTTTCCAAGTCTTGTTCCAGTGTTGCCTTGGCTTTTCTGAGCCCATTCCTACACATTCAAAACGTATCCTTTTACTCGCCTTGTGTCATCTGTCCCGGCTTCCAGTGGGTGTACATTTCCTTCTAACTCCTCGGTTTGAGGAGCAAATCCTTGCTCAGCCATGCCAGTTTCCAGCCTGCCATGCTCTATTTCCTACACACTGGAATGAAGAGCTCTTGTGCTCTAAGAAAAGTGTCTTTGAAGAGTTGCCAGCTCTAATCAGCTCCTCTGTCCTTAAGGAGTTTCCCAGGCCATCTCATCCACTAACCCTTTAAGTATCTGGAACTTCACTCTTCCAAATTTTAGGGTCCAGAGTTTCTCTTTGCTGGCTTGCAATCCTTGAGATCCTGAACTCAGCCAGGGTGTGACCACTACATCCCCAGCTGCTTCCAACCACAATCCCTTTAATGAGCTCCTCTGCACTGGAAGAGTGCACAGGACCAGGAATGCCTTACCTCTGGCTGGCTTGTCTGATACCTGGACCAGGAAGTTCTCTTCCACATACTCCAGGAGTCTCCTGGGTTTCTTGCAGCCAGCTGAGCTGCCTTCCCAGCAGAGGTCCAGGTGGTGGAAATCCCTCATCAGGATGAGAGCTTGCAAGCATGACACTTCCGGTATCTGAAGCAAGAAGGCTTTTTTGACAGGCTCCCTGTTGTAACTGCTGGACTCTGCCTAGCAGGCTGCTGCTCCCTGAAAGCTCACTGAGGGTTTCCTAGGGCCGTGTGATCAGTCGCATCCCGGAGTCCATTTCGGACGGCCCTGCGATCTGGCTCCGGCAGCCAGCAGTGTTGCAATGCAGTGGTGGTAAAGAAGGTAGAGAAGGGTCTCTCATGAGGGTTTGAGATGGCTTTAATCACATCTCATCCCTGCGATGTTCAGAGGTAGAGAGACAGCGTGGTCCGAGTGCGGGGTGGTTTTGTCAGGGGCCCAAGGGCGGTCGGGGTTGGGGTACAGGAGCAAATAGGGAGAAACCGAGGGAGTGGCCAGGGCTAGGGAGGGAACAGGGGGAACATGTGAAATAGGAAAGGCAGTGGATTAACAGATCCCCACAGCTCCCCTTGATCTGGTGGCCTATAGTGGATCCCAGCCTTCAGGAAAGCTCTGAAAAGATTTCCACAGGGACATTTGGGATTACAATGCAAGAATGGAGTAAGAGGAATGAATTGGGAATTCATCCAATCCTGTGACTGAAGGCAAAATATCAACCAGTGTGTAAAATTTGATGAGTAACAGCAGAAACTTTTAGTCTGGCAAGACATTCTTTATCTGCTTCAAGAAAAAAAAAAAGAAGATTTTGGGCACCAGACTCTTTCATGGCAAATTTTTCTGCATCCATATATCTCAGCTACACTGTGGAGCAGCATGTAGTACAAAGTATGTTCACAGGCAAACGTCACACACATGCACTAAGTTAAAACCTGGAACATTAGTGTAGTGGTTTGGTCCAAAATACTCATTACTGTTTATCTTCTGTGAGATAAGAATTAGGAGGAATGCAAAGCAGGCACCAAACTTGAAAGAATATAAAGAAGTTTATTAACAGACCTAAAAGAGGGAAAAAAAAATTATACCACCTTCAGAACTCTCCTCCTCCCCCCACCTTCCTCCCTTCTCCCACTGACAATGTAAAAAGACAACCCTTAAGATGTTCAGTCTGTTTACCACTTCCATAATAACCTTGTTCAGTCCATTTAGAAAGAGAAGTCTCTTCTTGCTCGTGCTATGAAAACATTATCACAACGAGACAGCCGCCCACTTCCAAATATTGTTCAGTCCATTTAGGAAGAGGAGTCTCTCTGCTCTCATGTGAGTCCCTTCCCCCAACTTGCAGCTTTTCCCGCAACTGCTTTCGAGGGTCCACTCTTGAAGTTTTTGGGGTACAATTTTAAGGTTGAGCCATTCAGAAACAAAAGTTCTCTTCACCCATCTCTGGGACCATTTCATCTCTAAGAACAGAGGCCCTCCGCCTTCCCTGGGAGCAAAGGGTCTCCCTCATCTTCATCTCTAGGACTATCTCTGGGAGCATCTCTAGGAACTGAGGTTTTCTCCTTTCCCGTTTGGAGCAAAAGTCCTCATCTGGTCCATCTGTCCCTGTCCAAACTTCTCATGAAATTACAGCTTCTTCAGCATCTGCCTATCTCAACGCAGGTGCTTTTGCTCACGAATTGAACACTCCACCCCCCATATCTTCATGAAATTACAACGGGATACTCTGATATATCATAGCTTCACAACAGAATTTCACCTTTAAGCATCTCCTCTTTCTCTTCCCTCAGGTTTTCAGCTCTTCACAGCACTAAAAGGGTTAATCTCACCTCGGCCTTGCAGCTGTGTGTCTTATCGCTGTGGCTCACCTGGCCTCTGCCGGACAGCGGTGCCGCTTTTGCTGAAATCTTGGCCGCAGTGGAGGTGGGGGGGTTCCGAGCCGCTCTGGCTGCCCACAGCCCTGCTGGGGGGGTCATCCTGGAGCTGTGGCCCGGCCCGGCCCGGCCTGAGCAGGGGCCGGGCCCACTGGCCCCCACACGGGGCCCGCAGCCACCTGTCCCAGCGCTGGAAACGAGAGAGAGCTTGGAGGGGGAGTTTGTCTATTCTTAAGTGTGGATCACAGAGGCGGTCACAACTTTAAGTGGGTTAGAGAATTGTCCATATTCAAACTGGCCAGCTGATAGGTTCTGTCAGGTCCCAGAGGAAACTGTAAGCACCCCTTAGCAAGGACATCCCTTCCGGGACTATGCTTGCTAACCTATGACAATAAGAAAATGCTGAAATAAAATACAGAATAGAAAAATCCTGAATATATATACTTCCCTTCTTCCCTCTTCAAGGGACAGTCCAATAACAATAAATGCCTCTTTGAGGAGAGTTTGTATTAGATAAATAGCTCCACCAAATTTGCAATTCAAATTGGAAGTACTTGTGTCAGTGTTTGACAAAGCATGACCAGTGGGGTGCCCTGTAATTCTGTCACTGAGCAGATGGGGAGATGAAGGATTATTGCTCGTTGTATTCCATATAGACAGCACACTGTACATCACAGATGAACCCTCACAGCTAAAGTTTGACAACTGCTGATGGAAAAACCTGATGAGGTAAAATGCAGCCTATTGAAATGGTAGGCTTACATCATGGGATTTTTTTAAAAAATAGAACTGTTTTCAAACTTCTGGACTTCACAGGATTAAAGAAGATACATCCATGTTCTTGCAAAAGAATGAAGTAATGAGTAATAAGCAACTTATGTTTTTCTGTTCAAGTATAAAGTATCTTTTTATGGATAAATAAAGTGTTTGATGATGGGCTTGGAATGATCTCCTTGTCCTGCTACAAATTATTATGGCATTCTTAACTTCATTTTAATTTGTATTGTGACCTTCAATTTTGCATTGAAGTACAGCGTTAGTCTATGTATTGAATTCCAAAACCCTGAAGTATTCTTGGATATCTTGTTGATCTAGTTATTTAAAAGCTTCTTGTTTGATAGAAGCATGTTCCTTTTGTAACAGAGAAAGTGTTAATTCTCAAGGCAAAAAAAAATTATGATAGAAATTACTTGTTATTGGGGTTATTATCTTCCAGACACTTTTCCTGAGTAACTGTGCTGCTTGTGCACTTAAATTACTAGCAGAAATAAGTATCCAAATGCTTAATTTGAATGTCTGTAACCAAAGAGGTCATGACCTTGAGCAGTATGCATATTTTCTTAAACTCATAAGCCAATATATAACATGCTCCACATGCTAAAGGATAATATTCTCTTCAGCTCTATTTTTCACCTTCACTAACAGTTATTTGACTATTACATGGTTTAAAGCTCATTTATCTACTTAGTCATCCACAAATTCAGTTCATATATGTGAAATAGGAAAGTGAAAGCTATTCTTAATTGCTCTGAAGACATGAGGTCAATTTTAGCTAGGTAAAGTCAGGCTGTCATTACATTTTCCTTGCATTTTAGTGTTGGATACAGTTGCTTCCTGAACAAGAAGGACAAAATAATGCCGTTAGAAGTGGGTGTGTTTGAGGGACAGGAAGGACTAGTTCAGTTTCTTGCAAGAGACTTTTGTTGCAGCACTCAGTTAATCTGTGAAAGTGATGTCAGCATGATCCTTCCCTTGACAGAGTCCATTCCTGTGGCCTGAAGGAATTTTTCCTCATCTGGGATAGAAATGGAAGCAAGCATTTTACTTACTGAAGGATCTTTTTGGGAGAACAGATTTGGTATGTCAAAGTGTTCTGATGGTAGCAACCCATTTGAAACTTCCAAACACCAAAAAAATTATCCATGTCACATAGCAACAATGTAAAATACAAAAATACCCACAGCTTGCTTTCACTTTGGGAAACAAATGGCAACAAAAAAAATCATGTCTTGATGGGGCACTGGGAAATATGACGTGCCTCCGCTTCTAGAAATTGTAATAGAATTGTAACATCTTTTTTTTGTTGGGTTTTTTTTTGTTTCTTAAGGACTCTTAACACAAATGCCTTAATTCTCATTCATTCTCCCATTCCAAATCACTTTTTCCCCAAAGCACAGAGTGAATGGTGAGCTCTTGGCTTTTCACAGGAAAAAATGGGCAGCTTTTCAGTATTGCAGCCCATCTGTCTGCAAAAATGAGGTTGAATCCAGTTGCAGTTGTGATCGCAGACGGATTGAAAATGACAGTCCCTCCTCCTGATTCTTCTGGAGAGCACTGATTAAATATCTCAATGCTGAAATTGTCCTTTTCATATCCCTCTCTATCCCTGCAGCTCTCGGTTGCAAATGAGGATCCTAAATGTATTTAATTGGCTATTGGAGTGACCAGTATTTGTTCCTTTATGCAAAGCTTTTAATTGTGCTTTTCCCTCCTTTCCTCTGCATATGTCTGTGTGTGTGATTACAGCACTACATGTCAGCAAGTACAGCAGGCTACATGTTGGATTATATTTCAAACAGCAAACAAGCTATAGCCTTGAAAGGATTCTGATTGTGCTGTCATGTCAGCCTTGCTCCAGTGACCTTTGATTCCAGAGCAAGTACTAAGAGTACAAAGAAATTAACCCTGAACAATTTTCCTCATAGCAGATGAAGCATTGAGTTTGTCAGCACTGGGTTTCACTGTGGAAGTGTGGCAATACTGCACTGCTGACAGTGGAGTTCATACCAGTCCCTCCCAGTTGAAGCCTGAGGGCCTGGGTCTCTCTGTTTCAGCTTTTCTTGTTTGGTTATGAAAGCTTTATAATTGGTCCTTGTGCTCCCTTGGGTCTCAAGGCTTCTGGACATGGAGAATAGAAAGGTAGTGTAATAGCTGTAGACCCTCCAGCAATGAGGGGTTTTTATGAGATGGTAGTTCCACATTCGATCATATTAAGTAGATATTAAAAATCCAGTTGTTTTTTTCTCTTGGCCTGGGGTAGGGAAGGACAGCACTAATAGTGTACAGAACACTCTGGTTCTGGATGCTGATGACTCTGTGGATAACCACAGATGTGTTGAAATGCTCTGGTATTTCCTTGCTCTCTCTTGGAAGTCTTGGGTGGCCAGTGGGAGCCCAGCTGGCTGGGAATGCCTGCATTGAGCAGCACTACTAACTTCACCAAGAGCTTGGAAAGTAGTGTGTTGGAGGATGTACCCTGAATATGTCTCATCTGGGTTAATTCAAGTACAACTGTTACTATGGGGAGCACACATCTAGGGCAGATACAGGAGAAGCTCTGCAGCCACCAGAAATACTGTCCTGACAGTATTTGATGACAGTATTCTCCTCTTGCCACCTGCTAATACTGCAGTGCTCAGAGTCACAGCAAAGAGAGGTCAGTGTAACCAATGCTCTGTGTGAGGATTCTTCCTGAGTCTAGAGGACAGGTGACAGAAACGTCAAACAGGACCAAACTCAGAGCTGCAGAATTTTCCATTCAGGGTAAGCTCTTGCCAAAGTATCATGTTATCTTCCAATTAGTCCATTCTTAATTCTGAATTACACTATTTCTCGTTCAATTTTGGCAGTAAAGACATATTAAGTCATATTTACATTCAATATAGTCCATAGAGGATGGACTGTGGAAAAAAAAAGGAAAAAGCTAATTTGATAGTTGTCTTTCCTCTAGGTAAGGGACCCTGCTGTGATGCTTCCATGGCACGATTAAGCTGCTTGACAAACCACTGAATACTGCACATTTGTAAAACAATTGTTTTGGTAGTAATTCAGATGTGAATCTGTGAATACAAAGGACCAATGAAAAGACTGTGCCTGAATAGAATATCTAGTTACCACAAGAAAAAAATGCAGCTTTTTAGCATGATATGGGAAACTCAGATTACGAAGCAGTCATTTTATACACCAAATGAATGTGGTTGTCCTTTCTTCATGGATCTGAGGGATTCTGCTGCCTCCATCTTAAAATGCTTAAAGAAGGGCAGGATATAATCCTTCTTGATTGTGCTGGATTTGATGTTTGGGTATTTAGAACTATACGTGATACTTCCTGCCCTACATATACCACAGTGTACTATCAAGTTTTTGGGCATGGCTGTTCCCTCAGAGGCTCTTTCAAACCCTGACTTTTCTGTTGCTCAGATAAGGCAACAGATGTGGCTGTGGCTTGAAAAGAGAAAATTGTGGAGGACTGCTCTACACGCTCCTGCCGTACCTTCCATTCAGGAAACAAGAGGGACAGAGTGTGTCTGGAGAATGGGCTCAGTAGACTTACAACAATAGACAACATTTCCCAAAGAAGTGTTTGCTTGGTCTATAGCTGTCTGAGCAGCCCTGGCCATCATTTGCAGTACTTCCTCTGGAGCACAGGAGAAGTGATACTCATACAAGTAATGATTGCAGGGTGAATGTAGCTGTGTTGCTTACATAGAAAGCTTTCTCCATGTAAATCCAGATGAATTTAAGGAGTCAGAGCAACAGTCTTACACAACTCTTCCCTTGTCCTTTTCACTAGATAGGCATACATAAAAACATTTTTTGCTTTAGGACTCTATTGTTATCTTTTCATTTATGTAATATTTCTATGAGTCAAGGTTAATATAGAAATGCGAGCTTGTGAAATCTTGTTTTTGTCATCTTTCATCCCTAAATGAGGATGTGAAATCTCAAATTAGGCAACAGTTCAAAGTCTTTCATAGCAAAGTTTTCAAAAATGATTTTCTTCTGTTTCAAAAGTGTTTTGTGCCCTTACATTTTCTTTTGACTCTCCTGAAGTAAAAAGTAAAAAGTACAGAAATTGCATCAATTATTTTTCTTGCTCAATTATCTTCTGATCCCTTGAGCTTTTCTGAGTAATTCTATAGACTAACTCCATACTATGCTGAAAAGTGCATGGATCAATAGCAGGCATGGCCTATATATTAAAAAGGGTGAAAGAAAGAGATACTAATGGAAGCCCGAAAATGAACAAGCACATCTTGTTCAATCAAGGCTACAAAGTGACTTGCAAGAGATCTTTGCTCCCTGACTGTTCAGCAGCACTGTGGGGCTTTTGTCTCCTGGAGCAAATTACTATAAAATTCTGCAAGAAAATTTACCTACCTTCCTTTCAGAATATTTATACTGAGATCTGCATATTCAAAATGGATTGTGCAGTTCCCACTCTGATGCAGACTGAAGAAGACACCAGGATATGAAAGCAGCACCGAGAGCAAAGCTGAAGCACAGACTTCAATAATTTTAGATAGCTGGAGTGGCCTTAGACTTGTCAACAAATGATGAAGCCTAGCTGGGGAACTGTCTCACAAATCTGTTTCTGTCCATGTAAAAAGAAAAAACAGCTTTTGTGTTGAAGGTGTTACCCATAGGGGTCTTCAGGACCCAGAATCACAAATGTTGGAGTGAAAGAGAAGGCTTACCTACAAGGAACGAACGTGTGCAACAGAAGTGATACATGCGTTGTTTTGGGAATAGAAGATGTTTCTTGCTCACTCCAGATGTTTGAAAGAAATGGACTAGTCCTGAGAGATGGATTTTCTGGGTGTCAGATTAGATTTACTACTCACAATCTATGAGGTAGTTTTTTTGTTGAGGTGTTCAAAGGCCCGAATTGCAAACTGCATAATGAGATCCTTGAAAAGCATTTGCAAGGAATGAAAATAGTGTGAAGTCACCTTCACAGAGGGGAAGATAATGATGTGGAGCTCAGGGTTGTGTTAATCAACACTAAAGGCTAAGCCACAGTCTGGTGTATATGAAAAGAGATAACAGCCACAGGCAAATATGGGACCTGTGTTTCCTGACTCCAGAGGCATAGGGATTCACATTCTGACACTCTTTAGCTACATGCTTGTGAAGGCAACTTATGTATGGAAGTTTAGGCAGATCAAACGTTTCATACAGAATCTGCATCTTGCCAGGACAAAGATTTTAAGGCTTGTAGGTGAGAGACAACCATCACAGAATAACCAAACTATGGCAGCTTTGAAAAGGACCTTACACATCTTACCTAATTATCATTCTTGAAGCATGATCAACAGGGCAGCAGACCTTTCCTATAAGTTATTTCTCTTGTTTTATTTTTATTCTCTATTTTTAAAAAAGTATTTTCAACTTTATGTTTGCATATCCAGTCTCTTAGAATATGAAACAATGTAATACATTAATGACTGCCTTGCCATTGATTTTTCTTACTTTGTTTCAAATAAATCTGTAAGTCTTAGACTGAAAGTGACTTCAGTTATTTTCTTCTCATGTCAGAGTTTTGACATCTCAGATCTCTTGAAAGCTTTGAACTTGAAAGGGACCAAGTACTCCAGCACTGCTTCTTCTCCTATTTTTGGGAACTTTTTTCATTTTTGCAGCTTTCTGAAAATAGTCCACTAAGTGGCATTGACAAAGAATCCTCAATGATGTCATGTGATGTCAAATCTGTTAATAAGCCTGTGGTGGTTACAAAACTAGTGATTTGACAAGAACTCACATCTCTGAAGTATTTTGTTTGTTGTTTTGTTTTTGTTTTTGTTTTTTAATTAGGGGAAGGTAATGGCTTTTTGATAGCTTCTCTTCTGAAAGTCCTGGAGGCACACTTAGACATTTAGTCTCTAATTTTTTCTTCCAGATAGATTTGTCTGTTCCATCAGTGCTGCATCCTGGCTGGAACTCCCACATAGAACTGAAATAACCCAAGCTACAGAGAGAGGAGAGAGAGCTACTCTGGCTAGCAGATACAATATTTGTGTGTGTGTGTGCGTGAGTGCGTATGTTATGTTTCTGTCTGTGGGTATACGAAGAAACTGCTGAGAGCAACACAAATTTAAAGAGTTCTTCCTGGGCACTATGTGTCTGCAATCACTGGTTACTTCTTCACTATGGAAGTTCCACAGTTTCTTATGAAACCCTGTCTCCTCCACTCACAGCCTGCCTACTGGCCTTCAGACTTGAGAAAACATGACAGATCACTGACAGAAATTATGTTAACATTTCTTCAAGGAAAACTTGATTCTATTCAATAATATGAGACTTACAAACTCCTGACTTGAGTAAAAGCCCATCCCAAAGAGCGTTTTTCTCTGTTGTAGTATCATCCTGCTGAAATCACAGTAGCTACCAAGAAGCACCACAGCACCAGCATATTGCTATGCTTCTGTTAGCAAGGATCGCCTTCAGGGGGCAGGGGGCCGGTGTGTTGCGACCTTCCTAGAAAAAGTGTCCTGCCAGGGAAAGGCTTTTCCAGAGGCTTTAGCAACTTCCCTGAGCCACAGGTGATTTCAGCAAGTGTAGCGATTTCTCAGCTACAAGTGATTCCAGCTCTTGTGAATCAGCTCAGCAGAACTTGGGGACAGAGAGACAGGAGCCTCGTTTGGCTATTCCACAGAGGTAGCTTTTACTGTCAAAAGAAAGCCAGGAACAAACACTCGCCGGTCAGGGACAGAAACAGCGGCCTTTTATGAGAAAGGCAGGGGGTGGGTAGAAACCGAGTAGCCAACTGGGTACAGGCTATTACCATATAGAAACAAGGCATGCTGGGGGTGTTTCACTTTCTCACCATGACCCGAGGAAGGTTGCTTATCTGTGGGGAGACTCGTCTTGGCATCAGGCCTCTCTCCTCCAAGGGAGTGCAGAGGGCTCTTGTGCCAAGTGCTCACAGCCCTCCACAACCAAGCATTCACATTTCTTGAATTATATTAAGAAAATAAGTGAAGGTGAAGTAATTATTTCTAAGGAGTTCCTACCTTTTCTGTTATGTAAGTAGTTCTACCAGCTAAGCTCTACTTGAGCTGTTTAAACATCTCTTGCTGCTATGTAGAAGTTCCCAATGACATCTCATCATAAGAACTCAACTACATGGGAAAAGTTAATGAAGATTCTTGGAAGATTTGACTGCAGTCTCTTTAGAACTTCACTGTGTGACGATGTTGTGTTTCAGTGATCGTTTAGCTTGTAACTAGTCCCAGTGCCCTTATGCCGTGTCCTTTCTTCCTGCCAATACTTTAGTCTATTTCAAGGAGACATGCCTTAGAAAATCTGTGGGGGATCAAGGAAACAGTTTGCAATGTCCCGCCCAAGTCCCTGAGGAAGCAACTGAGGCAGCCGTAATATCTTGCTAATGTGTCTGGTCTTCTGCTTTACTTTGCTTTATTTTATTTATTTTTTTTTAATGTTAAAAAAAAAAAAGTTCTCTTGCTCTTAGTATTACTTAACAAATTCATCTGGCTTTGGTGCTAACCTAATATTTTGAAGATATCTGGTAAGAAATCATAGAATAGTTTGTTGGAAGGGACCTTTAAAAGGTCATCTAGTCCACATCCTCCTCCACCCCTGCCCCAGGTATAACGTGAGTAATCTGGAACTTGGAAGTCCCTATAGGAGCAGCATTTGATGCCCCTCCATGGCAGCAGAGATAGGTGACTCGCTTCCCACCAGAGAGAAGTCATGTTCTTCTTGACTTCCTTGGTCTCACAGCTGTCCTTAGATAGGTTTGCACCGGCTGCCAATGGAGAAATATTCTATGTATATGTACTAAATATGCCACCAAAGTTACTGTTGTATAGTGTTGCTCCAGTCTCTGTTAGCCTTTCTTTAAAGCGACGGGAAGATTCCAGTCAGCAGGATTATCTTACAGACTGATGTTTCTGGGCTTTCTGCATAGACTCATCATCCTTGTCAGTCAGAAACCATGGAGAAGCCCATCATTTTCCAAGGCAACAGAGAAGGTCTGGAATCTGTCACCAGGATGAATTTAGGAAATCTGTTAGAGCAGCAGAGATTTACACAGTTAGCAATTTTTTTTGTTTTTTTAAATTCAGCTGTTCTTTCTGTGCCGAAGTGAATAATTTCTCTGAAGCAGGAAAGCAGGGCTGGAACAATCATAAATCACAGGCAAATAAATATTGTGGCAAGCAGATCTGCTTTCCAGTTCCCTTTTTTTCTTCTGGAGCTACAAGCTGCATGTGACTAATGCCAGAATGCTGCAATGCAGGTGGGCTCATGTGAACAAGATGCCTACGTTCATTTCTCCATCAGTAGATCCCAGGCGAGCAAGTCCAGAGGAGAATTCTCCTCCTAAAGTAGATGCTTCCACTTGGCCTGAAGAATCTCATCCCAAGATCTGTGACTAGCTGGAGTAGACCTCCATGAACTAGAAAGGGAACCTGTGCAGAGATTATTTACAGCTAAATCCTAGCTGGGTCATAGGGGTCAGGAGGACAAGACAAGCATTTGCCAGGGATTATTGATCAAAAAAGGAACAGAAGCCATTGCATTTATGTTATACAGGAAGTTGTTCCTGCCTTATGGTTGTGGGGTTGCATGGAGTGTTCCCCTGAAAATAGGACTGCACCCTTCCAGGTGTAGATCTGGCTCAAAATTGCCTGCATCCAGAGGCTTTACAATGCAAACAATGAAGATCAACAAAATTCCTGAGAAGGAGAAATGGGAGTGCCTCCCAAAGGTGCATGCAGCAGCTCTGGAATAGAGGCAGTAACAGAAACTTACCTTAACTGCTGTAAATCTTCTTAATATTAAGTTGTCTCTTAACTCCTTACCAAGTAATAAGAAGCATCATCTTGTCTTTTAGGGAAAAGATTTGTGTAGTAGTTCTAAAGAACAGTGTGCGGATTGCTGTTTTCATGTAGTGCATCTAGAAATGTATTTATACAATGTCCCTCGAAGAAAGGCAGAGTGCTTTTTAACTAGGGTTGCACGGACTTTGCAGCATAAGTAAAAGACTGTGGCCTTCCAGGTATCTTGGAGTAGTAATGATCCCTCCAAAAGAGGAGTCAGGTTTGCATTCTTCAGCTGGAAGCTCAGTCTGGTACCCCCATTACGTCTGCATCATTTTCATTTCTCTTCCTGTGCAAGCTGCCTGTAGCCAGTGGGGGCACAGTGGTTGAATATTCTCTTAGTGCTGGGTGCCGAAGACTGATGATTGCTTTTGTTTCCAGCTTTTTGCTTTTTCCTCTTGCTGCCTTGCAGCAGGATTTAACTGGCAGGAGGAAGGTAAAAGGAGTCTCAGGGACCTGCCTGCTGTGCGTGTTGGTCTCAGGAACAAAGATACCTCCTCCAGGCCCCTCCTTGCACAGCTGCAGGATCTTGAAGACTTACAGTCTGGTTCTCTTCTGCGGTGGACACAGGCATCAGTGTGGAATGGGGGAGGGAGAGTGCTCCTTCACGGTACCTGTTTGTTAAAATATCTGTGTGAAGTATGTGTGAGCAAAAGCCTAACTTCTACCCTTAGAGGGATCTGAGCCATCAAGGTGGTCCACTGCATTTTTCCGATGGTGTGCCCCCAGCCCAAGGCACATTTTTGGGTCAGGCTGACCCAGACACATTGACACTCCTAACACTGACCTTTGCATGTGCATCATCAGGTGTTTCCTTGTATGACAAGTTTGGAGTTACAGGTGTGCTACTTAAACACATATCCACACGGAAGCAAAACCTTGCATAACAAAACTAGAATATAAAACTATGTTTGAAAATTCTTTCATCCAGTTTTCTGTTTTCATCTTCAACAGGACTTGCTTATGTGAACTCATTACATTTCTAGACAATCTGTTTCCAATCAATCCAATTATTACTTTTATGAGTGACTGAAGCAGTAGCTTGTCCTAACGGCCCTCGTATCTTCAAAGGCAGTGTCAGAAGTGCTTCAGCATGGTTTGAGTATTGCAGAATGTGGCAGTCAGATGAAAATGAAACCAGCCTCATGCAGAATGTGAGACGTGTTTATGTATGGAACTGAAATTAGGTTTCCTTCTTCTGCAAAGCCTTATCCTGCCCAAGTCAGAGGTAGCTTATAACCTTCCCGCAGCTTCTGCCTTTGCACACTTGTGTTGTATGTTTGTGTCAATCATCTCATCATGTACCACCATCTTGTGGTTCTCAACATGAAATGGTGTCATATGATATTTATAGTTATTTGGCATACACTTGTGTATCAGAAAATAATTGTTCATGCTGCCTTGTAGTTTTCATGAAAGGTCACAGAGCAGAAAGAGAATGAATGAGGCCATCAGAGAATATTAATGATTTCAGCTAGGAAGTGTGCTTGTTTTTGGTTTTTGGTGTTTTTGTTTGTTTGTTTTGGTTTGGTTTTTTTTCAGCAGAAGAGGTTTGCAAGCTAATGGATGAACTGAAGTGAAAATTTCACTCCTCAGAGATATTAACTATATTAAATCGAAAGTGAATGGCAGAGTACGAGAAAGATGCTAACTCTGATGAATACAAATGAGATGCAACTGACAGGCCATCAAGAGTGTTTGACATCTTTCAGAATCTGAATATAAAATGCAGTACCTGCTTCAACCTGGTAAAACACCTATAGGATCATTTTCAGTAACAGATATGTATCAGCCCAGTGGTGGTTTCTAGTTTGTTACAAAATGGAAATTGTGATGGGCAATTAAAAAACCTCAATAACAAGTGACAAGCAAAGTGCTAGGTCCTGCTGTTGTGTCACAACAACACCATGCAGTGCTACAGGCTGAAGGCAGAGTGTGGCAAGGAAAGCTGCCCAGCAGAGAAGGACCTGGGACTGCTGATTGGCAGCAGCTGAACATGAGCCAGCAATGTGCCCAGGTGGCCAAGAAGGCCAGTGGCACCTGGCCTGTGTCAGCAATAGTGTGGCCAGCAGGACCAGGGCAGGGATTGTCCCCCTGTGCTTGGTGAGGCACTGGTGAGGCCACACCTCGAGTGCTGTGTCCAATTATGAGCCCCTCACTCCAAGAAGGACATTCAGGTGCTGGAGCATGTCCAGAGACCAGCAATGGAGTTGGTGAAGGGTGTGGAGCACAAGTCTGATCAGGAGTGGCTGAGGGAGCTGGGGTTGTTTAGTCTGGAGAAAAGGAGGCTCAGGGATGACCTTATCTCTCTACAACTGCCTGAAAGGAGGGTGTAGCCAGGTGAGTGTTGGTCTCTTCTCCCAGGTAACAAGGGACAGGACAAGAGGAAATGGCCTCAAGTTGTTCCAGTGGAGGTTTAGATTGGATATGAGGAAAACTTTTGCCACCAGAAGGATTCTCTGAAATGTTGGAGCAGACTGTAACAATGAAGTGGTAGGGTCAGCATCCCTGGAGGCATTTAAAATATGTGCAGACATGGCACTTAGGGACATGGCTGTTGGTGGACTTGTCAGTGTTAAGTTGACAGTCAAAATTGATGATCTTAAATGTCTTTTCCAACCTAAATGATCCTATGATTCCATGAAAAATAAGAGCTCCAAAGGTCCAGGATATTGTGACTGGAGGTCTAAGATGCGGTCAAATGAATGCCACCTGAAAATGATGTCTCCACATAGATTTCATAGGGAACTTTATTGTTTTAGTTAAAGTTGTATTAAAAGGATGTGACACCAGTGCAAAGAAATAAATAACATACTAAGTGAAGAATTCACTTACAAACATGAATTGCTGGTTGTAAGCTAGAAGGTGACAATAGGAAAGGGATTTATTGATTTGTTGCACAAATGTACTGGTACCAGGAGATTGATGTTGGTTTGTGTGCAAGCAGTGTACTGTCCTATGCAGCTGTCACTGTGCAGAGGTGGAGACTTTGCAGAGATAAAAACATGGAGACTAAGATTTTAGCTAAAAAATTATTTTAATGAGGATGGAAAAGTCTTGCTCTAAAAAACGTGCTTTCCATTGTCTGCAAAAAAAGAGTATTCAGCAGCTTGTAAGGTAAGAAAAACATTTTTCTGTTAATGTGGCTATCTACCTCATTCACTTTTCGGCTTCAATACCCATCTGCAGAGTGAAACATAGGTCTTGCACATGTTACAACCTACTACTACCTCAAATAATGTGGGAAAAATTATTTCTAGAAAATTCAAAGTGCCTCCATATGGCTGTGTACCAAGCTGGAAAAAGGTCTTTCAATGTCAGCCCTTAAAGTCTACCTTGGTGTCTGCAAGTGAAACATTACCATAGTGGTGATGTTTCAAAATAGTTGGAGTTCTAAATACCTCCAGATATCCTTAAATATCTCATGTACCTTTAGAGACAATTTGCTCAGCTTTCCAGTTTCCCTGCAAGAAAAACAGTTTTGTTTGGCAGTACAGTTTGTCTGGGTTGGATTCAGAGGGAGAGACTGAAGTAAAATACCAGAGAGAGAGAAAGCTGAGTCTGGGGAGGGGGAATGGCTGCAGCAAAGGTCCCCAGTAGCAGATGTTTTTTCACTGGTGTTAATTTATAAACAAAGTGAACTAAGCTTTCAGTGCTCCTTTTCTACTCCCTCTTACCCCTTTTTCTTCTGACACTGTGTAACTTGCACAGGACCCATGGCTCATCACTGGATATGTTTAAATGAACCTCACTGAATCCTTCCAGTATCTTTCCCGTATCACAGAAAAGTTAATGCTGAAGCAGATAGGCTTCTCACTGACCTGGAAATAAGCATCTACTCATAGATTTTTCCAGGAAGCACAGGTGCATACAAATGTGTCCTGTCTCTATTGTGTAAGATTTGTGCTGAGTGGATTAGGAAAAGTAAGCAGAGAGAGCTATTCATGTCTACTCTGAGCTTTGAATTTCATTGAGAGTTTCTTCATTTAACACAATGTTAATGATTCTTATCAGAGATCCCTACAGTACCAAAAAGACCAGAAAATAGCATTCTCCATGATATTGGGATTTCTCAAATGAGCTCCTCAAGTGAACTTGGCTTAAGTTCTTTGTTTGCATGAGGAATCACTAATCCATTTCAGCAGGTATATTAGTTACAGTTAATTAATAATTTGTGATGGTTCCTTTGGAGCTATTCTGTACTAATATATAAACATGGTTTTTTATTCATGCAAGTACCACTTTCGAATGTTACACAATACCCTCCTGAAGGGCTGTTTCATTTTTATTGAAACTGTAGCAGGAGGAAGTCAGATGTTTTGGTTGTTTTTTCAGACATAAGCTGTATATCATGGTCTTGATGATCTTCATTGATATCAATGAAAAGTACTTAGTTCAGGTTCTGAAGTGATTCTGCAAAAATGAGTGACCCATTCCTGCTCCAGAACAGTACTTGGTGATTATCTCCTTATGTTTGGATGATGTGCTAAAAAGACATACTGTGATTTAGAGACTCTGAGGACTCAGTCGTCCTGTCCAGTCTAAATATGGCTCAGCCACAAATAGTACTTCCAAAAAAAACTCCTGTAAAATTCCCTCAGCGCATGCCTGTTTCAGGTATACCTCTTGCTGTTTCCTCTGAAACCTGTGATTGAGAGGGACAACTTCTGCACTATTCTCTGATCTAAGCATACACACATGCAGGCATTTTGAAAGACAGGTTTGGGTGTTGCTTGTCTACAGTATGAAATGAGATTTGTTCAAAGGAAAAGCTTTTGATTTCATGTATTTACCTTACCTGAAACAACGGTGTGTGCAAATTTCCATCATTCTTTAATTAATTAAGAAGGCGTAAGATGTTCCTATTTCTACTTAAGTCATCCTTAGTAATCCTAACCCTGTAGCTTTTCCAGCACACAACTTTGCCTTCCATATTTAGGACAATTTTTTTATCAAGTGGCAAATTCAGTGCTGCTGTTGCAAGTTGATTTGCGAATTTATATTTTATGGGTGAAAGCTGGATTGATGTCAGTCAGCTTTTGAGGGGTTTGGTCATAGTTGGTGGTACTTCTGTAACAGAGGTCTGGCCATTAAGAATTTCCGTTTCTTCAGATGCAGGATATGTTTGGGCATGTACTCTTCACCATTTTCCTTGCAAAATTAACTTCAGTCACTTTCAGATGTTATTTAAACCACTTACTTGTGAGGTCTCAGAGAGTCACACAATATCTGAGGTTGGTGCTCATCTACAAGGGTTGTCTAGTCCAATCTCATTCTCAAACAGGGTTACCTACAGCAGGTTGCTCAGGGCTGTGGCTCATTAATTTTTTTATGTCTCTACAGATGGAGACTCCAAAGTGACTCTGCAACTCAATTTATTTTTTTCTTATGTTTAAATTTTATTATCTGTACTTGAGTTTGTACACATTATCTCTTCTCCTGTCACTGGGTACCAGTCTGATTCCCTCGTATTCATTCTGTTTTGTTGAGTGTTTACACATACTACTGAAACCCCTTGAACCTTCTCTTCTCCAGGCTAAGCAGTCCCTGATCTCTCAGGCTCTTCTTGTATCAAAGATCTTTGAGTATCTTAAATGTCTTGATGGCTATCTCACTTCTTTGCTGTCTCACTCTGGTAACGCCATCTCTCTTTTGTATCCTGAAGCCCAGAACTGGGCACATCACTCCAAACTTGGTCACCAAAGGGCTGAGTAGATGGGAAGGATCCTTCAGCCTCTTGACAACTGTGTTCCTAATGCAGCCCAGAAGACTTTTAACCTTCTCTGCTGCAAGGACACATTGTGAGCTCATGGTCAGCTTGTTGTCTACCACAACCCCAAGGCCTTTACTGTAAAACTGCTTTCCAAACAGATGACCTGCTTTTCAGCTGTTTCACTGAGGAATGTCTCCCACACATACCTGAACAACCATATTACTCTTTTTGAGATGCATAATGACAATTTAACCCAGCAAAACTCATACAAAAAGCATATGTTGTGTTTTAACCCCAGCCAGCAATCAAGCACTCTGTAACTGCTCACTTGCTCCCCCACCACCTAGAAAACTTGTGGGTTTGAGATAAAGGCAAAAGCCACACATGCAAGCAATGTAAAACAAGGAATTAATTCACTGGTTCCCATGAGCAAGCAGGTGTTTTGCATTTCCAGGACAGCAGGGGCCCCTCACGCCTCACAGTGACTTAGAAAGACGAATGACATCACTCAGATGTTCCTTCCTTCCTCCTTCTTGCACCCAGCTTTAAATACTGTTCTGGAATATCCCTTTGGTCAGTTTGGGCCACCTGTCCTGGCCATGTCCCCTCCAAATTTTTCATTCACCCCCAGCTTCTTTGCCAGTGTGACAGTACAAAAAGCAGAAAAGGCCTTGTCTCTGTGTGAGCCCTGCTCAGCAGTAACAAAAACATGTCTATTATCATTCTATTCAGCACAAATCCAAAATGCAACCCACATGAAGTCTCTGTGAAGAAAATTAACTCTGCCTTGGCCAAAACCAGCACATTATATCGGAGTGCACCCATAGTATTTGGCTTAACATCTGATGGTTTAGCTATTTAGCTCATATGGATTAAGGGAATTACTGTTACTTTGAAATAACTACCATGCCACTTGTTTTCGAAACACACCACTTCTGGGATGGTTTTCCATATGGAAGGTTTTTATCCTTTGAGGGCAGGCCTGTTTGTAGCTAGAAAGATGACAGATGGCACATGTTGTCCTGGAGCTATAGCCATTTCTGTTTTCTTTCTGTAGCCTTGTCTAAAGATGTTAGAAATAATGTTGACTGAAACTTCTTACTGATTAGTGAATAGTGTGGCAGTCTCTGACTTCTCTTTGTGTCAAGGTATATGTCATGGTTGGGGTGTGAAAGACAAAAAGACAAAATAAAGACAAAAAACCCCACGCTTATCATATGGACAGATTCAGTAAGTGTGTCCTTCCTCTGTTTTCTTGGAAGCTTCGAAAGTGGGCTTAAGGACAGAACAACTGCTCTTTCTTTCTGCTTTTGCCCATTACTGAGGCACCTCAGTTACATGGAGATGAATTCTCTGGAACCTTTGCTGCTGAACTGCTAAAACCAGAAGCTGTTATCCAGGGAATGTTAACAACGAAGTCTACAGTTTAGGATGAATAACAAAGGAAATGGAAAAAAAGCTTTTCTAAAAGTAACGCAGGACTCCTTAGTTAAAATGTAGTGTAAATTTTTGGTTCTCATGATAAGTTTCCTTCCAATTATTTAACAATGATACCACAGTGCAGCCTTTTGCACATTTAGAAGGTGACTTTGAAATCAGAGGTGAATTAAGAGAATCTAGGAGGATCCTGAAACTACATTCATGTTCTTTTAAGTGTCCTGTATGCTGAATGGCTGCAGAACAAAATGCCTTAAGTATTTAAAATCTTGGTCTTGTCTAAGAAATAAAAGAAAGTTATGCAATTTCACTTCTTATGTGATGAGCTGAGCTGACATTATAGCTTAATGATAGCCTAGAAGTAGTGCTTAGAGGAAAAAAAAATCTTTTTTTGCTGCTGAATTCTGTTTCCTAAGTAACTAGAGTATTATACTGTCTGCGTAGCTCTAACTGGAGAGAAGCTAAAAAGAAATAAACTTGATAGATTATTGAACCCAAATTAGTTTGATCATCAGTGGAGAAATGTTGGGGGGGACCCAGAAATTAAAGGTGTTAGTGAGATTTGTGATCAATGATGTATGCACAATAAAGCTGCTTAGAGAAGTTCCTGCAGTACGGATGCGTGACCCAACTAGGCTGTATTTCCTTTTCACTTGCTATGAAATTTTAGCTTACTTAAAATTTCAGTTAGCCTTCCTTCCACTATGGGAAAGAAATCACCAGATGGTCTGGGTAAATTTTCTGTCAATATGCAAGAATTTCTGTACTACTCTGATCCTGCAATGAAGGATGCAAAATGGTAGTAGAGGAAGGCTGACTGTAGACAGGGACCATGAATATTCCAGGTGGGGTTTGTTTGAGGTCCCTAGGTGTCTTTTTGTTTTAAGCCACAGATTCCCTAATGATGGAAGTTTCAAGAGGTTTGCGGTTAGGCAGCTGAATGGAGACAGTCATGTTTACTGTTGTTATTTCCCACCTGGCAAAAAAACTCCTGTGTATTACAACCAGATCTTGTAAGGCTTAAAATTACCAGTATCCCCATGCTTCTCTGTGGGAATGTAAAGGGGGCATTTCTCTGTCACATTTTGGGGGTGGGTTGGAGGGTGTTTTTATTCAGGGTTGCTTTCAGTTTAGAGTTCTGGGAAAATATATAACCTGGAAAAGAAATGTGGAGAGAAAAGTGATCTGCTTACCTCTTTACAAATTCCTTGGTGGTTATTGGAAGCAATGGTTAATCTGATAAGTGCCACCACTGGGGCAATTCAGGAGGAATCATTCTGACAGGTTGCAGAGGCTTCTTCCTTTAAGGACCGAGGTTTCACAATCACTATCCCAAGAAGTGATGTGGAAAGAAAGAGCAAACATGGTCCTCAAGCAGTGTTGAGACACTGAAGAGTAATTAATAAGGGTAACTTATAAGGGGTTGTGAGAACCTCTTTCCTTCACTTAGCCTTTGATAAGGCTAACAAACAATTTTTTGGTACGTCTTTGATAGTGTCTCCTTCCAGCCCAAGACTTGCAAAGGCCAGAAATCTTTGCTTTATGCCAAATAAGATGTTGAATATGTATACTTGTGACTGTTGTGTTAGAACAAGGCTGTCCCAGATTAATTCAGTTAAATCTCAGCCATCAGTGAGCCAATGTAGAAGTGCCCTGACTCAGCATCTAAGGACCTACAGTGTTTTTCCAGGGTGAAGGAATCTCTTTTAGTAAAAGATTCAGAATGTTTTCCTGCTACAGGCAAGGTCCAACACTGCTTCCAAAGGGTATGTGTTTTCACTTTATCCATGTAACCAGGCTTGATCCTGCTGCAGCCCTCCAGTGCCCTAATGATGCTGTATCACAGTACATGCTCTTCCCCTTTTCTCAGCAATTTTTTTTCTCCCTGGTTGGATGATTGACAGTTACCTGCTAATGAAAATGTCTCTGAAATAGAGGGTAAATGGGTTTATGCAGCTCCTTGGGGATAGAGGGGCATGCAAGAAATCTCCTCATTTGCATGGTTGTGCAAGGGCTTTGCATAAAAGCTCAGGAACACACAGGGACTGAAAATTTGGCAACAGTGTGTATTCAGCAGTAGAGAGAGAACAAGACAAAGAGAGGATCCCACCTATGTACTAGGCATTACAGGCATTGGTATCCAAGAACAGATAAGAGACATGCAGAGCTGCTGCTTCCTTCCGATCCACAGTAGGAGCCTAGAATTCATCAACTCCAACTGTTCACTAATGCCATGTGGTCCTACCTGTCATGGGATGTGTAATTTCTAACAACAATTAAGACTGTGATTACTCATCCCTGCAATCAAGATTTCAAATTCCTTTCCCAGCCCTGGTGTCATTTTGTTCTGGAAGTATTACCTGCCTATTACATTAATGACCTTTCAAAATCAATCTTCAGTCACTTGGCTGAGCTGATAAAATGAAAAAATGGTGTGGATGGCAGCTTATCCTTTTCAGGACTGCAAACAAACTGTGCTGCCATCATACAAACCTGCAGATGTAGTGTCTTCCTTGTGCTGCTGTGCTTCTCCCACCAGTGTCAGGTAACTTACCTGATCAGGTTGAGTGCTTTGTCCACCTCCTGCCTTGGGGGAGAGTGTGCTGCCTCCTCAGTGAAAGAAGAAGCCTTTCCAGATGCAGAAGGAAATGGCCCTGAGCGTGGGGAAGGAGAGAGCTGTCATCCTAGAGATTTCACCACATTCTTACCGGGCTGATTTTCGCTTGTGCTTTCTCTAGGGGCTACCAAAGACATGGGAAAGATGCTGGGTGGGGATGAGGAGAAAGACCCAGATGCTGCTAAGAAAGAAGAGGAACGACAGGAAGCCCTTCGGCAACAAGAGGAAGAGAGGAAAGCCAAATATGCCAAGATGGAGGCTGAAAGAGAAGTTATGAGACAAGGGATTCGAGACAAGGTAGGTATCTGGCTTTCAACACACACTGGTCGACTTGTAATGCCTGGTGAGGAAAACCTTTTATCAGCCGATTTGTGACTAGTTCCCTAGGCACCTGGATAGAACCAGGTAACTACTCTGCCACACTGAAATTTCGGATTTTGTGCACTCTTCCTCAAGCCCTGTCCCTGTTCAAACACACCTCCCACGCAGCAAAGCAGTGCAAAGTTGAAATGGACGGTGAAGGTGAGGCGAGAAATCCATCCATTTTTCTCATCATCTATTAAACGCTCACATTATATTAAGTGTTAGAGGCTTCCTTATCCCTTTGAGGATGCTTTCCAAGCTTGCATTTGTGGTTTGTGATAAGAGTCATAATTCAGTGAGTTTCTGAGAGGTATGGTGCAACTATCTTCTGTATTGATTCCAAATCAATTTCATTATATTTGTTGTGTTGACCAGTGATATGGGACAAATCTAGTCTGCTTTTCATATTTAGGCTTCCAACACTCACATGGGATTCACTTGAAAGAGAGTTTTCATACATTAACTATTAGGGATTGATGTGAGGAGGGAGAAGGCAGTTTTGATGCCTCACTCTCAAAGCCAGGTCAAAACTGTCTCTTCAGAATAACTTAGGTTTATAATAAGAGGTCCTGTCGTTCAGATATCTTGGACAGAAATGTGGGCAATGTTTGGACAAGGGGTTTCTAATGATGAAGGTCTGTCTGGTGACTTACATCATATGCCAAAGAAAATAGTGGTAGATAAAAGGATAAAGTCTTGCTCAGTAAAAGAGGTGTTCCCTGTGCAGTTCCTATCTCTGTGCTCTAAGAACGTATCTTGGAACAGACATAAACAAAACTGTATCTGCATTGGGTCACATGTCTGACCCAATCCTTATGCTTCAGGATGGAAGCACAAATAAGGGTGATTTTTTCTGGTGGCACAGTGCATCTTGCAAAGAGTTAGTGAGAATAGTTCTGCAAATAAAGAAATTTGTGATTATGTTTCTAAGAAAAGAAAGGACTTACAGGGAATTGTCTACCTGTGACACTGCCAGAGAAAGGTCATTGATCGTTTAAAGAAGGTACTGGTTGACAGAGATGCACAACCTCTACCTGGTCAAAAATTGTTGTTTTATAATCATAGAATCATAGAATCATAGAACTGTCAAATGGTTTGGGTTGGAAGGGACCTTAAAGATCATCTAGTCCCAACCCCTCTGCCATGGGCAAGGATACCTTCTACTAGACCAGGCTGCTCAGAGCCCCATCCAGCCTGGCCTTGAATGCTTCCAGGGATGGATCATTCACAGCTTCTCTGGGCAACTTGTTACAGGGCTTTACCACATCTGAGGAAAGAATTTCTTCCTAATATCTAATGTAAACCCATCCTCTTTCAGTTCAGGGCAAAACATTGCCCTTGTCCTGTCACTACATGCCCATATAAAAAGTTCCTCTACCTCCCTTTTATAAGTGCCATTAAGGTATGGAAATTTACAATGAAGTCTCCCTGGAGCCTTCTCTTCTCCAGGCTGAACAACCCCAGCAATAATGTATTTAATGTATGTTTATAGGTAGAACTGTTTCTAAGAAGTGACATAGGTCATGAGGGGAAAAAAAAAGAGTAGTAAATTTCCGAGTTGCAGGCAAATGACCTAATGTCCTGTTTTCACTGGTGGCTGTCTCTTCTGGACCACTGAATTGTTCCCAGCTGTAGATAGGGGTTGGCTTTTTCTTGCTGTTGGGCAAACTGCTGTAGAAGCATTTGAAAAGTCAGAGGTGTCTTCTGTTATAATTCCAAGGTGATCTCATTAGTGAGTAGGATGCATACAGCCTGAGCTACAGCCAAACGGGATTTCTCTGTGATACTGGCAGCTATCTGGACTTTGCTGAGCTGGCTGAGTACTGAGTAGCAAAATCTCTTAGAAATGCACTGAGTCCTTGAGCAATATGGCAAGGAGTAGGGTCTGCAGAAAAGGAGAACAAGAATACTTGGAGGAACATTATTTGACCTCAGTCAAGGCTCTGGACTGCAGTTTTTAGTGGTGTGGTGGAGTACCTTCACGATTAGCATCAGGAAGTCCTGTTTTGGGCAGGACATCTGAATTGTGAGTTCATTCTCCTGTGGTTTTCTTTTTCCTGGTAATAATTCTAGGTAGCATGCATTTGAAAGATGAAGGTGTTTTCTGCAGAATCAGAAAAGATGGATAAAGCCATAGAAAGGAGCTGTATTCTTTTCTCTTTTTTTCTCTTTTTTTCTCTTTTTTTCTCTTTTTTTCTCTTTTTTTCTCTTTTTTCTCTTTTTTTCTCTTTTTTTCTCTTTTTTTCTCTTTTTTTTCTCTTTTTTTCTCTTTTTTCTCTTTTTTCTCTTTTTTTCTCTTTTTTTCTTTTTTTTTTTCTCTTTTTTTTTTCTCTTTTTTTCTTTTTTCTCTTTTTTTTCTTTTTTCCCCTTTTTTTTCTCTTTTTTTCTCTTTTTTTTCTTTTTTCTCTTTTTTCTCTTTTTTTCTCTTTTTTTTTTTCTCTTTTTTCTCTTTTTTCTGTTTTTCCTCTTTTTTTCCTTTTTTTTCCTCTTTTTTTCTTCTTTTTTTTTCTCTTTTTTTTTTTTTTCTCTTTTTTTTTTTTTTTTCTTTTTTTTTTTTTTTTTTTCTCTTTCTTTTTTTCTCTTTTTTTTCTTTTTTTTCTCTTTTTTTTCTCTTTTTCCCTTTCCCTTCCCTTCCCTTCCCACACCTTCCACACCTTCCCACACCTTCCACACCTTCCCACACCTTCCCTTCCTTCCACACCTCCTTCCCACACCTTCCCACACCTTCCCACACCTTCCCACACCTTCCCTTCCCACACCTTCCCACACCTTCCCACACCTTCCCTTCCCTTCCCTTCTTTCATAAAAGAGAGATTACCTTGTCTTGACAAAGAGATGGATTTGATGATCTACAAGACTGTCTTCTAGTAGTGTTGATTGATGGCTGGAAATATGCAATAAATGTTGAAAGAATTAAAAAGGAGCTGGAATATTTCATTAATTACTTGATTATTTAGAAGTTACCTTCATTTCTTCTCTAACTCTAGTAAAAGCAAAAATGCAGAAAAGAAGAAAACTGAAACAGATGTTCTGTCTGGTATGTGTACAAGCACAAATTATTGTTAGCAGGTATGAGTAAAATGGAAGACGTTTTAAGTTTTAGAAAGCTCCATGATGATATTTGCTCATTTCTTATGTAATAGAGTGAAAAATGAGCAATTAGTTTGAGTGACTGAGTAGGAACAGATTATTTATGCAGAATAAAAGTTTGAAATTGTATGTCCTAGCTTATGAACCCACAGTCACATTTATTCCTTAGTGCCACTGCAAGATATTAGGGAAGCAAGCCAGGGAATCACAGCTTCACCAGAGAGTTCGTATGGGTCTAGGTGAGGCTGACAGAAAGGATGGACTCATCATGTTTGTTGTTTTTGACTTTTTGCCTTGGCTTTCCAACAAGTGTGATGAATTCACTGTCTCGTTTAGGGCTTCAGGAAATGTGGGAGCTATGGCAGGGCTCAAAGGCAATGATGACAGATACCACAGATCCGTTCCAGCCTGTGCTAACTTTTAAATCCAATCTGTTAAATTGAGACACATATGCCCTCAGCCCAGCATGGCAGCTGGGTACAGAAATTACTTAGGGAGAGGGTAGTATGAATTACACAGAAATGAGGTGGGGTTTTTTCCAATAAAAATATGCCACATTTTCATTTGGAAATGAATTTTTAGGAGTAACCTTTGAACATGACATTTTGAAATAACTGGACCAGCAGTTGTCTGAGCTTCTACCCAATATTAAAGTCCAGCATCTGGTAGTGAAAATGGATTAAAAGAATATAAAGAGTGTAACTGGGATATACTCCAGCTGCCTCCTACCTCAGGAGGTGTGCACGCAGCTTGCATTCTGATCTGATCTGGTTTTGGTCTGTACACTAATGCCTCACAGATCTTCTGCGCCCTAGCACAGCTGTCGCTGGAGAGAGTGGCCACACTTGACCAACACAGGCGAGACTACTGAGAGGCCTCCAGTGTCCCTTTGCCTGGCAGGTGAGGCTGTGGATAGCTAATATTTCTGTTACCTTGCTAATAGCAAGTACTATCAGCTTGCCATGCTTCAACAGCTATCCTGGTTCCAGGGCTCTTAGGTGGAGTACTGCCTTCTAGAAACAAATTGTTTGTGTTTGTGCACACCTCAGCAGTGAAAGCAAATTACTTTCTTTGTGTAATCATCCATAATTAGTTATTTACATAATTAATTATTTCCACCACTGTGGTAGAACCCAGTCCTGAGAAACTCCTAGTCTATGCTTGGTAATGAACCTTCTACCTGTCTTAGTGAGACAATGTCCATAGTTTGTCTTCCTGAAAATCTCACACATTTTTAGGCAGTCAGCACGGTTGAACCCCTGTTGAAAAGTAGCAGAAGCTCAGGGATATCCTCACAATAGTTGGTTTAAGCCAAAAAGTGTGAAAGCATGGTCCAAATGGCTTGACTTCAAGACAGAATTTAGGTTTGATTTTAGTCCAAATTTGAGATCGAGCATGAACTGCTTCAGTAGCTTTTATATACTCAGTTCTCTGAGTGAAAGGGGGAAGTGTCTCTGATCCAGCTTATCTTTAACCAGCCTTACATGCTGGTCATATGTTGTATAGCACATGGTTTATAGAACATGGATTATGTGCTATAAAGGAGAAAATCAGTTACATTAATAAGGATTTCTGTGCTTACACTATTAAGGATTCATGTCCTACATAACACATTGTTTGTGTCCAATAAAGCAGAAGTTTAGTTATATTAATAAGGATTTCTGCCCTTCAAATGGAGCATGAAATCTGCATGAAAACTATGGAAAAGCATCAAATGGGAAATTCTAATCTGGAAGAATTAAGGTTGTCTCTACATTGTAATTTTCCATGTTGGGTGTTGTGTAAAGATTGTGACACGGTGCGTGATCATTTGTTTATACTTCTAGGAACCTCAACTCTCCCATTGCATAAGACAAAGTTAATTGTTTTCTTAATAAACAGATGTTCAGTATTCAATCTCTGACGTGTCTTATAACGTATGTTTTCAAGCTCATTTACTAAGAAATATCAAAATTTTGATGGCAATATGATGAATTTCCTCATCTGAGGTTTAATTCTCTGTTGTTATTATTATTATGCTTTCACTAACGTAGCTGAGTTCATCTCAAGCATGGTTTCTTCTGATATTTATCAGGGTGGGGGACAGAGTTTTGTTTAGTTTTTTTCTGTTTGCAAGGTATGAATGCAGAAGGGTAATTACGTGATTAAAGCTTTGGTGGCAGAAGAGTGTTAACAACTTGTTGCATCAGTGAGCCTCAATGGCACAGCAAGAAATGCTAAGGACTGCTTGTGTCTTTGCAGGCAAAAAAGGAATGCCGAATCTGGGTTTGAGGTTTGTTCCTGCAGGCAGCATATCACACAGCATGAAAATGTTCAGTCCTTGCTCTGTTTGAGTCCCTGCTGTCTCTGGGTGTGTGCCACTAACTCTTCCCATATTTCTTATTGGGCTATTTAATGCTCTCAGTGATTAGGCAGTAAGATTCTCTGCAGTATTTGAATTGGCCAAAGAGTCATAGAAGGGTTTGGGTTGGAAAGTACCCTAAAGACCATCAAGTTCCAAACCCCCCACTCTCATGGGCAGGGACACTTCCCTCTAGACCATGTTGCTCAAAGCCTCATCTAACCTGATGTTGAGTACAGTCAGGAATGGGGCATCTACAACTTCTCTGGGCAACCTGTGCCAGTACCTCACCACTCTGACAGTACAGAATTTCTACCTGTAATATAAACCTGCCCTATTTCAATTTAAAGCCACTCTCCCTTGTCCTATCATTCCAAGGCCTTGTATATGTCCCTTTCCAGCCTTCTTGTAGCCCCCTTTCAGTACTGGCAGGATGCCCTGAGTGTCCCTCAAGCCTTCTCTTCTCTAGGCTGAGGAACCCCAACCATCCCAGCCTGTCTTCCTAGGAGAGGTTCCTTAGCCCTTTGTGACTCTCCTCCGGGCTCGCTTCAGCAGGTCCATGTCCTGAGAAGGACCCAGAGCTGGACGCAGCACTCTATGTCCCAGGAAAACCATGAAAACTACTGAGTTCCTTGTGGATATTTAAGACATGTAATTTTCTGGTCTTCCATGGCTCAAGGTAGATGATATTAGAATTTACTTTTTTTAAGGAATGTAGGAACATTTGGGTTGCTGGCAACAAGAACAGTCCTAAGTTAATGTCTTTAGTTTTTCCAGTGGGAAAGTGTTCTCATAATGAACCCTTTTTTTCCCTCCCCTCTTCTATTTTTTTTTTTAAATCTGATTGTTGAACTTACTTTTAGCACTAAATCACTCAGACAAAAAGGCAATCAGGATTCATAGCTGCAGTCCTAGATTTTTATGTCAGATAATCAAGATGCAACATCATATAATTATTTAATTTTAATATTTCATTAGCATATTTCCTTATGTAACTGGTGCATAGCTGCTAAAATCCTGTTTTAGGGCAGGAAAAATAGAAGAATGAGAATTGGGTCTGTTCTTCAGCAACATCAGAGATTTGAAACTAAACTCCCAGCTCAGGAGTGCAAACTTAATTTTGATAAAATTTTGTTGATATAAAATAGCTTCACACTGTTAGCTAAACTCTTCAGCATTATGCAGTGTTTCATTCTTGTATAACTTCAGATGCAGATATTGCCAAGGGCTTTAAAAATCCCTGCACAAAGGATTGAAATTTCACTGCCTGAAAGTGTAATTTTGATAGTGCAGTTTCACCTTGTGAGGAGGAAATATATAGTACATTTATCATTGGAGATTATTGGCAACTAAAAAAGTGTAGAAATTGTATTATTTGCATGCCAAGATATAAAAGATCTCAAAGAAAATATTTTCCTCAGCAATGAATCATGTTCTGTAACTCAAAAGATAAAAATATTATGATGAACATGAAGACTCTGTCTGATCTCGTCCCCTTTAAATCATTGATATTATACCAGTGATGTAAATTTTTATCCAGCCCTTGTGATCTAATGAAGATGACTCTACCATTCACTATTGGGGCCTTAAGATAGATTTTCAGAGATCTATATGCATTTTGCAGATGGAGAGGTATCATTAACATTAACTGCACTCTTCTTCTTCTATAGTGGATTTTTATAATTCAGGATAAAAAACAAAATAAAAATAATTTATTTAATTTAGTTCAGTGCAGATTCTCTTTGTGGTATAGGCAAAAGTGTTTAAAACTGGGTGACAGGTCCTCTGGCTATGAGAAAGCAAAAGACTTGGCTATAACACTCCCAGTGTGATTTTTGCAAGACGGGGATTACATTGTGTCTTTAATGAAGTGAAATGGATGAGTGGGATGAGTGGGAACAGTCGTAACAACACCAACGGTGAAAACTGATAACAATTGCACTCTTTGCAGCATTTAAATCACAGGCTGTTCTGGAAGAAGGACACTGCAAGGGCAACATCCTTTGTGTTCTGCCCAGATTTGATACTTTGGTTATTGAGGACAGGCTGTAGGAAGTCCAGGGAGATTTGGAAGAAAGAAGCACATTTGTGTTGTGATTCAAGAGCATTATAACCCTTCAGATAATTTCATATTGGTATTCAGAGGCTTCCAAGGGGATACAGTGATTTGACCTGGACTAGACTTCTGACCTTCTGCCAGAACTTTTACCCTCAACCAGTTGTATGCAAGGATGTCCTGACTGGCCTATGTTACCTCTGAGTCAGATTTTGGAGTTTCTGTCATTGATGCCTTAGGTTTTAAGTTTTATATTTTTCAAATTCTGTACTGCTTAGTGTGTAACTCTGAAGTTTCTTGTAGCCTGTTAACTTCTGTTCTCGTGCTAGGTAGACATAACAAAGCCTCTCCAAGCCTGCTCTCCGAGGACACCCAGACCATCCTAGGCCAAAAGTATAAACCAAAGAACCTCTACAGGGGGGCAAGCGGAGTTCATTAAACTGAAGCTTTAATTAGAGAATTAACTCTGATATGCAAATGAACCAAAACTATAAAAGTGTGAAGAACTTGTGACTTGTTGTCCATCTTGGGGTCCATCTGTCCATCTTGGCAATAGCCTCTGGCTCCCCAGGGTGTACCTTTGAAGGCCTTTCAAATAAATACCTACCTTTATTCCCTTACTCCTGTCTAGTCTCTGTTTTTAGGTGGCCTCTCAAGGCACCATTATCAGTTTTTTCCATAGCTTTGAGTACAGATTTTTAGTATCAAACTTGTTTCCAAACTGCTGCCCTTTGCAATTTTACTAAATCACCCACTTTTCTAGCACTTTTCAACCTTTGGAAATTCCAAACAAAATTTAAGTTTCTGGTTTTATCTCCAAAAGCATCCCCTTGTCTGTAAGGCAGTGACTGTTTTTTTGTGAAAGGGTGAACAAACTGGCCTACTCCAGTAAGAAGAAATAAAATCACAAATTGAAAAATTAATAAAGTTATCTGGATATGCCCAAGTTTAGCAGTCTCTTTTTCAAAACGAGAGAGAAGTGGTGCCTTTACAGATGTGTTTTTCAGCACAGAACAGGGATTGATATTCCTGCCAAGGACCTCCAAGGACCTCCATTACTGAACATAGTCTTCTTCTGAGTGAGTTTAGAGAATCTGTTCCTGCCTAAATTGAGAAGTTTCATCTTTATATTGCCTTACAAGTTCCAGGATATGCACCGTGTCTTGGTCTTAGTGAATCCAACCATGTAGATCTATAGAATTCCACAGGGGTTCTGAATGAAAATGTCTGTGCCAGGCCTTATCTCTTGGCTTAAAACTAACAGAACTTCCCTTTTGGGAAAAACTGCATACATTCCTTCCTGTGCTGTAGCAGTAGGCCATTTTTTAAAATTCGTAGTGGGAAGGCACCTTCAGCAAACCATTGGAGCACAGAAGAAATCTGGCATAGTTTTCATCTGCTTCCGTAATAGTTAGAGGTTCAATTATTCAGCAGAACCCAGCAGGTGCTGACTACCCCACTAGTGCATTTGGGGCTCATTAGTCTGCTTCTTTGTGCAGCTCTGCCTTGCTCTAACTTGATTTCTGTGTTTTGCGCTAGTCCAAATTTACACCAGTAGATGTCACTTTGGATACTTGCTAACGAAATCCCAGTGGGTGATGCTTCTGAAGTTACTGAAATATCTCTTGAAATGCAGCCTATTTTACTGTTACTCACGGACTAGGGTGTCCTGTACAGTGATTCAGCTGAAATCCTCACTTAAACAACTTTTGTCTTATTGGCTGACAAAACCTGTGACATGGTACTGAGAGGTTCAAACACTAATGACCGGGTTCAGAATAAACCCAAACATACGACATTCCATTATTCCTGCTGTGATTTAACTAGGAAGGGTATCTAAAAGGTGTCTCAAACCTTCCTGGGTGTGACTCATTCAATCTCCTAGCATATGGCTCAGGTGCTTGGAAAGACACAAAATACGTACCTCAACAAATGGTCATTTGCAAGTTCTTTTCCAGTGCAGCTCTGCATTCACCCCTGAAATACCATTTAGCTCTGTGTCTTACTTTTTGATGCCTCTTTGTGATCGTAAATGTGGCTGAATCTTGTTCACATCAGCCAGTAAGACCCAGCAGTACAAAGGAACGGCTTTTTTCCCAAGAAATCTCCAAAATCTAATTTTTAAATTATTATTAATTAGTTTAATTATTTATATTCTTTGTATATAAATTATATAGATTATATAATGTATAATACAATACAGACCATATGAAATAGTAATTACTAATTAAATTAATAATGTGATTATTATTAATTTTCATTTAGCATTATTGTATGTGATTTACAGGTGGACAAACTGGCTAGTTTGCCCAAAATCATGGTTGAGTAGGGAAACACATTTCTGTGCTGAAGGCCTAGGGGTATAATCTAACCCTTGTGTAAATGGGGTTTCTTCTCCTCCTGAAAACATGGACATCTCCACAGGGAGCAGACAAAAGAACTTAAAAATGAAGGCCATCCCAGAGTCTGTATGACCCATGTTCCCATTGCCACTGGTCTCTAGAATTGGTTGCCATCCCCACTCCTGTCCACTTGGACTTCTGTTAGCCAGTAGAGCTAGGACTACATGGAATCTTTTCTTGGTTAAAACCCAACAAGGGAAAACACCAAAAAGCAGAGGAGCTTGTTTTCTGCTCTGCTGCTTTGGGGAATAAAATATTGTTTCCTTGATGGAAAAAAACGTAGTCAGGATGGTATAAAACTTGTCTGAGTGGCTGGAGGAGTTCTGAGGTTTTTCCAACACAGCCACTTCAAATCTTTCAGTTCGTCTTTAAAAGTAGACTGCTCTGTCCTTTGGATTCTTCTGGATCATACTACTTGTGTCAGCCTTGAAATGCAGACAATTACAAGAGAGTAATTTGATCAGTACTACTGCCTCTAATAAGCACAGCTGCACCATTTTTTTTCATGTAACTTTATTTTTCCTAGCTTACAAATCTGACGCAAGGGGAAGTGTTGTACAGTTGTTGAGTCTTTTTTATGACAAGCTAATTCAAGGACTGTGAAGGTCACCAAACAAGATCGAAAGGTCTGTTCCATTTTTGCTGCAGCCAAAGAGCTCCCATTACTGCTTCAAATCAGGCAATAGCCACATTATGTCTCTTCTTTTGGCAGTTTGTTATCTGAGTCCTGAATGATCAGATAACCCACCAGGAATTAATGAGACCAGTGGAGTTATGCCTGCTTGAGAATGCAGCCTGGCACCTTCATGGCTCAGCTAATGGATGTATCATTCTTTTCTGATGAAAGTCATCAGAGCCAGGCTCAGCATTTGAAATGCTGGTGCTTCCTTAGAGCAAGATGTGACTTTGTCCTGGCATCACCATGAAGTTCTGCATCTCTTCTGGCAGTGGGATTTAAGACTGTCAGAGAGAATTAGTCAGCCCATGCCTGAAAGATGAAGGGCTCATCCAAGGCCAGGTCTAAGTTCATGCATAGGACATGGTGAAAATTTTTGAACCATGCTTTACTTGTCAAAGTTGTGCGGCCTTGCTTGCTTTGTGTCTACATTCCCCACAGATGCTTGTTGCTTATGGTTAAGCTGGGAAAGGAAAGGACAGTTTGCATGCCCCATTCATAGTGACTGGAAATTCATGTGGCCTTCCAGAGTGTCTCAAGGGTTCTCTTCCTCACTGGCCAATTTTGAGACCATCATGAATAGAACCAACTTAACCTTGCCAGACTCCAGGGCAATGTGCCTTCTCTGGAGCTCCAGGCCAGGACAATCCTCTTGCTCATGCAGGAGAACGGCTGCAGCCTTCCTCTGACCATGTGAGAGTTTGGGGAAAACAGACTGGCTGCTGCTGGGAGAGAAGCAGGGAATTTTGGGGAAACATTTGCTCTTTCATAATTTCCATTGTCTGTGGTTTTCTAGGGTTCTCTTCTTTCCCTTTCAGTTCAGGCTTGAATCCTGTCTCTACATCTGCTCCTGTTGGGAAGCACAGACTCAGGTTATTTATTTGAGAAGAAGGCTACATGGAGGAATTTCTTTTCTGTGGTTAGGATGGAAGGAGGAAGAATGCAGCCTTTCAGCTGCAGACCACCACATTCAATTTTCTCATCATTTCCTGAAACTGGTGACATGGTCTTTACAAGACTCTCAGCCTAAACCAAGTACTGTGGAGTATGTACAGTGCTTTTATGCTCTTGGTTCCAAGCCAGACCTCCCAGCAGCCCCTTAGAAATTTAGGGTCGTAACAGGGCTGAGTTTACTTTTAAAACTGGCACCATATAGTTCTGTAGGATCTCACTAATAATTTTACAGCTGCTGGATTATTTCTGTCATTCTCAGTTGTAGGGATGTAAGTTCTGCCTCCTTGTTTAACAGGCTGACTGTAAATTAGAGGAAGAATTCTTCAGCCAGAGACAGAAATAGTCCAAGGCCTGATGTGAGAAAAACAGCTGATAAACTGTCCCTTGGATAATACAGAAAGCACAATGGGGTTTCTAGGTGTTTTTCAATCAGGACTTGCATGCCTGATTGAAAGTTTATTCCAGCTGTTGCCAAGTTGTTTTGGGGATAGAGGCATCGCAGTGTATATTTCTTGAAAATCCCTCAACTGTTCTCTCATATTCTGAGGTTTCTGATGAATCCCTGGATGCTGACTTGTGGATGGTGCTGAATGCATTTCTTTCTTCTGTTTAATGAGTGACTAAGATGCTATAAGCAGAACCTACCAATTTAAACTATAAACCTGACCTGAAAAGGTGAAAGTGGAAAAACAGGGATGCAGAGAAGCAGAGGATCAGCTTCAACATGTCTGTGTGCTTGATACAGCTGTGTATCTGGCTAGAAAATTCTCACTTCCTACCTTCTGGTGTTGTAATCACAGTTTTCCATGCACTGTAATTTGCAGGGATGATAAGATTTCTTTATAAGGGAAGGATCTAGTAATCTGCCTTCTATGAAGTAAGGGCACCACGTCCAATTTCTGCAGAAAATCTCTGGTTGAATGACAAGGAAGACATTTCTGCCCCTGCCCACTTTGAGTTATTTTCCAGTAACATGGGGATTTAGCTCAAGTTGGCAACTCAAATTTTGTCTTAAATTTGGTTGACTTTTCATCCAGAAGTGAGGCTGCAAGTTTTAGGAGACCAAATCTTCTGAGACAGTCTCCATCCATACCTCATTGCTAATACTACAACTCTTCTCTGCAGTGTTTTTGCTTCTGGTCAGCTCTGATATGAGAGATGAATGGAAAGTTATAAAGAACTAACAGAGAAAGATATTTTTGAGGCACGCTTGAATGGAGATTCAAAGTCTTGGACATGACACAGAGCTTTCTGGAAATGTGAGAGAACAGTTCCTTCACTTCACACAGGGCCCGTCAGTCTGATGCTGATTAACAAAAGCATTTTAGTTAACTCCTGAAAGTTTGATGGTGCTTTGTAAATTAGGGAGTACATCACCACTGCCTCCTATCCATGTGCCATCTAGTCTTCCAGCCTTTTCATATCTGTATTTTCTATTACAGAGAGTCAGTTTTCATCCTGACTCTCAATAAAAAAGGCAATAACCTGTATGTGGTCCTGAAACAATCTCTGTCTTGATGTGTGCTTTTGCTCTTCATTTGCCTTTCTTTCTTGCCTTAGAAAGAAAGAAGACGGATTACAGAGGAGGAATTGAGGACCACAGATCAAACTGAGAGCTGCAAGGGGGACTTTATGTTAAGCACTTGCTAGAGGAGTGTGACTTGGACAGTGAGAAGGCTGTACATCTCTCTAAAGGTGTTTAAAAAGTGATCATCCCACCCCAAAAGAATGGCTTTAAATGTGGGGTTAGTGTAAAAATATGTGTTTTATTTTTTACAGGTTTTTGCAAAGGAAAGCAATGTGCTGTTGTCAAATTTCAGTGCCTGGTGAAAGTGTCCTTTCTTCCCCCAAGATGTTTGCTAGGGAAGGGTGATCTGCAAACAGAAACAAATGGAAAAGCACTGGTCCACTTTTGGATGAATGTCCACTTTTCTGTCATTCAGATTGGGTGGCTGGCAAGTGGTTTAAGGCAAATTTTGTGGTGCCATATGCTTTAGGTGTAGATATGAAGGTGGAGAGAGGTAAGGGCTTCCCTTCAGGGCTTCCCTTTGAAGGTAGTGGGAGAATGTCAAAATAAGAAGCTGGCAAGCTATGCCCAGAGATAAGGATATCCCTGTTCCTGCAGGGCATCTGACACTGTGAGGGAAGGAACATGAACCTAACTGGTTCAGGACTACTCTGAAGGCTCTTTTCCTTGACAAGTGTGTGAAGTCCTTTGTTTAAGCTTCAATTTTCTCAGAGATTTAGCACTTGGCCTTGTTTGACAGGCTCAGTGAGTGTCAAGGAGAAAGGCCTGTCACGCTACTCATAATCTGCCTCTCATTCTGACACGTCCCACTGGAGCCTGTGTAAAAGGCATTTTGTGTCCTCTGGGCCCTTCCAGAAACTGAGGTCACAGGTCTGATCAGCAATATTTTTTACAAGAATCTGTGAGTGAATTTGGTTGGCAGAAGGCATCACAGTGATAGGACAAAAGAAATCACAGATTATGAGAGAACTCAACAGACCAACATTTGTATTGATTTTTCTCTTCTGCCTTCTGGCTGTTCACTTGTGAGGCTCAAATAAAATGGTCGGTTCATGTTTCCAGCTCTGCTTCTTATCTCTTCTTGCCTCACAAATCCAAAATTAGATTTCAAAACAAACAAGATTGTGTTCCTTTCCTTCTACTGAATGGTTCTGGGTTTCCAACAGGCATCTTCTCTCTACAAAATACAGCTATTTCTCAAGGGCAAACCTGGGACTTTTGAATACTGAGAGTGCTTGCACAGACGTCAGGAAAGGGACAGAAGGCAGGCCTTAGATTCTGCACTCTCACACTGTGGTGTAACTGGGAACTGACCTGTCTAAACTTTTTGTCTCTTTTGTTTAGTTTAATGATCCATACATGAATGCATGTATGTTAGAGATGCCACGGAACAGGTAACAAGAGCAAATATCTGACAGTAACACGGAGTTTGAACCCATTAAAGTTAAATCTTTTAAAGACAGTTATGAAACCATACCTTTGATAAAAGTTCTTTAGTGAAAGATTTTAAGCTCAGCGACAGGTTTTTTAAGAAGTATCACCATTTGGGCAGTTTTGAGACAACTTGTTTTCCAGTCCTGGCACTTTGGGCACCCCTTGTGTTTTTCCTATATTATTTATACATGTTATTGAGGCAGACAAAACCAGTATTTGAAATCCTAGTAGGAGATGATAGTGTGAAGCTCTTCCATGTCTAATTCTACAACATGGATCTTGGCAAGTGTCTTCTGTGTTCTACACACAGAACAGTGTAAATAAGAGCACTGGCATAACCACAACAGATCCATGAAGGACTGTCTTTGATTTTTCATCTGCTTTTAGTCCAGGATGTCCAGGAATGAAAAAGGTATACCTCAAGTTTAGTGAAGTTATTTATTTGGCTGACACGGACTGTTTACCTCTAGTTGTGGAAAGTAGTTTAGAAATAAATTTGAATTTTTGGTTCAAAATCTAAATGTAAAAATTCTTCAATTCCACCCAGATCTGATGTGATAGGGAGTTGAGGAACCAGCTATTGATTTACGGAGGGTGCAGGTAGTTAGATGTAGAGAAGCCACTGCGGGTGCTTTGTCTGTCCTGATAGCACCAAACAGCATGAAATCCATTCTGTTACCTCACTCATACAGCCTGCAAGCTTTTAACATAAAATGTAACTCTACTTTTTTTAGGAGAATTTATTGACATTTGCTCAGTGATGACTCAGAAGCAATGTGGTAAGCTTTGCACTGTTGTGCAAATATAACTTTGTACACAGTTCTGACAAATAAATCCAAAATAAAAAGCTCAAAGCTTAACTCTGGGTTTGAAGGAGTTTGGTAAAAGCCCCATAGGACAAAACTATGGCTCTTCCTACTTCAGTTATCTTACAGCAGCATTGCACAGTGCCTGTTTGCCAAGTCTTCTGTAATCAGAGCATCGTGATTGTGAAGTAAGGAAGTTGCTTAAAAGATACTAAAAATGTCACAGCTCCTCTAATTAAAATCAAACCTGAAAGCTCTGAAGTGTTGGCTAAGTGCAGTAATAGTTATTAAAGCACCTGGGTCTCGCTGGGAGATGCCAGGTCTCCCTGACTTTACTGTTCCCAAGGGCACAGTGAACAACATCACAATATGAATGAAGAATCAAACTGGAAGCTGAACAACACAATGCCTGTGAAGTAGACTAATTTATAAGTTGGTGCAGAGCTAACAAAAGGCTGTGTTGGACTGCTTTATCATGGTTTTGATAACAGAACACAAAACTGTTATCACAAGTCTAATTAAAAGGGTAATTCTAGCAATTACTCTATTTAATGCAGCTCAGCTCCTTTAAAGACCTCTAATCTTGCATGCGATATGGTCCTAATCACAGTGGCTAAAACTTCTGATGGTTTCTGGTTTACAAAAGTAGAAACTTAAAGGCAAGAACCTAATTTGTAGTTATGGGTAGTGCTTGTGAAAATTAAGGAATTTTATTGGCTTTATAATCTGAGAATTGCAGTAAATTCCAACCCAGCAGGCAGCCTCAGGTGGCTGTGAGAGGGTAAAAGGTGAAGTAACATTTTTGAAACATTCACCTCCAGTGTAGCCTGAAGAAGAGGATCCCTGTAAGTGTTAAACTGATGTGTGGATGTGGCACCTGGGGATATGGTTTAGAGGTGAAGACTCTGGTGATGGGTAAATGGTTGGACTGTTGATCTGGGAGGTCTTTTCCAACATTAGTGATGCCTCTATGATTCTATGATCTCTGACTGGCTATTGTTTCCATCTCTTGTCTGAGATAAAGCTAGAACATTGTTGATATGATCTCCACAATCCTGCAGGGGAAGGGCAGCATATGCTTCTTGTCAAGGTTACCCCCGTCTTGTGGGCATTGCTAGAGAGCTGGGAAAAGTGACAGGAAAAGCAGATGCAGAGAAGGGGGTGTGGTGTGGTCTAGGCACGTGACAGGGCTTGGGCTACAGATTGGTGATTTCTTCCGTCCTACTTGAACAAGTGGTTTGTGATGGTGCAGGTCCTTCTCTGGCTCCTTTACTCATCTGGTTGCCTTGAGCTGGGGGGCAGAACACTTTAGGAAGATGATACCACAACTAAGAGAAACATACTATGATAGAGAAGTGTTAATCATTCTGCTTTAGAGTGCTATCCTGCTAATGACAGCAGAACTTAAATCTGTCATGCTTCCTATCCCTTGTGCTACACCATTCATTTAAGAAGACATCCCAGTGTGGAAACCATCACAGAGTGTAACAAGAACAGGTAAAAACTTCTTTTGAGTCTATGACCCCTATCAAATTTGGATTCCACACCACCCTCAGAGCAGGAGAAAAAAGTAAAGTATGCCAATTAATTCAAAGTCACAGTAGGTTGCTGATTATAAGCTTAAACAAGATAATAAATGCATGGATATTTTTCCACTTAGAAAATCCAAAATGTGATCTACAATTCAAAATATCTGACAGTTTTATTTATAATTTTATTTAGAAACTGCAGAGAAACATCCTACAGTATTTAACTTGTTTAAAGGCAAATTTATAGATCAATACATTTATTCATGTACAATTTATACATCAATACATTGTACATATATATGTACAATTTATACATCAATGCAATAAAAATTGTATTGTTACTGCTAATTCAAATATTTTTTGTCTTTTCCGCTTGAAGGCTGTTTTTTCATGTCTTTTGAATCTATAAGAATTGCTGTGTTCTGATTCTTTGTTCTGAACCAGCACATTCTTTGGAAAAACCTCAGGGTTCTTTTTGCCTAGTATATTGCACATGGTGCAAAGGAAGAAGCTTGCCAATGCTTTCTGTATGGATAGTTAAACATGTTTTGTTGGTGTGTGTGTCCATGGGGTGGTTCCTTATGGTTTATCTGACACAAGGTATCAGTCTTTCTGCTCCATGATTGCTTTTCACACAGCCTGTAGGTGATTTTACTTTCTTGAAACAATATCACTGTCAACTGATAATAAAATGTCCTAACCTGATATTATATGTAATATAAACTTACATGATTGGAGTCATTCACTATATATTAAAAAGAGTTTCCAGTATTTTCTCTGTCCTTCAACTCTTTAAGTCCTGATGAATTTTGCTTTACTTGTGTCAATAACTCATGCAAGGAACTTCAGTGTGTGTGCAAATGGTGGTAGGTAGCTCTCTGCCACTTGTTCCAGAAGCCAATTGGGCAGCTGCCAGTCACAGGGAAATTCTATCTTAAGGCCTCATCTTGACAGATAAGTAGAAATCCATCTTAGTACTTAAGGGTGGATTAGTCTCAGATTCAACTGATTATGGCCTGAATATGTTTGCAAGGCTAGGTTTAAATATTCTGATGGGTGGCTTTAGAAGGTTCAAAACAATAATGGGCTAAATGAGATAGAACATCATATTTAACTAGGAAAACATAATTAATAATTTGAAACTGTTGAAGATATTTTTTCATGTGCATGCCCACATTATACAAAAATCCTGAAGTCTTGGAGGGAAAAAGAATTCAGTATTAAAAATAGAATATACACTGGAATGAAGAAAATGTGGAATAATGATTCCATCAAGGTTGTTATAAAAACATACCAGAATTTGTAATGGAAGAATAAGAGCAGAAGCAGAACTATAGAATTGGCAGAATTAAAGGCAATAAGATGCTTATTTAAAAAAATAAAAAAAAAACAGTCTCAAAAAATAATAGTTCCAATAACATTAATTGGTTATTAAATGAATTTTGCACAACTGTTAATAATTCTGGAAGGTTTTTTCCAGATACAGAAGACACAAACAGTGCATGTGAGATGAAAATTTTAAAAAGTCATTCACAGCCAAAGGTATGCTAGATAACAGTGTTGATGTGAAAAGAGGAAACTTGGATGACTAAGACTGTAGATACTAGATATCAGGCCACCTGGATGCCTACATCAGGAACAGAAATACAAATACATAGAGCCAGTAAGCCTGCATTTCATGATATAAGGTTGGAAGAACTGATTCTTGTATGAGTTTAGAAGTTTGGTTCATAATATAATAGGACATTCTTATGCTTGGTGTATTATCTCTTCCAAATTGTTAGCCTGAAATACTTACTAAAGGAATAAAGGTTTTGCCGACAGAATCCTTTTCAAATAGGTAGCTTTTAAGTCTTGTGGATGATTAGTCCTTGGCTGAATGTTTTTATTAAGGAGATAGACAGTTGTGTATAGAAAGAGCAGAAAACCTTTTTCCTTTTCTGCAGGAGATTAAGAGCAATTACGTTCCATGAAAAATTCATGTGACTCATCATGTGGCATAAAAATGGCAGTGGATTTCATTTCAGCCATCAAGCCTGTGGTTCAGCGATGGAAATAAAGGCAGATCCAATTTTTTTAAAAATTGCAGCTTTACTGAGAACCGTTGTTGAATCACATTAAAATTATATATTATTTTTAAAAGAAAGAAAAAGGGGGAAAAGGCATTTAATGATAAAAAGTTTCCTACAGTTGCAAATTGCCTTGCATTCTCTCAGACAAATAAAGGAAACAATGAAACAATTATGTTTTGGATGATGTTAGGATAGGAGACCAGCTCTGTTTGCTAATGACTTCACTTAGCTACCCCTAAGCCACTGATGCTACCAGAATTGTATCACCAACCTTTCTGAAATACAAATGGGTTTCAGGTTGCTTTTCCCCTTTCCTGGTATGAGTGAGGAGAGGGAAAGGAGTAGAAGCTTGCAGCTGCATTGGACTAAACTGTTTGCCTCTCCCAGAGGAACAGAGAGGTGCAGGATGAATTTTAGACAAATTTAATCTGACTGCCTAAAGTATATCTCTGCTCTGGTCAAAGGAGCATTGGAGACCTAAAGCAAAATCACTGTTCAGCAAAAAGAATGTATGCAGTGGGTAGCTCTGAAAGTCCCATCACCCCCTTGCCAGAGAAGAAAATGTTGCTGAAAAAACTGATATTGAAGACCCTTGAAGAAAATACATCAGTTTGAAAGAGATTTCACCTAGCAACAGAAGAACCAAATGCTTGTGGCCTGATGATAAATCCATCTCAGTAAACAGTTTTCTTCAACACTGAAGTAGCTCTTCAGATGAGGACTTGTTGATGGCAAGTAAAAAGATCAGTGTAAGTGGAATGCCTTGATTTTACTAAAACAGATAAATTCAGCCTCTGAGGAAGAAAAAAATCAAACATGGAAAGTTTTTTTTCAAAACAGCAAAAGTTTGAGGATTTTATTAAAGCCAAAGGTAAAGCAAAAACTACCATTGACTTCTGTAGTGTTAGGGAATGTCAAAAAAATTGTTCATAAGGAGCTCAGGATAGCTGAGAAAAGACAAAGAACATGGAGGCAAAATGAATTAAGTGACATCATCGAGATGACACTGCAATTCAGTGGCAAATCTGGAAAACCTCCATGTTCCTTGAACACCATGCCTGCTTAACTGTATGGCTTTTCAGCATGAGTAGGTAATCCCACTGATCTCCAATACTGCAAGAAAAGAAGGAATGTGATTGAGACACTATTCATGAGGTGTGGAGAAAGGCAAAGCACTCGTGTTCATTAGATCTTGGCAGACTAGGCAAAACAGACTGTCTTGTGCAAGTGCTCTGAAGAGATTAGCAGAGTAATATTTGTAAAAATTATTCAATTTAATAGAGATGAGAAGAAGAAATAGAGAGAATCCCGAGACTGATCTCCTGCTTAGAGAAATCACTGAGAGACTTTAATTAATGTTAATTGGAATTGATTGATCTTTTTTTGAGCATTAAGTCAGCTTGAACCACAGTTGAAAATGCAATCTTATAATAAGAAATATATTAAGAAATGTAGGTTTGTATGAAGATCAGAGGACACAAAGTAATAAATAAAATACAGCCCCAATGCCTTTAATATTTATAAAATGTAAATTGTTGTGGGATATGGATGTGGTTACCTCAGAAAAGAGTAAGCATAGTAATTAGAAATTAATACATCTGGAAAATTAGAAAGTAATTTCTGACCTGTGTCCTGGTATTCAGACCAGTATTAAGTAAGCTCAGTAAAGTCTTACTATGACAACACTTAATTATAAAGAACAGCATGGTAAATGTATAGGATAGATTTTATGTTTATTTGGTGTGTATTTAGTGAAATGTCAAGCGTATTTTTTTTTCTTTCTAATTATACACTTCCAAAACATAGCAAAGAGCTGATGTGTTTCTGAGCTTTTTTTTTTTACCAGTTGTAAATTACCAGTATTCATGACAGGCACACACTGCAAAACCATTTCAGTTTTGCCTAGAGAAGAGACAGAGACGACAAATGAAGAATTGGAAAGAACTGATTTCAATAAATATTGAAGAGTCACTTGTTTATTCAAAAAGCTTTAAAAATTTAAAATACACAGAATGGGGAGATTGTACACCGAAGTGTTTCTCTAAGCATATGCCCCAACTCTGTACTACAGGTTTGAATGAGAGAAACCAGTTAGAAGGCATGTCCTCCAGGACTCAATCTTTGCTGAGTCTGAATAAAGGTAGAACTCAGATTTCCATGTGGCTGTAGAGTTAGCCCTATGCATATATATTTGAATAAATAAAATGAACTATTAACAGAGTATTTAACTGTGCTGCATTTGGTTGAATAATAACCTTTTTAGTGAACAAGTGCTCCTTCAGATTAAGGAATGCTCACATCTAGCCACAACGTTCACTCTCTTTCCTGCTCTCTGAAATTTAATCTTAATGCAGAAGTTCAGTCTCTTGCTGTTGTTGAAAGAGCACCTGAGGGGTGATGCTGCAAAATGAAAGCTCAGAAGAAGGTATGACTTTTGCACCCATCTCAGCCAATTTCAGAGAAGCACAGTAGGAGTGGGGTTTGGCAAGTCACCCTAGCTGCTCATCAGAGGAGGAGGGATGTAAGACTTTGCAGATCTTATGAAATTTTCAGGTGTGTTGCAGTGGTTCTGTGTGCAGGTTGCATCTGTTCTCATGTGTCATGTCTGAAATCATTAAGTAAAATTGAAAATGGGAAATATAACAGGATTAAAAACAAAATAAAAATATTACATCCATTCATGGAGAAGAGCTAAATATGACAACCCAAATGCAAGCTTGGTTTCATGATGTCCCTAAACTGTTGATGGTTGAAAGTAGTTGCTACCAGAGACAGAATAATTTAATATTACCCTAATTCTTGTAATCTCCTCAGAGCAGCAACTTCTGGCTGTCTAACTGGGCCCTTGTAACATAGTATTTACATTTTCCCGTGCCACTGCATTCCTGCTACACATTTGCAGCTGTGGTGGGTTTTTTCTCCTTCCTTTTCCTTCTAAGTCCGGGCAGTGCTTTATCTCTACTGCATATAAAGGACGGAGAAAGTCTAGGCTGTTAACACTGGTGACTGTGTCTCCCTCCTCTCCCCCACTTTTGGTGGGCACAGAAATCACTCTACCGCAAATCCATATTTTCTACTTCAAATTTCCTCCTGATTCATCCTGAATCTAAGGAATATATCTGAGTCTTATGTCATACTGTAAGGTAGAAAGGAAAGAACCTGAATGGGGTCCATTGTTCAAACCACAGCACAACTGCTCTGCTCAAAGCCCAGCAGAAGACTATGTTATGATTTTAATCTTCTGCAGTGAAGGAAGCAGTTGCTATGGGAGTGCCAGGACTGGAAAGAACTTGGGATGCTGGGATAGGGCTATAAAATTTTAATGTAATGGCTGGAAGACAAAGTCACTGTAGTCTTCTAGATAGTACATACCAGAAAAATACTAAGGGGATGATATTTTTACACAGCATTATGCTCTATCCTTCTGCATTGACTCTGACAGCTATGGACCTTCACACACTCTGCCCAAGGCTCTTTTCTCTTTCAGTCTTATCCCCCCTCTGCTGCAAGAAACATACCTGGTGTTCAGTTTCACAGATTGTCCCAACACACAGCTACTGGCATAATTTCTTTAGATTGTCATAAAGTGATACCTGATGAAACCTCTTTCTTGGAAGTTTCTTAAAATCTTAATTCTCATCAGAAAAAGAAAATTTTCTCCAAAACTATGACTAGCCAATGAGATTTAAATACCCTGCAGCCATGCAAATCTTAAGACCCACCAGCTCCCTTAAAGGAGGCAGTCTGCAAGGGTCTCAGATTGTTGGAGATCAGAGGTGGCAGGCCAGAACCCAAAGAGAATAGGTACTGGGAGATGAGTCTTACTGCACTGTGGCTCAGGATGTGCAGAGAAAAACATTCCAGGCTCATTCCTTGACCTTTTCCTGGAAGGAATTATCCCTCTTAACAGCATCTCTGATTGCAGGGGGAAACAGGGATAGTTAGTGAGGTGGGTCATCAAGCCTTAACATTGCTAGAGCTCATCTATTCCTACTGTACATTCCCCTGCTGAAATTATCATTTTGGGCAGGTAGTGCATATTATCATCCTGACTGGAAACCCATTAACTCTGTGGAAGGTCTTTCCTATTAGTCATCAGAGCTAGTGAAACTGATCTTTGGTCTGCTCAAAGTGATAGGCACTACATTTAAAAAGAGCTAAGTGTCTGATATGCAACAAAAACGTCTTGTAGAGAAATGAGAAATGCAGGAAGACTATCTCACAGCTATTGCCAGCTTTCATTAGCTGAACCCACATTTATGGTTGTTTCCATTCCTGTTGAAGGAATGGATTATGCCTAAGAGGAGGCAGGGTTGGATGGGGGAAGAGAGAGGGAGGGAGGGAGGGAGATGGAAGAAGAACCTCAATTGTAGTTTTAGTGAATCAGTCAGAATGAGAATGGGTAATTAAGTATCTGTTTTTAAAAAAATTAAAGGACTTCACAATGGGCAACTACAGAGATCAGAGTGAGAAAGACATGAGTTCAGGTGAGGAGAAAGGTTTGGGAATATTTAGTATCATTATAGGGATAACCAGGTTCACCTGTGAGTTTGCCTTAGCAAGCTTTAGCTCTCAAACTGCTCATTGTCTCCACCTGAGCTGGCAGTCATCTCTTCCTTGGTACTCAGTAGGGAGAAATACAGAAAGGGCTGCCTCAGAGCATGATGTCCCAGGTGAATGCCTTAGAATGGGATGTATTGCTGTCCACAGTGGCCTCTCCCCACTGAATAGAAGAGCTTAGAACAGATGCTTAACTTGTAGCTAACAAACTACTGAGCAAGTGCTCGCTCATGAGGAGCCTCTTCTTCTATTACTTCTATGTAATCATTGCAAAGCCCATGTGTAGAGGAGTGCAAAAATGGGAGAACATCATGCTAAATAATCAGCGTAGTTAATCTTAATCATGGTCTTAAACCAGTTTGCAGTCTGTTTCTCTCTCTGGAGCTGGAGATGGCTGTGTCTGGCAAAGGGCAGCCCCTGAATTCTCATCACAGAGGCCACCCCTGTAAAACCCCTGCTGTCAGCACCTGGACACATGAACCCAATGCTGTGTAGCTTCCCAGACTTTGTCCTTTCTGCTGTAGAAATGCCCTGCATTTCTAAGGTAAGGTTCGGAGGATAATTGTTCTAGTGTCTGGAGTTTTGCTTTTTGTTTTGAACATACTTTTCAGATGATATCAAAGCAGGAAAAGCCATAGGGCAAAGTGGAAAAATATTGTTAATGTCTTCTAATTAAATTCATTGAAGCAAATCATCTTTCTGCTTCCTATGTTTTCCATTGTCTGCGGTGTTTCTGTCTCTCCTCCAGCATGATCTGGCACCTTCTTCTCCTGGGAGCCACACACTTGCTCTGCTAAAGGCTGATGAAGTTAGTGCCCCAGAAAAGTCATTTCCCAAACACAGACCTGAATAACCAGACAAATAATATTTTCACACAGCATTACTGAATAATAACAGTGAGTCCTCAGGCTTGCAGTGGCTGCATTGGGAGGCAGATGAGAAATGGAATGGGCAGTCTAGAGAGCAAGCAGGTGCTTTTAGAGCCAGCTATGATCATGCTATGTCAGTGAGTTGTGCTTGTTTTCAGACAATCAGAGACTGTGTGTCTCTAAGACTCATGCTTTTTTTCTCCTGCCACATAAGTGGGAGGGGCTAGTTTCTTTCTGTGGTGAGAATGAAGTCAAACAAAAGCAGGAACTGGGGCTGAGGAACCTGCCACATTGGGAAAGTGACAGGCAAGCTGTTACCAGTAAGGATGATGAGAAAGCATGAATATATAAATAAAAGGGAGATTTTTTCTATCAGCAAAGAGATGCACACCATGTTTCCCACTCTCCTTGAAAGTACTCCAGAATTAGAAGCTTGTGCCCAACTTAAAAATCTGCACACTAGTTTTTTGCCAATGTGCAAACTTTCTATCCTCCCACACTCTACAAGTCTCTTTGACAAAAATCCTGCAGAGAATGGATTTCCACCCTCAAAGCACATAAGGTGAAGAGCAATAAGTACCTGAACTCACACACACCAGCATCTGCTAAGCAAGATCTGAAAGGTAGTCACAGGGTATATATACTTGCTTGACCTGTTGTGGTGCCAGGACCTGTCCATCAGTGGACATGAAACAACACCTCTTTTCAATCCTGCAGCCCAGCTAGCTCAGACACAGAGAAGTGTTTCTACATTTTGTATTTGTTCTGCCCAGGCTCTAGTCTGTGCTGAGCTTATTGGTGGCTTCTCTGTTCTGCACACACAGAGCCCTTTCTTTCAGGTGCTTCTCAAAGGCCCCAGTGTTCCTTCTCTCAGTATCAGAGTTCCTGGGTTGCCACTGAGTTTGTGCTAGCTTCTTCTATGTGTACTTTCATGGTAGCAATTTTTGAAGAACTCTACTGTTAGTAAAAGACATGCTTCCACTAACACACAATCTCTCTTGTGGCAGCAAACACTGAGATTTGAAAGGGCTTTTTTTTCAGCTTCTCAACAAAAACTGTTACACAAAAAGGTTCCAGGTTTTAGCAGCAATTGGGCTGCTAAAATAGGCTGAGGCTTTGGCCAAAACCCCAACCAGCTGATCCAAAAAAGCTCATGTGATCACAAAAAAGCTGTTCAAGTGTATTCTTTCTTGATCTTTTTAATTTCTCCTTTCTTACATTTGAAGAATAGTTGTTCATTAATGGCCTGAAGCAATGTAATTTTCTGAAGTTATAGGATTCCTACTGGTCCATTGCTTTGCTAGGCATGCACAGATCTTTTGTGATGGGAAGGTACTAAATAGTGGTCGGGGTACAGAACAGCATAATCAGCTGAGCATGTTGGTGGTCTGCATGTTCCCATTTATGTGCTGGGTCAGTTACTGATGTGTTTCCTTCCAGCACTCCTTGCCCCTTGATGTCATCCAAGGTGTGATTTAATGTCTCTCTCTGTCCTCTTCCACTACCTCCCACACTGTACATCCAGCTACTGAAAGTCTCATTAATGATGTCAAAGTGCTCAGACAGTATGAAAATAAAATAGAGAGACAGCTTCCCTTTTCCTAGCTTGAGGAGGATGAGCATGGCTGGGTATCAACTACCCCATAAGTAAGTTCTTTGAGCTGCTGCTTTTTGACATAGGCACAACAAAAAGCCAACATGCTGCATGCATCCCACTCATTACTGTGTCAGAAAAAGCCCACCCAATTAGATCAAGAGAGAGAAAGAAAATGGGCTTGTTACTCTTGTCTTGACTCACTGTCTGGAGGATGAATGCTTCCATGCAGCAAGAGGATAACATTTCAGCAGTTCCATACCCTCCTGCATATACTGGATGTCAAAAGTTTTCTTCCTATTTTTAAAGCATTTTGGTGTCAGAGTTCTCACTTCTGTTGCATATAAGGAGAAGGCAAGAAATACTGGAGACCCCAACCAAGACCTCAAGAATTTTTGAAATTTATTAAAATTATTAAAGAGCCTTTGAAAAGGCTCCTTTTGTAACTTTAGTGCATCAAAGCTGGTAGGAGATGAAATGCCTTTGTCTTTTTGCCATAAAACAAAAGTATGCCTGGGAGAAATGTACAGTAGAGACAGCAAAGTCCTCTCCGTAAGGTTCATCTCTCCCTTCTGCTGTACAGCTCCTAGCTTTATGGGGGTTGTGAGCTCCATGGGATCTGCCCCTGCTCACATACCCCTGACAATAGAAACATTTGTTCTCTGACCACGGCCAGCCAAGGGAAAGGATGAGCAAACTCAACAGCTGATTCCACATAGAGGAAATGAGAAGCATGCACCTCATTTCTAGAAACGGTTTTGAGCTATTGGCCGAAGTTGGTTGCTTGCTGTTGCAATGGTCTGAGATATTTTTATGCCATGGCTGTTTACAGATGAAAACTCTTTTCCAGGTTTGTCATAGCAACCCAGCCTTGCAACACTATACAGACTGAGTAGGTGGCTCACTTTAGCACCATTACTGCTGTTTTGTTGGATTGTTAAGATGAACCAGATATTTTCCCTTACCAAATTTCACTACAAACATGTCTTCTCTAGTCTCTTGGGAAGCAAGAAAACTGCCTTGAATTACACAAGAAAGATGCTGGTGTGCCTGTTCAAAAGGGCTAGAGAAAAAGAAGTGACCTGCCGTTCATTTTTTCATGTCCCTCTGAAAAGCTACAGCATATGAATAAGCACTTGTAATTTCCTACTCACTCTTTTGGATGTCAAAAGTTTTCTTCCTATTTTTAAGCATTTTGATGTCAGAGTTCTCACCTCTGTTGCCAGTTAATGGGATTGAGAAATACCCTTTGTACTTCAGAGGGAAGAATGTGTCAAAGGTTTGAAACTAATTGATTAACCACCTTTGATTTTACTGAGTCTTAGCTCAGAGTTTGTGACAATGCCTTGTCTCCACAAATGTACTGGCAGGATGGCTGTGCTAATTAGATCCTGGGTGCAGGATTTATTCCACACAGAAGAATCTCCAAGGAATTGATGACAACAATTAAATAGTCTCAAAGCAAGGACTAAAGATAATAATCTAGCTAATCTTTCCTGATCTCTTACTATTGCTGAATTACATTATCTTGTGCTGTCAACAAAGTCAGCATTTGCAATTTTGGTGTAGGTTACTGAAAAAAAAATCTTACTGAAAAGTTTGAGGCTGTTTACTGTCTGTCAAATTCATCCTACCAACTCAGGGGAGTTACTGAGGACAGTATAATGTATGGAAATGGCACAGAAGCAACTTCTTATATTTCAATGTGGCATAATTTCAGCAATGACTGTGTTTCAGAGCAGACTCACTGCAGGCCCTTTAGAGGGGTAAATCTTATTTAAATTCTATGTTCACCAAGAAGAGAAGAATTGTCTCTCATATGGTCACACAGAAAGCTGAGAAAAATTGCAGATGCATACCTAAATGTTGGTCTAAGGGTCTCTTTTCCCCCCAGGTTAGTCCCCAGAATTCTTGGCAGCAGTGATATGAGTATTGCTTGTGTATCTGGGCCTCTTAGTTGAGTCTATTCTAAGTCTTGATTTTTTTTTTTTTTTTTTTTTTTTTGTGAATTAAGCTATGTTTATGATGTGTTGAACTTTTTAAGATAGAAATTAATCTTTTTCACTTCCCTCAAACCTACTGTCTAATAGAAGACTACAATGAAATGCAACTGTACCTCTGTGCTGAACGACACTAGGAAACACAAATTTACCTAGAGCATACTTTGAATCACGTACAAGGGTGCTACTTCCAGAATCCTTTCTAAGTTCCTTCTTTCCCTGCTGTGATAAGCTCTTTGCTGATAACACAGTTCTACGTGTTCATGAGCACTTTTTAGTGTATAACAAAATGCCAAGGAGTGCCTAAAGTTTTGTAATAGCTAGAGCTGATACGTGCACAGAGAAATGTTCTAGCAATATGCTAGAAACAAAACTGACAGTCAGAAACTGTTTTTTAAAAAATTTGCCTTTTGTGGCTTTCCAGAGATTTGCAGAGATGAGACACAGAGAGCTCATGCAGTTTACCTACTGAAAGCTGAACTTTAAATGAATCAGCCATTTAGGGTTCAACCTCTGAATTTTCAGCTGGCCTCAAACTCCAATCTGCCAAAGTGTTGTGATCAATAAGGCAATGGCATGCTGAACCCCACCAAGAACAAACCTAGCAAGGCAGGATAATAATAAATTTTTAAGCCTCATGAGTAAACAATGAGTTCTGTATTGCCCTGGAGAGTACAAACTATATTTCTTTTGGCTGTTACCTGGATCTTCATCATGTGATTCACTACAAGAAAAAATATTACTCCTCATCCTATGGTGAACCACTCCTTATCCTCTGGAGCACTTGTATTACATTCTTGTAAAAACACACTGACTGGACTAGAGCTTTCAAAATAAGATTTAATAATGCAAAAATAAAAACAATTCCAAAAAACCTAAACCAAACAAGACCCAAAACAAAAATGAGCTGTTACATGTGGTAAACACAGGCTATGGAAAAGAGATAGTTGTGTCTAATCTAAATTGCTTCAGTATCCTGGGGAAATAATTTTACCAGCCTTGTACTAAAAGAAAGGCTTTCATTTGGCAAAGGAAATAAATGCAGGAGGCAGGAAGAAGGATGAGCAGCTTGTACTCCATGTTCTGATCTTACACAGTGCACACATAAAGATATATCCTATGGATTTATTTATGCTATGAGATACGTAGCTATAACATAAATTCTGCTAAACTCATATAAGCAACTGCATTTATCCATTTCTGGGACCCTGCCATTGGCTTCTGGGAAGTTTTCCTTGTAGAGAATTAAATGTAGACTTTGGAAACGCACGAAATCATAACCTGCTTTGCCTAGGAGTACACCTGCTCTGCATCACTGGAAAATACCTCTGTTCTTACGGGAACCTTCTGCAGCTTGACCCCATCCTGGTGATCATGAGGCAAAACTAAACTTTCGCTGTGACCTATGAGCAATTAAGCTGCAGTTGTTACTGTGGAATATGTAACTTTTCTTTTTTCTTATCCTGTTTAACTGCTTTGAAGAACAGAATTGACCCAGATTTTCTTAACTGGACCTGCAAGTTGGATTCTGGGGGAGAGATTTTCCACAGGACCCAACAGGCTTAGGAGTACAGTATGTACTGTACTTATCTTGGGCCCTGTGGTCATTAGTCAGTGCACTGATTTCAGTCAACCCTCCAGGTACCTAAAATCAGTATTTTGGAGCCTCTGATCCTATGCTCTTCCTCATGAGTCAGATATTCTCTGCTTACTCTGGAGATTTCTTCTCTGATTACAAGATGGAAGACTTTGCTAGCCAGCACTAAGTTAATTATCTCCATTCCTGAAGCTTTCAAGACCTCATTCCCTTTCACTGAGGCTGACCATATTGCAGAAAGGCATTGTTTTAATATGGATGCTGCATACACAAGAGGAAGAAAATAAACATATTTGCAAACAGAGAGAAAATGAAAATATGATTTCTGCTGAGTATTCTGAAAAATTCACATTATGTGATACCTGCGTCTGTTCTTTCTCAGAGTCTTTGTTTCCAAAGACTCTTTTGTCTTTGACTCTTTGTTCCAAATTTGTTCACAACTTGTAGTTCATACCACCTATATGTAGTAATCGGGAAAAGAGCCATTTTCCTGGGAAAACTTAGCATAGTCTAGCAACTTGGGCAATGAGCAGAATGGCCAGTTTGCTTCAGCAGAGTCAGTAGGCATAGTAGATTAAGCCAAAATGTGTTTCCCATCTGCCTCTACGAAAACACACCCAGCATGGGGACAAAACAAGGGGAGTTAGAGACGCGCGCATGCCTGCAGGGCCAGGATCTTATTGGCATCACAGAGATGTGGTGGATGGCTTCTGTAACTGACTATCAAGAGAGCAGACTTTAGGGTCCTCAGAGATCTGATTGGTAGAATACCATGAGATAAAGTCCTGGAGCAAATAGGAGCCCAAAAAAGCTGTTCAATATATAAGGATCTCCACCTCCAAACTCGGGAGCCATGAATCCCAACAAAGGTGCTCAGCAAGATCATGGAGCAGATCCTCTGAACTGTAGAGACATGGATCTGATGGCTGGACCACTTGGTGGTTAAGGAATTGGTTGGATGGACACAGAGCTGTGGTATAATATCCCATCCTTAAGGCGAAGGGAGCATGCAAGATTCAAAAATGCTTGTGGTCAAAAGTAACAACAAAAGTCAGAGGGTCCACAAAAACTCACAAAGTTTTATTAGTAAATAACATGCTTGGCATGGATATTGGTATTAGTTAGTCCCTGACCTACTATATAAGCACACAGCAGTGGATTTTGGGTAAAGGGCTAAGATGAAAAGGAAGAGAGAAGGGAAGAGATGAATCAGAGAGGAAGGAAACAGAAAGGAAAAGGAAAAGGAAAAGGAAAAGGAAAAGGAAAAGGAAAAGGAAAAGGGAGAGGAATCGCCAGGGACTGGTTCTAGTGTCAGGGGTCTTGGGGGGTCTTGATCCCCCCTTACAGTCCATGCCCACTTCTTAATGTCATCCTTGTGCTTGTGTTGGGCTGGGCTTATCTACAGGAGCCAGAACAAGGACGTTTGTCCTGGAAAAGCTCTGCTCTTACCTCCACATGGCCCCCCATCTCCAGTCATTTCTTGTTCTTTCCCATGGCATGTTATTACCAATAATTCTTGGCTGTTATTACCAACAATCCATGGTTGGCTCCATAGCTATTGGGTTATCAGTGTTTGAGACATACACATTAGGCCCCTTGTCTCCTTGGATTCTACATGTGGTTAAAGGCTCAGTGTCCAAGTGGACACCAGAGATGAGTCGTGTCCTCAGGGTTCGGTGTTGAACCGGCACTGTTGGGCATCTGTGTTAGTGACATGGACAGTGGGATTGAGGGCACCCTCAGCAAGTTTGCCACTGACACCAAGCTGTGTGGGGCAGTCAACAGGCAGGAGGGAAGGGATGTCATCCAGAGGGAGCTGGACAGGCTGGAGAGGTGGGGCTGTGCAAACCCCATGAAGGTCAAAAAGGCCAAGTGCAAGAGGCTGGGCCAGGGCAATCGCAAGCACAAATACAGACTGGGCAGAGAATGGAATGAGAACAGCCCTGAGGAGAAGGACTTGAGGGTGGATGAGAACTTTGACATGGCTTGGAAATATGCACTTGCAGTCCAGAAAATCACCCTATCCTGGGCTGCATTAAAAGCAGCGTCACTAGCAGATCTAGTGAAGTGATTCTATCCTTCTATTGTGCTTTCATGAGACCCACCTCGAGCACTGTGTCCAGCTGTGGGACCCTCAACATAAGAAGGATGTGGACCTGTTGGAGCAAGTCCAGAGGGGGGTCACAAAGATGATCAGAGGGCTGGAGCACCTGTCCTCTCTCCTATGACTGGATGGGACTCTAAGCATAGTGATCTAGTGGAAGGTGTCCCTGACTATAGGGGGTTTGGGATGATTTGGAGATATTTTTAAGGTCTCTTCTAGCCCAAGCCATTCTATAATCCTATGACACCTTTCTTTTAACTAGGTTTGTCTGGGCCGGTCTCCACTGAAACTAATGAAAAGATTCCCCTTGATCTGAGTTGGCAGAAAATTCAGAGATGGATTCTGCAACCAGGAACCTGATACAGTTCTGTTTTTCCCTTAAACAGCAAACAGTGGACAGATGTGATGTTGTTTTCAATCAAAGTGAAGAAACAAGGCTTGTTGAGTACAGATCTGATCTCCTCCAGAGAGCAGTGCTTTATCTTGCACTCCATCTCTTGTGGAGCAGCAGAAAAGCAAATTCCATACCTAGTTTAGGGTAGCACTACTCCTGCTTGGGGCATTTGGCATTCCCATAGGAATGCTTTGCAGTTCCACAGCTGACTGGAATGGAAACCAGGAGTGTGGTTCTCAGCCATCAATATTGCCATGGGGGAGAAGGAAATGACTGCTAGATTCACCCAGTGTCACCAGAAGAAGATGCTGATGGGAGGCAGATGAAGATCAGATGAGTCCTTTGAAATCTGCAGCTGCATCTGATCTGTATTTGTGGAGGAAGAGGAAGCCCGTAGGCCTCTGGGTTTGCTGTGGGAGCCCCCTGAGAGAAACAGGGGGATAAAACTGAAGAGCATACTGGAAGACCTGAAACAAGACAGGTCATGCATGAAGAATTACTGTGATTTTGACAGAGCTGAAAGCCTGTGATGGCACAGAGTATCAAGGCATGTGTAGCCACAGGGAACTCATGGGGAGATGGAACCTTGGATGAGGTAAAGGATTCAAAGGACATGAGCCAGGTTTACAAATAACTGCTGCTGGAAAACTGCCTGAAAAACTCTGAGGGCCCCCACGGAGATGGTTTCGGAACATCTTTTCCAGGAGAGATGATGCCCTGCCTTTGCATCTCAAGTGTCCTCTTCCTGAAGTTTAATTGTCCTCCTTCCTTTCTCTCTGCCACCTCTCTCCTGAGCTGTGCTCCTGTCTGGCTCACAAGCAATTGAACAATGTAATTTAGGACTGCAGTTTCCAGATTTTGCCTTGTTCTTTTCCATTATTAATCAGCTGTCTTCCACTAGCACATTGACAGGGTCAGCAGAGCTGTGCAGCAGCATGTAGAGACAAGAAAATGTCCACACCTACACTCACTCCACACAGACCCCCCCATGCAGACCCCCCACACACCCCACTGGCATGGCATGGACTGAGACACCCAGCATTCTCTCTCATACCTTTCATTCCTTGCCACAGCTTGAAATTTGCATGATTGCCCAGGTGCAAAGTTGTGATTCTTTGTTTATTTCTCCTCACAAAGCTCAGAGATTATCTAGGGTCAGTGTGTCTGAGTTGCCTGAAACACTCTGTGTAATTCTAACAGAGCATGGCAGACCTTGCGCTTAAATGGGTAAATTGAGAGACAAAGAGAGTGTCCCTCTTTCATATGTGTTAAAAGGCTTCCTCACAAGTTTTCTGAGGACTAATCCTCTCTATGAAGCTTGGGACAAGTGAACTGATTAGAAAGACAAGTAGACCAAGAAAAACAAACAAGGAAAAAGAGCCAAATTTAACACAAAATGAAATCAGCAGATTTGAGGTGAAAGAAAAGCTAGGACACGTTGTTGGGCCAGATCTACATCAAAGTAGGTTCTGTGCTTTAAACAGTGGTGAGAACACAGTATTCAGGGCTCTGGGTTTCAGTACCCTCCTGTGTTTGACAGCCTGACACAGAGAGACAAAAGAAATCATGTAAAAAGACTTCAAGTTTGTATAAATCAAATAAAAGGGGAGTCTTTTTCTGTACCCTAGACTCGCACAGTTGTGGAACTAAAGGTCAGTGCTGAACTCTGCATATTGCTCTCGATTTGTTTCAGTCCTACATATATTCCTGGCAGAAAATTCCATGCATTAATGATGGAAAGATGTAAATTGGGCTGGTGTTCTCTTTGGTAATGGAAGAGAAAAAAAGAAATTTGCACAATTAATAAATAAAGTCCAAAAGGACAGATGGAAGATAAATCTTTTTGCAGTAGATGCATATTTTCAGTTTTCCAGATTTTTTTTGAAGACATTTCATGAAGAATCAGAGTAGACATGAGGAGAAATATTTTATTGCAAAGGGTAGTTAAGTTCCAGAACAGGTAAGAGGTTTTCAATAGCTGAGGTCTCTAAGAAAAAGACTTGTTCAGGTCAAGTTAACTCCTGAGATAAAATTATGTGCTTGTTGCCCTCCCAGTGTGTTTTCTAACCACACACTTTCAAGTCTGGCTGAAAATTATTTTCTTTTTTTGTACTGAGGTTCAGAGTATGAATGAAATTTAACAGACAGAACTGTTAGTATAGCTCCCATAACTTTGATATGAAGCAAGATAAGGAATAAGCATTTAAATCTCTCAGTAGCTTTTCAAACCTTAGCTAGTGAATAAAGTAGTAATTCCAAAGATGGCTGTATCTGCCACAGCTGTTCAGACATAGTTTCCGTACTACCTGCAGCTACACAAAACCACTGAGAAGAAAAATTTCCTGAAGAGAAATGTAACCAGCGTAATTCACATGCCAACATTTTCCCAGAAACTAAAGCTCAGTGTTACGTAATATGCAGTATTATTTCATGCAGTATTATTTCATATGCAGTAATATTTGGACTGAGGGCCAGTTTCAAGCTCTCAGAGCACCTTGGGAGGAAAAGTTGTTGCCTGAGTTCTCTGGTCCCACCATACAGTCTTCGAGTTGTCTTTGTATCCCCCACAAAACTCCTTCTTTATTTCTTTAGCTTCTTCAGGTAAATCACTTGTTGTTTCTAAGTAGGCAGTTCCAAATCTGATCCAAGGAAAACCACTCACTTGCACGTTGATTGTGGCTGTCTTCCTGCAGAGTCAGTTCCACACCTGACCCAAAGATACACAGTTACTTCCGCAAGTGTCTTAACTGTATTACTGTTTATTCATTCCATGACCTAGGTATTTGCTAGGTAAATATGTTCATTTTTAGTAGCAACTGTTGGCTTAAGAAATTGTAACTATATTTACGGTAGGTTCACATTTTAGACTGCAGATCCTGTTGGCTCAACAGTCCTCTACTCCCTGACACTCTTACTGTCATTAGTTAGATCAAATTCTCAGAATGTTTCTAGTTCATGAACCTACTTTGACATGTGAAAATAGGGAAGAACAGGGAAGAAAAGAGATGGGGAGGAAGCTGATGTTGTATGTTAGTATGTTAATATGTTAGTCTGGTCTTTTCCTGACAGGCAGTTGGTGAGTGTGGGTTAAGCCAAGGGCCATGGTACTTTTTCCCTACTCTTCCCACTTGATGACTGAGGACTCCAGCCTGACAATGTTTCGCTAACATGACCCGGTGACAACAATCCTCGGGTGGCAGAAGAGTAATAACTCTAGGAGCGGCAGATGGTACATATACTAAAAATGTTTCAGAATCTTCCTGGGTTAGGACCGTAATTCTGCATATAGTAGAAGACATGGATATGTGACTGAAGGCCGAGCAGGTAATGATACAGCTTCTGATATTAAATTTTGTGGGTTTGAACCTTGAATAAAAATGAAACTATTCTCATCCTTCAAATTTTTTTGAAGCAATGCAATATTTCCTATCCCCAGGAAAACCAGAGCACCAGAAAGATTGTTTTTAGTAATATTTTTAAAAATTAATTATTGACTTCACCCAAATGATTTCATTTGAAGACACTATTTGAAAAATTTGTTTAAGACTTTCCTTTCTATAATTTTATTTCCTCTGAAACAATTTCAAACCTAAAGTATGCCATTTTATTAACCTATGAATCTTCACAGCTTAGATTTTTATTAATGCAAAGCATTACAAAATACCACCAAATTTAAATTATAATACTGAGTTCTGATAACTGGTTGATTTTGTTCCTGAGCTAGAGGATCAACACATTGTTTTGTGATGAAGGATTTGAAAGCATGCAGGGTACCCGTGTGTTACTATGATTTGTGTTGTCTCCACTACTGTTCTCCTCTAGCTGGCAAAGGAAGGCACAATCTGCACTTAAATTACACTGGGAGTCAGGGACATCTGCTTGTGGCCTGAGAGGGAGAATGGGGTTAATATAGCCCTACAGACTGACCACTGTCTAGCACTGCATGTCATTCCATCTGTGTGGTAGCTGGTCCTGTGTTCAATCTCCTTTGTGGCATACAGCCCTGTAACCGTAAGTTGATCAAATTCTTTCTTTGTCTCACATGTGAATGGAGACGTCATTTGTCTTTAATACCTTTCCCATGAAATCAAGGTGTGACCAGCACCCAGTGGATATAAAAATCGTAAGACAAATGTCCTTAATGAACATTTTGGCATGAGAGAATTGATTTAGAGAACTAGAGTGTTTCAAAGCCACTGCTTTCAACTTTGCAGGCTGTCATCCTAAATATAAATGATAATGAAGAAAGGAATCAAAAATAGTGCCTTTGCTCAGAAATGTTTAGGAGGAAAAGTCAAACCCAACAGCCCTCTGTTGGGCACAGAGGCTGTTGTGGCAGTGCACTTTTGGTTTTACTGGTTAACACTTTGTACTAATCTTCATGGAAAAAAATGAAAAGAAAAAAGAATGAAAATAGCATCGAATTCATCTCTATTCAGCAGTAAGGTTTTATTGATACTTGAAAATACTGAGAGCATGGTACCAACATAATTCTCTGATGTTTTTGAAATCATATTTAATTTTCTTTTCAACGTTCTTTTCAAGCATATTCATGCAAAATGAATTGTAAGCAATTGTGCAGGTGCTTGTGAGGTGACTGGTGGCCGAGGAGCTGATATTTAGCAGCCATGAAGGTGGCTTTTCAAAAGGTAAAAAGGATAAACAGAAGAATGTTGCTGCCAGACAGGGAGCTGTGAGCCTGGGGACCACAAGCATCCTTGAAATGTACAGCTGGCCTCTTCGAAGCACAGCTGGACACTGAAAAGTTACACTTCCTGAGTTTGCACCATGATCACAGTACCAAGAAAGTTTAACCTCCATTTATCATCAGAAAAAGTGGAAACATCCTGGGAAATTTGTATTGGTCTGAATAAACAGAGCAGGTCTCTGAGCAACCTGACCTAGCTGAAAATGTTCCTACTCATTTCTTTGACTAGATGGCCTTGAAATGTACTTTCCAGCCCAAACCATTCTATGATTTGATAATACAGAGGGTAGCTTGCAGGTGTACTTGTTGCTCTAGATTTGCATGTGATGGTTTGAATTGATATTTTGTTGTTGTTGTATATGACATGAATCTCTGAAACAGTACAAACACTTATGGAAAGAGCAGCATATGCATATGTTTAGTCCTCTATTAAATCTAGCTTGTTGTATATAGTATCATAAAATAAAAGTCTGGTTACTCATGTAGTGTGTTAGTGGCATGCCTCTAATTCTTAGTGGAAGTAGCAAATTTCAAATACCCATTCTACTCACATGGTTAAGAGTGTTTCTCTTCAAATAGTATGAGTCAGCTGATTTTCTCATGAAGATTTATTTTCACAGAACTCTTTCTGTCCCACTTACACAATGACAACATGGATGAATGGTATATGTCCCACATGATAATACATAAAATTGTTGTCTTCACTGCTGTGCTGTCTGTCCTGATCTGTTTGCTTTCTTTTGTTGCTGACTAGTTTTTCCCTGAAGTTTTGCCACATCTGTAAACCTTAACTATAAAATGCTGCGGGTGGAATCTCAATATCATTGTGGATGATGGACTTGAGACAGAAAAGAGGAGTGTCCTGAGGTGACTGTATGATAGTCTCAAACCGGGACAAGGAGGATCAACATCAGTAGAATGCCACCCTAACACTTTACTAACACAGAACTTATGTTCTCTTTACTAGAGAGCCACAGCTGCATAGTCCCATTTTCTCCCCTGTGCTTGTTTCTGAGTGATCTGAGCATCTTGTCTTGTAAAGGCTGTCCATCCACTGGGCTATACTTAGTGGAGGGTTGTTAGGATGGATATTTTTGGTGTCTGTGTAAAAGAGCAAAATGAGAATACGGAATGTTCTTACTGCAGAATATGAGGAACCACATGCAATGTCTGGCTTCATCAGCCATCCTGTTCAGCAGATGTGTTATTTCTCATATGATTCAGACAATGTGTTATCTCTCCCCTGCAGTATGGGATAAAGAAGAAGGAAGAAAAGGAAGCAGAGGCGCAGGCCGCACTGGAAGCTAATGCTGAAGGGAGTCTGACACGCCCAAAGAAGGCGATCCCTCCTGGCTGTGGGGATGAGGAGGAGGAAGAAGAAGAGAGCATCCTAGACACAGTCATCAAATACTTACCAGGCCCCCTGCAGGACATGTTCAAGAAGTAATAGCTGCAGACTGTTAGATGGGCATAAACAGTACTGCAAAGGATTTCTCTTTTGCCCAATGGGGATTTACAATCTTGCCATTCATCCCGCAGTCCTCCCCACCTCTGCCCTCTACTGCTCACTAGGAGTCCCTTCGCTTCCCATTCCCTTTTGACTGCCTCTTTCCCTTTCCTCCACCCCCAGACTCATCCATTCCTTTATTTTGTATATAGTCCAGTAGATGCCTCTGAATGGATGTAAAGATTAAAAAGCTGCAGACTACACAACTTTTATTATAAGCCATAGTACTATGTATGTTAAATAAGGCAACTGCACATCAGGCATAGAAAAGGAACAATCTCATTTCCACCCAATGCAAGAAGGAGTGTTCACTAAGTATGAACAGTGGCCTCTTTAATTTTTAAAAATTATATTATTTTTATTATTGATAATAATTAGTCATTATTGTAATATTCCTATTGATTGGATCACATTAGCCATTTTTTGTTGAGCACATCTGCTCTTGGAAGGGATATCTCAGTTCTCCCATGGAAGCAGAGCTTTTCTGTTTTAATTCCATCCATGACATAAATAAAAGATCGTTTGGAAAGTAAATCATGCATGACTTACACAGCTGACATCACTCAGAACTGTGGAAGAAGTGAGTCATCTGCCCTCAGATACTGTAGAAGTTAAATGCCTCAGAATCTAAGCAAGAGTCATGTTACTTTGGGAATTAGCCATACATTTACCTTGAATGAGCAAATTGGTCAGGCACTTGCCATACAGAGAGCTGAAACCATAAGAGAGTGCATAGTGCTCTGGTAGAGGACCTCCCCAACCCCTCTGAAGCCAATGACAAGTGTATTTGCTGCTCTTTTTAACCAATCTTTCTGCCGTATTCAACCATCCCATTCCCAGCAGTGCTTGTGGGTTGGACGTTTGGGTTCCAGCATATTGTAGTAGCTGTGTCCTGCCCACCCTTTCCTGCAGTGTGTGGGAGTGTGTGGTGGCCTGAATGTGAGTCATGGCAGATCCATAAATATCTATGATGTTTATTGTGCTAAATTACTGCATTGCCTTGGGGAGGTCACTTGTTTTCTGCCCCACTGAGCTTCTACACCTGTAAAATGTAGGTTTCAGTCTCTACCTACAACAAAGGCATGAAGTGAGGATGCTTCTCCAGTGCTGTGCAGGAGCTAATTAATATTACAGCAGTGTGTGGTATCCCTTGATGCTAGCAGGGTGGGAGAAAATGTTTTTCTCACCATTATCTTTGTGGCCTTTTGCAGACACAGGTACAGAGGTCTCCTCAATGAAACATTGGAGATATCACAAAACTGCGTAAGAAAGTCCAAATTCTATGGGAGATGTTGACTTGCTAATACATACATAGATTCAATATATATATATATACCTATTTTGAACACAAGTCCTCATGATCAGTTATCTGGCTTGTCATCTGAAGAACTAATCCTGATATTTTGCATCTGGCTAGGTCTCTGTAGTTGATGCTGTGAGACCATCATGCCATCTCAGTCTCACCGTCTTGTCAGGAAAATTAGGATTTGTCTGGCAGAACTAGCATTGCTTGTCCCTGTCCTGAGAGAAACAAAAATATCCTAAGTACATGGATGAGATTTGAAAGCAAATACACTCTTTCTGCTGGCAAAGAAAAGGAGGATAATCTCAGATATTTCACTAGGTACCTAAATTAAGCATTTTATTTCAATGGACCTTCTTTGCGCTGGTTCAGTGTAAGTGAGTTTAGGCAAACATTTCAGTATTTTCCTAAATAAGATACTTTAGAAGACATTTACACCTTTTCAGGTAAACAGAAGAAATCTGTACCATGGTTAAGGAATTGAGCATGAGAGCTCTGTACCTTCCAGTAGCATCTGTTTTAATAGGGAAAGAGTATTTTGAAAGAGAATAAATATAGTATGCTCTCCTTGCACAATTTTTATTCAGGCTCAAGTAATTTCAAACACACCTTTCTATTGAATCCAACATGGAGGCTGAATAGGTTTGACTGATATACAAGTCAGAAAAAGTTGATATGGATACAACTTGTTTCAGGCTGGATCTATGAACAAGACTTGTTGGTTCTAGTACAAGCTGCCAAGGGCTACCCAGAGGAAAGAGAAGGCAGGTTTTACTCATTTGGATAATGTCAGGAGAACTTTTTTCCCCCATAACTTTCATTTAAAGCAAGATGAATGTCTCCCTCCTAAGACTTTTAATGATCCAGAACACTCTATGAATCTGTGCTTGGGTATAGCATGGTAGTGTTGAACAATTTACCATTTCTAGGAAGAATGTCCTACTCAGCTCATGCAAATTCAGCAACTAGTAATTTGAGCCTATTTAAGTAAATCTCACAGAATTGAAAACTCTGAGACAAAAGGAGCGCTCGTTTTGATGCTCTGCCACAGAGTATCCAACATCCCCAAAAGCTAAAAGGCAGAGCCTGGCTCTTCAGCCACTTACTGGTAGCTGGATCTCCTAACCTAGATCACTGACATGAAGATGTCAATACCTTTGAAATGCCCTGATTAATCTCTGCGCCATGCATCCTCTAATACATAAGCAGGACCAGCAGAAGCGTGCCTGTGCTAAAAGGAATATGTCCATTCGTATATTCCCCTGGACTTGTGCTGCAGAGCTCTGCAAACAAACAAATAAACAAACGAGAAGATAATCTTATTCCACTTTACTTTGGTTTTTCTCTACTACTTGTTTGCTGACCTTTCCCTAACTCCCATCACTGACTCCCTTCCTCATCCAACCAAATACTGTTCCTGATATAAGATCAGAATTTTCTGCCTAGCATCCTCCTTGCAGAATGTTAATACTGATTGTTTTCACAGTCTCTCTGGTAGCTTGATGTGCAGGTCTGTGCACTCCTCTGTGGAAGGTGAGGAAATTGGAGAAGAAAGGAAGAAGAGAGAGAGAGAGAAAGGAAGACTGGTACTGTTCTTGATAACTGTGCCTCAGCAGCTGTGACACTGAATGAGTGGTCTAAGTCAGGATCCTGTGTAGCCTGTACTGAAATTTCTTAAGGAGGTACTGCTATCCCTGGGCTCAGAGCACTAAAAATACTGCCCTTGTGAGCTGAGCTCCTGATCTGTGTGAACATCTGGACTGAACCCCTGAAAAACGCTATAGGATCTCCATGCTGAGTCTGGTAGGCCTCATTCCAGGGTCACAAAGCAGGAGGTAAGGGAGGGTGTTTTATTAAATAATGTTTACTTAAGTCTTTTTTGTTGTGGGAGCTTCCCAGCTCAACCATCTCATCACTTCTGTGTCTCAACTCGCCACACCTGCAGCAGCCCTTCCTCCACTGACAACAGAGAGTTAATCCCATTTTCCTTTTCTTGCCATAAGAAACATGTCAGAAAATCTACCACAGGTACTGGATAGGTTTTGCTTGGTTTTGCCTCACATAACTTTTGGCACTCCTCAAGTCATTACATGGTCCCAAAGTGCCTAAGCCATGCTGAAGAGACTCAAGAGCAAGGCACTCTCCCATCTCTTCTGCCTGTCTATTTCCCTTCCCACTCAGAACTGGTAACAAGGGACACAGACACCTTTGACTCACGTATGGAAGTTAAAAGCATTGTCTCACACACTCCCCCTTGGCACTCAAGCAGGTGATGAAGCACTTAAACAAGAGACCAAAGAGAAGCATGGTTCATTGTTTGGATTCTGAATATCTTTTTGTCTTTCATGACATTGTTTTATTTGCATCACTGGTCTGTTCAATCTCAGGTAAATGAGGTATTTTAGTTTTATAACTGGTTTTTATTTACACAGAAAGGTTGTTGGCTAGACACCGCAGTCATTTTCCCTCACAGCTCCAAGACCTTACTGGGTTAGTAAAAAAATAGTCAAAGGGCCTTCACATTTGGAGGGTAAATGATTTAGTTTGCCATTGACCTTGTGAACTCACATTTATATGTAGAGAAAGCCATATGAAATCAGACTGCAATATCAATGCTACTCTTGTGTTTAAAATTAATAAAACAAAATATAAGATCATGTGCTTAATCACTTTGGAGTTCCTCTATGTTTCTAGTATCATACGTTGGCTAGATCCCTCCCAGCCTCTCTCCTTCATCAAGAAACACCATACCAGTGCTGCTGAATACATCTTTTTGCCAAGCTTTTTGTGCTAGAACAAGCATTGTTAGAAATTAACTGTTGTGATCTAAATGTAATGTCTTATGTATCTGAAAGTTGTCTGTATTTGTTCTGAATATATGTTATCAAGATAACTGTTTCCTCATGCACTGAGTTAGTAAAATGTTTCAGTACTGTCATTAAAAAAATTGCCTGTTTTCTCTCTTTCTCTTTCACACACACAGAGCAAAATTTAACTTAGCCATGCATTTTCTAGTAGAAATGCTCCCCAGCTTTCTTTCAGATGCATGCAGTACTTGAGGATGATTAAAAGTAGAGACATTGTGAATGTGATCTTAATTTGTTATTTTCCTGGTATTTTTTCCTGCATGATGTGGGTAAATGGTATGATGTTCTTTTAAAATGGAATCACAGCCAATAAAAAACCCCAGTGATTTCATAAATTGTTTGCAATGCTTTCCTATGAAATTCCTTCCAGGCTACACTTGGAAATCAAAGTATGGTTGCTCATATACAAATAGAATGGTAACAGAATTGAGGAGCAACATGGATGTTATTTGAATAAATATGCTCATTTTTTCATTTATCAAAAACACTGATGAGGTTTAATGTGTGCAGGTGATTAGCAAATTTTAAATAAGTTTGCTACTAGGAATTAATTTTCCTTAGGAAGAGCAGAACAACACTCCTTTGAAAGAAACACAGACATTTAGCTATGGTTTAGTGAGAATATGTTTGGATCTTAAGACAAAATACATTGCACTGATGTGCAATGACACAAAATGCATCTCAGGATCCAGAATCCATGATATATACAAAACTCTTTGGATGGCAAATTCCACACAGCTAAGCCTCATCTTACTTGCTCAGGCACAAATTATTAGTTGTAATATTCAGCATGAAAGTGTTGCATCATGTTAGAAAAAGATATTACCATACATCTCATAGGAAAAGCTGATACCCTTTTGCCGATCCTTCCTTAGGACCATTGTATAATCATTCAGGTTTTTCTGGGTTTTTTACTAACAGAGGCAGCCACAGGACTGTCACAGAGAATCAACCCATGTTATTTACATGCCAGAATACCTACTCAGAATTTGAGCATAACACTGCTAAAACTAACACATGCTAATGCTGCTGCAGACTGTGAGTTCAAGGGCAGGCTCTCCGTGTACTTCAGGTTTCAGGCAAGGTTTGAGGAAGCTAACAGGGCAAGAAAATATTTTTCACTGGTTCCCCCAAGAAACAGACAGCTTAAGGGAACCAGAATTATCATATCAGAGAAGTGTTGGGGACAAGATCCAAATATTGAAGAAGGAAAGCAGGTGATTTTGACAGGCTTCATTTAGCAACGGAGATAAATTATTCTTTTTAAACAGCTTCTGCTTTCTTATTAAAAAGAAATACAGAAGGATAAATTCCAGTGGTTAGGCTGGTACAATCTACCTTTTCCCATTTTAAAAGTACACTTTGTCAGGTAAAATCCTCTCCAGAGGAGAACAAAAAAAGAAAACAGCAGACACATCATGAGTGCCTCTGGAGTGAAAAATTACTCCAGTTATGAAGACACATTAGTGATTTATTTCTCAGACAGTGATCCTGGGATGCAATGATTAGCCCTACTACAAGATCCCACTCTTCACTGACAGCAGTGGTGGCACAGACTATATAATTGGGACAGATATTAAACTTCCAAATGAAAATGTGGGTGCAAAGGTACTCACCATGGTCCTGATTATGTCCATTTTAGTGTCTTAATTCATTTTCTTCCTGAAGTACCAAGGATGATCTAGGCTCCATAAAGCTCTCTTTGAAAATGTAATTTGAATGAAGGCTTCTGAGCATTGCTGGCACAATGCTGTTCTGTGTATGGCATCCCAGGAGGTTTGTGGCAACCATAAACATCCCCAATTAAAAAATCCCAACTGAGATTTTTATTTCTTCTGTAACTGACCCTCCCCTTTTCAGTTAAAAAACAACCAACCAAAGCAAACCAAACCAAAAACCAACAAAAAAACCCCAAACCCAACCCAACCCAACAAAAAGCCACCACCACCAAAAAACCCACACATTGGGGTATTCCTTGTTGAAGATAACTCTGCTACAGCCGGTCACCTGTGGTTGCACAGGTAGTTTGAGATAGGTGGTAAAAGTACATCTGAAAAAGACAAATGGCTGGAACATGTGATGTCAAACACCCATGCCTTCCTGACCCTTTGGTATTGAGAAGCTGAATTCTGCTAGTGCTGTGAGGTGGAAACAATTTTTTCATCTGAGATTTGCTTTTCTCAGAAAACCTCTTCTTGTGTGAGAGGGTCAGATAGAACATTGTATTTGGGAAGCTGAAGCTGCAGCAGCTGAGCATATTTTGAATTAGAAAATGACTTATTTAAAACCTGTGTGGTGAACATTTCAGCAGGGCTATGACAGGTTTAGACCATTGCAAACAACAACTGTCTGGCTGAAATATAGTTAAGTTCTATTAAATTTTTAATTAAAAAATATTTTTAAATTTACACAAAACAGAACATATCTTTCCAATTTGTCAGCTGCTGGTCAAAAAAGTCAAACCCAAGAAAAGGCCAGTCTGCACAAAAAGGGACAATGTGTACTGAAATATAATTAAAGTATTAATACTTCATATTCTGTTTTTTTCAGTTTACTTTTGCTGAAAATAGCCAAAATATGTGTACAATCACTGCAACTTTTGTTTATGTATGTCATCAACCTGAAGCCGGTGCATGGCTGATATGGGACTATCAGTTTCATAGCTGGATAAGTTGTGAATTTTCTGCATATGTGAACCCAGTATCTAGCAGCTTGCTTTTAAATCATTGAAATTGAGACACCTATTCTTGTTTCCATATCTTATCAAGATCTGAGCAAATACTCTTCAGATATTCACCCCTCAGCCACAAAGAAACCTCCTTTTTGTGAAGACTGAGTGTGGCAAATCATAGAATCACAAGAGAAGACTCTTAAGATCATCAAGTCTAGCCATCAATGTAGCTCCACCATTATGTTTACCATTAAGCCATGTACTCAAGGGCCATATCCAGGCATTTTCTGAACACTTTTAGGAATGGTGACTCCACCCACTACTTCTCTGTTGAAGTCTGTTCCAATGTTATACAATTCTTTCTGAAAAAAAAAGAATATATATTCCTAATATCTAGTCTAGACCTTCCCTGGGGCTGCTAGAGACCATTTCCTCTCACCCTGTTGCTTGCCACCTGGGAGATGAGACTGAGCCCTTCCTGCCTACAGCTTCCTTTCAGGCAGTTGTAGAGAGTGATAAGGTCTCCCCTGAGCCTCCTTTTCTCCAGACTAAACAACCCCAGCTCCCTCAGCCGCTCCTTATGGGACTTGTGCTCCACACCCTCCAGGGACTGCCCTACTCTGGAGCTGCTCGTCCAGGTGCTTGATGAAGAGGATCAGCCCCAAAACTGAACCCTGAGGAGCCCCACTTGTGAGTGGTCCCCAGCTGGATGTAACTCCATTCACCACCACTCTCTGGGCCTGGCCATCCAGACAGTTTTTACCCAGTAAACAGTGCACCTGACCACACCATGGAAACACAGTTTCACCAGGAGAATGCTGTGGGAATCTCAGACGAAACCTGAACATTTTAGAGTGAATGAGCTTAGAAATAAATAGATAATAGACATTTGATTATCTGAAAAAACATCTTGTTACTGAAACTCATCTGGGACACTTGGGGACAAAACCCATTATTATCTCTTTCAAAGTAATATTTGAAGAAATTCCAACACATATATTGCCAACTGTTAGCAGACAATCAAGTTACAGATTGAAAGCCCTTCTCATTTAGATGATTAAATAAAGAATTTGGTTTCAGTGCTAAATGGGAATGAGATGCAAGGCATTTGGAGATTTTTCACATTTTGTTATAGTATAGTGTTAGGAAGCTCCTAATGATCTCATGTTTTTACCTAAAAAATAAAATAATCCTTTTTTGTGGTATTGTGGCCTTTTTTAGTGTGGACATGAGCCAGACTAACTTAAAAGGCTATGAAAAGGAGATGAAAACTAAAATGCCCACAACAGATTTAAAATAATGGGCAAGCAGATGGTGATTGCTCATGGGTTTGGGGTTTTTTTGGTCAACTCAACACAGCTCTGCACTACATTTGGGGGAGAAAAATGAGAGTAGAATATTTTAGTGCAAATTTGCTAGGCAGACTATGCAAGTTCTCTTATTCACTGTGGTTATGAAGGATAGCTCAGCATGAACACTAAAACTGTGCACAAGAACAGTTTGTGGAGATCCACCCCTGTGCAAAGCAACAAGAGAGAACACTGCCATTGTATAGTTCACTTGCCTGAGTAGGGGAAGCTAGAGCAACAGAACTAATCATTTTCACCCACTGGTGAAATGAGAATAATAATACTGAACCATCTCTGAGCTGTTCCAGCAAGACACATTTTCCTTTACATGAGCAGCCTTCTCTGAGGACTCTTGAAACAGATGTCAACAATATCAAAGGAATGTATGTCAGAAAGACTCCTGGGAATGATGAGATGAAGCAGATTAAAAAGAAATCACTTACCAAACGTTGCTGCAGGTTATAATACCAAGAAAATTGGTTAGAGCAACCTAGCGGATAGTCAGATATTTAAATACATATAATTTCAAATGGAAATTTATTTACCGGCTGTAAATTCTATTACATAATTATGTAGTGGAGCACATGGAATGCCCCCTTAAAGAAGCTTAGCAAACAGGGGAGGCACAGTCAGTTCAATACAATTAAATGTTCACTGATGGTAAAACTTACCTCTTGGTGACTTTTTTCCCTCTGCATGAGCTGATCTAAGCCTCTTAAAAGGTGACCAGAGAGCAACCATCTTTCACTTAGAAGTTTTTTACTTCTCAGGGACTACAAGTGTTTTCCACTCAAAAAATTTCTTTCATTCGTCATTTCCTCTTCTAAAAGCTGAGAAGAGGTAGCCCTGCATCACTCAAGGAATTCAGCTGATATTGCATGGTTGTTAAGTCTCAGCAGAAGTAGAATATCAAGTACCTCACCATGAGTTCTTCTTCCAGGTCAGGGCCAAGGATCTTCCAGGAAGAGCAGTGAAGACAAAATTCTTGGCTTTAAAAAAATTCTTTTTTAGTCAAAGCAGATAAAAAAAAAACCCTCTAAAGACTTTACATATTAGTAATAATGTAAGAGATAACAAAGAGCAAAACTTTTGCAAGACCCCTTCCTGCCTCTTTGCCACTAGTAGCTCTGAGTGAGGGCCCAAGAGAGACTGTAGTCAGCATGGAAAACAATGCTTAGGGCTGAACAAAAGCCAGGTTCGTTGTAAGTGATGTTCCACAGTCCCGTGACTGGTCATGGTCACTGTCAGACAGGTGGCAGGAAGTCTGCAGTGAAGACCAGGCTGGGCTGCATCCAGGGTATCAAATATCAGGTAGCAGCTGCTGCAGCAATAGAGGCACAGGTCTGCCAGAAGGAGCCTACTGCCCAGCAGATCTCATGTGCCAGAACGCTATTGCCTGGTCAAGAGGGCAGAAATGAGTGAGAGAGAGAGAGAGAGTGAGAGAGAGTGAGAGAGCGAGAGAGTGAGCGAGAGAGAGAGCACCGTATTGAGAAAGTGATTTACTGTGCTAAAACACATTTCTCCACTGATGACCCTAAAAGACCCCTTAAGCCTCAACTGCCCTGGCTTGTCAATTCCTGGCTTGCTTCTCTGCAGAGTACACAGATTTTATGACTAAATAAAAGCAAAAGGTGTGAGGAAGGGCACAAACACATACTAATAGTAAAGTGACATGCTATGGAACAGGGAATGACTGCTCAGCAAGACTGAGGGACCCTTGAAATGTTCTGGAGAGACAAAGCTAAGGTACATATCTCTCCTTTCTGCAGTTTGTGAGTCTCTGCACAGTCACTCTTGGCAGTGCTCCTGTTTGCTGACGGTGAAGGACTTGCAGTTGCCAGAGGAAAGGTTTCATAAACCTGGGAAACTCAGGGCTTGGCTAGGGAAATATTGGAAGAGCTTCCTAGAGCTGCAGCATTGTCTGTTTATCTCTCTTGTCAACTTATCTCTGCCAGAAAACACATTTGCCTTCCTTGCCTAGCAGAGAAAGCTGTTTTCTGCTCTGCATAGTGACCACAAAGCAACACATGGCCTACTTGAAATCACAGACCTACACCTCACATAATTGGCTTTCCAAACCTCTCTCCTTTTTACCTTGAAAGAGAAAGGACGAGACATTTCCAGGTGAAAACATTTTTTGGCCAGCTCCGCCCTTGCATTAAATGACTCACTTCTCCATTGCCACATTTACAGGATTCATTGCTTCTGTGTCTGTCTGTTGATGTGGACCTGGGACCTCTGCCCTCACCACCAACAATCACCCTCACCAACAGCTTCTTTGTTCCCTTGTCCCTTATCCCAACCATATCAGGCATACTAGGAGCTTTCCCCAGGCAGAAAAGAAGCTGGTGAGGATTAAGTTTCAGGCAGTGGAGCACACAGTTCAGCCTGGCCTTCAAGGGCAGCTTGGCAAGCTGATGTCCACATTTGTTCTGAGAAACCACCCCAGAAATGGCACACTGTGCAAGCAAGCTCCCCAGCTGTCACTGGAACACAGGTCAGTGACAGCATACAGCATCTTCATACTTTGCTTTCTGCTTCCGTATTTCTTTCCTTCTGCCTACTGGAATCCTGATTATTTGGTTACCAATATGTTTGTCAAGAACCTTCTCCAACTTCTGGGTGCTAGTGGGCCAAAAAGGGAATTTGAAACAGATCCTTTCTCTCAAATAGGACACCTGAGCTCTCACTGAGCTTCCTTGCTTTTGAGTTAAAATGCAAGGACTTTCCTTTTGCCTAGGAACCCAGGATTTGTTTATTGTGAATGGTAGGCTTAAGAAACATATTTCTCTGCCAGGCTTAATCCATTTCTTTCCCAAGAGTGAGAGCTTCACCCAGGCTCATGCAACATTTTTAAGTGCAGTCACCACAGAATGTTTAAATATGAAAAATAACAGCAACATCTGTAAGCTCATATTTGAAGGTAGTGCACATCCACTTTTCCCCAGTGTGTTACTGTTTGGCAGAGAATGTCTGGCTCTGGTCCATCCTAAGTCTCTGCAGGCATTTAACAGTGCTCTGGTTCATTAATTGGTGGAGACTTAAGCTTACATCTTTCACAGACTGCCTTGCTATTGCCAATAGACTTTGGCAGTTGACAGTGAAGAAACTCTATTTATGCTTCTCCAAAGAAGACCTTCATGTTCTAGGGAGGGGAAAAAAAAGCAACAGCTCTCATCTTCAAGAGGATTAACTATACTAAGCTTTCCATGCTATTGGGATGGTATTAACGTGATGAAAAATGACAGATCAACAAGAAATTTACCCATATTAATAAGCCCAAAGATGGCTTGGCTGTTGGGAAATTAGTTTTAATTGATTCATCAAACAGTGGACACTTCCTACTATTTCCCAGTGGGATCAGAGATACTTATCTGACAAAATAATCCTCCAATGCCTAAAACTTTGAATTGTGTAAACAAAAAATGCACTGCATCCAAAGCCAGGTGTTTAGGTTCAAAGCGATTCTGAGTGGCACGGAGGTCACATGAGCAGGCATCACCTCAACATGACTCTGTTACTCTCTCAGCTTCCAAGATGAGACTTTATGGAGAAACACATTCCTGCAGGACCATGGGTGCCATGTGACTGTAGCATAGCCTTGTGCCAAAGAGAAGATGTAAGGCCAGCTGCTGCAAGGCAGCAGTATGGGCAGAATGCGGTACAAAGAAAATTGAGATTAGACAAGAAAAGGGAGGACCAGACAGCACTGGGAAACTACTAGCTTTTGCAGTTTATGTGCTGAGGACAAATTGCCTTCCAAGGACATGTGGCCAATGAACATATTCCAAATGTGTCATGAGCTCTTGTGAAAAGGTTAAGGCAGAAGATGAATGGCTACGGTACGCCACCAAGACTTGACTCCACAGAGTAGGGGTTCCGTCCCTCCATAGCTCCCTTCTCCTAATCTCCCCCTGTGGTCAGGCTTGCTGTGAAAATGTCTTTTTAAGAGGAGAATATACTATTATGTCTCTGTGACTCACCAGATACAGCTTGGCTCTTCTTTGGCAAGAAGACCTTGAGAAAAGAGAGCAACCAAACACCCTGATTTGAAGTAGCAGACGTCTTCCAAATAAATATGAGATGGGACAGAGCACAGGACAAAGAAATTCAAAATAACAAGGTTACGCCTTCCTTGAAGTCCTCCACATTTTCTGTGAACTCATGCTCTAAAGCTAAGAAAAAGTAACAAATTGAAGCCCCAGTTAGCAGTGTTTACCCTGTCATTTCCTCAAAACCACATCTACTAATTTACTTGGCAATTACTCACCAATTTTCTCTTAACTTCAAGCTCAGCTATAAAGCATAGGATGATTTCTAATAACATTTCATGTAAAGTGGTAAAAATTAAATGAATGGATTTTTCTTTTTAGCCTCTGCCTTAGACCTCTTTGACCTATTCCACTGCCATAAGAGGCAGTGCTTGTTCACAGAGAGAGTGTTGGATAAAACACAATAACTAAGCTGTGTCCACCCTACCTGAAAATAACTTCTAAATGCAGTAGTCACTACCAAGCACTGATATTTTAGTAGCAATCACCACAGAAAAGAGTCCAGTGGGGCCACAACATTCAAGGCAGGCATTACTTTGAATTGGAGCATTACAGTTTACCAGTACTTTAAAAAAACCCCGGTTACTTTTGAGGCTGGGCAAAAGTCAAACTGTTCAAGAAAAAGTGGGGGGAAAAAAGGCAGGACAGACCAACAACTGAGGTCTGGATTTAATTGCGGTCACAGTTTTGAGGATGAAAACCTGTAGGCAAGTGTAGATTTGTCACTGTCAAGGAACTGTGAGAAAATAACAATTATAAACGATGGGAGCAGAGGAGGAACTAACCCCACAGCAATAAACGCAGCCTTGAAAAGCTCCCTCCCATGCAAGGAAAAGAACCAAATAAATACTGCAGAGCTAATAGGAAGCTGCAGATGAGAGCACTTGTCAGAGCTGCCTATGAGTGAGTATGACCTATCCAAATTGTCCAGAAAGTCCACGAGGCATGTGAAGTTCCTGGGAGAAAAGGCTGCTATAGAATGTGCAATCAGTCAAACACACACAGATACACACAAATGCCAGACAAAATATCCCAGCCCACTAAAAAACCTGCTAAAGTTATGTCACAAACACTGAGTTCTTGCTAGCAAAATTCTCCTTTCTCATTGACAAACATGACTCAAGTGCTTATTTTTCCTTGAATATTTTCTTGTCTTTGAGACCTGGCTAGCAAAAGGTATCATTACAGTAAGATGAAGATTCAGTATTTGGTGTCTTATCCTGCTCTTAGGATACTCTGTGGCTGAGGCAAAACCAAACTGAATGAGTACAGGAGTGACAGATGAACAATATTCTCCTCTTCACACCCTGGGAAAAAACTGGCTTGTTTCAGCGGTGGTGAACTGGATCCCAGAGGAAGAATGCTGGAAAAACCTGTGGAGAAAACCAGGTGGACTAGGAGCTAGGTCACCAGACCAGGACTGGGTGGCTTTTCTCTGCCTCTTCTTTTTGTTTACTTTCACTTTGAATCTAGAAGTTTTTCATTGATGTTTTTTTCAGGTACTGTGTGCCACTGTGGCTTCAGGTGTCTGTAACTATGAGATGCTCCTAGAATATAAATCATTATATAGACATTTATTTACATTGAAGAAGAAAACTGCCAAGGCAGAACTGAACCTGCTTTAAAAATAAGACAAATTGAAATCCATAGAAACTGGGTATTTATATCCTATGGCATGGATTAATTATTAGATTCCTCTTGCAAGGAAAAAGCAACCATCTGAGACTCCAAGGAGATTTCCTTCTGCAAAAACTACCAGAAAGAACCTGTTTCACACTGAAATCTGCATGAATTATAAATGCAAAATATATGAGAGTATCAAATTTTTAAAGCTATCAAAATGCTCAAGGGGATGCTTCCACATCTAGAGAAATGTTTTCCCATCTTTTCGTTACATGCTGGAAAATGGGACTTGTACCAAAGAATAAGCATGAAATTTAGATGTATAATCAATAATGGTAAAAACTTTTGTAAAAAAAGAGAGATCCACAGACAGTAAAAAGTTTTTCTGACAAAACTTGGGCAATACTGGGTTTTAACCACATGCTTATTGTGCATTTCAATGTGCTGCATGTTGAGAAATGACAGAGCTATTTTAAATTGATGAGAATACCAGAATAAAGATAGAGTCACACAGCTTAACTTCAGCAGAGCAAAGAGAGCATCTTGAGTTTATGAGCTATAGAGTATGGGGTGAGAAAATGGAAATAGAAAATGTCTTGCATTTCTAATGATGCAGAGAGACAGTAACTTACTGAAATTTTCCTCTTACTAATTGATTTGTATTTAATTTTTGTGTCAAATATTAATTATGGGAGTGATATAATTTATAAACTTCTGCATGTGGTAGTAAGGTAAATTATATAAAACTGAAAACATCTCCAAACTTTGTAAACCTTGGATAAATTTCCTTCTACAGCTTTTCTAAGTGTGGCTTATGATGTTAGCAGATTCCATGGAGGAGTTTAATAGAAGAGTATTTTTTCATGTCCTTGTGCATTAACTAAATTAAAAACATGAACAAGTTTGCAAGGGTTAAGAATACTATTGAGTCCTGTTGCTGCTAAGTGCTTGCTCTAAGCTTCTAATAAATTAAGAATTCTAATTGTTCATTGATTTCAGAGCTGCCTCTCTGCAAAAAAAAATTTGATGGAGGATTGATACTGACCTTACATCCCTTACCTTGTCTGTAAAACTCTGAACTCCTGCTTCAACAACTCTTACCCTGCTGCCATCAGGTCTGCTATTTTCTCTCTCTGAATCCTTTTTCAGTCCTTCTTCCTCATGGATACAGCCTGATGACTTAGTAAAAATCCAGTTTCTGTCATTTGCTGTTCTCTCCCTCCTCCAGTCCTAGTTTGCAGGGGATTTAACATCGGTTTGTGTTCATGCTTGGCTACGTAATGGAGACTATGCCAGTTCTGTCCCAAACAGTACCTGTGCTCAGTTCTCTTTCCACACCAGAAGGAAGAAGGGGAAGCTCTTGTGAAACAAACTAAGATGGCATGCTGTCAAATTCTGATCAGCATCATTCCCAAGCTAATCTGAGACAACTTTCTGAGGATACAATGAATCACTACACTCCTAGCATGTGAAAAGTAATTCCAGCTGAGCATTTACTTCTTAGAATGAATGGGTTTCAGCAGCGGCCATCCTACAAAGATGCATGTATTCTAAGAGCTAAAGTTTTAAGTTGGAGTTTAGAGGGTGCTGTTTCAGCACAGATGAGAACATTTTCTGCAGGTTCTCAGCTGTCTTTGGAGGGGCCTTTTTTCTAATTGTACTTTTTCTCAAGGAAATGGTTAGCAAAAGCTGACATCATTTAATTGGCTGAAAGTAACTTCATATCATTTAGGAAAGACATTCGTTTAATCTGCCTTTTTTTTCTTTCTTAATTAAATTTGTCACAGTGATATATTTGCACTATTAAATCTTCTTGAATTTTCAGGAAGATTTAAAAACCAATGTATTTTTAGAATGACTCATTTTCAATCAATCCTCTGAATGGGCCTGCCAGGAGAAAGCAGGCTATGGAAGGCACAGCAGGGACAGCATTCTCCCAGAAGAGAATATATATGGTTTTATGAAATGTGCACCATGTTAATCCTCCAACTCAGCTATAATAAGGCAAAAGTTAAATCTGAAAAGTAACTTTAAGTGTCTTAAGACCATCAAAGGGAAGGATATTTTCATTGTCTGATAAAGGGGTTTTTTTTAGACCTATATAGTTCTTTACTTTCTAGGTCTTTCATCCAAAAACTGAAAGCTAATCCAGAATGATTTTTGTAAGTAGTTCAGTAGTCAGTACTGAGTGGACTGTCCAACAACTCTGAAAAACTATTCCCTGTCATTAGTAACTTGTCTTGTGGAAACTGGAGAGCAGTGCATATTGTATTTCTGTTAACTTGTTTTCCATGGACTTTATGTAACAAAGCTGGTCTAGCTATTGCTTTGTGAAAAAGATTTTTTTTACCTTTGATTTCCTTGTTCTACTTTCTTCCCTTAACCAGAAAAAAATTGTATTTATTATCTCACACTTTCACTGACACCTTCTTCCTGCTTGCAGATGTGGAGAAAATCCACCATTTAGTGTTCAGCTTAATTTCTGTCTTGTTTCACACTTTTTCTCTGAGTGGTAGCACTGAGATTTTGAATGAAGGCTTAAAAGATTTTTGGACAAGGTAATCAAGAAAAAAGTTTTAGCATTTCTTAGATAGCTTTGGAAATTACAGCCTTGAAATGCTATTCAGAATGGGCTTTACTGCCTCCAGGTATTTTTATAGATGGTTACATGAAGTTACCATTTCACACTAGTGCTCTCTTTATAATTTGCATTTATCTGTTGCCTTTATAGGTAAATTGAAACAGTGAATAATCTGTTTCTATCAAAATGAATGCATTTTTCTTGAAGACATGAAGTATTCAAAGGGCCAGGGAAGAGAGAAGAAAATTCAGCTTTGAGCCTTTCGTTATACTGCTGCTGAATTAAAGCCTCACTTGTAGAATTCCTTGATTCTTTCCCTTTTTGAGTCCTTTTCAATAGTTCCTTTTGTGACAGGCATAATGACGACCACAGTGCATTTCTATGTTGTCTATGAACTGCTTCTCTTCCTGCTAATGTGGGTGCTTGCATTCCTGTAAGACTGGGAGTTACTTAGGAGACACAGATGGTTTTTAACCCATAAGGAGCTTAACAAGTAAAACTACAAACAGGCAGGCTGTAAGAAGGTTGTGACCAAAATCTGCATTGTGCAGTGACTGAAGGTAAATTCTCTTCCTGGATTTCTTCTCATAGCAGCCCCAGAGACTAGAAAAAAAAAGACACTCATATATTCTCTAGGCCAGTACTCTGGGCAGAGCATTATCTATGTGGATGGTAAAATAAAAGTACTCGTGGCTATTCAGATTTAGACAAAGACAAGGGCTCTTGTGCTGTGACCTGAAAATCAAGGCATTTCTTGTGATGTGTATGAGCTTCGCCCAGTTCCTCCTGACAACATTTTCAAAGTACATGTTCTGATAGGGCAGCTGCTCATCAAAGATTATCTTGTATTTGGGCATCACAGAATAATGCTGTGAACAGGATTACAGAGCATGGACTTTCCTACATGGCAGCTGTGGAAAAATCCTTAATCTTAGTTTAGCACTGACTACTAACTAGGCCTGCTTCTTCAGAAAGTTGAAGTTACTTCCTGGTCCTTCTGTCACCATTCTTTATTCTCATTCATTAATTTGGTAACCTTTTGACTAACAAGGATGAATAACATCACAACCAAAACCTGATGCAAGAGTGCAGGTTTTGTACATGATTTTAATAGTGGTACAAAGCAGGCAGATGAATCACTACATAGGAGATAAAATTGCAAAAATAATTTTAAGATACCAGCTTTTATAAAAATTAGTACTTAAAAAGCACTCATGGAAAATTGATTGCTTAGTTAGTCTGGTACAGAATACAGCTAATTCTTTCACCCTTAAGCATTACATGCAGAGGCAGTGAAGTGTGAGTCTATACTAAGTAGTGAGGTCATTTGCTGACATCAATATCTTTGTGGCTTGCTCTGATCTTTCAGCACAGGGAAGTACACCTGCAGCAGAAGACTGATCTCTTCCTTGAGCAAATATTAATTGCTTTGTTCCCTGGAAACTGTAAGTTGGAGTCCCTGATAAACTCAGCTTTTACAGGCTTTAGGGCCTTAATCATTTTCATGTCAGTTTGGGAAATTTGACGCTTTTCTGCTTGCAATATTATTGTTTCCAACAGTATGTACATGTCAGTCTGTCACCACCCACTAAGGTTCTGACAATAGCCTAAATGGTTTTTTTTTCTTCAAATCCAAGTACTTTCTTCAGTTTCAGCTCCCGGACCGGAACAGCTCAAGTATGAGACTTTTGAGAGCACTTATCAAGATCCATATATTTCTTAAAGTTAATATACAAAAAGAAACAACCTGCTACATCAAAGTAATATTAAACACAAACATTTTGGAAGCACAGCTGAAGAAGCTGCTGCTGCCACCTGTTCCTGATAGCTTCCCTAATGACTTACTATCACAGAATTTCACAGAAAAAAGTTCTCAAAAAATGTTGGTCTCAGAGGGCCCATGCCAGGCTTTATAGGGAACCAAATGAATTAGTCACATTAGCTCACACAAAAAGACTCCATCAGATATTTATCCTTGTAAATCCCAGTTGTACTGGATAATAAATTATCTTAGGGATGCTACTATGCTCAACAGGACCTTTGCAGGCCAAGTGGGACATCTGCTCCCCGATTCAAAGTTATGGTATGTCTCCCATTGCTTCAGTTCATGCTTCTTGCTTGCAGGAGTGTCAGCTTAAAGCAGATCTGTGGGCAAGAACAGGTGGCTTGGAAAAAAAAGAAATCCTTCATTCCTGGGTAGCCTGTTTTCATTTCCCAGTTCCATAGTGGAAGATGGGCTTGGTGAGCCCATGTTGAGTGACATGATTCTAGGCATTCATTTTCATGCAGGCAAGAAGAAGCAGTGGGCAATTATCCCCTGATTCCTGCATGGGATACCACTGGACCTTACAAACCTGAAACAGCAAAGGCATCTGGATAGGCTTCCTCCCAGACTCCAGTAAAATACGTGTATTACATGCAATGCTGAGCACAAGAAGGAAGGAGCTGGAGCTTTCTCTCAAGACATGAAAGCACGGTAGAGTGCCTTCCTAAGTGAAGCTTGAATCTGGGGACAAGAGAAGTCATCTTGTAGTATAGGCATAATTATCTAAGTACCTTTCAGGTCTCCTTCAACCGGTGTCTATGAAGATGGAGCAAGTCAAAGAAGTACATGAGGAGCTGCAGGTACACAGAGATTATTTCCATAACTCTCCTGTGGCATTTTTCAGCAGAACTCATTCTGCTGAAATAAACTGGGACTTGCACTCTTTCAAAAATTCGGATGCAAGACTGTTGAGTGCCTGCATTATTGTTTGGTTTAGCACCATAGGTACTTTGGTTAGCTCAACAAAGTAAATGACAGGGAAGGTCCTTTCACTTCTGCAGATTTATCCCAGAAATATCAATGTATTTGGAATGCTCTGAACTCTTTAACGATGTTCCTTTAGAATGAAAGGATCTTCTGGATTTTAGAGTAAGTAGAAAGAATCTTATCAGAGGCAGTGAGAATGCTCCCACAATACTTCTTATTTTCTTCTGAGTTTTCTGACAAGATGAAAGAACATGAAAAGGGAATGTGCTTGTTGCAGTTTTTCAGTAGCAGCATCAAAAGCATTCTTGCTCTTTTGGTAAATATTTCAGCTTTATTTTGGTAAATATTTCATGCCATTTGAGGGTTTACTGTGTCCTCTCTAGTGAGGAAACTTGCCAGTCAAAAGTTTCTTTTACCCATAAATTCGAGCAAAATGAAATTTCCCTCTGGAAACTGACAGGGAAAGAAAATGCTAATTTCATCAAGACATTATAGAAAAAATACAAACAACGTAATACTTAATTCCTTACTGCTGAGAAGAAAATAGTCTTTTATTCCAGGCAGCTCCATTAACAGGGAATGCTAAGAGCAGACACTGAAACCAAACCAGAAATCACGCTCAGAACATCTGGTAATTGTCCTGAGGCCAGGACCTGACTTCTCCCATTTGAGAGAAGACACCAGTAGATATACGAGAGAAAGGAAAACAAATTGTAGTTTTTCTGGAGAGCTATATCGATACACAATACAGCAACTGGTACAGTGTTCCACACCACACCTGACAGACACACTTGACTAGCCTGCTTCAAGCTCATTTTCATTTACCCGCTGCTAGGAAACAACATACTGCTTGCACAGCCATGATTAGTTATCTCCTATGGTTGCCACCAACATCTAGCCTCAAATGGTGATTTATGGCTGTCTCATTGGCACAATTGTTAGCTTTTTCTATCACAATCAGATAGTAAGACTCAACTGCACAGCCAATATATCCAGCCTCTTTATATAACTCGCTGTGCATTGTTCCCTGGTTAAAGGTATGTGAACTCTTCTCTCTCGGACCAATTCTTTTTAGCAGGAAACCAGGCTTGTTTTCTATGTCTTGATATGATTATACTTAACACACTCTCTGGCTGACCTCTCATTTTCACTGTTCTGTACCTTCAAGAGACATGGAAATACGGTGATTTATGATGTAAGTGAGAGCACAGTGCTCAAAAGACACAGTTACATGAATAGCATTTTGTTTTAATAGTATGGAAGAGAAGAAGAAATCAATCTGTCTATTTTTTAGCTACTCCTGGTCAGGAATTTTTGACTGCATGTTTCTTACCCTAGCAAAGGCCTAAAATTTTCTGAAGTTGTTAACAGAAAATATTTTCCATAACTAGAAACCTGTTTTTCATTCAGAAGCAATTTTCACCAGGAAATATAACCACTTCTGCTGCAAAACTGAATTCCTAAAATGTTTGAAGTTTTCAAATTCTTCCATCTCAAAAATGTTGATGCTTCATCCCATTTCATCGCAAAGCTGTGATGCCATTTTTTTCTATATGTTAGCAGAGCATTGAGTGAGAGATGGTTTATTAACCTTCTTGTTCATATCTTCCTAAGGATAACCCTAAACTTTCTTTTAACATTATATATTTATGGATGCATTCCATTAGTGCTAAAAAATGAGCAGCCGCAAAATTAATGAAGCTTTCATGACCAGGTCAACACATTCTGTAGCAAATACTGATCCTTCTACCCCATCCTCTTCAGAATTTGGTATTCCATGACATTCCTCAGCTCTTTATCCCTGTGAACTCCTTCATCTCTGTCCAAAGCTGTCCCTAGGGTCCTGCCACTTTGTCTTCTTCCTTAGAAAACATCTGCAGCACTGCCTTTTCTACTTACTGTGCATTATGAGCACTGCCTACCACAAGAGTGCTCTGAAGAGCCTTCCCAATGCTAAACATAAATAGTCCAGTATAATCTGAGCTCAGTCCCAAACTGTGTAAACCTGTTTGTTGTGAAAGGTGAAACACACAACCAGGGAATGCTGGACATCTGCATGTGTTGGTATAATGCTCTCAGCCAGAGAAGTACAAACCTCCCTATACACGAACATTGGATCCACATTCAGTTGCAGAAGCAAATAGTGTAGAACTGCAGGACTATTTCCGTCCCCCTTAATTTTTCTACCCTTTATGACCAAAGGTGTCTGGGTTTTTGATGTGTTGAGCCTGACAAACAAATAAATGACTTTAATACTCTCTTTGGTTGTGCAATCTTCCGATATTAAAGTCAAACTTCAAAGAAAACTCATAGCTTAAAAATGTTTCAAATCTTATATGTACCCTTTCCCTTGATTTTTTTTTTCTTTTCTAAACAATGATATCTGTCAATTAAGCATGAAGATGTTTTTACTCCTTGGAAACTGCACTTTTCTTACAATAAGACTTTTTGTTCACCAGTAATAAACAGAACACCTCACATTTAGTTTGATGCTTAAGATAGTCTAATAGTCCCACATGGACCTAATCTGCAAGGCAGGACTCTCCGTAACTCCAAAATTTACTTCTCAATTTCCTCCCTTCCTCTTGAAGCATGCTTGGTAAATTTGTCCTCAGGGAACCTGGAATGAAGGTTGTCTTCACAGATGTTATGAAGAAATACGATAAAGGAGAACATTTCCAGAATAACCTCTTTTTTCTTCTATTATGATATTGCCATCAAAAACTGTTTTTCCTTCTTGACACATTTCCATCCAGTTGCTTTGGAGTGAATGGGACTGAATGCATAAATTCTTGGCAATAACCAAGGGCTTGATGGAAGAAAAGGAGAATAATCAGAATAAAAATAAAGGAGAAGAAAGGGAAAACCATGAACCATTCAGGACTGCAGACTGGAGGAAGAGGAGTGTCCTATGGGCAGCAAGCATGCAAAAAAAAAAAATGTTTTCCTTAGTCTTGCTTCATTCTGTTGTTGGTCTCACCCTTCAAAACTGCAGAAAAAATTAAGACTTCCTAAAGAAAAAGCCAGGACCAGAGACTCAGGCTCCTTTTTGGTTTTTTTCTGACAGAAGACAGAAAAGGAAGTGCCTATTGGTTGAGCATGAAGACCCAGAATTTACAGGTTATAATTTCTCATTGTACTCTCCAGACTAAAATCAAATAATCTGGAACTTGCTGAAAGCAGAGGCACCAGCTATTAAGTGGTAAGATGTTCTGAAGGAAATAAAGAGAAGCCCCAGGACTGCAGACTGACTATTCCAATGGAGAGAAGTTCTCGGAGAGGAGACATGAAGCTTTGTACAGAAAATTGAGGCAAAGCTGAATAGGTCAGATTCACGGGATCACAGAATATTAAGAGTTGGAAGGGACCTCAAAGACTGTCTAGCCCCAACCCCTGCTGCCTTGGGCAGAGACATCTCCCACTCTGTCAGGTTGCTCAAACCCTTATCCAGCCTGGCCTTCAACACTGCCAGGGCTGGGACCTCCACAGCCTCCCTGGGCAACCTGTTCTAGTGCCTCACCACCCTCAGAGTGAAGAACTTCTTCCCATGATCTAACCTAAATTTCCCCTCTTTTAGTTTGTACCCATTACTCCTTGTCCTATCCCTACAGTTCTTGATGAAGAGTCTCTCTCTGGCATCCCTGTAGGATCCTTCAGATACTGGGAGGTTGCTATGATGTCTTCACACAACTTTCTCTTCTCTAGGATGAACAGCCCCAACTTTCTCAGCCTGTCTTCATAGGCAGGGTGCTCCAGCCCTCTTAGCAGGTTCGTGGCCATCTTCTGGACTTGCTCCAACAGTTCCATGTCCTTCTTATGCTGGGGGCACCAGAGCTGAATGCAGCATTCCAGGTGAGGTCTCAGCTGAGCAGAGCAGAGGGGCAGAATCCTCTCTTCTTGTAGCTGTGTCTAGGATTGCCCTGACCCAGGTGCAGGACCTTGCACTTGTCCTTGCTGAACTTCATGGGGTTTGCACAGCCCCACCTCTCCAGCCTGTCCAGCTCCCTGTGGATGACATCCCTTCCCTCCAGCGTGTCGACTGCCCCACACAGCTTGGTGTTGGTGGCAAACTTGCTGAGGCTGCCATTGATCCCACTGTCCATGACGCTGGTAAGATGTTGAACAGTATCAGCACCAGTACTGACCCCTGAGGGACACCACTGGTCACTGGTGTCCCCATGGAAAAAGAGCTGTTGACCACAACTCTTTGCCTGCTACCATCCAGCCAGCTCTTTATCCACCAAGTGCTCCATCCATCAAATCCATGCCTCTCCAATTTGGAAACAAGGATATCATGTGGGACAGTGTCAAACACATTGCATCTTGTCTCTAACTTCCTGTGTGCACTATCCAGATCCCATTAAAACAGCACCAGTTGGCTTCACGTTCAACACAATGCTGCAAAATGGGGACAGGACTCTTCTAACTCAGACTTAAAACTACTTTTTCCAAGCAGGCATGCTGTATATGCTTAACAGTTTTCAATGACAGCAAAAGATATCCTATACATAATACTGCTTCACTGAAAGTAGCATTGTATGAGAATGATCTCTGTCATAATGCAGATCAGTTACACTTACATCTAAACATTACTTGAGTGTCTGTTATTGCTTGCTTCTTGTCCTACCTACAAAAATTTAATTCTACAGAGAAGTAGCTTCCGAATTAAAAACACATAATATCTCCAAACTTGCTTATACCAAATAGGCCACACAACCTCAGTCAGCTAAGTATATTCACATATCTGCTGCCTATTGCCCACTCAACATGGATGTGTGATGACCAGAATCTTGATAAAAATCCTGAAGGCGGCCAACTGGATGAATCCCCACACTTATTCCAAAGAAAAAAAAAGGTCAGCTTACCAGCTCTTTAGAAAGGCAGACATGACCCTGATGAGTGTGACCACATTGTCTCTGTATTCTTGTTCACATGAGCAGAAGCTGACCTAATTGAAGAAGTCTTCTCACATGCAGTCATTCCTGATCATCACTGTAGTATGGGCTGACCAGAGCCATTAGGTCAGAATTCCTAAGCAGGGAAGCACATGGCACAAGAAGCTGTGCCAGTCACCTTCACTAAGAAAAAATAGTTTTCTGGTGTCTCCTGAACCTGTAGAATCTGCAGACATGATGGCAGCTAGGAAATGAGCGTTGTACAGGTACTGTCACTCATCCCTCTGCCCAATAGGTACCAAGCCAGTAGAAATTCATTTCACATCCAGTTTGATATGTAGTGTCTAATCCTGCAGTAAGGAAAACCTGTTGAACAGTAGGCATCTTAAACTGTTTTCCAGCTCAGCCTTGCAATCAATGCCAATTCTCTCGTACAAGACTTTCAAGCCATCTGTGCTGTCACTTTGTGGGTGTTTACTTTTTAAGATTGGGCCAACAACAAGATTAGTCTTTAATTTTCTTACATTAGTCTGAAAACTGCAAATATTACTTCTCCATCAATGTCATAGTCCTAAACTGCTTCCAGTTACTCTGATTAACAATTTACACTTGAAGTTCCACAGTCTGCAATATGCGTTAGCCTAAAACATCCCATTGAGAGAGACATATGAAATGGTTATGCCATCAAGCCATTTAAGATATTCAGCTGTCTTTAGAAAGCAACTACATGTGATTATTCCTAGTGAACTGACTGGAGCTGAAACATGATACCAAAAGAGCAGAAAAGTAAGTGTACTGTCCGAATTCTCTAGGTTCTCTTATTTTCTCATCTATTTCTTGATCATATCAGCACACATTCTAACAAGGAGAAAGTAGGTAATAAAGCAAAACAAAGGGAATGCAAAATAGTGAGGGTATGTTCTTATCTTACCTCTCAGAGATCTGTTCTACTAGTCTGTTATGACCTTACCAACCACACTTAATGTTTGCCACATCAGCTCCTCATATTTTGCATTTTTATAGCATCACATCTGCATTTTTATTGGTAATCTCATCTTCAGGAGAATTTCCTTTCCACCGATGGAAGTCTTCACAGCTGTGGACAAAAGTGCAAACATTTACTACAAATGTTACCCTAGAGGCTCAAAAGCCACAATACCATGATATAAACAGGGAGGAATATGTACGAGGCACGTGAGAAAGCCATGAAAAAAATATTCTTTAAGAACAACAAAATACGTGACAGCAAAGTATAGATCTGTTACTACATGGGAAAAGAGAGCAAACAATGGGTGACACAAACAAATACTGCACTTCTTTGTTTTCTCTCTCTAATCTTCATGAAACTGTCACCAGACAACATTACAATGCAAAAAAACACTGGCTAAAGTAAGGAAAAGAACAGGATAAAAATACTGTGAAAGCTGGCGAAGTTTAGAGAAAGGTGAAGGAAACAGCCAAAGCAAACATAAAGATTACTGTTTCTGAGAAGTAGTAGAGGAAATGTGAAGCCCTGTGAAAGTGCAGGGCAAACATATATCCACTATTGTAAAAGGGGAAAACTGACCCTTTGAGAGCTCTGAGGTAATCACTCTAACTTCTCCTGCAGAAACCACGGAATTTGGGACTAAATGAAGCTCACTGTAGAGGAAAGGAAGAAAAAGACAGGAGGAAGGCATTTGTCAAGGATGGAGTAACTGGCCTCACTTGTAAGGTTACAAGAGGATGTAATACATATCAGTTTCCGTAAACCTGCCCATCACTTTCTTGTTAGTGCACAATGAACCCATGGATCTCAGGAGCTCTCTAGGGAACAGAGAGCTGAGTGGTGGTCTATTTGTTTCTTAGAAAACAGTCAGAATAGTTACTGGAGATTCACTGTAATTTGTGGGGAGAGATGCAAATTGTTTCCCATGGGGGGGTCTGTCCTGTGCCTTGTGTTATTCAGTTGTTTCATTAATGACTAGGAGAATGAAGAGTAAGTGCATTTACAGTATTTGCAGATGACACAAACTGAAAGGTGCACTCAGGAGGACTGGAACAGAATTCAAAATTACCTCTACAAATTGGACAGATGGCCTGGGGCCAACTAGATGAAATGCCACAGAGACAAGTGATATATAGTGAGGGGAAAAAACCAAATGTCACATATGAAAAAGGCAACCAGATGGCTAGTATAATGTTAGGGGTTTGAGGGTGAAACTAACTCACAAAGAGCAGCAAGATTCCACTGCACCTCTTTTGGGATGTGTAATAGTAATGTTGAATAGACACTCCATGGGAGGGGAAAGGTTCCAGCTGCAATACTGTGTCCAGAATGGACCACTATACTTTGAGAAAAACGAAATATTGTCTGGATTAGTTCTTGTCTGTAAATATTACTTAAGGGATATTAGAAGAAATTGCAGTCCCCACTTGGCCTGAAGTCATATAGCAATCCACAGGTATAAGACTTGACAAAATACAAGTTTTCTGCTTCCTTAGACTGAACCTCTTTGGACATGTTCTTAATATCATTGATAATCTTAGTCTTGCAGCTAGAATAAGGATGTCTTTAGGTTCCAAGCTTCAGTAAACAAGACATTTTTCTGAAACCTGGAAGGCCTCTGCATTCTGCAGCCCTCCCTCCCTTCCTCTCTCTGAGTCTTGCTGTGTCCTATAAAGAAGTCTGCAAAACACTACTCTTTGCTTGCCATATGATCAGCAATACGCATTTTGTGTCTGCCTAGGGCAAGTACACTTCAAATAAGTTCAAGTGGCTTAACCCTCCTTCCGTCCACATGTGCTTTTTATGACTTCCTTTTCTGCAAACAATTCCACTGCTTCACTTTCATTTCACTTCCAATAAAGGATTGTGTTTTTTGTAGAAGCAAGGACTTCAATGGCATTTCAAAGCCACTCTACCTGTTGGTCAGGGAGACTGCCTTCTTCTGTTCTTGTTAGACAATTAATCATTCTGGGATTTGTTTTCCTTTTAATAACATATCATAATTTTGTTTTGTTGTTTTCCTGGAGCTGAGCATGATCACAGATAAAGTTTGCCTTGGAATAAGAGCTGGATACTCAGAAAGGCTCTACATTTTTTTTTTGGTTGTTCAGTTTTTGTTTGTTTGGGGGTTTGTGTGGGTTCGTTTTCTTGCTTGTTTTTTAAATTCTTCCCCCAGCCTATCACCAGTCATGGAAAACAAAAATCTTATATTCCCATCATGAAATGTAAGGCTTTTGAACAACTTTGAAGGCTTTCCCAGAGCAAAAAAGAGGACTTTTTACCAAGAGCAGTTGCCCTTCATATAGAGTTCAGTATCTGTGCATCTGTTTTCTACTACCCTTTATGATCAGAAATCTAATTAATCAACATCATGCAGAATATATGCAGCTACACTGATTGCTAGGGACACATTCAAGTGCCAAATGTAACCAGTCTTTTCTGACGCTGAGAGCAAGTATGGAAAATGACTCCCAGCGCATAATATTAGTTTGTTTTTCCAAAACTGTAGGAATTGCTGATAATGAGGCACCTTACAACTCAGAAGTTAGTGGAGTAAGCCTATTAATTGTCACATCCTTACTTCCTTCTCATAGGTTAACATAGAATACTTCAGTTCTGTGGATTTTTTTCCTGTCTGAAACAAAATTTGTCTCATCTATTCATAACCATACATCCTACTTGAGTCTTGATGACTTGGCAAGAAGTCCAGGAATGGCTGGAATTTCGATAATAATGTGTATTATAATTTCTTGCTACACGATTTCTTGCTAAGTCTTCGTAAGACTCACAGTAAACACTTTGCATGTTAGGCTTAGTTTTCTTCTTACGTGACATGCTGCACAAAGTCACAGTGTAGGTACTGGTGTTACAGCATCTTGCATAGAGATACAGCTCGAACTGAAATACAACATTTGGATAAAGGTATTAAAATAGAATGTTTTGTTGCGCAGAAAGAAAAAAATATCACAGTGGCAATTTTTACCTACTCTGAACTTCAAAAGAGTTTCAGGACTTGTCATCTATAATATCGCCTCTTCTGCAAGAAGGCTGATCATTCACCCATCTTTGGAGAAAAATGGTACTGACATGGTACTTAGTATGAAACTTAACCTGGTTGTGCAGTTGTGCCTGATGATTCCTGCTCCACCTTCTTTGGGGTAGTTTTGTACAGTGGAGCAATGCCACCACAAGAAGGGTGACAAATGTTAGCTCCAGCCATATTCATACCCATCAGCACAAAAGACAGATATGCCTCTCAACTCCCAGGACAGGTAAGGTCCACAAACTTGAGGTAATACTTCAGTCAATGATCTTCTGTGTCCCATTCGCAACAATCACCATTTCAAACACTTGTGTGTTGGAATAATGTTCCCAAGTTCTTTTAATTTAGTTCTGTTCTCAGCTGACATGGAATTGTGATGCATCCTGGTATGTCTCTTAATAATCTTTCACCACTCTGAGCGATCTTCAGAAAATGTGTGCCCCTTCTGAAGATAATTAGAGAAGCCATTCTTCCCTTTCAAATGGTCCCTTGGGACCATAGGTTATTCCTGTATCATTTGCCTGGAGTGAATCAAATACGTCTCAGAGATGGATCTGAAGATCCTGTGCCACACTGTTGTAGCCAGCTAGCACGCTGTCCCAGCACCGGGCAATCTTCTGCCTGCTCCGAGCAGGGAAGGATGGAAGCCAATCGCGGTGCGGGAGGGCAGGCGAAGCACCTGCTCGGGGTTCGCCTTGCCCACTGATGGCAAGGGTGTGCGAAGGAGGTAGGGAAGAAGCGAAGGGACTCCTTCATGGGGGGAGAGGGTTTACTGGAGAAGAAAAATCCATGGAGAAAGCCAAAGAAGCATGGCTTGCAGGGGGTCTTGTACCCCCACAATATGGGCATGGAAAACACACAGTAACCAATGGAACATCAGCCAGCAGGTGTTACCAAGGCGGGGAGAAGGAATTACAGCAAATGGGAGAAGGGGTAGGCAGGGAAGAGTAAGAGGGGAAAATTAACTACCGAAATCCATAGAACTCTCTGGAATTACAACCAAATATGAGAAATAAGGGGAGGGGAGGGCTGCGGCCAATGGTAAGGCATGGATTTATGTATTTTTCACAGCCTTTTGAATGCTCAGGGCTTTTGGGCTGTGGAAGCATCAAACCAATGGACCTTTTGGCCCACTCGATCTGGCTGGCCCTGGGGTTGGTCATGGTTCAACGCAACAATCCTGTGTCATGTTGTTGTTGTCACACTGGGCTTTTTTGTATCCTCCCTTGAGACGTTATCCCTGACTGGAGTCTCCCCAGCAGCTTTACTCTTTTTTCAGACTTTTGGAGGCTTGTGCCTTACCCATCTCATCTGACTACACTTTCTACTCTCTATAGAGAACTCCATCTCTGGCTGGAGAACTACTTTACTGCATGCAGGAAGGAAAACACTGTGTCTCTCGGTCCCTCCAGCTCAGGCTAACTGCATAAAACCACCCCAGCGCTCTCCATCAATGGCCCAAGAATGGCTCTCTCACTACTGGCTGCTGCAAAAATATGAAAAACTGAGGGGAAAATCATACTGCGTAGGGTAGACATGGGAAATGCACCTTCATATGAACAATGAATATTCTGGGAATCTGCATGAATCAGCAGAAAGATACTACAGTATAGAGAGTATACAGTACAGAGAATGTAATTAGAACTTGGCTAAGCATAAGGAATGAACAGAGAATGTGTTTAGATTTAAAGGACAAAAAGCAAGTAAATTTAACAAATGCTTTTGTCCAAACCAATTCTTTTATAAATGTATCACAGGCTCACAGAACGGGTAAGATCGAAAGGGACCACAGTGGGCCATCCGGTCCTACCTCCCTGCTCAAGTTTCAAGCAGGGTCTTCCTAGAGCACATTGCACAGGATCTCACCCGATGTTTCTTTAATATCTCCGGTGAGGGAGACTCCACACCCTCTCTGGGCAACCTGCTCTAGAGCACGGTCACTTGCACGGTAAAGAAGTTCTTCCTCATGTTCAACTGGAACTTCCTGTGCATCAGTTTCTGCCTGTTCCCTCTTGTCCTATTGTTCAACACCTCCAAGAAGTGCCTGGATCCATCCTCTGACCCCCTCCCTTCAGATACTGATAGACATTGTTAAGGTCCCCTCTCCATTGTCCCTTCAGCTGAACAGATCCAGATCCCTCAGCCTTTCCTTGTAAGAAAGATGCTCCAGTCCCTCGAACATCTTCGTAGCCCTCTTCTGGACTTGTTCCAGAAGCTCCATGTCTCTTCTGTACTGAGGAGTCCAGAACTGGATGCAGCTCTCCAGATGTGCCTCACTAAGACTCAGTAGAGGGGCAGGATCACCTGTTATGTTTTCTAAGCTAGCCTTTGTTTTCAGTCAATAAAAATATTTTTCTGTCTTCCTGTTTCTTTGTGCAAGTAAAAGATATTCCTTTATTTATATGTGGCATTTTTTACCTATTTTCAACTAATAGCAGAAATAATGTTTTATAGAAAGGATTATGTAATTCAAATTCTTATGAAACATCAGAAATCTGTACAAGACAGGCTGAAGTCATAAGGATCTGTGTTCTCATTTAAGAAACAAAATACTTGTTCTTTCAATTCTCTGAATTTTTCCTCCATTTAATTGAATCAGCCAAAGAATCATAATCTTTGAGACAAAAATGCTAAAAAGTATCCCAAAGCAGTATAAAAAAGTTTCATCTCATTAGGGAGAAACTGAGCTATAAAAGCCAAATGAAAAAAGATTGTCATTTGCATGAAGGAAATCCCTAAGGACACTCAAAATGCTCACAAGTAGAGGGCACAATGACACCAGGTCCTGTTATTTTCATTAATCCTTTAAAATGTAAGGCAGAACAACTGGAATATCTAGAAAATGAATAAGCTGTAAAAAGAAATCTAAATGTTATTAAAAAGGCAGAAATATAACAGGAAAGGGTGTTCTGTGTAAACTGAAAGAAACTGTTCAGGAAACACCAGAACCAGACAGATACCACACATGGCTTCAAGTAGGCATGACTGGGGAATCTAAATACAGTTCTCTGTATCCATGCATTTTAATAAAATCAGTTCTAAAGCTGACTGAATTGGCCTAGCGCCTGTAAGCTACTGGAAATCATAATGATGTCCCAGGATACACACACAATGATAGCACTCTGCAGGTCAGTGACTGGAGGCAAAAAAAGCTGATGGATTTGGAAGGTCCAAAAGATGATTTGGACAAAAAATCCCAAGGGAGTAAAAACAGTGCTGCATGTGAATGGGAGGGACAGAGAAAGAACAAGAATGGGGACCACCTGAAGTGTGTCAGGCCTGCAGAGGATCAGATACATGGTGTATCACACAAATATTCCCACCTACCTGTCAGTGCTCCTTCTGGACCGAAAGACCTATGAAAAACAGAAACTTTTTTTTTCCCAGTGAAACCCTTCAGATGTTTCAATAAGATTTTGATTTGGAGCTTTGAAAAGCAGTGGCATTTTCATTTTTCAGGAATTTTGTTGCTGTTTTCTACAGTTTTCATCTTGCTACTCCAAAGAGAAGAAAAAAGAAAGAAAGAAAGAAAGAAAGAAAGAAAGAAAGAAAGAAAGAAAGAAAGAAAGAAAGAAAGAAAAAGAAAGAAAGAAAGAAAAGAAAGAAAGAAAAAGAAAGAAAGAAGAAAGAAAGAAAGAAAGAAAGAAAAGAAGAAGAAAGAAGAAAGAAGGAAAGGAAGGAAGGAAGGAAGGAAGGAAGGAAGGAAGGAAGGAAGGAAGGAAGGAAGGAAGGAAGGAAGGAAGGAAGGAAGGAGGAAGGAAGGAAGGAAGGAAGGAAGGAAGGAAAAGAAAGAAAGTGGAGAGAAAAATAGTATTTGGAAAGGGATAAGCCATTTTCTGATTGGTGAAAATCTGTCCAGATCCACTCCGAAGGTCTGCAGTGAGATAAACAGAGAGAGACAAATGACAATGCAGAGGCCAAGAGACAACATTTTTATTATACTGGTCATTGTAGTTATGCTTAAAGAAGACAAATTGAGATGAGATGAAAGGGTCTTTTAAAATACAGATGCCTTGTGCTGAAGAAAAGGCTCTGCTGACATTCATTTTAAAAATCTGTATTTTCCACAAAATATTTGCTGAACTGTGAGGGTTAGAAAGAAGCAGTTTTACTCTGCTAGTTCCTGAATGTTTACAAGCTGCTTCTGCCCTAAGGCTTTGGTTGATTCAAAGTGTTTGGATACAGAAATCTTACAACTTCCCAAACCAAAGCCTTGTCATTTTAGTCCACATTATATGCTGTGGGTTCACATGGCAACTGTGCTCAATGAATGACTACATCTTCACCTTTGCTCACAGGAGAAGCCAGGCTCTCTACTTGCATCTCTGTATGCAGAGATGGGATTGGCAGAGGGGTCACATGAGGCCCTCTAAATATTGTCGCAAGACACTGTGAAGAAATGCTGTGTAGGGAGCCAGGTGCAATCTTAAACTCTTAATTCCAGCTGGGTATCCCTGTCAGTCTAGTTTTGCAGAATGTGATAGTCAAAGGCAAGGGGCACCCTTCAAGCCCATCAGAGTTCCTTTGGAAATGATCAACCATACACAAATTAGAAATGCAGTTTCTGACAGAAGCTGTCCCATGGGTGTCCTCCAGTAAAAACTGTATGAATATTGCAGTTACATATTAAGAGAAGGATGCTGAGGAGAAGGAAAATTATGTACTGGGTGGTCATTAATTAACCAAATTCTATGCAAGTTATGGGGAACCTACAGCAAAGAAATGGTCTTTGCCCCAGAGCTGCTCTGGTATTATAGTATGCTGAATTCATACAGAGCTTTTTGTGAAGAAGATTAATATGTGTACTCGAAGGCCCGTGGCAATTTCTTCTGCTAAAAAGATCATTCCCACTATTCACAGTGAGTTTATGATCATTACCCTGACAGGTAACTAAAGAATACAGAACGGATAGTTATTTTTCTGTGCTTAATATTTCACTGTCATTAGAAATTAGAATGATGCCTAACAATTAAGAATTTTTCATCTAATTCAGCTCAATTTATTAAGGTGCTCAGTTAGAATCCTAATTTCTCCCTCAGCCATCAATCTGCCAGGTGTGACAATACGCAGCTAGTTTCCTCTCCTTGACTGATATTTTCCTGAATATTTTTCAGTTGCATATTTTCAGTGAGATTACACAGAAAACTCTGGAGATTTCTGATGGCTGAGAGATTTTGTCTGTGATAAAAATGCATACAACAACATGTAATTAATTCCCTAGTATGTGACCATGCATACTGCAGTTAGCACTTCTCCACGTTTCTATGAAGGAGATCAAGACCAAGAGAAGGCTAGAGAATGGACTTTTCAATTCTCTGGAAAAAACAAGTTTTCTGATATCAATTTATTCTATCCTGAACTGGAATGAAAACACAGATAAGCAATATTTGCAGTGGGATTGAATTTGTTTAATAATTTCATTTGTGGAAAAAAATACAGATAGTTGTCAGATAGTTGGGAATACTGGAAATCTGGGAGCTGTGCAAGCTAAGTAGCAATCTGACCTACCTGATGGCCTGACCTGGCAGGTCAGATGCATAGCTGGAATACCTACTCCAGAATTTTTCCATCTATTTGACAAGTCTAGAGGAGACAACTGCTACACAAGACTGAAAGAACATAGGAAGCGTGAGAAACTTTATTCCTTGAAGATTTTCCAACAAGGGGCTTTGCAAATTTGGGATGACAGGAAAGAGAGCAAACAGTTCTCTCACAGGACAGAAGTTCTGATCAACTGCTTGAACAAAGACAAAGGCCGAAAAGAAGCCAGCTAAATTGCACTAATTGATAAGGAAAGAAGTGGAGCTGAGAATTTTATTACCAGCAAAGCACTGTAAGGGTGGTGAGGCACTAAAACAGGTTGCCTAGAGAATGCCTCCTTCCTGGAATTGTTCAAGGCCAGGTTGGATGGAACTTTGAGCAACTTGCTGTAGTGGAAGGTGTCCTTGTCCACAGCAAAGGGGTAAGAGCTGAGTGATCTTTAACGTCCCTTCCAACCCAAACTATTCTTAGACAACCAGTTGGGGAAAGTGAGAGTATCGATAGAGTTGTACAGATGCATAAGGGACATGCAGGGGAAAGGGGCAGAATATGGGGGTAGACAGGAAAGCTTATAAATTAAATGTTTATGTATGGATATGTGGAGTGTGAGAATTTATTTTCTCAGCTGTGGCAATAAACAAAGGAAAAGAGGCAATCAGGCTCAAATCTGTGCAATTATCTTTGCTGGAAAAAATAACCAGAAACAAACCTTGTCAGTGACAACGGCTGATGAACTATAAGAATCTGTAGGCAAACCTGGAAATTGGCAAAGCGTAAGGATGTAAAGCTGAGGATCCAGGGTGTTGGGGTGGGTCAGTGGGACTATGCCAGCCAAGGAGGAGATGTGCAGGGAAGAGGGAGCAGGGAGGAACAAAGAGGTGGGGTGGGCAGACAAGGGTACAGAAGGCGCCTGTCACCTGTGAGCTGGGGCTGCTCAGTGGCTTGTCCGGCAGAGCCCTTCACCTGATCACCGCAGTGTGTCCTGCCTGTTCTCAGCCACCTCTCTGCATGACCTCATGCCCTATCCCAGGCACGTGGCTGCTGCAGGACTCAGTGCCAGGGGCTGGGGAGCAGCGTGAGGAGCGGGGAGCAGCTCCTGGAGCCGGACCAGGCTGTGGGCGCCTCCAGCCAGAGGTGCTGGCTTCAGAGTGAGTGAGGGGGGGCTCTCAGTGCCAGCAACTGGAGTGAGGGGGGTCTTTAACCTCCAGCCACTGGGGGAGGAACAGTTTGTATCCTGAAAAGCAGCTTCTGGGGTCACCAGTGTGAGTCCATGGCTCAGCACCAACAGCTGGAGTTGGAGCACAGGTCACACAGAGCCCTTGGGCTGGTACCAGCTGCTGGAAGAGGTGAATGTTTGTACCTTCCCCAAAACCTGCTGTGCATGGGGAAAGTGTGTGTGTGTGTGTATTCACTGGCAATCTTCAAGCTGATACCAGCTGATGAGCAGGGCAGACTCAGTTCTGAGCTGAGGTATCAGATGTGCAGACAGCCCATGCTGGGATTTGGGGGACCTGAGAGTGTGGCCTGCTTGTGGGACGAGTACATGAGTGCTGTGTGTCTGCAGTGATCACAAAGCTGGATCAGCAGTGAGTCAGGCACTCAAGGGCAGGAAAGGGGGCACAAGACTGGGGAAGGGGTACTGGGTAGGCAGAGGGGCCATGATGGTACTTGTCATAACCACCAATGTGCATGTGTGCATGTGAACTGGGACAGTGTCATGTTAGCAAAGCTAGCTAAGTCCCTGACAGGCTAGTGAACCTTAGTCTGAGGCAGTAGCAGGCTTAGGATTAGAGCTGTCTCACAGAAATTTGTAATAGCCAACAGACTGCTTGCTGTTGTGGATGTTTAATAGGTGTCTAGAAGTGGGAGGTAATCTTCCTGCAAGAGGTTTGACTTAAGAATTGTGAGATTTTAATTACATCTAGTAAGTCCTATTATACTGTGCTGTATCATGCTGAAGAACACCTCAGGAGATATTAAAAACTGAATTTCACAAGGAGAGATAAAACCAGAAAAAAACACACATGAATGTGAATATTGAATACCATTATTAAACTTCTTCTAAGTGTGTTCCTCTTCCTTGCCACAGATTATTTGACTTTAACTTAGTGCAGTTAGCAAGATATCTTTGCAAAGAATTATCAGGATTATTGAAAAATTTGGGGATAGACTATGAGAAAATATCACAGACAGGAAATTGATATAAAAATCAGAATTAATAGACAGGAAGACTCATCACAGTAAAAAAAATTCACAGAATGTCCAATGATCTGTAGTCTCTGCAAAGCTTTGCCTGTTGCCAGAGTCTTTCTTTATTAAACTCATTCTCGGTAGAATTTTAAACATGACAACCTTAGTTAGCTTGAAGTTGGAATGATTGCCACCAGCTGTGCTATCACTATGATGGGATAAATGACTCCTCCATTTATATGTGACATTTAAGGTATTCGTGATCCTGCATGCATATATAGACAGCTAAAAATACACTCAAGGTTGATAATAAAAATAAAAGGTTGTTACAGAGAAATGTATGCTTAAGGGAAAAAAAAAAAGCAAGGCCTGTTAAAAATCCCACCACATTTAAAACATGTTTCACTTTCAGAATAATTTTAAGTCTACAGGTTTTGAAAGCCATATCCAGCATCAAGACAGACATTTAACTGAACCGGTTCCTGAGTAAACTGGAAATGGAAAGAGTGAATGGATTCACAGCCAGAGTTTCCTCTCTCACAGGTTAACACAAAAGAAAGTGGCTTCTTTGAGAATGAGTCAGAGGTCCTAGAGCTCTTTCTGGTTCTACCTGAGGCTCGCTCCCAACAGACATCCTGTGATAAATAAATCCTCTGCCTTAATAACAGACCTGACATGAATGAAATAGCCCACTAATCCATTCCTTAAGGAAGGACAATTAGGGATCACTATTTTATAAGCTATATACAGGTAAAGCTGAAAGGACCTCACAGAGGGACCTTACCATTTATGCAGTTTATAGAGCAAGAAACTGCGGCCCTGTGGGATGAAGTGACTTGACTGAAATGAGTGGCAGGCTGAGAAACACCTCCTATATGACTACTGCTGTCTGACTACAAAAATAATTTCTTCCATAATTCTTTGCATGCAACGGACAAGGCAGTTTTGAGTTGTGTGACTCCTAGAAAAGTCACCGAGAAACCTTATTTATGGATATACCCACTTGCAGAAGAAAGTTGTTTCTTGAGGACCTTGTCTTCTTGAACATGCTATACAGCACTCTCACTTTTACTGGTCTAGGTCCTGCTACCTCCCTGGAACCGCTCGAGACCAAACCTCTCTGTGACCACTTCTAGAACCCCAGATATGGCAGCTCCTTTCCTCTGCCATAATGCCCCTGTGCTAGGCAGGCTGGCAACCTCTAAGAGAGTGACAGATGCTTTTATTTCTCATTTGCAATCAGAGGAAGGTAGCTTGAATTCAAATATAAAATAAAGTTGCACACAGCAACCATATTTTTCATTATTTTAACTTTCTTTTTCAACAAGGCATTTTCCATCCTTGACCCACTGTATGGAACACCATTAGAAAGGCTGCTGCATATTCACATGCACACTTAGTTCCCTTCCTAACTCATAGGAAGAAACCCGCTCTTACCTCCTTTATAAAGCAGATAATGTCTTAACATTATTTGCAATCCTTAGATTGCAAAGAGGTTTGGTAAAGAAATTTACTTTGCTCTCAAAAGCTCTATTTGGCCTCTACTGTTCAAAGACACGCCTCTTATATTTTCAATAGCAACAGAAGTTCTGTTCAGTGTGGTCTATAAAGTTCTTTGTGAGGATCAACAAAAGCTAGAGGCAGGATACCTGGGCCAGAGCTGGAGCTGCTTAGGATTAATGAACTAAAAGCATTCTTAGGGATGCTGCTGTAAAGGCATGAGTTGTAATGATAACTGAGAAGAACAGCTGAAAGGAGAAGCTAATGCAAAAACAATTAATTTTGGGCTGGCAAATGCATGAAAAGCCCAGTAGGCCACCTGAATACTGTTCACTCAGGGGTGACTTAGCCCTGTGAGGGAAGTAGACAACCTAAAGGAGGATGTGAAAGAGCTTCCCCCTGATCTTTGGGATGGCAGAATCTAGTAAGACATTTCCAAGCTCTGGCTCAACAGTGCTTGCAGGGATGTGCAGACAGAGAGAGAGCTGAGGCTGTGGTCTTACACATACTTTCAAAGTCACCACCAGCTGACAAAACATAATCTTTGCTCATGTGTGAGTGGGAAATGTTTCTGCAAGGAGCTTGTCCCTGCTTCCATTCTTCCCTTCCCACACAGGTTTTCTCCCTACCTCCAGGCCATCAGCAAGAAGAAAGCAGATGATGTTTCCCATTCTTCATCATGGTTATATGAGGGGTCCTTATATTTCCAGTGCTATAACACTGCTTATGGCACATTCTCTCTGTTTGTCTCTGATTCATAAGGTCATTACCATTTAGCCCTGGTAATTTTTACCTTTTCTGTCCCTGCTTTTAGGATGAGATCTGAAGGCAAGTAAAGAGAAATGTTTCAGGAGAAGGCAATTCAATTGATGTGTTGCTTTGCAGAGTGGCTGGTCACATTGAATAGCTCTTCACCTACAGCAGTGAGACTGCAAAATAAAGCCATGACCATAGGCAAAGCCCCAGTTATTTCTGCTGTTTATGGGTATGTCTGAAAGAAAACAGATGATTGACAATAGCACCTCCAGACAACTAAACAGTCCTCTTTTTCTTGCCTTCCACCCTCTCTCTTTAATACTCTTTACAGGATTGCCAGAAATGGCATTCCATAATAAAAGTATTTCAGCATCTAAATAGAATGGAGCAAGGGATAATGTTGAATAAAAGCCACATTGCAAACACTTTATCTTGGTTTATTTCTTTTCCTGTCTTTGAAGAAATGTTAAAAGATTTACTTCCAGGATGTCCCCCCCTAGCCCCTCTGACAAAGGCTAGCAAAAATAATAGCACAGAACTGACTGGCCTGACATCTGAGCTCCATATCTAGCATTGTCTCCATAACACCCAATCCCCAGTCTACATAATGCAACTTTTGGAAAGCTGCTCTTCTGCAATGGCTCTTCCATCTGCCTGTGCATGGCCTCGTGCTCCATGTTCACAGAGCTCCCTCACTCAACAGATTCTCCATTCTCCATTTCTACCACCCCTATCAAGAGACAAATCTCTATTACACCCTCAGTTCCATCCAATTACTTAGGCATAGTGAGCCAAAACCAAGGAACCTCCTCCCCTGTAGCCCAGGTTTTGGCCTGTTCTGCATTAGTGAGAGGGTGAAGGTAAGCTGAAAAGAGGTGAGATAAAAGAGAGTAAGATGGTGCAGGTCTTTTTCTGGTCTCAGTAAGAAAGGTCTGACAAAAAATTGCTTAATAAAAGAGTTGCTTTAGAAAAAAGGAAGAAATATAGATATAAAGTAAATCTTACATCACTTCAGATGCTGAGAACCCCATGGCTTTGCAGCATTGAGTGGCTCCTGGACGCTCAGGTTAGCTGTACTGTGGATCACTAACTCTTTGATTCACAATGGTCTCCAGAGCCCAGTCACGGAAGGACCCCTCCAGAAGATTTTCTTACCATCATGCTGATAAGTACTCTATGCTCTTCTTCTTCCACATTTTCCACCCTGTGCTTTGTAACTTCTGTTTGGCTCACAAGCTTCTGTAGCAAGCAATATCTTCTTTGCATGCTGATTATGCGCCAAGAACAAAATAATTGACTTTAACATAGAGTCTATAAGATTTCTACCAGGCATAAAGTGGATTTCACAATTACCCATCACTAATGTGATGCCATTAACTTAGTCCTGAATCTTAACTAGCCACTAGAGCAGGCCCAGTTTTGCAGTGTGCATTTAAAACCTGGCAAAACAGGAGGTGGTGTATGAGTAAGAGCCCTCTCTCAGTGCTCTGTGCCATGTGAGGAACATTGTTCTGAAGGTGTTTCATGCAATCACTGTAGTAAGTTTGGCTGTGATGAGCTGGTACCCGCATTTCATTCATTACTGCTTTGTTCTCTAGAAATTTCCTTTAGCATACAAACAGACTGCTTGGATTTTGCTTTGTAAAAAACATAGTAATTGCTTTATGTAGCTTCTTGTGAATATGAGAGCCTTTGGGATGTTTGTTTAATGAAACCATTTTTAGCAGATTTATTTTAAACATAATTTTCAGCAGAAAGTCATTGCTTGCCATGAAGGCTTTTACTCTCAAAAGGGTTATTGTTGCACTGGGAATCATACTGACCATAATAAATTAAAAAAAAAACAAGTCACAGACCAAAAGTGAAAAAAACACAAAGCAGAAATTTTAACTCTGCTTTCTGCTGCTTGCATTATACATGTATGTTAGACTTCCATAGTTCTTTTGCAATCTTCTCACTCTGGCCATGCACACCCTAAAAACCTGAGCCATGTATGGTTGGATCTGCATGTGTCTCACTGAAAGTCACTCAAAAAATACTGTGTCTTGTTTCTTTGATGAGGTACTGGTTGAAGAATTGGTCTGGAGTTACACTAGGCATTGAACAGACAAAATAAAGATTGTCACAAAAATTCTCTTGCTTTTGGAATATGAAATCAGAAGTACTGTAGAAAACTCAGGAATCAAGCTTGGCAGGGCCTGAGGAAAGTAATGGTTTAATCACCATACCAGGTTCTGGTTGTTTTCTGGTACATATTTGCATAGAAGAAGCCTATGAATACCCATAGACCTCAACTGATATTTCATGGAAGCAAGCAGAAAACAGATTCAGGCAGGTTGCATAAACTATTTTCTTTCCTCACACAAATATTAGCATGAAAAGAAAGTACTTTTCAGGGAGAATTCATAAATATCTTGAGATAAGTACTGAGTGAGAATCCAGGAAACAAAAAAGACCATACAATGTAACAAAGGGTGCCTGCCTACAACAGAGCAACAGAAAATGGAAGAGTTCACACTTAGAGAAAAGTTTCATAAAATTTTTGAAATCTAGATTTCTAGACCAGTCAGAGCCAGTGCCAAAGGACAGAGCATTAAACATAATGAGAAGGAATAAAAAATTCATGGCACCAGAAGGCAAAAGGTGGGTATTATGTAGTAGTATAAATTAAGGAAAGATTTTTGCTATACATTTTGAGATACATGATGCCTCTCTAGACATTGTAAACTCCAAGTGACTGTGAATGCATACAGAAGAGCAAGAACTTCCCTTGTATGTTATGGCATGTTTGACTGAAAAGAAATGACTAGAATATATCACAGGGGTATCAGAACAGCACTTTATACACAACAGTTTCTCAAGTCGATCACCAGCCAGGAAGTTGTTGCAGTGGGGATTACTGCAACATGCATAAAACAGCGGGGCCTGTGGAAAGAAATAGGGACCGATTCTTGATAGATGTTTCAGAGATGTTTATTTCTCCAGCTGCATGGCCGGGGACTGCCGAAGAACTGTTGCAATCATGGGACCCAAGGAGGGGACCCGTGCAGGGGAACACAAAACAACCAATGAGGCTGACCAGGGAGTAGGGAAACCCTGTGCCTCTACCCCAGGATCCCCTCCCCTCGGACCCCATGCCAGGAGGGAGGGACCCCAACACTTCACCCTTTTGTTTTAACTAAAAGAGATTTAAAACTTAACATTGAAAACAACTGGATAAACATAAGATAACAATTTCAAAAGAAAACAAGCCACCCTCCTGAGTCTCTAAATGTCCAAATGGATTTTTTCTCTGGAACATCTTAAGGTTGGCAGAAGGAGACAGGACTCTCTGAGCATGCTTTGTGGGGAAACTGAGGCAGGAGAGGGTTTCTTCCATTTGTACCTGTTGGAACTCTAAACAAAAATTAATTTCTTCCCTCCCCTTTTTCATCCCCCCTCGGCATCGGAGAGGAGTTGTAGGGAAAGGGAATTGTATAGGGAAGCCATGGGGTGAAAAATGGATTAGGATAAATTGGATGGGGTTAACTTAGGAAAGGGTTCATATTGGGTATAGGGTAAAAGGGGAAAGTAGGCTGCAGGTAGGGAAGTTGCTGGATGGATATTGTTTATAATTTTGTGCATAATGGCTGCCTTTGACTGGAATACCCCAGGCCCTGTCACGTGGGCCACCTGTGGGCCTTTTCTTCCTTGCACAATCAAATTGTACAGCTTCTCCATCTCCTACACTTTGGAGGTATTTTTCAGGTTATTCCTTTTAATGGCACTTCTAGGATGAATACATCTTCCTGGTTGTCACATCTCATTATAAAACCACAGTTGTTTTTGACATTGTACCATTCACAATTCCTGATTTTGTTGCTAGAACTTCTCCTATTACGTGCTTGCATCTGTGTTGTGGCTGCTGGTCCTGCGAGGCCACTGCTTGCCGACTCCAACGTCGGTCGGGCCCCTGCATTGCTGCTGCTCTGCACCCTCTGAGCAGCGCTGCTTCAGCTCGGTGCTGCACTGCACAGCTTCTCGTGTCACTGTGGAAACTGCCGCTTCTTCCTCTACAAGCTCTCTGAGCCGTGTGCTCGAGCGGGCTTCCACACTGAGCCCGGTTCCTGGCTGCTCGCAGGGCCGCCTCTCTGCTGCACGTGGCCCACGGCACCTGCGCCTGCGGCGTCGCTCCCTCACTCGTGGTCATGGCAGGGGACCCGAGACAGGGATGGGGTCCATAAGGCGCGGGCTCCCAGGGGCCGGGCACATCCAGCGCAGGCACCTCTGCCGGCACGGGTAGGGGACCCTGTGGCTGCAGTCACGTGCTCCTGGGATGGCTGCCACGCGGTCTCAGCCATGCGATGATGGTCATCTTCCGCCACAGAGGTAATGGGACCATGCAAATGCTCCTGAAGAGCTTCACTGATTACAGGAGATGCACGGAGAAGTTCTATCACTAGTCCGTATTTTGACTGAGCCAATATCTCACCCAAGATTTCAGACCAAAAATTCCAGTTACCAATTCCAGGAGGATTAATATCAAAATGTAAGTCTCGAGAAATATAAAAGAAATTTTTGAAAAGCCAGTCAAAAAAATGTTCTAGATCTCCCAGAGCAAGTTTCCTGTTTTGCTGTGCCAGGACTCCTTTACCTTCTAGATACATTTCTTTCTGCGGCTTAGACAGCCACATTTCCCACGATTCCTCCATAGTCCAGAGAGAACAGCCAAACCAAGGTGAGAAGAGAGATCCAGAAAGTTACTTTACTCATGAATTTTTGGGGATCTTCAAAATCTTGATTGTTTCACAGCCGCTGACTCGTTATGCCCGCATTCTCCACCATTGTTGCAGTGGGGATTACTGCAACATGCATAAGACAGCGAGGCCCGTGAAAGAATAGGGACTGATTCCTGATAGATGTTTTAGAGATGTTTATTTTCCAGCCGCATGTCCGGGGTCTTGCCCAAGAACTGTCATAATCACGGGACCAGCAGAATCCTCCTCGCACAGGGGAACACAAAACAACCAATGGGGAACAAGATTGGCCAGGGAGTAGGGAAACCCCATAGGTCATGCCTCTACTCCAGGGACCCCCACCCCCCGGACCCCACGCCAGGGGGGAGGAACCCCAACAGGAAGGCAAGAAAATTACTATCAATACTGCCCATCTCACAGCCCTCAGGAGCTCTCTTTGGCCATTACCTGCATGTGAAAAAAACATGTATCATATATGAACAGATTAAGTTGGCTGCTGCCAACATTCTGATTAAAAGTCAGTATTATCAACGCATCCGTTATTGTTTTAGATGTGCCAAAAGATGCAACACTGAAGAGGCTAAAATTCAAGAAGGACAGCTAGAGGGTGAGATCAGATGGCATTACACTTCATGTCCTGCAAAGTACGAGGTAAAAGTCAAGTGTCTCTATTCTTTACAGTGAGTCAGAACAAGTCTGGTTCAGTGGTGTGCAATATTGAATTAGGACTGAAAATCAAAAAAACAATATCTTTTTCATATATAAAAACCAAAACTATATGGAAAGTAAGGAGATGATCACACAGTCCACTATGTTTGCCCTGGCAGCTGATACAGACATCCAGTTTTCCCTATAAGAACCAGAAAAAGGCCTAATAAATTACGTTCACTGGCATAATAAATTGTAACGGTATCTCCTAAAACACAAGAGGCATTATGATCCTCCAACAGAACCAAAATACTATATGCAAGGAAATGCTTCAGGAGATGCCTCACCAGAAACATTTACAGCAGAACTGGACATCACAACTATACATTTATAATTGTGATTAGAATGCAATTAAATTGTGAATTTACAATTGTGAAATTACAGCAACACTAGCAAAGAAGTTTGGGGCACTTAAGCCTAAACACAGAAATACTGGGATGGAAAAGGAATATCTTGACTTACGTTAAGAAATATCCAGAAATTTACCTGTTTGCTATTTTGAAGAGACCAACAAATAATTTTAAGTCCAGCTCTGCCCTATGGTATTCTCTACTTTCCCTCTGCTTTTTTTTAGCCTCATTTCTTAATAAAGAGAAGACACGAATGAGCTACAGGGAGATGCTGAGGTGATGTGTGGAAAGGAGACTGAAGGAGAGCTGAGGGGCAGGCAGACAGGGAGGGAGAGGAGCTGCAGGCATTGCTGAAGGGAGAAGAAATGAGATTCAGAGAAGTCAAGTGTTACCAGCAGTCACCGTGTTTCAGCAGTAGAGACCAAATTATTGTAACCCTTGTATCTCCCTCTCACAAAAACAAACAAACAAAATGAAAAAAAAAAAAAAAGCAGTCAAGACAGATGTGGTGGGAGTTGGTGGTAAAGCACACTGTTTTGATTGAATACTATTTCCAAAGAGAAATGAGGGAACACACACTGCCTGCCACTCACTCCTGAGCTCTGTAACCCAGAGAGTACTTACAGATATAACAAAGAAGAAGCCTGGGTACAACAACAACATCTTCATCACAGCTTCATCGCTTTAATTTCTTGCTGGGTTTTCCTTGCACCTTAGGCAATGCCATTTGTTTAAACTCCCTCCTGCTACACTTTCAGTCTGCTGGGAAGAGCAAACCAGATGTGCAGAAATTGGTTGTATTCACATGCAAACAGAATCATTAAACTATTAATTCAAAAGGCATCTTTAAACTTCACCTCCAAGCAGAAATTCCACTACATGAGGCACTCTTTAGTTTGTCATTAGCTAGTAATGGGTACACATTAAGCATGAAATAGAAGTCAGTAAAATCTTTATGACTGTAATATTTAAAGCCAAGGCACTCATCATCACAAATTAGAGTGGGAAGAGTAATTTTCTAAGAAGTTCTGCTCCCAGACTGGCTTTCAAAGCTAAACTTTCAAGAGGAGAGTAGACAGCAGATAAAATATCACAAGTCACCATCTCCTGGGGAAGTATTGAAATGCAGCGTGGCCCTTTGGTCACAAACAGTGGACTTCTGAAAATTCCTGTGTAAGTTTTAAACATTCAGTGGTAGCCAATTCCTCCCAAAATTATCACTGACGGTAGTGGGAGTGTGCCTGGGAATAAAAGGTACATCAGCATCCTATCTAAATAAACTTCACAAACCCTTCTCCTTCCAAGGTGAATTATTAAATAGTGGTGTGGCCAAGGATGCTCACACCTCTGCCACAGTGGATTATCTGGAGGTATCTAAGCACAGTGTTCTCCTTGCTGCAGCACAGATGCTTTGGGGACCCATTTATCAGGACAGCTGGCAGTTTTCTCTGAACTGTGCCTGCTTGTTGAGCACTCTTAGATCTGTTCATCTGCAGAGAGAAAATCTGTGTTTGGTCCAGTGGTCATTTCAGGCTAATCCTGCATCCTACAGAAGTAATTTGTGGCTATCGATGAGGAGAATAGGATGCAAAGCATGAACACAGAGAGGTCCTTTCTTGTTCAACACCCACCTTTCAGCGGCTCAAGTGCCTGGCCAGGGCAAATTATGGTCATTTCACAGCAGGCTGGAACAGAAGGTCCAGAGCTACTCCTCCTGGGAAAACACTCTATGGAGTCCGTTAATGTAGATCCACATCAGTTTCTTTCCAACATGACAAAGGAGTTCCCAGATTGGCTGCAGGATGTTTTCTTCCTCCATCACAGACCTCCAGCAGCAGAAGAGAAGCCCTCTGGTTAACTGGATCCCTCCACACATGCGCATGAAGCAACATGAAAAGACTCGGCAGTGGTTGTTTCCTCCTCAGGAAACTCAGAGGGAGTGCAATGCCATCCAAAGAGCAATACTTGTGCTCCAGGGATCACAGTACAGCTGAAAGAGGCTGCTATGTCCTTAGGTTAGATATTAGGAGAAGTTTCTTCACCCTGAGGGTGGTTGAGCACTAGAACAGACTCCCCAGGGAAGTGGTCACCAACCCTGCCAGAGTTCAAGAAGTGTTCGGACAATGCTCTTGGGCACATGATGTGATTTTTGGGGATGTCCTGTATAGGAGAGATAAGAGTTGGACTCGCTGGTCCTTGTGGGTCCCTTCCAACTCAGTTTATTCAATGGCTCTATGATTCTGTGAAAAGTAGCCAAGAATTGTCACTTGGGCTTTGGATCTGGAGGGCAGGACAACTTGACCCTGTCCAGAGCATGGGTGCAAAATCCCAGTAAAGACGGCTTGAGACTGCATGCAAAAGCAGGCACCTCAGAGCACAGCCGCTTACCAGGCTCCATCCCTGCACTCTAGGCATGCTGGGCAGCAGGAAACAGTGTTTACACTACCTGATACCTTGAACTGCCATGAGCTGGCTGCATGATCCTGCCTTCTCCTTGCCCTCTAGGCTTTCTGAAAGTATCTCCACAAATCCTGCTGTCCTGGGTTGCAGTGTATTCTATTACCATCCTCATGAGATGTTGAAACCAGGTGGGGCAGTGTTCCCTTGCCTCCTCCCTCTGGACTATCTTCTGTTAATGAGCCCATCAACGCCCGGCCTCATGACTCATCATCCCATTGTGAGATGCTCCACCCAGAGGGGAGGAACCAAGCATTCCATCCTGGATATAATCTGAGATTCCAAACACCACAGACACCCTTTCCACTGGATTCCCAGAGGACAGGAGCTACATAGCCACCACTGGACCTTCCGAGGAAGAGCAGACCCTTCTACAGGATCACTGCTTTGACAGAACCACATCCACCACTTCAGGAGGACTGCAGCCACCATTTTACCGGACTGCTAGCACCACCCTGACTAACAGGGTGTCGGGTTGTATCCTGACGCTGTCAGTTTGAACCAGTGTTTTCTGCCTCTTTTTTATTTCCCCATTAAATTGTTATTCTGACTTTGTGCCTCCCACTGGCTTGTTTTCAAACTAGTACACCTGCTTCCATAGTCCTTGACTTCCCACAGAATGGAGTCTTCCACCACATCCTGACAAACACCTAATGTCCATCAGTACCTCATGAGAGCTGCTAAAGGCCTTCCTTTATACCTACATCTCACCGCAGGCAGGAAATATACTCCATTGAATTTGCAGGGTGTATCATAGCTTAATGTCCTGATACTTCCAAGTGTTGAACAGACAATCTAAGAGAGTGTTAGACATGTATTCACCTGGGCAATTTACTGTCCGGAGCAAGAAGTTTTCCTGGTGTACTTATGGAGGAAATTTATCCCATTTCACATATTATTTCATAAGTACATTTATTGTCCCCCAGAAATTCTACAAGGAGGCGACATTTTGGGGGTCCACTTTAAGATTCAGTTGTTTATAATATCAATATAGAAAATAGCTATCTTCTGTGATAATGCTAGAAAGTTTTCTTCTACGTAACGGTATTTTGAGAGCCATCCGATTACAGGAAACAGGGGAAAAGAAATGCAGATGCATTGGGATATAATGTTAAGATTTTGGCTGGTTCTTTCCCATTTGTATGGGAAGTTGTCCTTTAGTTCAGAATCTCAAGAAGCCACTTATCAAAGATTCTTGTTAAAGTGGGCCAGGTTAAAAGGAAGTGCAACCTGTTCCATATATATTGGAACTTGCAAGAAAGGTCTGTGGCTGTTTAAAGAGCTGTTAAGGGAGTCACAATGTCATGCTATGCAGAACTCAGACAGCGTATGCTGAGCTGTGGGGATGAGGTCAAAACAGACAAGAACTTCCTACCCGTGTTTTTACCTTCCTCCTAACGCAATTTGTAGATCACAAAGATTTTAATGGCAGAAAAGCATTATTACTGATGTAAATATTACCATAGTAATTATACCATATCCCACAGCTGTAGTGAGGAGGAGAGAAGATCCAACAGGCAGGAATTGTGCAGCAAGATTGATTTAATTATTTTACAAACTCTTTTATAGACTTTTTTCTTCATAGTCTGATTAGACAAAGGATCAGCCACCCCTTGGGGGTGATTGGCTAAAATCCTAAAACATCCATTGTCAAAATATTTTTCTACTGTACTATAAACAAGGCTTTTGCAAGGTCGCAGGTGTTCATTGTTTATAGAACTCTGCTACTATCTTCTGTGAGAGAGAAAAGTCTCTCACGGACTTAGAAAATAGCAAGAAAAATTCTTGCTAGCAGCATTTTTGTGTCCACAAAGCATATTTGTATAAACCACTTTTGTTTACTACAATCCATGAAACTTCACACAGGTAGAAATGAAACCAAAATAGAATAACTCCGTTCACTTTTTTTCCACTGAAATGAGTTTTGCCCTCTATAGCATGGACATTGTTGTGGGGGATGCAGAGGTTGACATCTGTTTTAATGCTCTAGGAAAAAGGTGGTCTGTAAGGTTGTTTGGTTATTCCAGATGGGTTTTTTTTCTCAGCTGCCAGCCTACAACTGTGGTGTGAATATTAGAAATATATTAGTCTATCTGAAATACTGCAGATTTTTAACACATTAGGGTTATTCACATGAACATAAATAACCAATATGAACTGCTGTGCTCTTGATGGGATTTCCAGAAGCATTAAATCCACACACACAAAAATAATCCTATATCTCTCTGTTCCCAAATTCCTCTGTTGTTTTTTTAAACACCAATAATATAAAAAAGCAAAAATGCTTCTTCATTGCTTCGGAACACTTACAAATTAAGACATGTTCAATGTAAGAAACATTCAAGCAGAAATAGCATAGTTTTTAGGTTTACAGCCTCTCAAAAGGAGACACACAGGGATGGCTCCTTGGCAAAGACTCATGGTTGCCATGGATACAAAAATAATAAACACAACAATAAGAAAAAAGCACTCTGGCAGTGATGAAGAATAAAGCAGCACAAAAAAAAGGACATAGCATAACACCTAAACCCCAAGAGTTTTGGTTTTTATCTTTACTGCCCATGTACTCTCCTTTCATATAAAAAATATATAAATTTTTATATCTATATGTAAGCCTTAAACAAGGCCAAGTAGACTCTCTTCACATTTCAGTGCAGCTTTTCTGTGTGGTGATAGATCTGTCACAAAAAGTTTACTGCAGTTTTTCAAAGGAATTTTGACTTCCTTATGACCAGGAAAAAACTTTCAGAATAAACAAAACTGAGTATTCTAACAAACAGTCTGAAAGACTGGGATCTTAACAAAACATCTAAAGGGATTCAGCCCCTTTACAAACACTAAAAAGCCTCTTTTCTCACCCTGTTTCCTGAAGAACCAGCAGTAGCTCCTGCTAAAGTCAGCATGCTAGGCTTCTTGTATTTATCTTGTGGAATTTGGCCATTCCTGTGCTCTCAATACATCAACAAGAAAGATTATTCATAAAAATTACAAATTACTTTTCAAAAAACCTAGCAAATATTTTATTTTTTCCCGTGTATTAAACAACAACAAGCTATTTTAACTTGCTTCTCCCTTGAAAAGCATTCACTATAGGAAGTCCTATTCCTGTAAGTTAACTACCAGCACAAGTGTCTAGTCAGTCTTTAAAAGAAGAAGACTCTGGTAGTTCTTCAGTCTCCAGTCAGCTTACCAAACGCTAGGGCATTCTGAGAGACTTGGTCAGCTTTCACTGGCTACTCCTACAGGGAGTTTAGCTTCTTGTAGCCTTATATGATATAGCTCCTTAGCACCTAGCACATCTGAACTTTTTAAAATCCAAATAACACTGACTAACTTGAGTTTCTGGTTCAGAGCTTTTGTGATTCGTTGTTGACTTCAGGTGGTTCCAAACCCAACTAAAGCTAGTATGACACCTATGAACAAAGATGAACGCCGTCAAATACATTTCATCAGACTGCTTGATGTGAAAGGTTTTAGCCCAGATTTTTTCAGTTACCAAACAGAGGTTAAACAAGCAGCTCCAGATGAGGACTCTGTGTGTAGTGCTGGGCTTTGTTTGGGCCTTGTTCTCTTCTCCCACAGTTTTCAGGGTTTTTTGGGATGTAATGCTGGAGATCAGTTTTGTTGCTTCTGCCCACAGTCACACATCAGGAGCAATGTGCTGGTGCTAATTGGGTGTCCATGCTCTGGAGTGTCCCACACTAATGTTCCAGACACAAACTGACAAATACAGAAGGGCAGCAACAAAACATTCCCTATTCCCAGGGAGGAGACGGATCACTGTCCCTGGAAGTGTTTAGGGAATGACAGGACATGGCACTTGTTCACATGAAGGTGTTCAGTCAAAGGTTGGACTTGAGGATCTTGGGAGTCTTTTACAACCTGAATGAGTACGTGGTTCTGTGATATGCAGCCCTCTTTCTCTCAGGATGGTAGAGAGTGCCTATGATTCCTCAGCAGAGGCTTCAGGGACGGGAGGAGACAGGCCTTGCTTTTGCCAAAGTGCCCCTGTCCCAGAGTGAGCATGGTGTTAACTGGCAGCAGCCATTACGTTTGTGTTGCAACTGGCCAAGGATCTGCACTATCACACAGAGCACTGCTGAAATGCTTAATAAGATAAAAGCCCTGCATCTCCAAACAACAGCACAAAATAGTATGAGAGAGGACCTAACCCCTGAATAAACTGTAAAATAAACTGTGACTTTCAGGCAGGCCTCTAGAGCAGAAATTAAGAACTGCAGTGTGAATGTCATCAGATGGACACCATATAAAAGTCAACTCAGCAGACAAGGTCTCTAAACAATTTAATATGGTTTAATCTATTTTAGTTCATTATAGCAGATCAATAAACATCTGTGAAGAGCTCTACTTAAAAGGGAAGGACTTGAACTGTGACAGCTGGTTAAGGAAGGGCCTGTAATGGCAGATACTTGATTATTCCAAAAAAGAAAAGGTTGACAATTTTTTATGTGGTTCATTATTATATGCAAGTTTACCTTCAGTGGAATGGCAAAATTAATCCAAACGAAATGTCATGAGGCCAAAAGAGGAAAGAGCTCCAGTTTTTTTTTGGTAAATGAAATGGTGTCAAGGAAAATGTAGAGAAAGAAGATGGCCCCCATAAAAGTTCTCTTTGTCAAAATAGAGGCTACATGGATGAAACCCTTCTCACTCAAAACAACAAACAGAAGGCAAGTTCAAGGCCAGTGGGACTTCCTGTCTACATATTTTTTGTGATGATACCTAAAACTGGAAATTTTGCAGAAATTATAAGATTTGGTGTCATCGAAATAAAAGCCAAAGCATAAGTAATCAGCAAGAGGTTTCCACAGTCCCACTGAATGAAATGAATTTGGCGTGTTTCTATTTCAATGAACCACTAAGCAGAAACCATTTTAGTCATAAGATAGAAGAGTTTGCAGCTTGAATGTTAATCCCAAAATTATGTCTGCAACGGTAATTGTCTAAGATGCTTCCATTTCATAATAAATGACTGTTCTCCCCTTTCACAAAAGAGGAGCAATGGGATTTTATTAATTTATTAGCTGTTCCTTTCTATTCAAAAGAAGAAGAACATTTGTGTAAGAGAAAAGCTGGATTTGCAGAGAAAGCTATTTTTATGTCTCCCAGCAGAAGATTTTAGCAGTCAGTCTAGCTCTCACGAAATGTCCTCACTTTCCCTTCTGACCCATCCTCTCTGCCATTTGCGTGTCTAGCTTCACTTACTGTGAGAAACACCTTTGGAAGCCAGCTGTCAAAGAGTGTGCTGGCTGAGGAGGAGGATGTTTACTCTGACAGAGCTAGGATTTGTGCTGAAGGTCCTTCTAAAACACATCCCATTTCTTCCACCATTTCCAGGACTGATCCAAGAATTGTCAGGCGAGTTGTTCTCTGTGTTACACAAAAAGTCCACTTGGGAGATCAGAGGACTCCACCTGCATCTTCTGTGCATTTCATCACAGAGCTCTGAAAATCAGGGTTATGACCCAGAGCTGGAACTGGCTGAATTGAGTGCCAGCACAGAGAGCAGGACTGTGTGTTCTGAGATTGCTTTTTCAAAACAGTCAGGTAGCAATGTCATTAAAAAAACAGAGGCACCAAATGAAACAGAATCTCTAGTACAGCCAGTGGGACCACCACAAATTCATTTGTGAAAAGAATTTAACAATCTTGCAAGAGGGAAGAACAAAACAGCTCAGACTTTTCTCCTTTTTGTCTGTCTTTTGAAAAAACAAGCAGATAATGTCCTGGAGAGATAATGACAATTCAGACCATGAGGTGTTCTCTGCTCAGATTAATGCACATCTTCGGTTTTCTGTCAACCCAGGACCAAGACACATATTTAAAGAAATAGGGAGAGGCACAAAAACAAAATATAAGGAATACTGTGGATGGTTATTGACATAAAACCCCCATTATTTGGAATATCAGAAAAAAGAAATAAGAAACATTTATCTCCAGTGCTTTAATAGCACATAAATAAACTGAAGAAGGTATAACTCAACACATAAGCATTGCTGCAATGAAGCAGGAAGTGTCTTCTGGAAAGGATGCATTTGCTTACAGCATCTCAGAAAGATCTCACAGCTAATTAATGAAAATTTATATATAAATGGATATAGCATGCTAATATAGCAGTGGTTAGAGTCAGAATATTAGCAAAGAAACACCTCTGGTTGACAGCTGTTCTCCTTTTTTTGAGTGGTTCTCTTTTATGGAATTTACCTTTAAAATTCTATGACCTTAATAGAAAGGGATTATCTTCTCATCCTTTTAAAAAATTCAGTTGTGCCTTCTCAACCCAAAAATCAGACTTGGCACAGCCTGCCTCCAACTACAGTGAGACAGTGCCTTTTATTTCTGCAAACAGATGATCTTCCTTCTAAATGCTACCTGAAACCAACCAAACAAGTGGAAGGCAAGTAAATACCTTTTGTAGCAGGCTCGCTACACAAACCCCGGATATGACTGTATGCACCCTTGAGCCTCCTACACTGTGCTTACACATAATGCAAAAATACGCAGCGCTGACTGCACAGTGTGAGTGCTATTGCATTTTGTCCCATACACAAAGAACTCAAAAAAGAAAGTCACACATGGAGAGAGCAGGAGTGGGGGAGGCCTTTATTTACACTGAATGCACTACAAGTATCTCCAGCATCCACAAAACAGAGCCTAAGAGAGCCAAACTAAACAGCCTGGGTGCTAAGAAGCATAAAACAGAGGAAACTTGGTCTTAGATGGTTTCAAGAAGTCCCATGTGTTGCACTGGTCCCCTGCATTATGTAAATTGTTTGAGCTGCCAGTGGCACTGCATTTCTCCTGCTTCCTCTTCACAGAAGCTCAGCCTGAACTGTGAATTCTATAGGAATGAGACAAGAGTGACTGTGCAGCACCACTTTTAAGTCCTGTTTCTCAAGAGCTTGAGCTTCTGACGTTCTATCAGCAGGAAAAGCCTCTCCCTTCTGCTGCTCGGCAGTGTTGCAGGCTCCTCCTCAATACTTGATACCATTCAGACATGCATGTTTGGGTAGATGGGGTCATGGGTGGGGAAGATACTGGGGGTGGCCTGTTACATTTGTCAAAGACTGTGTGCGAGGAATAGCTAAGCCCACAGAACTGCAGCACAGGCAGTTTCATCAGATCATACATCCCTGTTGAGATGCTTTTCTCCGTCATTCTGATGATGACTCATATACAGCTGCAATTGGTCTGCATCTTAAGTAGGAGACTCCATGGTGTCATTTCCAGGGAATGAACCAAAAAAATCACATAAAATATAAGAAAGAAAACTGTCAGCTATAGGCTGATGGCAAGAACTTTAGACTACATGAGCTCTCAGACAGGTTCTGTGGCTTTACCATCTATTCGTATTGCACCTGGTCCAATAAGGCATTGGATCTATTACAGAGACACTAATGCAATACTCATTTATGAAACTGAAGGCCTGTCTTCCAATCCAAGGAAGAAGTCCCTGAGAATGGGTTTATGTTAGTGCCTGGGAGAGTTCAATGCACACCCAGCCCTGAAAAAAGTACCTATAAGATACTTACTGCCAGGCAGGTGGGAAAAAACAAATTGGTGGAGATAGCAGGAGCTGTGTCCAGGAATTATACAGATTTACAACATGAAAAATCTCCTCAGTCTTAAGTTATGGCACAGAAAACTTGGCTGATGAGTCTGTGAATGAGTAGGAGATGCACAGCTGAATTATTAGCTGCATATAGTTCCAAAAGACCTTCACATACCTCATGGTACTAATTTCTAAGTCATTAACAATGACCTTACAACTAAGTCATGAGACTGAAGCAGAAGGCTTAATCTGATTTGAGAAGTCATCCTGTTAATCTATGACAATATGCTGTGTTTCTACTAAGGGATTAATGTCGGGATTTTCTGTTACACTCATTACAGAAATCGATTGTTGTTTGAGGAAAAAGCTACTGTGGCACTGAAATAGATGACATTTCATGAGTTTTGTACATGAACTAGTAATTGTCGTATGTTTCTGCCAGAATATTTAATGTATGGCTAAGTGCCATGAAACAGATTTCTCACTAGCACTCACACATTTTTGTTTTGACTGTGGAAGCAATGAAAGGAGATTCATATGCCCTAAATGAACTACCTAGAAGTCTGAAGTGTGAGAGTGAATTAATCAAGACTTTCTTCATACATAAAGGGAAAAGATAGGACCATCATATACATTTACTTCATCAAACAATTGTTCACAACAGGTTTAGACGTGCTTCTTAACATCCAAAAGGGAGGCAGCTCAGGTACAAATGTTGAACTCTGATTCTTTAAATGAAATAGGAAGACTTCTCATTTGGTGCACAATTTAAAAGAATCCACATAATTAGACATACACCCACATATACCTACCTAAAGTAGACAAACATATTACAACTAAAGAGAGTTTCTAAATCAAGCATCGCAAACTGGAAAACATCTGAAATAAGACCAGTTTCTAACTCCCATTGTATCATAAGGATCAAAAAACTACCACACATCCTCCAAATTTCCTGGTCCCACTGCAAACACTTGTTTAGTTGGACATTCCTCCTTAGGAATGGGCAGTCCAACTTCACTTTGCAAATCTGGCTGAAATATTTCTATGTTGCTGGTCACCCGTGTCTGCCCAAAAATTTTCTTCAATGTAGTAAAAAACAAACAGACCAGTGTCCTGAAGAAAATTAACTCACATAGTAGATTCCTAACTGATTTCCTGGCTTCAAGAAGAGAATGTTACCCAGCGACTTCTGTGGAGTTCAGTTCTAGCTGGCAACAAGTGAGAGCAGGATGAAGCTTTTTCCTTCAACTCAACTGCAAGCCCCTTTCAGGCATGGGACAGAAATTATGAAATCCAGTTATTATTATTATTAATAATACTATTATTATTGTCTTAAACCTTGGTCTGAGTTGAAAGATCACAATACAGGTTTTCCCTCAGTCACTGCCTAGAAACATTACAACATTTAGCAGAGATTAGTAATAAGAAATGACAGGACTCAAACTGCTCATGACCACCCACTAATAATTCGGCTATGTGTTTAAGAAGGCCATTAGAAATACCAGACTCTTAAATCACAAGCAGGTAAGAAAAAAAGAAACCAACCCTGTTAGTTCTTCCTTAGAAGCAAATTTTGGTGAAAAGAAGGAACTTGGAAGAAGTCAAATGCCATGGCATCATCACAATGCTGCATTCACATATGAACTGCTTTTGTTTACTGTTATAATAAAAGCAAAAATTTAAACAAGAACAATGGTACATCACAGAAAATTGAAAGCTTGCTCTTAAATGGGCTGACCTTATCAAAGAACTTTACTGCATCCTTTTCTTTTCAAGGAAATTTCATCAGAAAATTTTGGTAAAGTTTTTATTCTGATGAAATGGCCTTTTGTGGAAGAAAATTATTCAGGTAGGACATTTGCAAATGACTGCATAAACAACCCATTCATAAAGGCCTGCTGCACCATTGTCTGCTTGAAAGATCAATTCATTTTTTAGGCAATCAGTGTACTAGCAGATAATGCTCCTTCTGGAGTCATATCTTTTCAGACTGAGATTGCTTCACTAAAAAAACAATGGAGCTATACTGGATTTGCATAAACTGAAAAATTACAAATTTTCAGCTATAACAATTACAGTAAAGGAACTATATTTTGAAGACATACTGAAGATATATGACGCAGGCTGGCTTGAAGGGTCAAGCTCTGGCATGCCCTCGGTCAGACAGAACACAGTGTCACTTCCACGACGTCCCAAGGAACGCCTTCGGCGGCAAAGCAGGGCTCAAACTAGACGCGCGTGCTGCTTCCTCCTCAGAGGAGGCACAACAGGCAGCTGGTGTCTGGGCTCGTGTCAACCCAGAGGTAAAGAAACAGAGAGGGGCTGCTGGTGTGGGTTCCAACAGAGGTTTATTGCCAGAGGGTCCAGGGACCAGAAAGGACCCAAGGGAAGCCGTGCATGGCTTTTTAAGGGGGGGGTGGAACAAGGCGGGGAAAAGGGAAGCAAGCAATGGAGTACAACCAAGGGGGAGGATACAATTAAACTTGAACCAATGGGGAAAACAGGGAGGTGGGAGTCACAACAGGAAACCAATGCATAACTGGACAACGTAGAACTTTCCAGAACAGGGGGAGGTAGCTTAAACCTGGGGATCACCCAAGGGGAGGTGGCCTAGACTTCAGTGCCATCCCCTGATCTGCCCTCTGACCCACTGTCTTGGGCGGGGAAATCCACCCAATGGATGGCCCTGGTATGATTGGCATTGCGTCAGCCCAAGACTGGGCTGAGCCACCCCAACAGATATACACAAAGACGTACATTGTTGAATTTGAAAGATCAAACTTAGAGCACTTATACTGCTTATAGCCATAACCTTAGCTCGCCAGTGATTCCCTTACCTGCCTACCCACAATTACAGGGACTCATTTAATTAATGTTCTGACAACATGGGCTTTTGCTGTGCTCTGTTGGTGACTGCCCTTTTACAATTTATGCCATACGTCAAACACTTGCCCTTTGCAAAAGCAGAAAGACCCCCTGAGAAACACAGCCCACACTCAATCAGCTTAGGGAAGCAAGAATAAAGGGACAAAGCATTTCCATAGGCCAGGGACACAGGCTACAGGGCAAAAGTGTGACAAGGTTCCTAGTCAAGGGGAGAGAGTCATACATGAGAAGACAACAATACTTCATATTTCTGCCCTGATTGTTTACCACCCTCTCAGCTGGGAATGAATCCTGCATGTCATGCAGGAAAGACACCTCAAGGAATTTTGCATGCAAGTTCTTCAATACTGAATTAAGGAATGTTAAGCATGTTTTTCTTTAATTCTTTCCACTAACTCTCAGTGATGGGCCAGGAAAACGGCTGGAACACAAAATAGTCCATGGAATGCAATACATTTCTCAAAATGGTGAGCAAACTCCTTCAGAGTCTCATAGTGTGTGGAATGAGTTTTTAGAGTGGATGTCCAGGTCATCGAATTGTTTTAATTCTATAAATCCGGAGAAGAATCTCTTTCCCTCTCTCTGTCTCTCTGTCTCTCTCTCTCTCAGAAACACCCTTGATGGTCTATGGTCATTTCTTTCCCCACTGTGCTGCTCCAGAAACCTGTGGAGATGTGCTTCAGGAGAAGTGGACTCTCCATCTTCATACAGCCATTAATCCCAACCAGAACACTTCAGTTAATGAGAGGCACTGGCTACTTGCCTACAAACAGATGCCTTTTCATCTTGCCGAGTCAGGGAAGGGAGGCAAATTTACAGTGATTCTTTGAAAAGAGCATTATAAGCATTGGATTTTCACTCTTCCAGTCCCATGAACATGCCTCTGCCTATAGAAATGGAGCAACCATCCATCTCTCAGTAAAGCAACACATTTCAGGAACACAGTGAACACATTTTTAGTATCTAAGCAACTGGCCACGGTGGTGTCTTTTAAAATAACAAATTCTTCTCTCCCTAACTGAAGCTTGCCGAATTAACATGGAAAATTTCAGTCATGTTTCTCCCATTTGTTGGTCAGCTATGGAACAGCTCACTTTCTGTTTGTTTGCTTTTGCAGCTGGCATGACTGAGCCATTCTCTGTTCAGCTTGGGGGATTTCAGAACATTTCTGGCAGAACTTTTTTCTGCAATGACATTTGAAAAACTTACCTTGGAAAACTTATTTAAGATAAAAAGCCTACCTTATACCTTGAATCAAAGAAATACATATTTTTCTATATGCAGATTAATTAGCATCAGTTATGCACACTGTTCTCGTGAGATGATTTATTTGGTGAAAGGACATGTCTGTGAAGCAAACCACTTTTCAGCTGTAGAAAGAAGGACTAGTAGTGGCTTACTGCTGTACTGGGCTCTGGCTGAGAGGAAGTTATGAAGCTAACTTTCTTCTTAACAGCTAATATAATGCCCTGCTTTGCATTTGTGACTAAAATAATGTCAGTGACATACTTCTGTTTAAGTTATTTCTGAACAGTTCTTGAACAGCACAAATCCTTCTCTGCTTCTCACTTGCCCCTGCAGAGAGCAGGCAGTGGGTGGGTGAGGAGTGGGGAGGGGACACAGCTGGGAATGCAGTGGATACCCAATACTATATGACCTTGTGCTTAGCAATAAAAGCGGGGGGAAAGGAGGAGGAAGGAGACGTATTTGTGGTGATAACATTTGTCTTCCCAAGGTGCCACCACATGTGCTGAGGTCCCACCTTCCTGGAAAAGGGTGGACATTTTTAGATAATGCAATAATTTTGTAGTTGTAATGTGGAGAAAGGACAAGAGCAAGACTTTCATTGTGTGTATAAACTGTCCATCTTTGTTGGGTTTTGTGATGATGTTACTTTGATTTTCAGGTGTAGAATGTTTTTTGTGGATACAAGTGAGTTTCTAAGGAGTGTATGGTGAATATATAATTTAATGACAATTCAGTTTCACAGAGACAAGTGGTGGAAAATATTTGATGTAGGTGTCCAGACTTTGGTAGCAGAGGGTCTGCAGCAGTGGCCTTTGTGAGAAGAGGCCAATGGCTAACTTGTCCTGGACACAGCTGATTCTAGGCAGTTCCAGCTGTTTCCAACAGACCCAACACAGAACATCAGTAATCCCCTCAGTCACACTCGTGTCACCTCTGAGCAAAGGTATTTAAGAATGGTTGCAATGCTGTGAATGGGGAGGTAAAAAAAATGCAAGAAATGACTCTGCAAACACCAAGGTCAGAAAAGGAGAAGGGGGAGGAAGTTTTCCAAGCTCCAGAGCAGTGATTCCCCCTGTGGCTCATGGAGAGGATCACACTGCAGCACAAAGCCACGTTGCAGTAAATGGAGGATCTTATGCCAGAAGTAGATATTTTCTGTCAGGAACTGTGGCCTGTGGAGAGCTCCTCTTCCCAAAAGTTATGCAGACCCTGGCTGGGCAATATCATCCTTGAAAAAGCCTCTTTCTCCACCAGCTATAGAAGGAGTCTAAACAATGACTGTTAACTACAGTGAAATATGGTATTTACAGGACACACGGGATAGCTTGTGTCCTTTACATTTGAACCCTGTCTTGTTCGGGAATAACTGTGTCTTGCAGACAGGAGGATACAATCAACTCAGTTATGGCACTTCTCTTTCTGTCCCCCTGGTGCTTGCCTTCTGCTTCCATCCAAGACTCAGGAACCACCAAGTCATCAGACCAGTTTGCTATTATTAGGGGTAGTTTCTGCAACTGCAGTTGAAAAATACAGAAATGATTCCTGCAGTTAGAAAGCACGAGCATCACTGAAGGTGTGTCTCTGTGAACGGGCACAAGAATCAAGGTATATGTTCCTTTCCTACTGCTGCATTGCAATATAACTATTAAAGGTACCATTCACCAGAATAGTAAAGTGCCCTCTTTTCTAGCAGAGTACACCTGTGAGTCTACACCACTCTTAAACCCTTTATTGTTATTTAAGGGGAATTCAGCCTTGTCCTGTCAACAAGGCAGGTGAAGTGAGGAAATGAATGTCCTACCGTCATTTCTGTGAAAGCATTCCCTTGTCTCAGCAGAGCTAAACCAGTAACCTTCCCAGTTACAGCGGAAAAATAAGGACAGATGTTTCATACTATTTTCCTGGGCCAAGAATCCCTTCAAATTATCACTTCATTCACTGAAGACCTTTGGGAAATAAATATCAGAAGGGGATTTTTTGAAACACAAGTTCAAAGTGACCTGAAATACTGTAATATGGAGCTCATTTTTCCCATCTTGTTCTTCGGCTGAATTTCAGGTGACCTTGAACCTTTGAGTTCTGAGCCTGGCCCCAGACTGAGGAGTGAGGATTTCACATGGAAATCCTTTAGTGGTAATAATTTCCTGAAACTTTTCTGTGCAGTGATATATTTCCCACTATCGGTTTCCTCACTGAAAGAAAATGGGAGGTAAGCATTAAAAATTGAGTTTTAAAGCCTCATCCTTACTTTTCTTTTCAGATGGAGTGTTCTTTTAGGTTTGTGTGGGTCTGTTTCTTTGTTTGTTTGTTTGTTTTGCAGGGGCTTTTTGGTGTATATTTCAGGAGCAACATATCATTCCACAGAAGAAAAAAAAAATTCGCTATTTCCTGCTTTCTTTATTGCAATCTGTCAGCTCCTGGACAAAAAGGATTGTGTTTCTTGGTCTTTCCAAAAGCTTTGAACTCTCCTGCTGACCTTCTCTTGGCAGTTCCAGACTCCTGAATTGGCTATCTTTCTCTATGGATGAAATCCAAGAAGCTGTTTTCTGGCCAATTCATCCCTTCACAGCCCTGTAAAAGCAGAATGACACAGGTGTTTTTTGCCACAAACCCATTATTTAGAGACTTTCAGATGCTAATGACACTGAATATACAAAGAGATCTCTCCTTATATGCCTCTGAAACAAATTTTACTTGTACAGCATTGAAGTGAAGATGCAGAGAATTTGCTGGAAGAAAACAGTGTCCTTTCAGAATGCTTTGTGAACATCAGTGCAGGAGAGAAGGATTATCCATTGAATGAAGATGGTAAATTAATTTTTCTTTCAAGGAAGAATAAAGGACATACAAAATTAAAACCAGTATTTCTTAAATGGCAAATCATAGCAAATATAGATCACAATAACTGAAAATTCACACTTCATCTGCTTAGAAACAACTATTAGGGCAAAAAATGGTAAATTACTCTACAGAAAATGTAGAAAGAAGTACCTAGTGCAGAGAAGAACCATTCATTTCTTTGCATGATTGTTAACAGTTAATGTGCCCCCTTCTTGAATCTACAGAGATTCCAACAGCTTTGCCTTCCTTCTTTCAGCAGGGAAAGCTGAGATTGTTTGTGCATTAATGTTTAATAGTGATTGCATTGCGGCTGAAAACAGAGGAGAGTACGAATAGAATGAGTGAGTTGTCCTGTCCTGCCACAGGATTCCTAAATGTCCTTGTGCAACTCATGTCAGACAAGATGAAAGATCAGGACAGTTCTAAGAGATACAGATAAATCTGAGCGTGTGCAAGCTGAGGCCTCTTCTGTACACAAAGGGGAGAGAGCCCAGCACATCTCAGCTGAGATTCATTGCACCATCGTACACCAGACTCTTCTCAGGTTCCCAGTGCCATCAACTCTGCCTTTCCTTCAGGATCTCACCATTCTTCTCTCCAGAAGCACTCTCTTTTAAGTGAGTTGAGAAATTCATAGCTTAACCTGATTGGATATCCCAGTCTTCCTGCTCTGTCTCTTGGGAATTATCTTAAGGAAGGTGACCTGGAGGCCAGCACAAACCACAGTAATGAGCTTCACACGATCGTAAGTTAAGCTTCAGTAAGAGCACATAGCTAAGGTCTTGCAGACCTACTCTTTTGGTACAGGTTATAATATTGGTCTTCTGTGTAGGTGCTGGCTGTGCATTCTGTAATATTCTATATGCATCTGTAACACTGCAGCTGCAGCATCTTAGCAACATGGCAGGAAGTGTCAGAGGGAGCTGTACCATTGTGGTGGCCAATGTGAATAATCATCTCTACCTGGCTCACCTCTCAGTCAGCATCTTGCTGCCAGCAATCACCATCTATGGGTTTTAAGAATGGAAGGAGGGGGGTGCAACTTCACTGAAGGTTGTAAGGCTTCTCAACCTATTCTGTGACAGGCTCACTGGAGAAACAGGAAATCAGCAGGCAATCAGGGCTAGTCCTAGAAACAAGAGGTCTGCCCTGCCTGTGCTGCATGATCATTGGAAATCCAGAAATGGGTAGAAGCAGAGGCCCAGAATTATCCTGAGGATCACTTACCCAAAGGTGCGCTGGGGAAGGAGTGGAAAGCATCCCAAAATCAGAGGGGTTGTTAAGAAAACTAGGTTCTTTCATAGACTGAAATCAAGTTAAAGAAAAAGAAACTTAATGGTCATTTTGCTGAGTGGAAAATATTCAGTAATTATGTCCCTCGGGTTTTATTTAGCATCCTCATCTGAAAACTTGTGAAGGAGCTTAATAGTGAAACCTCCAATCTTGCTGCAGATAGTCTGATTGCCTTTCAGTCAAATGCCACAGTTAATGATGAGGCATTTCAGAACGACCTTTCAAAACTGATTTAGTGGGCAAAAGAATGGCTGATGACCTCCAGCATGAACACAAAACAGCGTGTCTACAGATAAATAATTCTAAGCCCTGTTACTGTGGCACTAAGAGCAGAACTGGTAATTTAGCTAAGAACAGAGCTGTCCGAGTCACTGCAGACAGGCCTCTGTAAATATTGCTTCAGCATACAATAGCATTAGTTGAAAAACACCCAGAATAATGCTAAGCATGACCAGGGAAAGATGGAGAAGATGGGGTGAATCATTCTTTTGTACATAAAACCATGGTACCTCTATTTCATAACCATTGTGTGCAGTTATGTTCTGTACCACTCAAAATGGGTCACAGCAAGGATTGGACTGGTAAAGGCAATCAGGTGGTAGACTTCCAGAGAAAGACTGTTCTGCAGTCCTAGAGCAAAGGGAAATCCCATAAAATTAGCACGAAATTGGTTTAAAGAAGTGAAAGAGTCCAGTGGGGAATAAATTTGTGGCATCTGCTGTCTTAGAAGAATAGAGAAACAGACCATGTCAAAAGTCATGGACATGACATGAGCTTGTAATTATGTAGTTAAATTTTAACTTCTCAGTTCTAGTGACAAGCTGAGTAGGAGAGCTGCAGAAAACAACCAAGTTTCCATGATCTCCCTTAAGGTTCACCTCTGCCAACTCTCACAGGTACCCTCTCTGACAGTCTCCAACAGGAGAGAGCAAGCAGGGAACAACACTGGCATGAGAGGGAAGAGGCTCTCTAGGGTAGATAATCAATTTTCTAGATATAGAGAGATGATTGCTCTAGATGGATGATTGACGATGAGTGAAGATAGGTGATTCCTATTTGTGCCAGTTCTCTTGAAAGGCTAGGAATGTTCAGGTGGCCTGACCCATCATATAGCTAGGCAGAGAAGGTTGATCCAGTTGAGAGGTATAAACTAGCTGCAAACAGCAACGACTGGATGAACCTTGCTGGTGGTGGCTACATAAAAAAAGAAGTAGAGAAAAAAATTTTGAAAAGAACTACTGGAAGACCGCAGGCAGATGTAAGCTCAAAGAACAGTCTCCTTTAGAAAACAGACTGGCAGACCAACAGCAGAAAAAGTCTCCTTAATTTTTCAAAATTTTTTTTCCATCATTTGTCTCAGAAATCGAGATCTTCTGTCTTAGAAAGCATTTTGGCCCAAGAAAATCAGCTTAGATACTTACCAACAAGATTTGAATAAGGAAAGGGAGGACAATAAGTTTGCCAAAACAGTACCAGTCCAAAGAGAAAAAGCAGTGTTTTCCTTGTACTCCAGGCAGCTGCCACTACTCAGCTTCAACAGCACTGAAGTACAGATGCTGAAGACACTACTTCCATTTTGCCAAGGACTGCCAGTCCTGGAGTGGGAAAGAGAAGGCAGACCTTGCAGCTGCTACCTGCGGGAAACCCCTCAGTGGGGGGAATACACTCGGCCCAGCTGGTGTGAATGGGCCTCTGCAGGCTTTGAAACGCACAGTGTGTAGGGGTAGGTGGCAATAGGTAATAGCTTTGACATGCTCTTCTTCCTAAGCTCAGACCCTGCACTCAGATATACAACAGAACCATGCTTGCCCAAATGCTGGGAAAAAAAGTGGGATGATCTTTTAAAGAGATTTGGATCTCAAAGCACAGCCCTAAGCACAGCCTCTGCTTATCATTTCAAAAAACTGTCAACACTGGCTACAAGTAGATTGCTAGGTATAGAATGGCCCTTCTTTCCTGAAATTATTCAGACCCTTTCTGGTATTCACCTTTGACGTAAAAAATTGCTAAGGGATTCCTTCTCCTTAACTACCAGTTCCACTTATTTGTCTAATTCGACCCAAATTCCATTATTTGGTGTCTATTGCTTTCTGTCTGTCTGTGTATAGTTGTATCCCTAGAAGCTGTTAGGAGCTTCTTTTTCTATATAGTTAATTCAAACCACTGTACATGTATTCCCTCCTCTGTTCAGCTTTGTGAGCCCAAATTCATCTAAGTTGCTATTCTGCACATTATCTGGGTGCTCCATTACAGGCGGGACCACAGTGAAAGTGAAATCCAGTGCAATCCAGGTGAAACTCCTTGGGAAAGTGATAGGTGTTATCAGCCATTTATTGGTTGCTCACCCAAATACAGCAATTCTCTACAGAGACTAGTTTGTATCTAGACAGCTTCTAAGATACATGCTGGCTTATTGTTGCATAATGTGGGCAATACATGGATTTTAGCTGGCAACAGTCCTTCACAGTGGCTTGAAAGAAATGACCTGTACAGAGTAATCTTGCACCCAGTTCGATCCAATGTGTGGATCCAACCCACTGACTGCAAAATACTTTACTTGATGAGGAGTCATGCAGCCACTGAGCACACCTAAAGAATATGTTTCATCTATAAGATGTGTAGAATTTCAAGCAGGCAAGCTGACTGCTTGAATGCCAGAATAATAAAGATGGTTTCAGGCCATTTCAGTCTGATCTAAATATCTGCCTTTTATAAGAGTTCTTTTAAGTCCAGAAATCAGACTTTTCCTTTCTTCTCCTTCATCTTTGAATACAGACATCCTTTCAAAAGGCATAATGAGGAATGTATCTTGTTGAAACTTTGCAGTTCTGGAAGAGAGAAAAAAATGCTGTTGTCATCATCATCATTAATAATTTTTATTTTTATTTAAAGAAACTTTTATTTTTATTAAAATTAACTTTTCTCTTTACAGAAAACAGAAGCAGAACAGAAAAATGGGCAAATGTTACAACCTGAAGCTGTCACAGCATCTCTCCTGAGAAATTTTAGTCTGCCAGACTTGTCACAATCCATCACACTGATTGCTGTGTCACCTTGCATCTTGAATGAGCTGTTCTTGGCAAGAAAAAGCTAAACTTTCTTCCCAGGCTTTCTCAATCCCTTTCCCTGCAACAGTGGCAGAGACATGGTGCCATTTATCTGGGCCTTCAGCAAATTAGGAATGTCTTTACCTTTCTTTCACACTGGAGACTCAGAAGACAGCAAGTGTTTAGTTAAGCAGCAAAGATGTACAGCTGAGGCTTTGTTGTCTCTGCCATATCAAATATTAATTCATGATGGCCAGTTTGTAAAGTGGCACATATTCCTTCTTTCTACTGTGCTCTTTCTCCTTACTCTGGGAGGAAAAGATCTGGCACATGGGGCTGAAGAACCAGAGAGGAAGGGGGGTGATGGGCTAGATATGTTTGCTCTGCACGAGGCAGAACGGGGAGCTAACGTGTGGAGAGGGCAGACAATGTGTAAGACATGCCAGGGTCATGATGAGGAAGAGAAAGACAGTGAGGAAGCCAGGAGCAGTGCTATGCTTTTTGGTTAACTATTTGCTTTCACAACTAGCTTATTTTCCCTTGCTGGCGTACTAACAAACAAGACACATCCCTTCTTCCCTACAGCTATCTTTAAAGAAGAAAACTATCATTTTTTTGTACATATGGAGAAATTAATGTACTATAGGAAAGGAAGCTCTGCCATTTTTCTGTAATAAACAAAACCCATCAGTATTTGGAGCAATCACACCATACATGCACAGAATATAGATGCACTAGATTATCCTTGTAGCTGTTTTAATATTACAAGGCCACAGGAAACCGATCTTTGGAGTTAAACAGCATGGAGCAAATCAATAAAAATTTGGATGTGAATGGCACATCTAAAGGCTAAAAAGCTATCACTATGTGCCAAGACAGAGCAGTGGCAGAGGATGGAAAATTACTTATTTTAATTAGTTTAAAAAACAGAGGAAGATTATGAGGATTTCTAGACAATTCATAAATGCAATGCTTCTTTTAATCTAGTCATTACAGGATTGAGAAATGAACTCTATAGGAATTTTCCTTTATGCTCTGAAGTTAGTGATTTTTTTTATAGTTGTTTCAACTATCAAAGCAATCTCTGATTTGACCTGGAAATATCTTCTGCCTTATCAAGAAGCAATGTCTGAGACTGATTGCTGTTGCTGACACAATTATTGACTGACGGTACAGGAGCTGGTGAGAGAAAAAAATCCTGTCTGTTTAGAGTCTATGGCCCCAGATACACGCATAGTTTCTTGCCAGATTATCCAGCACATCTGGATCAGACATCTCATACACTTGTACCTTCTCACCAGAAATTCCCTTCTCTCTACTCTTCTCCCTTCTCAGTTAGCCCATTTCTTTTGGATATCAGGCAGGAATATGCCAATGAAGATATTCTCAGTCTCATTCAAAACAGCTGAGCAGGTTCACCTGAAACTTTCTAAATAGCATTTAGCCAGAGCTACACACCTGGCATGGAAAAATATCATCCTGGATGCTGAGTGTATAGAAAAATGCTAATTGTGTCAGGTGGGATGTTATAGAAAACATCTGTGACACAGCACTCCATCTGCTTTCCCAAAAGTGACAGAACCAGTCACCGTGATTTTCTTTCTGTCCAAACTCACTTTTTTAGCTCTTTTTCTTTGAAAAGCATATATCAACAAGTGGCATATCTAATGACAAGTTAGTCTGTTTGAATACATTGGTTTCACTGAGATCTTCAGAAAAGGGTCTGCAGGGGGATGTGTCTAGGAAGCCAGTACCAACCTACAGATGAGATGGTTAGCTGGACTAACCAGGTGCAGTTATGGTCTCAGAACCTCATTATTGGTAAGTTTGTGCGTATTTGCACCTCTGCTGAAAGGGGTTCAGTCAGATGGATCAGGCACATTTGGGGGCAATTAAGAGATAAATGACATAGTGAATTTTGTCTCTCGTTTTCTGATAAAATCTAGGTGCCTTCTCCAAACTGTGGGACTAGCGAGTCAAGAAGAAGTAAGATGGATGCTGTCAGATTCATAATACAATCCTAGCAGTCCTAACACTTTGAAAGACCTGGAGGTTTGTAGTCTGTTCTCCCTCCTTTCCTTTGTGAATTCTGCTACCTTTCTCTGCTTCAAGCCCTTGGGACCAGTCCTGGGTCTTGGCAGAGCATTCCTTTATCCCGACTGTATACAAGGTAAAGGAGACAATGGCCTATGCACAGTATTGAATTCTTTGCATCTGAGGGAAACTGCACAGCTGATTTTCAAGAACTGTTGGCAAATTAAGGTAAAATAAAAAGCTCTATGCAAATCTGAAACCCTCAACAAGTTAGGACATCATCATCTGCCTGTCTGAAGCAAGTCTGAATGTCCTAGCCTGCTGTGCTGCAAATTTGTTTTCTTGTGTAGTAATTCTCACAACACTGCCTGATCATTTCGAACAGAGCAAGAATAATAGCCTGGAAAAACCTCCACAAATGGAAATTGAAAGGTATACAAGCAGGTGAGAATAGCATGTCTCAAGTGCTGGTCTCATTCTGACCTCTGAAATGCTTAAAAAAATATTTTTATACTGGGATATGCTATTTGGGCCCAAATTGCACTTCACTGATAAAATCCAAGACCAAGTCTCAGAACGATGACAATTCATCTTCTTTCCACCTGCTGTCCCTGGGACTCAGCAGCCAGTTATGTTTTTATCTATTTGTCCTTGCTAGTCATGGCAAGAGCCTGTTAATTGAAAGGCAGTTATCAATGCCATAATAATTTCACCTACTCAATTTTTAAAGAAGAGAATAAAACCTCTGCTGATGGACTATGTAGCTCATGGTTTTACCAGCATGAGCTACCACAGAGCAGAATCTGGCCATTAAACCTAAAAAAACTTGGGTTGGACAACACAGCTAGACTAGACTCTACTGCCCTAGTGCCAGCCTTTCCTGCCCTCACCACCTGGTGATTTTACTCTCCTTCTGGTGATTTTGTGAGTAACCAAAATATTTTCCTCCCCCAAATGGACAAATTAATTAAAGAAAGAAGGATGCAAGGGAAGTGGGAAATAAAATAAGAGCTAGCAATTATTTTGAGGTTTGTGAACGTACAGACTGCACATCAAGCACACAGTTCAAACTTCTTGGACATCCTCATCTGTGGTCAGCTGATATTTATCCCCTTTTTCATGGAAAATGCCACCTGTGCTGAAAGATAGGAAGCTAGGAACTGCTGTAATAGCTTACCAAATGTATGATTAGTAGCAATTCTTTACCTTGACAACAGGATGGGAAAGAAAAATCATCTGTGCGGGCAAGATAAACCTCGGCAAACAGCAGTATACTGAGGCATCAGCACCTTCAGTCCCCCTCCTACCGGCAGTGTGAAGGTGCAGACTGCAAACAGCTTCTGCTCAATGAATTACTAGGAAAAACTATGGCTGGCTCAATCTTTGCACTTTATTTCACCTGGCATAATAAAAAATTTATAAGTAAAGGATTTAACATGTCAAAAATTATGCTCATGTATACTGTGTATACATCTTCCTTTTCTTTCCCCAGATTTTCACAAACAACCTTCCAGCCTACTAAATTTGGGGATTTGGAAGGATAATCTCAGACAGATAATCCCTCACAGGTCTACATTATCAGCTCATCACATGCTTAATTAAACTTTTCTTAGTGCTTATCGAGCTTAAATGATCTCTTATGTGATCAAAAGCACATAAAAGAAGGAGCCATCTATTTCTGCAAGAACTGGGTTCAAAATTGACTTACTGTATAACACATGTACCATCTATTCTGAAAAGAAATTTTCAGGAACTGACACAGAAAAATGTGCTGTAAGGAAAAAGCATAATTTTAGAAATCCCTCATTGTTTAAGTAGCAACAAAACCAACGAACTAACTAAACAAAATCCCAAGTGAACACAAAAGAGAGGGAAGAAAAATAAAGGCATTTAGACTTCAGGAAGTAATTTTTGAATCTGATTTTGCCCAGACAGAAGAATGTTATGCAATTTTTGGGGAAAAAAAATCTGAAAATTTTGCATTAAGTGTTCTCAAGGTGTTTATGTTTCTACAGTGATGTTACTTCTGGCAGAACTGGCTGAGACTGAATCTGCTCCTCTCAGATATTTCTAGAGAGCACAAGAAGGAATAAACCCTCTATACTTGTCCTGAGAGGTAAATTAACATTCCTCTAACTCCCAGTGTCTCTAACAGTACTTATTTTCTCCCATCAGCTGTAAATCTGCCCTAGTCCACTGGCCAGTGACTGCAGATTTGGGCTGTAGAGGAGGAATTTGAGCAGTCAGGATAGGTCTTCATACAGCATTAACAAAAGTTGGGAACTAATCTTACTCCCATGGACATTCAGGCAACAGGTGGGCCTGAAAATTAATCACTTCTCTGTGGTACAATAAGCTGAAAGCAGTTTTAATACAGACTTCACACTGGATTTCAGGACCTATACAGTTAGAACAGTAAATGTACCCTTTCAGAGTTCTCATACACCAAGCTAAACAAGTGAAACATAGATTCATCATCTTTCTTAATTTAAAGAAACTTTCAGTTTTCATATTAACCCTTAATCACTCACTTTTGTCAGGAGGTCTTAGCTGTAGAAAATGGCCTGTTTCCCTGGGTTTGTTTTTAGCACTCTTCACCTACTCTGCTTGGAGTCAGCAACTTAACAAGGGTAGCTTTGACATGACTCATTCTGTCTCCTGGATGATCTAACAGATTGTAGGTATGAAGCAGATTTGTGGGGAAATACACTGGGGAGATTGTGCCTGGATGTTTCTATCATTAAAAATATCGCTACCTTGTATTGTTCCTGTCCAACAAGGCAGACTTTCATATGTAAATCTTTCCCTAAGCATGCTAATGAGATACAGAAAATTGCCTCCTTCTTCTGAGCAGCCAGAGTCCATGGAGAACTCCCTGTTTCAGCTGTAAGACATGAGCACCCTGGAGGATGCACTAACATATCCAAAGCAGCCTTCATCTTTATGGAGTACTGACCTCTCCCTTCCTCACTGTGTAGTAAGCTCACTTTCAAGTCCTTCCAACTACAAGAAAAGGCAGAAGAGATTGGAGGCATTTACATATTTTTGAGTCAAGACCTCTTGGTTAAAAACTGAAATCTATGTCTTCTGCTTAATGAACCTTAAGTGTCACAGGTGCTCCAGTGGTAACATGAGAAGTTTGGCTCCTGGTATGGACACACCTCAAGTGCTCTGTGCAAGAAGCAGTGACTGGAGTGGGACGAATGTGCATTCTTGAAGGAGTTGGGATCAGTCAGCAGACATTCCCAGTGGTCTTGGAACAACACAAAGGCTTAGTGGGTATTGGTGAGTTTCTAAAACAGATGGGCAGCCACAAGATGGTTTGGAAATTGTATGTTTTGGTCTCTAATCTTATTACACTGTCTGTAGGGCACACCAACTCACCTTCACAGAAAGGTTTTCACAACACAGGCTCTGAGCAGTGCTTACTGGAAGCCCAGGTATGCCCAACCCTGCCAGACAACAGGCTTTTCTTCTGTGAGGGGATGCCCCAAGAGCTACACATCTGGTCTGAATATCCATCACCACTATTACAGACCAGTGCTGTCCAGTTGCAACGGGATCTGGCCATAGAGCCCTGTGGAGTTCTAGATCACTGTTATGATCCACACAGATTGGTTCACCACATTTTAAGTCTGGCTGTAAGGGCTATAGACAGACTCAAGCTCCTCTCATCACAAGGCCAAACTAACCCAGCAATGAGGCACTGTTGGGCATGTAGGGCTGAAGGCCCAGCACGGGTCAACAAGACTCACTTCTTGGCTCTGATTACATAACCTCCCTCTGCCTACGTCATTCCCCAGTACAACCATACTTGAATGGCTTGAGGAGTGCACAACTATTCAGTTCTGACTTCTTGCACTTCAGGAGAACTTGATATCCAAACTACCAACTAGACTGCCCTCATGGGGGTTAGGGCTGCTTGTCCTTTTTAATATACAGCCAACCAGACAACAGTTACTTCTGCTCCCCCACCTAAAACAAGCCTGTCTCAGACTATAAGAGCTCCAGGACATTGTACTGCAGCCTGTTACATGCATCAAGCAGCACAAGGCTCTCAGCTGGAGTAGCCAAGGAAAGAGATAAAGGGCGTAAGACAAACCTCTTGTTCATGAAGTGATAAAGCAACCTTAAATCTCCTTTGACAAGAAGGCTGGGCAGAATAAATCAGAAAGACTTAGGCCAGGTGCCTCACTGGTGTGTTACACACCCAAAAGTGCACTGCAAATCCTAGCCACTATCATTAAGAGGGCTCATAAATGGAGTTTTCAGAGCAAAGAACCCTTTTACACTGGAGAATAAGATGGTGGTTGAAAAATGTTTTTCTAAGTTTGCAATTACTGACATAAGCAAGGATGCTATACTGTAAATATTGAGACATAATTGGAAAGACAGGTGAGAGTAGGGGAAAGTCCTAAATTATGGGTCAGAACAATCACATTTCTTTTTGTATTTAAAATGCAAAAAGAAAAATCCTGAATTTGCTAGAAATTAAAAAGTAAATATAAGTCTTGATCCCTCAAGACAGCAGTGGAACAATTGGAAATTTAAAACAGAAACATCAAAAGACATGATAGGAGAAAAGCTGAGTTTCATAAAGCAGAGACTTAGAGGCACATTAATTAACAAAGAAAAAACAAGCAAAATCAACCTATCCTTTAAGAGAGTCCTACAAGCATGAGAAAAGGCTTTAAATATCTCTGTTAGTGAACTTCTCCAGAAGAAAGGCAAAAGAGAGTAACACTTGAGATTTGGGCTGAGCAGAACAGATGCAGCCCTTCCCCCAGCTGCCCCTTGGTCATCAGTTATGCGAGTTAGTGCACAGCTGGAAGGTATTCAGGTAGCAGGATAAGGTGGTCATCTCTCTACCTGAGTATATTTTGAAGAAGGGAAGAAACAATTATTTTGTATTTGTTAAGCAAACAATGATCACATAGTTGCAATCAGCAACATGGTAAGAGAGAGCAAAATACTGCACCTTGTTTCTCTATCATAAATAACATCCAGCTTCTCAAGTTTGAGGAGAGCTACAGCATTGTGGAAATCTTAAGAACTGGGTTATGCAACACTGTCCACACAATCTCTTCTTTTAACATAAAAATGGCTATTTTTGGTCTAACTCAAAGGACCATTTAGCCCAGCTTGTCTGTAACACTAGACAAGAGCAAATGTACAGGAGAGAGCAGAACAGGGTAAGCATGCAGCAGTACTCTTCTAATCACGAGCAATTTGCAGTTCAAGGACTTCCCCAGCCAAAGGAGATGTTTTTATATGCAAGAGCCCCCAATTAATTTCTTTTCTATGAATTTGTCAAGTTGCCTTCTGAACCCGTGTGAACTTTTAACAGTCACAGTATCCTGCAGCAAGGAATTATACTGATTAATAGTAAACTACATAAAGAACAAAAAAAATCCTTCTGTTTTGAAACTCCTTCCTTCTAATATCACGTGTTGCTCTGTAACTTTTTGTTTTGAAGGGGAATGAATAGTCAAACTCCATTCACCTTTCCCAAACTGCATGAGAATCTACAGAACCATCTCAAATACCTTCTCAGTTTTCTCTTTTCCGTGGTGCAGTGTATTTACTATTTTCCCTAGTAGTAGAAGTCTGTTTACTCATCACCAAAGCCCTCACAGATCTCTGTTCATTCCCCTTTTCTGTACTGTACTTTGCACTAAACAGATCCCATGCAAAGCAGTTACAAATGGCCGTTCTTCTTCTTGGGCATGAAGAGCACCTTACAGAGACCAGTGAATTGTAAGGCTTGGGTAGACAGGAGTGAGTGACAAGGCATCCAGGAGCTCAAGGTATTCTGCAGTTACCTGAACCTGGGCCAAGGGAAATGTTGCTAAGTAGCAAGAAGTGATCCACAGGCAGGAGAGAGACAGGTCCCTGTCTTGTCCCTTTCAGTACTGTCCCTTTCAGATCTGTAGCAGATATGTGGGTCTGCTTTTAGGCTGGTTTCTTACTGTTAGAGAAATGCTGTATACAGGATCAGGTATTTTCTCAGTTTAGTTAAGGAAACCCAGTCCTGGAACAGACACACAGACTTTTAGAAATGCCCATCTGCTGTCTCTCACTTTAAACAAGAGAGTTGACAGCTTCTAAAATACTTCTCTCCTTTTTTTTTTAACCTGAGCTTTTATTTTTTATTGAGCTTTTAGGACCACATTTATTAGACAAATTATCAGACTCAGTGACATCTCCAAGAACCCTGGAAGTGATGTCTGCAACTGCTGACAGTTCTGTGAGAATTGATCTTTTCTCTTCAAGCTGCTGAACTGCTATTAATACATTTTAAAAAATCCAATTTTACACAAATTACAATATTATCCATCCTTTGGGATCATAGCACAGAGCCAGATAACATGACTCAACAATATCTAAGAGCTCTAAAGGCATAAGGCAAATAAAACTAGGTCGACATCTGTAAAAGTTGCAAGCCATAAGCTAGTCTTGTGATCTCATGGAGAAGGACACAATTTTGTGTATTTCAGCTCAGCCGTACATCCAGCTGAGTTTCAAAGCCATGGATAAACACTTCCCAGAATAATAGCTGAGAAGAGTATAATTGGCAGTGACTACTGTATGAGTACAAAAGAAGTTATCAAGAAATATAAAAAGATTTTCCAGATGAGAACTGTCAGAGTCTGAAAATGAAAGGGCAGCTCCAAACCCATCTTTTCTAGGACAAATTCAAGTATATGGCTTATTAAATTCTCTCACAGCTGGAACGCTCAAAAGAAGAAAAATCAAATGAGAAGCATTGTCTGCTCTAAATGGATGAGGAAATTTAAAGCTTCGCAAGAATGTCTGTTTTAAAAGAGCAAGTGCAAGCTTATGGCAGCCATGAGCAGAGCTGGATCATTCTTTCAGCCTATTGATGAAGCATGAACAGCACATGCAACAAGAAAAGATCCATTCCTTCCCTAAGTATGAGTTGTTTCTCAAGAAGAATTGGTTGAGCAACATGAAAGAGTACCAAACATTATGGGCAGTGTACAGGCTCATTGTGCTCTCCTTAGGAAGGGTGTATTTGGAGGTGCTTTGCTCACTCACGGCTCCAGTCTCCCAGATGCAAGCACAGCAGTACCTGAACAATTGGCCACCACTGAACACAAACCAAAAGAAACCAGGATATGCACTGGGAGAGCGCCTCAGAGCCAGGCTGAGAGTTGAAACACACTGCTTTGTGCAAATCATCCTAAACTGAGGGTATTCCAGAAAAATACCTTAATCCTGTTGGGATTTCAGAAGTCTGTCTGGAATCTCAGATGTCTACTTCAGCACGTGAAGAACAGATCTGAAGTTCAGATGGGCAACTTCAGAGACTCAGTTGTATCCTACTCTTTGTTCTTTCTTCTTTTCTCTTCCAGCTTTTCTCCCATTAGTCCACCACAGGTAGAACAGTCTTACCTTCCCCCAGACTCCCAGGCTCCTGGGAAAAGGCTCTACTTCTTAGTCTGTGCACATCACCACAGTGCTATCGGTTGAGTCAGAGAGTATATTTAAGCCAGTGAGTCATCCACAGCTCTTTCAGGAGGAGATTTTTTCTAAGACTGCAATTACTGACACTTCTATACTGTGACTATTGAGTCGTAATTGGTAAGACAGGTGAGAGTAGGGGGAAGTCCCTTATTATGGGTCAGAATAGCCACATTTCTAATTGAAATGCTTTAGCTGAGGAAGAACTTATTTTGGAGAGAAGAATCTTAGTGCATTAAGTGACACTCCTCTATTTTTTTTCAAGATTTCATTTTCTTCAACACCCAGAAATGTCACTCAGCTTTTTAGGGATTGTTGGCATGAACTAGAAAACTGTGTAATGAGTTAGTTTCATTTACAGTCTCATACAAAGCTAAGCCGAACTAAATTACTTAAGTATTCTTAAAAAAAAAAGCTATGCATAATGCCAATTAACAAAGACCTCTAACATTCACTACACTTAGAAACATTCTTCTAAACGATACCAAAAAAGGGCATGGCAATGTATTAAAAATTACACCACAGAGTTATTGTGTGTTTGCAACTAAAATTGAAATGTAGCCAGCATGCTTCATAATACTTTAATAATAAATATTCCTCTGCTTCTGATGCAAGTGAACTTTCTTAGAGGAATTTAGTCCAAGGTAAAATCATGTAGGACAGAAACACAAAACAGGAGAATTAATTAAATCATCAAAAGTTTCCAACCTGCAGAAAAAACCTGTAGTGATAAAACAACTCACCAAAAGGATATGACAGTAATTAAAAGAGAATATAACTGACAGTAATTCACCATAAAAATTTTCATATCCATTTATATGAAGTTCCAAATAAATGGTTGTTCTTTATTTCTTTGCTGAGCAGGAAGGTGTCATAACTGACAGACAATCCCATTAGGTACTGTTCCCAACTATCAGACTTCAGGAGAAGGTGGCACCTCATCACACAAAACAGTCAAACTCAGTTCTTTAGAAAGTTTTTCAGGGCAAGGAACAGGGTAAAAATTAAAGGAGAAAGAGGACTTTACAAAATTGAAGACTACATCCTTCAATCCAGCCTAGCTCTTAAGGCTTTCAATAGAACAACAAAAGTAGTTTTGGCCTTATCTTTGACTGCATCCTTGGAAGACAGCTAAAGAAATGAGTGTGAGTCAGCACAGAGAAATGCATGTGTTTTCCCAGTCACATAAAAGAAAGAGGAAATGCAATTGAATCAAAGGAAAGGTACCCTGTCAGATCAGATGTGGGGCTGTTAAGAGATGAATAAAAAGTAGTCTTGCATAGGTATCTCTAAAAAACAATAAAGTTTAAGGCTGTGAAATTCTGTTTACAATCTATACAGACAGCTTTCTGTCTCCAGACCTTAACAATTGGTTCTGAATAGACCCAGCTCATGAATAGTAGCTATCCTTCCTAAGCAAAGATTGTACACAATAATAAAAGCTCTTAAATGTCACCTTTTCTGCAGCATCATGGCATAAAATTCCTGCAAATTACAGGGTTCAAAAGCCAACAATGCTCTAGAGAAATCAATCCCCCTCGATCTACTGAAGAAAAACATCTCCATGAATATATGACTTATGAAATAATGAGAGATTAAAATTAAATGGCAGTTTCTCTCATTAGTATCATTCCTTTACCAGCAGAAAAATCACATAGGACAGGCCTAATGATACAGCAAAGTAGAAGAATATGAAGCACCTGAAATTGAGGAAGTAGGATGGGAAATGAAAACAGTAGAGGTACACTCGGTCAGCACAGGGTGATGAGCATCTCCTCTCACTGACTGAGTTTTATTACCACAGGCATAGTGAATCTTTTTGCTACATACTGTGTCTATTATGTTGAATAGCACAACCCTGTTTCTGTCATTTACAAGGGTTCACCAGAGCCTATAATTACCCACAATGTTGTTAAGTTTAGGGGTCACTTTTCTTGCTCTAGGCATCACAGATCTGTTGGGTCATGGACCTTCTAGGGTTTGACTCCCACAAAAAATTCACCTGTACATTTCTAAAGGAAATTGAAGTCGTCTCAGGAAATAAGCAACTGGCAAATACAAAGCATTAAAATAGTCGTGTATCTTTCCTGAGAAATTACAGTTGTGTGAAGCTTTTGTCATTGAAGTATTCTCTGTTCATTTAGATGGAGGAAATTGTATCCTACATTTCTTTGTCAAAGTACTTCCCCTAAACTGAAGGCATCCCAGAGACAGGATGCTTTCTGCGCAAGCAGACTTCTGAGTCTCACTAGTTCTTTCTTCCCATTGTGGCATGGACCCAAATCAACAGCTCAAGTTTTTCATTTATGACTGAATTTGCTCTGCAGAACCACACATGTTGCTTCTGTCTGTACATACGCCACCTGTGAAGAATTTTTGGGTAGAATTGCTTTGTCTCCCAGAGCCTGTTATCACTGCCTTTTCCATGCTGACTACTTCATATTGTCTTTTCCATGACATTCAGATCATTTCATCTTTCAGACTGAGCTTTAGGCTCTGTCAGAACCCTGCCAAACAGGAAGAGAACAATGCAGACAGCACACCCTGATTAACCTGCATCTCTCACAATGACATGGTATTCCCATAGATCTAAGTGGAAGAGTCTTACGCTTGAGATATGACCCACAAAAATTAATGAAAACGTTAGTTTTGTTTTGCACAACTGGATAAATCAGAACCTAACAACATGTATCTAATCTGTGAGCTTCTGAATCCAGGAAGACATAGACCAAGTAAAACCTACAACAGCTGTTTTGTTGGGCTGTGAACTGTGCTGGAGGGCCACCATCCTGAGAAAGCTGCAGGAAGCATTGAACTCTGTAGATGCACTGCTATAGAAAAAACTTCTGTCATCATATCTAGTCTTGCCTGGGCAGGGAGAGTCTCGAACGAAGGAAGCCGTCATCTAATAGAAGATTACTGTGAATGGAACACGGTCTGGATGATACCCCGCTGACAAACACAGCAGGATGGGGAATTTGCCAGGGCAAATGCCTTGCAGAGGCATTTAATCATTGCAGCTACAGAAACTGAGAGTTGAGATTTCACCAAATAGCTGAAAAGTGAGCAGAGCTATAGCCTGTGGAAAGATCTGGGAGGCTGGCAAAGATCCATGGGTACCCTCTGTTGGTCACTTCTGGAGTGAGGAAGGAAAGCCCTTTGCAGAATGATGGGCATATGGGGGAACAAAAGGATAACAAACATTATGCCATGCTTCATCAGGCACTAGTTCCACAGGTAAGATCCAGGTAAAATCAACTTTATGACAACCATGGGATGGTATGGAACTGTGTGTGGATATCAGGCCCTGAGGGCCCAATACAGGCACTAGTAGGTTCCTGTCTCAGACACTTCAGGTGTAGGCACTTTTTTGCTTGCACATTTTACCTCATCTCAGTTCATCACTAAAGGAGACAAAGGTTGCACATTTTTGAATTCACTCTCTGTCCCAGTCTCACTGATTAACCCTCCACATCTCATCTTCATGCTCTGGCTTTGCTTTCTGACTCTTTGGTCAAAGAAGATTAACTAGATTGCAGGGTTCATTTGTACAGGGTGTATTGTGATTACAGTTACATGGAAGCATTGTCATGTGCTTTCCGAATCCTGTGCTTTTGTTTCTGAGGCACAGCTGGTAAATATCTAGAACAAGCTCTGCTTACCAACCCAGACTTCTAATTAAGATGATCAACCATCTTGGAATGGAATTATTTCACTGGGAAAAAAACCCCACAAAATGGCAGAGCATAGAGGGTCTTACGGAGATTTTAAATAAGAGGAGAAAGGAAGAAGAGGCGGCCTTACTAAGACTGTGAGGTCTTCTCCAGCTTTACAGGGATATTACTCAGTTCTGAGACTGCAACAATATCATGTAAGTCTAACACTTCCAGTGCTGAAAATGGGGTACTCAAAAACATCGAAGTGTTTAGGATTCACTGGTCTCACTCAGCCCAGCTGGAGAGAAGCTTCTGCAACACACCCCACCTCATGGTGCTGAGAATTTCATTTCAGGTTAAGCGAAAAGTGCTTTTTATTCTCTGAAGTGAGCACAGGATTGCAATTCCCATCTGGTGAGGATGCTGAGAGGTAACAAGACAGCTTGCTCTGACTCCTCAGTGCTACACCCCTGTCTATTGGCGACCAGACCACACCTGCACCCAAGTATGTGCAGGGAACAGTAACGGGAAGTATAATAAGGAGATATATAAGGAGACGGTGCTATGGATGCGACTTTGCAGTACATCTGCCCTGATGTACTTCTACCTCTGCACTTACTACAAAGCCACATAGCAGAGAAATCTGAACACTCCCAGTGGGAGAAAACCACCATTAAAGGCTTGGCTGTAGTCAAGGAAGACATGAGTCACAGGTTTTTGACAAACCTGCATATGGGAGAGAAAGATAAAAAACAGCTACTGTCCACAGGTGTTCCAGCAGCAAAAAAACCACAACCAGAGGTACTAGGGTTTTCAGGGTTCACAGGTCTCAGATGGCAGGGAAGAACAGGGAAGGCTCATTAGCAAACTGTGGAGATGAGCAGGTTCTGGACACAGTATGTTCTCCACGGGTTACTATTATTTATCTTGAAAGCTGTTTTTCTTTTTTTGAAAGTGAAGCAAATCAAGACAAAAAAACAAAAGAACAGGCCAAGGAACACACAAAAGGGGCAAGGATACATCTTATAATTGTCAGGGAAAAGACTGAAAAATGTTCATCCCTTATCTGTTTGAAGTATTGTAAAAGTCAAGGTGGTGGGCTTCCAAAGTCCTGTGTGCATATTTCAAGATTGAACTGTTCCAAGGAAGGGATTCACATGGATCAACAGTGACTCTGGCACACAGCACAGCTTTTGAGTTCTGAAAGTGACTGTTTCTGTGTAAGTGATGCTTCTCCAAAAAGTATTACAAGCTGAGGTGACGTGAACACACCTCACATGTTAGGAGTCTGACTGTAACTGGAGTGAGGGAGCTTTTTCTTTTTTACGTGAACAGAAAGCTCCAGTGCATTAATATCCAGAGCAAAACATCGTGCACAGAAGAATACATCACTGAAGTTTGCTACACTTGGGTGTTAGGCATCAGTGAAGGATCATGATCTATTCCACCAGAAGCAGACCATCATTAAAATACCACACAGTGGTACACCACGAGATTCATCAGGGAGTCATCAAACCACTCTATGCGTACAGTAAAGGGACAATCTTCCTCCCCAACAAAGTCATATAACTGCTCTGTGAGATCTCCTTTTTCTAAGACCTAAGGGTCTTCTCTCATTCTTCTCTGCTTAGTCTTCATTTGTTATCTCTGCGTCAGGATCACTTTATATGATGGATAGCTTGAGCCTCCATGATTTATGATCTTGTGGGCTTAACTGAAAAATCTTACTTCCGTACTCATCTTGAACTCTAATTCATACCCTCAGTATAAGACAGAACTTAAATTAATTTATAGTTGCTTATTTCCAGAGATGCCACTGTGCATTACAATTTTGTTACTGCTTCATATAACTCATTTCTGTCTAATGATCTTTGGTCTGTTTATGCAGGAAGCAGCAAGAGACCACATTCTGTCAAAAACATTTAATACGACCATGAGATTGAAAGTGCACTTCCCTACATACATTCATTTCATAAACATGTTTCTGCAATAACATGCAGAAAAAAACAAAACCAAGCCAACCAACCAAAACAAACAAACAAACAAAACCCCAGCCACAAAACACCTCAAAACCGCTGTCCCCTCTCCCTAAAAACCCCAAAAATACAAACCAGAAAAAAAACTGTACACCCCACCACTACCACTATCGTAATGCGGAAACATCCTGTCCTTTGTAGAGCTTGTATTTCCTCCTTCAACCACAATCTAGATCCAAAAGGAGTGACTCTGCTCTGTGCCTTGCTGATAGCTGGTTCACAGTCTGTTGGCAGATATTAAAGGCTTATGATTCAACAAAAGAATAATATTCCTGATCACTGTGCAGAAAAATTTGTCTCCTGGCAGGCATTCATCAGCTGCAAGATTTTTAAAAATAACAAGCATTAGTTAAAAGATAAACAGCATGCTATTAACTTCTTTAGAGCACACAGCTCTAAGAAGAATGTGAGAAGAATGTTAAAAAAATTAATAACTGTCTTCCCCATTTCACTCTTAGGAATCCTGTGAAACTCCCTTAGTTGCATGCTTGACTTTCTGCCTTAAGCTCTAGGTGAAAGGTAATGAAGGTAAGAGACGAAACAAGAAAAATCATTGTTGTGCCTTATTAATGCCAAACTCAAGAAATTAAGTGATCCCAAGAGACTTCACTGGAGCCTACCTTGTAGTCTAACCACAAGTAGTTTGGCCTGAGTGTTCCATAAATGGCTTCAAGTGAAAGGAGCTACAGGAGGCAAACTGAAGTCCCCAGACTAAATGTAGCTGCTTTTCTTCATGTGCAATAAATATACACGAGCACCAAGGTGTCTTAGGATTTATTATATGTATTTTCATAGCCAGAAATATCCTACATACTTGTCCTGAGATACAAACTTCTGCAGCTTAAAACCGTTCTTGAAATCATACCAGCTTACTATTCTATTTTTTTTTTTTTTTGTATCCTGGAGGTATCCTTGATCATCTGGCAGAGTGCTATAAGTCATTCATAGTTTTTCCTGCAGTGGAGGTGTTAACGAGGTCTCATTCCTGGGTAGTTTCCCAGGGCTAAGTTATCTAAGTTTCACCTTACATAACTTTAAATATCTAGCAAGTAGGTGACTCTGTGTGAATTAGACTCACTTTATGATCAGCCTAAAGTAGCAAAGTAGGTCAGATGAACTCTACCCCAGAAAAAAACGCCGACTTCTCTCTCACACTCCTTTGGAATTCTGCTGATAAAAATTATGGAAACGTGTCACTTTCCCAAGAGGCAGCTTGAAAAGCAATTAGAATCAAGAGGTTAACAGTTTGAATAACAAGGTAGGACACACAAAAGTACTACAATTACAATTCTTACCATGCACACAGTAATGTGCTCTGAAGATCCCTCCTCTCTCCAGTCATGAAGTTTGTGTGCTCCACCTCTTTTTGCCGTGAGTGTCACAATTTGGAAACACATGATACCCCAAGTGCTTGCAGGCTGCCCTCTGACTGGTTGGCAGCACCAGATGTCCCTCCTTTCCTATCTACTCTATAAGAATTTCATAGCAATAAAGCCCATACATTAAATATGCAAGGATCCACGTCTTTTAGCCGCAATTTCATGGCACATAGCCTCCATTTGTTTAACTGTAGTGCCCCAGATGTTTGCATACTGGACTGTGTTTGCCTGTCTCTTGACTCCACCATACCTGTATATAGCACAAATATTTCTGTATATAGATACATAAAGACATAAATTAAATATACATGCATATATTCATAAGAATGTAGAAGATTTATAACCAGTAGAAAATATTCTTTAATCAGAGCTAGGGACATTAATAACTAAAGTCTGACTGTGAATAGAAAGCAATCAAAAGTAAAACAAATGTTCAGTCCGCACCCTGCTTTACAAAGCAGCTGGACAAGCCTTCAAAGTTCAGGGGGAGGGCAGGAGGAGAGTGGGCATTATGGGAGAGGGAGACACAAATAAGATACAGCATGACTTGGGCTGTGAACCCATCCTCTAAGGCAGCTCAGGGTGTTCCCTGTGCAACCCCAGGAAGCCATAGAAGAAATCAATCCTTTGAGCTGAAGCAAGAGGCCAGCACCCAGCCACAGTCGAGCTGGGTGATTGTACAATATGGCTTGGGAAGACTTTGGGTGGGTTTCACACAGACCACACTGTGCATGAAAATGGAAAACAGAAAAAAGCCAGTGTCAGAGGAAGAGGATGGGGGCAAGGGAGGACACGCCACAACAAAAAGCCCTTGAAGTCTTTCTGATACAGACCGCACAAACTGGGAGAACTGGCCAATGGGCCTAAGAACTGGAAAGTGCAATTTTCAGTAAGTTTCACACAGAGAAAGGAGGTGGTCTTGATGAGCTCCCCTTTCCCAAGTTGCAGGTCATTCTTAAAGCTACCTGTAAGACCACCATGCTGTTCAGGCTTGTGCAAAATTTGTTTTCTTATCCTTAAGTCAGTGACCTTATAGAAAGTTTCTAACCTTATAGAAAGTTTCAAAAAGCTCCAGATGACTGACTGAGGAGGCAGAAGTAAGAAGTGTGTCATGATCCGCTGACATTCATGTCCAGGGCCTGACACAGTTGCAGAAAGAGGAGTGGACATAGATGAGACAAAGACATTCTGGGGGAAAAGATTGAAGGAGGTTAACAAACAATTCCCCTTACATGCTGTTAATAAAGTTTTTCTGTACATGAGCTCACATGATTGTCAAACACTGCATTTCTGACATAATCATAGTAGCATTAGGTTGCAGACATGCCTGCATCACTGCTTCCATTGAAATACATTCATTGTGTTCCTGGGAAGGCAGAAAACTTGGGAGATATAAATTGTTACTGTGAACAGAGGGCAAGTGGCAACCTGGCAATCTGGCTTTCAAACCAGGAATTTAAAGGTTATTCAAGGTGGCAAGAAACTCCTTTAGAGGACCAGGTGATTATGGCAGAGGTGAATGTGCAGTGGCAGGCAGGCTTGATAATATGCAGTGTTTTTTCACCTACAACAGTGGTGTTAAGTACACCTTTATAGTGCCATACATATTGGACAAACATGACTGAACATCAGTTCAAAAGAAAAAACAAGCTCTGAACCACTCAGGGTTTAAAAACTCAGCTTTTAAAACTATTTTAGCTGGTGGCCATGCACCTCAGAAATTCAGACTGACAAGAGAAAAGAATTTTTAAATGAAGCTTTAAACAATGTACACCATTTTCCTACTAGTAATAAGTGTAGTATTTCTAGAACATTTCAACATGACAGTTGGAACAAAGACATGTGATTTATTTTACCACATGCAATACTTTTGTGATACACTGATGCATTATGAGAGTTTATGAAGAGTTATAACCATAATTTCCAGGGGTCTCTCAGAGCCAAGTCTGTGGACATGAACCCTTTCAATTTGTGGGAAAGGATGCTCTGCCCAGTGTCAGCAGAAACGATATGGTGGGCCCTGTTCTTCTGGTGGGATGGCATCCTGTGGTGACATCATTATGGAGTAAACACGGAGGTGTAGCAACTGCTGGCAGCCGGTGTCAGACAGGCTATGAACACCCTACTACATCCTCTCCTGTTCTGGAGAGCCTTCTGCAGACATGCATGGGTGTCCCATTAATACTGACTCCAAGATCAAGCCATGCTGCAGAGGCCAGTGTCCTGGTTACAGCTAGGCTAGAGTCAGTTTCTTCTCAGTAGTTGTTACAGTGCTGCATTTTGATTTGGAATGAGAATGGTGTTGATAACACACTGATGTTTTGGGCTTCTGCTCAGTCTTGTTTATTCTAAGTCAAGAACTTTTTTTTTTTCCTTGTCTGATGCTCTGTCACTGAGGGAATATGCAGAAGGAACTGGGAGGGAGCATAGCAGGTGGTGAGCAATTGCATTCTGCAACACTTGTTTTTCCATTTTGTTATCAATGTTATTATCATTTCCCATTATTACTGTCTCTTATTTATTTTCAATTATTAAACTGTTCTAATCTCAAGATACAAATTTTATTTTGATTCTCCTTCCCGTTCCACTGGGGAGGTGGGAAATGTCATGGGGTTGAGAGAGTGGTTGCATCGTGTTTCATCTCCAGCTGGGCTTGGAACCATGACAGCCAGCTATCAGGTGTTTTGAAGACAACACTGAGGAGGTGCTGTGGATGATAGTGCCAGACTGTGTGCAGGGTCTGGGGTAGCAAAGCAGTTCCTTTTAACAGGGCAAAGCAAGAACAATGAAAACGGTGCAGAGTGAAAAGTTTTTCTCTCAATGCCAAGGCAGGCAATCCCCATGAACCCAGCAAATATGGTTTAAGGACCAGTTTAGAGCCTTCAAGCCAATTGCTAGCATTAGTCAGGGTCAACTACCCACCTTCAAGCAAGTTACCAGACAGTACCTGAGAAGCCTTCCCATCACCACAGACACTGTACCTGAATAATATTGTAAAGTTCATGACATGCTGAAGTGAAGACTTGCACAAGACCTTAACTGTGCAAAAAGGAGTCAGAACTAAGACAGGCAGTCACAACACAGACCCAGATTATTTTGAAAGAAGATGAAAATTACTTGGAAAAATATCTGTTAAAACAGGAAATAACAGGGGGGTAGGTGGGGAAATGATGATAGATTGTAAGTTTGCATCCAGTGCTATCTGTGGATGGGGTTTTGAATTCATAAAGTCTCATGACCTTGCTTTTCTATATTCAGTACTTCATCTCATTTTATTTCTCATGGTGAATTCGAGATAACTGGGAGTAAATACCAATTCTGTTTTCCTAGTGAGTGGGATAAGCTAGGATTGCTTACTTACTTGCATCAAGAGATAAATGAGTGGAGTGGCATGTGAGTGACCAGAAATAAATCATAGAATATTTTAGATTGGAAGAGACCTTTAAGATCATTGAGTCCAACCATGAAGAGGGGTTAGGTGATGAGTTCCATTCTGAAAGTGCTGGTACAAAGTGTTTAGCTGTGCACACATACAGATGTCACAGCTGTGCCTTCCAATCTTATCCCAGCTTCCTATTTTGTCCATTTAGCTTTGTCATTGGAAATGATACATTTCCAAAGGCTTGGTACAAAAAGCTCTTCTGTCACATCTCCTCAAGGGATTTTTATAAATTGACCTTAATTGTCAGGTTCATTCAACTGCTTTCAGTACCCTCTTCTTCCCAGATTTTTGCTAGAATTCAATGAATCAGAAACAAGAAGAAATACAGTCAGGCTGAAAATGCCATCAGCTCAAACACTAAATTGAATTCAGATACCCACATTTAAAGCTCTGCTCTATATCTGCATGAGAAAAGCTTAGGTTGTGCCCTGAGATTCAGCTCCATTCCATCCATCTCTTGTCCATAAAATAGGAGCCTTTTGGAGGCAGACTCACTTACCATGCACTTGAAAAAATGCCAGCAGTCTGAGATGGTGGCAAATGAGTCATCATAGAATCACAGAGTCACAGAATCATTTAAGTTGGAAAAGACCTCTAGGATCATCCAGTCAAATTGTTAACCCAACACTGCCATGTCCATGATGAAGCCATGTCCCTTAGTGCTCTATCTACACAGCTTTTAAATACCTCCAGGGATGGTGACTCAAACACTCCCCTGGACAGCCTGTTCAATGCTTGACAAATCTTTCAGTGATGAAATATTTCCCGATATCCAATCTAAACCTCCCCTTGCGCAACCTCATTTTTTCCTCTCATCCTATCATTTGCTATCCAGGAAAATAGATCAACACCCACCTTGGTACAACTTTCTTTCAGGTAAAAAGAGAAAAACAGTTTCCTTAACTCTCAAGGGAGTTCATAAGGAGGAACAATAGGTGAGTACCACAGCACTAGCACAGTGGTAAAAGTCATGGGCTCAGCAGTCTGGATGCATGAGCTGTCACGCTACTGTGGAATTTACTGTCTATGTACTCTCAGGACGTGCAGGAATACCACCACTGACTAGTAGGAGATGTAGTCATGACCTTGACTACATGTCCAATCAAATCAAAATTAGAGTTTATGTCCTCTGGACTGCTGCCCCATGCTTTAGGCATTAGGTTCTCTCTTGATGTGATGCAGGCCATGTGCTGCATGAAGATCATCAGCCTTCCTGATATCTGGCACACAAACCGTGGGCTTTACTGCAGTTAATACCTTTCCACTCGCCTCCCCAACAGACTCCTCTCCATAAAATTCCTGCATCTTGCCGTTGGAAAGGTGCTAATTTCTGAACAACTTCTTCTCTGAGCTCTGAAAGGTTCCTTGTTCTGAAAAAAGGCTGTGAAGACTGCGACGTGGTCACAGGCTGAAGGCTTTAAAAGAGCACCTGCTAGAAACATTGTAAGGTCTCTCCTTTGCTCACACTGCTGTGTGTTCTCCCACTGCCTCTGCAACTGCTAAGAAATCTTCTGGGTTTCTCAATATTTCCAAACTTCTCAATGCAGCTAAAGTGATTTCAGAGATTTCTCATCTCAGTTGTCTTTGTTTGACCCGCTGGCAGGCTAGAAAACAGCTCCTTTACTTCCAAGGTGACATTTCTGTTCAGTCTGAAGACATCTACCTCCCATCAGACTTTCATGTTTGCCTTCGGTCTGAGAACTGGCCACAGGTGAGTGACACACAGTCTTCTTTACTTGAAGAAAAATGTGGAAATGAAATGCAGATGTCTGCTGTTACACATTGCATTGTTTCCTCCAATTCCTTCTTTCTCAAGCTTTCTGTTTTAAGGCAAAATTTTTTTAACAGGAGTAAGTTGAATGTAAAATGTCAGCTGGCTGAGCCTGGTTTAGCAGTCAGCTAATATCAATTGGTTTCTGCAGTCAATTCATTTCCACAGGTCACCCTCAGTTCCTAATTTCCTGCCAGTTTTATTAACTTAGACAAATACGTTACCTTTTCTTGTCACAGATCTAAGAGTCAGCCAGAATACTACATTGAGCACTTCATTTGAGCTAATATGAAATAGCATACAGTTGAGATAATATGAAATAATATGAAATATGAAATAATATGAAATAACTCTGGAAACACCAAAATTAGGTGACTTCTTGTATAACTGAAGACACTGTTTTCACCATTTCAACAGTAATTCTAACTACCCACAACATCTTCTCACTGTTGAAGAGGTTCTCCCGGTCCCTACACCTTTGGATTCCTCACGTGGGTGCATAGGCCAGTTTCTCAGGTCATTGAAACAACTCAGAAACCACTTTTATGTCAGTGAAATAATGCAGATTTTTTCTTACTGATCTACTCAGTTTACCTACCAATGAAGAAAGCAGGTTTTCAGGTAAAATTAAGAATGTCTTTTGATTGCTTTCTAGCATCCACAGTCAGGCAGAAAAATTCATTTACCTAACACAGATGTTTTAGCAGTTGAGCAAGGAAAGAGATGATTGCAGGTTATAATACTTTGTTGTTGATGTGTTCCTCATTAGGACCATATGTCCACAGCAATTATAAAGCACTGTACAAAACCACACTTCTATGTCATTGCTGCCCTTCCTGAACTAGCACAAACTATAGACAGAAGAACCTTGTCATACGTTTGCCTGTACTTGCCTTTGACTCTGCTTGTTCCACCTCCATTTTCTTGATTGCAGCTCCAGCCCAGCCACAGTGTCACCTCTCTCAAGGCAATAAATGTTCTGCTGATGTAACCATGCTGTTATCATTCTTTGCATTTTAATCTCTTCAGAAGCTGAGATAGCAGCTGGGAAAACATTAATCGTATCGAAAGAGGTTTACATAAAAAGTTGCAGAATCTTTCCCCCACTTATAGTAAAGAAAATTGAATGACAAACAAAATCTGGTTATTAAATTACTTTTTCCCTGGTTAGTGTTATTTAGCAGATCTATAGACTTCCCCTATGACAGGGAGGTAGGAACCTGGTGATCTGGAAAGGTGCACTCCAACCCCCAGCACACTATGATTCTATTCCATGTGGATTGATACCGGGGCTGGGAGAGATCAAGCTTCCAATTTAATATTTTCTTCTTTTTGGCTTGTTTCATGAATGAAATCCTTTTTTCTTGTATAAGGTTAAATATATTACCCATGGATAAACTGTTCTGGGTGTAAGAGTAGGCTGGGGTCTCGTGTCTTGCACCATTGATTTTATTTATGATTTTAATACTTGTATCAATTCCCATCCTCAAGGCCACGCTGAAACACTAGTCTTTACTGTTTCAAGGTTTGTTTTTACTTTAATGGAAGATTCATTAATTACTTCATAAATACTTAGTCATTTACCACATGTGAGTGTGCTTCTTTGTTTTTAGGAGCGTAACTTCTATTTTCCTGTATTTTGTAAAAAAGACAGCATATTTTACTGCCTTTCCCAAAGACATAAGGCTTCCATTGGCTACTCTTGTCTCTGTGTGACCCTATGTCCTGATTCTGATTATGTCCTAACAGCTTCAGAGCTACTCACTGGATATTTTTTTAAAAGGACACCTTTTGGTGAATGTAAAGCTGGATGTTTACAAACATGGTATTATAGGCCTTGCATCAGGAAGAGGCTTCCCTTGCATTTTGTCTGGGGCTGATTCCTGCCATGAGGAACAAATACTTCCACTTTCAGGGAGATTTCCCAGAGCCTGTGGGGAAAAAAACCCTCTGTGTTAATTCTGCTGAAAACAAAAAAGCATCAGGAATATTCTTTTGTAGGCAACCTCCAGGAGCATTCACTCTGTGTGGTGTACATGCTGCCTACCAATACAGAGCGCAGCACTGTAAAAGCACAAATAAAGCTAAAGCAAATCTTTTGGGCATGCAAGCACAGAAAAAAGAAAGAAAAACCCAAACCAGAACATTAAAAAACACAAAGGATTTTATTTTCTACTTCCCACCAGCAAGCGATGTCTGGCCACTTCCTGGGAAGCAGGGTTTCAATACATGTTAGCAGATGCTCCAAAAGGCAAACACCATGGGCAATGAATGCCACACCTTCCTCCTCCTTTCCCTTAGGTTTTGTACCTGGACAGACATCCTGTGATGTGGAATACCCCTTTGGTGAGTTTGGGTTGGCTGTCCCAGCCGTGTCCCCTCCCACGATCCTGCCCACCCCCAGCCTCCTGGCCTGTGTGGGGTGGAACTGGAGAGAGAGGCTGGTGCTGTGCCAGCACTGCTCGGCAGCAGCCAAGGCACTGCTGTGTTGTCAACACCTTTCCAGCCACTAATGCAAAGCACAGCACCGTGAGGGCTGCTGTGTGAAAATGAAATCCACCTCTGCCAGACCCAATACACTCTGACATAAGGAGGTGGTACCTTTCTGAGGAGGGAAGGAGGGATAGTGCACAGGGATCCATTGTCAACTCTTTAGATTAGGAAAGATGCTAATGTGTGAGCTAATTTTTTCCAAGGGGAACTAACTGAATTATTGAGCTTAAATAGCTGCTTGCATTTATATCCATATAAGCATTTGTGCTGGTTGGGGATTAGGCATAAAAAAATGTAGAGGAAATAAAGGACAAAAGATGGAGAAGGAAGGAAGGAAAGAAGGCAGGAAGGCAAGAAGGCAGGAAGGAAGGCAGGAAGGCAGGAAGGAAGGAAGGAAGGAAGGGAGTTAAAATGAAATTATAATAAATCCAAATATCTTCTTTCTAAATAAAGAACAGGTGTCATACACCCTTCTAATGTCCATGGGTGAGATAGCTTCACTATAAAGAGCAAAGTCTGATCAAGACTGGCTCAGCTAAAATAGCAAGGCCTGGAGGGAGATTTATTCCTGTTCTTCTTCCTTTTACCTCCTAGGAAACCAGAGAGCAAAGCAAATTGCAACAATTTGTGACTGTAAAGCAAACACAGAGTTCTAATTATATTGTTTTTCACCAACAGTTTCTTTAAATACACTGTCCCAGCTTGTGTTCGCTTTTCTAAAGCCCATTAGTTCTGTCAGTAGTGTTTTTCCTGGAGGAGAAAGTTATTCTAGCTGAAAAGCCTTTGATTATTTTCATTATTATCTGAGGCACTGGCACGACTTACAAAACATTCACTATGGCCTCTGGCCTCTTCAAATGCTGCTGTGTCTCTTCAGCATCCGTTGATTTGGTTTAAGAGTTTCATCTAATTCAACTGACAGAAAATAATTTAGTCAGGTCTTAAAGCAGGTTTCTTTCTTGACCTACAAATCTAATTTCCAATCAGCAGTTGCTCTTTGGTTGATTTACAAATTTGGACATAGACAGACAGATGGACAGATGTACTCTATTCTGGTGCCCTTTATTTACTTTGCATTCTGGATGTCATGACATATGCTCACATGGCACATCCTTGCACATACTTTTTCTTTTACAGTGCTGGCTGTATGTACACTCTGAACAGTAGCTGACTGACCACTGATTATTGGTCTAAGTGTTAAGAGGAGAGCACCAACACCAAGGCTCTTTCTCTAAGGATGATCAACAAAGGAGGAAAGCAGATTAGGCAGTTTTCAGTTAATGTCTGTGCTGAGTGGTTCTGACAAACTGCAAAAATAACATGCATTTTGGAAAAGTGCCTTGTGTCATGGCTTACATGAATATCTTTTTCTTCCCATTTTTTAAGCTGCTTCCATCTTGCTACACTCATCCTTCATCTCCAAGTATAAGAAACCAGGAAAGGCAGGCAAGAGACCACCATGGATGAGTTGAGATCTGATGGTCAAACTGAAGGACAAGAAAGAAGTGCACAGGCAGTGGAAGCAGAGACATGATGATGGTGTTTTATCTTTATAATTTGCTTTGTCATGAGCTTAATATATATGTAAATTAATGTAGCTGTAAAGTCATTTCCTTTGGCTAATGCCAGATGAAAGAACACCTCCCATCAGAATATTGTTGCCGTTAACTTAAGAAATGGCAGTAATTACGAACAGCTTTTCTGTCAGAGGGAAGAACAGTGCATTTAAAATGCCTCTTAGTTTGTGAACATTCAGCCTCTTACAGTGGAGTTGGGAGAAGGCCAAAGTGTAACATTTCAGGTTGGTTATGATGTGTAATCACTTGTACTGCTGAAATACCCCTATGTGGGATGAAGACCAAGGGCCCAGGAAAGGGCTAAGCCTTACTATCTGCAACCTGTCCTGTGTACCACTGCGTTATCTTTGCAGGTGGAGATACACATAACTGACATGGAGAAAATATGACGTAGCTGGAGGACCTGGTCTGGTGGAGACAGAATGGTCCTCTTTCTGTCTCTGAAGAGCTGAGCAGAACTAAAAAAATTGTATGACCAGAAAATTGAAGTATGCTACAGACCAAAATGAACTTTTGCCTCACTCAGGGTTATTTAAATATTAAAATGTATCATATGCTAATAATCTTTATGAAGTACATGCTACCACATATATGACTTTATTGCTTAAGTCTCTGTCTAGATCATGCTATATGTAAAGAACTGTAGGAGGATAATATTGGGCTGTATATAAGGAGAGTAGAAATTTCACCTGGTTAGGAGGAAGACCAAAAATGACCTTGACAACAGCTGATGAAGACAATACTTGCATCTTCGCACTAGTTCTCCTCCTGCAATCCATCTTGGATCGGTGTGGGAAATCCTCTCAGTGCATATTCTGAGTTGCAAAAAAGTGGTTATTAGAGTAGCAGGGAATCCTGCAGCCTAAACATCATATGCAGGCTCAGATGGGTAGATATAAGCAGGAAAACTATGTAAGAACATGTTTCACACAGTTGCATTTGAGATGGAAAACAAAACAACAGAATTCTATTACAATTCCCCAGTCTCTGCCAGAAACAAGTTGCTCCCTCAAATGTACAAAGGTGGACAAGTCCATATTGGTGTGTCCTTGCAATTTTCACTAGCAGGTCTCAGGAGCAGAGACCAATTTTTGGTCCACAACCGCACAACTAGTAATGCATAGCATATTGTGTGGGATATTACCTGACTGTTGGTGAGATGCTCAAAGAACTGAGCATCTATAAATGCATTGTTGGAGTTTGTGTAACTCCAAGGTTCTGAAATTACTCATGACAGAGTGCCCTGTTCCTCTGTAGATGAATTAAATCAGGGCCATAATTAGGGGCTTGATACAGCACTGTGGGTGTGACCTTGTAATGAAGAAAATCACTTTGAAAAGAGAAAGAATCAGAGATTCAGAGAATTTGTTTTCTAATTTTCATCAAAAAGGTCCTTGAAATGCAAAACAATTGTGACTAAACATGAAACATTCATTCTAAGTAACATGAGAGATGGTTAATAACTTGACAGTGTCTTTTCTATCAGTTTCTGCCTAAAATACGAAAGATAGGAAATAATATCAATTCAAGAAAGAGGATTTATCAGTATGGGCTTTGTCTCTTTCTGGGATAACATATTTTTGCTTTTTTATCCATAGAAATTGTTCATTTTTCAATAGTGACACAAATACAAATAGCCGTATCCAACCCATTATCTTACTTTCTTTCTTTTAAGGAGTTAATGGGGAGCTACCACATAAAGTATGGTGACCTAACTACGAACAAGAGTCCAGGAGTGTCATAACTTCATAATTTGCATAACTGAGGAATGAACAAGGGTGGGTGCTTCACTGTGTTTGACATTTGAGAAGAAGAAAGAAGGGATCAGGGATTCAAATGGTGGGAGCTGCTGGACAGCACCATTGCAGAGAAGGACCTGGGGGTCCTGGTGGATAGCAAGCTGACCGTGAGCCAGCCGTGAACCCTCAGGCCACCAGCAGCCTGGACTGCACAAGGAACAGAACTGTCAGCAGGGCAAGGGATGAGATCCTTCCCTTCTTTCTCTCAGCAGTGTTGAAGCCATGACTGGAATGTGGGGGTTCAATTCCACATTCCCCAGTACAACAGAGACATTTGCTTTCTGAAGAAAGTTCAATGAAGGCACTGGAGCATCTCTTGTACAAGAAGAGGATGAGAGAACTGTGACTGTTCAGCCCAGAGAAGTGAAGGCTCAGGAGAGCATTACCAATGTGTGTAAATAGTTGAGTGAAGGGAATAAAGAAGAGGGAGCCTGAAAATTCTCGGTGTTACCCAGTGACAGAATCAGAGGTAATGGGAGCAAGCTGAAACATGAGAAATTTCATTAAAGCATAAGAAAAAATAAATTTATTTATGAGGATGATCAAAGAGTGGAATGGGCTGCCCAGACAGATTGTGAAGTCTCCAACTTTGCAGACATTCACAGTCCAACAGGAAATGCACTGGGATATCTTGGTTTTTCAGACTCTGCTATGAGTGGAGAGATTGTCTACTGTCAGTTATAAAACAGAATGGAAGAATACCTCATGCGTTAGTTCAGTGATGCAAACCCATTTAATTCAAACCCATTAGTAACAGGCCCAAAGGGTCCTTGCCAAAGTCATGACAAAGTCCATCTGTGTAAAAACAGGCCCAGGATTCTTTGCTTTTTCTTCATAACAAAAAGGCATCCTCTGACCCATATCATTCTGCTATCTTGCTAGAATAGCCAAGAAACCAAGGATCTGCAGTAAACTGAAGTTCCAAATCTTAACTCCACAGCAATGGTGTTACCTCCTTTTTAACTGGAACCTAGGATGTTGACTACACTGTGCAAGGCAGTTTGTCTTCCTTTGATGAAGGCATATGAGTCCCCCTACTTCTCATAAAGACTTCTAATGTGTAATATCCTGAAAAAAATGAGATCTACTCTTCACTTCTTTTGAACTACCACTTCTTAAAAAAGTGCAAATTATTACAGCTAATGTGCAACAGAAAAAACACTTGTTTTTCTTCAGTCAGGAAAAACCCCCAGACAATTTGCAATGGTTCTTTTTTTTTTTTTTTTGATGCGTGATTTAGATGCTGGACTAAAACCCAGGCATTCAGGGGAAATTTTATAGAGAGAGAAAGAAAGAGTAGAAGCCATTTATCCCTGTTTTTTGTTTTTCAAATATAGATTCCCTCTCAGGGATTCTACTGTTCTGGAAAAGCCTCTCTTAGTCCTGCAGAGTTCTATGACATTTCATTATACTCTGACTTCAGTTTGTAAAAGATTTGTTGAAGCTTTCACTGCTCTAATGAGTAGGAACTAACATTATGATGCTTCCAACTGATCTGTTCCACAATTTTATTTTCTGGTTCGCTTTCACCTTCTGGACTCAGACACTTGAAGAACGAAACTTTCAGCCATGTGTAAAAATAGACTTTCTTTTCCTGATGCAGTCAAACTGTACAGTCTGTAGCAACTGCCAGGATATCTGACGAGATAGCCCTGGTCTTTTTGTCTTCTTCCAGAAAGTCAAAAAAAGACCAAAGACTAGTTTATTCTCTTCATGGGGTAACTGGGGTTTATTATGTTCTGGTTTTGTTGGATTTTCTTCAACCTTTTAAAGAAAATCACCTGCAAGAACCATTCCACTTGAAACTGTCACACCTCCCTTTTGGAAGAGGCAAGATCCTTGAAAGAAGAGACTGAAGAGCTCATTGTAGATATACTGATCTAGCCTATGACATTTGAATTATGGAAAAGCTGCTGGGAAGGAAAGTGAGTCAGAACATCCCCTGTCCCTCTGAAGCTTGTTTTCTTCATGAACAAATTTTGAATAATTTCTTTGATATTACTTTCACTCCATTCCTTCAGAGTCCCCACCTGGAGCAGATTGGTAAATGTGAGGAAGAGATAGTTCTTACTCTTTGAACAGTCTACACAAACAGAGGAGACAGGAGACATTAGTGCTCCATCACAAAACCGTTGTTGCTATCACAGTATTCTTGTTGTTATGGCTAGTAGTTCCTCTGATTAACTATTCATTTTAACATTTTAACATTTGTGTTTACCTGGAAGCATATGAACACATCAAGAAAAATAATAAACACCTAGTTATGGATAATGTCTCTAGGCAGGTTGCCATCCCAAGCTTACCCCATTCAGGCTGGAAATCCAGTGCAAGTCTTAAATATTTTTTCTTGGCCAGTGCAATAATCTCATCCATCTGAAATTCAGTGAATGATAGTGGAAGAATTGCAGTTAGTAGCTCTTGGAAGGCTGCATTGTGCTTGGTCAAATTACACTAGATTTAATGGGGAAAGAGTAAATATGATTATCAGAAGATTTCCTATAGAAAATGCTAGTTTTCATTGGCAGTAAGACACTTGGCACAGAAGACCTTGCAGGCTGACTGCAGAAATCAGGCTTGGAAAGTTTCTGGTTTAGAGAATAGCAGATTTTCTACTCTTCACTTCCAAGAGCATCACCCACTTTGAACTCTGTTCTCACTGCATGCTATTACCCGAAAAAGAGAAGAGATTTATGGCATGTCCAGCAACATGGCCTGTCTGAGAGTTGCCCTTCTTCCCCATCAGAGATCACAAATTTACAGTGACTAAATAGCATAAATATTGCCATAGGTCACCCAGTTTTCATCCCATACAAATAAAATTATATTCTGTTTGATGTCCTTTAAGGAATCTGAAAGTCGCAATCTTTTACAAACCTGTCCAATACATGATCCTGTAACATGACTGCATATTGTCTTTAGTAGCTCACCTCTTGCTTAAGTATTGTCTTGACTCACAGGAAAAATTTGTTTGTAAAATGTGAAACCTAGAAAATTGTGTCTGAGGGAACACAGAAAAAGAGAAAAATAAGTCCTAGCTGTGCTGGTATGTCCTCACTGAATCTCTTCAATAAAACATCTCTGTGTAGCTCCTGCTCAGAATAAAAGAGTCAGACATCATTATAGTGTGAATCACCAGCAAAGATGTCTTTTTCCCATCCTAACAAATCCATTTCCCTCAAGTATCCTGATTCTTTTCTCTCACAAAGGTGTGGGACTGTAATAATTTTTGACTTCAAAAACGATTCTTAATCCATTTAAGTTTCTGACAACCAGATTGAAACTCTCATGTCCTGATAAATGGAATAAAATTGGAAACAATCATTCTATTTCTAAACTCCAAAATGGTGAGGGAGATGTCTATGAAGCCTAAGCAAGGTTTCTTGGTGACTCTAGCAATATGTGCCATAAGAAAGTCACATTTCCAAGCCCGCCTGAAGAACACAGTTTCTTTCTGGGGAGAACTGGTTAATGAGATGATCAGAGTAGGAAGTCTGACAAGTACCCTTAATGCATTCGTGCAGAGACAAAAGTGTGTCACTGTAACCCAGAGACAGATGTCTCATTCCGGCCCCATACTGATTCTTCTCTCTGGACTCTGAGCAGTTGTCTTTTGGTGCTCTGCTCTGCTTTGGGTCATTCCATAAACCACTGCCTTGTTTGAATTCAACTCATACCCACTGCCTTGTCACAGAAGAAGTGACCCATACCACAGAAATCTTACGTTCCTTTCCCTAGTCTAGAACAGACTTCCACAAGGCAGGAATAGCCAGAATAGCCATGTTCAGGTACATGATGTGGCAGGTATTCCTAAAGTGTATGCCCAAACTGTAAAGCATAAAATCCCCAAAGGAAGCCCTAAAAGCAAAGATGGTCAGATAATGTTGCTGTGACTCTGAGCTGCTGGTGAAAGGAAGAATATTGCATACAATATCCTCAGTCTCTGCAAGAGCAGCTGAACAACTGAATTAAAATTAAGTAACTCAGGTAACTGCAAAGCATTCACTTGCAACCAGTATCCTAATCTGCCCCATTCCTAGATGTTTATGACATCTTTCTGTTGCTTCTTTCATTGTTTTAAGCTGCCCCTTTTGGGGACTCATGCATCATAAATGGAAATGTAGAGGGAAATCTGTGGAGAGGACTGAAATTCCTTCCTTGTTCTTTCAAATTACAGCATCAATCAGGAAAGCATGTGAGATGTCACAGAACGTGGATAGGCAGAGATCACAATTTAATGTGGTGCATATGTGCTCCAATCCACTGCAGGTCAGTGCATATGAGCTTTGAAATGGTTCACAAGGCGTGTGAAATGTGCCAGGGAAATGGCACATGCCAAAAGTTTAACATGCTGAAACTACAGAGTACCAGATCAGGACATGTGCCTTGTAGGAAACTGTAGTCTGGGCACAAATGGCCAGGCAGGATAGAGGGTGGAGAGGATGCTAGGAAGTAGAGTGTTGTCAGAAGTTGCATGTGGGAAATGAAACAGAGAGAGGCACTCAAGTACACAGGAATTCTGTCAGTGCTGGCTGTGCAACAGCAATGAGGGTATCTTGGTGGTTAAGGCAAACCTGCTGTAGGAACAACACTACTGGGGTGAGGTTAGGTAGACAGGCATCACTTTTACCAGTGAACTATGAATGATGTGCAATTACATTTCATTCAGGGATGTCTCCAGCCTTCGCCAGGTGACAAATTTCCTTGGAGAAGGTCCTTCCATTCCTCTAATCTGCTAACATCCACTTCAGAGAGCACGGGTTATCCCTCTCCTAATTTCAGGCAAGAAAAGCAGAGTGGAGCAGAGCTATCCACTACAAGATCTTAGCAATAGAAGCTCTACAGGCATTCAGAGAGAAGAAAGTTTCCAGGAATCAACCCAAAGTCAGAAAACAAGAGGTACCTTTGCATGTGATTCCACAATAGGTATCCTCCTGTTGTTTGTTTTTAAATGTCAAAGCTTTTAACAGGAACAGAAATTGGAGTCACCAGAGAAAAGAAGCTGCAGGATCCTCAGTAAATTATCAGTGATAAATATTTGAAGGAGATGTAAAGCTTGCTGACCTGTGAATAAAAGCAGAGTTAGATGCTGTAGACCCTGACTTCCCTTTGCATCCCAGCATCAGGAAAAGAACCCACAGAACAGTGACATATGGGTTAAATTAAAATCTTCCTGAAGATGTGTTAGAGGCTAAAAGATAATGCTTTATGGATCGTCATTAGAAAACAATAGATGGCATGGCTTTAGTCACCCACACTGTAGCGCCACGCTGGCAAATATCCACTGGAGTCTTCAACATTATGTATACAGGTAGGTGTAACAGATACTGTGAGACTGCTCAGTGTTCAAATCAGGCCAGAAGGCTGCACTCATCCTTGTAAGTTAGCCCAGGAATATCCCAGGTATCTCTAGCAGCATGGCAGGAGTTGACCCCTTAGTAAACTACCTTAGTTTCCACAGCGAGTGGCTGGATGCCAAGTGCCTGTGGCAAATGTTCCCTAAAAGATCCTATTTGGGACAGTGTTCAGCTAATGAGAAACATGGATTGTAGTCTATCAGTCCCTGAAAATATGTTCCAGGAATGCTCCCCTACAAATCCAGACCCATTAAAATAGATACAGATAATATTATTTACAAAATCAGTGCTAAACTGAAGAAGTAAGATAATGAAAATATCTCTAAGTATCTCAATAATCACTATGACACAGTGAATTAAAAACACAGTCTCTGATACTGGGTGTAAAGGAGTCAACAAAGGGGATCCTTGGATTATTCAGCTGTGTTTTGGCCATGTCGCTATGTCTTTACAGACATCTAACCAAGTGATGGTAACTTGGAATAGAAATAATTACCTCAGATAAGTTCTTGAGAAAACTACCAAGTCGTTGAAATTCACAACCAAGCAGCATGTTTCCTGTGCAGCACTATCTGGCTATCAGCAAACTTCCAAGTGTAGTTTCTTACATTGTCTTAACTGATGCATGGAATAGGGTTGAGGTATGCCTTATGGTCTCTCACACTGCTGGACTTGTTCTCTCCTGCATTAAGCAAAGCTGCAGCACAGGAAAAAATTTTGTCAGTATAACTAAGTCATTGGAGACGTTAGTGGTAGGAAATCTCTCTTAGATTCAGGCTTTGTGTAGGAAATATTTTTTTTTCTGTTGAAGAAGGTAAGCAAGCAGAAAAAAAACATGCTTAGGCAAAAGCAAAATTACACTGCAGTTAGTTAAAAATAAAAAAACCTTTAAAAATTAAGGCTAGAAGAAAGTTTTGGGAGAGAAACATAATATAGGACTGATTCTTAACCCTAGTATTTTAATTCAGTTATGTTTTCTGAATAAAATTATATTTAATGTTTCCAAATTATAAAAAGATGTGTGTTTTCCCAGTGAAAGGATAATCTGAATAAGTGTTAAACAGAAAATGACAGTCCCCCTTCCCCAGAAGAGCAAGCAAGAAGACAAATAAAAACTTATTATGCATGCAGTAGGCTAGTATTAAATCCATAAGAAATGCCACTATTGTAAGCTGCCAGGGACGACTGATAAATCAGGTGATTATGTCACAATTCATAGGGAACTGGAAAACTGGACCAACAACAATCTGATGTAGGGCAAGAAGGGAAAATGCAAAGTCCTGCCCATGGAGAGGAAAAGATTCACATGCTCTGGGGCAACCAGCTGGATAGCAGGACCACACAGAAGGACCCAGGGGTCCAGATGGACAGCAACCGGACCATGAGCCTGCAGTGGGCCCTCAGGAGGGTTCAAGGACAAGAGCTGCCAGAAGGCCGAAGACAGAATTCCTCCTCACCAAGTTCGCCTGATGACCAACACCCCAGAGGGCTCTGCAGCCCTTCATAAGGACCCCAGTAGGTTGGAGAGCTGGGCAGAGAAGAACTATCTGAAATTCAACCAAGGGCAATGCAGGGTCCTGCACCTGGGGAAGAATAACCCCAGGCACCAGCACAGGCTAGGGTGACATACTGGAAAGCAGCTCTGTGGAGAAGGACCTGGGGTCCTGGTGGACAACAAGCTGTCCATGAGCCATGAAGGACCAGACAGATAGTTAAAGGACCCGAGCATCTTTTGTACAAGAAAAGTATGAAAGAGCTGTGACTGTTCAGCCCAGAGAGGTGAAAGCTCAGGGGGATGTTACCAATATGTTTAAATAACGAAACAGAGGGAATCAAGAACAGGGAGACTGACTCCTCTTGGTGGTGCCCAGTGACAGGATAAGAGGTAATGAGCACAGACATATGTAAGAACACACATTTTTGCTCTGGCTGGGGTTGAGCACACAAACAGGCTGCCCAGAGAGATTGTGGAGGCTCCAACCTTGCCAACTGTCACAGACAAACTGGGCAACCTATTCCAGCAGATCATACATGAGAGAGTGAATTAGACAGTCTCCAGTTGTTCCCACCAACATCAGCTCTTGTAGCTGTTATGTGACTTTGTGATTCTGTGAGGTGGATCGTGGTGTGGAAGTCACTTTTTTCCTGATTTCTGCCCTAGAAATGCAAAACCACTGATTAGACAGAGGTAAGTATTGCATAGTGTCATTTTTATGCCAATTCAAGTTAAGAGTTTAAGTTAATTTTATATTAACATACAGAAGCCTTCTGTGGAGAGGTTACTGGCGTCATTTATGTCATTTGTAGACCCTACAATATGTTAATAGGAGTGTACACACACCACCCTTTAGAGAGTTTAATGTACAAAGCACCACCATTCACACTTCACCACTGGAAGATATTTATCAGATCACAGCATTTAGAAACAAAACATTGTTCCAACTATTCAGCAGCTGCTTCTACAGAGCTAAACATTACAGAATGTGGCCCATGGCAATCTTCCTCCAAATACTTAATCTGTTCTTGTTATATCTGCATAAAGCAATGATGCCTTTGACCTCTGGAATATCTGCTTCAGCATTAAAAATCCTTCTGTCAGTGTATAGAAGATTTATTAAAAAAACCACCAAAAATGAAAACAAAACCCCCAGTGATGCCTAAACTGTTTATAAATATGGGCCAAAATTGTAGCAAACAGCATTGTCTCTAAATGAATTACTGTTTACTTTACTAGGAGGAAAAACTCCCAGGAAATAAAGAGTTTCATGCTAGTGTAGAATGAGGTCACCTGCATAATTACTAAGAGTTACTTAATAATTACTGCCAAATGTGATTGGTTTATATTTGGTCACTTACATACACGATTGCTCAGAAAAATTAATTCATGGTTTTCACATTTCTATAAATGGAATGTGGGTCTTTCTCTTATCTGTCTCAATTTCACAGCATGCTGTGCCGTATGAGCTCCCACCTTTCACACCCTATTGGTCTCTTGCTGACATCTCTTTTAACCCTGCTTTTTAGTACTTCCAAAATAATGAACAGTTTTATTTCCCATTGTTCACATGCTCCATTTTGTATCATCTTAAAACAATATTTAGCAGAAGGGCCAGCAAAATTTCTAAAATAATGAGATCTGATTTGGATCCTGTGTAAGTACTTCCACTAGTATAGCCCATTTGTTCTATCTGATTTAAGCAGTTCTTTGTTTGACTAATTTGCTGTTCCCTCTGCAGCCCGGTCGCTTATACAAATATCTCATCTGTTATAACTTTCTCCTGATAATCATGCTAATCAAGTTAAACCAAGCCTGTAATTGTTTCTCAGTCCTGTAGCTTAACTGTTGAAACCCACTCCTGCTCCACAGCCATTTCTGTCAGTCTCCTTAGGAGGTGTGATTTTTATCTGATATGGATAAAATCTTTTGAGTTCCTGTAATACATATAAAGCTGAGAAAACTGCAAAAAAAAAAGGCCACTTTAAACCAAACAAGAGAGCTAAAAGGAAAGACAGAAACACTTGAAGCACAGTAAGAGTATAACCAATTATCCATAAGCTTCTTTTGCCTACCTCTACTCATACTGAGAGCTTGCCCAAACCTCGACCCATCACAAGTATTCTTGTTAGTTTTATTTGAAGAACAGCATTGTGTACATTTTTCTCTTCAACCAGCTTGTAAAACCCTATAATTCTGATATGAAAGAAACATACAATATAAAAACACTGCATTCTTTTCAAATTGCTTCTAACTGTCATTTGTTTTTTTTCTAAGAGCCTATGACAACAACCCTTATGCAAACTGAAATTTGGAAAACATGCTTCTTTGAAGCACACTGTGATTTCCATATTACAGTACTAGCAGAAGCTGTAGACAATGTTACTTTTCTATTTATATTCTAAACAGTTCCCTTTCCATTCCCTTTGTTCTGATGAGCTCTCATTGCTTTCTTTGTTCTCACAAAGTGGAAGGATGACAAAATCTTACCTGAATTTGAGGAGAAGGACAAAGATTTTTGCATTGTAGGATCATGAAAAATGTTTAAATATGAGAATTACATAGAACGTCAGAGGACCAAACTTATGCATGAAACTGTGAACTAGCTTACTGATGTTATCTTTTCAAGGCCTACAGTTGTGCTTCAGAAGAAGAGCAAAGTCAGACCCATACATGTACTGTCTGGTTTAAGGACCTTTCCCACTGTCACTGAAGTTCTTTCACTCATTGGTATAACAACATATTCTCTAGTGAATTCTGCTAAATATTTGCCAGAAAAACAATGCATGACAAGGGAACACAAAAATGTACAGGTCTGCACTAAGCTCACCCATCTAGCTATTTTATATCTTGACTCTTTCAATTCAAGACTCTTTCAGTGACATGTGGAAAGTTCTGTAGATGAAACTGCAAAGACTCCTTAATGAAAGATGAGAGATAATCCCTGTTCCGAAAGCGTCTCTTTCCAATAGTGTCATCTAAGTCTGCAGAGATGAGGAAGGAGTTGAGCCCAGAAACCTGATGCTAAGCTTTCCTTCCAGAGTGTGCATTCGGATACATACAAGCACTTTGAGATGAGACTAGAGCTGTTTCAAAATGTGTCTTGAAACAGAAGTTCCCATTGATAAGCTGTTAAATTAAAAGGGTAGAAGTCTATGAGACCCCACTGGGTGACACTCTGATCCCATTCTTCTCAGTATTTTAATTATCAACTTGAATAATGCAACCTGCAAAAGTTGTACCCATCCAAAAGTAAGAGGAACGTTTATACCAGCCATCTGGCCTCAGGAGCCATGATCCCAACAGAAGAGCTAGTCACTGGCTCTGATGACAGCAAACACAATAATGGATTCCGAAAATAATGAAGGAAGAGTTAAATAAGCAAATAAATGGGGAAGTATCATTTAGTCAACAGAAAGACAGAAAAGGATTCTGAGTTATATTGGAAAAAAATTAAGTTTATTTATGTCAGAGAGATGCAGCTTGGCACTGATGTATATTAAGACTACATTGCTATATCTGAGAGGCAATTACATTCTTCTGGTCCATTTCTAAGTTGTGTTAACTGGATAAGTCAGTACTTTTCTGTTGCAATGCTTGGTTTGGTTTAGCAAGCTGCAACCTTCCCAGAGACCACAGTGGGGCTGCTTAGGGCAGGGCAGCCATTCCGCCCTCCCATAGTCCTTTTGGATGGCCCCGAGCTCCTGCTCCGGCTAGCTGGGCCCTGCAACACGGTGATAGTAAAGGAGGCGAGAAGGGTCTCTCCATTGAGAAACTTTATTGCTACATGTTGGTCCACCGGTTCCCAGAGGCAGAGTGACCGAGAGAGACCCCATGATCAGGGCACAGGGGGGTTTTCTCAGAGCACAGGGGTGGAGTTGGGGTACAGGAGAGAACCCGAGGGAGTGACCAAGGCTAGGGGAAGGGGTTGCCTACATGGAAGGGGCAGACCTTTAATAGGAAAAGCAGTGGGGAAAATACAGCTCCACACTTTTCCAGGGAGATTCCAGAGCCCAAGAAAGATGAAGAAAAACCGAAAAATCCAGAGAGGCTCAGAAAATATGGCATCTCAGAGAAAGCTGGAAAAAGCTGAGTTAATTTCACTTCCAAAAAGATGTATAGAGCATGAGTAATTTGCTAATGTCTTCCTAATGCTCCAGTTGAGTTTCACTAAACTTGATTCCCCCCATCTCACTAGGAAATGTCATTAGCAGTCAAATGTAGTATGGAAAGCATGGCTGGCATTTCCCATACCAAAATTAGTGGGACCTTGTATATCCTTCAAAAAGACATAGGTCCTGTTCTAGGCCAGAGGATTCTGAGATCAGGATCTGCAGAGGTAGAGACTGAGTCCTCACTTAGAGGACACACACTTCTGGCAGCTCCTTGTAATGATGAGCTTAAAGACCGCATTTCACCCAAGATATGAAGTTTTTGTCTCCCTGTTCAGAAATATCCATCCCTTCCTTACCTGCTGCACATGGAGTCCTACCATGCTACATTACTCACAAAAGTAAAGTGTAAATAAACTGAGTAGCATCGACCTGAGATACTCAGATACTCTGAGTATTGTCATGGCTTAGCATAGTTTGGGTTTTTAGTTAAAGAGGGCTCCATCAGCCACAGAAGTGATTCTTTGCAAAGAGGTGCTTACAGCTTCCTCTAGACCCAATAGAACCAATCAACTGGCCAGTTTGAATATTGGCAACTTTGTTCAGCCACTTGAGAAGCTTGACACACCTCTGTGATCCACATTTAAGAACGAACAAAGCCCGGGAAAGCTCTCTTGCTTCTGGCTTTCAGACAGGTAACTGGGGGCCCGCGTCACGGCTTGGCTGAGATCTCAGCTGCAGCCCCTCAGTGCGGGCCGGGCTGGCCGGGACAGAGCCACCCCGGAGCCACGGGGCCCTGTTCCACCGCGGCCCTGCTCCGTGCGGGCGGCCCCGCGGCGCGGCTCGGCCAGGCCGGCCCTCACCCCTCCAGTGCGGCCGAAATTCATCTCAGGCCGCTGCCCGGCAAAGAGCAGGTGACCAACAGCGATAAGGGAATTCCAGCTGCGGGGCCGGGTGACATTAACCCTTGTAGGGCTGTAAGCTCCCTCCTGCAGAGGGAATGATGATGCCTGCAGACATCAATCCTCTCCCAAGTCAGAGGAAAAGGAAAGGTGAAGGCACGTGAAGAAAACACCATAAAGACACCAAAGTCAGTGAAGAAAGAAGAGCTGAAACTCTGAGAGAGGAGAAAGAGGAGATGCTTCAAGCCTAGAAGCTGAAATTCTGTTGTAAAGCTATGGTGATGGACTATGACACATCAGAGTACCTGTTGTAATTTCATGAAAGCATGGGGGGGTGGAGCGTTCAAACTGTGATTGTGAGCAAAAGTATCTGTGCTGAAATAAACAAATAATGAAGTAGCTGTGATTTGATGAGAAGCTTGAACAGAGAGAGATGAAAGTGATGAAGACCCTTGCTCCCAGGGAAGAAGAAGACCTCTCTGTTCCTAGAGATGAAGAAGCTCCCAGAGATAGGTGAAGAGAACCTTTGCTTCTGAACAGCTCAACCTTAAAATGGTACCCCATCAGCTCAAGATTGAACCCTCGAAAGCAGTTGTGGGGAAAGCTGTAAGACAAGGGAAGGGACTTTCACATGCGAGCAGAGAACCATCCTGGGTAGCTGTCTGACTGTGACATTGAAGCCATGAGAGAACTGTTTCTTGTGGAGATGTCTCCATAGCATGAGCAAGAGAGACTCCTCTCTCTAAATGAACTGAAACAGATTATTATGGAGGTGGTAAACTGACTGAAAACCTCAAGGATTGTCTTTTTACATTGTCAGTGGGAGAAGGGAGAAAGATGGGGGACAAAGAAGTGTTCTGAAGGTTTAGTCTGACTTTTTTTTTTCTTTCTTTTAGGTCTGTTAATAAACTTCTTTATATTCTTTTAAGTGTTGTGCCTGCTTTGCTTTCTCCTAATTCTTATCTCACAGAAGGAAAATAAGTAAGTAATGGATATTTTGAACCAAACCACTACCGTGTTTAAAACAAAAGCATAAACAAAGGAAAGCCCTGTGCTGCCGAATCAGCAAACTCCATGTAACGATCCTAATTGGAAGACTGTTGTACACAGAAGAGCTAGTGATCCATGAAATAGGCAGTGTGAGTGGACAAAAGCCAGGGCTGTGCTCTGCTCTGCTCTGCTGTGTGACATACACAGCCTGGCCTTCAGACTGTCTTGAGCTGTATCTATTAACTACAGGACAAAGATACCTGGGTGACTGTAGCAGAGAAGCCTACAGGCAGGTCCCACTTTATATTGGTGATTATACCACTTGCATGCCCTTGTCTTTGTCTAACAGTAAAGCAACAAGCTCATGTAGGAACCCCATATTCTTGAACAATGAAAGTGTTGAATAGGATTATTTTCCTTGAAGGAAAATACTGTTAGAGGAACAAAAAATGAATAAACTTCCCATAGGTGGATCTGCACAGCATGCCACACCCATTCTACACTGCCCAATTTGACATTACCAGCACCAGAAGTAAGTTTGTCTATACTTTGATTTGTTTCTTAGTGGTACTACCTCTAAAAAATACAATTTTAAGTAGTACTTTACAGAGTCTGAGAATCTTTCATACAGGGTTTATAAAAAACCAAACCCTTCAGGTGCTGAGTCCTGTCATTCCTTTATCTGTATTTTCCACTCCAAATCCTGAAATGAACTATCATTACTAGGACTCCTCAGAGATATAGGATATGATGCTGTAGGATATGTAATTATGTTGCCATGCATCTTCAGGGAAACACTAGAGTCCATGTTAAAAAGGGTTGAGATGGCAGAAGAATATTGCTTAATCCATTGAACCATAAGAAAGCACCATTTTGCACCTTTCTACTCAAAGAATTTTTGCCTTATACTGAAAAAGTAGAAAAATGTTTCTGTTTGTAAAGAAAAAACTGTCTTTGTCAGTTGTTTTTTACAATGCCAGATTATGTTTGATAGGTTCATTCCAGTAATAAAACTTCTCAAAATTATAATTTATCCAGTGTAACTGAAATCTGCATATCCTTACAAATCCACTGATATGAGTTCCACATCAGTCATGGAGTGGAGAAGGGATTCTGCTGTGGAGATGACCATCTGCTGTTTGCTTCAGGTGTTGCGAGGTTTGGGCAAGAAGCAGGAGTCATAACATGCAACTTTCTTCATGGGCAGGAAAAACAATTTAAAAAAAATTAAAAGATCATGCTGGAAGCCTTATTGTGGAGGCAGCAATACTTTATGGTTGTGATTAGAGGAGGGATGGGGCACTGCTTCCAGTTTCAAAGAATGGCATTACCACACGGAGTTAGTGTCCACTCACAGGTGAAAATAAATGACTCAGACAAAGATATGGCACCTCTGCAGTTGAAGCCAAAACCACAATAGCATAACTATTTATTGGGAAAATGAATGGAAGTTCTCTGTCTAGTTATTGTATGTGAGAGACACATAATAGTGAATCTGCCTGGAATAAGATTTTAAATAGTCTAATAATTCCCACAGCTGTTTTATCTGTTGTCTCTTCATAAACTGCTACCTCCTCTATGGACCTCATTACCAGAAGCTCTTTTAGCTTCTTTTTCTGACAGAGACTAATGAAACTTCCTAAGTTTATTGAGTGAAATTATCAAATGATAGTTACACATAGAGACACCAATCCATACTTGTCCAGGATCAAGAGGGTTCTTCACATTTCCTCCAAAGGATTTTGCATCACACTCTGATCTGTAAGAGAGATGTTGTGCAGTACACTTAAGAATGAAATTAATGCATTGTGCAAATACATGCAAATTTTGTACAACTTCCATGATTATGTTCCTACCAGTCAGCATGCATTTTAATGCATTCTTCCCGCACCTGGTGCCTGAATAACAACTAAATTGCACACTATCAACAGAGCTTATTTGCTTTATTGAGTTATAGATGCATGAGCAAGAGAGGGATCCAAAATGTTTGTGCTTCATATAATTCAGATTTTCACTTCAGAACTGACTGTTTTTCCTACCTTCCCAGACTTCTTCCAGCAAAATCGTCCAAGAACCTGCTAAGCATCTGCAAGGACTCTCACTCCTTTCCTACCATTTGATTTGTGTGCATATGTGTGGGCACACTGCGGCATGAGCTTGACTAAAGTGGAATAAAGTCCCAAAATAGCAAATTGTGGGCTGTACTTCAGGTCAACTGAGTAATCACAAGACAACTATTTCTCTTATCAGAAGAACACCCGAATCTGCACAGGAGTTGCAACAGTGTCCACAGTGGGTTTCTGGTCCTTACAAATTAATTAATTAACTGTAAACCGCAGTGAACCACAGTGTTTACTCCAACTGGCCCAGCAAAAACAAAGAGGAAAGGACAGGTACCTTGAAGCATTTTCTGTGAGAAAAACAGCAGTAATGCTATATCCCTGAGCATCTGTGTGAAATGTTACCATTTGTTTTCGTCTGCAAGTATTGCAGTCTGCCCAGCTGTCAAACCAGGATGCCACACTCAGCTCTGCAGGGTCTTCATAACTACAGCTGCACTGAAGAAAATGTCTTGGTCACAGAAGGAGACAAGCAGGCTCCATTACTGAGCAAGTGTTAGTAACAGGATCAGCTGTTGAAAAGAATTACAAGTGCTGGAATAATCATTTCCTTACATATTTAGCAAAAGAGATTCTCAAAGAACCACATGAAAGGAGCAAGAACAAGCATCTTATGTTTTGTTGCCCAGAAACACATCTGCAAGACTGAGCTGAAGGGTTTTTTTGCACAAGCTGAAACTTTCAAAGTGAATTCAGAGTCCTATATAGAACATTTCATGGAAATCCAAATTAGGCCAACACGACAGAGGTGACTGGAGAAAGTAAAAGTCTCAGCTTAGAAAGATAGAAGCAAGAGCGAGTGCTTTCTACTTGGTGGAGAAAGTTTTCTCCTCGAGGGCTGAAGAGAGAATACAAAACCAGCCAAAATGGACCTCAAAGCATGGGAGGATCCTGGAAGTAGGTGTGAGAGCTGATCACGTTACTAGGAGGTGATCATGACAGCAGTGCATTTCAGCCTACTGTTTTACATTTCAATACACTGTGAATTACTGCTGAGTATGGTCTAGGCAGCATTTCCTATCATGTTTCTTTGATATGGAAAATAATTTAATTTGTTAAAATACAAGTAGTTTTTTCTCTGATTTTGAAGTTCTTCAAAAGCTTTGTCAGTCCAAACCATTCACAGTTTTCATGCTTTGATCCCAGGGTCTGAGCTCATCTTTAGCTCTAGTCCCTGCAGTAGCATCATGAGATGAAAAATCAGCTTCCACTAACAAAGAGCTAACCAACAGTTTTCCTACAGTTATAGGAATAAAGACCTAAAGCTCTGTGTTCTAACATTTAAAAGTGTTTAATTTTGGCATCTGAAACAGTTTGTATGCATCAGGTTTGCTTAAAAAGAAACATTTTGAAATGAGGTATCATTTCCCTTTTCGACTTTGTGATTTTTTTTCGCTGGTTGGAGTCTTGAAAAGTTGAAAATGTTAGGTTCTCAAGCTTTCTGTGTGCTGGAGACCTCTAAAAGCCCGTTATTTAAATGAAAAAAGGAAATAATCTCGTAACTTCAGAAACTGGTGTTTTAAGACAGGACATCTGATGAAATGCGAAGTGCCAATCATTCTGTATTGCTTCACATCTCTTCAGGAACAGATCTCTAGCCATTACACCATGCTTGCAAGACTCACTCACCTGTATTGGAGAGTTAGTAATCCCAGGGAGAACCATGGGAGCAGGTTACACAGAATTTGCATAATGTATTACCAACATAGCTCAGAAGATGCACTTGACAATTCACTGCACAAAATCTTTCTTATTCCTTCTGAGACAATGCTAAAGAGGTTGCAACTACCTGCTATATCTGAGTAATAAGGTTTAAGACTCAACTCATGCTTTATTCAGAGGATCAGATTTGTTTGACAGTTTTACACCCTCAGGTGTGATTTAATTAATGTTGGGGGGTAAGCTAATAGTTGTTTTTTTCTTCCTAGTGACTAACTCCACTTAGGTGATGAAAGGCATTACTATTACCTGGTACTGCATCATCTGGTCTCCTTTTTTTTCTGTCAAAATCATCAGGTGTAACAAAGAGTTTTGTGGTTACTGTAAAGGCCCTACTATCTAGTGCAAATTGAATTTCCTAGTGTATTTCTAGGCTTTTCTGGTTTCTGGCACACAGCTTAATGTCAATGGATGATCACTTCTCAGTGACTGGAAACAAAAAGTTTGAGGCAATAATGGTGTATGCCTCACAGTTCTAGCTACATTGCCTGATCATGTCCCATTTCACTGTCAAAAGACCAGACAACAGCTTCAGTTTCATCAGCAGGGTCCAGTGCCCTCCTCCCCAGCCCCCAAATGAAAACAAGCATCAGCATCTCCACCAAGAAAAAACCATAGTGAAAAATAATTTGTAATAATCTGCAACCTACAAGAAATTCAGGGTTCTTTCTAAGACTTTATGGTGTGTATGAGATACCACCTGCAGACAGAACTAAGCTATAAAATGTGAATTGTCATATCAGTAACCATTAAACTTGAGTCTGTTATTCTCTTGACATTATGACAGCATGGAGAGGGGAAGTGTCTCTGGTAAGACACCAAGGAGATACAGTCAGAAAAAAACCCTTCCCTGAAGTATCTGCACCTCGAACAGGTGACACAGGATAGGTTTCACTGATGCTGGCATGAGTCTAGCAGAAGAGGAGACTTCAGGATTCGTGTTGCCTTCATGATATAACAGTGTCTGAGGTATTATGATATGCTGTAGCCTGAATGATTTTGGTCTTATTTCTTGATAGACTCAACTGAACCAAAAAAAACCCCCCACAAGATACAAAGTAACATTTCAAGCCTCAAAACCAAGAACTAGAGAGTCTCTGTCTCCTGAGCTTTGTAGCACAGACGACTCAAATACACCTCAAGTTTGATAGAGCAAAAAGAAAAGCTTACTTGACACCCTAGCCTTCACCCACTGCCAGTGGGACAAACACTGGATGCCAATAAGCCTTGGAAAAGGAGGAAAAACCTGGAGAGTAGAGTTCTTGCAGCCTACTATACTTTCCTATGCCACAAGCAATAGATGAAAGACCACTAAATTCAAACCAGGCATCAGTACATCTCTAAACTACTGAATTGCCTACAGCCATTGAGGTACTGCTTCGCTAATACTTGAAATAAATAGAAGAAGTGGGAAGAAATCATTTCATCATAAATGCAAAGTAAGCCACACACAGGGTTAAAATTATATGCAATTAATTTTATATTCTGGTGGACACAGAAGAATCTTATCTCCAGTGGGACTTAATCTTCCATTTAATGGCAATACCTTCTCCAGCCGAGCCTGACGCATACTCCGATCTTTGCTGCTTGGGGTAGCTATGTTGCTTACTGACTTCTTTTGAAAATTCTTCAGAGCGTGAATTGTTCATCGTAATGAATAAGTCTTTTGCAGCTCCTGACCTGCACAGAAAGGCTGAGCACAGCCTGGATAAGGGCTAGATATGTAGGAACACACAAGAGAAGGATTTTGAGAGAATACAGACTTTTGCTGCTAAGCCTGTTTCTGAGTACACTCCAGCTTGCTGCTGCTGTCATCTTAACAAGCACATCACACAACAATGACCAGTTAGCTTCACTTAGGCTGCCAGTCAATTTTCAGATCTGAGCTGTGAAGTGACTCATATAAGGCTTTCCTACTTGACAGCAATAAAAAATGATCCTAAGAGTGCAGGGCTGAATTTAATAGGGAACGACAGTTATCCCTAGCTCAGCCACTTTCTCATGAGAGCTTTCCTAACCCTAACTCACAACGTCTTTCTCTCTCCCTTGAAAGCCATGTTCTGATTCAGTGGCCAGTGATGGAGAAGTCAGCTTTGTCTCCATTGCTGCTCCATTGCAACCAGAGTTGCTCTTTGGCTGCGCATGGATCATCCAGGCCTGATAGCTCAGCCTGCTATTGACAGTTATCAAGGGCAAGATAGGTGTCTTGCAGTGGCACAGACTTTTCTACCTCACTTGAGGAGTGTAAATGGTTAGACACAGCTTAGAAGATCAGTAGCCTGAGAGACCTTCAAACAAAGAAGTTGCCAGTCAGCAGAAACAGTCCTGTTCCAGAAGGCAATCCAAATTGCTCCATGGGATGAATCACAGTGATTCCTCTCACTGCCTGGAGGGCTTTTTGTCCTCCACGTTTTCTTTCAAAGAAGTCCAGGGAAACCAGGTTCAGAGGCTTTGCTGATATCAGGAGCTATCATGCTGGCAACTTTCCTCTTACCTGTAAGGCCAGACCTGCTGTCAAAGGAGAAAATTGTATCACTTGATATGATTTATTCTTGACAAATCCATACCAGTTGCTTTATATCCTTGCAGCATGCTTTTGGGTGCTTCTAGATGGAATTATCAATAATATGCCTAAGAATTTTTCCCCAGGTTCAAGTTGTCCCTATGTTCCCATTTCCCCTTTTTAGAAAGAGGTAAGATGCCTGACCTTCCTGGGCTCCTGGGAATTCCTTCAGCCTTTTTGACTCATTAATTACTGTATTTTGGTCTCCTGTGTCCCTAGTAATAAAATCTGGTAGTGAAGAATTGGATCTCAGGAGCTGCTTAAGGGATATTGCCACTCTGAGTGCCCTCTCCTCCAGTTCAATTAGTGATAACTGGCTAATATTTAGTTCTCTGTGATTAAAAAAAAATAATTTCAGAGCCATCAGATGGGACAGCACTGGCAGTAATGATGTGAATGAATCCCTTTGAGGTTATTGAGGCAGCCAGGGACTCTGTCCCAACTGTCCTGCAGGCAACCCTTTCTGATGCAACTCAGTTAGTTGGTACCTATCACTCAGCGGCTTGTGCTGTAAATCAGTTCCTCAAGATTCACTGAGTAATTGAATTCCAAGCCCTGGGATAAACTAAAGGAAAAAAGAACACCAGTGACTTAAAATACTGAAGAAGCACATATTTAATAAGTATTTCTGTGATTTCTTTTTCTTTTCAAGCTGTGACAGAATTTCATTCTCTGTTCTGTTAATGCAACAGTCTTCAAAGAACCTTAAGCCTTTCAGAGAGTCTGTTTTTGTGTTCAGCCTTTGATTTCTCTTCTATCGATTACCAGGACTGAAAGATCATATATGTCAGGACAGTGACCATGGCAACATGGCATGATTTATTCATTGTCCAAGCATGATGTTTAAAATCACGTCTAAATCAGTGCAACAGGACAAATCACACAAAAAAAAATTTTATATATGTTTTAATCATACTTACATAATACATACAAGATATCTAATACATGGATAATATAATATATCTATACCTATATCTATGTATGTTTTATTGTCTGTTAAAACCTGTACCTAACTTCATTGCTCTGCACAAAGAGTCAGCTAGCCTTCCTCTTTGATGTGGATCTGCACAGGGGATCTAACCAGTTGTCACACCCTCAACACAGATAAAGGTCATGATATTGTTAGGAATTTTCTGGTTGGATCACCAGACTTCATTTAAGGTACTAAATTATATGCATGAGATATAGATGCTGCCATATCTTTTAACAAGTTGCTGAAATGTTCGAGTACCCTGCACCTTGAAAAGAGGGAACCTCATTTCTAATCTGAATACAGTCTAGCTGTATTTTCCAAGCACTGGCTTCTTCCAGCAGAATCCTTGGTCATGCAGACCTGTGGGTCTCATGGATTGTTATCACGTTCCTGGTTCCTGACCTTTTCACTGATTTAACTGGGAGGAAGAAATAGGTTTCTTCAGATTTAATTGAATGTTTTCTGTCCTCCTTTTTTTCCCTAGGTTTTACCATTTCCAGCAACTGTTAGAGTAGTGGGACTGCAGTCTTAACCATAGCCTGGAAGATGGTGCTGGATGCCACTCCTGGCAAAAATGATAGTCTTCCTCCAAAGAATACTCATGTCCCCTCTGACTGAGGAGAAGATGAGCTTGGGGTGATAACCTCTATCTTATTCTTTTGGTTTTGATTTTTTATTCACATTCACAAGAAAAACATATTTGTTTTCCTTTAGTTATATCAAATTTCCATGGAAGTTTCTATACCAGGAGTATTTAAAAAGTAGGTTTATATTTTAGTTCCATCTGCAAAATTTGAGTTCTCTCCCTTACAAGAAAATCCTCATCCATAAAAAAAGGTAAAATCTTGATTTGATTTGATGTGTGTATTATGTCTTGATGACACAGTATAGTGCATTATATTCAGTGGTCTCAATATTATTTCAAACTTCATCACCACAGAATTACATTCTCTCTTTTGTAAGCCAGAACCAAAAGTATGTTGCCAAAACTTTGAAATCAAAAAACAATCTCAGAATATACACAAATGACAAAAATATATTCTGGAATTCTCGTCATAGTACATAACAAATACTTATTTGTGCTTTTTGACAACATACCAAGACATGGAGAGATATTCACTTACATACAAGTCCAGCTCCAAGAAGCAGAGGATGGATGGATGGATGGATGGATGGATGGATGGATGGATGGATGGATGGCTGTATGAAATAATTGTTTCATGCACTACTGACTACTAGGATGGGAAGATGGAGGTGGTACCATGAGAATTGCCTTCAAAGTCTCAGGAAAAGACAAAGTAACAATCTTTTTTTAATCTGTGCATCTAAAACTGGATATAAGTGTTTTATGCATATTATGTCAAGGCTGGGATCAGGACATTACTAGAATTACATCAAAAAGAAAAACTTACATCACTAAACATTAAGAATTGTGTTTTCTCTGTGCCCCATACAATCTCACAAACAAAAGATGTAAACTTTAAAACTGTCATTCATAAAACACCTCGGATTGTCATGGAAATACGACCACTAAAATTTTGAAACATAGGTCAAAGACCATTCTGCAAAATTCAGCCTTCTCCAGGAAAATATAGGACAGAGAAGTTTGATCTAAGGGTACTAGGACAATAAAGCACGAAATATGAATTTAATCTGATATTTGCAGAGAGATTAATGTTGGGTATAACAACAAGTACAAACAGGAGACAATCTTGTCTCAAGCATCATTGGGGAAATAATGTTACTTATACTTTTCATTGTTTAATCAAATACAAAGGCTCAAGAGTACTCGGAATCTTGAACTAGAAAATTATTCTTCCTGGAATAAATAAAGTCTACATGGATTTTTATTTTCCTTTCTTAGCCCCCAATACAAAGAAAAGACAGGCCAGTGTTCTCCAACAACCCTATTAAAAACCAGTTTTTGAGCACACAACCTCAATATTTGTGTATATGTTTGTTTATTTATCAGTTATATAAATGTATTACTGTAATAAAATGCTAGATACATTATAAAACATGGAGTAGAATAGATATTGAAAAAAAATCAAAATATTTTAATTTTTGTTTAATTTTATTTTATTTATAAATGATACAGAAAGTATTTTCTTCATGCAAACTAGTGGATTGTTTTGTGCAACCCTTTCAGAGCATCCCACACTCAGTGTTTCTTCGCTTTAGAAACCATGTCCCTACAGGATGTCATTGTAGACAGAGATGAGGAAAAGTGATAGAAGTGCAGAAAGGTGAGTCGCAAATACCTATGGGGAGGACAGATCTTGGATTTAGGCCATGAAAATGGAAACATTTGTCAGGATTTTCACGTAAAATCAGCATTGTCCTTCCAATTCAAATCTGAAAATTCATCAAGTGCCTTTAAAATGTGGAATTTGGGTGGTCTTTCCTTTTGCCATCCAGTTCATGCTTGCTGCTTTGTATGGTATACTAAGGTGTACGTTATAGTTTGCTTTCAAATATTCTTATCAGTCATGGAAGCTACATTAAAATTTTTTTAAGAGAAAATCCCAGTGTTCTGCTCTTCCTTTTCCTAGGCAAGATGTTGGAGCTTTAAGAAAGGTTCCCCTCTTAACCTGCTCAATGACATCGTAGGACCTGAAAACTGTTGGCTGTGCCCTTTAAAGTGTTGCCTTCCCCTTCCATCTCACTCGTAAACAGCATACTTGGACTTAACAGTTTATAAGCAACAAAGGCAGGACATCCAGCTCCTTAGGCGGATGGGAAGGAAGGTAACTGTGCATGAGCCTGCAAGATTTCTTCTCTTGTCATATTTTCTAATTATCGTTGGTGCTGTATACAAACAGGAAGCAATTGGCTGCCTGAACAATACCTGAAAAGCTATTGCTTTTCAGCAATACAGATGGATTGTATTGAACTCCAAGCTAAACAGGGAGTTCTCCCATGGGCACAAAAATTTTCATTAATTCAATAATGAAGTATAAAGTTTATGAGCTGCTCACCATGTTTATTTTGAAGTAAGAGAGGTAACTGCATAATGTATGTGATAGGCAGAAAAGCAGCATGAATTTCACACAGTAAATCCATCTGATAACCTGCTAAAGGCCTGCTAGCATTATAGCCAGTGCTGCAGTTTCTGCTGCCTCAGTTTCCCTGCCTTTGTACACATGCTTCCTAGGTGGATGTTAACTTGGGTACAAGCCATCTTGGAAGCAACATGTGCTCTGGATGTTGGCACCACCCTAACACAGGATCCTTGTCATATCTAGGTAAAATGCTTCCCTCTTTCTCTGCAAATCTACTGGGCCCTGAATAATGAACAGTAGAGAGGTGACACCACATTTGTGCATTTCAAAACTCCTTCACCATGAACCTACAGCATAGGTAGTACCTTTTGCACATTTCTTTGGTTTCTCTTAAGTGACTATTAAGACAGTGGAAATGTCAGTGCCAAAGGGGAAGAAAATGAAGCTAGTTTCCAGTCATTTAATGTTCTTTTACTCCTCACAAAGGTAACGGTGAAATAATTTTACTTCTTCACTGTTAAATCCTCCTTGAGGACTAGTATCAATTCCCAATCCCAGCTCCCGTCTTCATACTCTTGTAGCCAACTCCAGAAATGCATGAATTTTAAGTGCAAAACTAATTGAAGGCAAGTGGAATTGAGGTTGATTGAGTAATCCAACAAAATACAGATAGAACTCTGCTGTAGGACCTAAAGGAAACTTAATGAAACAAAACCAATCTTTATTGTTAGTATTTCCCAAGAGGATAATTTCTTGGTGAATACTGCCATGCTTCTGTATGAAATATTCAACAAAAAATCTGCTTCCACATTCTTAGGAAAATTAATCTTGAGTCTCTCTTGAGACCGGAAATGCTACAGCACTGAAAGCTAGAGCAAAGTAGGCTTTGTGTCCTGGAGGGTTATTGCTCATTGAGTGACATGGACTTATTTATGTTCCGGTTCCTCAGCTGGTCCCAAAGCTGAACTTCATTCCCCTAGTTCCTGCCTTGAGGTTCAGGGGCTTTAGAAATGCTGGAAGACAGTTTAACATTTAAAACTGAAGCAAAAATAATTGCTGAGTAGCTCAACTTCTTCACATTGATTGCCACTAGTTCTCCTGTCTTATTTGTGGAGGGGGCACATTTTCCTTACTCTTTCTCTTCTATCCAGCATACCTGTAGAAGCCCTTATTATTCGTTGAATCTCTCAAAAACTGTAGCTCTGGCTGTGCCTTAGCTTTCCTGTTCCTTTCTTCATACATCTAGACGGTGTCTATATTCTTCCCAAGATGGGGATCTGTCCTTTGCGTTTCTGTCTTTAGTTGGACTGGGAAGCCAAACTGAGCCATGCTGGCCTCCTACCTTCCTTTCATAGTAATCTACAGGGAAACAAGGCCTCTTGCACTCTGAGAAGAGTGTCCTTAAGGAGCTGTCAGCAATTTTTATCTCCTTTATCCCTGAGGGTAGTTTCCCAGGCTCTCAATGCACTAGGTCCTCAAAAACTATTGCTTTCCTAAAGAAAAGGATTCTTCATCTGGCCCATATCCCTCAAGACAGTAAATTCAATCAAAAAATGATCACTGCAGGCCAGGCCGACACCAATTTTGACATCTGTAATTACTTCATCTATGTTGGTAAATTACAGGTCTGGTAATGTTTCTCCTCTGGTTGGGCTGTCTGTCACCTGGATTAACAAATTATCCTCAACACATTCCAGGAGCTTCCTGGACTGCTTATGGCTTTCTGTGTACTTTTCCAGTAAATTCAGAGTGGTTGAAGCCCCCCCATCAGGATCAGAGCCTGGAGTGTGAATCTTCCTGTAGCTGAAGTAAAAACACTTCATTAACATCCTCCCCTAGATCTGGTGGCCTGTAGTAAACATCAGCCATGAGGTTTCCCTTGTTGACTGGACCGCAATTTTTACCCACAAATTTTTATCCATTTTGTCTGTATATTGTTGGTTTTCCACAGCAGCTCTGTGTAGTTCATCCATTTTTTACACAGAGGGTAACATCCTCCCCACTGCTGCCCGCTCCTCCTTCCTTGCCTGTCCCTTTTGAACAGTTTATAGCCACTGATGCAGTGCTGCAGCCATGCAATTTGTCCCGCCACGTTTCAGTGACAGTGATTGACCACAGTGTTCCAGCTGCACAGTGGCTTCCAGATGTTGCTGTTTGTTACCCATGCTGTGGGTGTTCCTACACGGGCCCTCCACCTGAGTTACAGGTTGTTTCACCTATTTAGGTGAATACTCCCCAGTGCCTTTGAGGCATCCCACAGGTGTTTCTGTGTTGGTTTTGAATACATTAGCAGCCCCTAGTTTTTGTCTATTGCTCAAAACTTCATCCCTTCCCCACTAAATCTAATTTAATGCTCTCCGTGTAAATCTGTTGGTGACCAACATTCTGCCCCACTTTGTCAGGTGAATCTCACAAGCTCAAAACAAACCCAGCTTGAAAAGGCAGGCCCACTATCATAAAAGCCAAAACCTTGAGTATGACATCAGCCACACAGCCAGGCATTCATCTTTCAATTTGACTCCTCTTTCCTGAACTCCTATATCTGAGGAGGACAGAGGAGAACATAACCTGTGCTCCAGGTGATTTGGTATTGCTGAGGGATATACAGTCTTTTCTGAGTGTTCAAAGTTGCCTTACCACAGACCCTACATAGAATGGTATTGGAGCAGATGGTAATTTGTAAGGTTCACTAGGTTTAGCAGCCTCTCAGTGGCACTGCGAATGCAATCTGTTGATAGGCAGCGAACCTCTCTAGAGAAAAAGTCTGGATGGGAAATAGGTGCTTTGGTGCTTCACAGCCAGGAATCTCCAATTAGATCTTTTTCTGAAGCTGCTGTTTCTCTCACAAGTGATGAAATTGAATGGTTGGTGTTTCCTGGATCCTGTCCACTATTACTGTGACCTTCATTCTGCATGCCCACTGCACAGTATCTGTTGTGTAGAGACACTTCAGGGGAAGGTACTCCATGCAGAGAAAATTGTGCAATCTCCTTTATCTCATGAGTTGCTAGTGTCAGAAAGTTTGAGGTTAGATTACTTTGTACACCTTAAGGCAAGGCTGTTGGACAGTCTGAAACAGCGCACAACACCACTTATTGACCTCCTCTCACGTTCCCAGGTACTGCACTGCCTGTTGAACTCCTCCTGTAACAGAGCTAATTGTCTGAAGATTTCTTCCATCTGGGTCCATTTGCAGCTACGACATCTACTGCTAAGGATGGATGCTAGAGGGATTTTCAGGTACTGGAGCAACAACAGCTATTCCGGACAGGTATTTCAGCTTTTGGTAGATCTCTTTGAGTGGATATATCAGCAGGGGTGTAATGTTTCTGCTTTGGTTTCAGTTGCAAGAAATGGGCACCATTTTCTTTCTATGGGCAGTCTTGTTACAGATTACAGGGCAGGAAAAAAAAAGCAAGCAACACCCACTTTGGAAAGAAAATTCTTTTGAAAGTCTTTAGAAAGACTTTATCCTTCTAATTAAAATTTCCTGGAAACCTCAAGTTTCTGTGTAGGTTTGAACAGCCACCAGCTAGCTAAAGAAGTCCGAAAAGTCTAAATAATCATATTAATGTATTTTAAAAACCTTTCTAAGGGAGAGTGGGAAAAAAATTACAGCAAACTCTGGAACTCCAGGTTTAATTTTCTGAAGTTCCTTTCCTGTGGAAATGTTGCTTTACAGACCAGGTACAACAAGAATGCAGAAACATTATCAAGATATTGGGACTAAAGCCAAGAAATAAAAATAGGAATTACCCCATTGTGAGTCTCAGGAAAGGGCTAAAACTGTTGGCATCTCTTCTTCGCACCACTCAGTATCTAGTGTAAAGCAACTGAAGTTTGATTACTCAGTACCTTTCCAGTATTTGCTTTCCCTTTTCTCTTTCCCCAAACAACATGTGCTTTGTGACATTTTGCTATGAAAGCAGTTTGTAGTAGTTTCACGTATAATGTGACAACTTGCATCTTCTGCCAACTGTCATCTTTTCATGGAAATATGAAGCAGAGCAGGAAAGATCCAGCACCTCTTGGTGCACTATGGCTTGCTTCTGTCAGATACTCAGTAATGCAAGGTTAGCAACACAGAGTAACTTGGCTGAGGTCAGAAGCAGCAGAAGTGGGTTTTATGTAAAAGAAAGTAAATTAAAGAGTTAGCACATATATGAAAGATAGTGACATTATACTCTGGGAAAATATTGAATGTAAAAGCTGTCTCTCCAACCGTCTTAAAGTAATTCAGTTCCTTGGGTTTTTTTCTTTGGTTAAGAGGAAAACAGAAAGCAATGCTCATTACCACAGCACAACCAGAGATTCTCAGCTGTCCTGGTGCACAAACAGAAATTAACACAAGGAGTGACAGTTCTGTTACAAGATGAATCAACTCACCTCAGTTCTTCCATAACCCTCAGGACAGTTAGCCTTGTGGCAAAATGAAACCACTTAGTATCTTACTTCTTTTTAAGAAAACTTATGCTCAGAGTACTTACTCCAAGGTAAAAATAAAGTGCCATTTTCATAAGGCATGAAGGCCCATCCTTGGGCCTTCACTTCAGAATGGGCTCAGTGTCTTATGAGACATATGCCTGACTAATGTCAAACCTGTCAGGAACTAATCTGTTTCCCATCCCTCTGTTTCTCCATCTCTGTTGTTCCCATTTGAGCAGAAGACTTTGTCATCACAAATCAGAAATCTTTCAGAGACAGGTGTCATGAAGAGAATGAACAAAAGGAAGCAATGTCCAGAAAGGGTGAGTAAAAGATGGCTGTATCTGTGTGTTATGCGTGGGATTTACTGGTGACATTAGTGTTTCACTAATGGTCCAGATTTAGAGAAGAACTTCTATAGAAAACTAGATATTTTCCAGGTATATTGATGAAAAGATCATGATATTTTGGATCATGATAAAAAAGACAACTGGGATAAGGGTACAGATACAGGAAAATCATTGAATGCCACTGACCTTGAACTTAGCAAGATTTTCAACATCGTTTCTTACAATATCCTTTCATCCAAGAAGGAACTTAAAGGTTTAGTCAGGCAGATAATTGCCTGGGTGAAATATTGAGAGGATCACTGGGTTCAAAACAAAGTGGCTGATGTGTACTCCACTTGGGCAGAATGATAGGTGGCTTTTCTCAGGTATTTTTCCTGGGCCCTATCTGATATTGGCATTGTTACCTATGACCTACATGTGTCGACAATGCATCTCATCACAACTGAGGATGACCTCAAATTGGAGTTGTAGCTCATACATTTGAGGGCAGACCTGCCATTCATAGAGACATAAATAAACCAGAGAAATGGGCTTGCAGAAACATAATGAAATTCAGTGAAGATAAATGAGGAGTTCTGCACCTGTGAAAAAAGCTCATTCAGCCTGGAGAAAAAGACACCTTTGGAGGTATCTCATAATTGTCTTTCAGTACCTACAAGATCATAAAGAGGACATAGCAAGACTCTTCACAGCAGTGTGTGGAAGAAAAATCAGAGACAGTTATCAAAAATTAAGTCAGTGGAGGTTCAGAGGGATATAAGGAAAAGAAATGGAAGAGTTTTTCTAGAGAAAATGTCCAATCTTCATTCTCGGAGGTTTACAAGACTTTTTGGATAAAGCCTTGTAACCTGGTCTGAATTCAGTATTAGTCCTGCTTTGAGGATGAAATTGGATTATATACCTATGAATCAAATGTAGGATTCTATGAATCTTGCAAGGAATGAGAAATAAATAATATCTATTATCTGGCTTCCTGATTTCCCAGACTCTGAGGAGCCTCACCAGCCTGTCCAGCCTTACACAAGCTTTGTCATTCTGACAAGGATCAGGGCTAATCCTTCCTCTCCCGAGAAACCACCAGAGTGGAAGCTGTGTGGTGAAAAGTCATAGCACAGTTTTGTATAAAGAGGTAACACTCTCAAAGGCCACTAGCAAAGAATGTTCTCTGAAGGGACCTGCCATATCCAGCCACAGCAGATCCAGGCTGCCAAGCCTACCAGAGTTTATTGTCCAAGTGGTGTGGCAAATGATAATTGCAAATTCCACAGATCATCTGACTCAGTTGTAAGCCACATGCCTCATCCTTTATGTGCAGAAAAGTGGAGGTTCTCTCCTCATTGCATCAAATACTTCAAGAAATAAACAGGCTTTTTCATCCTGGGCTTGTTAAAAGGGGGAGAGATATGAATTCCGCTTTATTCCTCCAACCACAAAAAAAAAAAAGGCGAATTCTGGTGTCATTACTTTTCTTATAGCTACATCAGTCCTCTGAATGAGGATCATGGAATCATGGAATAATTCTACACCACATAAAGTATCCATTGCCTCAACATAAGACATTTGTACGTATCTTTCTCAAGAAGGGTGTTGTATGGAAATTAAACTGAAATATTAAAGCTGAAAAATTAATTTTCATTTAGGGCTGAATTCCAGCTGCCATTTTGCAATGGAATGTATATGACAACACAAAGTGAGGGAAGCAAGAAATGTTTAACAGGCAGGCAAGCTGATCAGGACACCAGGAACTTGAATTAAACACCTTGGATTTAATTCATAGAAGGTCTTCCATCTCAGAGGGAATAATTGTGTTTCCACCACAAGGCACCACAAGACGAAGAGTTAGTAACAATCACACTTTATACAGGCTAAGAAAATTTATTGTTGTAGCAAGATTGTAAGGTTTTGTGAATGATGCAGCCAATGATTATATTTGCTATCTTTAGTCATAGACACTGTGCTGCAGTTGATCTGAAGTTTGCCACGAAGAAACTGAAGCCAGAAACATGTCAAGCATGCAAAAGATTTAGGGTTGACGGGATAGAAATCACAGAGCAAAATAAGAAATGAAGAACAGAGCTTTGCCATCTTATTCCTTATGTGTAACTATTGACATTTGAAAATTCAGTCACAGAGAGAATCTCTATAACGTCCTCTGTAATCACATGTAATTAGGAGCTTATATTGTGCCCTGAATACAAAGGCTTCAACATGATCAGTGAAAGTAAAAATCATCCCCATCTGAGACAATGAATTTTATATCTTAGAACTGAAAGAACTCAGAAAATCAGAACATGCTTCAGACTTACAAATTTTTCCTTAAGTCACCTACTTATCATATTTATGGCTACACTTAATCCTCAGTTGCCTCCATTATTTATGTTAAATCTGCTAATGATACTCTAATGAGTTGTGTACACTCAAAATGGGAACTCATTTTTCAAGGGAAATGAAAAACCAAGTGATTCCATGTTTCATTTCTTAAGGAGCTATAAAAACCTCTCTACATTCTAATGAAATTAAAGCAAAACAATGAGAGTACAGATGGGAAACAGATAGAATCAAATTAGAGAAAAGAACAGGGCTTCATTAGGGAAAATCACCATAGTACACCATGTAGTCAAAAACTTGTGGAAACAAACATGATGGAACATTGGATAAACTGAAGCCTGCCTCCAGATTTATCTGCACTGCATCTGAACTGTACTATTCCAAATCCCTTTCACAGGTTCATATGGCAGATGGGTGAAAAGCAAGGTTCTTTTAAGCCCACAAACTCTACTTTGAGTAAGAATGACACTGTGAGAGGTACCATTCTGAGCATAATCTCTGAAGATAATAAAGAGAAGTTTGGGGGGTTTTTTAGCACGCTTCCTTCAAGTCACAAGAAGACTTATATGCTCCTCTATCTGGCCTCCTAAAATAAAGTTTTCCTAAAAAAATTTCCTAAAAACGGATTAAAATTAAATGTCGTTGGAGTCTTCATTCGTACCAGCAGTGAACAATAAGTATTAAAATTACTAAATGGAGTAAATTGTCCATGCAGATTTATAATAAATTGACTAGCAGTATACTCTTAATTTCTCTAAGGTAGAAAGTAAAAGTTGAGATTCAACAGAGCCAATGTCCTATGCTAGTGTGTACTTCTTTATCTCCTATTGTATCTCTGCAGAGGATGAACGATTAATTCACTGAATTTTTTTGGTTTGTTTGATTTTCCCTGACTGGTTTTTACTGTGGAGGGAATGGAGAAAGTGAGTCCACTCTCTCCTGGAATCTAAAGTGATTTCTCTTCCATACTATGTAGAAGTATCTCCCACCAAGTTAGACATTTTCAAAATACAGACTTTTGACCCCCATTTCATACAGTATTTTGTTAAAAGCTACACTTGTGGGAAAAGGCTTTCAATCTTATCAGAACTTTATGTATTTATTCTTACAGTGACTGGGGGGAAAAGTGCAAGAAAAAATGGTTTTCAACCAGGCACTCTTCTCCTGCATTATGGAAATGTTTTTATTTTTAAATAATGGAACCATTCTTAATAGAGACATTTGGAAAGACCAGGGGAGTATCCTGTATGTAGCTTATTCTTTTTGTAACACAAACTGACACTTGCTACTAGCCATAGTTTTGCTCCTTCCCTGTAGGTTCCAGTGAGATGTCACTGTTCCTTGCTGATAGAGGAGCTTTGAAAAAAGTAGAAGGCAGATGATGGAGGGAATGCAGCATGGGAAGAAGGGCTATGCTCTCACAAATGTGCCACAAATGTGAAAGCTGTGTTCTGCATAGCCAGAATCCATCTCTGTATTCAGTGGCCATTCTGGAAGCCTTTCTACCTATGACCTCATCTGAGGCAAAGGCAAAACTGGTATTTGGTGATAGCCAGGCTTTTGATGCCCTTTTTTACATGCTTATGTGAGTGGCCTTGTTTTCTAAAGCTCCCATACCTAAAGGGTTTTGTGACCAAACACATCATTCCCATTGAGTATCTTACAATCCAGTATCAGGCTTCCTGTTCCAAAAAGCTGGCTTCCAAAAATTGCCCACATGTCAATAGAAACAGCACAAGGTTCCTTTGATTTCCCTCTTCTTTTAGGCTTATATCAGGCAATACAAAAAAAGGAGATGAAGTTTTATCTAATCTCTGCAGCTCACAGGAATAGAAAAATGTTTTAATTCAGTAAGGAGCATGTCACAGGCCCGAAGGAATTAAACTGGTAAAAGGTTCCTGTGTCTGAGGAAAAGTATCCCAGTCAGTGCTTTTTTAAAATTTGGTCACTGCTCGGGTACAGATGTAGAAATTTAGGCACCTCAGTTTGGATATAATTGGGAGCCACACTGAGGGGAGCTGCATGCAACCTCTGGCAGGCACCTGTTCCACTCTTTTGTCCCGAAGGAAAAAACTCACTCTGACACAAACTGGGACATACTTTTCTTACACAGTGTACAAACAGGTCTGTCTCACATGGAAGTAAGGTACATGAACAATGAATAATACTGTCATCAAAGTGTTTGGCTTTTTCTTCTCCTTTGCAAAAAGTTTGGTCTAATAATAAAGCAAAGAGTATTTCAACTCATACATGGGTTGAAAGAATGTAATTGTTGGGGCAGGTTCAGAGGAGGGCTAAAAAATGATCAGAGGGATCATGAGGAAGTACTTAGAAAGATCTTACACAAAAGATGGAAGCAGGCTCTTTAACAAAGTCTGTAGCAATAGGACAAGAGGTTTTAAACTAAAGGAGGGTAGTTTCCAACTAAACAGAAGGAAGAAATTCCTTTGTATGAGGGTGGTGAGGCATGGGGACAGAGAGGTGCTGGACACTCCGTCCCTGGAAATATTCAAATGTCTATTCCCTGCAGAGAAGTTGTACTAGATGACCTTTAAAGGCCCCTTCCAACTGATTCTATGATTAGAATATTCTATGCAAACAAAATTTTGATGTTTGTTACCAGGAAAATTTTATCATGAACAGAAGGTATATTTCCAAGTGACTTTTTTACCAGAAATAAAACTTACCACTAACAAGGGTGTTTTTTATGGGGTAGGAAGGAATTAAATAAATGAAAACAAATAGAAATAAATGGAAGAAAGTTCTATCTAGAAAAAGTTACAATAATGAACACCCTTAAAGTGTATAATTAAAAGAATGCCTTAGAAAAGGTATTTCAATTAAAATATTCTCCTTTTATTGATTGACCATTAAACTAATGTACTTTCAATCCATATTTAATTTGCTTTGCTCTACCTTTCCTTTTACCAGAGCACAGAATCAACATTTCTAGCACAGACTGGTTCTCTTGAATGTACTAAAAGGACTTCATGATTTTTCTGGCAACAGAAAACAGTTTACAAGCATCCAAATATACTTGCTACCAACGGTAGCCTCTTTCCTTGTTTAGGACATTTAGTCTTACGGGAATTATTCATGTCTTCTTGTTTTAAGATGACAAATCTCTTTGCAAAAAACCTGACACTGAAACTTGCGTCAGAACCCTCCGATTACAACTTCACCATAAACCAGCACCCTTAAAGGAAAGGTCTTTGCAGCTGTTTTGAATATTCCTCAAGACTGAAAGCCAGCACAAGAAAGAGACAAAAATCCTTATATACTTGCACTTGTAACTAGACTCTCAGAGAATCACCATAGCCATTTCAATTTTGTACCTGCAAATGTGCTAAAATAACAATCCGTTTCTTTTAAACAGGTTTGGTGGGATTCTACTTTGGTATAAAGACTGAGAGGTCTCATAAACATAATTAATTCCAACATTTGACCATAATCTGATCTTCTGATTTCTTTTATTTATCCAATTCTATGCTATTTTTTTAAATGGCAAAAAAAATTTATTTTCCGGTTTATATTTTACAAGCTTTGCTCTTTTTTAACATCTCTCTTAAAGACCACTGTTAAGCTTACACAGGTAATACAAAAGCAAGCACACTAACAAGGTAACAGTCTATTTATTTCCTGTCCTTGGCAACTGATGGATCGCAGATTAAATATTTTTTAAACATTTAAGAGCCAAATAGAGGGATAATCCCTTCTGAATGTGTTATGTAAACAACAATTGAACTACAAATGTGCAGGACTGAAGCTGCACATGCATCTTATTTTGAGCTATCCATTGTGTTAGAAAGGCGAGACTGGCTCTTACTAGCTTGAAAAACAGACTGTGTATTAAAAATAGGTTTCTGAAGAAGGGATCTTTGTGCACAATTCACAGGAGAAATCATCACTCTGCAGTCAGATCTTGTCTCTGACCCTTTTAGCAAGGTACTAAAAGGTACTTCTCGAGCTGTTCCAGGTGAAGCCAGCGATGCAGGTGGTTTTTCGTTTATAGTGCTGGGCAAAAAGGCCCTGTTTTCCTTGGATGATTCTGGTCTTACAAGGATGTAATGTTTCCTGCTACTGTCTAACTCTGATAAAAAACCAAACCAAACCAAACCAAACCAGCCAGCAGAACTTGAGAACAGCCTTTCTTGTGTCTAACCAAGCACCCATCTGCCACAGAACCTCCCCTATGAACCAGTCATGTCAGAGAATTTACAAAAACAAGGTTTGTGTAACATCATCCTCGCCTCTCAGATATATGGCTTCTATCTTCAGCAGTCCCAGACCTCTGCTTCTTAGCAGTGGGTTTCAGGGGCTTCTGCAGACCTTTTTCTTAGGAGAAACTTATTTCTGGTGAGAAACATAGGCATCACCCTGGGTTTTATTTCTTTAACTCACATAGCAGTACTCTTTGTATGATCATCTGAAGTAGAGCTCTGCTTTACGTAATTATCCATACTCATGTATAAAGGGGTACAGTTGCATATAATTGGACTTTTTTTCATCTGAATATACATATCTATGACAGAAGCCCTTGTCTAAACACCCCACATGCCATGTGGGGATGGCAACAGGAAAAGGCTGAATGGTAAATTGAAGAGTAGAACGGAGCCATCTCTGCTGCTTTTGGAGAGGTAAAGACCCATCTGTTTTTAAATATAGCTGTTCAAATATATCAAAACATTCTGTGCTGTCTTCATTAGGAGCACAGGGAGAGATTATAAATATCTGAAGCCAATCCTAGGACAGGTTACCTCAATTTATAATAAGCTACCTTGCAGCGATTTCTTCTTGGTACATAACTGGCTTTAGGAGAACAAGACCCTACAAAGATGCTACAAGAACATAATCCTTGATGTCCCTGACAAGAGCAATTAGCAGATATGCAAAGAATATGCTACAACAGTGGTCTGCTCCATAGTGCCCTCCTCATCTCCTTCCAGTCCAAATATCCTCACAGAGTCTTACTGTCATCAAGTAGCTCTGATCAACAACTAGTTTGAAGTTGTTATTTTGAACATGCCAGCTTTCACCCATCAGGACCACTAGTAATGGTAAAGGGTGTGTAGAAGAAAAGGAGTTTTCTTACCTCAAAAAGACAGCTATAATGCTCCTCATCCTGTCAAACTAGCTATCTGTCATCATGGTCTCACAGCACCAGCCCTGCTTAGCCCTGAGAAAGATACAGGAAAAACAGATTCCTGTTGGATTTTCCTGATGAAAGCCAGGTTGTTCAGATAAAACACTCTCAGCAGTTCTATTGAGCAGGAACTTCTTTCTCTGCTTCAGCTGCCTATTTTGTGCTGCTGCTGGTCTCTCACCAATACCGTAGGGTACCACGAAAGGTAAATCTTGGGGCTTTCTGCATAGTTTTTTCAAACAACGCAGCATGCAAACTGCTCGGGGGCAGCACTCAAATGTATATAAGAAGGCTGCCAGAGCCAGTCCCTTTTTCTCCCACCTGACAGGGAAACAGTGTTCATTTTCCTTCTAGCCCTGTGGCTCTTACAGAAACATTTGCAAAGAACACAATCTGCTGACAAACAGCAAAACAGGCTTAATCCTGCCAGTGAACACTTTGCTTGTTCAACCAGCTCTAACTGCGGCTTTTCAAAAGCTCAGCATCTCTGCAGTCTAGCCTTGCAGTCTTACACTGCAGCCTCCAAAGTCTGCATTGAGAGCTGATGACCGTGCACTGCAGTGTGACGCACTCCTACCACAGTGCTGCAGTCTGTACAGGCTGAGTAAAGGACAGCAACAAAACAAGAGCTTCTGGCAGAGCTCAGCATCCCAGTCACCTTCAAGGGCATTGCTTTGTTGAAGCAAAGCTTAAATTTTTCAATGCAAAACTCAAATAGTAGAGTGACTCCGCTTTGATGTCTGTTGTGACAAATTGAACGATGTTCAAGGATTAACCCTAAGATGACAGTGGGACCTTTGGAAGCCCTGTACTGCATTTATCACCACATTTTTTCTGATGGAAAGAAGTTCCCGACAAACCTTTTCAGCACTGAATAGCTTTGCACAGCAAATAGCATGTCGAGTTTCAGGACCCATGTCATACAGCCAGCTGAACTAGGGCACCAAAATGGCTTTAAACTGGTAACCAGACACGAACAATTTGTCATTTCTACCTCACTTTGGCTCACCTTCAAATTGCAGCATTTCTATGTCAACTAGCAGAGTTGTGCTCTGGAAGGCCAATCTGATGGTGTATAGTTCAGACTTATAGAAGCAAGCCCAGGACTGAAACCTGAAGACTGTAGTTGTTCCTTGCCCAGCTCTCTCAAAAGATGAGTTCCACTGACAGAAAATAAATGTTTCACATAGAGCAGATAATGGATGAAACAGAAACAAAATTCAATAAAAATCCCCAGGCATGAGAGACTTTGAAGGAAACACAAATATTATTGAAAGACTTACCTGTTCTTGATTGAAAAACTTGAATACACAGCCACAAGCATGAAGAGACCTGAAAGAAATACTGGAACATACAATCACATGAGCTTACCTAAACCCTCTTTGCTGCATTACAGGAAAAATAGACTCACTGAAACGTCATCTTCCATTAAAGTCTGTGGGGTTACCATTTATTAACTCATGTGGTTTGACTCTAATGTTATTACAAAGAGAATCAGAAAGTGCAGAATAAAAGAACACTCAAAGCACATTCTAAACCCCATCTTGCCATGCTGTCTGCTTACTGTCCAAGAGAAGCACTCTCCTCTATAGCAAAGGACAGAGGCATTTCTTTTGGGGAAGTTAAGGTTCCAAGCACTGCTATAGTTAAGGGGTTTTGAGTAAAAATACTCATTCTTGGCATTCCTTCTTGGTTCTTAATGCTGAATTGGGTCTGGTAACAAGATGCGAGAGAGTAGTCAGGCGCTTTCAGGAAATACCGCCCAACAGATTGATTTCTCTTATAATAGCTCCTGGCATTTCAATACCTCAAACTAGCACTATTTCTGGAGATATTCAATAATGCTGCTTTATTATTCTCAGAACAGAAAAATCTGGCAAACTGAATGCTTTCAAACTGGGGCAAACAAAATGTTCTCCATGACACCTGCAGAGATGACTCCAGACAGGAGGTCATTGGATTTCTTTAAGCCACAGTACAAACTTCTGTGAGCTGAAAGAAATATTCTTTTTATTTGCCTTGATAAATACTTATTTTAGCCTTGTCTGTAATTTTCTACTTCAATTTCACAACATAGGAAATCCAGATGCATTTTTGTTTCTTTTCTCATTTTCTGGCCTGGGTATTTTTGTCCACAGGCTTTCATGCTTACCTTTAACTTCAGAAAGTTAGCACAGATTATCTTAATTGTCTTTTTTTGGAATATGTTCTGCCTTTCATGACTCAAGCTGTGCTTCTCTGGTCTGACCCGACAACCTGATAGATCAGAATTGAGACCTTCCACTGGCAGGTCTGCAGAAACACCAGATCCAGCACAGACAGGAGAATCCACTCCCAAAGTCGTAGCAGTACAAACAGTAAAAAATTCAGTTTGCTTTTGTGCTTACATCTTCTGAATACAGGACTGGAAGGAAAGGAACATCTCTGAAAGGACAATTTGCAGTGTCATGCACAGATCCAGATCATTTTCTGACACAGACCAGAATGATAATAACTCTTAGAGAAGCTCTCCAGCTCACTGCATTGCTTTCTCTTATGCTCAGAACCAAGGTGCCTGCATCTTTTTAAAAGCTTCTTCTGTGTCATGTCATGTCATGTTATGAGTTCTGACAAAGGGACCAGAATCCAATTCTGAAAAATGAGTTTTCCATAAAGGAACCTCAGCCTCTCACAGCCAAAAGAGTTCCTTACACCCGTCTTAATGTTCCTTTGTTCTCCCACAAATCCCTCTAAAACTTGCCACAGCCTACAGACGAGCATGAATCATAACTCTCTACTATGCTAATAAAAACTACCCACTGCTTCTTGTGATGCCATGTCCATCCACATCCACCAGTGCTGTCTTGCCTCCAAATGCAACTATATCTTTCTGTTCAACATAGCTACCTGTGGCAATGAGATAAGGTTCCCTGTCTGGTAGCATGAGTTGCTAAAAGAATGCACATAAACAGCCAGTTGTGACAAGCCATTTTTGATCTCTGGGCCAAATATCACCCCAGAGTGATGAGAGCAAAACACAGGTATAAATGTACATACATTGAAGAGAGAGGTTGCATTGCTGCTTGAGGTTTAGCAAGGACATCGGTGATTGTTTCCAAGAGATGCAAGCAATTTCAGCAAGAGAACACTAAGAAAAGTCCAATTTGGGACCAGAAAAAGAACATTCAGAAGCAGTTTGCAAAATTTTGTTCTGCAAACATTTTCATTATTAAGAAGAGCCGTGAAAATGGCAGGGGGAAAAAAACCACAACAAAACTAAATGCAGAACCTGGTAAGGCACAACTACTTGTGTCTTGGGTGTTCTTGCCACATTAGAAGACACCTCTGTGGCTACTTTTCTGCCACACTGAAAAGCTTGATGACAGGAGCACCAGACACTGTTTCATAAGGTATGTGGAAACACCCCAAGATTTGAATTGCAGCCCAGGTGGGTGAAAATATCAGGAGTAATCTATGAAATATCAGAGAAGGGAGCAGAAGGACATTCCAGAAGTACAGACTGGCAGTAAAGGAGAAAAATTAGTGTCATCTTTATGGCAGAAGGGTACCGTATTTCTTAATGTCCCCGATAGCAGCACCAGTGTCAGACTACCACTTCCTTCGAGGTTGCCATTCCTTTCCTGTGACAGCACTCATATTTCTGACAGTTCACAGGCACTTGCCCAGATAAAGTGTGAGAGCTACCTTGGGTCTCTGATATGCTGTTTCCAGATGTTGTCACTTACCATAAATGCATGTCATTCAAGAGGCACATCTGAGCTGCCTCCTCTGTATACACCCAAGGGGATGTGGAAAGGCATATCTAAGACCAACATCATGCAGAGCCTAACACTTGCTGAAGCTGGACCTCCTGGGCAGTGGGATGACTGAGGGAAAGCTGTCATTCATCTAGAGATGTCAGAAACTGCCTGTCATCCTGTGAAGCATTGCCTATGGTATATCACCCACGAGCACTGACTCGGTCCTAACTTCCAACTTCTGGACCCAAAACTACTTCTGACCTAGATGGGGGTTTTTTCCATATGTCAGAGGCATTAAGATCTTGACTACTCTGTTCTTTTTGACTGTCTTTTTTAATATGAGCTGAATTATGGCACTCTAAACAGAGGTGCTGATTCTTCTTGTAGACTACAATTAGGTGCAGACCTGGACAGAAGAGGCATCTCCTTTCCGAGCTTGCCCCCTGCAGCACAGGTTCCAGAAGTCTCATTTTTGCAACTGGTTCCAGTTTCATGCACAGCCCTCATTCCATGTCTGCAGGGTGTTCCGGGAAACACTGCCTAGTAAAGTCCATGCCCTTGTGCTCTCTGGCAGAAGAGACACAGAGATTTCTTGCTTTCCTTTTCCTTTTTTGTTCAGCTATAAGGCAAAATGCTGTTCTGTTTTAGCCCAGGGGCAAGCTTTCTAAAGCATCTGAAGCAGATGTATTACTGGTTTTCTTAGGGCTGTTGTGGTTGTGAGTAGCCTGAAAACACACTTGCTGGGAAAATTTAGCTGGACCTGAGGAGCACAGTCACAAGTAAAACAGAATAGATAGCATTGACAAAGACATACTTCCTCCAAAACACACATAGTTCTGGGCTGCTGCCTGACAGGAACTCTAAAGACATTTTCTTGCAACAGAAGAACAGAACACAACAAGGCTAGTTGGCCTGGACATACAACATGTGTCATTCAGTGTGCTCAGTTAGGGATTGGAAATTACACTTGCCACACGTCTTCCTGCAGATATAACAGACTGTCTGAACTGGAGATACTGATACCATCTTCAAATAAGCCATGTCAGGGCAAGGGATGTCAAAATGGAGCTGTTCTAACAACACATTCATTTGGATGTGGAGAAATAACAAAGACTGAATCCTTTCACTCTTGGGAAGGACTGTGTAATGTCAAGTCTGCAAATTAGGCTTATAGGGAATTGGGAAAAAACAAATTTCATAGGGCAAATGGCTGTAGTTTCTGCCTTACTTGCCTGTGTCTGCAATGGACAAGCTGAAGAGGAAATTAAATGGAAGCTTTAAAGGAGAAATCTTTGTCTGGACTTTTATATTATTACCGTACAATTATTTATTAAATAGAAAATCTCACACAAGATCACTACATCCTGGGCCAGTTTTCAGTAATTAAGCTGGCACCCAAGGTAAAGCTAATGAGCCCCACTCCCACATTTGTGCAGGCACTTCTATCTGACATGCATGAGTACGAACTGAGAGACTGCACATGCAGATCAAGCACACACAATGCCCACAGGAGACCTTTGGCAAACCTACCTGTGCCTCCACATGTTTGGGAAGACAAGCTGGATACTGGTAAGGTTTCATTTTTCTGCCCAGGACATCACTGGCGCTTTGAAGTACCTACAGACAGTAGACCAAATGACAATATAATGCAAACAAAGATGATTTTCAGTCTTCCTAAGCAGGAAATTAAAAAAGGAAGTTGTCCATTTAAGCAATGTAAGATAATGAACCAGTAACAATCGTTCATTGTTTCAAGAACCTTATTAAGCAGACCAGTAAGTCTTCATGGAAAAGAGAGAGAAAGTTTTGCTTTGGTTTTGCTACTCATGGTTCAAATTCTACAGCCTGGGGACTGGTTCTTACTGTGTGAATAGATACTTTCGGAGAGGACAACTGTCCAGAGTCCTTGGAACTTCTGGGATAAACTAAGTCCCAACAATTACATTTTAGATCACATGACTATGCTAAGCTATGCTCATACATACCTCTTCTGGTCTTCAAAACCAGGTACTCCTTTAAAAAAATTGGAGATCAACCATTTATTTTGAAAAATATAATGAAAGTGACTCTCTTAACAGCTGTACCAGCCCAGGGATTTCTGATACAGCAAATAAATTTTCTAATTCAGTGGTGATTGATATGTATTCTTGCATAGTTTAGCCAGGAATTGAGTAGCTAGCACACTAGCTAAAGGTGTAAAAGATCTGTAGTCCAAATTCAGCTACTCATCTGAAGCATGCCCTTATGCAAGCCATTTACTCTCCATTTCTCAGCATATTTCTTTCCTAGCCCTTCTGAATTTACATATGAAAATTTCCAGGAGCAGGGAAAGGCACTAAGTGTGTGCATGTATCCAGCACAAAGAGGGCATCCAATTCTGAGTCAGGGTTTGCAGCTGCTGAAGCTGCATAATGCTTAAGATATGGATATGGGTAAGCATGTGAGAAGAAAGTGTCCAGGGAGTGAAACTGTACTTCAGGATTTTAAATCAAGGGCAACTGTTTTAGTTATGCTTTTGTGACCTTCCATTTTTAATCACTATGCTTTAAAGTCTCAGCTAGGCAAAAAAGCAGATTGCTTTTAAAATGTCACCCAATAGCTATTTTAACTAAAAGAATCCACCAAACACCGAAAATTGTATTACTATGAAATCAAAACCACTAATTTGACATTAAAGTAACCTTTAAAAATCATTCCTCAGAGACAAACCTAACCTTTTTAGCCAAGCAATAAGAAACACACTTTGCATAAGTCATATTAGATCTGATACTTCTCATGAGCTACTGAAAATATAGGGAGGGCATCAAGTACCTTTAACCTCCAAGGCAGCTGTCTCAGATGTATCTCACAAGATGTGATCCTTCAAATAAGGATGAACTTATTTCTCTGGAATTTTTCTTGCATACATAATCATAAATGCCAGGTAGAGGCAAATGGGGGGATCCATTGATCTGTCTTCATCTGGGCTTCCCAAGGGATGGAAATACAGGAAAAGTGCTATCTGTCACCTCACTGTTCTCAACCCAGAGCAGAACCATATTGCTCAGTGCACCCCTGCTGTGAAAATTCACACTCCACATCAGAGAATATGGGTTGCTCTGAGTGTGAACTAATTTATGGCTTTTCCTGATTTCCCTGTGGAACAAGTTTAACCTTGAACAAGGCATAGGATGAGGATGAATCCAGATTCTGGACATCCCCAGCACAGAGGACAGTTAAGTGGTTTTTCCTGGTTTTTTTCAATCTAGTGATGCCAAGGTGGAAACACAGTGAAACAGACTCTACGAGGAACAAGTGGAAAACATTTGCATTGATTAGTCCAATTTAGCAACGTCTAATTTAGCAAGAAACATGACAAATGGTGTTTTGCAGAGTGTGCTGGCATTTTTACAGCTAATTCATGAAATAACATGAAGAAAACTTGTCACAGATGGCCTTTAATTGAGAAATAAATAGGTAGAGTGCTAGCCACTAAAATATCTGTTGAGAGCTATATTTACAATGCATGAGCTAACCAAACTGTGTATTATCTACACCTCATTTAGCGGAGTGGTGTCCAAGTCATTTTATTACTTACCCAGGAAATTTGGCAAGGGGGACAAAAATGCATGCAACAAAATACTTCACACTATTGCTCATGGTGTTTGTAACTCTGTATTCTTCTGTGCTTGGAACCCGTGATGATGGCACAAAGCGGTCTGCTGAATAGCAGTATAGTCTCACAATTTCTTTTCAAGTATAGATAAAGTGAAGGTACCCACACCCACATATTTAGTGAATCCTGAATGCTGTCCAAGGAGCCCTTTGAGTCAGAAACATCTCTTTGTCTTAGCTCAGATCTCTAAACTTAGAGGCTGCAAGAATTTTTCAGCAAAACTATTTTTCCCCAGTATGAGTGATCCCCTCCTGCAAACACTGGTTGCTGTGTTTCAGAGATGTTCAAGAATCAAGCTCAGGACAGCAATTACGTCTGAATGACCAAAATGCTACAGGAAAAGCAGCACCAAAAAAGGTAAGGCACGACAGAAGTTGCAACCTAACACTACATTTTCTAATCAAACCCATGTCCAAGGCAGTCAGTATCCATACCATTTTACAGAAGGGTAAAAAACGGTTTCCAGAGTGCTTCCAGGACTTGTCCCCCTTGTCCACAACCCTAAGTTCAGCCACGTACCACAGTGCAGTCTCTCTGCACCCCAGTTTGGAGGGGCAGTTTCTAGTGCCACAAAACAAATGCAGCCAAACAGTCCAGAGATTTCTGTGTCATCTGCCCTAATAGCTCCTCATAAATTAGCACCTTTCTCATCCTCCACCATCCCTCACCTCCCCCTCATTGCTCCTTTCTCCCTCTTGAGTGGGCTAGAGACAGTGTGTGTCACAGCTGACCTGAAGCTCCTGGAGCACTGGCTGGTGTAAACAGGATTACTGACCAACTGGCTGCTGCCTCTGAATAGGACTGAGTTCCACATGCCTTTCCCTGAGCCAGGCACATTGTATTTGGATTTCTTTCCTCTTGGAGATCTTTGTACCTTAATCAACTTCAATTCTGTTTGTTTCCAATTTAAAATTAAGTGTGAGAAAGAACAGAGAAGTGTTAAAAAATAGCTGGGTAAATACAGAAATACGGCGCTTTTTTTTTAAGAAATAAGATAAAAGTCTAAGTCTTTGTTAAGGGGAATAATATAATATCAGAAGAAAAGCCAGATTAAATGTTTCGATCTACTTTTGTTACTAATCTAGAAAGGGTGGGAAAGTGTATTTGTATATCACCCTCCCAGAAGTGGCTTTGAACCAGCTGCTGTATTCTGAAGAGGCTCTGGCTACACCTCTCCTCTCAGGAAAATGTTGAGAAAGCAGCAGGGCCAGATCTCTGCTGGAATAGTTAGTACTGACTGATTATTGGACAGTGTAAGCTGTCAAGAGTGAAATGAATTAAGGAGAGCCCTTCTGAAGTAATGGGGTGAGCGAAATGTGCTGGAATGGTACTGGACATCCAGAAAACAATTGTTTTGTTAATATAATACAAGAAAAAGCCAGGTAGGAAAGAAATTTTGCAATTGACAGAAGACTGGAGAACCTGTCTTTCAATTTGTAGGGCTAGAACCATGTAGATGTTATAGAAAAGCAGACATATAGGACTCTTGGGAGATGGAGGGTGTTGGCAGCAGAGGAAGACATCATATAAGTTCCCAAATTAACTTTTGATCAAACATTGATAATTTTACATTCTGAGGAAACCTTGGGTATCCATGATAAGTCTATAATGAGGACCACAAGGCTTTGCCATTTCAAATGTGAGTCTAAATAATGGAAATATCTAAGACAGAAAGGTATCCAGAGGTCATAATGATACAAGGGGCTTAGATTTTAGGAGTTGAATGCTGTGCGTACTGCTAGTATTGCAAAACTTTGCAGGTGCTTGCTAAACAATGTACTGCTTGATGAGCATTTGTTATACCAGCCAGGCAAAGGGGAAGGATGTATGGGAGGATAAGGATAGGATGCCAGATCATTGATAAGAGGAAGAAACCATGACTAGAATTCTTGCTTTCAGACCTTGGAACAGGCTCGAACCAGCTTTGGGGTTTGGACTTGGACCAGAACCTCAGAGAGTATGCACAAGGAAGCAAGGTGAAAATTTTAAGTCTGAGGTACAGTGTTTACTTCCTCAGAAGATGACTTTACTTCATCCCAGAGACCCCGGCCCATGACCACCAGGCGGCACTGCGCAGGCATAATAGAATGACAAGCTAATTATAATACGAAGTGGAGACAGACGATGAATATATATAGGTGTATTGCGTAACTTGATGCATATGTAATTTGTAACCAGATATATTTCAAGCTGAGTACCACAGCGGGTACACATGGTTTTTTTGGGGCTACCCTCGATGTGTCTGGCGGCGCAATAAACATACCTGCTTTACAACTTTTGAGTTGTAGAGTCTTTTCCACGTATCAATTAGACAGAAAACAATGTGGGCTTTTATTTTTGCTACAATAGTCAGTGCAGACTGAGATTATGCTGGCACAAGATGCAGGAGCTTCATCTCCCTAAGAGTCTCTTTGGGCATTAAAAACAGAGTAGTACAAAGAGCCTGAAAACAACAGCAGAGCGATAGTTTGCAGGAGCAGTAGACAGTGCTGTATCAAATAACAAATGGACTATCAGGCTGGAGGCAAATGGGGTATTAGTTCATTTTATGTTGAAAACGAGCACACCAGCCAATAGGCAAAGTCTGCCAAAAATAATGACGGAAATAAAAGGAGAATTCAATGGCAGATAAGCAGGTAAGACCTTAGGGCTTATGGTAATCATTTTGCTCCAACTAAGTACATGAATTAACTAGATGAATAAATAGCTATTTGAAAAAGAGAGTTGGAGAAGTACCACTACCAGGCAAAAGCATCCTTTCTCTCATCTAGCTGATGTGGGGTTTTTTTAGAAGATACTGCTGAAGAAATGTTTTCCAGAGAGTAACCCTCACCAGGACATAATTGTTAAACAGAAGGTGTCATCTGGGAAACAGGTATTGATTGAAGATGACCCAGGACTGCAGCATGAGGAGACAACTGCTACTGGCAACAGTACACCAGCAACTTTAAACAGGGTGGTCAGACCCAGATATCAGTGGTGTGGTAATCATGTGGCCCTGTGATACAGCTCTGCCATTCTTAGTAAAGACTACAAGCTTTGCAAGCAATGTGCAAGACCTGTGAACTGAGACCTCTCAGGTTTGCCCTCTCTGAAGTTTCCTTAACCTGCCTGTAGCTTTGTTTTGCCTCTCTCAGCTGTGACAGCAACTCCTCCAGCTGATCAGGTGCCTGTGCCTCATCTCTTCTACTTTTGCTTCTCTTGGTGTGGCATGACCATAGTTTTGCATAGACAGCAATGACAAGCTGCTACTCGATGTGCAGTGAGATTTATACAATAGCAACTTGGTGACAAAGTGCTGACAAACCCAGGCCTGATAGGACAGCAGAGGCCTTGAGAAGGACACAGGATGTGGCACAGAGGAGCACAGCTGCAAGCAGGTTGCCTGTGGTCAGCTAAAGCATGAACCTGCAGCTGGACAAACTGGGTTCAGGGGTAATGAACAGAACAAAGAGAGAACATACTGAGAGACAACATACTGGCACAGGGTGTAGTAAATTTGGGTATAACATGGAGCTGCAGACCAGTGTAGAAAGAGAGCAGTGTCTCATCAACATATACAAATTATCCCAAGTGATCCTAGAGGGACAAAGAAGAACTCATGACATGAACATTCTTCCTGGCAAAGGATTCTGGATGCTGACAGCTCCCAGTGATATCCCCCCATGACCTCCACCCACATGGAACCTCTTGAGACAGGGGAGCAGTGGAAGGGTGAGCACAACATAGAAAGGGGTGAAATGAATGAGAGAATGTATGTGTGATGAAAATTTCATAGCAGTTCTCCAACTGCATTTCTCATTTCTATTCATTTATTTTTGCAGAACTTGGAGCTGGATTAAAACTGAATAATCCCTTGATATTTCAGTCAAACAAATATTAGATTCTTGGCTTTACTAATAAATGAAATGTTCTTCCTTCTCATCCATGAACAAGATTTCCAGTGTAACAGCTTGTTTATTGCAGGACAATGAATAGCAACAATTTGCAAGGAGCAATGAACAGTAAATGTTCATGGATTTAAACAGAAAAGTGCCTTTTTCCCTCAGCAAAATGGAAGTAAAATCCAAGTCTGTTGCTCAGAAGGGTCAGAACCAACTAAAACTGGCAGCACCAAAAGGCAACAGGCAGTTAAGGCACAGAACAGAGCTCATTCATTTGCAGAACCACGGAACAATTAAGTTTGAAAGGGTCGTCTTGTGATCCTCTAGTCCAGCCTGCCTGCTGAAGCAGGGTGAGCTAGAGCAGGTTACCCATAACTGTATCAAATTGGGTTTTGGGTATCTCCATAGATGGAGACTACACAACCTCTCTGGACATCCTATGACAATGTTTGACCACCCTCTCAATAAAGAAAAAATTTTCATGCCTTTAGATAGAATTTCCAGAGAATGGCGTTTTCTATTGTCGTTATGACTGAGAGTTTGGAGCAAGGAAGCTCCCTACACTTGCTGCTTTCCCTTTTTTTATACTTATTGGACCTGTGTTAAAGAATATGGAGATGTTTGAAAGGTAAAGTTTCTGTCTAGATTCAAACATGCTCATGAAGATATGATTACAGTGGAAATTCTCCCTTCTGGGACTAAGTGTGGATCCTAAGTGAGAAGGACTTTAGAAAGCAGGAGGGTCCTTTCTGAACCTCATGACTCAATGGGAGGGTTTTCTCTGATAAAATTTGTCTACAGTTCCCATTCTGCCTGCCATAACCAGCTTATAGGGAACTCAGCATTTTACTGTTGTATCAGCGGTAACATACAAATTGCTGGTTGTTTCCACATCATGATAAATGCTTCATCTCATCCATAGATTAAATACTGACAAAAAATTAAACATTAAAAACCAAAATCTCTTCTGAGATGCATGACTAGAGAAAGCAAGATGTAATTCCAACTAAGGCTTCAGCAGGAATACTATTTATAGTATTATTATTACCTGACATTTTGAAAAATATATATAGCACTTCAGGCAAGCAGAAAGAACAAGCAGATGTTTACATAACTGGGATTCCCAAAAAAGACTTGAAAGGAGCTCCACCAACAGCTTCAGACACATAAAGGGCTGCTGTAAAGAGGCAGAGAATAACATTTCTTATGTACAAAGTGGATAGGACAGGAAGCAGTGGAATTAAATCAACATAAGGAAGCTGTGTGTTAGGCACTAAGGGAAATCAGTGTGCTGTAGAGAATTGTGATCTTCACCCTTGGAAGCTTTTAAAGACAACCTAGGCAATGATGTGCCAGGATGTGTTAGAGTTAGTCCTTCAGTGAGACACAAAGGTAGGCCACATGTCCCTTTTACAGCCCTCTTCTGTCTGATTCTGTACTTTCTATCCCAACTTAACAAATCATTAAACAGAGTTTATCTACAATGAAATAACTGATTCCTGTAGACTTTAGCAAGACTACTAAAGCATGTAGAATTAGAGGATATTAAACTTGGCTGAACCAGGCCCTAGGACAAATTAATGAATTAACATATAAATTCCATATAAAAGAAGATTGAGCTTGTACCTCATATGAAACTGGATTATTTTTAAAATGTAATTTGGTTTCCTTTCTCTTCCTCTTTGTTTTTGGGTTTTTTTTCCAAGAATAAATATTCCCAGTAATGCAGACTTTATAGACAAACATGACATTTCTAAAGCCAATTTTATTACATTTATAACTCTGTCAAAGTACATAGCAATTTTTTTTAGTGCTCTTTGAAGAGGGTAAGTGGGAAAGATTCTCAGTGATTCTAGAGCATTCAGTAAAGATAAGACCAGGACGGGAAGGAGAGAAGGTTAAATATCCTCTCATAATTCTATTAGGGTAACAGAGCTTTTGAATCTTTTTAATGCCTCATTATGGACTAGATTCTCAAGTGCTATAAGATTTCTGATCTCAATATATACATCATCCATTATATCTTTCCCTCAGCCATGGTAATACAGAAAGAGCCAACACTTTCTGATCATCTGACGTTAGAAAAATATGTAATCCAAATCACCAAGAAACTCATTGAGAGGGGAGGAATAACCAGGATGGTTCCCTTGCAGTCTAACAAGGAACTTGGGTGTGTCCATTTTTTTTCTCTCTCCATTAACATATATTTACAATAACTGGATCACACCCATGAGAGCTGTCACTACACATATTGGTGCCTCATTGGGCAATCCATTGAAACAGATGAAGATGAGAGAAAATTACACTAGTTTTCACAGGCTGTGTGAGAAGACTCTGAAAATCCTATGGCATTTGTCTGATAGTTTCTTAACCATTCTCCCAAGAGCTGTTTTGAACACAAGATCAACATCTTGTCCTGAGGGGGGGCCTGATCTCAAGCACAAAATGTAAATGGCCGAGCAATACACAGTAATATCAACTCACAATTTTATAATATCATATTAAAAGTAATATTTTAAAAATTTCAACCTTTATAAAGGATGTAAGACCACCAAATAAAATCAATGTTTTATGTAGACAAAATGTTCTCTAAAAGTGGTTGGGGAAGAAAAAGATTTATGTAAGTAATGAAGGCACAATGAACAATATTATTAGAATGAGTCCTTTTTATTTATAACATTAACCCAAAGACTCTCCAGGGAATTTCTATTTAAATACCCTCCTGTGAATATATTACAACTGTAAAAGAGGATTTGATCTGATTATAAATGTTATGAATATAGGCAGCCACACACTGCATATTAACAGAATACTTACTGAACTTAGCTGAGGCCATCAGTTAGGGTACCCAGTTATCCCTGTGACTGTACTTGATACGATCTTGTTATAATGAAAACAGTTGTAGTGGTTTGGCTCAAAATATCCATTACTTACTTATTTTCCTTCTGTGAGATAAGAATTAGGAGAAAGCAAAGCAGGCACAACACTTAAAAGAATATAAAGAAGTTTATTAACAGACCTAAAAGAAAGGAAAAAAAAGTCAGACTAAACCTTCAGAACACTTCTCTGCCCCCCACCTTTCTCCCTTCTCCCACTGACAATGTAAAAAGACAAGAGATTTTCAGTCAGTTTACCACCTCCATAATAACCTTTTTCAGTTCACTTAGGGAGAGGAGTCTCTCTTGCTCATGCTATGGAGACATCTCCACAAGAAACAGTTCTCTCATGGCTTCAATGTCACAGCCAGACAGCTACCCAGGATGGTTCTCTGCTCGCATGTGAAAGTCCCTTCCCTTGTCTTACAGCTTTCCCCACAACTGCTTTCAAGGGTTCAATCTTGAGCTGATGGGGTACCATTTTAAGGTTGAGCTGTTCAGAAGCAAAGGTTCTCTTCACCTATCTCTGGGAGCTTCTTCATCTCTAGGAACAGAGGTCTTCTTCTTCCCTGGGAGCAAGGGTCTTCATCACTTTCATCTCTCTCTGTTCAAGCTTCTCATCAAATCACAGCTACTTCATCATTTGCTGGTTTCAGCACAGGTACTTTTGCTCACAATTGCAGTTTGAACGCTCCACCCCCCCATGCTTTCATACAACGGGTACTCTGATGTGTCATAGTCCATCACCATAGCTTTACAACAGAATTTCAGCTTCTAGGCTTGAAGCATCTCCTCTTTCTCCTCTCTCAGAGTTTCAGCTCTTCTTTCTTCACTGACTTTGGTGTCTTTATGGTGTTTTCTTCACTTGCCTCCACCTCTCTTCTTCCTCCGACTTGGGAGAGGATTGATGTCTGCAGGCGTCATCTGTTCTGGAGGGAGCTTGCAGCCCTACAAGGGTTAATGTCACCCGGCCCCGCAGCTGGAATTCCCTTATCGCTGTTGGTCACCTGCTCTTTGCGGGCAGCGGCCTGAGATGAATTTCGGCCGCACTGGAGGGGTGAGGAGCCGGGCCACGCCGCCCGCACGGAGCCCGCACGGAGCAGGGCCGCGGGCCTGGCCTGCACTGAGGGGCTGTGGGTGGCGCAGGGCCGCACGGCTCCAGGATGGCTCTCCTGGCCGGCCTGGGCCGAATAAGGGCCTGGCCCGGCCCCGCTGGGCTGCACAGGCTCCCCAGTTACCTGTCTGAAAGCCAGAAGCAAGAGAGCTTTCCCGTGCTTTGTTCATTCTTAAATGTGGATCACAGAGGCGTGTCAAGCTTCCTAAGTGGCTTAAAAAGTCGCCAATATTCAAACTGGCCAATTGATTGGTTCTGTCAGGTCATAGAGGAAGCTGTAAGCACCTCTTTGCAAAGAATCACTTCCGTGGCCCTCTTTAACTGTGCTAAACCATGACACCAGTCAAAAATAGGTCTCATGAAAAGCTGTGATATGATCTCAAGAAATTATGTGGAGGGGGGAGAGTGTTCAAACATGGTGGCAGTAGTTCATAAAAGAAAATGAACTTCCTTAACGTTTTTTCAGCTGGAGAACTTTTCCCCTTCAATGGGGAAATTTCCTGAAAGATGAAGACTTCATGAAAGATGAAAGCAAGGCAACTACAGTGCATCCAGTTTCATTTCTTCCCTGGAATGTCATTTTGAGGGGGAACATTTGCATTCTTGATTCTTCTTCACACTAAGGGAGGCAGCAAAGAAATTTGTATCAGCCAAATCCCTTACCTCAGAAGGAGCAGCACAGGGTAAAGGGTGGTTGGACAGCACCCAGGCTTCTTTTGAAACCAGTGTCCCTCCTGTGTCTGATCTGCACTTTAGTCATCATAGCTTCCTGCTAACAGCCTGTTGAGATCTTCCTGGCTTTCCTCCTCCCTTCGGCTTCTCTGTTGCTATGAAGTGCAGAGGTACATGGAAGTACGGCATTCCGTACTAAAGATGGTTTGGTCATCAGAATTAAAGGGGGATAGACAGACTACTTCCTGCTGCTGGTACCTTCCGCAGCCAGTCCTTCCAATAGCTAGCAAGAATAACAAACCCAAGGAGGAATTCAGGTCAACACTAGTCTGTTATTCAGTGTCTGGCTGAATGATTTCAGATAAAAATTATTTTACTTGTAAACAGAGCTGCCCTACTGTCCTGGTGGTGAAACACCAATTTACACTCACCTGCTATGAATAAGATACAACCTTTCATGTGAAGTCAGCTGTTAGCATGTGGTATCAGTGAAGCAAGGAGGAAAATTCAGTTCAAGACTGAGGAGTGGTATGGGAGGATGGCAAACTGTTCAGTAGAAGAAAAGAGGGCAATGGATATTGTCTACCTGAACTTCAATAAGGCTTTTAATACTATCTCCCATAGATTCCTCTTAGACAAGATATTAATGTATAAGCTGGATGAAAAGGCAATGAGATGCATTGAAAAACAAATGAAGGGCCAGGTCAAGAACATGGAGATCAGTGGAACAAGGTGTATTTGGAGGTCAGTAAATAGCAGTGCACCGCAGGTGTCAATATAACGTTCAATCCTAGTCAGCATCTTCATTAGTGATCTGAGTGATGGCTCTGAGTATATCCCCAGCAAGTTTGCAAGTGATACAAAACTGAGGAGTAATGGTATGCCAGAGGATTGTACTGGCATCCTGAGAGATGGTAACAGGCTGGAGAAGTGGGCTGACAGAAACCTTACAAATTTCACCAAGGACAAGTGCAAAAGTCCTACACCTGAGGACAAAAAACCCCAAGCACCAGAAGAGGCTGAGAGCCGCACAATTTGGGAAGCAGCTGGGCAGAAAAAGACCTGGGGCTCTGGGTGGACACCAAGCTGAACATGAGCCAGTGGTGCACTCTTGCACTTCTTGAACAAAGAAGGGTAATGTTGTCCTGGGCTTCACTGGAAAGAATGTTGCTAGCAGGTCAGTGGAGAGGATCCCTCCCCTTTCCTTACGCTGGTGAGGCCACACCTGGAGGGCTGAGTCCTGTTGTAGGCTCCCCGGTGTAAGGGGTACGATAGTACTGGGGAGAGACCAGCAAAATGCCACAAAGATGAGTAAGTGACTGGGGCACCTGTCCTACAAGGAAAGGCTGAGAAAGCTGGGACTGTTCAGCCTGCAGAAGAGAAGGCTCAGCAGGGCCTCCATCAATATGCAAAAACCTGAAGGGAAGCTAAAAACAAGAGCCAGGCTCTTTCAGTGGTGCTCAGCGACAGGACCAGAGTCAGTAGGTATGATTGCTGCAATTATAACACCTTGAGGGTTTTGGTTTCATTTTTGTTTTGAATTTTTATGATTTATAAGAATTTTTTTGTTACAATTTGTCCTTTAACATGGTCAGGGAGGGTGGCAAGGTTCTGGGCCATTCTCTGCACACCCTTCTGTAGTCACTCTTAGGCTACAGAACTGCAGTCAATGAGAGCACTTCAGCATTGTGGCTTTCCACCCAATGTACCTCTGCAGCACAGAAACAAGTTTCATTTTGTGAGCAAGCAATCTGAGGGCTGCTTCTCTTGCAGTCATCAAGGAGAATGCCTCCAACTAAAGAAGACTGCAGATTTAAAGTGGATTGTTAAAGTACAAAAAGGCCCTGTTAATCTGTTGTTTTTCAGAAGAACATCACCTTTTATTCAGCATAATTCCCCTCCACTTTTTTATGTAGTCTAAAGGGATCTTCCAAGGAAGTTGCAGACAGCAACTGCATCGCTCATGGAAAAATGTATTTTACCACATGGCTATTACATGGATGAGACATGATGATAAGAGTGGGGCTGTTTGCTAGCATTATTAAGGTTTAAGACAGGAACATTTCTCTGTGTTTCTACAGAATTTTATTTGCTCTATAATGTTTACCAGAAATTAAAATAATTTTATACTTCCTTTTTAGAGTTAAGTATTGCCTTGAATAAACCTCAGAAAATTTGGGAAAACTGCATAGACTCATCTGAGTTTCCTTTTTTACTCTCTCCACACACATCAATGAATGTGCTACTCCGGTTTAAACCTCTTTCCACATAAGGTCAGCTAGTTCCTTCAGAAGGTTTTGTGCAGACTTTTTGAGAAATATGAATGATGGCATGTTCAATTTTATGGTGTGCACTCACTGTACCTATTTCATGACTTGGATGAATTGTGTCATGCAGATATTATAAATCAAACCCAACACAGCATGAAACACAGGCAACAACTGGTTAACGTGATTTGTATCCCAGGAACAGGTGTGTTGTTGCTGCTAAAGATGATGTCCGGAGTTTGTCTAGCAGAAAAAATCTGGTTCTCTGAGAGAGAAAGAAGATTCCTGTTTGTCTAGATGAGGCACAGAGCTGGCAGTGCATAGCAGAAAAGTCATGATGTGTTTTCTACTCTTTGTGGTCGTGCTCAGTGGAAGAATTGGTTTGATTTCAACGTTGCATTCTGTTTAAATTGCCCTTCTGTGAAGCACACTGAAAACTATTTGAAGCAATGAAAGCTGTTTTCCACTTTGGAAATACCAGCAACACCAAGTTCAATTTGCCATCACTATGCCAAAGAGCCACTGAAGGAATGTGCAGCATGAACTACCACAGTTCAGGAAAAATCAACAAATATTTTTTTTACCCCTTCAGCTGTTTGGCATATGAAGTTATCAAAAAGAAATGGACAGCAACAGACGCTGCACTCTTGCGCACAGCCCTGGCAAGGGAGGGTGCTATACAGCTCAAGAAATCTCTGAGGATATTTGTTGCAGTGGGGATACTGCAACATGCATATATCAAACCAGGAGTCCCGTGGAAAGGAAATATATATGGACAGACAGATTCTGATATCTGTTTCAGAGATGTTTATTTCTCCAGCCGCATGGCCGGAGCTCTGCTGAGGATCTGTTCCAGTCACGGGACCGAAGGGTCCTTCTGCCCGCGCAGGGAACACAACCAACCCATGGGAACGAGGCTGAGCAGGGGCAGGGAAACCCCGTGTCTGTGCCCTCAGGGCCCCTCTCCCAGGGCTACACGGCGGGGGAGGGACCCCAACACCTCACCCGTTTTATTTTAATAAAAGGAGAATGAAAACAACTGGATAAACATAACAAGAACAGATTCAAAACAAAACAAGCCACCCTCCTGAGTCTTTAAATGTCCAAACAGATTCTGTGGAACATCTTAGGGCTGACAGAAGGGAGACAGAACTCTCTGAGCATGCTTTGTGGGGAAACTGAGGCAGGAGAGGGTTTAACTTCTTCCCTCCCCCTTTTCATCCCCCACTCGGCATTGGAAAGGGATTTTTGGGGAAACAATTGGCAAAAGCATGGTTTTGTGAGGGAAACCATGGGTGAAAAAACGGGATTGGGAATACACTGGGGTAATAGGACATAGGGTAAAAGGGAAAGGTGGGATTAGGAAAGGGAGACTGTAGGGGGGGTTTACAATGGAGATATTGTCTAACATGACTACGATTTTTGCATATATACTGCCTTTCACAGAAACACCATCAGGCCCAGTGACCTGCGATGCTTGTAACCCTTTTCTACCTAGTACAATATTAAATTCCACCACCTCTCCATCTCCCAAGCTTGGGATCCATTTTTCAGGGTTATTCTTTTTAATAGCATTCTATGCACGCATATGTCTTGCTGGTTGTCACACCTTGTATAAAACCATAATTTTGCTTAACATTATACCATTTTACTATCCCCTAAGATCTTAGTTACTATGATGTTTTCCTTTTTCCGAGTGGCTGCTGTTTTCTGTCTCGCTGCGTCTTTGCTCTCTCTTTGGTCGCTCCCGTGTTGGAATTGTCGGGGCTGCTGGTGCCTGCGCGCTCTTCCCGGGGTCGCGTTCGGGACTGCGCGGGCCGGGCCGGGCCGCGCCGCTCAGTTCTCCGTGCGTCGCCTCCTCTGGTCGCAGCTTCGCTGCCGCTGCCGGGCGCTGTACCCACGTCTCGGCCGGGCCCCGAGCGACGACTCCCCCGTGTCCTGCTCCAGCGCACGTCTCGGCTGGGCGCGGCTCCATTCCACCGCCACCGCCGCCCGCCGCCGCCCACGCATTGCCTCTCTCGGTCAGGCGTTCCCGGGGCTCGCTCCACCACGCGCTGCGCGCGGCCGGGCGGGCACTGCCGGGTCCCGCCGCTCCCGCCGCGCCTCGCTCTGCCACCGACACTGCGGCTCGCGTGGCTCCGCCCGCGCACAGGAACTGCCTCGCTGCTGCTCGCAGAGCGCTCGGTGCACGTGGCCTGGGGCCGCACAGTCCCTGCGCCGGGCTTCCCTTCGCCAGGACACAGCTGACATTGCTCAACAGTCTCGGTAACTAAATAATATTCACGGAAATATTCTTCCATCGGCATATATTTTTGCTCCAGTATTAACTGTGTCCAAACGGTTTTCCAAAAGCCCTTGGTAAGAATTAAATCCCAAGAAACATAGAAAAAGTTCTTAAACAACCATGCCAGGAAGTGTTTCAGTTCTTTTGAGCTTGAATCAAGCTAAAATTACAAATCGTTGTTCAAGAATCATTTCAAGTTTAAGATAAATGTCCATATGCGGCTCTGAGAGCCAAGAGTCTTCCCACCGTTCCTCCATAGTTTAGATATGGAATAGCAAAGCAAAACCAAGAAGAGGAATCCAAAGTTTTCAGGGTTTACTCGCACAAATCAGTCGCTTAGGGATCGGGGATCGTTCTGCTCACAATTCTCCACCATTTGTTGCAGTGGGGATCCTGCAACATGCATATATCAAACCAGGAGTCCCGTGGAAAGGAAATATATATGGACACACAGATTCTTGCTAGATGTTTCAGAGATAAGTTTATTTCTCCAGCCGCATGGCCAGAGCTCTGCCCAGGAACTGTCCCAGTCACGGGACCAAGGGTCCTTCTGCCCATGCAGGGAACACAAACCAACCCATGGGAACGAGGCTGAGCAGGGGCAGGGAATCCCCGTGTCTGTGCCCTCAGGGCCCCTCTCCCAGGGCTACATGGCGGGGGAGGGACCCCAACAGATATTTAGGGTTTCTAGGTCTAAAGTCTCTGATGTTGGGAAGATGACGTGAAATCAGGACTTCTTTCCAGTACAGCAGATTCACTCTGTACAGCAGAACAAGAAAGGAAATGCTATTTGTCTTCCAGAGGGGAGAAAACTTCACTAGCTACATCTTGCATACCTAAATGCCATGTGAACATCCTCATCAGCAATTTTTGTAATTTATTACTCTGAATTTTGATGTCTTCACTCTGAGGAGTTGGTCCACAGGTAGCACAGAAACTTCTTCATGAGATCCCTTACAGTGATTCCTTTACTGTGATTCCAGACTTTTTTGTTTCTTTCTTTGTAAAATTTATCTGCTATGTACAATGCTGAGATAGCCCAGTGCTTTTGGCATAGCTGTGAGAGGGGTTTAAAGCCTGCCCCTCCTGCTTCCACCTTCCACATCTTGATATGAGATTTGATTTGGGAGGGACATGATGGAATGCATAAAGTACCAACAGGAATAAGGCAGTTGTCTTGTCCAAAGACGATGGAGGAAAGCACTGAGAAAAATTCATCCACAGAAAGGGAACACTCTAGGCATGCATATTTGTCTAGGAGAACACACTTGTGTTACGCATCTGACTGTACTGGGAACTGACAGTGCTGCTGGACTGTTTTCACAGAGAGAGCAAAATTACTGCCCATTCTCTCAGCAGGAGTCCTTAAGCTTTCTTGCTATGATCTCCCTGAATTGATTGTCTAAAGCCAATTCTAACACAATGTGGAAGCTTGGAGCAGAGAAGCAACTTCCCTTTTTTGTTGCATCTGGAGACCTGGTTGTATCATTTATGCAGGCAGTGAAAGGTCACAGCCTGGCCTAGTCACTGTTAATAAGTGGTACACTGACTGTTCAGCATGCCTGCTGTGAGTTATACTGAGTGAAAGAGAGGGGAAACTACCAGTTCTGGTTGATTGGAGCTGGTTCAGACCAAAGCAGGTTGATTAAGACTGATGTACCCTTCACCATCTTTTTATTCTCTGCCCCCAGATACATTTTTGCAAGTTTGCTCCAAACCACGGATGCAAAAAGCTTCTCACAAAGTACACTTAATGGAAGCTTCAGAAGGAGGAATACAGCGGCCTGAACACAGAGCAGGTGCAGGCAGACAGCTGGGCTGGCAGGGTAGTAATCATGGGAAAACACTTGGCTTGGAATTGAGCACACCACCACACACCTTCATTAGTGGCAAATCAGCACACAGAAGGAGAACCAAAGAACAGCTTTGTGGCTGCCTCTTCTAGATGACTGAAGGAAGCAGTGAGATGACATGTAGGTCAGGACACAGAGGCTGACTTAACATGATCCTAAACTAACAGCATGACAAACTGGACCACTGACTTGAATTTCCATGGAAAGGAGGACACAGAGTCAGCAGCAGAAACTCTGAGAAAAAATCAGTTAATGAAAGTGCTTCCAACGCATCGAAGTTTTCCTTAAGTTCCAGGAAGAGGAATGTGTACAGTCTGAATCTAGGCTGCCTCTCTTTATTTACAATAAAGAGAGAAGCATGCTAACCTATAGGAGACCTAAATAATGAGATACCTCTTAAAACATGCAGTCAGTGAAAAATGTCGCACTTGGAAAATTACTTCTCAGCAGATTAATTGCTTTTTCCAGCATGTGTAGCTTAATAGTCCCTCTAATCCATTGTGGTCTGGATGACGTATTTCTTACAGAACTAGCAGTATTTCATTCTACATTGCCTTTTCTTTGAATCTAGAAACAATGGGCAATAAAAGAGGAGGAAAGAAATGTAAATGAAATAGAGTCAATGGGAATTTCAGCTCACCAGCTTTATACAAATAATGATTCCCATTTATTTCTCCAACCTCTAGCTTTTCTATCCTATATAAATAAAAGCAATGGTCAACTAGCAAAAATTAAAACAGCATGATTTCCCTTTTTTCCAGGGATTTTTGACAAGGACTAACATCTTTTTGTGGGTGGAGTATGAGATGTAGTTTTATATTTGCAAAAAACACCAAACAACAACAAGCTATAATCAGTTTGTTGCTTTGTCTAGCACTATGTCCGTTATGGATCCATTTCACTTGGTATTCCCATGTCAGCTCAGAGGCTCAAGAGAGACCCCTGCATCCTTTTCTTATATGCTTTTAGAAAACAGCTCCTCTCATGCAAGCTGAGGAGCTGTCTGAAATCAGAATATTCAAGAAATAAAACAAGGATTTTAATGCTATTGGTAAGGCACAGGGTTCAGTCTTAACACACACCAACATTAGTTAACCATCACATAATTTGTCCTCCCTAGCTGGTGAAATCTATCCTTCACAGTCCATAAAGATTAACTAAACTTACACAGATGAGACAAAAATGGATATGACTCCACAGAACAGGTAATATTAACAGAGTTAATTTGATCCTGCAAATGTAGGAGGGCCTGGTACTACTCCCTCAAGACCATGACTAGGAAGAGAACCCTCATTTGGTCAAGGGAAAACAAAGGAGCGGCCTTGCAGGAGAAAAGACTTTGATGCTCTACTGCAGTGGCAGGACCTGGTGGAGGCCAACAGAGTAGTGCCAGATAACATGCTGCAATGCAAACCCATGAGGACACCTGCCTGTGCCACAGGATACATACAGCTGTCCCCAACAGCTGAGCAATCCTGAGCAGACAGCTGGTCCTGTGCATACATCACGTGGCTATACCACACCAGAGGAAAGGCAGAGGAATTAGACAGCTTAAAAGCTGTTGCACTGTAGAGGTTCAGGGCTGGAGTTTATGCTGACGTACACTAGCAAAAGGCTTGTAGGGTCTGTTCTTCAATCTAATTCACCCCTAAAAAAAGAAGTAAATCAAGCAGTTCAAGAGCAACTTCATCCTTTTAAATTGCCTTTCCCCACTGCTCTTTATGCCCTCCTCTCTCTTCACTTAAGCACTGCATTTCAGTGTGGGTGCCTCAAACTGGTTGCAATTTATAAGCATGTTATCTTCACAGCCAGGTATTGATGGGAGCAGCATGGAGCCCTGGGGCTCTGTGGACACGCTGCAGGCAATTCTTGGGATACTGCAGGTGGATTAATTATTTCTATTTCTACAGGCTGCTGCTCTGAGGCATAACATCTGTTCTAGGCATATAAAACAGCAATTAACAATGCCAAGCATGTCCAGACAACTGTCTACTTTGAAATAGTCACACACATCATCAGGATGATCTGTTAAACTATTCACATTCACCACTGTAGTTGCTATAGGCTCATCTCCAGTAAACAGACAAAGAGCAGAAGTCAGGGATCAGAAGTGGCATTTTCAGTGCATTAGACCATGGCACTCTGAGCATCCCTGAAGCTTTCAGGTGGCTTGATTGGGAATAGGAAGGGTCTTCTGGGGCACAAAAATTACTATTAGGACCCATATCAGCACCTGCCACTAAGTACCAAAGTTTATTGGTCCTCTAATTTGCAGGATAGCTATCTGTGGTAGCACGCCTCCTATTCCAGCAGATAAGGATGAACAAAGGAAGACTTTGAACATGGACTAGGGCCCAAAACAATCATCCAGTGGAACTAACAGGGGGGACAATACCACAGTGCCATTCCAGACTCTGCAAAGTCTGAAGCAGCCTGGGAGCTATGAAGCTTCATGAGTCGTGTTGGACTGCTGGGGAAAAGCCAACACTGATGGGGAAAAGACTAATACTCTGTTTCAGCAAGCCTTAGCATAAATACTAAGAGAAGTGTATCTGCTTGGAGCATAGTCCTTCTGAAAGGTGCTGACCACGTTTGGTGAAAACCCATGGGGCAGTAATAAGGAATTCCAGATAGGCTGGAAAAATGAAGATTGCCACAAAGGAGGACTTTGGACTGGGGAAACAAAACTGACTAAGAATCTGGCAAAGGAATCAACCTTATACATAGGTGAAGATGCTTAGGACATCAAAATAGTGTTCTCCAAATATATTTCTTGCTGTAATTAGGGACAAAATCTTTTAGATGTGACAGTATAAAAAAGATCAGAATGATATTTCATTTTCCCTTGTAATTTTCCATTTCAATTAAGTGAATATAATAATAATATCTAATATTTTGCATTTTACTCTACTACTGCATTATGAATTAAAATGATGATTACTGAAAATGGTTGTTTGAATTGCATTTGAAGATTGTTTATACTAGTGCAAGACTTCTGACTTTTGTCTTGTAAGCAGAACACTTTTTTAGCATTTGCTCTATTCATGAGATTAATTATGGACAGAAGGTGTGTCAAGGAATATTTGACAGAAAACAGATGCTTACATGACAGCAAGTCCAATCTGTATATTGGAAATTCCTCAACTAACATTTGCAAAATTTCTTCTGAAGTTGCAAAAAGCATTTAAAATAGTTCTTTTGCTGTAAGTGATTATACAGTATTCCAGCCCATAGTCTCTTTTTTCCATCAAAATAAGGAAACTGAGGGCTGAAAAATGTTTTCCTTTACACAAATTTTCTTCCATTAGAGGTTAGAAGTTAGTTTTGCTCCATTAGAGCAAAAGCAACAGCAATTTAAAACCCACTCAAACCTAAAAATGCTCAAAACCCACTGGAAAAAAAAACACCCCAGAAGCATTAGAAAGCCTGGTAACATCTCTCACTGTCCTTAACCTCGGGCCACACTACGATCTCAGAAATGCTCATTAGGCCTTAGTCTTGATGAACAGCACCTGAGCTTAGCTCCATTTGAGTTTATGAGAAACATGGTCTGCTCCCACGAACTGGTGCTGTCTAATGAGCTCCTAGTTTTAACAAACACCATTGGAAACTTATTTTTCTCACCTGAATAACAACCCAAGAGGAATAACATTTTTGTTATTGAACTTTAATAGAAAGTTACCAACTCAGATTGTGGCCAGGATGTCAATGTGTTAAAAGCCAGCGTTCTTATGAACCTATAAACAGAGGTCCTAAGTGAGACCCTCTGACTTCCAGCATCTCCATCTGAGTAAGGACTCACAGAGCCAGAGAACTCTCATATTTGCTGCACCTGCATGACCACTGTTGAACAACGATGACAGACCCTGGGCTGATACCCCCACTCCTTGAGGCTCAACCCTTTGCCTGTTGAGAAGATGCAAAGACATCTGACATGAGCACTTCACCGAGTTTGAGGGAGAATTTTCACAGGTACCTTGTACATACTCTAGGTCTGTGTGAATATGCTACAGAAAATTTACTTGGAACCTTAGATTCTTAAGTACTTTAGGATGGTAGGTAAGTTAGGGCTATAAACAGGGCTTGAAGTAAATTCTGTAGAATCTTTTGTAAATTGTTTAAATTAGATCATTGTTTTAGTGTTGTTAAACTCTTTAGGCACAAACTACTGTTCAAGTCCAGGGCGAGGTTTTGCACAGAAGAGAGCCATCTGACTCAGTGGCATGACCTCCCTTGTTTTTTGAATCCTTACCCTTTCCCATCCTTACCCTTTTCCATCCCCAGGCTCCACATAGATAATTTTTGGTTTGTTGCAGTGGGGATCCTGCAACACGCATATATCAAACCAGGAGTCCCGTGGAAAGGAAATATATATGGACAGACAGATTCTTGCTAGATGTTTCAGAGATGTTTATTTCTCCAGCCGCATGGCCGGAGCTCTGCCGAGGAACTGTTCCAGTCACGGGACCAAGGGTCCTTCTGCCCGCGCAGGGAACACAAACCAACCAATGGGAACGAGGCTGAGCAGGGGCAGGGAAACCCCGTGTCTGTGCCCTCAGGGCCCCTCTCCCAGGGCTACACGGCGGGGGAGGGACCCCAACACCTCACCCGTTTTATTTTAATAAAAGGAGAATGAAAACAACTGGATAAACATAACAAGAACAGTTTCAAAACAAAACAAGCCACCCTCCTGAGTCTTTAAATGTCCAAACAGATTTCTGTGGAACATCTTAGGGCTGACAGAAGGGAGACAGAAACTCTCTGAGCATGCTTTGTGGGGAAACTGAGGCAGGAGAGGGTTTAACTTCTTCCTCCCCCTTTTCATCCCCCACTCGGCATTGGAAAGGGATTTTTGGGGAAACAATTGGCAAAAGCATGGTTTTGTGAGGGAAACCATGGGATGAAAAAACGGATTGGGAATACACTGGGGGTAATAGGACATAGGGTAAAAGGGAAAGGTGGGATTAGGAAAGGGAGACTGTAGGGGAGGCTTACAATGGAGATATTGTCTAAACATGACTACGATTTTTTGCATATATACTGCCTTTTACAGGAACACCATCAGGGCCCAGTGACCTGCGATGCTTGTAACCCTTTTCTACCTCGTATAATTTTGAATTCCACGACTTCTCCATCTCCCAAGCTTGGGATGCATTTTTCAGGGTTATTCTTTTTAATAGCAGTTCTATGCACGAATATGTCTTGCTGGTTGTCACACCTTGTTATAAAACCATAATTTTGCTTAACATTATACCATTTTTACTATCCCTAAGGTCTTAGTTACTATGATCTTTTCCTTTTTCCGAGTGGCTGCTGTTTCTGTCTCGCTGCGTCTTTGCCTCTCTCCTTTGGTCGCTCCCGTGTTGGAATTGTCGGGGCTGCTGGTGCCTGCGCGCTCTTCCCGCGGGTCGCGTTCGGGACTGCGCGGGCCGGGCCGGGCCGCGCCGCTCAGTTCTCCATGCGTCGCCTCCTCTGGTCGCAGCTTCGCTGCCGCTGCCGGGCGCTGCACCCACGTCTCGGCCGGGCCCCCGAGCGACGACCCCCCGCGCCCTGCTCCAGCGCGCGTTTCGGCTGGGCGCGGCTCCGCTCCACCGCCACCCCCCCGCCGCCCGCGCGCCGCCCTCTCGGCGGGCGTTCACGGGGCTCGCTCCACCACGCGCTGCGCGGGCCGGGGGCACCGCCGGGTCCCGCCGCTCCCGCCGCCTCGCTCCGCCACCGACACTGCGGCTCGCGTGGCTCCGCCCGCGCGGGAACTGCCTCGCTGCTGCTCGCAGAGCGCTCGGTGCACGTGGCCTGGGCCGCACGGTCCCTGCGCCAGGCTTCCCTTCGCCAGGACACAGCTGACATTGCTCAACAGTCTCGGTAACTAAATAATATTCACGAAAATATTCTTCCATCGGCATATATTTTGACTCCAGTATTAACTGTGTCCAAACGGTTTTCCAAAAGCCCTTGGTAAGAATTAAATCCCAAGAAACATAGAAAAAGTTCTTAAACAACCATGCCAGGAAGTGTTTCAGTTCTTTTTGAGCTTGAATCAAGCTAAAATTTACAAATCGTTGTTCAAGAATCATTTTAAGTTTAAGATAAATGTCCATATGCGGCTCTGAGAGCCAAGAGTCTTCCCACCGTTCCTCCATAGTTTAGATACGGAATAGCAAAGCAAAACCAAGAAGAGGAATCCAAAGTTTCCAGGGTTTACTCACACAAAATCAGTCGCTTAGGGATCGGGGATCGTTCTGCTCTCAATTCTCCACCATTTGTTGCAGTGGGGATACTGCAACACGCATATATCAAACCAGGAGTCCCGTGGAAAGGAAATATATATGGACAGACAGATTCTTGAGCTGTTTCAGAGATGTTTATTTCTCCAGCCGCATGGCCGGAGCTCTGCCAGGAACTGTTCCAGTCACGGGACCAAGGGTCCTTCTGCCCGCGCAGGGAACACAAACCAACCCATGGGAACGAGGCTGAGCAGGGGCAGGGAAGCCCCGTGTCTGTGCCCTCAGGACCCCTCTCCCAGGGCTACACGGCGGGGGAGGGACCCCAACATTGGTTGATTTTAGTTTCAGATTAATTGATCTTACGTTTCAGTCCAATTTTTTATTATTCATTATGATTTCACTTTTATATTAAAACTGTTTTTGCCAGTACCTTTGCTGGTGATTCTGTGAGCAACCTAAAACACTCATTCACACAGAAAGACACCTTGCAAAACAGTAATTTTCTGTTATCTTCTTTAGAATTGTATGCCTTTTTTTGGCCAGAGACCACAGCACAAGAAAGGGACCGAAGACAGAAGTAGGAAAAATATCTCTGTTCTGCTGAGCTGTTGAAAAGCTCTCAAATATCTAAAGCATAGAGTGGCTAAAGCAGACTGGGAATGTTTAGAAGTGATGTGTGAGGTCACATGGAAGCTGCAAAAGAAAGTGAGCTCTTCAAGAGCGATCACCAGGTCACCATGACTTCCAAGAAGTATTACATGAAAAATGAGAGACCAGGATCAAAATAATCCTGAAGAGGTAGCTCCTCATACAACATCTCATTATGCTGGTAATACTTCTTGTCAAAAGAGTTAAATTCTTGAAGTTTGCTAGAACCTGAAAAATACCAGAGGAATGCAACGGACAGATTCTCTTAAACAAGAAAGAAACAGTTTATTCAGAAAATCCCCTGAGCAGATGCAAGCTGGTATGTTCTTAGGAAAAATATATAACTTGGCATATTCTCACTATTTTTCAGGCATCCATTCAAAGCCACCATGTTTTGTTCTTGTGGGGGTTTTCTTGCTTCAGAAATAGTATTTATTTGTCAACAATGAAGTCACCAACTTCATGTGGGTACAGACAGCGTTTGCAGACATTTGGAATCCTAGCACCATAGAATCATATTATCACTAAGGTTGGAAAATACCATGAAGGTATCAGCTCCAACTGTTAACCTAGCATTGCAATGTCCGCCACTAAATCATGTCTCTAGGCACCACATCTGCATGTTTTTTAAATAGCCCCAGGGATGCGGATTCCACCACTTCCCTGAGAAGCATGTTCCAATGCCTGATCACTCTTCACTGAATAAATTTTTCCTATTATCTAACCTAAACCTCCCCTGTTGCCACTTGAGGCCATTTTCTCTCCTGTCAGAGGTACATTTAAGGAACACATTGCTTCCCTACTGCTCCCACAAACCGTATGTGCAAGACTGAAATCTCATCGCCTTGTTACTGAGCAGAGAGGTCTCTTATGGACATGCTTAGAGGAAAGGCTGGGCAAAATCTCCATATGCTGTTCTGTCCAAAGCTTAGGTGAGGGAAAGGTGTTGAAGTCACACGCAATTATCAAGGAGAGTCCTGAGCAGAGGAAGATTGAAGAGCAAGGCTAACAATCAGGTGCTCTTACAGAAGTATTCTAAATAGCAGATGAAATCAAGACAACACATAAGCAATAGTTAAGGGGACTTGACTTAGCATGAGCTTTTTGCAGAAAACATTAAAGCCTGGCATGGTAGTGCAGAACTGCTTATCTACAGACACACTTACACCTCTACTTTGAACACCTGTGTAGTAGGGTGAAGGACTATTGTGATGAGAGGAGCTTGCCAGTCCCAGACACCCCTGTCCAACCTGCAGCCAAGAGGGTTTTACATGAGGTCCTTCTCCTAGACCAGGAAATTCTGGTCATGAATGGGATCACCTGGATAACAGAACTAAACTATTGGGTCTATTCAATTTCCTCTTTTCTCACTAAATGGGGAAATCTGACAATATTCCTTTTCCTTGAAAAACAGCAACACACCTTGCTGCCTATAGAAGAACCCCTAAATCTGAGCAAGCTACGTCCCTGGTCACGTCAATGCATTCTTCAAAACCAGTGAAAACCATATGACTGAAGTGCTGATGAAGATACACCAGGCCTTCAGCCATATCAATGGAAGCATAATAGTGCAATACAGCGACCTTCTCAAAACAGACCAACTAGGCCAGTTCAGGCAAAATAAATAATTTAATGTCCTGGCCCTGAACTGGTAGCCTGCCTTGCTCCACATTTACTCAGGGCTGCAAACTCTTCCAGCTCAGAACAGTTTGTTTCTTTTCCCAGTATTTCTTCTCTACAGAAATGAATGCTTAGGGACCAAGGGAACTAGTAATCCACTATACATGGCATTTTCCTCTGATTTTTCTTCTGTGAGTGAAAAGAGGATGTTAGTGAGTCCAGAAAGCTTCACTGAGTGTTACGGCCTCCAGAGTTCAGAGTTGTACATACCTGTATCTTTTGTTGCCCAAGTTGTCCACTGTGAAGTTTTCTAAGAGAGTCCAGCACTGGCTATTTGCAAGGGACAAAATGAAGCAGAGAAGCAGCAGAAATCAGCAGAATCTTTGCAGTCAGCAGAAATATGACCCTAAATGAAAACTGTTCAGAAGCAGACCAAGCTGCCAAAAATGAAAAGGATGAAAAGAAAAGAAATAAAAAAGAAAAAAAGCGGAGTATTTCTGGAGTTGAGATTTGTCAATGAGAACAGAAACTGCCAGGTGTGGGGGAAAGCTGTTACAGTTCTGCACACCAGAACTAACCTAGCTCCAGTTTCTCAACTAATCAACACACAAGAGATAGGGGATAACACAGACAAGGTTAAAATGCAAGGGTTGAGTGCTAAAGTAGACAGACCAAACTGTCAGAAGATCAGGTTATTTAAGGTATCAGAACAGATCTACCCCAAAACGTGGTAAGCAGAACCACTCAGTCTCTGCAGAACGCTGGCAGCCTCTCAGACTTATGTGCTGATTTAAGCCAGTGGGGACAACTCCAGTCAGTGGGGAAAAGGCAAGGGGTGTCTAGGATGCAACTCCCTGTTTCTGGTTTGCATTTCAATCGTCCCCCAAAGCCTGAAAGCAACACAGGATAGCAGGAAAAGATATTCTGTCCAAATATGCTGACTGTTTAAAGGAACAGAGCCAAACAGGAGCAGGGAGACAGTGGAGCACATAGGAAAAATACATCACTACTACACATAATGGCAGGCTGTGAGTATCATAAATTAAACTTTTTCTGAACACAGTTCAGCAAAGGTGAGTTTTAAAGGTAGAAATTGAGAACAACCTGGAATCCTTCCTTTCAGGATCAGGAGCTGAATGTCTTAGCTTTTATTACCCAGTTGATTTAAGGAAAGAAACAATGAGGCATGTTTCTACTTCAAAATAAATACTCATTTGAAAATGGTTGTTCCTGTGCTGTATTCCCATGCCAATAATTACGGGACTGGATGAACAGTTCAACCAAACTTTGCATTATCAAGGATAATGATAAAGAGCTATTATGTTGCTGGACCAATGTATAAACAAAGCCCACAGTTTGCTGTTATGTTGGTGAGGGCGGGGGCAGGAAGGAAGGCATAAAAACTATGCATTTGATTTGCGTGTCTTCATGGTTGTTACAGCCAATATATTCTGATCTTTTAATAGTCAAAATTCTGTGGTTCAGGAGATTTGGCTTCAAATCACAGCTCTGCTGCAGATGTCATTGTGTGACCTTGAGAAAATCCACTTGACCTCTTTTCCCTTCATCTGTGAAACAGCAACAACACTTCTGCCCTCCCTCATTAGGGTAACAGGAGCAAAAATATTCCAATTATCTCTGTAGACAACTGCAGTCATGCTGAGAAACTAAAACAGAAAGGGAAAGAAACAGCAGTTACATAATCTAACCATATTAAGATCAAATTACACATATATATGTATACAGATTAAGTAATGTACGTATTTTTAATATGAGAGGGTTTTTGTGGGGGGAGTTTTTTGTTCTATTGTTTGTTTCTCTTTTTCAGGGGTAGGATTGTGAATGACTGTGATAAATGTACCTTGAAAATTATAAATTTTATACAGTTTAGTCAGACATATGATATCATAGTTCTAGTACAAATTTCACCTTCTAGCATTCTGCGTAGACAGTTTATTCAACGGCCTTATATTATTACTTCATGTCAGAAGTCCTGTAAAAAACACCCGAACGTGTTTTTTACTCAAGATTTTTGCAAGATGGCTGCTAACTGCTAAAATACACTCATATGCATTTATGATCTCAGTCACTGAATAAAGCCCAAACTGTAGTAAAAAAGATGGGGTAGAAAAAGCAGTAATTTATTAAGGGAAAGAAAGCAGCATAATCTTCTGCAGAGGTAACAATTCACAGCACCAGGAACAATAATTTCAATACAGCAGAAGATATGGGAATTTTCAAGCAGGAAAGCTACCAGTTTTCCCAGTTTACTCATAGAAGCAGGAACTGTATTTAAAAATAAAAACAAAACAAAACAAAACAACAGAAGAAAACTTCAAGAAAATAAACATGGATTAGATCCCTGTCTTTTTTTTATTATTATTTCTCTGGCATTTTCAAGGGCCAATTTACAAGCCTAAGCAAGCGCAACAATGACATTCAAACACATGGCATGTGGACAGCCTCTAACTCCCACAGGCTCACCATGCATCCTAACACAACCTGCCTATTTTCAAAAACAAACTTCCTGGGGGTAATTTCTGGCTCGGTTCTTGGCATACTCCTGCAATAGGCAACTGAAAAGACATGTATTTTTGATTGTGTAAGTAACCCAAGGTTTGTTGTTTATGCCTGCAAAATGCTCTGCAGAATTATGGGCTTTTGAATAATATAAGGTTTCTCCTTGTGACATAGTTTTTGTTTTATATGAAAAGATGCTGAATTATGGAAAATATCCCTTTTTTTTTTTTTTCCCATTAATAAAAGACTGAATAACTAATTCCCTAAGAACTAGTAACATCCTTCCTGGATTTATCTCTCTTTGTACGACAATAGGGTGCTTGTGGACCTTGGGGAAATACACGATTTCCAGTTGATTGTTACTGCTAATTTACTTCTGAGACATCTGCCATCCCAGCTAACACTAACTCACAGAACTGCAAAGCAGGGGCAAGTATCCGGCCCTTCCAATCAGCTGACTACAATCTATATATATATTTATATTGTTAGCAGTATGAAATCCATTTGAATTTGCATTCAAATTGTGATGGGAACCAGCACATATCAATGGCTGTGCATTTGCTGTTTATCTTACTCCATCTGCTGGGACATGCAGCTCTTTGCAGAAGCATTGCAGAGGACAAAAGGTTCAGATGCACTTACGACACCAGTGGATACTCTTCTAATTACAAAGCAAAGCCAAACAAGACCAACAAAGACTTACAGAGGTCTCATGAACCTGTTAGTCAGCAGGTCAGAACTGCAGCTGCTCCATGCCTCTGAAATCGCAGTAGGAACCAAGGAAAGCACAGGGAAACTGAGCTGAAAGACAAGAAGAAAATTAGATGAATAGTTGTTTAAAAAAAAAATAAATTAAAGGCTAATGCTTTGTAAACTGCCAGAAGCGGATGACAAACATTCACCTCGAATTCCTGCTTGGAAAGTGAATCAAAGGAAGACGGCATGCATGCAGCAACACAACCATCCAGTACACATAGCAATGGAAAACAAAATGTCACATACTCAGTATTTGACAGTGGCAACCATGTTCCCAGTTGTTCAGATTGATCTTCATGTTGTGAGTGATGAAATGACACAGAGAGAGATTGCCTGTGCTCCTCTTCCCTCTGGCTTCCTGCCCTTTCCCAAATAATGGCAAAAGACAGCCAATGCAGAAACTACTAAAGAATAATTTCAGAAGTAGCATTTTTCCACTAGCTTGCACATGGTTTATGTAATATGAAACAGATTTTGTCATGAAAGACTTTCAGCATGAACTGTCAAATATGGTGGGAGAATGGAAAAATCACTGTTCCCATTCAGCAGGCAAAAAGCTGGCCCTGAAGTCCCATGTTCTGAACCCCACAGCCTGTACATTCTGCATCAATACTCCTCACCAGTGCTTTTAAAAAACTGCCAGGAAAGGAGAAGTATTATGAGTCCTACCTGTTGCTAATGCTGGAAATAAGGACCATCTTTGCACAAACTCACTAATTTTTTTATGCTCACAAACCTGCTGTGCAACAACATAGGCAGCAAATGTCTAGCACCATCATTGTGTCTTCTTCTAAACTGATACCTAAAATACCATCAAGTACTGATGTTTTCCAGGCTTTTTCCCCTTCTGCTACAGCAAATGCAGAACCCTCTCCAATATTCTTTACTGTGTGCATACAATGGCACAAGTATTCTCAAACCTAATATTAGCACTTCTTATAAATTGTTTTCATATTCTACCTTCTCGTCAGTGTTGCAGGAAATTCTCCACAGGGATCTGAAAAACCTGATACTGCATGGAAACAGATCATACAGAAACACATGCACACATATGGAAACCAGAAGTTCAGATTTTGGGTGCTGTACTCAGATGGTGAATATAATCAGAAAACCACAATCAAACAAGTAGTTTCACAAGTCTATTGAACTGATATTCTCCTAAAGACTCTAAAAGAGTCCTCATGATCCAAAGGGACTAAGATACTTCAAGAATATTAGACAGATTATATAAATTACAGAGGTCAGTGTCAATGTATCTCAAAACATCTAACCTACAGACTTACCCACACCTAGGGAAATATTCCATACAATTTCACATATAGGGCTTAGATGTTATCATGTCCTACTTTGAAACCCATGTTCCTCTCAGTTCAGAAGGCAGCCAGGCCAGCTAGTCAGGGATTGTCTAATGAGCCCCAGCTTTATTACACACTTTACCTCCATTTTCCTTATCTCAGAATTGGAGAAGATCAGGGAAGGTTCAGTTTGTTTGTACTTCTCAGCATCACTAGCTTCTCCTGAGGACATCACAGAAATGAGAAACTTGGAAGTGACAATGAAAAATACTGTAAGCACAGCGATACAAATTGCCAGGTAACATTTGCCATTTCAGTTTGTTGGCTTAAACCGGGCATCAAACGTCCTGGTTAATACAGCTACCAAGCAATTGAGTTTTTTCAAATTGCCTGTTTACTATGACGGAGAATGTTCACTGTGACAGAGATCAGGAAAAAAGCACACCTGCCTTAGTTCACTGTACAGAAGGCCAGGCCTGGGAAAAGCAGTATGAGTTTTATTTCATAGGCACTGAGACATTGCTCTGAGCAGACAGCAAGAAGTGCCAAGCCCCACAGTCACACAAAGCCTCCCACAAGCAAATCAGCTCATTCCGTATTATGAGGTGGTTACTTTCAGGAGCAGCAATGGCACTGCTGCAGCTGCAGAAATGCATCATGGCACGAGTCAGGCTGCCTGATAGCAACACAGTGTATAACGTTCTCAACAGCAGCAACCTGCAAAGCCCCTCTGGTGAATTATACCCTGAGCCATGGGGTAACCAGCCCTTATCACTGATGACCAATACATCTGCATCAGTTTTGACACTCCAGTCTAGCTATAGATGCATTATATACAGCAAATCTGAGGAAAAAAGTCATTTAAAAAACAACCAAAACAAAAAACCAAAAAAAAACCCAAACCAAAACAAACCAAAACAAAAAAACCAAAAAAAAGCCAAAACCAAAACCAGAAACAAAAGAAAAACTTAGTTACTTGGAATGTGATCAAATACTGGAACAGGTTGGCTAGAGAAGCTGTGAAATCTTCGTCTTGAAGATGCTCAAGATTGAGCTGGACACATCTCTGAGCAAACAACTCTAGTTGACCCTTGTTGTATGAGTAAGGCTGGATTAAGAATCTCTAGATAGCCTTCTAACCTCAACCCTTCTGTGATTCTATGAAACAAGCACATTTTACTGTTACGAGACAAGGCAGTGAGGATATAAGACACAACTTTCAATCTGCAGCATTATACAAATTTCAGGCAGCCCTGATATTATTAAGTCGCTACACAGATGTTAATTTACAGGGAGACTGTGCAGTTCTCATAGCAACTCAAGATCAAGAAGACAGAAAGGTAGCTTTTAATCTACTGAGATGTTCTTCCCCGTATTCCAGACCCTAGGTGGTGATTCCCTGCCACAAAATTCTCCGCTCTATGCAATTTCTTTCCATACTGAATTTAAGTCCAGTTTAAAATGCTTTGAGATAAGATTTTGTGCTATCACAAAGACTGCTTTCAAATCATTCTGGCAGACTTGGACAAGATTCCCATGTCAAAAACCAGAATAGCAACAAAGCACAGCTGAGTTTCCTACTGAGAGGTCTTCTAGGACATTATAGCTAAAATGCTTCTCTGGCTAGCACTAAGAGTCACATGTCTCTCCTATTCTCTTTGAATGATCAATTTAGCATCACCACCTGTAATCTGTGTGCTTTTACTGCAGCACTAAAAGGATTTCCCTGGCTTTGCTTTCCTGTAATTCTATGCCCAGAAGCAATTCAATTCCTGCTTGGTACTGCACAAGATGACTCACTCTTTTCTTTAAAGAATTCCATTACCAACAAGCAATGACTCATCACGACCACATTGGCAATGCCAAGGCTTTGTGACTCCGACCCTTTCCCATGCAGCTTGAAATTCTGCATGCTCACAATGCTTGGGAAAGAGTGCTTGCATCTGCTGAACCAGAGGTTTTCTTTGCAGTAAGCATGCACTTGCACTCTTTTATGTGCTACCCAGTTGCACATAAAAACACTTGAACAAATAGTTTCCCAGGAAAGATATAAACATTTGGCAGACACCTGTGTGGGGCTCTTTGGAGATAGCAAAATTATTGTTTGCAACACTGAAGTTCTTGAAGCAGCCTGCTTTTCCCTTGGTCCAGCTGAAAAGCAGTGGGAAGGTAATTCCTTCCCAGCAGTGTATCTTTCTGGTAAATTTGGTACACAGATAATCCTGGAAAAAAGAAAAGTGTTATATTGGAAGGTGTTCCACTGGTGATTTTTAAATCTTGCCTTCAAGATCAAAATGATCAACTTCACTGCTTGCTTTCCATGCCCTCAATAGTAAAACATTTCATACCACACTGCTACTGCATATGTAGCATGAACAGTTTGGACATAACTTGAAGGGGAACAAGAAAAATAACCAGAAGTCAGTCCCAAAGCAAGTTGGACCTCACTGATTGCAGAACTGGGACCATGCATGAGGATAGGTGCGGTGCCTTCATGGCAGCACCAGGATGGGGGATGGCATGGAGCTGGCCTCCTCTCCTGACAGGCATGGTCTGAGGGAAGAAAGCGTAAAGCTCTCAGTACACAACACTTCCTTCATCTGCTGCTCCTTCCCAGCAGCTAAGCTGGGCCCTGCCCACACATTTACACATCTGTGAAAAAAACTCTAGCTCTTCATCTTTTTAGATCTCCATCTACTGCAGCACTTGACTCTGTTCAGCACTAAATCCCTATTGTGTTCCACAGTAATAAATCTGCTGAGAAGGTTTTCAGAGGCTAAAGAGAGGTCATTCAGAGACCAGCTGCCTGTGACATTCATGTTCTTTACCCCAGAGCAGGTCTGAATGGCAAGTTTCACCAAGGCAGACTCAGGATTTGACTGGTTGCTGACATAGAGCACTGAAGTGATTCATGCCAAGTGACCTTCAGCATTACTGTTAACAGCAGAGCACCAGGGCACACAAAGCTTGGAAAGAAATGTTTGGGGGTTTTAATTCCTCAAGTAATATGGTTATGGACTACTGGATGGTATTTAACATGATTTTGCCATTGTTGTGGTTAATTATCTCATGTTGTGCAGAAACTATAATCAGAGGCAGCCAGATAATTCTGGAATGGGCTTACATGAATTAGTATATTGAATGTGACTTTCGTAATGCCCTTTGGATCCAATACTTAACTCCTAGGACTTTAACAGTTTCTCAGCATGGAGGATTCCTGGAATAATGCTGCTAGCAACACTGAGTAGCTAAACATGTTAGATTTATATAAAGAGTTCATTCACCCTTTTTAAAGAGATAACAGATTAAAGAATAATGAGAATAATACAATTTTCCTAACAAGCATACAAAATGAGAGTTTAGTTCCACCTTCAATCCTAAACTGAGGGCTCAGGCAAGACAGAAGAGCAAAAGGAAGCAGAGCTTTGCAGCATTCCCTTTCCTTAAAAGCAAAAGGGCCCCTATGCTACAGTTTCTATTCATATCTCTCTGGTGCTGATAAATTGCATTTGTAGACTGTTTGACCTGCTGTACAAAATTGCTTTGCTTATTATATTAAGATGATGGGAAAACCAAATTAAAAAATTTCTCTCCAATTTCTTCTCTTTCCTGAACAGCTTCCTGTCGTTATGCAAGTTTATCTTCCCAACAGATTAAGCAAAGTTTTTAGGGCCATTTTTCTGCTTTACTCATGCTGGTGGAATAGAACATAACTCATATATGAATTTAAAACACTATTTTTTTCTGCTCAAAAGGAAAGAGAGCAGGAATTAGGGATCAAAACACTAGGAGTGCTTGCACACCAACTCCAGCCTAAGTGCTGTCAGTGACAGAAGTTCCAAGAGAGCCAAGAATAAAATAACAAATTCTGAAAAGCCTAAGTCGTAATTGATCTATGTTCCTCCTCAGTAAAAAATGAAAACTGAAAACGAAAACCAAACACCAAGTAAAAAAAGCCCCAAACATTCTGAATACATAATTTCTTGGCTGTGAGTGTTTTCTTATAAATGACAGTTACTTAAATAAAGTCCACAGTGCATTACACCAACTACAACAACCTAGAAAAGACCTTAAACCATTTGTGCCAGACTCAAGAAGCACCCACCATCACTAAACAATGCTACTTGTTTGGCTATGTCTGTCTCTCACTCTAACAGACAGGATATCTCTCTCATACTCTGAGGCCCCATCATTACTGAGAATGCTTAGCCACTACAAATAGGATACTGAAAACTGAAATGAAACTAGAAAAAAAGATGTATTTTCCATATCAGAATTGGTTGCAATTTTAAAGTTGAAACCAAACAACTGTATCTTTTCATTTTTCTCAGTCATTGCTGACAAAATTCCTACTGCTTCAGCTTGCAGAAAATTTAATTCATGAACCATGGTCCCACAAAATGAAAGAAATGGATCCTATCCCCCAAACCTTTTAATAAGTTGATTCAAACCAGATATGAATAGCAGCAGTCAATTATTGCAGAGAAAAAAACCACAAATTTCTATGACAAATAGCTTACAAAACAGCTGCAGCTTATTCCAGATATCCAGATTTGTGTGCAACATAAAGGTGAATGTTCAAGTAAAACTGTTTAAAGGAAAATTGAGAAAGATTTGTAGATACCATCTAGGTATCTCTCCTCCATTCCAGTACAAAACTAGCCAGTGGCTAGACTGAAAACCTGTTTATGGAGACTGGTGCTGTAGATTAAATGGAGGTTAACATTAACCTTTCAACATTTAATAACTAGGGATATGCTTTGATAGATGATGAAGAGTGTGTAAATACTCAATACACATACTACAGACAAGCTGGACTCATCTAAGGTGCGTAGAGATATGACACAACCAGAACATAGGATTTGCAGCAGAATCAAGCATCTGCAGTATTTCCTCAGAAAATCCCCGAAATACTGCTATAATACACTGACCATCATCTACTTTTCATTTTCTCCTGCTATATCCAGTACAGACAGAGTGTGGCCTGCTAAAGAGTTAAAACAGGGAGATGGATATCACAACTCAATTGCAGATACTACTAGTTTAATGTAGCTATGACTGCTATCACACAGTAACCAGGCCAAAGCTTGTCACTACCTGAGTTTTAGCCACTTAACAACTGAGATTTTTGATTGCGTAAGTCTTATTTTGCGTTAACGTGTAAAGCGTGAAAGAATTGAACTCTATTAATAAATTTGTAAGCTCAGCAAGAGAAGCAACTTTGTTAAAAATAGATTGGAGAGCTGGCTTCACCCAGGCTGTCAGAGCTTTCAGAAAGCAGACCTGAAGGACAATGCATGAAGTCTTCAGTGACAGTAAACTGGATTAAAAACATATAGCTAATGCCATTACAGTCAAGTCACAGTGTGTTATGTAATTGAAAAGATCTGTTGGTGAATCTAGCAGTGCTTTTAAGGCCCTTGAGGACCCTTAAGCTATTTGTATTAGCCAAACCTGGTGCATGTACACCTGTCATAGCACAATTGTCCCCTCTTGTCCTGCTTGTTTCTAAACTGAAGTGTGTTGGAAAGGCTAACAATAACACAAAATATCATGTGTTACAAACCACAGTTCACCTCTGAAACACACCTCACTGAAGTCACTGAAAACGTAAGTTTTTCCATAGACTTGAGATAAGTCACTCATGAATGTCCAGGGTATAGCAAGTGTCAACCATCAGCTGATTAAAGACATCCTCTTAACTGATGATTGCACACTATCCGAAAGGTTACAATAGGAGTTTGGGCTTGATCTGCCAGGCAGTAGAGTGCAATATCCTCCTGTTTAGAAAATAAAAGGTTTACCATGGCCTTCCTCAAGAGAAACCGAATTTGTTCTCAGGTATCATGTGTGTTGCTACACAGAAGATCTTGCTTTATTTCAATAAACTTAACTGAGTATTACATGTATTCCTTAACAGGTTTCATAGCTCTTTTGAATTTAAGAGAAAATGATAACATAACTTTAGGACTACAGATCTCTTGTGCCTTTAAAATTGTCAGTCTTAGAGATTAGACTTTTCCTTCAGTGGTAGATGCCTGCTAATAATTATCTATAATTTTTTTTTTTATTTTTTTTTAATTGACAATACTAATTTTCAATTCACTTTCTTTTCCTCTTACAAATCCTCTGGGTTTTCTTTTGAGTCTCCTGTCTTGTTTCTTTTTCTAATGATGCTTTGAAAAAAAAAGGAATGGAATCTAGAGATTATTAATTATGATTTATTCCCTTTTGTCATAGATTACCACAGAGCTTTCTGTAATTCACAATGTTCCCTCACTCCAGACTATTTGCACAATAAGGAATCATATTTCGTTTAAGACCTAGGAACTGGCATGTCAATTTTCATTAAAACACAGTTATATTTATAGCTCATATTTCAGAAATATGGTATTTTTATAATCAATGGTTGTGCTGTATTAATTAGTTTCAACAATTTTATAGTTGAACAGGAAGCTGAATAGCCAAAGAAAGGAACTAATTTAATTACTTCTCCTGGTTTCAGCCTGGATTGATTTAGGTGTACATCTTAAGCCTTTTCAGAAAAGCCAGATCAAATTTAATAATGAAATTCACTCTACTGTCTTTGGTCATTTGATCAAAATTATCAAAAATGGCTGAAAATTTGTTTGGGTTCTCTAAAGAGTAGTTTCTCTAATGAGGGGAAGCAATTAAATACAGCTGAAAATACCACTTCTTTTTTGCAATTTGCTGATAAAATTATGGCCTGCTACCAAGACATGGATTTAGATATATTATAGAAAACGGCCAACATGACAACATGGTTTGGACTCCACTTGAAAACTTTTAAAATATTATGACAGTGCAACATTGAACAACTTGTGCCAGTTAAGTTAGTTAAGGCACATAGACAGCAATGGACTAGAGCCGGCTTCAGCCTGTGTGTGTCATCTTGGTGAGACTGGGAACAGGCAGCACCAGCGTGGTGAGCATATTACAGAGAATAGTAACTGAATCACATTGGTATTTTTCATAGAACTGTGTGTTGAATAAGTGCATTTTGCCAACCGTGACCTACATTTTGGGGTAAATGAAAATTCCAGTGTAACATCAGCTATCTTCAAATAAGCAAATTTTATGTTAAACATTACACTCTCCATGCATGGACCATCTGGAAGAACCTGGTCATACTGTATAGTCACACAGATGTAACTCATGACAGTGTATCCAGGGACCTGAGATTCCAGATGTAAATGATGGAACAGTGGAAAGAAAAAAAACCCTGTTCTCAAGTGTTTAAAAAGAAAATAAGACTCCAAAATAAAATTTAAAAAAAACCCAAACCACTTTTAGTCATCTGTTTACTGAGAAACAAACAAAGAACAGGGACAGATGGCAAATGGAAGAATGTGCACTTGTATATTTCAGATTTCCTGTTGCAGTGGGGATACTGCAACATACATATATCAAACCAGGAGTCCCGTGGAAAGGAAATATATATGGACAGACAGATTCTTGATAGCTGTTTCAGAGAGATGTTTATTTCTCCAGCCGCATGGCCGGAGCTCTGCTGAGGAACTGTTCCAGTCACGGGACCAAGGGTCCTTCTGCCCGCGCAGGGAACACAAACCAACCAATGGGGAACGAGGCTGACCGGGGCAGGGAAACCCCGTGTCTGTGCCCTCAGGGCCCCTCTCCCAGGGCTACACGGCAGGAGACCCCAACACCTCACCCGTTTTATTTTAATAAAAGGAGAATGAAAACAACTGGATAAACATAACAAGGACCGTTTCAAGACAAAACAAGCCACCCTCCTGAGCCTTTAAATGTCCAAACAGATTCTGTGGAACATCTTAGGGCTGACAGAAGGGAGACAGAATTCTCTGAGCATGCTTTGTGGGGAAACTGAGGCAGGAGAGGGTTTAACTTCTTCCCTCCCCCTTTTCATCCCCCACTCGGCATTGGAAAGGGATTTTTGGGGAAACAATTGGCAAAAGCATGGTTTTGTGAGGGAAACCATGGGTGAAAAAACGGATTGGGAATACACTGGGGGTAATAGGACATAGGGTAAAAGGGAAAGGTGGGATTAGGAAAGGGAAACTGTAGGGGGGGCTTACAATGGAGATATTGTCTAACATGACTACGATTTTTTGCATATATACTGCCTTTTACAGAAACACCATCAGGCCCAGTGACCTGCGATGCTTGTAACCCTTTTCTACCTCGTATAATTTTGAATTCCACGACTTCTCCATCTCCCAAGCTTGGGATGCATTTTTCAGGGTTATTCTTTTTAATAGCAGTTCTATGCACACATATGTCTTGCTGGTTGTCACACCTTGTTATAAAACCATAATTTTGCTTAACATTATACCATTTTACTATCCCTAAGGTCTTAGTTACTATGATCTTTTCCTTTTTCCGAGTGGCTGCTGTTTTCTGTCTCGCTGCGTCTTTGCTCTCTCCTTCGGTCGCTCCCGTGTTGGAATTGTCGGGGCTGCTGGTGCCTGCGCGCTCTTCCCGGGGTCGCGTTCGGGGCTGCGCGGGCCGGGCCGGGCCGCGCCGCTCAGTTCTCCGTGCGTCGCCTCCTCTGGTCGCAGCTTCGCTGCCGCTGCCAGGCGCTGTACCCACGTCTCGGCCGGGCCCCCGAGCGATGACTCCCCCGCGCTCCGCTCCAGTGCGCGTCTCGGCTGGGCACGGCTCCGTTCCACCGCCACCGCCACCAGCCGCCGCCCACGCATTGCCCCTCTCGGCCGGGCGTTCACGGGGCTCGCTCCACCATGCGCTGCGCGCGGCCGGGCGGGTCCCGCCGGGTCCCGCCGCTCCCGCCGCGCCTCGCTCCGCCACCGACACTGCGGCTCGTTTGGCTCCGCCCGCGCACAGGAACTGCCTCGCTGCTGCTCGCAGAGCACTCGGTGCACGTGGCCTGGGCCGCACAGTCCCTGCGCCAGGCTTCCCTTCGCCAGGACACAGCTGACATTGCTCAACAGTCTCGGTAACTAAATAATATTCACGAAAATATTCTTCCATCGGCATATATTTTGACTCCAGTATTAACTGTGTCCAAACGGTTTTCCAAAAGCCCTTGGTAAGAATGAAATCCCAAGAAACATAGAAAAAGTTCTTAAACAACCATGCCAGGAAGTGTTTCAGTTCTTTTTGAGCTTGAATCAAGCTAAAATTTACAAATCGTTGTTCAAGAATCATTTCAAGTTTAAGATAAATGTCCATATGCGGCTCTGAGAGCCAAGAGTCTTCCCACCGTTCCTCCATAGTTTAGATATGGAATAGCAAAGCAAAACCAAGAAGAGGAATCCAAAGTTTTCAGGGTTTACTCACACAAATCAGTCGCTTAGGGATCGGGGATCGTTCTGCTCACAATTCTCCACCATTATGTTGCAGTGGGGATCCTGCAACACGCATATATCAAACCAGGAGTCCCGTGGAAAGGAAATATATATGGACAGACAGATTCTTGCTAGATGTTTCAGAGATGTTTATTTCTCCAGCCGCATGGCCAGAGCTCTGCCCAGGAACTGTTCCAGTCACGGGACCAAGGGTCCTTCTGCCCGCGCAGGGAACACAAACCAACCCATGGGAACGAGGCTGAGCAGGGGCAGGGAAACCCCGTGTCTGTGCCCTCAGGGCCCCTCTCCCAGGGCTACACGGCAGGGGAGGGACCCCAACAATTTCCCGTGCAGTTTTTTAGTGGAGATTACTCTTCTTCCTCGCCAGACAAGAAGTTAATTTAAACCCTAGCCTAGCATGAACTGTTTATTGAGTACTAAGAAAGAATTTTCAAGGGAAAGATGGAGAAGAAAAAAGGTTTTACAGGTTTCACCAGGTTTAAAGTATTCAGAATTCATTCTAGAGAACCATTTTCCATGATTGGGTGGAAAGTGGACCATACAGTGTGGACATCCCAGCAAAAGATAGCATTCTGTTTGCTAGAGTTAATCATGTGGGCAAAAGACTGAAAAACCTCCACAATTGCAGTGCCATGTAAAGCAGAGGGAAAGCTTCTGCATGAACTGAAAAACAACAGCAGCATCCATAGCTGCTCTTAAATAAAATGTAAAATAATAAATATGAGGCATACATCACTTTAAACAGTGAAATGGCAAAATTTTGAGACCCAGGACTGAAATATGGAAAAGGAAACTACCAAATATTGCTGAGGGCTTTGCAGAAGGAAACTGGAAGAAGGGAATGCAATCTACATAGATATTAAAGAAATGCAACCAAAAGAGATGTGAAAGGTAAAACAAAAGCTAAACAGAAAAATAAAGCTGCAGGAACAGCACAAATATTTACCATTTTCTTGCTGCCAGATAGGGACCATTTAGACCAGACTTTTTATCCATAACCTCACAAGCAGATGAAGTAGAATGAAGATCCATGTTGCTTAGGTTGGAAATGAGCAATGTGACTTTCACAGCTCTTTTCTGCCGTGTTTTTTTACCACTCATCTCAGATAGAGGTCAGGAGTGGTTTCCCAGGGAAAAGACTCCAAAGACAGATTTAAAGGGTACAGATACTAGCAGCGGGGATTATAGGAGCCAGTCCACAGCTGTCTCACTGTTTCTGAACTGTAGCACCAGGAAGAGAAGTGCTTTGACGTTCCCGCTTCCAAAAGAATTACTGACACAGGGATTGCTCCTCATTCTCCCATTCTTCTTGCAGGTACCACATATACGCTAGAAATGGGAGGGGAAGTGCTGAATGGCAGCATGTCGGTAGATGAGCAGATAAGGAGGTGCAGTTCAGCAGAAGACAAGAAAACAGCCACAAATGGTCACTACTGGCAGAAGGACCTGAGGAAATAGGCTTGAAATGTGGGTATAGAGCTGGCGGCCCCTTTCCTAGGCAGAAGTGCCAGCTTGCAGTTACCACAGATGCTCTGGGCCCAGTGTCATGCCCAGCATCCTGCTTGCCATGGAAGCAGGCGGCTCTGCACTTCCCTCCTGCACAGTGGCAGAGCATAAGGGGGACATTTCTGCCCTAGTCATGAGAAGCTCTCAGGCTGCACCAACAGATACTGTTGGTTGTCTCCAGTTTAGCATACAAGCAGGAAGTTTATTATTGAAAAATCCTGCAACATGATTTCTGTCTGCAGGAATTTCACTCAAGTTTGCTAAATAGTTAGTTGAAACAAACGGTAAAAAAATATACATATACATATACATACATATATGTATACGCACATAAAATACGGCAACTCGAAGATCCTTTATGTCATAACCATGCTTTTGCCTGTCCCTACTGCAATAATATAACCTTGATTTTGAGCACAAAGGGTAACTCTCCAACAGGTACCCAGTCTTGCCGGGATTATTGCATAATCTTCTGTTGCATACACACAAATGGGAACACTACAGATCTTAAGAAGCTTCAGTGACTTTGTTTGCATGATAGAGCTTTACACCCAGCGAGACTTCAGTATGACTACCCGCAGACTTGACACTGAGAGATACCCCAGAAGTAAGTGTGCTGGGAAAGCACTTGGAAACTCCTAGTATGGATTGCAATATCTTTCATTGAATGAAATGCAACAGGCAGACAAGGGTAACAATCTTGCTGAGAAGGGTGGATTAATGACCACTAAAAAGAGGAAATCTCATCCCAGGTGTCATAGGTTAGCAAGCATAGCCTCAGAAGTGAGTCTTTTGCAAAGAAGTGCTTACAGCTTCCTCTATGACCTAACAGAATCTATCAACTGGCCAGTTTGAAAATTGACAATTTTTTAAGCCACTTAGAATTTTGACCGCCTCTGTGGTCCACATTTAAGAATGGACAAACCCTGGGAGGCACTGTCTCTTGCTTCTGGCCTGGGGACAGGTAACTGGGCTGGGCCCATACAGGGCCCAGTGGGCCCTGCCGGGCTCTGCCGGGTCCGGGCCAGGACCTGCTCAGGCTGGGGCCAGGCCAGGCCACAGCCATCCTGGATCTGATGGGCCCTGTTCCACATGCGGAACCCCCCCAGCCCTGCTTTGTGCAGACGGAGCGGCCCAGCTTCCCCCTCTCCAGTGCGGCCAAGATTCAGCTGAAGCTGCCCCCTGTCTGGCAAAGATCATGTGACCAACAGCGATCAGCAAACTCCAGCTGCAAGGCCCAGGTGAGATTAACCCTTTTAGTGCTGTGAGTGCTGCAGACATTAAGTAAAGAAAGAAGACCTGAAATCCTGAGGGAGGAGAAAGAGGATGTGCTTAAAGCTGAAATTCTGTTGTAAAGCTATGGTGGTGATGGACTATGATATATCAAAGTACCCGTTGTAATTTCATGAAGGCATGGGGGCAGAGCATTCAAACTGTACTTGTGAGCGAAAGCACTTGTGCTGGAATAAGCAAATGCTGAAGCAGCTGTAATTTGAGGAGAAATTTGAACAGGGAGAGATGGAAGCAATGAGGACTCTTGCTCCAATCGGAAGAAGACATCTGTTCCTAGAGATGCTCCCGGAGATAGTCTTAGAGATGAAGATGATGAGGACCCTTGTCTCCCAGGAAAAGGGGAGGGCTTCTATTCCTAGAGATGAAATGCTCCCAGAGACGGGTGAAGAGAACTTTTGTTTCTGAACAGCTCAACCTTAAAATGGTACCCCAGTAGCTCAAGATTGAACCCTCGAAAGCAGTTGTGGGAAAAGCTGCAAGTCGGGGGAACGGACTCTCACATGTGAGCGGAGAACCAACCCGGGCGGCTGGCTCGTGATACTGAAGCCATGAGAGAATTTCTCATGGAGACGTCTCCATAGCATGAGCAAGAGAGACTCCTCTCCCTAAATGAACTGAACAAGGTTATTATGGAAGTGGTAAACAGATTGAACATCTCAAGGATTGTTTTTTTAAGTGGGAGAAGGGGGAAAGGTGGGGAGAGGAGAAAAGTTCTGAAGGTGTGGTATGATTTTTTTTTTTTCCTTCTTTTAGGTCTGTCAATAAACTTCTTTATATTCTTTCAAGTTTTGTGCCTGCTTTGCTTTCTCCTAATTCTTATCTCACAAAAAGTACATAGTAATGAGTATTTTGGACCAAACCACTACACCAGGTCACAGATCTTGATATGAGCACAATTCATCTTCCCTTTGTAAAAGTCAGATTCCATGCTTGCAGTAATTGCAAGGCTCTGGGTCTACCCTAACTTTGGGGAAATTGTCAGGGAAGAATTTTTGGTTGTTTTTTAGATGTACTAGGAAAACACAGTTTTTGAATTTCTGTCTTTACTGCTTTGTGATTTATTGTTTAATAAGTCACCTTGAGACTTGAATACTAAAAACTTCAGAGCATAATTTCTGTGTGTGCTTGGCCTCAGCACCAGTTTGTTGCACAGAAAGGGGTGCTTGTGTTGGAAAGGAGTGCAATGTCTGGGAGGGAGCATGCATGGGAATCTCTGCAGTGTCACCTTGAAACATTTCCCATTCCTTAAGAGTAGCTAAGTGATCACTGGATGTGTGTAAACAAGGAAGCTAACACAAATCAGAGAAGCCAGACAGAGCATGTGTGGCTGTTTGTGCCGTTAATTATGAATATGAATGAATGCTCCACTTCTTTATGATACCGCAGAAGTAACACTCAGCTCCTCTCCTCTGCTCTGTGTGACAGCAGAGAAATCCAAATAACTACTCTCTCAAATGGCCTGGAAATAAAATGCCCACCAAGAAATTAGAGCACATTTAAGCCTATTCACACTGACATTTAGGACAGAAAGGCATGAAAAGCTATTGTGTTTTTATTTTTCCTTCTACAGCATAGAGGTCAAAGAGAGTACTAGAAGGATGACACAACTTTAAAAATACTTTAATTGAGCAGAAGCCCCCATGAAATCCACAACCTTGTACACTCCAGTTTAAATGTGCTGACATTTCTTTTCCTTACTTTCATTACAGTTTTGAAGGATAGAAATACTCTGCTTCTATTAATCTGAGAAATTATTTAAGCTCTGAGTTGTACTCTAACCAATAAAAATAGAATAAAGCTGACACAGAGAAAGAGCTAATCAAGAAAAAAACTGTGGAGGAGAAGCACTTCACAGCAGATGTTTCAGGAAGATGACACCACAGGAAAATTTCTGCATGTTGTCAGACTGTTGATCTCTTCCTGGCCCTCCATGGACTGAAAACTGCTTTCCAGATTTCTGATATTTGTGCAAAGCCTGTCTGGATGAACATAAACCAACACATAAACAGACTAATTTCATTAGAATGGTGACTCTAATGAAAGGGAAGAGGGAGTAGCAGGCAGGAGTGGCAGTGTGTCTTCTATCTCTCAAGTAGCCATGCTCATTCTCCCACATCAGCCAGTGGGAGGCAGGCTGTCATCTTCTTACCCTGAAGCACCAGTAAAAAAGGTAAATTTAAGCCCTCTGCATCTCTGAGTACACTGTTCTCAGCTCTAGATTGACTGCAGTTAATCCCAGCCATGAACACAAGATGAGGTTCTGATGATAAAGGCATTGGCTCACTTCACTAAAATTTATGCGTATCAGGAAGAGGTCCTGAAGCCACCTGCTTTGACTAACAGAGCAATTTTATTTAAAAATATTTCATTTCAAGATACAAGTTTCTCTGATCCTCTCTCTTTAAAGTTTGAGATCTTCTGAATCTCTCTGATGGACAGCCAATTGCCAAAGAGAGCAGGAGTGCAGGTACAGCAGCTGACAGGCTGTTACTTCTCAGGCAGAAGTGTGGAGTTATCTTCCTTGAGTAGTTCACACGTAACTACAGAAATACTGCCATATTCAGCCTCCTTTGGAGACAGTATGCAGCCAAAACAAAACTGTCTCTGGCAGGAGCAACTACTGGAGCCCAGCCCAGTGCCCTGGGCTCTTGCCTAGGCTGAGGAACATGGTTGTTGCTTTCCCATTTTTAGGTTCAGCCAGTATCAAATCAGAGCATGTACCCCAGAGTCACACACACAGACACACAGAGGATGGACGGTCACTCACTGACACTGACAAGCTGCCTTCACAGCACCCACACATGGGACTCACACAGGCAGAGGCACAGACAGCCAAGTCCCCTCCTCCTCATGGGCTTCTCCCACAGGCACCCCAAAATCAAAGGTTCCCCTGCATGACAGCCCAGACCTGAGGCCCCTCTACTTTCCAGCTGGTGGAGACTGAAGATTGCCAATTAATCACACCACACACATATTTGCACACTCATACACAGTCCTAGGGCAGGTACAAACACCCACCCACTCCAGCAGCTGGCAGCAGGTAGACGTGCTGTGACCTGCGGTCCCACTCCAGACACCGGTACTCAGCCCTTCAGTCACACTGGTCTCCCAGTAGCTGGTTTTCAGGATCTGATTGAGAATGGAGGGCCATGGCATGGAATCTTCTGGGTCATCCTGTGGCTCTTCTTGCCCACAGATGGGATTGGGTGTGGAGAATAGGCTGTCAGGACCCACACTAAGGAGAGCAGCTGTGATGATGGGGAGCTTAACTGCTGGATCCAGCAGGGCTGCTGGAGAGGGCTGGGCTGGGGGCAGAAGAACTCCCTTGGGGGTCTGCAGGTTTTTTCTACCTTTACTTGATCCATATGATGTCATTGTCTTCGTAACACACATCATTTATTAGCAGCTTCTTTAAACAAGTCCCTCCTTTTTACTGTTCCTTATTTCTGCCATTTTTCATGTTTCCGTCTTCCTAGTAGGTCAGGGCTGGCTATCAGTATACATTGGTATGTCACATATATAGACCTTCCAGCATCTTACATTCTTCTCCCTGGACCATGATCTTCAGCAGAATAATGTCCCTCATGTTGCAGCATGGCTGAGCCATCCTGTGCAGAGTTCTGTGGCTGTGACTATGTCTTCTGCAGGGCTTTAAACAGCCTATTCACTGGGGAGGGAATGAGGGAAGGAAGGAGAAGAAAGAGGAGTTCAAAGACACAAAATTCTGTAGAGTCCAGGCTGTAGCAGTTCAGTGGAAATCCCGCCTAAGAAGAAAAATATTTCAGAGAACATTCAGCCCAGAAAAGCTTGGATTTTGCAATGAGTTTTATTATTACCCTTGTGGTAAAGAACAGGGGCAAAATTAAAATATTAAGAGTTTCCAAAAGATGGAAATGGCATTTCAAGGTCTGTGCACATAGAGACAGATGGATGTGGTTCTGTGTAAACAAGGCTCCTGTACTTGTCTGTATGTCCATGTTGCTTTTCCAGTGTGCCTGTCCATCCTCCTTTGCACTTACCTGATTCCAGCAGCTGCAGTAGCCCCTGGTGACCCAGCCATGTCCACCTTCCCAATGCCTGCTGCAAGGTGCTACAGTGCAGGGAGTGTACTACAGGTAGACCAGGTGACTGAGCAAAGGGTGAAAGGGAAGCCTGTGGTGATGAAAAGGCCAGAACACAGGCTGCTGTTCCCATCTCTGTGCAGAACACCCCACATTTTCACCCTGCCTTCAGGAGCACCCAGACATTTCTAAGAGCATAAGAAAATTCACTTCCTCTTCTGGCCGTTTACTTGCACTTTCAGCTTGGAAAGCTGGCATGCCAGTTAACATGGAATTGAGACCTGAACCTGCCTCCAAGCTCTCTGGAAATTCACAACCAGTGCTTTCAGAGCCAGGCTATTTCCAGCACAAAGCTGACCAAGTATTGTTGCTGTATCTCTCTCCTGTGTAAGCACGTGACCCACACTTACATTCACAACAGTGGCATTGCTAATAGACTGCAAGCTTTGCAAGCAATGTGCAAGACCTGTGAACTGAGACCTCTCAGGTTTGCCCTCTCTGAAGTTTCCTTAACCTGCCTGTAGCTTTGTTTTGCCTCTCTCAGCTGTGACAGCAATTCCTCCAGCTGATCAGGTCCCTGTGCCTCATCTCTTCTACTTTTGCTTCTCTTGATGTGGCATGACCATAGTTTTGCATAGACAGCAATGACAAGCTGCTACTCAATGTGCAGTGAGATTTATACAATAGCAACTTGGCGACAAAGTGCTGACAAACCCAGGCCTGATAGGACAGCAGAGGCCTTGAGAAGGACACAGGATGTGGCACAGAGGAGCACAGCTGCAAGCAGGTTGCCTGTGGTCAGCTAAAGCATGAACCTGCAGCTGGACAAACTGGGTTCAGGGGTAATGAACAGAACAAAGAGAGAACATACTGAGAGACAACATACTGGCACAGGGTGTAGTAAATTTGGGTATAACATGGAGCTGCAGACCAGTGTAGAAAGAGAGCAGTGTCTCATCAACATATACAAATTATCCCAAGTGATCCTAGAGGGACAAAGAAGAACTCATGACATGAACATTCTTCCTGGCAAAGGATTCTGGATGCTGACAGCTCCCAGTGATATCCCCCCATGACCTCCACCCGTATGGAATTTCTAGAACACAAGGGACCAGTAGAAGGATGAGCAAAGAATCAAGGAAAGGGGTTAAATGAAGCAGAGACAGTGTGTGCGCGCGCGTGTGTGTGTGTCTGTGTGTATGTGACAATTTCATAGCAGTATTTCAGCTACATTGATATTCCTTCATTTTTGCAACAATTAGAGATGAAATAAAGCTAAATAGTCTCTCAGTATTTTAATCATACTAATAATGAAATTCTGACTTTACTTCTTCCTTGATATACTTCCTTCTTGACCATAAAAAATATTTTTAGTGTAACAATGGACAACAGGAAATTCAGAAGATTTTTGTTTCACAGCCATGCACAATGCATTACAAGAGACTGTGTGCTCCATTACAGAAAATACAGGAGGAAATACAGAAGGTCTATTTTCCTGTGTCCTACTAATACCACTGCTATTAATGCATTCTTTGCCCCTGAAGAGCAAAATAGATTCTGTTACCTATTCTAAGTTTTTCTTCTGCATGCTTTTTAAAAACCACAAAAAGTGGAAAGAGATGGTTGGAAGGGTGGGTTGTAATACCAGGGAAGTAACTGCTTAGTTATCTTCACGATAGTTGGGTTTTTTTCAGTTTGCTAATTATTTTCAGTGTATGCATTAGAAAATCTGTCCATAGGTTTTCAGAACCTTGTTGAGTGACAGTGGATATTCCCAGAGAGTAAACATGAGCTAAAGATGCACTTTAGTGTTAGAGTCACAAGCCACAAGAATGGCTTCAAGCTTCTTTTCCCTCCAATCTTCCACTTCCCTGATCTGCCCATAGCCCTGCGGTGAACTTCCACTCTGCACAGTGCAATCTGCTTCTCCAGATGTGTCACTAAATAGATAGCAGTCCCTGTCAGAAAGAGTCCTCTGTGAAATGTGCTGTCAGGGAAAGTTTTCCAAAAGCCTTGAGAATAAGAATGTCCCTTCTCAATGTGACTTTAAAAATGTTGACAGATGGCTGAGTTTTCCATCTTCCTTCCCTCCCTCCCACGTTTAGTTCAGAAGAGTCCTGCCTACATGAATCCAAAGCACACTGAGAAATGTTCTTCAACTTGCCATTTGTGTTTCTGCCAGGAGGAAGCCAAAAACAGTGAAACCAGAATGCCAAAGGACTTCCTACCAACTGTGTGAGCCTCCCTCAACCTAGTGCAGCTATTTACAAATCCCAGTCTTCCCTCACTATCCACCAGGGTTTAGAAGGTTTGCACCATGCCTCCAGGAAACTTCCAAGCAAAGCATAAGATTGAAATAAAGTTAATAGTCCCTCTAGCAGAAACGGGAAGGGTTTGTCTTTTCCTAGACCTCCTGCAACTCTGATAGGTCTTCACCATAAGAAAATGCATTGTCACTGGGGAAGAATCAGTAAGCTAATAATCCAAGACAGGCCGTAGTGCTCACATCCTCAGTGGTAGGTTATCAGCCCTGGGTGCAGAAGTGATGTAAGGAGAGGGAGAGGAGTGAGAACTTACTACACTGTTATTAATTTCAGAAATTCCACCTTCTCCAAAATGACACCAAATATCAGGATCTCCTTAAGGGATAGCACACACTAAGTTGGTAATAACCCAACCGCCAAACAAAAAAAAAAAAAAACAAACAAGAAAATCCCGCCTCAAACCCACAGCTCTTTTGTTTTGCCCCACTCCTTGCTCTGCAGTGCTAGCATTCTGACTGTCAGCAGAGAATATAAGAGGTTTTTGAGCTTGGTCAAAAGCATTATGAGAATAAATTTACATAAGGAACACACTGTTTATCGAGTGATGGAATTACCCTTCCCTTTTGCTACATACAAAATGCCCTTTGTGTCATACACACATAGCAGTACTGAGACAGCACAGTTAAAGTACTGTAGGAACAAAAGGAGGCAATGGAAATTCTTTTCAAAGTGGTACTGACATTTTCTAGGATATAATCAAAATTTCCCCCTGGGGTTTTCAATATCATGGGATAAAGACATACTTTGGCATTAATTTGTCCATTTAGTTCTTCCTTCAAGAAAACACAGGGAAATGCTGACATGCCTTCATTCATTAATCCCTCAGTAAATCTCCATGGATTACATTTACATCATGTCAATTCCCATTAGGCCATTTGTGGTGTGTACTGTAGTTACATGACTTGGGTGTCACATCTTATAGCATCACAGACACTCATGGTGCAGCATGAAGCAGTGTCATGGCACTGGTGATGCTGCTAATAAATCGAGCGGCTATCTGGGCAGCAACTACAGCAGGCAGTCCACTTCTGCAGAAAAATATGACAGACACATCATTTTGTCTGGATAATGACACAGATTTCCCATGTAGCACAAATATCTATGGAAGAGATTTTCATGCATGTAAAATTACTCTGCCCCTCAATCCGTGTTTCCACATCTGTCTGATGCTACCTTCTTTCTGCCAGTATGTCTGTATTTTCATATATATGTATACTCTGTCTATAGGCAGGTTGCCACTCTAGTAATCATGCTATGAATTTCAGTGTCTGCACAGCTCTGTGACATGACCAGGGCCTAAATGAGGGTTTATCACAGCTAAAATCTAGGCAAAACAAAGGGTCCTTTGGGTGATGAGAATTTTAAAAAAAAGGAAAGAGACACTCCAGCAGTTCACCCTGGTCCTCACATCAAATGGCTGGGCAGTCCCACCTTCTATCAGAATTGACAGCATCCTAGGAATCCTGTACAATCCTGTACAATCAGGCAAAAAAGCAAATGGGAGGGTTCATGTTTGAAAACAAATATTCCCAGGGATATGTATTTGGCTGTCTCCAGGTACCTTAATCACCAGACAAGTTCTATAAATGCTGTTATATCAACAATTTCTGCAATATTCAGGCAGTTTTTTCTCCGTCTATGTATGTGTATATGTGTGTATGAAGAATTATATGTCAGCTATCTATAGTTTGTTGTTTACTTTGCATTTAAATGTAGATGTGCTTAAGGTGAAACTTTCTCTGATTTTAGTTTTGTTGTGCAGAAACCTGCTCAAGGTCCTTTGACAGTGTTGCAGCAGCACAGTAAGGTGGGCACTGTGGAAGTGATAAATGGCAAAGTATTGGAAAAGCGATAGAAGCCCAGAAACTGCCAGCAGCAGTGTTCCTTACCTGACCATAAAACTCACATCCTCCATGAGATTTTTTTGCTTGAAGCAACCATGCAAAAAAGTCTTCCATGTCATCCCTCTCCAAAACCTGTTGTTTACAAATAGAAATAAAAAGCCATTCTGAGGTGACTATCCATATTGTCGCACAGACAGCACTACCAGTGTGGTGAGCTATGCCCATGTGCCCCTGAGGCTGTGGGAAGAGGGAAAACAGTGTCAAGTTGGCTGCTCAGCACAGGGCCCATGTAATAATGCTAGTTTTTTGGAACCATTAATAGGCTCCTTTACTCCAGCCTGCAGAGAAGCATGGAGTGACTCACAGCTGGGAAAGTAATGGTAGGGTCCAGCTCACCAAGCACAGTGCCACATGCCAAAAGCAGGCTCTGAAATGGCAGTAAGGTACTCACCTTACTATTTACACATCCTACTCTCTTCACCTGGTGCTGAAGAGCATTACCAGTCTGGCATTGAGTTTGATCAAAAGAGGTGCTTCAAACAAAGTATATTAAACCCATATAAATAGGTGTGGAGTGTGTGTGTATGTATGTATGTATGTATAAATAAATAAATAAATAAATATTTTTATTATTATTTTGTATTTGAGAAAAATGGATCAAAACTGCAATAAACAGCAATGATGTATCCTTGCACATTCATTGTTTAATTATGTGACAGGATTAATTTTTAAACTTTCCAGGCTTTATTGTTCTGTTCTTGCTCTATCATTAGACTGCAAATGCAGAATGGTGGAAGGGACTCAGCAGACACCCCGCAGGGCAAATACAAATGTGCAGCAGGGCTCTCATGTTATACTAGGCATAAACAAGAGGTTTACTTCTCTTGATTGTACCATTTTTTAGAATGTAGTCTGAGAAAAAGACATGAAAACACTTCCCAGGACAAGATGTTCCTGCTACTTCTCATTACTCCAAGTTGAAATTCTGTCTTTCATCGGTGCAAAAATACCTGTATGTCAGTTGTGGTTGAAGCCCAGCCACTAAGCACCACACATCCACGCACTCAGACAGTATGTTGTGGGAGAATAAAAGTGAGAAAACTCATGGGTTCCAATAAAGGCAATTTAACATGGGAAGCAAAAGCCACAAACACAAGCAAAGCAAAACAAGGAATTCATTCACCATTTCCCAAGGGCAGGCAGGTGTTTTGCATCTCCAGGACAGCAGGGCCTCATCACACCTCACAGTGATTTGGGAAGACAAATGCCATAACTCTGAACATCCTCTCCTCCCTCCTTCTTCCCTTCAGCTTGAAATACTGAGGACGATGGTCTGGAACATCCGTTTGGTCAATCTGGGTCACCCATCCTGGCTGTGTCTTCTCCCAACCTCCCATGCACCCCCAACTTCCTCAAAAGCTTGGCAGTATGAAGAGCAGAAAAGGCCTTGTATAAGCTCTGCTCATTAATAACAAAAACATCTCTATATTATCAACCCTGTGCTCAGCACAGATCCAAACACAATCCATACTAGACACGTGAAGAAAATTACCTCTAGTCCAGACAAACCCAGAACAAAGTCTCACGCAATGTCTGTGTCAAAGCAGCTGTTCTGCCTATCAGGGTGGATAAGGACAGAGGAACTGAAAAAAAGGAAGAAACTGTCCCCGTGGTGATGACCTGTCCCTCAGGTGTCCCTCTATATATTTCCAGATGTGTGATTTTGAAAACCACACACAAAACTCACAGCCACACTTGTGCTTTTTGAGTTTTTTTACACCTTCCACACACAGGTACCAATCTGGTTTGGAAACTTGAGGGATTGTCTAAAAGTCAAAGTTTATTCTTCGTGACTTGGCCACCTGTTTGTAGAGAAGCACTTCCAACACATGCAGCCTGGTCACAACTGCAGTGCCAGCCTTCGTAGTTGCTTCTGTTTCTCTATACAGACTCTTGATGTATCCCCTTCCTACCCCAATACACTAAGGAAAAGCAGCAGCTGTGGGTAAGAGAGAGGAGGCAGCACCCCTTGGAATAGTAGTAGAAAATGCACAGCATGTAGAACCAACAGCTGTCCTACAAGTACAAGGCTGTAAGAGGAAAGAACTGAGTCTGAGAGAGCAGTTTTGAGAATATTGGGGCAGTCAAGCCACAGGAATGAAAGGAAAAAGGATAGATAGAACCTGACACTCCAGCCAGAGACCTGTGCTTTTGAGACAAACAGGAAGAGATGGGGACTGTGCTGACATTAGAAGGTTGCTGCAGCATACCATGGTGCTTGACATTGACTGTCCTTGCTTTCCTCTCGTAAAACAATTGCAGCAGATCCTTTTTTTTCAATCTAATGCTACCATTCAGCCTGATATTCTCCCTCTCTCCAGTCTCTGTATCTCCTCTGAAATAATATCTCCATTTCTGTGGCAGAGCTACAGCTGTGTGCCTACAGGCAAAGGGCACATATTTATTCCTGAGCTGGGTAGTTACGGAAACAGTGGTATAAACTATGTTCCTGTATGCATATTTATTACATTTCACTTTGCCTTTTAATAAAGAATAAAATAGTACAATGTTGCTTGCTTCAAGGATCCAGAACAGTCTCCTGTATCCTGACAGTCCATGTGCAAATATGGGACTCTTTAGACTTTCCTGATGATTTTGCACCACAGTTTTCAAACGGTGCTGTAATCCAAAACCTGCAGTACTTGCCAAAACTACAGTCACCAGGAAAGTCAAGGCAGAGGTGCAACAGAGCACAGAAGATATATAGTCGATCCAAAAGGATGCACACAAAAAGGAGATTTGCTTTTGACTAGGGGTGCAGAAGTCAGCACATACTCCCTCACCATGCAGCCAAAGCAATACTTTTGGCAAGGTCACTTCTCTCCTCTCTGTCTTGTCTGTCCTAACACTAGCTGAGTCTACTTATTTATACTGGTATTACACCAGATCTTATAATCTCCATACCACAGTAAAATATGAAAATAAGGCTCTGATCATATTACAGGACAACAGTGCATATGCAATGACCATGTGCTGAAAACTGAACTGCGTGCACCCATCTTTCCTATTTCTTCCAGAGGTTGTCCCAATTTTAAATCTAACATTGATGATTGTAGAGGCCTTTTCCAACCTTAATGGTTCTGTGATCCCATGATCTCTGAAAAAATAGCCTCCAAAGATTGCATGGTTTGGGCCTCTGGTATGTACAAGCTCACATAAAAACTACTCACTTTATAAAACATAATTTCCTGACAGATACTAATTTCCCTTGATTTTTCTGAGAGCAAGGAGACAAGCCTGGCACTCCTCTGCACCACAACACAAATCAGTGCAGCTGCCGCCAACAAATGCAGCCCCATTTCCCCTGAAATCAGTCCTGACATGTCTATGCCCCAGAGACACACAGGAGAGAGTTTAATTCAATTTGCCCACAAAGGCCAGTACTGGGAAGCTCTATGAACACTCTACAATGCTTCCTCAGAAGCATCAGAGTGAAAATTTCCAATCAAGTATTCAGTACACAAAACTTAGCTGTGAATAGCTTCTGTAAGTGATTGGTACCTTGACTGCAGAACGGATGAAAGCTTTCCCACCTGAAAATACTGGGCCATGTACAAGCAGGGGCAGAGCCACTCTGTTTCTGCAGTCCTGAACTGTAGGGAAGCTCTACAGAGAACACAGCACAACACAGCACCTCTCTTATTCTTGTACCTATCACATATTGCTTCCCAGACAAAATGAATCAGATTGAAATGTGAGTGGATGCTCTCTGTCTTGAACTGCCATTATGCAGTAAAACATTACAAGGCGAGAGACTAAACTGGAAACATTGCAGAAAATCTATTTTTATCAGGAAGGACTGCCTCACCTCTAATGCCAAATCAGCCTTGCTCAGATTTCAAGCCTTCTTCAGAGCTTCTTCCACAATTCAGCCACATCCTAGTCAAACGGTGGTGATTTCAGGCCTTGCCTGGCTGTTGTGTTAAAGCACTGACTCATAAATAGTTAAAATATTATTATGCTTTATAAAGGTTACATATTAATCATTAAAATGTGGCTTAATATTATTTAAATGTCTAAGAAACTATATATGAACACAATTTAAATAGAATATCTTCAGAAGACCCAAGAAGTATTCACCTATTTAAGTATCTATAAAATACACATGTAAGCATATCTTATTTCCAATAGCTGAGTACGCCTTGTTTTTTGTAAATAAATGCCTGGGAACTGAACTGGCTGGCATCCATCAAGCTTATTTCACATGGAGAACTGAGTCTGAGACACTGTCTCCTAACCAGACAATGTAGAATCATAGCACATTTCAGGCTGAAAAACAGCCTTAAATCACCAAGTTCAGATTGGCCTCATGGAATCCTCACTCAGGTTTCCTTTAGTATTGTCCTTTTTGATATGCATTACTAAGATATAAATATCCAAGCATCTGTGGAAAATTCGGGTGGAGCAGCTTTTCTGCTGGGTGAATGTACCACAGAAGAGAAAGGACTGTGACTGAGATAACACAAATCACATGGCCATTTTTCAGATACCCACTTAAGAATGGTAACAATTCCTTGCTTACAGTGCCTGTTAGAAGTCTGGATGGACGCAGATAGGTCCAGCCAAACAAGTTTGCATTACCCACTGTAGCAATGGAAGGCATCTGATTTTACTGGGAACACAAGTTCTGGGAATATTGAGAATTAAGTCCTATATTTCTGAGAAGACACTATCTACATGTAGCAGTAATGACTCCTCTATAGTCCTGCATTTAGGAGCAATGGTATGGCTGCTCTCAGGGTTGAGAACAGAAGTGGAGAAGATTTGGACTGTTCTCAAACTTGGTTGTATTTCTCAATAATTGTGTGGATGAAAACAGCTGAAAAGGGGTGACGCAGAAATATAACACTAGTGAGACCTATTAGTAGGAGATAATGGTAATAAAGGGAAATTAAGCAAATCTACGCAGTGTAGGGGAGAGCTTCAGGTGCAGATAAACATCTCAACAACTCTGGGATGAGGTCAGACAGGAAAACCATGCTGCAGAAATAAATCACTGTAAATGGAGGCTGACTGGCAGTCAATTCTACCAAAACTTCTCTGAGAAAGAAACGTCTCCAAAGTAGAGACTTTTGGCACAAAGTGGAAAGGCACCTTGGACAAGGATATTTCCATATTTCTATTTCTTTGCATAAGTGTCTGCAGCCTCATTTTGAAATAGCAGACCCATAAATAGACCTCCAGGCTAACCTGGATGGACTCTTTATCAGAATCCTTGTATTCCAGACGCAGTGTTTTTCCAGATTTGTTAAGGTTGTTGTGTCTGATGATACATGGAAACCCTGCTGCCTCCTTTCCAGACTTCTGAAACTTTTTTATAAACCTATCAAATCAGGAGCTCTACCAAGACACTGCAGTATAGCAACTCTGCATAAAGCAGAAGAAGACCAGGCTGTCACCTGGCCTACAGGCAAGCCAATAGTACAGCACAGTGAAGATAGGAGCACTTTCAAAGAGGAAGAAGGAACCATGCACAATTTGTGCTTTTATCATACATACCTCATGGCTGCCTGAATTGGTGTCTTGCCCTAATCACTTATTTTCTAGACAAAGCAAATGCACCAGTGTTCCTTTGTCTGGATTTCAAAGTAGATTTGAGCAGATATGAAACTTTCACTTAGGACAGAGACAACAAGGGTTACCCAAAGAAGTTTCAGGAGAGAAGCCCAGGAGACAACTGGCAAAATAAGGACAAGAGCAAATAGCACCAAAAGAATTGAGCTCGAAGAGTATGTAAGACCTGACTCAATTTTAAGGAAATGATGTACAGCACACCAATGCTGTTTCGTGGCACAAGGTTTCCAATATAAACAAGTTTGTTCTGTATCTGGGAAAAGATGGTGAGGGGGTGATAACTTTCTTGATTTCTGGTGCCCAATCAAGGGCTGAGTATAAAATATTTTTTTCTATTCATAGTGACTCAGACTTGAGTCTCTTGCTTTCATCTAACTGAGAGAAACATTTTATTAAAAGTTTAAAACAATTCTTCTTTGAAACCTCTGTCCTTTTATCAACTTGGCTGAAATCAGCTGACAAGTTCAAGATTTTCAAAGGGAACAGAAAATTAGTATAGTTTTTCTGCACATATCCATATATTATTTCATCACCTTTCTCCTCTAGAAAGCCTGGTTTAAAATATTCATTTATTTATAAATTATGTACTAAATTATTTCTAACGTAGCATGCAATGTATTTAATTATAATTAAATATTAATATAATGTTAAAAAGAAGCACATTAAAAATAGCATCTGAAGCACTGAAAGTGTAAAGCATTAAAACAAGGTTGCCACAAAACAACATCCTGTGTTGCTACTGAATGTTAAGAGCTATTGTGTATTACTGCTTGCAAGCCTTTTCTTTGATACTAAATTTGGGAACTTCCTTTGCTGAAGGACAATGGAAAGAAGGTTGGATAAACTGGCCTGGATATCTTCTCTGCTGTTGTTTCTTGCAGGATTGACTCTGTCTTCCTTGACAACAAGACAAACACATGAAGGACAAAGGAAAGCCCAAGTACCATGGAAAATACAGCTTCTGTGGCACCAAGTGACCAGCTTTGTTGAACCCCTGTGCTGATTGTCTCAGGCTTTGCATAAGATTGCTGTCCTCACACACAGCCTTAAAAATAATTAAATTAACTGTAAACTTAGCTACACACAAGCTGTGTTGACTGCACAGCCTCTGCCAAGCAGAGAACAGATATTTTGCTAGCCAAAGCAAGTCCTCTGTACCTGTATGCTGTGGCAGATGCACAACACCTTTTATCCAAAAGGTGTCAAAGCACTGCAAACCTAAGCCCAAATCAATATTATCTACAGCAGGGTGCATCAACTACAGCTTAGGCACTGCTGTGAATAAAGAGGGGAAAATGGAGGTGGAGAGAACGGTAGTGAAGCCAGGCAGACAAAAATAATTTCTCTCTTTCCCAGGTTACTAGTCCAGGATATCTACTCTACTGAACCTGTTTTGTTTCAGTTTGGTTTTTTCTGAAAGATCATACTCCTAAAAACAAATTCTGTAACTCGGACATTCAGCAGTTTCTCTGGTTCAGTGAGTTAAGCAGAAGACCTCATTGTCCAGTTGAGGTCAAGGGAACATTATTCAAATAAAATGTGTAATCGGCTGGGTAAAATATTTTCTCAAGAATGAAATTGCACTGTATTACGGGAACCAAATGTTGCAGAGAGTACCTATCTTGCTTTTGAAACAGGTGACATGATCAGATACAGAAAAAGCAGGCATCTTGTTTCAGCTTCATCAGCAGACTTAATTTCTTTTCCTGGTGTACTCCTCCACTTTCTTGGTCTAATCTCTCTCATCCTGCAATCCCCCTCCTGTCCTGTTCTTTTTCAAAAGAGGAACCAGTTGTTAATCATAGAATTGAAGAATCAATAGAATGACACAGTAGTTTGGGCTGTCAGGGTCTTTAAAGAAAATTTCCCACCCCCTACCATGGGCAGGGTTGTTATCCACCAGCTCAGTTGGCCAGGGCCCCATCCAACCTGATCTTGAGCATTGCGAGGGATGGTCATCCACAACTTCTCTGAGCAGCCTGTTACTGTGTCTCTCCACCCTCTCAGTACAGAATTTCCTCCTAATATCTAATTTAAACCTGTCCTCTTTTCATTTAAAGGCATTGCCCTTTGTCCTGTCACTACCTTATAAAAAGTTCCTCTATTTTTTATTAGACCATTTAAATATTGAAAGGCCACGATGAGGTCCACCCTCCCCAAATCTTCTCTTCTGCAGGCTGAAATAACCCCAACTCTCTCAGCCTGTCTTCATTGAAGAGATGCTGCATTCCTCTAATCATCTTCAGGGACCTCCTCTGGACCTGCTACAAGAGGCCCATGTTTTTCCTATGCTGACAACCCCAAAGCTGGATGCAGTACCCAAGGTGGGGTCTCACGATACCAGAATAGAGGAGGGCAGAATCCCCTCTCTCACTCTGCTGGCCACACTGGTGCAGCCCAGGATAAAATTGGGCTTGTGGCTGCAAGTGCAGATGGCTGGGTTGTGTCCAACCTCTCATCCACAAGAACCCCCAAATCCTTCTCCACAGGGCTCTTCTCAGTGAGCTCATCTCCCAGTCTGTATTTATGTCTGGGATTACCCTGATCCATGTGCAGCACATGGCACTTGGACTTGTTGACCTTCATGAAGTTCATGGGCCCAATTCTCAAGTTTATCCAGGCTCCTCTGGATGGCATCCCGTCCTTCTGTTGTGTCAGCTGCACACTCAGCTTGGTGTCATCTCCAAACCTGCTGAGGGTGCACTCAATCCCACTGTCTGTGTCATTGATGAGGATGTTGAAGAGCACTGGTCCCAGGAGAGCCCTGATGGACATCACTTGTCACCAGCTTCCACCTGGACATAGAGCCATTGACCACAACTCTCTGGCTGCATCCATCCAGCTAATTCCTTATCCACTGAATAGTTCATCTATCAAATCCATATCTCTCCAATCTGGAGATAAAGATTGATGTGGGACCGTATCAAAGTCCTTACCAAAGTCTAGGTAGGTGACATCCATCAGTTTTGTCTTGTCGACCATTGCAATCACTCCATCATAGAAAGTCAAGATTGGTCAGGCATGATTTTCCCTTAGTAAAGCTGTGGTGGGTGTCTCAGATCACCTCCTTGTCTTGCACGTGCATTGACATTGATTCCATGAGGTTCTTCTCCCTCATCTTCGCAGGCACAGAAGCTTACTGGTCTGTAGTTCCCTGCATCTTCCCTTCTCCCCTTTCTAAAATAAGAGTGATATTTCCCTTTTTCCAGTCACCAGGGACTTCACCTGACCACTGTGACTTTTCAAATATGGTGTAGAACGTTTCGGTAGCAGTATCAGGCAGTTCCCTCAGGACGCTGGGATGCACCTTGTGCCTATTCAGTTTCATCTGGTGGTCTTGAACCTGCTCCTTGCTTATGGTGGGAGGGACTTCATTTCCCCAACCCCCACCTGGAGGTTCAGGGACTTGAGAGAAGTAGGAAGCATGACTGCCAGTGAAGACTGAGGCAAAGAACTCATTGGGTACCTCTGCATTCTCCAGATCCTTTTTCACCAGTTCTCCCTTCTCAGTTGTTGGGGGGTACACTCTCCTTGGCCTTTCTTTTCTGACTCATGTACATATAGAATTTCTTCTTGTTATTCTTTACATCCCTTGCCAAGTTCTGTTCCATTTATGTCTTAGCTTTGCTGACCCCATCCCTATACATCTGAACAATATCCCTGTACTCTCCCTAGGCTACATGTCCCTGGTTCCACTCTCTGTGTATTTCCAGCCCAATAGAATCCCCTTCATATAATAGGAACTTTTAGAGACTTGAATAAAGCCAAGAACTAATAAACAGTAATTATGCACAAAGTACAGAACCATGGCAGCAGGGTTCATGTTAGCATTTCCCAGCTTTCAAGTGCCCACCCATGCAACATTTATACACTTTTAACACTGGTTTTTAAAATTGTTTATGAAGCACTTTGCACATAAAAAGCCCCTGTTAAAATGGCACATATTTATTATTAATAATAATAAGGCAGGTGCAGCAGCAGGCAAGCACAATTGCCTTTTTGAGGATCACAACAAAACCAAAAAAGCGTTTGAAGCTCTAGCTCCAACGGAAATAAATATAAACCCTTTGGTGACAAATTCTTGGCTCAACACTAAAAAAAAGTATAAGGAAGCCAGAGTGGCATGGGAAACAGCTATGCATGGAGGAGATGCTGGCTAATGTCCGGTACATTTGGGATACTTGATGATCCATGATAATGAAAGCTTTATAATGACTAAATGGGAAGTAGAACTTCTAAGTCCCTGTGCACTGTGAAATAAACAAGCATGGGATGGTATGTTATTTTAGCTGACACAAGAAAAGCAGCAAAAGAAAAACAGCAGGAGATTCTCTTGCACAAGCAAACAAGAAGCAAGTCAGTACCCTTCCTACAAATCCAGTCAACACGTCCACTTCTTCCCTTACTCCCAGGAAGCAACATGTGAGAGATGGCTATACTAGAGACTCATGAACAATGTCTCTCTCCTCTTAGTCTGCTCAATGGAGAAAATTGTGTCATCTCTGATACTTTCATCCAGTCCTTCCTCATAGCCCCAGCCATCTGCTGAAGACAAGCAGACAAAGAAGAGTCCAGGCATCTGTAGACCAACTCACCCCATGCTGGCCAAGTGAAGGGCAAAGCTGGCTTCTGCTCACCTTCCCGGTCCTTCCCGGACCTTAGCAAAAATAACACAAAGGAAGAAAATGTCCTCAGTGCTTGACTGCTAGGCAAGTGTCGCAGGTTCAGTTTGTAACCGGGCAGAAACACCAATTTAGTGTAGTGGTTTGGTCCAAAATACTCATTACTGTTTATCTGCTGTGAGATAAGAATTAGGAGAAACGCAAAGCAGGCACCAAACTTGAAAGAATATAAAGAAGTTTATTAACAGACCTAAAAGAGGGAAAAAAAAATTATACCACACCTTCAGAACTCTCCTCCTCCCCCCACCTTCCTCCCTTCTCCCACTGACAATGTAAAAAGACAACCCTTAAGATGTTCAGTCTGTTGCCACTTCCATAATAACCTCGTTCCATCTATTTAGAAAGAGAAGTCTCTTCTTGCTCATGCTATGAAAACATTATCACAACGAGACAGCCGCCCACTTCTAAATATTGTTCAGTCCATTTCGGAAGAGGTCTCTGTGCTCGCATGTGAGTCCCTTCCCCCGACTTGCAGCTTTTCCCGCAACTGCTTTCGAGGGTCCACTCTTGAAGTTTTTGGGGTACAATTTTAAGGTTGAGCCGTTCAGAAACAAGAACAGAGGCCCTTCTCCTTCCCTGGGAGCAAAGGGTCTTCCTCATCTTCATCTTTAGGACTATCTCTGGGAGCATCTCTAGGAACTGAGGTTTCTCCTTTTCCATTTGGAGCAAAAGTCCTCATCTGGTCCATCTCTCCCTGTCCAAACTTCTCATGAAATTACAGCTGTGTCAGCATCTGCCTATCTCAGCACAAGTGATTTTGCTTATGAGTTGAACACTCCACCCCCCATATCTTCATGAAATTACAACGGGATACTCTGATATATCATAGCTTCACAACAGAATTTCACCTTTAAGCATCTCCTCTCTCTCTTCCCTCAGGTTTTCAGCTCTTCACAGCACTAAAAGGGTTAATCTCACCTCGGCCTTGCAGCTGTGTGTCTTATCGCTGTGGCTCACCTGGCCTCTGCCGGACAGCGGTGCCGCTTTTGCTGAAATCTTGACCGCAGTGGAGGTGGGGGGGTTCCGAGCCGCTCTGGCTGCCCACAGCCCTGCTGGGGGGGTCATCCTGGAGCCGTGGCCCGGCCCGGCCTGGCCTGAGAAGGGGCCGGGACCGCTGGCCCCCACACGGGGCCCGCAGCCACCTGTCCCAGCGCTGGAAACGAGAGAGAGCTTGGAGGGGGAGTTTGTCTATTCTTAAATGTGGATCACAGAGGCGGTCACAACTTTAAGTGGCTTAAAGAATTGTCCATATTCAAACTGGCCAGCTGATAGGTTCTATCAGGTCCCAGAGGAAGCTGTAAGCACCCCTTAGCAAGGACATCCCTTCCGGGACTATGCTTGCTAACCCATGACAGCAAGGCAATGACAAAAATCCCTAATCAGAAGAGCTGAAAGGAAATGAGCAGGGACCACCGTGTGCCACACAGCTGCTGGAGCAGCAGGGCAGCTGAGATGTTATGGCTCAGGGCTAGGACAGAACCACAGGGTCACTCAGCTAGAAACATTACTGGTCACCCGGTGCCAGATAGTTTCATCCCCTTCCAGGGGGCTAGAGATCAAATCTATTATAAAATGGCTTCATTTAGCAAGCCACAACTACACAAGCTCTGAGAGAATGGAGGGGAGCTTGTTTTATCAAGTGCCATTCTACTTTGAAGCCCTGTTCTGTCCTGGCATGCTACCCTTCTTCAGAAACTGCTCCCACAAAAGCTCTTCAAAATCCAGTTTCAGAGAGCATGTGGTTAGCTCCTGAGGACAATGGAGTGAATATTAAACAGTGTTCATCCCTGGGTTTCTGATTAATTTCCTACATCTGTGCTTGTCTAAATCAGTCTTCAAATTAGAAGCAAATATTCATAATTTCCTGCCTTTCTTTCCTCTGAATATCTAAATTCAGACTCATTGGCTGATATCTTTTCTTCTCTGCACTGGTAAGGATGCCAATGGCACTGGTAGCACATTGCACAGTGCATCTACACCTACCTCAAGCCAAAAGTCACCAGCAGTATTTCTGTGGCTCCAGACTTATCTGGGGCTACCAAGTTAAAAACAGACTGGCAACTGTAAACAAATGGATATCAAAACTCCTTCCAGCACTTTGGATAACAGCTTCTACTGGTGCCCTGGCAGGAAAAGCTAGCCAACAACATGAGGGGGACTCAGAGCAGAAATGTGGACTGAGTTACGCATCATCTCTGAAGCTCCATGGGGATGCAAGGAAGTAAAAAAAGATCCAACACTATTTCCACCATCCAGATGTGTATAAGAGGTTCTGTAATAAGCTGGCAAAAGATACTTGAACGCTTATGGGCTTGTACTGATTACTTACATGAGATTTAGACCCTCACTGGGAAACAATCATAGACCACCACAACCACTAATATTGAAAACACAGTATCAGAGACCTGAACCACAAAGAATCCAACCCCAGCCTCACAGAAGTCAGACAGATTTTTTCTAATGACTTCCAAACACTCAGAAATTTTTAAGAAAAAATAATTCTGATCACTATTTTGCTAACATTTAGCTATAGCTTACTGTGTAAGACCTCTATAGTTCAATACAAACAGCTAACTGAGTAATAGCTGTATAGCTACTACATCAGTTCTGATGTATTCTCTCTGCAGTTGGACTTCAGTGATGAAGCTTCTTCCTGGTTCTGAAAACAAAAACTGTAACGGTCTTACCCAAGAGTGTTAACTCAGATCATCTTAGCTGTCAATGCTGTTGCATAAATCTCAGCAGCGTGAGGGGATTTAGCATGCCAAGGGCAGTGTTGAACAGCAGTGAATTAAGTCAAGCAGTAATATTTCTCGAAAGAACTAGATTGTAGGTCAGATATCTTCTAGCATTTTATTAATGAGCTAGAAGATAAGGGTCAACAGTGTGCTATTTAAATTCACAGAAACACTGAACTGGGAAGTGTTAACACCATCTCTGGGGTATTAGAAGTGGTATGAAACACAGATAGGAAAAAGAAATGCATGGTTCACTTGAAAATTGCCGCATTCCTGCATCTCAGAAAAACATCCTGTTCTTCTGTAGACAAAGAATATTTTCTTGGGGGCACATAATTAACAAGTAGTACTTAGTCCTCCCTACAAAATGAGTTTTGGTGGGGTTTGAATACTGTTACTGTACTTAATTTGCACCTTGAGAAACATTCATGCCTGATTTTAGCTAGGATGAAGTTGGTTTTCTTAGTAGCTGGTACAGTGCTGTATTTTGGATTTAGTGTGAGAAAAATGTTGATAACACACTGATATCTTAGCAGTTGGTAAGTAGGGCTTACTCTATATCAAGGACATTTCAGTTTCCTGTGCTCTCCCAGTGAGCAGGTGCACAAGAGGCTGGGAGGGAACACAGCCAGGACAGCTGATCTGAACTTACCAAAATGGTATTCCATACGGCAGAACATCATGCTCAGCATAGAAAGCTGGGAGAAGAGGGGATGTCCAAAGTGATGGCATTTGTCTTCCCAAGTAACCATTACACATGATTGTGGCAGGACATCCCCTCTCTCTCATGGCTGGGGCATTTGGAAGAGATAACTCAGGCCAGATTAATAGCCCGGCAAGGAGTCAAAAAGTCCAGCAGGAGGTCAGAGAGCCCAGCAGGAGGTCACCTCCAGGCTCCTAAAAATCTGAGCACAAGCCCCAGTACACGTCTTGGTATGAGAGCAGATGTGGAAAGAGATAAAAGAAAATAAACATCAGTGACCAAAAGACATGGTCCTTACATCTATAAAAGCCCACACAAATTAACACATAGGCAGAAGTCTCTTACGCACTCCTTGGAAATGTGTGAGAGGATTTCTCCCTGGAGCTGGGACACAACTCCAGGTCACTTTCCAAGGAATTGAGAGAGAGGATTTTTCAATGTGTACTCCATAAAGATTAGATGGTAAGAAGCATTGAATCCTAAGTTATACCATTTCTTAGCTAGTTGTAAATTTAATGGTACCTTTAACTCCACGTGTATACTAGTATCCCTTTTTTGTCTTATCCCTGTGTAGTGATAGTCTGTTTTAAGTCTTATATCTGTTAGCTTTGTGTCTATTAATAAATAATTCATTTTATAATAGACCAAATCAGATGTTATTAAAGAACTTGTGAGTAAGAGTGGATTTTGGGGTGCTGACCAGCTCAATAACGTGACTGCCTGCTGCCAGAGGCCTGGGCAACAGAGAGGAGCTGATTTAAGCCCATATCATCCATTCATAACAATGATAGAGCCCTGCTTTCCTGGAGCTGGCTGAACACCTGCCTGACAGTGGGAAGTGGTGAATGAATTTGTTGTTCGGCTTTGCTTGTGTGTGTGGCTTTTGCTTTCCCTAAAAAACTGTCTTTATCTCAATCCATGAGTTTTCTTACTTTCACTCTTTTGATTCTCTCCCCCATCCCACTTCGGGGGAGTGAGCAAGTGGCTGCGTGGTGCTTAGTTGCCAGCTGGGGTTAAACCATGACAGATTTTATGTACATGTAGCATTGGAGATTTTTGTTTCTGTTTTTTATTTTGCTTCTAAAGCTGTAACTGACTTTTCTCACAACAGCCAAAATTCAGGTCTTGTTTCTCTTTAGAGGGTGAACAATCTAGAGCTTAGTGAATTCTTCTTTAGACTGAAAAGAAGATACAAATATGAAAGAAACAGCTCTAAAATTTCAATTTTGTATTATTACAAGCACTTGGACTGCCCGTTATGTCTGTGGCAGCTTTCATTACCTACTACACACAGCTTACTGAAAAAACCTCAGATGTAATGTAAGGTCCCTCTTTCACAAAAAATCTGAAAATAAAAACAGGTGAGCTTTTGCCCTTCCACTCAACATTAAATTTCCATCTTCCCTGGACTCAACCTCAGCATTTTGGTTTGACAGGTATGCTGCCCTAGTGTGATTCCTCACCTGACACTGTTTCCTGGCACCTGGAGCTGTAAGTCCTGCACTGCTGTGGGTCACACATTCATGTAAGCTGAATGGCCTGGCAAGGAACAAGCTAGAGCAATCTTTGCTTGTGTTGTCAGCAGTTACCAGGGCCATTCTTCAAAGCGTAAGCAAAATGAAAGGAGTCAGGTGACAGTCACCCTTCATTACTTCTTGAAGTACCATCTGCCCCTGGCCTGCTGTCCTGGAATTATCTGGGGAATTGCTTGCAGAGCAGATCCATCATCACATCATGCAAAATGATATCCCTCAAATAACTGATGCCTTGTCAAAATATGGCAGAACCATTTTGGACACGATATCCTTCTCCTGTCCTTCATGAACTCATGAAGTCAGCCCAGCTTACAGGGCTAATGGCAAACTTTGGTAGAAGACACAATGTTTGGTGAAACCCTTTGTTTGCCTTTCAAGATTGTTGCAAGTACTCTTAAACAGATAGGACTGTGCTAGTTACTTTGCCTTCAGGATCTTCAGACCTGTTATCCCACAGGAGGATTCCTCATCAGTCCCTGTCATGCTGCAACCTCTCCAGGTCTCTTTGATCTTCGGTCAGAGCTTCCCAAGAGCAGGGCATGGAAAGCAACATTGTCCACATGCTCTGCACAGCTCTTGCTCTCAGCAAGACCTTTCTTGATGTAGGACCCCTGTTCTCTCACTCTCCCTTCATTTCTTCTTCCTCTGACTGCATAAGAAATGTTTTTCTCCTCCTCCTTTGGCACTCAGATCTGTTCTGCAGTCCTAAGAACAGTTTCACTTTGTTCCACAGGACTGTCCCTGAGCTATTCATACACATTTTCTGGATGTCAGGCTTCTCCACAATTTGGTTTGTCCTCCAGTATTCTTAGAGAGTTTGATTCCCACCAAGCAGGCTTTGCCTCTGAGCAGTTTTCAGGAAGTCTCCATCAGTCTCTTCCTTTTCTGGTCTAGGGAACTCCTTTCATACCCAGTCTCCCAGATACTCCAACTGCCTTTGCTGCTCTGCACTCCTCCTCCTGCTTCTTTCTTCTGCAAGTGTCTGTTTCTATTCCTCTTGGCACTGAATCACTCCTTCAGTCATCCCAGTGCCGCCTCCCATGTGTCACTCCTGCCTGAGCAGAAAGTTCACTCTGAAGCTGCACAACCCACAGCAGAAACATGGCATACACTCGACAGCATGCATGCAAGTACTGCATGAAGCAAGACACTTAAACTTGTGGGGATTGCCTATGCTGAGACTTGATGTATTAACAATAGCCAAAATGATCCAAGTTCCACCTGAGAAATACGTGACAGTTGCTGTCACAAACAGTATATGAATTATGTTACAAAGGAGTGGGTCAGAGAGGTTCTTGTGGTAGTCAGAGATATATTTAGCATTTTAATGTAATTTTCAGCATCTAGACTTGGACCCTGATAGTACTGAATCAGCACTGAAATAACTCTGAACAGCAAGTGCCACAAACTGGACACCTGCTAAAACACCATTTACAGAAACTCCCATTCACCATGCCAAGAAACAGAATATATCTCTCTTTGTGGGCACAGGTTCACAGCTCTGTTGTAAGCAAACATTTTAGCTCACACACAGTTCATGAACATTCAGGCTTCTCAATCAGCAACAGGAGCAGTCCTGTGCCTGCCCACACAGCAGAGCAAACTCCAGAAGCACAGTCCACATGAATGCAGAGAGAGAAGCAGAAACAGCAGGAAGGTAACTTCATGCTTTGTACTCAGGCTATAAGACGGTGATGTACATACTGGTCAAGTGAAACAGAGGAGCCAAATCCTGCCCCTGTCTAGCCTCAAGGACTTGCTTTTATAGGTGTGGCGGTGCATCCTCTCCCCAGTCTCAAACCTCAGGCCACTTGATGATCTTGGAAATGCTCGTTAGGCCTCAGCCTTGAAGAACAGCACCTAGGCTCAGTTCCTCGAGCTTATCAAAAATACAGTCTGCTCCCAGGAACTGGTGCTATCTAATGAGTTCCTGTTTTTAGCAAACAGCATTAGAAATTTATTTCTCTTGCTTGCATAACAACCTAAGTGGAATAATATTTTTGTCACCAAAATTTCAAAGAAAGTTACCAACCTGAGTTGCAGACAGGAAGGAAAATTACTATGACTAAAGCCCACTCTCTTGCTACCCTACAAATATTGATCCTAGGTGAGACCCTTTGACCTGGACCACAGCAAGCTGTGACCAGCACCTCCCTCTGAGTGGAGCCTCTCAGAATTCTAGGGTTCAGTTTGTTGTGTGGAGTTTACAGAATGATCCTCTAAAAGTCAAACTTTCTGGTACTCAAATGTTTGTCTTCACAAACCTTTGCAGTGTAACAGGCAGATTTTCTGTATTTATTTTATCTGCTAACTATAAATGACTGTCTTGTGCTTTCTCCAGACTAAGTTTACCAGGGTACTTTTGGTTTAGAACACACAATGATATTTTATTTCCTGTAATCATGCTCACAGACATGAAACCTTACAATTAAAATGACTGTCTCTCCAAGGAGGCCTGTAATCCACACGCCCATGTTTTTAATTTGTACTGATCTGCAGCAGCAGCAGCAAAATTTCAGTCACTGCAAAGATCTTGCAGCTTATCTATCAGTGATACTTGGAAGAACTACAGCTGTTTCGCTCCCTCCTTCCCCTTCTGCTTCAAGCACAATGAAGTGTAGTCAGTCAGAGGCCAAGCTCCCTCCAGCCACACAGCTGCCATGCTTGAGAGTATAAGTGGGCCATAACGCTAGAAGTATTCTGCCAAAGAGAAAGAATTTGGGACAGGTGGAAAAATAGGAGCATTATCTGCTATTAGTGTGCAAAGCAGAAATTTGCAAGTGTAAGGCTGAGAAGGTAGAAGGCAGGCACTCATACCAAGACTGGAAAGATACGAGCAGAATACATGGGTGTTGGTGGACATGATTTTCAAAAGCCAGCCCAGGAAACAGGCAGCTCTCCCAAAGTACGTGTTATAACTACCTGATGTAGCGCTCTGAAAAATGGGCCTGACTGAAAAATGCTGTTTATCCAGAAGAGAGACAAAAAGAGATTGTGCAGGTAACACACAGCGGAGGCAATGCTCTCCACAAAAACCTGTGCTAGATTCTCTCTCCTTCCTTTTTCCATCAGTAGAGAGTCCACTTGCAGAACTCTCTGCTAGGTCCCTCCAGAGAGTTAAATTTGCTGCTCAGAGGGAGTGAGCCAGTTCTTTTTTCTGAGAGCAAAAAAGCCAAATTTAAAAGCAGGTTTTCCATTACTCATGTGGTGGTTTGACCCTGGTTGGATGAAGGTATCCACCAAAGCCACTCTATCATTCCTCTCTGCAAGTGGCCTGAGGAGAGAAAGTAAAATGAAAGGTTCATGAGTTTAGATAAGGACAGGGAGAGATCATCACTGATTACGATCATGGGCAAAACAGACTGAACTTGGGCATATTATTTGAATTTATTAACAATTAAATCAGAGCAGGATAATGAGTAAAACAAATCTTTAAAAACATCTTTCCTCCATCCCTCCCTTTTTCCTGGGCTCTACCTCCTCCTCCCAGTGGCACAGGGAGACAGGGAATGGGTGTTGTGGTCAGATCATCACCCATTTCTGCTGCTGCTCCAGGAGAGGAGCCATTCCCCTGCTCCAGCATGGGGTCCCTCCCATGGGAGACCATTCACTGTGAACTTCTCCACGGTGAGTCCATACCACGAGAAACAGTTCTTCTCTAATTGCTCCAGCTTGGGTTCCTTTCCACGGGGGCAGCCCTTCAGGCACAGCGTGTTCCAGTGTGGGTCCCTGTAATGGTTTAGGAATGGTACTCTCCGATTTAGTTCTCCCACCGAGACTTTCCAAATCACACAGCTGCTCACTGACTCCCCCTCCCGTCTCTTTTGCCCCCACTGTGGGTGGCCAGAGAGGAGAATCAGAAGCACAAAAGGCAAAGATCACGGTTTGAGATAGGAACAATTTACTGGAAACAGTACTGAGGTAAGAAAAAAAAAAAGCCAGTAACATCAAGAGTATTAATAACAGAAATTATTAATATTTTACAGAAAGAGAGTTATATACATGAAAAATATTCACCAAGCATGGGACAATGAAAAATAACAGCGGCCAGGTTCCCTGCCCCACCACACTTCTTGATTTTTTTGACCAGAGGCCATGCCCTCCTTCCCGAAAGTCCCTCACCTCCACCTCCAGCTGTGACTTGCGGTGGTAGAGAATAACAATCTAGACATGCTCACATGGCTTCAGGTTTTGCCCCCTCACACCTACTGCAAAAGAATTAACTCCATCCTGGCTGAAACCAGGACAGTCCCCCAACAGGGTCACAAGTCCTATCAGGAAACCTGCTTCAGCATGGGCTCCTCTCTCCATGGGTCTGCAGGTCCTTGACTGGAGCCTACTCCAGGGTAGTCTTCCCACGGGGTCACAGCCTCCTTTCAGGCATCCACATGATCCAGCATGGGGCTCCTCTACACACTGCAGGTGGATCTCTGCATCCCCATGGATCCCCATGGGAAGCAGGGACAGAGCTGCTTCACCATGGTCTTCACGACGAGCTGAAGGAGAATGTCTTCTCAGTCAATTGGAGTACCTTCTCTCCCTCATTCTTCACTGTACTTGGTGTCTGCAGAGCTCTTCCTTTCACTTTGCACTCCTCACTTCTCTGAGCACAATTACATCTGTGCAATAACCTTTTTCCCTCTAAAATATGTTACCAGAGTCATTACTACCATCTGTGATTGGCTCTGCCCCGGCCAGCATCAGGTCTGTCCTGGAGCCATCTGGCATTACCTCTGTTGGACATGGAGGAAACTTCCAGCAGCTGCTCACAGAAGCCCCCCCTGTAGTCTCTCCGCTACCAAAATCTTGCCATGCAAATCCAATAAAACTCAGTTCAGCCCTGAGATGTCTTCTGACTCAGAACTAATTTCAGATAAAAGAGAAAAATTTATCACTTCCCCAGCTCTTCCTTATCTCCTCTGTTCAATACTATGTCTTCTCTTTCCTACCAAAAGCAGGGCCTGGTCATGTTCAAGGCTTTGATATTCCTTATGCTCTGGGTATAAAATTATCATTTGCCATTAGCAGTCTACTGCATGACTTATTCAGTAGGTGTTCATGCCTGTCACCTTCCTGAGGAGATTGAACTCTCCACACACATCCCAAGAGGTCTACTGTTAAATTCACCACTTTCTCTAAATGTAGCATAAGGAATAGTTATACCAAGAGAAAGGGCTTGCCCACGTCCGCACTAATTCAGAAGAAGTCACATGAGAACTGATTTCCAGCCCCTCTCTCTCCTTGCATCCAAAGTGCTCATTATGCAGGTACAAAGCGGATGCAGAGTCCAGCTGCATGCATTAAGTAGTTTAATGCAGATCACCTCCCTTTTGATTCACAGTGTACAGAGTTGCTCTGCATTCTTTACAGTTTTGTTTGTTTTCCCATCAGTGTCTTAAGAGCATTGAGAAATTTCCACCTGCACTCACATTTTCCACTCTATTCTTTATTTTATGGTTCCTCCGGAGTCTTTAATTTTACATACTTGTTTGCAGTCAGCACCACTTCACAGTCTCACTTCCACTTCAGTATAATATCCAGATCATTATTAAAGCCACATACAGCTCCCTGAAAAAATGTACCATTCATTTCAGGAAAGGAAACAATCAGCACAAGAGTTATTAGTCTCGTTGTCTTTTCAGTCATAGTGGATTTCTGGTTTACAATGGCCTCCTTAGAGTCTGATGTGCTTTTTGTTTCACAGCACGGTCAGCCTGAAGACAGCAAAGGGAAATATGACTAAACAGCTACAAAAGCAGAACTGCTCAATGAAATATGCATTTAAATAAAAATAAATATATTTTGCAGAACACTGAATTAAACAAAGGAAGTATAATCTGATTCTTGTCTCTTCTCTCCCTCCAATAACTTCATTGAGTTTACCTGTTTTTACCATCTCATTTGTTTCCGAAGAAGTAGAATTTGTAATGCTGGAAGGGTGGGGTCTGGAAGTGGGTTGGATGCAGATATCAAAATTAATAGTACTAAAGCTACTAAAATTCTGATCAGGCCTCATCCTTGGATAATCAGACTTGTCTGCACTAGAAGCATTTAAATGAGACGAGCAGAAGAGTTTCCAACCATGCAGAAGAAATGTTCTGCGTTTTAGGAGAGGTTTGTCCCACAGGCTGTTATACCTGATCAGGGATAATTGTTTTGGATGGAAAAACATTTTACTAAGGTCACCTAAATTGCCCTGGGTATATTGACTGACTTGAAATTACTTTCAACCTGCCCAAGTTACAGGACTGCAGCTGCAAGTGTAAATGACAAGTACTCAAAGGGGAAATAAGAATGATTCAGTAGGCAAGAGCACCCAGACAAACAACACTGGTCTGAGAGTTCGTGTTCAGAAAGTGGCAAAGAAGATCAATTCTCCAGCATCAGCTCAAGCATCATGTTTTAGCATTGTTAGGTTTTCTGGCCTCTTCGAAGTAAAATTCATGCAAACGTTGGGAACAAAGTTTTCTGACAGCATATCACCTTGCCTAGACTGTGAATGGTCACCCCCAGGGTGTCATATCTGATGCCTGGTTGTAGCTCCTTACTGGGATATATTTGCCCACCACAGACAAACCCTGGTCATTAGATCCTCCGGAAGTCTTACTGAGTTCAAAAATACCTGTTGGCAGCTTCAAGCTTTTTAGAGAGAAGCTGCTGATGATAAACACTAGTCATTCCTGTATGTGAACTTCAGCACAAAAGTAAGCAGAACAAGCACTTTATGGCAGTCACAGAACTAAGAGTGGGAATAGGAAAGGAGGTTAATTCACGGCTTAATTTTTTTTTTTTTTCAGTATATGAGTGAAATTTCAGGATCTCTGGATCTTTTTCCATTCAAAACAATGGTTTTCTTACTAAGAATCAGACTCAGTGAACAAAACAGAGAATCCTCCAATCACTATAACAAAAAATTATTTAAAGGCATTTGAAAATAAATTATTGGGATAATTAAATCTGCATTGCTTCTCAGACTGACTTCTTAAATCAGAAAGCTAGCCTAGAGACCTGTGTTTCATCACATGGTTATTCAAAGGAATTCAAATCAAATAAAGCTGTAAGAAATTAGGGTGGGTACCTCATATTAAAATTATCACTTAAGTGTTAAATTTTAGTGCTTGATTATATTGTATAACTTTTCAGGTTGCCTAACTGATACAATATAAAGACAGAGAATTGGTGAAATGCCAAGAATAACACATTATCTGAGAACAGGTTCCAGGCTCTGAACGCAAAATAGCTGTAACCAAGAGCTACGGCTGTAGATTTGTCATTTGGTGCAGAGGTTTCCAGAGGTCATACCGTAATTTGGATCAAATCTCTCTTTCAACAATAGATACATATGCAAATTCCTCCAAATCCAACCTGTTCTTCATCTGAATTAAGCCAAGAGATTTAAGCTCCTGTCTTATTTTCTGGTGTACTTTTCCACTGTTTTATTTATAAACTGCTTCTCCTCAGGTCTTCAGATTGGCAGTTCAACAAATCAGGCAGCCCTGCTAATAACAACGTGTTTTGGATATGTCAGTCAACCAGGCAGTAAAGTGAAACCAAATCCTTCCTTCTTTACAAATGTACAGCTTTTCCAGAGGGTCTTACATAACAGTTGTTCTTGGAATTTGCTGTTGATTTCACAAATATAAAATTATTTATTTTATTAACATGAGAGAGCATGTCAACAACTGTATCAATACTTGACTAACATGCAAAAATAAAGTTGGTAATTATAGATGTCTATTTTCACCTTTCCAGCCCAATTTGTTCTTCACAGCTCTGCAGTGGCATTGCCCTAGCTACAAACAATTGCAGAAGCCAGGAATCATGTATGAAGAAAACCTCCTATGCAGTACTGTAAGGAGACCACAATTATGTAGTCTGAAACTGATTAGGACAACAGAATAATTATATCCGGGAGAGACCCAGAGTAACTCTTCAGATCTTCCTACAAAACTATTGAGAGGGAAATGCAAAATATCCGACTTGAGAAACAGCCACAGCATTCAGGAAGAGCATGCAGCCACCAACTCTTGCAAACTAAAAACCACTGCTACTGCAGAGCCAGTCAGCTGGAGCAATCAGGTGGGCACAGCAGGCTGAACTAACTGAGGCTTGTAGGAAACCTTCACTGCATCTGTCCTCATGAGCTAGCGCTGGTCAGTGCTTGCTTAGAACATTACAGTTCACCATGCTTCCAGAACAGAGAGGAGAGGAACAAGGTTAGATACACAACAGGCATTGAATGTATTTGTCTTGCCAGAGGCCTGTCCTAGTATTCCCAGCAACCCTCCAGCTTCACCAAGATGCACCAAGAGAAGCGCTTCTCCCTTTGTGTGTGAAGCAGGTTTTCTCTTCATGAACCTGTTCTGCTGTTCTTCTGGGATCCTTACATGTGTTTTGCAAAAGCCCTTTGTCCCACAGTGACACTTACTCCCTGTCACTTGGAATACACAGTTTTAGGATCCACAGAGGACTTTTACTCAAAAAGGGACAACTGCCCTGTGAAGAGTGCTGCTATGGGATGCACTCGCTTTTCACATTAGTTACCCTCAAGAGAAAGAGCACTTACACTGTGGATTGAACTCACTGGAAGAATACTCCCTTATTGCTGCTTGACTGTTACTCAGGAATTTCATCATCTTCTTTGACTGCCAGTGATACAACCTGGTTCTGCTAAGCAGGAGATAGATGGTGGCTTATGGAAACACCTCCACTGAAATTTAGAAAAGATAGCAACTCGGATTTGAATTTGTTAAGAGTCCTGCAGTGACCAGGCTTACTCCTGCCATGAAGGTCCTTGTTTGTGCATTCAAACTTCATTACAAACAGCATTTCTATGAACCTCTCCCACCACAATTCTTCATCAGCTATACTAATTTGTGTTCTTCCCTCACAGAACTAATGCAGCTAATTAGGTTGCAAATCCAAGCTCATATGCCTCTGTATCTCCCCAGTGAATACTGAGAGGACATAAAGGTAGGCAGAGAGGAACTCTCAGTCAATCTAGGCAGAAAGCTGAAAGTACTGACCACTGCAGACAGGCAGAAATATCCCAACCCATGCTTCAAAATCTCTTCATGAACTCTCAGTTTGGCCCCAAAATTGGTATCCTGAAGGGTGACAGAGAAAATCCTATGATTAGTGATATAGCTAAAATCTTTTGTCCTGCAATTGCACATTGAATCCAGCTGCTTATGCTTCAGTGATACAGCCCACCACAGGGTGGGCCTTCACTGATGCAAGGATATACTACTGACATGCATTGTCAGTGATCGGAGCTCAAAAAGAGACTTACAGGAAAGGCCTGCACAGCTCAACCAAACTAAAATACATTTCTTGTGAACAGGAAACCTTGGACTTAAGTTAAAAGCAGGCCAGAGTTTTTCTACCTTGAGAAAACACATTCTGAGTGATTTTCTTCTCGGCTCATTCTCACTGAAGCTCACAGGATCGATCCAGTGGGAAGGTAAACCTGTGCTCCCCCAAAAGCAAAAGAAAAGCCAGTTGCTTTACAGTCACTTCACCTAAGAATCAGGTGCAGGAGAAGAAGGATGAGGCACACAGAGACCTCACAACTTACAACAGGCTCATAATCACTATTTCCAGCTGACTTTCCATTCTAAACTAGGAAAAGAATGAGTGGCAACACCAGACCAAAATAAACAATCAGAAATTCTCAATTCTTGATTGTCAGGGAAGAACCAAACTTGACTCACAAGCAGGGGAAACCAAACTAGTCAAAAAGAAATCCTTTTGGAGCCAAGTACAAAACACGGCCTGTGTTTATATACATCACTGGGCAAATATCCATTCTTGGAAAAAGGAGAGCAATTGTCCCAATGCTGGAGATGAACCCCAAAACACAGATGACCTTACAAAGAAAAATTCCTTAAGGGCCCACTTCTGTAGTCAGCTGCTGTTATCTGTGAACACAAGAACACAAAAACTTATTCCTCTCACCACTCTTGATTCATGTAATACCAAGTGGATGGCCACGCTGAACAGGTTTCTCCATTTGGTCAGCCAGGAATAATCTGTTACTGATCTGATAGCACATGGACATATGACTACACATATGTCCCTCACACATCTGCAAATGTGTAACAGGCCAATAGAAAACCACAGATAACGCTGAGGTTTTGTCTCATTGACAGTGATGCATCTGAAAAAGAGTTAACAAGATCACATGCATGTAGAAAAATCTGGGGAGGATTCCCACACATTTCCATAATTCCCTTAAGAAATCCTCTGGAAAGTTTGTACAGTTGTGCAAGCCCATTCAAATATCTCATAAAAAATTTACTGGTTCACAGGAGACCAAAGACAACCTTTTTTCCTCCTTTTTCATTAACTGGAAGGTTCCAGTTGAATGTCTCTGAGTATATGCTTAAATTCCTGCAAAGACCTGACCTAACATCTCTGGTCAACCAATTAAGGCTTGTGTATACATCTCTTTATTACTTTTACTACTACCTCTTAAATTTGTCTATTTTGCTGAATAGTCCTTAACTAGATGTCACTATATACCAGGGATCCTTATATTCCACACATATTGGAGTATGGTGAGATGATAATGCTATTGTAATGTGAATCATGCAGATAATCCTGCACACATTTGGAAGGTGGAAATCTTTTTACTTCAAGGTAAGAGCCTGGCTAACAATCCTTTACCTAACATTTTGATGTTCAGTTTATACAGCTTAACGCATACACGGAAAAATCCTGTTTTCTGAGTCAACCATCCAGCCTTCTTTATCTGGGGGCAAGTGGGGATGGTGATTTCTTGTATAGGTTAGATTTCTTGTTTATGTGATCATGTGTTTGTGGTGGTTTCACCCTGGTCGGATGCCTGGCACCCACCAAAGCCACTCTATCACTCCCCTGTGCAACTGGACAGGGGAGAGAAAGGACAATGAAAGGTTCATGAGTTGAGATAAGGACAGGGAGAGACCACTCTCCAAATACTGTCACAGGCAAAACAGATTTGACTTGGGGAGATTAACTGAATTTATTGTCAATCAAAACCAGAGCAGAATAATGAGAAGTAAAACAAGTATCAAATTTCAGTACCTTCCTCAACCCCTCCCTTCTTCCTAGCTCTACCTTGTCCTCACAGCGGCACAGGGAGATGGGAATGAGGGTTATGGTCAGTTCATCACACATTGTCCCTGACACTGCTCAGGGACAGGAATCCTTCCCCTGCTCCAGCATGGGGTTCCTCCCATGGGAGACAGTCTTCCATGAAATTCTCCAGCCTGGGTCCTTCCCATGGGCTACAGTTCTTCACTAACTGCTCCAGAGTGGGTCCCCCACAAGGTCACAAATCCTGCCAGAAAAGCTGCTCCAGCATGGGCTTCCCATGGGGTCACAACCTCCTCTCAGGAATCCACCTGATCCAGCATGGGGCTCCTCCACAGGCTGAGGGTGAATCTCTACACCCTCCATGTACCTCCTTGTGCTGTGGGGGGACAGCTGCTTCACCATGGTCTTCACCAATTATCATCTTCTTAAAGATGTTATCACAGAGTCATTACTTCCATCTCTGACTGGCTCACGCTTGGCCAGGGGTGGGTCTGTTTTGGAGCCATCTGGCATTGGCTGTGACAAATATGGGAGAAGCTACCTCCACTGTAGCTACCTCCCCTCCTCCCTACTAAAAGCTGGCACTGAAAACCAAATACAGCATTTCATTTCCACAGTGAATTAAATAAAATAAAAAGAATGGAATGGAGTTAAAAATAACAAAGACATTTTACCAGACAAAAAGAGTGTGTTGCAAATTGTCAGGCCCATCTGCTGCTCTTTATGTTCTTTATGTTGCACCATGAAAAACTGTATCAGGAAAAAGCAGGATTTGTTCACTGAACTGCTGAATATGATGAAGTTCTCACAGTTGTGTAGAGCCAGTGACGGAATAGGGGAAGCAACCTGATAGGTAACTCAGATATAAATGTCTAATCCACAGCCTGGAGCTTTGGTCAGCCAGCTGTGGAAAGACTGTCTTCACCAAATTTGTTGAGCTTCTTTATATGAATATCTGGGCTCACAAAGATAGACAGGAAACAATAACTGATGGAAGTTCTCCATCCCAAGTCAATGCAGAGGTATAACTTTCCTGAAAGCGTTATTTCCTAAGAATTAGGCTTCTGCTGCCCATTACAGCAATAACTAGGATGTTGTCCTGCAGTGAGCCAGACCTACCCATCTGAATGTTCATGTTTCCAGATGGCTCCTATCATTGACTATTTCCCACAAATTCCTGTACCTCATGACAAAATCATTTCCCCTGACTCATTGTGAAGGTGGTTCTGACAGGTGGGCAGGTTGGGTAGGTTCCACAGCTCATACCTGCAGGAGGGTTAGCTCAGATATTTATGTAGAACTCTTTTCTCCAATTATCAAATCCCAATCCCCTAAGCATTTCCCAGGATCGCTGTTCTGAAAAACAGCTCAAACGCCCAGAACGCAAAACTTTGTTCTAGAAACTGCTCTGCATTGATGAAGAACCAGACTTTTTCTGCTTCTTTTATATAAATCCGCAATTTTGTTACATAAAGTTACAAAAAATTTAATACATCCAACTACAGAATTTCAAAATCTATCCAGAAATAGGAAGGGAGCAAGCCCACAATTAGCATGGTCCTTAATGCAGCTTCATAAAGCCCACAGCAATTAAGTTGCAAAGTGCCGTAATTTACATGAACAAACAAAAACAGGAGTGGGTGTAGGAATGTTTGCTTCATAAACAAAATAAATGTCACAGACAGCTCTAATACAAGACTGTACAACAAGCAACAGCAGGGATGGCATTGCTCAGTGATTCTGGCTACTGCCTGCAGACGTTCAGGTTCTTTCCAGATGGGCCAGAATTGGTGAAAGAGAGGCTGGAAAAGGATGGACTGTTTCAATCAGAGTTTCCCTGCCAAGGACAACAGTTAAAATAAGCCCTAATCCACATCAGTGCCTGGCCCCAGAAAGGGCATCAAAGAAACAAGATGCAAATTGGGAACCTCGCCTCACATTTTAAGTGACAGCCTGTGACTACATCCCTGAAACATCAACAGCAATGTTAAAAATCTCAGCATTTGCACTCTTTACTGGACAGCAAATCAGTACAATGAAAGGGTTCTCAAAGGAGACCTATAAATACCAGGTCACTGCCCTCCTTCCCATCATGGCAAGAGGTGTCTGGGCCCCATAAGAAGAGGGAAGCAGGAATCCGTCTTTGAACGTCTCTTTGAGGAACAGTTGTCCTTAACTTCATTGGAAGAAGCTACTCGGCACCCTCATCAAATACCTAATTAACAGCCCAGTTAGTGCTGTGGCTGCTCAAGACAACAGTACCAGTTATTCCCAAAACTCCCTCACAGCCTTTGGGCCATGCTGTCCGATTTTGGGCGTGTAGGGTAGGGTTTAGCCCAAGTTTTCTTATGAACAACTGGTCTTTCAGGTGCTAGGGAGAACATGCCAGTCATCCAGACTCTCTTTCAGCTAACTGCCTGACAGGTAGGGGCTCTGGGGCTCCCAGCTTTCTTCAGGCAGGTTGCTGGAAACTAGGAGAAACTTGACTCAAAAGTGTATTCATAAGCTGCAAGAGAAATGTGTCATTTCCCCTTTTCGTAAGTGTGAAAAATATGTGAAAATGTCACAATATCCCCATAGGAGAGAAATTGCAGCTTTAACCAGCTCACCTTTGAAATTTGTCAGCATTCTGGTACACTTGATGCCACTGCAGACAAAACAAGCATAGCTCATCTTCCCATCTGTGCACAGAAGCTACAACAACCAAGGCTGTAGAGAGGAATTACATAATGGTTCAACCTCCTGTCTCCGATCCCTTCACCCTTCTCTCATTAAAGTTAGGCAGAGAGAGTACATTATCATCAGCTACAAGGAAGGCTTTTACTGGTAAAATAGTGTGACTAATGGTGTTTAAGAATAGTAAATGGCCTTTAGGAGCATTAAATTCCCCAACAATTTCACAGCTTAAAAATTGTAACAAAATCAGTTTTGCTAAAGTTCTGTAAATGGCACATCAGCAATTCATAAAAATGTTTTCCAGATGTTTTCCTACATTTTAAGTAACATTATGTAGTGAAAGGCCTGAAGCACTTGCAGATGTCATGCTGAAGAATCAATATATTCCAGGAAAATGGTTTCATTATCTCTAAGTCCCATATAATTTCTCAACAGTTTTCAAAAACATGCATTGTGAAAGATGAACAATGAAAGACATGCCTGGAGCCACCTATTTCACACCAGAATTCACCACTGCTGCATGAACCCTTCTGAGCAGAGGGAAAAGCATGGTGGTATTGTTCACAAAATTTGATTCATTACCTGGTGTGCAACAAGCCAATAATTACACACTTGAGAGAGACATTGACTATTTTTTTCAGATTTGTGCTGTGTGCACAGAGGTTTTCCATAAACAAAGCACCCCAGCAGGACCTTCTGCACCATTATTTACACACAGAAGTTCAAAGTTAGTAACTTCCCAAGTACGGCCCACTTATTATGATTGGTTAGTAGTTTCCACATAAACTAGGTAATCCTAACTTCTACGCATGCCCAAGGGAAGGCATGTGTCATTCTGACTTTTAGGCATGACTTTTAGTATTATAAAAAGATAGCTCCTCTAAGGGATACATGGACCTTGAGGTATTTGCCAAGTTTATTCTGTGACATTCATAGACATACAAGATCCTAATTTACCACATTCTTATAGATTAGTTCCTGGATGCCCTTGACTAAGGAATGCTAACTGTTTGTTCCACTGATTAGGAGTCCTTTCTTGCTGATATAGGAAAGTCTTAATTAGCCAACCTAAGGTATTTAAAGAACATCCCAACTTAAGATAATTTCGACATATTCCACATTCTGCAACAGTGGTACTGAGGAGAACTGCCACTTTTCACACTCAGAAATCAGTCCTGCTGCTTCAGTCTAGAATAGAAAAGGGCTCTACTGTAAATTACAGATAGTCTTTAAGATAAAATCAAGAAAATATGAGCAATTTTGCCAAGATGTTTGAAGTTCAGTGTCTTCTCTGTGCTTAATTTTGCTGCTGCACTGTACAGAGAAATTGGATGTATACTTGAGTATAGCATTTCTGCTTGCATGCAGAGCCAGAAATATCTATGACTCATGCGTGTTAATCTTCACCTCCTGTGATCATTAAATTCTACCAAAATCCTTTTTGCTGGGGAAAAGTTCCCTTTCTAGCTTTCATGGATGCAAAGAAATGTGAGTGCCCTGTTCAGCCTTCCTGGGCTTGAAAGAGATGAAAACCTTCTCCACACTTTCACAGGTTTTGTAACCATTGTTAGGGCTCCCACCACCAGCAGCGATGGCAGTGCTGGTCCCACAGGGAGAGTCTGGCCAGGGTCTGAGCACTGGACCCACAGTGTAAATTAGAAGTGACTGGACCGTAGGAAACACTTGTGACAGCATGGCTGAAAAGCCCCAAATGCACACATACACACCCATTCAGTCTCCTAAAAGAGAATGGTGGAGTCACCTCTATGTGTCACTCACAGCTTCTCCTGGAGAGAACTGTGAATAGTGAAAACACAAGTCTGCTTTGAACTCTGTTGTTTTTAGCTCCCCTGCCTCAGCTTTGAGGAAGGCACATCTGATGCCCTAAATTGGAAAAGCCAGCAACAACCAAGCTCCTGCATCCCTGCCTTGCTGTTGCCGTTGTTAATCGGCTGTGGCTCAGGACAAACTTGCCTTTACAGAGCCATCATTGCATTCTCAACCAAACCAGAGACAAACCAGACACGTGCCTTGTCCCTGCCACAGGTAGCAGCTAGCTCCACCCACCAACACCTGCATACATCTCAGGGAAAGATTTGGGTCCTGCCTGACATTAAGAGGCACAATTTTCTGTACAGTCCCCAGGACTGCCATCTGCTGAGTTAGAAGTACCATGACAGCACATGCCAACCCAACTCAACCTCAACCAACATCAAAGTGCCAGTACAGATTTTATAAATCCTTATTGAATTCTTCTCTTCCCCCTGTGAATTTATTGCAAAAATGTAACACTTGGAACTGCTAGAAAATGTCAAAATCATTTAGAAATAAATCAAAGACTTAGAACAGACTACAAACCCCTCTGCTCATGGTCTGACATATCTGGCAGAAAGCACAACTATGAAATTATAGTTGCACTGGACATGGCAACAAGTGATGACTAAAACAAATATTTGGGACTTTTATCTTCAAAACACTTCACAAGAGTTAAAACAGTCAGAAAAGCAAATCTCCTGGGCAGGTCTGTATCTCCTTACTGCATAGTCAGTGCAAATTCACTGAGAAGAGAACCTGACCTTCTCCCTGATAGCAGTTTGGCTCCTCACGAGAGACAGAACTCCTGACAAATTAAGCAGTAGATGGACATTGCTGCAGGATTTGATTTGATATTTGCATAGATGGAGTAAATTTTCATATCCACTACAGTATCTAGTAAATTCTACTGAGGTAGTTGTATTTGAGGCTGCATCTCCCTCCTGCAAGATTTCACACATTTTCTAAGTGTGGCAGCTCAAAAGATGTCCCACAGCATCTTCTATAAACAAATCAGCTGTGCTCACACTTGATGGCTTTGGACCTTTCTTCATCAGTGTGGATTTTAACTTTTTTAACCCAGATTTGCTAGGCTTGTGAAGAGTTATAGCCCTCAAAGGACTGAGTAACTACAATTGCAAATCTGACCTTGGCACTGTACTAGTTTCAAGTAGTTACCTACTTGTTAGCAAGCATCCTATTTATGAAAATTTTTCTTTGGCACAAATAACACAAGAGGCTACTAAACCTTTCACAATCTTTAAAAGCATGGTTGCAGGTGAATGGAGGAGTTCATACAGTCTAGCCCTCCTGCTGTACTGGTTAATTTGAGTTATTTGGTTAATTTGAGTTATTCAAGTTGCTTTGCATTTAGCTACAGGACTTGGGATTGGGCAATGCCGTATTTCAATTACTAGTACCACACACTGGTTTCACTGGAATTTTTAAATGTCTCCAATTTATTTGGGCTGAAATCTTCTGTGACTCATTTCATTCCCAAGGTAATCTGAGACAGGAAATCTGCTCACAGCTGCTTCTGAATTCTGCTTCCATACAAGCTGTATCACTTCTTAACATGTTTCAAATGCAAACTGGTAACTCAACAGATAAACCTTTTACTGCTCACTTTTTAGTTCTCCTATATCTAGTTGACAAATCTGAGACCACTAATGGGGTCTCATAGGCCCCTCCTGGGGGCTACAAAAAGGAAATTCACATAATTAATATGCTTTTCACAATGTGAAATTGACTGAATAGAAAGCTTGCTAAGTTGCAGCGATTCATACACTGTCTGGCTCCAATAATGACACCACCATAAGAAAACATTGAGGTCTGAGTTGCTCTTTCACCTCCATCTCTCTCTGATTGTGGATTCTGTGGTCCATAGGATGCACTGAAAAGTTCATAACAGCTCACCTGGGAAAAGCTGGGGACTTGGGGCTCCATAGATACGAGAGATCTCAGCTATGAATGCTTATGCTTCACCAGCTAAGAAAGGAAAGGCTTTACAGCCTCCTATTTCTATTCCTATAAGGGAACTTTTATCCAGAACACTTCTTTGAACTAATTAATGAAATCCAGAGTTAAAAAATCAGAAAATGCATCATTAGATGAGAAAGATTTTGATTAAATCAACACATGTACAACTTTCTTATTCACTGTCTGAAATTCGACAAGAATCTTCAGAAAGGAGATAAAGAGAAGGTTTTGCAGTTCAGATACTGCTGGGTTAAACAAAAATTCTCTTCTACTGCCTTTAAAATAGAAACTGTGCCTTCACACATAATAAAGTCCAATGAAGAACAAATCCACAAGACAAAGTTTTCATTTTTCCACTCCAGTGTACTTTCAGATAAAAGGAAATCAATAGTAGCTGTGAGATTCACATCAGAAAGATCAGCTTATTTATGTATGAGCACAGCTCCCTTACCCCCTGAAGATGTCTGTGCCATTCCTGGGAACAGGTCAGCCTGGCCTGAGGGCAAAAAAATTCAAGGACGGACTGCTGAGCAGTGACATGAGCCTTTAATCTCTGATAAGTTGAAGACTTGGTGGAAGCAAGGAAAAGTTTTGTACTTCGCTATGGTTGCAGAACCTGTTTTTTTGTTTCCTTTCTATGCAGCAAAGTGCAGACAACACTTCCCTTTTTTTCCCCCCTAGCTTTCTTTATTCCGCAAAATGCATTTTTCTGCTTAGAGAGATGTTTCTCCTCACAACTTAATGGGGTTATCTTCCTTATGAGAAATGTTTTAATATATTTATAGAGACCAAGCAATAGATTATGTACTCCTGTTTACCAAGGTACTCTAAATTGTTGAAATACATATATTTGTATTTGTGTCCCATACTGGAGCAAAGCAGAGGCCAGACCTTAGGAGCAGACTTCAGGCTGCTTTAGCCCTGTTCTGCAAGGCACTTGTTGACACGTGGGTCTCACACGTGTAATTTCTCCATGGACAAGGCCACCGAGAAACTCACCAGCAGGTTCAGCCTGGGAATCAGGAGAGGGCCTGGAGTGTTAGAATTTGAGAAGGTAATCTGTTCTTCACAAACCTGCACTAGATCATGGAGGTAAGGAACTCAGACACACCTTGCTCAAGTGTGCAGGAGAGCTAGAGACACAAATACTGGTCACATAGTGTGTACCGCACTAGAACCATCCTTTATCAAAGATTTGACTGCTTAGGAGAATATTTTGCATTATAGACATAGACTTTTATCTTCACTCATTTTATTGCTGCAAGCATTGACAATTTCCAGCAACTCTTCCATGGCATATTTCTGGATTAGAAAAAACCCATCAATTTCCTTCAAAAATCTATTTTCAGATTCAAACTTATTATGAATTCAAGCTCAACTCCATCTCTTATCCACACATAACAAATGCTGTCTAAGATACTTGGCACACAAACATAGGAGACTGAACTGAAGGAAGGCTAAGAAATCTCGTCTTCTAGACTGCCAGAATTTTATTTCCAAAAAGAAAATACTTTCCTTTTTACAACAGAATCCCTCATGACAGAGCATGAACACAAACACCTGGGCAGGGCTTTGAACAGAGTACACAGAGCCATTAATATATCATAATTCTTTTCTTCTTTTAGTTTCCAGAGTTCTCTCCCTGAACAAATGGTACACATCCTGAAGATGCTCTCTTCATGACCATTTTAGCTGTGTTGATTCTATGATTCAATGTTGATTCTGACAAGATTTGTTACATTTCATTTGGAAATTTATAGTCTACATCTCTCAGACTGTCAAGTTATGAGCACAAGCACTGACAGAAGTTTTGCTGCAATATAAATCAGATTGCATAAGAAGTAAACAAAGTTTAAATATTAGATAGTACTGAGAGACACATGTCAGCATTAAAGCACAATAAATGCTTTGGTAAACACTGTAATAAGCAATAGACAGAAAAATTATGTTTACCAAGGTACTCTAATTTTCCAAAATCTTCCCTGACTGTCCATAAAATGTTGTAGCCCCCAGTTCACAGCAAATCTCAGAACCAGAGAAGGAACCAACTGAGACGACTGAGTTTCAGAAACCACCTGTGGACAAGCAGACAAAACACCATTCTTCCATTCCTTTGTTTGTAGGAATCAAAGTTGTCTATTTGAGGTGGCACAGGTTTTTTTCAAATGCTTCTTAACAGAGAAATCAGAAAACAAAAGAAACATTTCTTACCAAGCACATAGAAAATGGATTTAGAAAATCATGTATTGTTCACAATGCTCCTGCATAAAATTTGACCTGCTGGGGTGCCACAAAAATTCTCCTTCATATATTCTCTGCCAAATACCAAACTCCAGAACTTCAACTGAATGAGAATGAGACACCTTTGCACATGTTATAACCTTCCTTTAACCTCTAAAGTCCTGGAGACTCTGAATAAAACATTACCAGAATAACTCACAATTCCCTGTGGAAAACTCTGGAATACCCCTTAGAATACCTTGTACAAGCTCTTAATGACTTCTTGTATGTAGTACATAATGAAAGATAGACCAGGTATTCACAGGTGCCATCTTCTCTAAGCTATATCTAACAGATAAAACTTTTTTAAAAAAGGTGAGAGAGGAATGTACATTTCGGGGTCAGGAAGAACCACTTGCTAGCAGTGATCTTTGCTCTTGGCTGTAAAGGGAGGGACAGGAGGGACAGAGTTTGCTGATAAAGGCAGTAATTGCTCGAGCAGTGCAAGCTGACAACAATCTAGATGTGGAAACAGGGACCTCATAACTGAGTGTAATGCCTCTGTCACAGCGTTGTATCTTGCAGCCATCTGCCCACTTGAGTGGGCACTGCAGAAAAACTTATAATCCCCTGCTAATGATGCTGAAAAGCTTTCAGAGAGCTTCCTGAAGATGATGCCTCACTGTGGTGTGAGCCGCAGATGTGGAGGCTTGACTCCACTCGGCAAGAGGCAGTCAGCTGGGAAGACTCAACAGAAAGGGGCATGCACCTCTCCTGTGCAACTTACCCTGGCTCTCTGTGGCAGTCTCAACACCACTGAAATTCTCCTTTGGGAAGCGCCACTGGGTCAGCGTGATAAGAAATGAGGAGAGTCCTGGTGAGGCCGGAAACTCTCTAAGAAAACAAACTTGGATAAGGAAAGCAAATGAATGAATATAAAACAGGTTGTGTGTCCCCAAGAAGACAGCATGGAAGAGGCAGCTGGGAAAGAAGGCAGTACCTTCTCCATCTGCACACACACATGGCACAAGGCAGACCCATCCAAAACATAAAATTCAGGGAAAAACTGAAAAACAAATCATTGCCGGTGATGAAGGTAGGGGGAATCTCTTCAAATCCTGGTGAGGGAATTTGTGCAAGTCTCAAGGAAGACCAATGGCAAATTATTGGACAATTGCATCAACTAGTCAAAGGAAAAGTACTACAGAACTAGTCCCATGGGACCAGTTAAACAAACACAAGTGCAGGAATGAACAGTGGATACCCAGAGAAGGATAAACACAACCCAAAACAGTCATCAGCCTGCGGCCGGCTGTAAGAGCTTCATTTCTGCCAATGGCCCCCATAAACAATTTTCATGAAAAGAGGAATTTTATAATTTTCTTTGTTTTAAAAACATTTGTAACTTGATTTTGGTACTAAACTCACTTCTTTTGAGATTTGTGTGTGTGTGTGTGTGTGTAGGCTGATGTTTCTTTTTTCCTGTTTCCAGTCCACAGTTTATTTTTAGACCTAACCTTTTGTTCTGGATCAGGAGGGAATAATAAGATAAAGCAGTGAAAATTCCCACAGGGCAGAAAAAGAAAAAAGAAGAAAAAAGGTGTAACGGAACACCAGCTTTTGAGGAAGACACAGAGCAACCTCACCCTTCCCCAAGCCCCGAGGAGATCATCCCCATAAGTTTTCCTGTGGCATTATTTTAGCTCACTCTGCCTCCCCACAAACTGGTGTAGCCCTGACTTTCAGAAGCTTTCCTCCCTGACCACATTTCAAAGTGTTTCTGTCTGCTGCTGTGTTCATTGCAGGTTGTTCCAATGTGCAAAAGCCCCATAGCAGGCGGGCCAGCTCAAACTTCCCCATCTAAAATCACTTGCATGTATCGGTGAAGACCAGAATTGCAGGTTAGAAAATCTAATTGTTTAGAAAACACTGTACTCTCAAAACATTTTTTAGTGACATAGGGAAAGGGGGAAATGTTTCGCTGAAATAACTCCAAATAAAGAAATCTGCTTTACACAAAACCCACACAAGCACTTTTGTGTACAACTGATGTCACTGATGACAAGTTATGCTGTTTATGTTACCAGAGGGGGGAAAAAAAACCCGAGAGCAGGTTTTCACTTGCAAGTGGAGTTTAGCTTGTTTCCTGGATAATTTCATGGACACAAGAAGTTTCTCATTTTCGCTTCCTTAGTCTCTCGTTTCGAAAAAACATTTTTCACAAGGAGATTGATCCCTCAGTTAACATTGCAACAGACACAAATTTTGCAGGACAGTACACGCTGGCATTAGAAAGCTAGACTTTGGATTGTATCAAAATTTGAATATGCAAAACTACTCTAAATCACAATCTGCTTTGACCTTCCAAGCTCTCCTCAGGCTCAGAAACTGCATCAAGAGCTACTTATTGCCTCACGGTTCAGAGACTGCATTGGCTCTGGAGCACTTACCCAGCATGGCTTGAAAGAAGCAACACTGGCCAGCAGTGGGCATAAGCACATGCTGCCCATGGATTGTGACTATTCAAGTCCTTTCACTTGCAAGAACAGTGACTCTCACCATGTCAGTTCTTTCACAAAGGTACTGCCCAGATGACAAACTCACTCAGATCATCTGCTGCTCTGCACTTGCAGACTTAAAGCCTTTGCAGGTACAGGGGTTTGGCCATGACTCAGGCAGTGGTTGCTAAGCTGCACCTGCTTCCTCAAACACACCAGCTGGGAAACAGCTGCCTGAGCAGAGCACGCCAACCCGTTGTTGTCCCTCCTCTCCAAAAGATCCCCCACAGTCCCTATAGGCAGTGGACATGTGGGAAGATACCTGCTCAAGGGCACTTCCCAGGAAATGAGGTATTGCAGGCCATAATGCAATCCCTAAGGAGCAAAAACCTGACAAGAAGTAGCGCGCTTGTCTTGCTAGTGAGCACCCTTAGATGCCAGATTTCTCTGCTCTGTTACTGGAATGGAAAAACAATGAACGAAGTCATTTTCTAACAGAGAAAAAAATCTGCCAGAGGAAACAGACTGAAATAAAGCATTTGCAAACACCGTTTTTCTGGCACAGAAACACCTGTTTCTCCAGCCATGTTCCCAACTGCTTTCAGTTGCTTCCTGGGATAAAACAGTCCCACAAGGTCCCCAGAAATGCTTGTGTCTTTGTCCCTGGCCCTTCTAAGTTTATCCAGTTTCCTCTATCATCTGCACACCAAACTTTTGGCACAATCAAGTGGAGCCCTTACTGCACATCTGCTGGGAAAGTTCTGCTTTAAGGCAATAAAACCTGAATTTTGCAAATACTCTTTTCTTCTTACATATAATCAAGCAAGCTGAGCATACAGACAAGGCTCTTCAAGAGTGCTACAGCCATGGCCAGGAGATGGCATTTGTTTCTGTTCTGTCCAAAATTCTGCCAACAGAGAGCCAAAAGATTTCATCACTAGAAAGCTTCATGCTTGTGGGGTGTTTATCCCAAGGCACAACCTGACAGGTCCTGGTTCCAGAGCTTCCAGACACTGGGGAGACTCCAGCTCCTGGCATCTAGACACAATGAAGCTTCTGAAGAAGAATTGCCCAGTGCTTTGCAGAAACTCACTGCATATCATCCATCAGCATCTGGGTTTTACCTACAACAGAAGTAAGTTCAAAGACACTTTTACCAGTTCTTTCAGATGATTTATGTGAACTTCAGAAAGATTTGGGAAGTACATACATTTTTACAGCTTCTACATAATGGCTGAAAGGATTTATTTTGTTTCAAAACAACATTCCCACTGCTTTTTTCCCCAAGCGAGATAAGTCACGGGATGACCAGAAAGATAAGAATCTTTCTTCACTGGTGAACTCCTACTCTATGACTCTCTTGTGCATATACAGGTTTTGCACTTTGCTTGGCCTTCCTCCTATGGCTTCAATGATTCCCAGTTTCCATTTGATTAAAGCACAGAAGAGGTTAGAAGCTGCTCCTTTACTTTTTTCCTCTTAGATGGTGCATCTTATAGGATGGGACTTAATAATCCTCTTCTTCCAATGCATGGACTTAACTTGCTGGTGCACATACCACAGCAGTTTTTCTTCATAATATCTTTTCACCTCTGAATCATTTTCCCTTTTCTTTGTGTCACAACAATGACTGCTCTATACTGCCATGTGAGCATGGTAAGAAGAAGAGCAAGCAGGTCATTCTGAATCACCTGCCTGATAATTCAAACCAACACCAGAGCACAGCACAAGGCAGAGCACGAGGGAGATGAAGAGGAGTGCCCAGCCAAGTGCAATTCTCTTTCCAGGATGTCGCAGGGCCTTGTCACAGGCGGAGTAATGGAAACCATGAACCTGACAGGCATCACAGAGGTGCCTATGAACAACTGTGGTTCAGCTTGTTAATCCTCAGAGGCTTGGGAATTGCAAAAGAGCAGATGCTGTCATGAAAATGCTATGACTGTGAATTCATCTTATCAGCATCACTAACCATTCAGCATCTTTAGGGAAAGCCAGCTCTGCAGTGAAAGAACACAAAAAATTACCTAAAAATTCACATATTGAGCTCTATGGCTTTTGAGGGAGGGTTGGAGATCTTGATATACATATATGTGTACACTGGTCTTTTAAAGAATATACAGAGGACAGGAAAGATCTGTGGCGCTCTCACAGCTCTTTTTCAACTACCTAAAAGAAAATGCCTTTGTTACTATGAGACCAATGCTGCTGAAAACTGAACAGAAAACTATGGAATCAGTGATAACAGCTTTGGAGAGGGGGGAATTCACAGCTTTACTTTTTAGACCTTCAGAAGCCTTTATGATCTAGAGACAAGGTTACCATTTTTCTATTACATCAACAGAGAAATAATCACAAGGTGTTGAACACTAAACACATCCCTAGGCCATAAGCTTTCCAAGGTGCCAATAATTACTTTTTCCTGTCTGCAAGGCCTTTACTGTAATGAAGCCTTCACTCTATTCTTCACTCTATTGGTCACACCTAAAACGGTAACTTTCTGCTATTACTACTGATGATTGCACTAGGCTTTTGGCAATGTTCTGTACTATGAGAAAAGTTTAACATCTCGTTACTGGGGGCAACAATGGTACAGGAAGGTTTCACACAAGAGGTACTGTGTCCTGAGCAGAAACTGCTGGAGGCAGCCAGGAGGGCAAGAACAACTGAGGCAGTCTTAGGGCAGATGGCATAAGCAGTCATGCTGGCCAAAGGTGAATGTAGACAACTACTCTGGACGCACCTCTGCAATCAGGTAGCCAGTGCTTGGGTATATCTCCCAAGCATTCAGTTGCTTGTACACTGGGAGAGAATTAGCTACACAAGCAGAAGCTTGCACGACCATGGATCATTTCTTCTATCTGCCAGAATAGTTTGGCACCCATAAAACACCACTGCAACCAGGGATAAATATCCATACCACTGAGAGTCTGTCATCAATTCTCCTCTGCTGAAGCAACTGACTTTGATTTGAAAATTAATAAACATGACCTGACATGATTGTTTTTATGTTGCTGCTCTTTCATTTATATTTATTGTTCTTTTATTTATAAATCATTAACAAGGAGATGGAAATTCTTCTCATTTCTTCACTTCAGCCAAAAATCAGACTATGGATACATGTGTGCCCTTCCCAGAAAGAAGTGTTCCATCACTAGTTCTCCCATTATCCCTGAATGGCTTTTCATTCCTCACCTAGCTTCCTTCACACAACTTTTGTCTTCATTCTTCTGCCACCAATAGCAGAGAGTTGAAAGCTTCTCTGTTCCTTTTTGTACCGAGCTCTACAGGACTATGAAAATCCTATGTGGTCACTTCTCCCTCTGCTTTTCTTCCCAGCATGTTCTCAGGCAAATCTATATTTATCTGACCTGATTAACGTGTCCAGACTCTGCTTCTGACTGGGAACCTCTCTAGAGACAGGCAGGTCACCAAGAGCCAGAGCCATGAGATGTGGGGAGTCATGGGCCTGCAAACACTGTCTGTATTTGGCAAATTCACAGAGTCTGCTAATCAACAGAGCTGACAGGCACATGGATAAACCACAGGCCCTGAGAACACATCACAGTGGTGTTTGTGAAGGAAGTATGTGCCTTACTAATTTATTTTTGTTCTTGGAATGGCCTGGTAAACATGCCCATTTGAAACAGTTCTGATGGCTTTCAATACAGTCCTCAAGAGATACAACTCTACCATGGGATGGCAGGCTAAACCCCTCGTACAGACTTCAATAAATGGTTAAAAGAGAAAAGATAAAGAGCAGGAGAAGTGGGGGTTTTTTCAGCAGAGGAAAATCTCAAGAGAAATGAGTATTGGTGATCTTTGCTGTTCAACACAGTTTCAAATAAGCTTGTAAAAGGTCAGAAGAGAAGCAGGGAGGCCAGAAACTCCACTAGCCTAATCACAGTTATCCAGAAAAGAGCTGACTTGGCACATGTATCTGGTAATATCGAGTGACTAGACAATAAAAGAGCAGATTAAATTTTATGTGGACAAGCGTAAAATTATGCACATGGGTGGGGAAAAAACTGACATCAATTTAATATATAAAATGATGGTATCTGAGCTAATAATAACCCCTCAGGAATGGGTTTTTAGCTGATGATACACCAGAAACACCAGCTCTGTACTCAGCAGTAGTCAAAACCTTCACATATTCAGAACTATTACACAAGCAGTGGAAGACACTGTAGAGAACATAAATATTACATCCCCGTATAAGTGACTAAATCTTGAATTCTGTGTTCTAATTTTTTCCCGGCACTCAAGAAAATCTAATGGATTTACAAAAGGTGCCAAGATGGCAAGAGGGATGATCAGATTCTGCATAAGGAATATCCCCCAAAAATGGTTTGACCAGGGGGAGGAGCTAATAACACTGGCTGCTAGGTCTTAGAATACAGAACGTAGAAAGGGAAAGCTACACAAAATGACAAGAGGCTCAGACTATTCAACTGTTTCCTCTGGTAAAAAGTTGGGCATATCAGATTAATCTATCTGTTGTAAGTCCAAAACAAAAGAAAGGAAGTGACTTCTAAAATGTAGTTCATCTGTGTGACTCCCCACTACAGGATGCTAGAGATCTGCGCAAGGTTCGAAAACAAACCTGGAGAAATTTGCCAGTAAAAGTCAGTACAGGGCAGATAACTGAGATGTGATATCTGCAGGAGTCCATGAAGGAGTGCTAGGAGAGGATCATGTTTGACCCGTTCTTACACATGACTCTTTGGCATCAGCTGCTGACCAGGATACTGGGCCAGAGCCAGATCTCTGGTATCATTTAGGTCAGTTGAACTTACATTCCTGTGCTTAAAAAACTGTGAGGTGTCTATAAGGAGCAAAGCACTACCGTTCTTAGCAACAGTTCAAGAGTTTGGGATATGCCAGAGCCCATCAGCAAGTTCCAAATGGTCCTCTGTTTTTATGTCACATCTAAAGCTGAAGCTGAAATTGTTTTGTCTTGTGGACAGGCACAAGTTGCCGTGGCACTCACTAGAACTATAGACCTATAGTTAGTTAAGTATGTAACTACATAACTCTAGCCCAGATATTAACTACAACTTGCTTCCCTGATCTGTTAACCGTTGTCATTGCATCTGTTCCTTATGCAACAGCACAGCACATAATCTTAGAGGCAGCAGTACAGGACATGAAAGAAGTAGAATTAATACCTGAAGCAAGGAGGAGTTTACAGGGTAAATAACTCTTGGTGACACTGTAGATACTCTTCGCTGCATGTTTTCTAAGCCATGTGCAAACCTATGTAATTACAGATTATAAAGCCTAGCATGCTGTAATAGTAGCATCTGACAAAATCAATAATGTCAAAAGGTGGACGTAATTAAAAGCAATATAATTATAATCCTCCAAGAATTGGCTCTGGCACACTGTAGGAAACAAATCAGAACAGAGCTGTTCCAGCAGGTTCATCAACATCCTAGCTAAGCTACAGACATTTTCTAAGTTTTGCAATTGCTCCAATCAAGTAATGCTGTTTTCCTCTTACCTGAACTTTCCTCTAAAGAAAAAAGTGCTCATTCCCATAAAACCTCAAAATGCACAGGTCCCATGTCTTACAAGTAATTTCTGGCTGTTGTCTGATCATAAATCAAGCTGTCTTCCCCCTTGCTATGCCCCTATTTTCACTAGAAGTTTCAAAATTTTACACTTAGATTGTTTCAGTTTGTGCCAGAGACAAGTTTAAAGCAGAAGTGGATGCTATGAGCAGCTGAGATCTTTAGGAGTCTCTCTTTCTTATTTCCCTTTTCAGGTGCAATTTATGCTGCCTTGTGTTAGTAGTAATGGACCAATCACAGCATATACTGTTGTATCATGAGAGAGGCTGAAATCTTTACTTCTTCTGGCTGAACCAGGAAAATTTCCTTTTCTCCCTCTCAGAGCTTCTACTCTCCCAAGGTGGGAGGGAAGCACATTCAAGCAGGTCTCACAAGCTTGATGGCAAATCAAATTCAGTTATCAGACAGAACAATCAGAAGCCTGAAGTGGCCAATCTTCTGAAGCACCCTGCAGAGTTATCAGTGAAATGTGTAGCCATTTGCCCTCATCCATAATGTGCCCTGCACACACACACACACTGTGCAGTGAATCTCAGATTGCTGCATTAGGGTCCTTGTCAGGAAGAGGAAAATATTTTCTTGGTTTTGCTAAATGAAATTCTTCCCTGTTGACACGGCTATCAAGATTTCCAAGAAGCTTTCTCTCCACCTCCCCTTGTGAAGTTCCAGGAGAGCCACCCCAGGCAGCCCTCTCCAACTTTTTGGTCTCAGGATTCTTACACACGCAGATCAGGGCTGCTGGCAACTAACCAAAGTGTTTGCAAGAAGGATCATACAGTTTGTGCCTCCAGCTGCTGGGCTGCTCACCAAGTGCAACTCTAGGTTACTTTGCTGTTAACTCTTCTTTTGAACAGTGTTCAATCTGTTACCTAATGAGGCAGAGAAGCTGGCAAGCAGGGCCTTGGGACAGTTCCTCAGAAACTTCCTCCCAGCCTCTGGCTCAGACCTGATCCTGCAGACCTAATGAATAACAGCGGCAGCTGTGTCTCCATTAGGTGGAAAGGGCTGCTTCTGTAGAAGATGTTAATTAACATCTTACATCAGCACCATGTGGGGGAGGAGGGAGCCAAAGGGAAGGTGAAATTTAAAGCCAGCCAGAGCTCACTGGAGTGTTAGTGTCCAAGTCTTTGTCCGCCAGCCTGCAGACCTTGGAGGGATTTCATCCCATACCAACCCAAAGGGACACAGTTTACTTGTGACAAAGCTTCCATGAAGGATGTTCCTCCCCAGCTCTCCCCAAGTCTTTTCTATCCCCACTGGGATAGATGATGTGAAAACAACCTTGCTGTCTTTCCAGAGATGGAATAAGAGGGTGCTGGCATGCTCCACTGCAGATTGCTGCAGGTTTGGCCACACTGCTCAGCCAAGTCAGACATCATTGAATTGTTCTCTTAGTCAAAAGCTGTGTCAGGATTTCCAAGACAAGGATGCATCAAGCAATAACCAAAAAGTGTGAAATACAATATTTCACTTTGAGCCATGCTACATGAGTGGACTCAATCTGTAAACTTAACATGCTGTCCAAGGGAACTTGCATCCAGATGTGTGACAGGGATATCACTTCCCCATAATTTTTATAATTAGTCTGTCATAGCGATACTCCCTTTCTCTTGCCCCAGGGGAGAGCTGTCAAGAACTCAACACTTGTCCCCTATTTAATCCTCAGTGTGACCAAATTTTTTATTTATTTCTCTGGTGAGAGAACAAGGCTCCAAACAAAAGAACTCAAAATTCTTCACCAATACTACCAAGTATGGTAAACTTAGTAAGCAGTGATTGTGTCTGTCCCAAAATATTCTGATGATCAAAAACTGAAATGATTTGTTCTTCTCATCTCTGAGCCTCTTTCTTTGTCTCTTGTCCAGGTGGAAATGAAGACAATGTGAAGATCCCATCCACTCTATAGCAAATTCCATAGAAGAACATGGAATAGAAGACAAGCACTATTCCTAACCAGAGAGAAAGATTTTATCTGTAAGTCCATGAGCAGTATGTTTTAGTTTAAAGTCCAGTGTAACTTTTCTTAAACAAAACCAGGTATTTTTATCCATTTCTTACAGCCTAACAGTACAATAAAAATTATCTATTCTGATGCTCAGCCCTTCTAAGGTATATAACAGCAATAAATCATAGAGAAATAAGATTAGCAAGTATCACAATATGAAGTGGTATTTTCCCCTGTACTAAATCACCAGCATGACTTCCTTGGTCTTGACAGGCTAAAAAGTTTAATTAAAAAAGAACACACTTATCAGACCACTTGTAGAAAACTCATTTTACCATGAATTTTAAGATAGAAATTGTCTCTCCTGGGGCAACTGTAATTCTCTTTTTTGACCTGATGGGCGGAAGGAGACTAAGCAAAACAAAGGTATAACAGAGTCAAACTGAAGAAGATAGCTGGGAAACGTGCAGTGACATACTCTGCATTAATAAAGCAATGAGATAATGGCTTTCATACTCAAATAAGGTGAATACAAAACAACTTTGCAGGAAAATAAACCTAGATTTATCTTTATTCTGCATTGAATTAAGAGATATTCTAACATATCCCATAGCATTACACAAAATAGATGTTTCCTGACTATTTGTAAGGGTGATTTTGCTTTTTCCTTTTTTATTATCCACCCAAATTACATTACTGCAGTTTGACTTTCATGCTGCAGCCTGCAAAATTAACTAATGGAATTTAAGTGAGGGATAAAGTTATCGATCGGTGCCAAAGTAGTTTCGCTAATGTATTTTGGGTAATCCTGCCAGCTGGACTGTCTTGTAGCATTAACCAAGGGCAGCCAGAGCAGCCAGCTGCCCTCACAGGGCCTCAATCTTCCCTGTCAGCAGGCGCATGCCACGCTTTTTCACAGCGGGAAGGGGCTGGTCCGGAGTGTCAAAATTCCAGGAAAGCACTGTGATTTTGTCAAAGGGGAATTTTATGGTGGCCCATTGAGGTTGTCGGGGACGGGTGCTGCAGAATCACAGAGTCACAGAATTGATTAGGTTGGAAAAGACCTCTGAGATCATCAAGTTCAGCCTTTGACCAATCAAGAATACTTTGCCAAGTGCCATGTCCAGTTTTAGCTTAAACACCTCCAGGGATACTGACTCCACCACCTCCCCGGGGCAGCCCATTCCAATGTCTAATCACCCTTTCTTTGAAGAAATTCCTCCTAACGTGCAACCTAAACATCCCCTGGTTCGGCTTGAGGCTGTGTCCTCTTGTCCTGTCACTGGTTGCCTGAGAGAAGAGGTTGCTCCCCACCTGGCCACACCCTCTTTTCAGGGAGTTGCAGAGAATGATAAGGTTTCCCCTGAGCCTCCTTTTCTCCATGTAAAACACACACAGCTGCCTCAGATGCTCCTCTTAAAACTTGTGCTTCAGATCCCTCACTACCCCTGGTCTCGCTCCAGAGGGACAAGCCTTGTGAGGAAGCAGTCCTGTTCCAGCATTGAGGGGAAAGTCTGAAACTACAGGTTTCCCCAGAACCAGATATGGCAATTCCTGTATAAAAATATGCCTGGACCAGAAATCTCAAATGCCTCGTGCACTGAAAATGCGTCATCCAAAGTAAGTTATATGGGAGTGAAAAGTTAAATGTGAGTCACTGCACTACCATTATACATGTATTTAATTAAATACAGTACTCTCCCCAGAGGAGATATGAGTATTCTCATGAGAACTGTCAGAGATGGATATGTAGAAAGAAACAGTGAAGACTTTTGATATAACTAAAAGCTAAATTATTAACTTTCTCTTTTGGATTACCTTTTTGCTTAACAGAAGATGTTTTATTTAGTAAAAAAGTGATTCAAAATGGATGGATCATTTTTTGAAACCTCAATATATTACTCAGAAATGCTTATATATTTTAGTTTGTCTAAATTTATGAAACAGCTACAGACTGCCAAAAAAGTTATATGTTTACTACTACAGCTCTGCTAGGAGATGCTCAGTAGCAGTTTATATTGGCAGGTCGGGGAATGCAGAAGAAATATTAACACTAAAAATGTTTGGGTGGTAAGCTAGCTGTTTCAGCTGCCTTTCTAAAAGAAATACAGCACAAATTTTTGTTCAAATAACCCATGACAATACTACAGCAGATTTGAATGAACAAAATGACCTAGAAACCGAGATCAGACGAAGACGTTCATGACAATCCCTCAGTCTTTAGGACTGCTTTACTCGTCCACTACGACATACCTGGAGAGCAATGCTAACCAGCATGGATAGGGTCATGGGAGAAATACATCAGCAGTGTGTGTGCACATACTCATCTCCCAAGTTTCTTCTGTTAGAGGCTCTGACTGATGCACCCCTAAATCTTCGCAGCCACAGTGTGAAAAATACAGACAAGTCTGCCTGGAATGAGGATGCAAATCTAGGCAATGGCAGAGTTCTACTCAGTTTTTCACCAGCCTGCACCTGCCCACTGCCCAGCCCCTGGAGCTCTGCATGGCGACACTGCCTGCTGATGGCACCATGCTGCTGGGCAGCTGCACAGACACTCGAATCAAGAGACTGTTTCCTTCTGAAAACCTAAAGGAGCTGCATGTCAGTCAGTTTATCAAGGCATAGCATTACCTAGAGCATTGTCGTTCAAAAGACAAGACAAAGAGAGGAAAGGAAACAGGACATTTCTTCTACAATGTAGTGAACTTTGATAACTTCCAAAAATTGCTGCTGTAAATTTAGTGTCAGTGAAATACAGCTGGTGACTCCCCAGTTCAAATGCCGCACGATGGCCAACCTGCTGGTGTCTTCCTTCTAGGAGTCATGTATCAGCTCTTTACTGTCAAGCTACAGGAAGAGATCAAACAGGCAGTGCAGAGAGGCAACTATGGACATGACTATTTGGTGTGTGATCATTTTGGGAAATGATAAGGTTTGCATCCTTGCCCACAAGAGGAGAAGCTGTGAAATAAATGTGCCCTGGGGCAGAGAGACTCTTCCTCTCTCTCGGGAAGAATCACAGCTTCTAAGAGTGAAGTCAGTGCCTTATGCCTCAAAAATTTTCAAGTGCTCTCTTTTGTCTCACAGGTAATAGTAGTGAACAGCAGCACCACCACATCACCGTGCAAAACACAAGAATTCTTTAATTTTGCAGGTGTCAATCTCTCAGTAGCATTTCTGATTTTCTTCTTTTTTTTTTTTTTTTTTTTTTTTTTTTTTTTTTTTTTTTTTGCAAAGAAGGAAAGGCTTTTCAGAAGATCTGAGGCCTTAAGAGAAAAACCTAGGATTGTACATCTTCTCTGTGTTGTACCTTCTGAAACATTAAAAGACATAGGCACTGCAAGAAGGAACTTGCCAAATTCTCTGTGTTCTGGTAGAGGGTCTGATGGGCAAGAAGTGAAGAAACCAGTTGATTCTTTCTTTCTTCTATTACCTGTCTTTGCTAAAACTTGAATAGAGGTGACCCCCGCAGAGGGTTCAGAGTTGGTGTAGTGACACATGAAGGTTACTCACAGCCTTGGCAATAGGGTCATATACTCCATCCCCCTGTCCCACCCGATTATCTGTCTCCTTGTGAATTTGCCTTTATGGGAGCTGCAGAGCAGGCTTGACGTCTCATTCCTTTCAAACAGTGCCACTTCCCGGTTTAACTGAACTACTGCACTTCTTCACTTACAAGAAAAGCTGGGATGTGGACTAGACATGCCCTAGACAGGAATCACTCCAGGAATTACCTTGCATTACTGTAACAGGCTGAAGTCCTAGGTCTGAAAGTAAGAGTGGCTGAAGCAGGAGTAAGTCTGATAAAGTTTGTTCATATCCTGAGGAAAATTTCACTAACTGTTTTGGGACCAGTCTAACCAGTCTCAAATCTTCCATTTACTCTTCCTAACTAAATCTGCTGAGCAGCCACCAAGCTGCAGTATGCTTCAAATGTCCCCTGCTAGCTCCCTGGGACAGATGGGAGAACTTCTACTCATTATAAAGATAATTTATTACTCGATTAGACTTCTGAATTTTACATCTTTCTACTATCTTCTCATCATTTCAAATATTCCTATACTGGAAAGTTAAATAAAATTTGCAACTATGAAATACACAGGAATTTCTGCTGGTTTCCCATAGCTGAGTTTATTGCACGTATCTCAACCGCAAGTTTCCTAGGGCCAACAGTTAATTTGCTTCAGATATTAGCTATGAAATCTCACAGAATCCTGCAATCCTCAAGTGTCTCTCTAAGGCAGCCAATGATCAGCTGCAGGCTTAATAAAGAAACATTGGAATATGAAGGGACACTATGAATATTTAATCACTTGCATGCATTGGTTTTTAGGGTACCACAAATATTTGGAGAACATCATCTCTGTCTTTCTCCAAATGTAAGACAGGTGGTGCTAATGAAACTGCAGTGGGTGGGTTTTAAAAATACCTCCCTGCAGAGATTTTTAGGAGTGGTTTATGTGACTCTCATGCAGCTTTCCTCCAGTACTATTTATAACCAGCCCAGCCATCTGAGCTGCCCTTGAAATATTTCATTATGCCAGCATATAACATTCTGCATACACTGCTGGTTCCCTCTGGCGCAAAGCAGCTGAAAGACATTGTCCTGCAAAGAGGAGCTTTAGGTTATGTTCCAGAAAGTCGAGGAAAGCCTGGAAGGACCTCCAAAATGATCCAGACTTCCAGGACTAACCCGACTTAAACTCACAACCTTTTTCTATAGCAAAGCTGGAAAAGGTCAGATTTACCTAAGTACTTCCAAGCTTACTGCCAAGCAGACCATGAGAGCTCTGCCTGTCCTGTCCCCAGGCCTCTTCACTCTGTCCAATATTGTAATCAGTGAGCCAAATCTATTGAAGTACCCACAGACTGCACATAAAAAGCATGGCTGGATGATGGAAGTTTTACAAAATGGTTAGAATAAAGCAAAGCTGACCAGGATGAAGAGAAGATATCAAACAGCACATTAAACTAAGCTCAGCTTTTTTTGCACTCCCTGGACTAGGAGGTGCTCCGCAGAACCCACAGTTAGCTCAAGAAAACTGGCTTTTGAAAGTATGAGCATGGATATACCCCCAGAATGTAAACCAGGAGGAGGCATAGCATTAAAAAAGCCATTAGTTTAAGTGCTCTCTGAATGTCAATCATCCCTCCTGTGACACTTCACAACAGCCCAGCCCCAACTGTGACCCCACTTCCAGTCTGTCTAGAAAGCCTGTTGCTCTGAAAAGTCATCAGGCAGCTGCCACACTGCTGTTAGGGCACTCAAAGCCTGTGGGCAGCTCAGCTTGTACTTATTTTGCCAGCTATAATCCTTTATTCTTGCCTTGAAGAAACATATTCCATGCCCAGGAAAGCTGAACACATGAGGAGAGGAACCTGTGCAAAGCACTTACCAAACCTCATGACGATCACCTACAGAGGCTTTACAGGAAGAATTATTCTTCCTGCAAAGCTGAACACTGCCACCACTTTGTAAGAGGTGGGAAGTATTTAACACGAGCATGCTTGAGACAGTGTTAAAAGCAATTTGCTTCTTCTCTTTGTTACAAAGTAGGTGGTGGGCTTTAAAGGGAGTTTATTGAAAATGCCTTGGAAATTTCATAAACCCACAAAGTCTGACTGCAGCTGAGCTGAGATGGGCTTCATTGTCCATGCAAGGATGACTCGCAGCAGTGGGCATCCTGTACAGTCTTTCCAACAAGAGACGTGAGCAAGATCTGCAACCAGCTCTTGTCTACTACCCCTCCTGCTACTCTGCATGTCCACAGCAGCAAAACTGAATCACTTCTGCACCAGGATGATATATTTTTAGCCTTTATTTAATTCTGACACAGGGACACAATGGTAGGAAAATTAATGACTCTGGAGGAGCCTTGTCTGACACCTCCCAGGGCTGTCCCAGGAGAACATCAGCCCAATGTTCAGGTTCAGGTTCATACCCACCCTTATGAGTCATTCAGGAGCAGCTCTCCAGATCAGGTGTCTGAGGGGGTTTGCTTCCTAGGGCTATGAGATGTTTTATGAAATGCAGGGAAAAAGCAGTTCTGGATTACACAGGACTTATTATGGGATGTTTGGGGGAGGAAACAAAAGCAGAAAAAGGGAGAGGCTTAGGTGATTTGAAGGATGAAAAAACCCATAGGAAAACAGAGCTGTAAAGGTATTTAAAAGGAGCAGGTTTGCATAAATAGTCAGCTCATCACTACTTATGTCTTACCTCGTGTACCTGTACCTGGTGTGCATCTGTCTCATCTTCACAGTGAATTCCTTCCTGGGTGTGAGGGGCACTCAGTTCTGCATGCAGGCATCGGGGGGGGCTGAGTGATGTGTGTGTGATGGTCAGTACTAGCAGCTGGAACGGAGCTGCGCCCTCCAAGGCATGTATGCCCATGCAATAGCAACTGGAGAGACTGGGATTCGGGGTCCAGCTATCAGATGGGTGCTGGACTGAGTCCAGCCCACCTTGTACTGAGTAAACCTTTTCTGTGAATGACTACGGGTGAAGCTCAGAGGCCCCAGCACACACAAACACACACAAGCCCGTGCAGTCCACATGTTCTGTTACTGGTGCCAGTTCTGGACTTTTGTTTCATCTTTGGTTTCTAGAAAAAAGTGCCTGTGTTCCTCAAAGCTTTGCTCTTCTCTAACAAACACACTTTTGCGAGCAGTGTGCTGTTTGCAAAAAACATCTGGTTTTTTCGCTACATGGTATGCACGACTGGCTGCTCTAAAACAAGCCACAAATGGCTAGCAAGGAACACAGTTTTAAAATAGACCCATTGCACAAAAGACAAAAACCAGATGCATGAGTGTTGTGGAAAGCCCATATAACTCATGACTTTCATGTCTGTTATCAAGAAGTTGGGTTTATGCACAGTGCAGAACAAAACCAAGAGGTTTCCTGAATTACAATTCTAATGGTAAAAGAGATGTGTTAGCATACAGCCCAGTATAAAGTGACAAAGTCAGCTGTCCCTAGTTTGTCACCTTATCTGCAGCCATCATCTACCCCATCCACTACTCTCTGTAGATCTCTAGATTCCGTAGTTATAAGGGGATTTCTAACTGCTTTTATGCTGCAGTTCAGAGAATGGATCTACCATGCCTTGGCCAAATGTTTGCTTCCAGGGTGGTCAACTCAGCAGTCCAACACTGCCCTGTAACCATTAATAATCACTGAATGAACCAGACCAAAAAAACACTTGGAAAGAAGCTGCCATAGTGTGATACAAGATGCCCTAAAGTGAAACAAAATAAGGGAAAACCAACTAAAGAGTTCTTTGATAAAGAAAGAGCTGCAAAACTGCAGCTAAATCAGGAAAATCCAGTTCTAAAATAATCAGAGCAATGCAATTCTGGACTCCAAGACCAAGAAGACTTACAGAAGTGGAATGAGCAAAGAGCCTGAACATGGTATAAACCTTTGAGGACTTAGAATGACAAGTTATGCCTGCTTCCATCTTGCAGAAATCTTGCAGACCTGTGCTCCCAAGCCTCCTGTGAGTACAGGCCAGCAGATGGATGGGATCTAGCTGACATTGGCTCTGGATCAGTACTAAGTTTAAAATAGCTGCATGCCTCTCTGATAAAACTGATCTGTGAGAGGGAAGATGGATGATAGGTGTATCACTGACTTACCAGTTAATGACTGCACCCTAGCTGTCACTTTGATGGTGTGGCATGCCCATTCCCTCAAAGGTATGGCTTCTTTTCCCTGAGGCTGGCTGGCTGGTAGCCATCCATAGAGCTACATGTTGTGTTTGGATACCCTTCTTGCTGCTTCCAGGGCTCACCTCTCCCACTGGTTGCTTGATCACCTCAGAGGTGATCCAATGACCCTGGAACACCCCAGGGCACAGTTTCTTCCCCCCCAGCTGTGACTGGCCACCTCAGAGTTTCTAAACAAGGATCTCACTCCCTCACATCCACAGGGCTCAATAATGGCCTTCTTGCACAGCTTCTGCACTGGGGCAGCGGGGTCACCAGGCAGTGTGCAGGGACACACGCCCAGCACCTCCAATATGCAACAAGACATCAAGTGGTATGTGACACAAAATCCAAAGCAACCTCATGTACTGGAACAGGCATTTCACAACTCACCTCTCTTTTCCATTGTGCTCTCTTCCAATTACTTTGTACTCAGAAGTGTACTGACTTCTCAGTCATCCCAAGCAACCCCTGTGAAGCCCATATTTTTTCTGTTGTCTAGGAACAGAGTTCACTGTTTGACAGTCAACTTGCCCTTCCTGATGACCTTCAGGATCTCCTGTAGAATTCCATTTTTTTAATTTGACTTCAAGTTAAGTCTATCATCAGTTATGTAACAGTGGCTGTTCTTTCAGATCCACAGCACAATTACATTTTGTATGTTCCAGGCACTTAGTGTGTTAGTCTACACACAGTTCCTACCTCTCCCATGAATTATGGATAATGATTCATTAGTAATAAAACCAGCCTCCTCTCCAATTCCAGTACAAAACACAAAAAACAGTAGGTAGTTTTTAATATCATGCGTACTTGTATCTGCAGTTTGTACCTGTAAGAAACTGATAGTAAGAGAAAGGCTGTAAAAAGTGCTTTGTCATTATGTCTGCTTACCAAAATCTCTTTTGAACACCTGAACTACGTGCAGGCTGGATTGTGAGCAGCTTGGCTTGAGGCCCGTAAAAAGGAAGGCAAAACCGGTGCAAAAGTACGGAGGAGAAAGAGAAGGGCAGAAACTCTGACCCTTGTCTTTCCCCCACTCCCTCCATCACCTGCTGCGAGACACCCTGAGGCCTCCGGGAACCGACGCCGCCCGCCTAGGGAGAACCCCCAATCGTGCACCCCTGGACCGAAGTCACGAGTGAGCTGTTGAAATCCCTCCTCTCCCTGCTCCTCCGTTCCGTGGCGAGAGCACCGCGAGTGGACCGAGGCGCGACCGCGAGGATTGGGCACGGCGCCTGCATCTCGGAGGACGGGCGGCTGCATTCGAGCTAAACTGCTCCCGAGATCGGAGAAGGCAAATAAGATTCTCCAAACGGCAGAAGGCAGTGAGAAAACGGCACAAATTCACCCGCCCCCGTCTCAGGGGCAAAAAACACCGCAATAGTGTGGTGGTGAGATATCCTGTACTTTTTAAAGTAACCTTAGCTTTTTCTAACTTTTCTCTACTTTTACTTTCTCTTTGCCTCTTTTACTGTTAAATAAAGTATGTCGAAAATTTTGGTACCAATGCTTAACCTCGTTTTGGTTTTAATCTTGTTTCTGGGAATAATCGAACCTTTTAGTTCACCCCGCCTTATTTACAGGGAGTTTTCTTTGCTCCTCCGTGCTGCGGGCAGGTGGTAACAGCACCGACAGCACTGGCTCCTGCTCCTAGCGTGAAGCAGGAAGCTGCACTGTCATCTTCACCACTCTCAGCACGATGTGCAAATGGACCACGGAAAGATGGAGAGATGAAGCCTCCTCATATCCAGCAGGAAGAGCTTCCACACCACAGCGACAAAGGCAGTCAACTCACAAGGAAGCAAGAGGATGAGGCCCAAGGCAAGCTGAAAGCACATTTTGTTAAGAAGGACCCCGAGAGATCAGACAAATGATACCAACATGCTAATCAGCTACGGAAAATACTGAAGGTGGGGCCCATCTAGTATTTTAGCCCTGTGAACTTTCTTTAAGGCAATGTGAAGTACCCCACTTGCCCATCACAGCCCTCAGGTGAGCAACTCTTTGCACCTGTTTAGCCTCCAGCCATTCCAACTAAAAACCAGCAAAGTTACTGTGAGACCTTGTGAGCCTGAACAGAACTATGTCAACCTTGTCTGTAAAGGATACTCTAATCTCAAACAATTCTTGAAGAGAGAAATGGTGAAGAGTCCCTGTCAGATCAGAAGGCACAGACTTGGAACTGCTTGTTTTCTAGGGAAAGAGGAGATAGTCATCAGCATAAGAAGCCTGTTTTCTCTTGAGTCACAACACACAGGATCTGTTGAGGGTGCCAGTGACAGAGGATCCAGAAACAACAACTCATTGTCTGTGTTTCAAACCAGCACTGACCATTTTTAAGCAATGCCCATTGCAGTGGCTGCAGTAAAATCTAGAGAAACCCTCAAAGCTGAGTATTTCAGCTGAAATCATCAAGTTGCAGCTGCAGTCTGTAACACTGACATGAAGCAGAGAAAGGAATCTTTTCCAGAGCAGGCCCAAGGGATACATTCTACCTGACATCCAGATTCACTAGTGTACTATCAGTCTCTTTCCAGGCACTCCTGTAAAACAGCAAAATAAATTTAGAACAATAATCCAAGTAATGCTAATACAGTCCATTGCAGCTGGTTACAAAGGCATTGCTTAAATGAGAAAACAGAAGAATTTGGATAATACATTGTATTAAAAAATACACCAAAACAGAACTTCTGCTCTGCACCCTGCTGAGAACCAGCAGAAGAGACCAGAAGTAGAGACATTATTTACCGCATCAGCAGTCAGCACTGTTCCCAACAGCAGTGGAAACTGTCTATGGTGCAGCCTTAGAGCATCCAGGATCAAAGACTTTGTGTTCTCTTGAACAAGGAGTCAGGATTCAGGCAACAGACAGTGAACTTTGCAGCAAAGGAGAAAACAAATAAATTGCCTTAAAGAATTTTATGGGAATGAAGCTTCCCTTTCTTCAGGTGTGTGAAGAAACCATTGCAATCTACAAACAAGGGCAGAAACAACAGGCAAGGCTTTAAGGGCAACATGACCTCATGGAAACCACCCAATCAGTCTTCCTATTAAAGCTAATGGCTTTCCTTTTTGTTCTGTTCTTTTCTCCATGGACACATCAACATGCAATCATTACACACAACACACGAACCACAGACATGTCCAATTTAAACCCTTCAGTAAAACACCTCCACATAGTGACAAGTGCCACATGAAAGACTAGACATATTTATACAGATGTGGACCACATCTTCCTCTTAGCAGCTGAATCTCTCAGACTACTCTTGTAAGCCTTTTTCTCCACTAAGGCCAGATCATTGCTTGACTTTCTCAAAGGAAAACTAATCAAAAGGAAGCCTACAAAAATCAAGAATATAAAAAGCTAAATGAAGATGATGTTTGAAATAAAAGATGTGCAGGAATTTGTTACAGAGGTATATAGGGATTTGCATTGCAATACACCTCTATTCAGATGTGGCACTGGATTAAGCCTAACCTGAGCTGAGACCAATTTAATCCTGAGTGACTATGTTTACATCTGGGTTTAAACAGCTGCATTTATCTATCTTAAATGCACATATTCAATTGATATGGACTTTTTTCTCTGACTGCTCTAATCCCAAGGAAGAAGTTATTGCACAAAAAGAGGTATTATACTCAAAGTAATGATTTTTATGGCAGAATACTCAATCAGCAAAATAAGAAAGTATCAGTTACAAATAAAGTAAGAAATACCAGTAAAAACTTTCTAATATTGTATTACTTCTGGGGAAAAAAAATGTAGTTAGTTCCTACTGGCTGTGGGGCAGGTTTATGCTTTCAGGGCTAGCTAACACAACTGTTAGCACAATTTCTTTTTGGGATGCTGGGGAATTTTAATCAAACAGGAAAAGTTTTTACTTTTTATTTATTATATTAACACCATGTTCAGGAAAGGGAGGGAGCCAGACCCATCACTGGTTACTTCACAGATAGATGGAAGCAAACAGTAGTACAAAGTTCAGGTAAGTATTAGAACCACTTATAATAAAGGCATGGAAGACTTACAAAATGTAACACTTGCTGAACTAGTGCTAACTTTCATTCACTTTTAAGTTACTATACACAGGGACCTTTCTGCAGTCAGTCTCTCATACTGGTATTTAAATGAAGTCTTTAACTGGCAAATGCCTGATTTCCTCAGGACAATTATGCATGGGTACTATCAGTGCAATTAAGAAATACATGTATGAATAAAACCGACTTCAAAGCAGCCCAGAATTGCTGGCAGTTCCTAACAAGCCAAGAGCGTAAATAAAGGTCCTGCCCTCTCAGCACGTAGAGCAGTTCACAAGCTATACATTTGCATTACTGCATGTAGATGCTGCAAGAAATTCAACTACTGTAGCATCTGTTTTGCATTGTTACTGTATTGTCTCAACCAGGCATTCGTAAGGGTGGGAACACATACAGGTCAGGTAAGTACCTTTTTATCCAGGTACCTAAAGACACCAGGATAATGCTGCTCTCCCTCTTGGTGACTGAAGCCATTTAATTTCCTATCTGGCAGTTACTTGACATGCACTTGTCACAGACAAACTGCCAGTGAAGTAATACTTTAGGCCATCCTAAATTTTATGACAATGCAATGCCACACCACCTCTGTTTCAGTCACACTGCATTTATTCAGTGCTAAGACAACTGCTAGTTCCTTATGCTCCCGGGAGAGAATGGGACAAAAACTTCCAGCCTCACAGCGTTTCAGTTAGTTTCTCTGCTTTTATTAACAAGCATATAATATTCATTGGCAAAACACCAGATACAAGCTTCACTATCATAAAATCAAAACATTAAGCATTAATCCCCAAAAGGCTTATTCAGACAAAACTAGCCACCAGTAGTACAGAAATTACACAGCAACACAAAGCATAAAAAATTGTAAACTTTTAAATGAAGCTAAGCCAAAAATATGGTTTTACACTCTGACAGTTCCAGAATCTTTATTATGCCACATATGAGGATAAAAGGCTTAGTGGTTGCACTGGCTAATTGTCCCTTTACTGCAAAATAATCCTGTTGCAGAAGGAAAGAACAAACTTTCCTTTTGTCCAGATAAGTCACTTGAATTAAAGATTCCATCAAACCAATACTTTCAGTTTCAAACAGAAATAACAAAAATAGTGGAACATCAGTATTCAAAATTCAGGAGTTCTTCCTTCAGCCATACCTATCTGTTTGCATGAATGATCCCACTGGTTTCTGTGGAACCTCCATGTTATTAGTAAAGTTACCAATGTAGATGTTCATAGATTTGGACATTTAGTTCCTACCCTACCACCAGGACATGGATAGGTCATCGTGGCTTCAAAAGATTTCCAAAAAGCTCCAAGTAGGATAAAATATGGAGCAAATAGTGGAGTCACACCTTTAATTTGCAGAAGCAGGTAAAACATAATCCGTTGACTTGCCACAAGACCCAAGTTCCTAGGTATTTTTTGTCCTGACTGCAAGTTGTGATTAAAGCAGAGATTGAAGCATTGTTCCATGTTCTTTAATGTTGCTCTCTGCAGCTTTTTCTTCAAAAACAGATCTCAAGACCCAAGTAACATTTAATTATATCTTATGTAGGGTGACTCGTGTGTGGAACAATTTCTTTCCCTGTTATCAACTTTAGGCAGACTAACTGAAGTTGCATTAACGTTTTCAGAGAAACATCCAAACTGAAGTGATTACCTGAGGAAAAGCAGAAACTTGATTCTTCTGTTCAGTAAAGCCTTCTGTACAAACCGTGTACCTAAGACTCATCTCACTGATGTACAGACTGGTTGGCTTTTTCCTATTATATTTATCTTAATGTAATATGCGGAATGCTGTAAAATAGCAAGTTATATTTGTCATCTAGTCGAAAAAAAAAAATCTGTAAATCCCCTAGGACTGTGTTGTTACAAAGACAATAAGAGCCAGATGAGCTTTCAAAGGCTCATAGCCTATTGGAAAAAATAGCACCATCACAGTTGTAGTCTGATATTTTTTACGGTCCCATATCTCCTGAGGTGACAGTGTTGTGTATACTATTGCACAACCAGTAGAAAAAAATATTCCCAGGTTTGATGGTACACAAATATACCAGACCTAACAATGGCACAAAACATTTTCAGATAGGCTGCAAGTCTTGGCGATTGCTTCCACAATTCACATTAAGGTTTCTTGTAAGATCATTTATTTTAAAATATTGCTGACAGATAGTTCTTGTACTTACACAAATTTTAAATCCCCCATTTCACTCTTAAAATAAAAAATGGAACAAAGCAAAAAACACACATGCCCACCCCCAAACAACAGCCCCAACAAAACTCCATTTGAACAAGTGAGAAAAGCGATCTACATTCCTTTTAAATGTAATGGTAAGTAGATGCTACATTTACAATTTAAACATATGCCTAATAAATGCATGTTTCAAACCTATTGCACAAAAGCATAAGTAATGCTCTTTATCCATACAAAACAAAAACATACAGATGAAAGCTACGCAAACTCAATGTAAAAGGAAGAAGCTTGTAAAAACATCTTACAATTTCATTTTATATGCCCGTAAATAAAGCTGGACCACTGAAACCAAAAATACTTGGGATGGTAAAATAAGACAGAAGGCTTAAAATAGAATAAATAATTTTATAAAGATAAAATTTAAACCCCCAAATCTTATTTAAATTCAATAGTTTATATTCTATCTGAATTCTTTATTTTTAATGAAAGTGTACTTAATGAGACTCTGAGCCTGGATGATTCATCAGTCTCACTGCTGCTGAGGATAATGCAACAAGATACTTCCTTACTCCAACTATTTACCAGCGTAAGAAATTGTAAAAACTACTTCACAGTAATGGCATCTTCACAAAAGCCAAAATAAACTACCATGATCTCACCAGGACTAAGAAATATCTAGGGCCAAGTTCAAATTTTAGTTCAACTTTGAACAGTATCAGGGTTACTTTACCCAATACAATCTTGTTATAAATTGTCTCTTAAGTGTCACAGAAATGAAACAAGGCTCTGACCCAAAGAAGACCTCATTCTCATTGTAGCCTTTTGGTGAGACGAACATATGGTCCAGACACAGTCACACCATTCCCAAGGGAAATTTTTGTAGTGAAGATGTTATCACATGTAATTTAGAAAAACAACTGAGTAACTTTGGGATTTTTTGTTGGTTTGGGGGTTTTTTTGTTTGGGTGTTATTGTGGTTTTTTTTTACTGGTGCGGTTTTATCAGATTAAACACATTGCAAAAGCAGTTACACACAAATACAAGCAAAAACCCCAGCTATAGGTATTAATACTGGCTTGAATTCATGTATCCGTATAGTTATAAACAGAGTTTTCTATATACTGATAGCACCATAACAAATTCAAGTGATTCTAAAGATGGTTATAAACTTTTAAGTTTTGTATTGTTAAGTTGTTACAGCAAGAAATAGATTTGAAAGGCTTCGGAATTTATGTGTTCATAATTAATTTCTCAGTTGCTCAAGTACACAGGGAGGTAATGAAGTCCCAATGTACTTTAACAGCACTGCGTCAATATCTATTCATACAAAAGTTTTCTGCAGTACACACACTTGAGGTAGACAGATCTCATTTATACGTGTATATGTATATATATTTGTTTTTGTGTGTGTGTGTGTATACATATATATATGTTTTCTGATTAGGGTGGTTAATCAGAATGCTGTCTGGCAGCTTTAGTTTTATGTCTACATCAGGTACAGCCACTGCATGTATACTCTGGGTGCACAGAGCAGGGAGCCTTACAGTCCTGTCCATATTCTCAGTGCCTCACTGGCAAAGCCAGCCTCTTATTTACACTAGAACAGCAACAACCATGTAAAGCACATCTCCAGAAAGGCCCAGTATGTCAGCTTGTGTACACATCCACACCACTGGCATTCACTGTTTTCTTGTAAAGTTTAAAAAATGGTAGACATATGATCTCATTTGTTCTTTTCTGCCAGATCAAGTAATGCAAAAGACAGAAAAAAAGCTAAAAATACACATATCTGAGTCCACAACAGTAAGACAAAATCAGAGCCACATTTGATTCCATGAATCACAGACATGCACACAAGAACCAGACATGGAGTTCTGTGTAACCTAAACATACAAATGCAGCTATCTGAGACTTTCACCTGCAAGGACAGCACCATGTTCTGGCCTTTGCGTGGCTCTCCTTTCCATCTCCACAGTTCAGGAGGCTTCCTTTCACTCTCTGCTCACATACGTTTCTTTTTTTTATTTTCTTCCTATTCACATCTGTGACTGTAATCAAAAATTTTTTAAAAAGCCCTGTTGCCAAAGGTAAGCACAAGCAGCAACAGAGCTGGGAAAGGAGGACTGAAGACTCCAAAGAAGGAAATTAAGGGACATGTGGCTGAGGAACTTAGCGCTTTGAAAACTCAAAAAGAAGATGATTTAAAATGCTTAGATAAATCTCTTGCAGTATCAGCTTCTGGTTATCAAGTAACACTTTCTGACAGAAGAAGCAAAGGAGCACAGCAAGAGGAAGCAGGGCTTCTTATCCAAAGACAATTTATCAAAAAATAACAGGATTTAATAATAGGAACAGCAACTAGCTTTTTCAGCTGACAGGAAAACTCTTCCAAATATTAGGTTAACTATTTCCAGCTGGCAATAATAGGGCATAGACTGTTTTCAGTGACTTGACACCTGTGCCAGACAAATGTTCTCACAATCATACTATATATACCATAGTGGATTACAGCTTGCAGAAATCACTTTCAACTACTGTTTTTAAAAAGTGAGTTATTTCAAAAAGCCTTACAAAAAGTGCAGTGAGCCCTGCTAAGTGCCATTGAGGGTGCTTTCTATAACATACATAGTTACATGTGTATATAGAGGTATGTACCCATACATACATGAATGTGTATTACCTTGCATCCATTAGGGCTGATGCAAGCAAAATTATTAGTTAAGGCCAAAAGGTGCTAAAATAATCTTGTCTGACTCCCCCTTCCTCCCTACCCCAAGTGAGCTAAGAACTGCAGTAAGGAAAATGCTATGGTTTCGTAAGAAAACAGCTAAAGAAATATAAAGCTGCCCATAATATCTGAGGAAGTTTTAATCCATGAAATGAAAAATCTTCAATACTCCCAAAGTTGTCCAAGAGCCACTGTTTCAATACCTAGTGATAGCAAACTCTCTCTAAATTAAAAACTGATTTCTGCAAGCCACAACTACATAAGAAATGTTTATTTTTTAAGAAATTCACAAATCTAGCACTTGTGAGTATTTGTCATTACGTGGTGCAATTTATACCATAGCAAAATATATATCACAGCACATTAAAATCAACTGAAATTATTTCTATTAGTCTTACCAAATTAACATGTATACAGAAATATCAAAACTTTATTAAAACACAAGGTGAGGGAGAGCAATAACTGGGCAAAAATGAATTTATTGGTTTCCCATATTTTTTTAAGTTTTCAATGCAGCATAATAAATTATCACCAGTCACTGTATTATTAGGTATGTTCAATGCTCTACAGAATAACTTGAATAAAGCCAATGCAATCAGGCATACTATATAAGACAATAACACTTTGCAAAAATATAGTTTTTAAAGATTTAGAATGCGAAAAGTAACTAAATGCAACTTGGTGTCAAAAGCAACATATTTATATCACCCCACAACACTCTAATTTTTTTCTGTGTAACTGTAAGAGACAAATCAAGCTGAGCTACATGGAACTGTGAAGTGTTTTCAGTATCTGTAAACTTAATGCTGGTAGTGTCTTGCTGAGTTGAAACTTCTTTCTTCCGTACAAAAAAAGTATAAATATTTTCTGCCCAGAAGTCTAGGAAATGCATCCCTAGAAGAAATATTCAGGACAGTCCACTATGAAAGCCCTCCAGTCTTCCAAAATTATTCAGCTGGTTTGTGTCATGTGATTAGTGATGCACTAAGAAGGTGCCAGATGATAGTCTCTGCAAAAAGCTCTGTCCAGAAGGACAATAAAGTTCCCTTACAGCAAGTCCATTTTGGGTCTATAATGTAACAGTAGAGGTGCTTTCTGCAAGACAGAAATACCAGTAAGTTAAAAAACAAACCCAGAACTGCTCTGTTCAGTAGGAGGAACTTCTGTGTCATAAACTAAAGCTTCAACTAAAGATGAGAGCAGCTATCTGATCTGTCAAAAATTCACCAAGACAAAGACAAGGTGCAACTTCATCTTCAAGAGATGAAGAACCCTTTCCCCTTTATCTCGGGAGCAGATCTGTTTATCTTGGAAAACTCCCTGAAGTAAGGGACATATCTAGAAAGCAGCATTAGAGTATGTGGTACTTCATATATAATGGCTCTCACTTGATTCTTGTTCTGTGAAAGTATCTATTAATTTTTTTTTATGAATAGGTAAACTTGTAAGAACCAGAACATCCTGCACCATGGAGTTCTGTGTCTCATGAAAACAATTACTTCTGCTTGTTTTGTTCTGGACCTTCCAAGTCTCAGTTTCATTTTCCATCTACCACTTCCTTCACTTGGGAAGGCAGTTTACAGTTCTGTTTTCTACACGACTCACACAGATCTCCCTAATAAAGGTGAAGAGTAGACTGTACAGATGCACATCAATTTGATGCTCCTGTTTGGTTCTCCCTGCTACCCCACAAATTGCTAACATTTCCATTGTATCCTTTTATCTACACCTACATTCAACTTCAGATGTTTGTTAATCACCTGTCACTCAGAATTGTAGACTTCATCCAACATTTTATCATCAATCTGTCACTAACCTAAATAACGACAATGCTGTCACTGCATTGTTAATGAACTACTCAAATCCATTTCCAGGTCATTCAGAAACACCATACGAAACGGATTCCAGCAGGATTCCACTTGTGACATCTCTCCATTTTTAACACTGACCACTGACTTTATCCTGTGACTCTTATCCAAAGCCATTGAGTGATTTCACCTCAGTGTACACTGTATGCTCAGAATGTGTTGCTTTTCCATTACAAATACAAACTTCTTGTTCCAATAATTCCATGTATACATATACTGACTCTGTTCAGTGTTGACTTCCATCCTAAGTGTTGTTTTGCTAATCATTCTTACCACCTGAAAGAGTTAAAAATACTACTTTTTGTAGCTTCCCCTTCCTTTGCCAGACTTGATAACAATTTGACAGCTAATGCAGTGTTCTCTTTTCTCCTGCAATGAATACTTAATTCTCCTTTCCTTCATTTACTGGAAACAAATAAATACTTGGTGTCTAAGGATGCTGTAGCAGATATTCATAGAAGTACCTTTTTATTGAGTTTGCAGTTACTGCAGTATAGTTCCAAATTATCACTATTTTATAACCATTTTATTTGGTCACTTCATGATTTACATTGAACCATTGTGTCATACCTTAAATCTCCATCTAGTAACAACTACAAACTTGAGCGTGTGGTCCTTGCCAAGAATCTCTTCATTGCATAATATGTCCAGCTGACAAAATAAAGGCGACAGTTAATTCACTGGGACCCAATACATCAAACAACGTATTTCACATAATACTACACACTTGACAAGACATTTTTGCTCTGAAGATACTGGAACTGGTAATCCTGCAGTTGCCCGGAAAGAAAAGATAGTATCTGTTCTCAACATGAAGTACTGAAAGACCATGTCAGTGCTTGCCTAGGAAATACAGTATGATCTAGACTTAACTGCTTGATTTATCTTCCCAAGCAGTACTAATACCTTTTCCTGAAAGCTTTACATGCTTTTAAAAAGGTCGAATAAATGAGCAAGGAGATAGAAGTCTGAAAGAGAGTTGTTATTTAGCATGCTATGATTTTTTTTTTACCTAACACCAGTCAGGCAGCATTGTTACAAGACTTTTTTTAAAAAACCCTCTCTGCCATATACTCATATGCTATATTTATGGGTTTTTTGCAGATACTCAACAAGTATTTTTCATTTTCTATCTCAGTTTTAAAAAATCTCAATATTAGAAACAGTGAGGATCTCAAAAGCATGAGGATCATATGACTATACTAATCAGCTGAACTACAATATCTGAACATGAACTAAAACCAGGGAACATGAACTAAAACAGTAAGTTCCACCAAGGTGCCTTATATCACAATGCTTTACCCCACAGCCCAGAAAGGCCTGAATGTGCAGGCAGTCCACTTACATGACAGTAACTCAAACCTGGAATAGTCTGTATCAAGCAACCAAGTGACCACAAGCTCAAGTTCTTCTTCTATGTTACTTGGTACTGGTAGAATGATTACACCACCATTTATGTACTTTTTAAGAGGGTAGAAAGAGATAACAAAAGAATGAACAGTACTCCTGAAAGTTTTTCTTTCAGTAGAAGCCAAGCAGGTTTTTAAGTCACAGACTGGCACAGCTCACTGGATAGCTTACACATGCATATACCAAAAGAATGTATTAAAAAAACCCATTCTGAACATTTGCTAGGCTAAAGCCAGGAGTCAACCACTTCTGAGACAGCTGAGGACATGACAGGATACATGGTTTTGTTTCAGGATGACTGGCAGAGCTTGGAGATATAGTTCAACCACAGGACAGAGAGAGTGTTAGTTTGAAATGTACAGAAGCTAAGAAGGAAAAGTGGTAGAGATGCAAATTGGCTGTTGACAAGTTTGAGCAGAAAGGTGTTGACACACTGGACTGGAAAACAGATGATTTGATTTGAATGAAGTATCTTAATGAAATTCAGTGAATCAGTGTCATAATGCAGAATTGAGAGATGTCAAGATCAGAGTCAACTGAGATGTCCAGAGACTGTGACCAAGATCCAGCCATGTGATAAACTGAGGCTGCATTCATAGTTAGCCACTGTTAATTTTTGAATCTGATCTAGGAGAAGTGCAAAGTATTGCCTTTCCTTCTGTACCTGTCAACTTAAATTCTTCCCACGATTCCCTGTAAAGACAGGGAAAAGTAGGCATCTGGTAACACTCTGGTTGTGGTAGGCAGCAACTTCAGATTGAGCTTCCCTAAGAACACAGAAAAGAACAAAGTATTTGTGGTGCTTTCTCTTCAACTGGGCTTCAGTAGTGTCCAAGTGTTGGTTACTGTCTGGACCCCGCAGAGTGCAACCTTCCTGGAAGGGTGGGGATAAACTCAACTACAATCTATCAAACAAATCATCTTGCCAGAGTCCATTTCAACACGTGGAAGCACATAACCAAGCCTTTTAGCTCAACTATTTATAAATGCACATGCAAAGATGCACTGCAAACTAAGTGTAAAGTCCTGTACAGACCCAAGAAAGGACAGGAAAATGGCTATATAACATATAATTTAAGAAGCAGTGTATGCTGTTTTCTGAAAACAAAATCAGAATAAAGACATTCTTTTGCAAAGGAACAAACCCACCCCTTTAAGTTTTTATATCTGTAAACTTATTTTTAAAAATTAAAATATTACCTCATTAAAAGAAGAAAGGTTGAGTTTTTTGGCAATGAACTTCTTTAGATGCAAGACTGTTGCTTGTGCTGAGCAACGAATCCATTTCCGTTTCAATCCACGCAATTTGCTGCTATTGCACTCCAAGCAGATGCTTACCTTCAGGAAAAGGTAAAGAACCAAGAGTTGGCTAGAATAATTTTCTGCAGTCCCCTATTATATATTCCAAACACAGTTATTATTAATCCAATGAAGTGAAGCACAGTATCCTTTAAACTGAAATGCCTATTAAAAAAACCACATTTTCTAAGACCTCATAAGCTGAGTGGTAAGTAATAGACAAAAATGTTCAAAAAGTAATCTTTGATGTTGGAACAAGGCTGCTTCAGTCCAAATTCATAGGCTGTCAATAGCTTAAGAGGACCATATATTAAAACTTAGAGCAAGAAAAGAGTAAGAAAACCATTGCCAATTCTTAATGATTGCTTCTAACATACCTTCTTACTTTTAATGCAACTGCTAATCTAGTTTAATTTTAATATGTTTAAAAAGAATGAATACAAATTATATGACAAATTTTTCAAATTCTCACTTCTTTTCCCATCCAGCTATTCATTACAGTCTAAGGTCTTTGTGATGATATGCTTGTATTGCACTAGGAGCATCTAATAACAAGGACACTCCCTTCGAAAGTTCCCTTACATGGCAACTGAAAATGAACCCAAGCTAAAGTTACTCTGGACACACATAACAGGAAAACATAAAAGGCATGGCTTGTTTATCCCAAAAGGAGTTTCCACCTTCAAACAAGCTTTGTGTTTCAAATTTAACAGTGGCCTTCCCCACTCTTATGATATTTTTATGATATAGAGCTAACACTGTCTTAGTATTAAAGGCTGAAAATAAAATATGTAGTAAGTTAGTAAGAGTGCTGTTAAGGAAAGTTCCCTGTCTGACCATCCAGAAGCCACTCTGGCAGTCACATTCACACCACCTGAGCTGGAACTGAAGCCCCTTCACAGCTACACCTCCCACACTCACAGTCTGACCAGGACTCCTTACCAGCTCAACCCCAGGTTTCCCACAGCAGATTCTCAGACATCCAGGTCCTTCAAATAGCTTAATCATGGTGCAATAACTAAATAACAACAGCTCGAGCTGGTGCCTCTGAGGAGGGACTGTGAACAAAGGAACCCCTGGGCTTTTGTACCCTCACAGCACCGAAGTCTGGGGGTCTCAGCTCCTGCTGTGTCTCAGTGTCCAGTTCCCTGGCTGGTGCCACAGGTCCCTGTGCCCTTTCCTGTGCCAAGAGTTGGCAGTTCATGGCCTCTTGACTTGGGCTCCCATCCAGAGCTCAACCTACAGCTCTCATTGCAACTGCACCCCAAGCTACCCGCACTGAATGTGTTAACAATGCCAAAGGTTTAATTCATAATTATCAATACACATTCACCTCAATGTATCATGGTAACACTGGGGTACACTCCTGTAGAAGGGGAAAAATTACATTAATTTGTTTTGAAAGCAAATAAATACTTTGAAAATTCATAAACATTCAGAACTATCAAATCTTAATGCAAATGTCTTTAATGTATTGTCTATTCCTGCCAAAACTCAAAGGTAAAACCTCATGCTTACAAAAAAGCATTGCACAAACTGCATCTTGTTTGTATCAGAGAACAGAAAAAGTAGCTTGAAAGAAGTTTATTTTCTTCTCTGTTAGATTATCGAAGTTATCTTACCAAAGCACAACAGCTAAAATACAAGATAAAACTAGAGCATGCCCTATGAGCCCACCTGTTCATCACTTCGGTGGTAGTCATTATCTTCTTCCTGTTTTTCCTCCGAAGTTTCTTTATTTATATTTTCATCTGCTTTAGTTTCACCTTAGATAAAAAAAGCCAGATATATGGGATACATATACTATTTTTATATTTAAACCCCGGATATACTCAGCAGCAGCTCATAGAGATAATACAATTAAAACAGCACAGTTCAGGCTCGCAGTATAGAATAAACTTTGTTATTCCCAAACTGTGCTTATTGGCTCAAGCAACACTTGCAGCCAACAGCCCGTGACATGAAAGAGGGCAACACATACGGAGTTCAGCTGCTACCAGCCCAGAAGCTGGGTAATTTCACAATCCCCATGTAGGCACTGCTATGGAGACTGACTTTGCCACAAGCAACATGCTATTAACAGCTGAAAACAAAGATTCTGTGCACAAATAAGGGACAAAGCAACAATCCTATGCTGACTCTATTCCTCACTAGGAAAAACTGTGACTGTAAAATACCAACTGGGCACATACTTCCAAAAGAACAGTTTATCTATTTACTAGCTGTCACCCACCAAAGACAGAATAAATAAGGGACTATTTACCATTTCGATGAGAATCTAGGTGCTGTTTTGCAGAACATGTCTCCCCTTTGATGTCCCCTGGAACTTCCATGCCCAGTTTGTGATAAAACTCCCTTTGCTTTTTCATTTCCGCTGTTTAAAATTGCAAATATTAATCCCTGTAATAAAGTTCTAATGCAATATTTATGAAGTTATTCCAAATCCCTTCCCACTTAAGGATTGCCAACAAGTGGTGGTGGTGGTGTCATTATTTACTGTCTTCTATCTCTGCTACCGCATCAAGTCATGCCTCATCTTATTTTTCCGAGTTAGAATAGCATTAAGTTGTCTGTATAATTATTATTACAGCATTACTGCTAGAATGAGATGGTATTTAAAATACTTCAGCTGATTTTGAATAACCCCCATTTTGAATATAACCGTATTTCAGTCAAAACACTGGGTTTGAATTTTTATTTATAGTTCTGATTTTCAAGATCCTAGAAATAATTTTTATATTATCAATTTAATCTCACTGATATTTGAAAATGCTCTGGTTAAAAAGCAGCTTAAATAGATTAAAATACTCTATTTAAATGAAAGCTCTAACATACATTAAGACAAAAAAAAAAACACTGAGCAATTTTTATAATGTATTTCTTTAGTTAAACAGATCTAGTGTCAAAGAGGATTATGAAACCAGAAATTGAAAGTTCCCTGATAAGAAAGAACTCTTAGAATAGCAGAAACTAAAAGTAGTTCTGCATTGCATTTTACCTCTGAGAATTCTAGAAAGCTTGCACAACAGGTACACAGTTTAACAAAAACAGATTAGAGTTATGGTATGGCAACATTCAAAAGCTGAATTCTGCTTTACTTAACACCGCTCTTGGAAGAAACATCCCATGTTGCCTCTCACCACCCCCACACTCAATTTCTGCTAGTACAGGCAAGAAATTAAATTAATTGCTAAAAATTACACAGGTGAAAGAATCTGGTTTTCCATTGTATTTTTCCTCAGTTGCCCCCTCCTTTTTCATCACTTGAAACTTTGTTTTTTTTAATGCCAAAGAAGTATGTGCAAACTGACTTTTAGAAAGGTCACACCACAACTTACCTTCTTGGAGCCCTGGCACAAGTTTGTAAACAATATCTTGCATTGTTCTGTCATGACTAGCAAAAAAAAAACAAACACCCAAATCAAAAGATTAAATTCATCATCTTGATTCAAAACATTTCTCTTTAAAAAGCTCCAGTACTAACCACATGCAAAAATCTCTAAATTCACCTAATAAGAATTTTACATCTCAAATCGATGTTTCTATCAAACCAGGGAGGACAGCAACATAAATTATAAAAAAGTACAGGCTAAGACAGAAAACAAATGAAAGTTTGAGAAAGACTAGTCCGTGGAGGAAATCACTCCACTGAATATGTCCTTCTGCATCAAGACAAGTATGTCACTAATAGTCTAAAATTCTTTTAGAACTTAGAAATAAACTCATTTTTATTACAAAAGAATCAAGGATAACTTGTTTCTCACCCCTATAGACTTCGTTTCTCACAGTTATAGATTAGTTATCTTTACTAGGATTCTTCTAAAATTCAAGAGGAACAGTTCACAGAAAAAGATCACAACAACTAAAGTTTACTTTCTTCTTAAAAGACAACATTTTAACTGTGAGAAATGTTATGTAGCTAAGTAGTCCGTACAGGTAGCATGGCTCAAATGAAGAAAAGGTAATAATCCCACTGCAAGTATAACAGTAGGGCCAATTAAGATTCTAAACTTTCATTCCCAGCTCACCTAGAAAAATCCTGTCCTAGTCTAAAATAAGTCATAGTCTGAAAGAAATGAAATATTACCTTAAATTCCAATTAAAAAATAGTATAATAAGCATTTCAAGTGTCTGCCTTGGCTGCTGCAATGTCATTACCCCAAAAGAGTTTGCGTCATCAAGTCCTGAATCTGACTTGAAAAGAAAAGGCTTACAAGAGTAGTCTCAGGCTTCTCATCACCTGACATGAGCACTTCACAGCAGTGGAGATCAGTGAACAATCACAGAAAGGTGACAAATCAAGACATTTACAAACAGTAATTACAATATTTTAAGTAGCACTACAACAAGATTCAGAATATCATTTATCCTAAATTCACATCATTTTGACCAGTAGCAATCCCATTTGTACAGGCTGGGATTATGAAGTATCACATATGGACTGCAGACACATTGCCAAAAATATTTCAACAAAAATACGTAAATAAGGCATCACTATTACATCAGAGGTGAGAATTTGGGGGTTGGAACTAGATGATACAGATGATCTTTAAGGTTCCAAAGAATTTTAAGACTCTATGATGCTACTTAACAGTATTTAGAAATGTGAACAAGGTGATACATTTGGTTTACCTATTTTCCACACAGACGGAGGATGAATAGGAGTTTAAATCTCCATTTTCAAACATCTTGTGAAACTTCGGACTCCCAATTATTTTTAAGAAAGGTAAGCAAATATACCCAAAAGGAGACCAGACAAAGTAGACCCTACAAAGTCTGTTTCAGTTTTGATGGGGCAGTATTTTACAATTTGTTCAAGCAGCTGAGTTAAGTTGAAGTGTATTCAACAAAAAAAAAAACAAATAACAAATTCCCTTCTAGCTGTTCTCAATGTCACGTTGTTTCCTGGCCCCTCTTTGCACAGCAAACAGGTTTTTGAAGCAAGGCAAACATGTTATCTTGCATGTCATTTATTCATTCTTGCCTATTTGCATCTACCTGTCCCTTCAATTATACACTCATACAGGCTATTATCAGTGTATTATATAAATGTAGAGAGCATAGTTTCAGGCTCCTGAATGAGGAGGAGCTTGAAAAATACAACTGTGTACGGAATATCGAGTTTTCTGTAAAAGTGAAATCAGACCCATTTGCTATAACCATTGCTTCAGAAATTGTTATAGAAGTGAGAAAGGCATATCGAAAAATGCTGTGAACAAACCCAAGTTCTTTATAATGGAAGACAAAACACTACTTGATGTGCAACAGTTTATGCAGACACACCGTCACAATGTATTTTCATCAGCAGGAGTTACTACACTGCAGTAAAATGAAAAGAAAGCACTTAAGGAAAAGAAGGAGAATGTCTTTTCTAAAAACTAAAGGAGGAAAAAACCCAACAAAAATACTTAGTGAAAATGCAATTTGACTATGCAAATACACATGGAAAATTAGGAGGTGGTTGGCAACAGCCAACATGGCTTTCACTAAGAGCAGTGTCTGACAACTTTGGTGGTCTTCTATGATGAGGTTACAGAGGCAGTGGATGAGGAAAGGGTGACTCATGCTGTCCTGCATGACATCCTCTCTAAACTGAAGAGACAGGGATTTGGCTGATGCAGCACCTGGTGGATATGGAATTGGCTGGATGGTTGCCCTCAGAAGAGCTGTGATCAATGGTTCAATATCCAAAAGGACACCAGTGAAAAGTGGTGTCCTCAGGGGTCAGTACCAGGACTGGTGCTGTTCAAGATCTTTGTCAGTGACACAGACAGTAGGATCGAGGGCACCCTCAGCAAGTGTGCCACCGACACCAAGCTGTGTGGGGCAGTCAACATGCTGGAGGGAAGGGATGCTTAGGAGGTGGGTCCATGTGAAGCTCATAAAGTTCATCAAAGCTAATTTGGGTTGGGGCAATCCCAACCACAGCTACAGGCTGGGCAGAGAAGTAATTAAGAGCAGCCCTGAGGAGAAGGACTTGTGGATGGGAAACTGATCATGACCTGGCGAAGTGCACTTGCAGTCTGGAAAGCCAACTGCATCCTGGGCTGCATCGAAAGAAACTTGGCCAGCAGATCAAAGCAGGTGAATTCTGTCCTTCTACTCTGCCTGCAAGAGACTCCACCTAGACCACTACGTTCAGCTCTGAAGCCCCCAAATAAGAAGGATGTGGACCTGTTGCTGTGAGTCCAGAGGAGTGCCACGAAAATGATGAGAGGGATGGACCTCCTCTCCTGTTTAGACAAGCTGAGAGAGTTGGGGCTGTAGAGCCTGGAGAAGGAAGACTCCAGGGAGCCCTCAGACCAGCCTTCCAGTACATGCAGAGAACCCACAAGAAGGCTGGAAACAAACTTTCGACACGGGCAAGGGGGAATGGTTTTAAACTAGAAGACAGCAGGTGTAGGTTAGATAACAGGTAGAAATTCTTCAGTGAGAGTGGCAAGACCAGAAGAGGTTGCCCAGAGAAGTTGTACATACCCCACCCCTGGAAATGTTTAGCCCAGGCTGAGTGGGACTTTGAGTGACCTGGTCCAGGCAAAACATGTCCCTGCCCATGGCAGGGTGGTTAGAACTAGATGATCTCTCAAAGGTCCCTTCCAACCCAAACCATTTTATGATGATACTATGACATTCTTTCCTGTTCCTATGACCTAAGCAGACCCTTAAAAGATTAGCTGAACGATAAAGCTGAAAATTATTTATCTCATAACTGTCAGATGCTGAAAAGCATTGTCCAACTGAGACTAATTATTGTAATTTTCTAAAAGTATAATTCCTACAAATGTTTCATATATATTATTTTTACAATTCAAGCATACAAAAAGAGGAATGACTAAATCCCATTAAAAATCACACAGAAATTAGACATTTAAGTGTATGCTTTGGGTTTTTTTTGAAGTCTGGAACAAGCTGCCATGCATGAATTTTGCAAATTCATAACTAAAGTTTTATCCTGTATCTCCTCAATCCCCTTCAAACTTCTTTTTTAGTGTTTAACATGCTGATAAGCAAGAATGAAAATTTTGGGACTAGCTGTACTGTATCAAAGGGGGTGAACCAGTCTAGAGTGAACCTACTCGCACTTCTGCTTTTATACTTACCCAATATACTGTAATGGGTGACTCTGATGTATAACAATCCTGCAGGTTGGACAGGTGTTGTTCTCCTCCAAATATTTCACTAGGCAGCTTCTACAGACTAGTGACAAAGACATTCACAATTAAAAAGGAATAAAAATAGCATATAAAAGTAGCATAATAAAAGTCTGTTTTAGTACAGTCACAGAAATGCACATTACTGAAATTTACATCAAGTTCATTTTTTTACATCATATGTGCATGATGTCTAATTTGCAGAATACAGTTTCCAGTACCTTTCATTAATGTTCTCAATACAGAGAAGGGATGCACTAGAATTAAAGCATCCATACTTATCAAAAACCTTCTTAATGCAGCATACAGCACAAAATCCCACTTTGAAATTTACTAGAACAACAATTTCTAGCAGGTCAACATTCAGCTTGCATGGATGACACTACAGGAACTACTTGCCATTAAGATATTAAACAAAACATACTTGCTTTAACCATGGCAACATATAGAGCAAATGTGTGTGGTGGCAATGAAACCAAGACAAAAAAAAATTTCCAAAGCTGGAAAGTGGATATCTGGGTGTTATTTTAAGTCTATTCTCACAGAGTACACTACAGTTAAACTTCTACCAGAAAAAAAATTACATTGGCACAGATCCCCAGTATTAGTAAAATTTCCTGGTAGGAGTTGCTAAAGTAGCCATTCATTATACAGCTGCACGTTTCCATATGCAAACACACAATCACCCATCTCTCTTTCAAAAGAAACTATTTATACTCCATTCTCCTTTGTCCTGCCCCAGAACTGTATTCATAAAATACACTACTACATGATATCCTCACTCACTTAAAGTTACAACTCAAAAGGGTATGGAGAAAAGAAGGGAGGTATAGTTTTTTCTTGAAGTTCACTAGTTCATGTAATCTTGGTATTAATGCAGTTCCCATACAAAATGAATGGATTTCTGTAACTATAGTGCCATCTACCTCTCAAACAAGAAGAGAATACAATTACATAAACACCCGTTAATTAAAAAAAAAAAAAGTAACAGTAAATGAAGCATGGTAACTTTGCACTGTGCTTTGTATTTACACACCTAGGATGACAGAACTCTGGGTGGCAGAGGTTAGACGAAGCCTCATAGCTTTGCACATTAAGCACAGATCTCACACAACAGTTTGTTCCAGTGGAATGCCAGAGCAGTAAATCCATTTGCAAAAGTCAAGCCAAACCCCATTCCTACCAAGTCAATAGAAGCAGAATCTGACAGAGGAAGCAGGGACAGGTATCCTGGAAAGAGTATTGGGATGCTCCTAACTTGTGTAGGGAGGGGTGAAAAAGGCCAAATCACAGCTGAAGCTGAACTTGGCAAGGGACATGAAGAATTTTAAGGGCTTCTATAGGTATGTCAGAAAAAGTAGGTCAGAGAATGTGTACCCCCCAGATAAACACTGGCAAACCAGTAACAGTGGACAAGAAAAAGGCTGAGGTTCTCAATTTTTCTGCCTCATTCTTCTCCAGCAATTTCTCTTCCCACACCTCTCGCACAGATGAACCGCAAAGACAGGACTGGGGGAGTCAAGTCCCTTCCACTGCACGAGAAGATCAGATTCATGAACACCCGGGAACCTGAACACAAGTAAGTCTCTGGGACCTAATGAGATGTGTCCCAGGGTCTTGAATTGGCTGATGTAGTAGCCAAGCCACTGACAGTGATAATCCTGACAGTCAGATGAAATCCCTGGTGAAAGGAAAACACTGTGTCCACTTTTAGGAAGTGGCAGAAAAGGAGAAACCTGGAAACCACCAACCTGTCAGCCTTAACTCTGTGCCTGGGAAGATCATGGAGCAGATCCTCCTAGAAGCAGTGCTACGGCACCTGGAGGACAGGGAGGTGATTCGAGACAGCCCAGCACAGCTTCGCCAAGGGCTCTGAGCAACTTGATGCAGCTGAAGATGCCCCTGCCCACTGCAGTGGTGATGCATTAGGTGACTTTTATAGGTCCCTTCCAACCCAAACATCATCCCATGTCAGTACATCTTCCAGTTTGGACTATGTATAGACTAACTCCTCCTAAAATGAACTGGTCGCAAGCTGGCTAAGGTTCTGTCAGGTTTCAGTCTGAGCACAGCATCCGAATAAATGCAACTAGACGGCTTATGAAGGGTGCTGCAGCCACCTAGATTCTTTTTTTTCTGGGGTCAGGTTGGGATTAATAAACTCTCCTGAAACCGGAAATCTTTGGAGTAATGGACAGACACCATGGAAATTATTCTATGGTCTGAAACAATACTGTTACTAGAATTTTCCATTACCTTGGTTTTCCAGTATCTCTGGTCTGTACCCAGATATGTGGGCACTGACTGTGGGCATGAACTGAGTTGTACATTTTCTGATTTCTTAAACACATCAGAGAGCTTTCATCAGAACAAGAACAGGCAAGGTTAATGCTCAGTTGTTTATTTTAACAGTTTCACTTCTCTTTGACTTTTTTCATTTCTGTATCTAGTTCAAGTCGACCTTTTATCATCCTGATGAATCCAGAACATGATACCTTTCATAATGTGAGGTTTTCCCTTTCATAACATAGAAGGACAGCTTTTACATGTAAACACTAACAAAACTGACATTACAAACACAAAGTTAAATAAGATCTGCATATATCATCTAACATAGAATATTAATCAAGGAATAGATATAAACTAAAAAAAGATTTAAGGCTGACTTACTAAAAATGATGTTTTTAGCGACTGACTTACCGGCCTACCTGTCACCCACAAACTAAAACCACAGCAGAGAAACAAGCAGGAAAGAAAGCAAAAAAACCCTTTGTTTTCTCTTGAATTCAGTTTTACCAAAACTGGCCCTGTTCCTCCAGAGGACTGGCCTTGGTCCTCCAAATTACTTTCACCAAAGGACTCAAGAACTTCATTTACTACTGAAGAGTCTTTGAATGGCTGAAGATCAGGAAATTAGAGAAAAATGGAAAAGGTAAGAAAAATGTTCAGTTCTGAGTAGAACAGAATGAAAGTTTCGGGGTGGTATAATTTGGAAGAGAATTCACTATCTCAACAGACAGGGTAATGTCATGATAGATTTTGCAAGGATGCTTTTTATTATTATTTAAATAATAATACATTATTAGCATTATCTTACACAACACAAACAATGCCAACATGTATGAAGTTTTGTTAAAAAGACAGCATTATCACAGACTCTCAGTATTAGTAAAACGTCCTGGTATGAGTTGCTAAAGTAGCCATTCATTATACAGCTGCCCATTTCTATATGCAAACACACAATCACCCATCTCTCTTTCAAAGTAAACTATTTATACTCTGCTCTCCTCTGTTCTGCCCCAAAACAGTACTCATAAAACACACTACTACATGATATCCTGTGCCTGTTCTCACAAAACTATTTATACAGGGCACACAGTGAAGTGGTATTCATAAAATATAAACTGTCAAAATAAGGAAGAAACAAGACAAACAAACCCCCCAAAAAGCAGCAGGAAAAGGTAGTAAAGGGTATTCCCTGGCTTTTGAAGCAAGCACTGTAGCACTGTGGATTAATCTACATATTTCCTCCATATGCAAATATAAGAGATGGTACAGATGATATCAGCTGAGGGGTATTTGTGAGGTTTTTGTTTTATTCTTAAAGAACAGTGAAAAATTACCCTCTCCCTAGCTCTTTGTCAGCCATGTTAACTTGTTATGATCTTCATTCCGTATACAATCTTCTTACTAGCAGCAGTAAAAAATTTGGGCAAAACTAACTGGAAGTCTAGCTTAAGGATCTTTCTCTGAAAACAACACTATGGAAATTGAGATATGAAACAAATGCAGACGGGACATGAGACACTGACTACTGTGTCCAGCTCTGGGACTCCCAACATAAGAACATGGACCCATTCCGGTGAGTTCAGAGGAGGGCCATGAAGTTGATCACAGGGCTGGAGCAGCTCTCCTAAGAAGACAGGCTGAGAGAGTTGGGGTTGTTCAGCCTGGAGAACAGAAGGCTCTGGAGAGACCTTAAAGCAGCCTTCCAACAGCTGAAGGGCACTACAAGAGAGATGGAGGGGGCCTTTTTACAGGGGCATGTACTGAGAAGACAAGGGGGAATGGCTTCAAACTGGAGGTGGATAGGTTCAGATTAGATAGAAATTCTGTATTGTGAGGGTAACTGGCAGAGGTTGCCCAAAGAAGTTGTGGATGTCCCATCCCTGGAAGCATTCAAGGCCTGGTTATACAGGGCTTTGAGCAACCTGATCCAGTAGATGCTGACCCTGACCATGGCCAGGGGATTGAATCTAGGTTCCAGTTTCAAGAACCATTCTGTGGTTCTTGGAATCACAGAATGAACCATTCCATGATCCTAGATTCTATGAGGATATCCAAAACAACATGAAGTGTTGTTTGGATGAAGCTTCTAAATGGAATATAATAAAAAACATAATCAGTGACAAATCATGAGCATTGCCTTTCCCCTTCATCAGATATATTAGGTGAAGAAGTCCGCTGAAACTTTTCGTTTCATGATGAAGACACAGCCACCAAATAATTGCCTTCAAAGAAAATTTAGGACTAAGTCATTAAGCTTATTAAACAACATAATAGCTTTATCAGAATAAACATAAATATTGTGACAAAATAGTTTTAAAACATGGGATGCGTTGCAAGGTTCTAGGTCATCCTTCACTTACATGAAAGTAGAAATTCACAAAGTAACAACAAACAACTACCTTATCACAGTATTTTGGAATACAAGCTTATTTCTAGGGTACAGGACAACATACTATTCTTTATCAATAAACTATTTGCTTTCTGCAGCAGAACAGGAGAGAAAGAGACATCTGAAAGGCTCCAGGTGGAGAACATATGCTGTATCAACTGTCACAGAAGAGAGAACTAGGTATTCCACATTCCTTTAGCAGGAAGACAGACTTCATTCTTGAATATTTATATTACCACTAATTGAATATGGCTTCAAGTTTATGCTATACAGCTTTAATGTTCCCTTAATTTGCTTTTTTTAAGTAAGCAAATCATCTGTTAAAAAAAGCAGTCTAGTAAAGCACATGCTATTTTGGCTGATGCACAACAGATATTTTAAATTTCAACTGAAAACCATTACAACATGTTGCATATCAAGTTAAAAGAAACAAACAAACAAACAAACAAACAAACCAGCAACATGAACTTAATTGTACTTCTACTTACAAGTATGCAAGCATTCTGTTACAGTAGTAGCATCAATCAGGTATCCATTGCACAGACGACAGGTTATATGGGCATTAATGTCCCAAAGCTTAATCTTTCTCGTTAGCATCTTTGGTGTCTGTGGAAGAGACATATCATAAAGTAACACAGCTGTAGTCATTCGGGAATAAATGATTAACTAGTATTAGCCCAGCTTTAGACTTTCGCACAACATACAAGGATGTGTGCACACAGTGGTGGCACTAACTTTTATGTCACTTCACAAAAGCTAAACAATGTAAACCCCACACTATTCTGCAAGTCAGTACTGCAAGAGCATAGAAAACGGCCCTCCCAGCCTGCTACTAGTAAGTTCCTTTACCAACCAAGGGACTCAGATTTACAGTGAAACCCTACTATCCTGGTAACTTCAGTCATCATATTCACTCTAGCAATGCTGGCAAACTCACAAAAATACAGAGGGAGAAAAACCTCAAAGTAATTTCAGAATCAAAAGTGGTTGTTGACAATTGAAAAGTCAAAGCAACTGTTAGGTTTAACCACACTTTTAAGCGCTTCCTTCTGTCAGTATGTTAAAGCATAATTTTTAATCTGTCTCTCAATAATGGGGCTGGAAAGTAAACCTTCTGAAATCCCTTTTATTTAAACACAAGTTAATTAAAGACTACATTACAGATTAAAATAATTTCATTGGCAGAGTTGCAGTTTGTTGTGCTAAAACTTGAACTAGATATTTTTCCTTTCTTTTGAGCATGAGATGGCATAAGCACCTTTAAAAGGAAAAAAATTAGAAATCAAAAATGAAAAAGCTCATTTAACCTTTTTTTGCAGGAACCCCAATTACTTAGAGAGAAAACACCACACAAAGCCCATGCCTTAACAAATTAACTGTTATCTTTTAAACATAGCTGTATTATGTTTTTCAAAATATTTTGAAAATAGTACTGTTACTAGAACATGACAGCATTCTAGCTAATTAACAGAGTGGGCTATACTTGCTTACAACCTACTACATGTGGTTCCCAGACTGCAGAAGTCACCAAATTATACTGTTTTCCCTTAAAGTGATTTTACTGTCCCTGGCTCACAAATACTGCTTTTCATCTAGCTCAGTTTGGAAAACATTTCCAAATTTGAATGGTGACACATGGTCCCCGAGTTTCACATAGATATATTGCAACGAAGTTGTCTGATCTTTGTCATCTTTTTTTTTTTCCTTATGTTCAATGAAGTGGTACTAAGAAAAAGGAACTACCAAAAGGCAAACTTCCACAACAATCTGAACTATTCCAGTGCAGAGAAGTACCTTATATTCCACTATAAACTATGGAAGAGCATACCCAACACCCATTCAAATCTGCACAGTCCTATGCAAAAAAGACTAGGAAGACTTCCAGTTTTCATAGTTAAGACTGGGGGGGTGGAGGGGCGAGGAACCAAATTTATTTTACAGTGTTTGAGATTTAGTTATAAATCTCGTGACCTCCCATTACGGAAGAATAAAGAGCAGCTCAGTTTTGCAGCAGACAAAATAGGTCAGAACCTATACTCAGAAACTGAATTACTTTTCTAAATTGTAGAATTATTTTTAACCCTCTGAAAACCAGACACACATTAAATCCTTGTAAGTTATTGCATGAGGTCATTAGTTAAAAGCTACTGCATGAGGTATGTAGATTTCTGTGGTGCTGAGGAAGAGCTATTCAACATCACTCTTCAAGAAGAGCTCAAGGGATGGCATCAAGCCACCAGTCAAATAGAAAGTCAGCACACTTTGTGTTAGAAAAACACAATTCATAGCAGGCAAAAGAGAAATTAGCCTACACATATCCTGAAAAAGGCAGTATCAATACAACTCTAGTTACTTGTCTAGGCAGGAATTCAGAAGAAGGTGTTCAGGGCCATCACAGACTGAATCCAAGCACTACTAAGGCAGAATAGCCAAAGATTTAACAGTGAAATCTGAAGCAAATAAGTCACTTATTTTCTGGAAAAAAAATTACAGTTTCTCCTCACCACAGTAGAGATAAACACTGCCACTAGAAGAACCCTCAACAAATTAAAAAAAAAGTTCAGATGGGTACAATTTTATGAGAACAGTGACTGAACCACACAACAAAGGCAAAAATAATACAATATAGTAATAAAGCTCATTGTGCTGGGGGGAAAAAAAAAAAAAGAAAAAAAAAGAGGATAGCAAGAATAATACACACTTTGCCAACTTAATAGGAAAAAAATCATACACATTTTGGCACTGGAAAAATGCATATCTTCCAGAATATCAGGAGCAAGCCTATCAAATCAACCTTATGAAAATTTCATACACCTTTCAAGAAGGATAGAAAGTCTCTCTCATTAGATGTTTAAAGGACTGAAAATAAGAACTATTAGAAGAAGCAACAGAAAGGTAGCGGGTCTTTTGAGGGCAGTAGACACCTCAGTTTCAAAAGGTGATAAAACCTACAGCAGGACATTTCTCCAGAAGGCCTGTCCCACGCTGTTTTCTTGCAGCTACTAAAACAGGAAAAGGATCTCTTCTCTGCTCACACAGAGATCCAGGCATGGTTGCTTCAGCACACCTTGCATCTCCAATAAACAATGCAACGTCTAAGGTCTGTAAGCAAGCTGTCAGTGTCAGACTTTATTTAAGCCTGCATTTTGTGCAATTGCGACCCATGTCCTCTAGTCTTGGGAAAAAGAAGAACATTAGAATGCCCCGCTTGCTTTTCAAAACAGTTAACCTGTAACAACAAGAGGACTTACTAAAATTAAAAAAAAATTAATAAAAATAAAATTTTTAAAAGGCCAGACCACTTCCTATCTATCTAGAAAGGTAGAGAGAAGTTCACAAAAAATGGCATATTACCAAGATGTCAGTTCAGTCAGATAACATAAATACTCAGACTTTGCAGAAAACTTGAATTGCTTCCTAGAGGGAAACAAAAAAAAAATTTTAGCAGAACTAATGACACATATAAAGAAAAAATAGAGACACTAATGTTACAACCTCATTTAAGAAATTAAATTCACTAATCACAGCAACTAATTAAAAACATAAAGTAATTCCATATTATGTAAAGTAATTCCACATTTATCATCTGCCTATCCTGTATACTTCAGAGGGAAGTCAATAACATAGTTGCAGATTTCATCATCAATTATTATTTTTCTCATTGTTATCACATTTGAAAATTATACACAGTCATACTATGAAATACAAAGCTAAGCTACCACTCACAATGCTTAAGAAGAAACTCTCCAGGTCGATGGGTAGCTAACACAGGATGTCTTTCATGTTCCTGTCTGGAATATACTAACTAGCTCAGAATGGGTACTAGTCTGTTTGAACCACACATCTGCTCTTGGGAAGGTGTCCCAAGACACTCATGTTTCTACAGCCTACTGCCAAACAAAAGTTAAGCACCACTTTTATCATGTAAGACAGCCAAGTTGTTACCACCCCACCAAAAAACCCCACACCAAACACATATTTTAAGTAACCATATATAATCTGAAGTACACTGCTGCAGGAGAAAAAATGCAGATCAGATCCGGAGATTAGAAGCAAGCAGACGGAATAAAATATTCCCAATACATTAATGCTGACAAGTATACCATAAATGATATGCCAAGTCCTATTTCTATGTCATCTTAACTCCACCTTGTTATAAAGGCTACCCATTGTTTTAACATAAAGAGTTCAGAAAATAATTTAAAAGATATTTCTCAAATATTTAACATTTTGCATCAGTCTAATCACCCTGAAAATTTCAGTTTGAGTTTATCAAACACACAAATATTGAGTTTATCAAACAAGCAATTGAAGACCGAGTTAGTTTTTTTTTAACTGCTGGACTCCCAAGAATGCAAGATGACATATCTCTTGACAAAATCTCACCGTCCTTCAGAAGTCTCAGCATCTGATTTTATTACTTAGGTAGACTCTCAAAGAGCTACTTTTACCATATCAACATGAAGTAATGTAAAAGAAGCAAAGCATGTTTACCAGGTGCTGGATTCCTCTGAAGAATTCTGAATGAAGGGACATCCTTCTGCTTAGGCTACTGACAGCTTCTGCACATGCAATTAATCCATGTCAGTAATCTCATACAAACTGGAACTAAACAGCAAGACTACACAACATCCAAAACATGAAGTTTGACTAAGAATCACACAACCTATTTTTCTATTTTCTAGACATATCCAGGTCTCCCTTAAACACCTTCCCTTTGAAAAAGAGATATTTTTTCATATCTGAATTCCAGGTGATCTCTTTCACAAAACTCATCTTCCCATCTCTGAAGCAGTGATATGCTGAAAAGAAAGCTAAAAATTAATTCACATACCTCCAAAACAAGTAATCTAACCTTATAAACAAAAACCACAGAAGTCTAGAAGTCCATCTCCAAATACACATTTCCAAGCAACCATGCAGCTTAAAAGCACAGGTATCTGGATAACACACTGAGCCACTTAGTCTGACCTCAGTTTACTCTGCTTTGAGCAGCTGGACTACTTAGAACATTCCTGAATTGGAAGAGACCCATGGAGTTGTCGGGTCCAAGTCCTGGCCCTACACAGGACAATCCCACCATGTGCCTGAGATCATTGTCCAAATGCTTCTTGAACTCTGTCAGGCTGGTGCTGTGAGCACTTCCCCAGGGAGCCTGTTCCAGTGCCCAACCACCCTCTGGGTGAAGAACCTTTCCCCAATATCTAACCTAAATCTCCCCTGACACAGGGTCATGCCATTCCCTCAGGTCCTAGTGCAGGTAACCATATGACATGATGGACATGATCTCCTGATGTCTTTTTAACCTGAGTTATCATACAATCCTACGAATTTACTGCACTATCACACCACCTTTGCCTATCCATGTAATAAACAAGCTGAACTTCTTATTATATTGACTGATCTCAAGCTGCTTACGACTGTTACACAATCATTATCACACAGAGACACTAACTCAAAGAATTTAGCATGAGCTCAACATCTAAAACTGGCTGCTGTAAAAAGACAACACAAAGAATCGGGTTGACATTAAAGTCACACACACCAGCCTGAAGCAATAGGAGATGATAAGTTTACTTTTCCAAAGCACAACCTAGGCTGATACCTTCTTGCCTAAAAATATTTTTTAAAAATTCAGAACAAAAACGTATCTCCCAATTGACACTTCTTTTTTTACAGAGACTCACTAGACTGTGCAGGATTTAGTAAGAACAGCAAGGTTCTAAAAGAGATTATTTGCATTTGCCTTATTTTGTAACGTGACCCATCAACCACTGTGTAGAAGACGCATGCTCAAGAGCTTCTGAATTTTTCACAGGCTCAGTCAAGTTCAGAAGCAAAAGTTTCACAGAAAGCTGCCGTTCTATATAAAAACAGGCAAATTCTGATGACAGACCAAATTCTGAACATTTACAATATCATGTTCCAAACCTAATATCTCATTTGAACACTGTGAAGCTCAGACTACCACTAAACCTCCATGGAAGTTAGCAGACAACGGAAAATACCATACCTTAATTTAGTTTTTAGAAAGCCAAAGCCAAGAAAGGCAAATCTCTGTAACACAGAAATTCCTTAGTTCTTCTAAATTAAATTGTTAGCTCTTCTGAGATTTACCTGCTCAAATAGTAACCCACAAGCAATTCTCAAACTTTAAGAACTGCAGACAACTTTGAAACTTTCAATCCACTGACTGAACTGTGACATTTATTAAAAAAATTTAAAGAGTCTTATTTTTTACTTAGACAACTAAAGAACGCTGGAGCCAAAGCACCGTTCTTCTCCCTCAAAACCACATTGCTGGAATAGTAGTAAGTCACTCCTCAGTTCTATAATCACAAAACTCTTCTCAACTCGTCAACTAACCAAGCAAAAAAAAAAACCAAACAAAAAAACCAACAAGCAACAACAACCAAACCAGAAAAAAAACCACAAAAAAACCCCAAAAACCCACCCAAAAAAGACATAACAAAACACACCAACCTGAGCCTCAGCTGTTTTTACAGGAAATGTGAAATGCAAAAAAAGCATCCCTGCAGCATATTACATAGATTCATAGGATAATGTTACGGAGTAATCTCTCCAAGCTGCTCTAATCCAAACTTGCACTCAAAGCAAGCCCACTTAAATTGAGTAAATGTGGGCCTATTCCTTTTTTGCACAGAAAACCCTCAACAACGAAGATTCCACAGTCTCTTTGGGCAACCTGTTCCAGAGCCTGACCCACCCCCACAGGCAAAAAATGCTCCTACTGTCTCTTAGGAATCTCCTGCATTGCAACTTGGGTATGATGCCTCTCATCCTACAAGTGTGCACCTCCAAGAGCAGTGCAGCACCCTCATCTTGATTTCTGTCCACAGGTTGTGTTGAAAACAGAAATAACATCTTCCCTAATTCTTAGCATCACTTTCCTTAGGACTCTTGTAAACACTGAATAAAAAAGAGCAACACCAAAATCTTAGTCAATAGCTGAAGACCCACTTTTAATCCAAGTTGCTAGTACTTCATCCTGGTTATTATTTTGGAGGCAGAACAAAACGAATCAGCACTGTCCTGCTTTATAGAAATACAAAACCCTCTGAAGTGCCTAAAAAGAATTGAGAGATCCTGTTTAAAAAAGTTAAGAAAATACTCAGACCAATCTTTCTCTTACAAAGACAAAGCCTGCTTTTCTAATATATGCCACCACATCTGCTTGAAATGCATGGTAGAAGAACTCCATTTTGAAAAGACTGTTTTCTTAACAGCTGCCAAGCAATGAATTATTCAGAAACAACATACAACAATGGAGAGACAAGAGACAAGAGACACTTCCTTTCAGTGCTGGAACATGAAACCCCAAACAGAGAAAATGTTCCAAAACATTCAGCTAACATGAAAAAAAGATCATTTGCAAAAAGATTTGTGTTTCTTCATCTTGGTTCCAGCTGACATTATTTTAAACCACACTGTTGGCATGGTGTCAGCCTCTCACTGTCTGGAAGTCTTACAACACACCAAAAAGGGAGTGAGGACATTTACAAAAGCATCTGGGCTATATTCCCAATTAAAAACCAGGCAACCAACCACACACACACATACACAGAGTCGGGAGAAGCTGGAAGGGGATATGCACATTTCAGAAAGTCAACCTGTTTTGTTAGCGCTTCATCCACTTCACCCACTAAGGCAATGTTCTCTTCAGATGATCAAGCAAAAAGTTAAGCAAAATATTACAGGCCTGTCTATTAAAACTGTATCACCGAGAAGCCTGCATATCTCTGTACAAGCTTTCACATTTCAGAGATATGTCAGCACTGAAACTATTATTCATGCAAGATTACAGAGAGGATCAGCAGAGGGACTCCTCAGAAGTACAGCCTTATCATTTACATAGACACCATTCCAGAATATTTTGGCCTACATGAGGCATACCTCTTAAAACAGCATTTCTTTTCAGAGTCTGCCATCCAGAGACCTGAAAAGACAGAAGAATAGTCTGAAAGTTAACATCCAAAATTCTTCAAAATACAGCTGCCAAAAAGACTCACCCACTAAATTCACCTGAGTATTTAGGTATGTCTGTTAATTTAAGATAACAATGGGGCAGAAGTACTTGTAAGCAAGAAAAGGGGGGAAAAAAATTGATCCTCAGGAAAAAGAAAGAAAAAAAGATTTAGCACAGTCTCCTACAAGACAAGGAAAATTACTCGAAAAACTAAGAAGTCCTGTTACACATGATCACAAAATAAAAAGAAATTCATTATCTTCAAAAATGACAGGGTAAAGAACCAAATAAGTAAGCAGAAACCTTGAAGCACAATGGAAGGACTAGACAGTCTGTAAGAAAAGAAAATATTTTGAATTGAAGGCGTACATTCAGGTGAGCAGCATTCTCAGTTTTCAAGCTATGTTTTCAAGTAATCTGCTCTCTGTATCTTAATCTTCCAAAAATACTTTCAAAGGAAATAATTCGTATTTCCAGAATCTCTAGGTATTTGCCAGAATAAAATGATATTTTAAAAAATAATAAAAAAGAAGACCTTTATTCTCTGGCTAAAGGTGATACAATCTCACATGAATAGGTAAGTTTGACAGAAGAAACAGTTTTTCTAACTGATTCACACAGTGAAGATTCAGCTGTTACAGAGACAGGTAAAGAGTACTACTAGTTCTGTCTTCCTGCTCTGAAAAAATCAAAGGCATAGCCTGTAGTTACTGATTTTGCTGTTATATTGCTAAGGGAATTATGAAAACAATGACAAAACAAGATATTCATGATAGCACTTGACAGAAACTTCAGAATAATGACAATAAAAATCTCTTTGCAGTTCCATCATGAACTTCTTTGATTGAATTCAAAGTAAAAAAAAAGTTAAAAAAAATAACTATTAACTGAAAGCAATGCAGAGTTGCAGGAGATGTTCTTTTCTGGAACTCCCTAAAAAAATCCCCATTGAGGACAGAAAGCCTCTCATACAGTAGAACAAAGTCCATAACACTTTGTCATTTAAAAGATTTATTTCTCCAGCAAAATGTGGAGAACAGAGCAGTGACACTGCTTCTAAAGAAACCAGCTCAGAGGCTTATCCCCATTCCAAATGCACATCACAACATAAACTCGAGTAACAGTCTTTCGGAAGGACTTGTCACGCATCTTCCCTCACTACTGCTGGAAGAAGACAAGGTTACACTTTGGTTCATGTGGAAGAAGGAAGTACCACTCAATTTGTGAGAATAAAAACAACAACCAAATTGGTCTTAAATCATCACCATACTCCTCCTGTTCTAGTTACAGGGTGATAGTGATGCACTATGAAAACTAAAGACACAGAAGTTCAGGTTTTTTTTAGATCTAGATGGTTGCTGGAGACTGGGGAAGCGGATTATTCTACTGATCCTGTAATAAGTCAGGAGTACCAATATTTTCTTTAAGGATTTCTCAAGTGCTATGACAGCTCTTAACAACTTCTCAGATCATCAAACTGTAACTGTTGTTTGTACCACCTAGCTTTGTAAAGCAAAACAGGAAGTTATTCTTATCAGGTACAAATCCAGAAGTGAAGTGAATGCCTGACAGATTTACAAACCATTACAACCTTGCTATTTTAACAGGATAAGCATACACATTTTTCTTTTGCTGAAACATAGTACAGTAATGTTACTTCATTAAAAAGCAGAAGTATAATGCTCACAGTGGGGAAAGCCTGAGGAAAACAGCTAAATGTAGCAAATAATAACAATTTTGCTGAATAATTACTGAAAGGTACTGAAGTCATACAGCACCAAAAGCTAAATGACAAAAGTAGTGGAAGCAGCAGGTGTATCTCAATTCATAAGGACACTGTATTTAAAGCAATCAAAGAACAAAGCATTACAACAATGGAACTTTGTTCAGATCCAAAACTCAGTGTGGAAAAGACAATTTTCAAATCTGATGCTTATGATCGTGTGGCTTACATCAGGCGTAAGCATCTCACTTCTGCTAGTAGCTACACACTGGTGAAACTCAGTAGACAAACCTACATTTTCAATGAGCTGAATTGAAGTGTAGAAAAAAATAAAGCCCTTGCTATGGCCATCAGTTTCATTATTCCCAAAGATGACCAATAAATTTCAATAAATTAACTTTTTAAATATTAATTTAAATATTAACATTAAATTCTTAAGTACTATTACATATGTTCAATTTTAATAGCTGTTTCTATTTAATTCCACAATTTACACTAGCTAAAAAGGCCTGCAAACACCTTATTCCATAAAGACAGAATTTTAAAATATTGTGAGCACAACCTTGTAATGAGAGAACTAAGTCCAACTCTCACTTCCATCACAATGCAAGTAAAGTGTTGTTTGGTCATGAGGTCAGAGATTATGAAGAAATACAAGCACAGAATTTGTCTTCTTCAACTAGCTGGATTAAAACAAAAATAGTCTGTTATACTAATCATTTGTAGCAGAAAGACAGAGGTTGTTAATGACTGAAGATATAGACCTCTGTTCTACAAGGCTATTTATTTACAAGTAACTTATTGGAATAATATGCTGACCTGCAATAGATGAAGAGTAATGGCTATATGAACTAAATTAAAAAGCCTCACCAGCTTAAAATAAAGTACCTTCCTCTTTTCCAAGTTTTTCCACTGTAGGGCAGGATACTTATCAGTCAGAAATTTACTTCAAGAGAACTGGAGAAGAAGTCATAGCCCTATTTTCATTGCTAGCAATGTCAGTACAGCCTGTACAGTACTCAAAAGAAGGATGAGTATATTACCTCAGGTAAGCAACTTAAGATGCAGGACACATTTTCAACAGATGAAAGGATAGAGAAAACAATATTGTGGTTGCTTTGGCTTCAGATACCAAAGTTGTTTATTTCAACTGTTGTCAGGTGTACTCTTGTCAGCTGTTGAACTTTACTTTGAAACAATATATAAGCCACTTATAAAAGGGCACAGTGACTTCAAACATTAGCAGTGAGAAGTTTGTGCTGGGTTTAGCAAAATGCAATAACAGAGGATAATGTGTCTTTCAAACTGAGTTTTAAAATATTGTAAGCTCCAATAAAACTTATGCTGTATTTGCAAAGCACTGTTTTGTAAAAGAAACTACTAGAAACAAACCTTTCTGTTGATCAGAAAGAAAAAAAGATTTAAATTTGCTCTAGCAAGACTAGTTATGAATACTTGTACAGCTTTTTATGACCCAATTCAACAGCATATTTACATGCTAAGGCAGCAAATAAATCCATGTACTCTTTTTAGTATCACGCCAGCAATTTCTCAGATCTCAACGGAATTCCTCACAAGTCGTTTTTCTCATTCCCGGGAATGTACTACCACCACCAGATGGCACCAGTACTCTACCTTCAATAAAGCAGATAGCTGTATCTTAATAACACAGAAAACAGGACTGCCCTGAAACGGAAAAAAATAAATGTAAACAACACATTCACCAGCAGTCTCACCATGGAGACTTCCAGATTCTGCTGTGTCCCTGGCAGCCAGCCAGACTCACTTGGTCACCCCAACAGTCTGTTCTTCCCAATCTCCCCCTTAAAGACACACACGCCTGTCCATGCTGGTGAGCTTGGCTGGTTTGTCAGTAACACTCACCTACTTTACTTTAATTGCCAGCTCTATGGACTATGGATTCAGCCAGGCACATTACTAAACCATGTCCCTTAGTGCCAATCTACATATCTTTTAAATATCTTCAGGGTTCCAACACTACCCTGGACAGCCTGGTCTAATGCCTGACCCACTATTTAGGCACAGAAATCTTTTCTAATATCCAATCCAAACCTCACTTGGCATAGTTGGAGGCCACTTCCTCTTCTTGTATCACTTGCTTCCGGGGAAAAGAGACTGACCCCCACCTGGCTACAGCCTCCTCTCAGGTGGAGGGTGAGAAGTTCTCCCCAAGCCTCCTTCTCTCCAGATTAAACAACCTCAGTTCCCTCAGCTCCTCTTCATAGGACTTGTGCTCTAGACCCTTCCCCAGCAGCTCTGTTGCCCTTCTCTGAATTTGCTCCAGTACCTCAATGTTCTTTTTGAAGTGAGGGGCCCAGAACTGGACACAGAACTCACGGTGTGGCCTCAGTGCTGAGTACAGGGGGACAATCCCTGCCATGGTCCTGGTGGCCACACTATTGCTGATACAGGCCAGGATGGCATGGCCTTCTTGGCCACCTGGGCACATTGCTGGCTGTGTCAACCAGCACCCCCAGGTTCTTTTCTGCTGAAAAGCTTTCCAGACACTCTGCTGTCTCCAGCCTGCAGCACTGCATGGAGTTGTTGTGACCCAAGGGCAGGACATTGCATTGGGCCTTGCTGAGTCTCATACCACTGCCTCAGCCCATCACTCTAGCCTGTCTGGAAACCCCTGTAGAGCCTTCCTGCCCTCCAGGAGATCAACACTCCCACCCAGTTTGGTGTCATCTGCAGGCTGACTGAAGGGGCACTTGATCCCCTGGTACAGGTTGTTGACAAAAACATTAAATAGAACTGGCCCCAATACTAAACCCTTGGGAACAATACCTGTGACTAATGGCCAGCTGGATTTAATTCCATTTCCCACCAGTCTCTAGGCTTGGCCATCCATCCAGCTTTTTACCCAGCAAAGAGTGCACTTATTCAAGCTATGAGCAGCCAGTTGCTCCAGAATACTGTGGGAAATGGTGCCAAAAGCTCTACTAAGTCCATATAAACAAGATGAGCCTTTCCCTCATTCACTAAGGAGGTCACCTTGTCACTGAAGGAGATCAGGTCAGTCAATCAAGATTAAAAACTAGGTCAAACAAGGCCTATATAAAAGTTATCAGAATGCACCAACCTTTCATGAAGTGACTAGAAAGAAAATCCCCATGCCTTCCTACTGCAAGCTAGCATCAACACCTATTTTGTTTTAACATATCTCAGTACTTGGGGAGGACAAGGTGGGTGGGGATGCTGGGACATTTCACTGTTCCTTAATAAATCAGGAACTTTCTTTAGCAGGTATAACTTTATAAGCAGACGCAGGAGAGTTACAGATTTCTTCCCAGTGTCTCGTATTATTGCATGCTTGTGTCAGAGGTACTGCTTCCAAGAACACTGCCTACAGAACACATTCACAGAGTCTGAGAACACAACTAAACGAAAGGGAAGATGGTAGGAGAAGAACACTGGGCCAGTACTAAAGCTCTAGACTACCACATTTTTCTCCCTGAAATACTCCCCAAGTCTAAGTTTATTTGTTTCAAGCACAGTTTAGACAAAATCACAAAAAGGGAAAAAAAGACTCAAAAAAACCAACCAAGGACAAAAAACCCACTTTATTTTGCACACAGCAAGTGAAAGCATCCTTGAGACAGACATATTAGAATTTCTAATTTATATGAGAGCATTACTATTGCCACAAGAATACTGGAGAAAAATTTTTAAAAATCAAAGCTTATGATCCTAGTTTTAAAGTGATTATGTGAGCTGGTAACTGAAAAGGCTGTTTAGTTTTTCTTGATTTGGTTTTTTTCATCTCTAGTCTTGGTTCTGGAACTAAACAAATGAGTGAAATGGTTTTAGCTCCCTCCTTGCAACCACCTGGCAACCAAATAAGCTCTATCTGAATACTTCTGTAGTAAAATTTCCTATACATAGTAAGTATAAACTTGATCTTCAGTATTGCTACCCAGAGCCTGATTCAGTGATAAGCTTTATGCTAAACATATTTTTAGGCTAGAAATTCTTACTCTTCACTAGCCAATTCACATTTCACATTCATGATCAAAAGACAAAAAGCTGCAAGTCAACCAAAGCACAAATAATAGGACCTTTAGCCAACTGATTTGAAATTAAGTTTGCCATGTTATTTTAGAGAACTTGGACCATGATTAATGGTAATGTCAGCTATCAGGTAATAACAAAACAAAGAAGTCTTCCATATCACACCACTTTCATGAAAACATCCTTGAAAATAACCATGCAGTATTTATTTCTTTAATCTATTACACTCAAGAGAACTTGTCTCTTTTCTTGAGGAGACTTGACTAACTGGTTAAAGAGAAACTACCTGGGGTGTATGCACACCATTAACTAAGAGTTGCATTAAGGTGGCTTAAATATTCACCCCAAAACAAAACACATTCACTTTTACACAGATTTCATTCATTTCAATGTAAAGTAAAAGACAGCACTGATGATAAATGACATGTAAAAATTGACACAAATGTTTGAGATAAAGTAGAAGCAATAATCAGGGCACAGTAGCATTAAATCTACCCATCTACTCTTTATTCACGTATTTTCACATGTTTTCTTTTATGGTACAATGAGAGGCTGATCTATCTGGTACTTCTCCTTTAAACACCTGTTTCTGTCCAGAGAAAATTAAATAGGCTCTGCAGTAAATTGTCAAAACCACAAAGATGTTCAAAATTTCTGTCTTACATGTCATTAGTAAAAGGCATCATGAAGAAAAGAAGGATTTCATTAAGGCAGGAGAAACAGCAATGAAGTTGAAGTCTAAGTGACTGAGTGACTCAAAACTGGGTCCCACACCCCTTCACACAAATTTTGATAACATTTTCTGTCATTTCAATTTGAAGAGTGAAATGAGGAACATAAAACACCACCTCCTCCCAGCTGTCACAGGAATTAACTTTCTTAGAAAATTCACAAGACGTAAGTACTATTAAAATGTTAAATATATTAAAAATAAATTTAACACTCCCCCCCACAGAAAACCATCACCACAAACAACAACAACAACAAGAACCATTCAATCTCAGTTTTCCAAGTATCTTAAAAATCTCATTTACCTAGACATGTGTTTAATACCACGGTTGAACACAATGACATTTTGATACAAGGTTTTATTTCAATCTTTTTTCCTATACATTGCTTAGATTTGGAGTCTTTATTAAAATTAATTTACCACATTAGACTCCTGAACAGTCAAGCAACTGCCTGTCAAATTTTAGCTAAAAATGGTTTCAAAATTGATCCATCAATATGTTTGCAGCCAAAGAGATAAACAAATACTGAAATCATCAAAGTTAGTGTTCTTCAAATTTTCACCTGACAACAGACGCTTATAAAGCACTAAATTAAGGAAGATATATTGAAAATCAAGTAAGTAACTGTTATTTCTCTGATAAAATCAACTAAAGACAATAAACTTTTGTCAGAAAAATGGCAAGACTAGAGAGTTGCTATACAAAGTATTTAACTCTACTTTAAAAACATATCTACATCTTCACCTACCGATAGCATAATAGAACGCTTCAAAGAAGAAAGACATAATCCCTGCACCGAGTTTCATATTTAATTTTCAATAAATATTGAGTTTCATTTGATTTATTGTAGATTTGAACGCATAGATGCCAAGACTTAGCAGTCTAAAAACCCCCCAGCGACAGATGGACAGTGCCTTCCGTCCAAACATGAGAAAGCACAAGCTTCAAACATTGTTTACTGCAGCCATAATCAGATAGAGACTAACCCAGAACCTATCATGGGCCAACTTAAATAGCCAGTCTGCCCTAAGTGCAATGTTGTAAGCCGCTAGTACCGCATCTTCTGAAATAATGTTCAATTCTAGATGAACACATTAAGGAAGAATGGCATGAAACTGGACCAAGTATCAGAACACAGTATGAATTAAAAAAACCCTATGTTTTTCCTATATCCACCTATCACATCCTGATCTAAGACAGCTGTATGACTGTTACTTACAAGACAAGGGAAAAACAGAAAGAGTTCTTTAAATTAAAGATACACTGTAAAGAAACCACATGTGCAAACTATCTAAGGACTATGTTTAGGTGGGCTTTAGAAAAATGTTCCTAAACATCTGTAATACTCCTAATACTTCAGATAATGTAGAAATGTAATCAGGCACCTTGTTTGTTTACTTAAAGACAGTGGGAGATGGTGGAGATAAAAGTGAAGTTAGCTTAATGATCCAGACAGTGTTTCAAGCTTTTACAGTTTCTCTAAGATGGTGCCTCTGATACAGCAAGGTCACAGCAAACTCAGGAAAATGACAATAAATGTTTTTTTCTTCTCAGTATGCCAGCTGCAGAAAACCAAATGCAAATGATGTCATACCCTCAACTCTGACTTGCAGCACAACCATTATTAAACCCCTCTCATAAAGACCACCTGTAACATCTCAAAATCTTTACTATAGAAGCCCACTACAGAGTTTTGCTGCAGGACTATGTCATGAGGAAAGAAAATGAAAGTGCATTTAAAATGTACAAATGGGAATTCAACAGAGCAGAGAAATTAAGCACCCCACTTCTCTATAGGAAGCTGGAGACAGATTTTGGTATTAGCTGCCTTCAGCTCTAAAGGTAAAAGCAAACACAGTGCAAAGAAATTCAAGACTAAGGTTTTCCTGACGTCAAGCAATGATGATTAAAAATTGCCTTATATTAATATGTATAAAGCACCAATACTAAATCAGAGCTGGCATTTTAAAAGGTTCTGTTTAGGAAGAAGAGCAGTAAGAGTGAAAAATAAGAGAATGGCAGATTTTTAAAGTAAGGAACATGTACATACACACTAAATGCAACAACCTGGCCTACTTACTTGATTGCTTCCCACCTACCATCACAACTGTCAGCCCCAGTGTGTTATTCCCCATATCCTTCCTCCTCCACTTTTTCCACTGCCTCAACATTTCTTAGAGTCAGACAAGGGATAAATATGTATTACATCCACCCAAGACACACTGGAAGTATTATTATGGAAGAGATCACATTCCCATAATTCATCAATAGGAAGCTTTTCAAGTGGCAACAGATGGTAGGCATTTCTTATCAGAAATAAAACATGATAATAAACATAAAGTAATACATTATATGAGATTTTTTATAGGTACTTTCAGTTTTCTTTCAATCAGAGTATTAACTTAAAAAGCTACAGTAAGTGCAGTTACAGTGCTTTAACTTAAGCTTGTAAGTTACAATACAAATTTCACTGTAGAATTGTCTTATCTTAAAATCAATATTCAAAATTTACTGAAACTAATCCAAAGACTGCTGCTGTTACAACAGAAAAAGGATTAAAAAAAAAAAAAAAGAAGAAGAGCAAGAAGAGCTGACTACTGGAAAAAAACATTCATCCTAGAGAAAGAAACATTAATTATAAAGACCATGTGTTCCTGTAGCTAGCCAAAAATGTACAAAACACAAGATTAATCCAGTTCTCAGAGTACTTTCAGAATGGCTAATTTTTTCCCATTATTTTATTGCAGTGTATTAGGATACTAGGGTTTGGAGTTTTGTTTGTTTGTTAATATAGTGGTTCACTATTTTGTCTCCAAATAGTCATCTCAAAAGCAGCATGCTACAGTGTTCCTAAATTGTATTGGTCTTACGTATTAATATCATAAAGCTAATCTGTAAACCTCAATAAAGGGAAAAAAAGGTTATTAAACCCTTCACGGTTTCCAGAATGACATTTAAAATGGCAGTAAGCATACTACCACAAAAATACAGGGATATTTAGCACTGTGAATTCCTGTAATTTAGACATGCTTTTCCCACATCAACATTTTCTTCATCAGGCACTAGGAGGCACATGGCTAACTAGCCAAATTTCAGATGCAAGATATTGAACTGCATTAGCAAGAGACTCTAATCAGTGGGATCAGAATTCCAAGCTTTTGAACTGAATTTCAGCATCTTGGGAGGAAAAGTGTCTGGCAAAAGATCTGCAATGAGCAGCAGTGTATCTGGAGACTCAGACTGAGAGCACACGAGGTAGCCCTACTGCAACAGCACAAAAACTTTAAAGTTTTGTTGTACCTGCAGTGACAGCTACTAAGGGAAGTGGGATTCTTTCACTTTTAGCTCCAGCCTTCCGAGCCATTCACTCCTTTTAACTTCTGAGAGAAGTAATGTAGTGGCCAGAGCACGAGTCAGCAGCACAGAAGGAGAGGGAAAGAAAGGGCAAGACAGAAAGGTTTTGAAAACAACAAAACACCTTGTCTTGTACTGGTTTTGGCTGCTGTGCTTGCACTCAGTATCACTGAAATTAGGGATGTGTGCTTAACTATAATGTCAGTTATTACACTATTAAGCCCATTTAGAAATAGGATGAAATTTTATTGCCGAGAAGTTTATGCCCTTCTTTTACACACCCCAATAGACTGAGTACCATCTCCAGGAAAAAAGGTATTAAATATAAAGAGTCATAGGACAAAGAATTATTCTTCGTAACTTTTGTACTCATCTGTTAATAGGGAGGGCATGGTTTTTAAAACTCACTTGACTTTCACATGCAAACACCTACAGTTTGTATTTCAGCCCAGCCAGTACCCTGCCCTCCACAGAAACCACTTTGACACAGTTGCTTTCACTAACAGCAAGCATTCAATGTATCTATCTGAAATCACGTAACAGTAATGTAAGCCATTTCCATTTCATTCTGGTAGGGCTTAGGCAGCTGCAGCATAAACAGAGAACTACAGCAACAGAAAATGAGGAAACACTGCCTCAGAGCAGATGTTTCACATGGTAACAGAAAACCTAAGAGAGTCTGACGCATTTGTAATATAATCCAACTAAAAAACACGATTTGATGGTCTCAAAGTTCTAAAGTATTGCAGTTGTTTTTTGTTTTTATTTTGGTGGATTTTTTAAAATCAAATTCACTTACTGCTGTATTTGTGGTTTATTGTATAATACCTGCATGTGCACCAAGTCCTACTAGTAAGGTATACATTTAAAATACAATTTAGTTAATGAAACTTTGCTTAGAAAAGCTTTTATAAATTACATTGTCAGTAAAATTCCTTGCAAGAAAAATATTTTGCTGCATTTTACATTAGAAAACATGTTTTCTTAACTGACATCTAGCTTGTCTTGATTAGCAGAACTTTAGAATTTCATCACTATATTGTTCAAAGCACCTCCTAATAGAGTCACATTAAAACAGCATCTTCCAGAAAGGTGGTTTCAAAGCTTAGGAATGCTTTGGGAATGACTCAAATTTGTAGATGGTCTTCTGCTGGACTGCTTAATTAACTTACCCACAAGAAGGTTAACAAGAGAACTTGAGAATACTCAAGCAAAGAGGAGGTACTGCACGGTGAAAACTGAATTTTGTTTGGCAGCAACACACCACTAGCTTGGCTCCACAGCCTGTGAAACCACTTCCTTCAAAACTCTTAATTTAAGTGCTTTCCAGACCCTTCTTCCAATTACAACCTGGTTAATTGTTCAGACCATGAGATGCTCATAACAAGGTCTTGACACAGTCCTAAGAACAAAGTAACAAATACAAGGACACAGAAGAGTATTTGTACAACAGATAAATAAACCTCTGCAAGACAGCTTGAATAAAAACATCTGTCTGGCCAGATTTTATCCTACTAAACATTTTCCAACTTCTGACAAAGAGTCACTGATTTAATTACATTCAAACTACGCTTTACATTCTGCTATTTCCTTTTTTAGTGCTGAGGGCACAAGATCATTTCCAATCAACATGCATTTACAAGCATGGATAAAAATGGGAAGCAATCTTAAGAGTGTCAAAGTTCTTAAAGTCTTAAAATACTATGAAAGCAAAGCATTATTGCAGAAGTGAACTCATTTTCTGTAATGAACACACTATGACCTTCTCTAAATAAAATCTGGCTCATTATCAGAAATCAAAATCACTGCTAGAGGCAGGAGGCTTTTGAAGACTACTCTGGATTGCTATCCCAGATCAAGTCTTGACAAAATGTTATGGATGCATTTGTCATACACTGGAAGATTATGTTCCAACATCCTCCTTGTTGAGAATTTAGAGTCATTTAAAAAGCACTTTTTTTCACACAGACCAGGAGACCAAGAGATCCCTGGCTTCCAGTAATTAAAACTGAGATCAAAACCAGCCCTGAATCTCATGAAGAAAAAAATCTTCAGTGAGATTTTACTACCTGATCTCACATCACTTTTTTGAATGTTTAATATCCATGCACTTCAGAGAAAGTAATTTAAGGTCTTAACCACAGCTGAAACAGACTGTAATGTTCATTATGAAGACCTCTGCAGAACAGATGGGCAACTCACAACAACAAATGACTTGCAGTTGTCAATTGAACTGATGGTGTACATTTGAACTGATTGCCCTGACTCCATCCAGACAAGAAAACCAGGGCTTGAAAGGTTTACTGCAAAGAAGCAAGAAGCCTTATGGACCTGTGCCATCAACTCCTCAAAATCTTTAAGCTTTGGTGATCTTTGCCTTTCTCCTTCCACTTAAACATGTATGTTTTGACTTCTGTTGTTGAGAAATCCAAACCATACAATAAAACCATCTAGTTACATAAATGCAATTTTACAACCCCAGAAATTAACCACTTATTAACAAAGACAAGAAAAATGTGTATCCCTAGTAAGTAACTGTACGATAACCTGAGTGCTAGGATTTTTACATCTTTCATCTGAGGTGGTCACAGACCTCTATCAGAAACAACTCTATCAACTGTTTCTGAAAAAGAGAGGGTGAATCTTCATATAATTGTCATAAGACAATTCCTCTTGATTTTTATTAAAAGGCTGTTAAAAATTCAGGTTTTCAGTCACCTGATTCCACTTAGTGGTCCAGGTACACTGGCAGAACAGTAAAAGAGTGGCTGTTAAAATGGAAATCTGTAGTGAGAGGCCAGAAGCTACCAGCAGGTAAGAAGTAGGAAGGTGCTACAATTCAGCTGAAGGCACGTTTTACCAGCAATCACTTTGTCACATTCCCATGTAGATTAAGCCCAGATAGCAGCACTTGGCAGTTAATTAATCAAACAAAGATTTGAAAGGGCCTGAGACACTACATATCCTTTGGTTAAAAAAATCTTGTGACTAAAGCTTTCAACTTCATTGATCTGTCCAATGATTGCCTCTGTGCTGCTACAACAGAAGACAAGCAAATGTTGCTAGAATTGCCTCATAACCTTCAAGTGGTTAGCAGGTATTCTGGATTCTTTCTGGATTCAAATCTACAGCCAGTAACTTACATAACATTAGCTATCTACATACCATACAATTCAAATGATAAAGGAGCCTTGCAAAATCGTTCTTTTGTTCCTGAAAGCCTAGGAGGACTTTAAGATGCACTCTGTTCACACACTTCTCCCATTATTCTGACATTCAGCTCTTTCAGATATAAACTGCAGCAATGATACAACACACTCAGTCTCCTTTGAACTCTTGCTGCTGCAGCTTTCTTAACCCAGACACAATTCTCACGATGTGAAAACAAACCTGATAGTTTGCATTATTTATTTCATACTAAATATTATAGCAGAATTTTAACCAATAGAGCACAGAAGCTATTTTTCTTTCCACCTACAGATGTTCAGTCCTCCATTTCTTTCAGCCTTTAATTCCCTCAATTCTTAACTTGAAGACTTGAAACTTCAGTTTTCAAAATATTTTCCACCTTTTGTCCTCTCTCAGAACAAATATAATTGCTAAAGTGACATCATGCTCAGTATATTAAGTGGGAGGGAAGAAAGAGGAAGAAAGGAAACATTTGGCGTGATGACGTTTGTCTTCCCAAGTGACAGTTACACGTGATGGGGCCCTGTTCCTGGAGATGGCTGAAAACTGCCCATGGGAAGTGGTGAATTTGTTTTCTCGTTTTCTTTGCTTTTGTGCACAGCTTTTGCTTTCCCTATTAAAGTGTCATTATCTCAACCCATGAGTTTTTTTAGAGCATGCCCTTCCGATTCCCTCCCCCATTCCGCTCTGGGGGGTCGGCTGAGTGGCTGCTCAGGGCAGTCCTTTTTTGCACCTGACATGGGACACAAAGGGTTCCAGATAATGACAGATTCCACTGGGATCTATCAGACTGAATACATAGCTGTTAGTGCTGTTTCGCTGGTAAACAGCAGCCTCCTGCGCTTGCCATGGGGCTTGCTTTCCTGACATGTGTTAAGAGCCTAGTGCTTGCTGGTGCTCACTTTTCGCTTTCATTGCTTTCTGTACTGCTGTGCTGTTCCTCGCCTTACTGAACTGTGCCTGGGAACACTTTGGTAACACCATGTCAGTGTGCCTGGGCTGGCAAATGGCCAGGGTAGTGCTGCTGTTTTCAGTGCTTCTCTGCTGACAGGCTGAACTTCGGTCTGAAGCTGAGTTGAAGAGACTGTGAGGTGTGAACGCTTCCATGATGGAGGAGAGATCCACCTGCAGCCCACGTAAAAGCCCCTGCTAGAGCAGGTGAATGCCTTAAGGAGGCTGCGACCCTGTGACAAGCCCATGCTGGAGCAGGTTTGCTGGCAGGACCTCCACAGGCGACCCACACTGGCTCAGTTTATGAACAGCTGCAGCTCTTGGCAAGGACCCACACTGGACAAGTTCAAGGAGAACTGTCTCCCATTGGTGAGGCCCCACACTGGAGTAGGGGAAGCAGAGATTGCCTTGCAGCCTGTGGTGAAGAACATGGTGAAGCAGGCTGTGTCCTTGCAGCCTGGGGAGGACTACAATGCGGACTACACTAATGGTGGAGTATAACAGGAACCCCTTGCTGCAGCTAGGCTGGGGACAAGAAGAGGAGTTCATTGCAATATTCAACTCTATAAATCCAGAAGGACCAGGTGTGGAGATTATCATGGATATAGCATTAAATTACAATAATCCATTATTTGAGTTGTACGTTACAGGAATAAATATAACAGGAACTACTCAAACCAATGGAGGAGAAGCCTTACAAGAAGTCCAAGCACAGCAGTGACACAATCTGAGCTGGCTTTGGTGCCCAGTAATTCCATGTAACACACCACCTCTCCCATCTGGAGTGACTACCATAACAGATGTAGCCCAAAGTCATGGAGTAAATGAACTCAAAGGATATTTTATGGACATTTTTCAGGAGTGGTCCACAGACAAAGGGAATGACATCTGGGTATTTTATCAAAGGGTGGGAAGGGGAATGGTGGTTGATGAGCTTGTATTGAACAGTGTGATACCTGAGCATGATGTAAATGGTATGGAATAACAGGTGGAATCTGCTGGTTTTGGATAGGGCAGAGCTAGTTCTCTTGACAGTGGCTAGTATGGGGCTGTGTTTTGGATGTGTGCTGAACAATGTTGATAATACAGGGTTCTACTTGGCTGCTGTCTGGGGTTAAACCACAAGAGGATTTTATGTGTGATTTACAAAGACTGGAAGATTTTGCCTTGTTAAATATATGCTAGAATACACTATTAAAAGCTTCCCTTTTTTAACAAGGAGACACACAAATAATTTCAATGATACATTAACCCATTAACAGTTGGGATAAAGCCACACTTGTCAGTCACTGCAAGCAAAATAATATACCAGGAAAAAATCATCACTTATTAGTGAGTGTGCACTTGTCATGAAGCAGCATCCTCTCCTACTCTAGCAGACCCTTCTTCAGTGTCAACCCCACAGGGCTTGAACTGCACACATTTCTCATGGTTAAATCTTTCATTCAAGTACCACTCACGACGTGACGAACATCCCTTGAAAGACAGCAGACAGCCAGTAGTGAAGGTCCAAAAGCCATTTCCATCAGCCTGCAACTGAGCAGCAGAACTGTCCAAAAAATGTGAGACACTATTCCTCAGCTGTGCAAAAACCCCTTAGGCCCATCTGTGTTCTGCAGAATCAAGGGCAATGAATAAGCACTTGTCAACCCTACAAAGACAGGGAAAAACCAGCAACCTGGACAAATCAAATCTAGCAGAACTCTCCTTTTCTCTCTTTGTACCTACACCAATTGCACTCAAGTAAAAGCCTTCAGTATAAACAGCCTAAAAGGAAGGCTGACATTAGACTAACAAAAGCATGTAGGCTTGGAGTAGAAGGAATAGTTGAGAGGAATTAGGAAAGAAATGGACACATTAACAGGTAATAGAAAGGAAAGTGAAAAATAGTAGTTTGAACAAAAGAGGACTATAAAGACCAGGCAAAAAAACCCTACACTCATGCAATAAGCACAAAACCACATTCTTCCAATACACTAAAACTCTAGCTATTAAGCTCTGAGCTGATTTTGACATGCTGAACATACCACTTTTACCATATTAAATCGAACAGGAATATTAAGAGCAGCCCTAAACTACTAACCCAGCCATCTCAGGAGGTTTTTTTTTAAACCTTTCCAACCTTCCAGCAATTAGGTTCTGCTGTATCCATTGGAACCAGCACTCAGCACAGAGATTTGAAAGTATCTTCCACCAGAACACAGAAGATACTCATAACTAGATTTCATCAGCCATGTCTCTCACATTTCACATGTTTCTGAATTTGTCTTACTATGTTTGTACTTGGGATCGGTTCCATTACATGAAGGAAAGATTCCGCTCATGCTTGTGGCAGGCTTAATGAAATAATTACAGAGACATGAGTGTGGCATCTCTGAAATTTCTTTACATTGCTATGCGTGATCATGTAAAACAACTACTACACTTCCAAGTCTGAACGATTTCAGCAATGAGGATGACTCCACTTTCCAGCTCAAAATATTCTCAGCAGGATAAGAGTGTTTGAAAACTTACACTTGTAGAAAGAATTATACCTTTAAAGCCCTCACATTCTATTTATTTTCATTTCTTTGTCGTCATTAGATCTGGTGTTCTGCATGCATGTAGGAATGAAGGGAAGAAGTTAAATGTCTAGCAACAGAAAAAGATGCATTATCTTCCACCATGAAATGACACTTCACAGAAAAAGTATCTGCCGTTATCAAAACTTTTTCTGTTTTGCTGGGTTTTGGTTCAAGGTTTGTTGATTGTTTTGTTTCAGGTTGTTGGTTGGTTTGCGGGTTTTGGGTTTGTTTTTATATTTCACTGTCAATGTTGCAGAAAGAAAAGATTTGTGAAGTTTAACTGTTAAGATTTTTTTTCATTGCATAATCTAATATTGTGTTACAGCTCAAGAAAACCTGATAGTACATACAGAATATCAATCATTCCAAACTTTGCATCAAAGTCATTATTAACAGATAGTTCTTCAAACTCTAACCAAAAAGGAGAGCAACACCATTATACCATCACTATCTTGTCTTTCAGTGTCAGTGAAGAACACTGCCTATAGTGGACAACAGAAGCATGAGAGGCTTCAGCACTTACATTTGAATTCTTTGCTGTGACCTAATCACTGCCGTGGTGTGACATTTGCTGGTTTATCTAAAATGGAGAAAATTTGCTTGGCAGCATGCAGGAGATGAAAGGTCTAAATTACTAAAGCAACAAAATCTCACCATGAGGCTAGTTTCACTTGTGCAAGAGCCTAGACAAACTCACTTCTGCAGCTTTAGAAACTACTGATTGGTACTGTTCACTCCCCTTGCCAGAGATGGCCACCTGGAAGCAAAACTTTCTTACACATCAGGTGCTTATTTTAACAGATACTAGCACAAATTACTGATGAAAGCAACTTTATGGCAGTACAGGCTTAATGCAGTGGAAGAGCAAGGAGAAACTCTTCAGGAAAAAAGGCAGGTGTAAGGAGAGCTACATCCACCAAACTGCGTGACAGACAGAATGTGCTGTTTTAACAGCATACATTATTAAGATCTGTCAAAATGATAGTCTGTATTTCCTTCCTCATGTTCAGTAAGAGTTGTATTTTAATCAGGAAGGAGTAGCCAAGGAAACACTTGTTAAATTGCCAAATACCAGCTGCTTAACTGAATGAAGTATGTGGTTACCAGTTTCTCTTACAAGCACCTGCTGCAACACTAACAAAAGACTCACATACTCCAGCTAGCAGAAGTTTCCCTTTTCAGCCTTGCCTATAGTCATTTTGCTAAACGGAAGCCTGTCTCTCTGAAGTCACAAATACAGAAAACAAATACTTGACCAGTGCAAAAGTTAAACTGCTCTTCCCTATCCAGTCCTGGTAACGGTACCCTACAGTCTCTGGAATAGTTTAATTTTAGTCCAAAAAAGAGTTGACTGTTTTGCACTTAGATCTTTCCACAAAACTCCTCAGAATCCCTTAAAACAAGACACTGATGTCAACTTTTATAGGTAATGGGAAATTGTAAGTGAAAATAAAGAAGTTGGAACAGATACTGAACAACCAGCCAGCTCTTGCCAACTTCAAGTAAAAAGGACAGCACTAACAGACAGGTGAAACAAAGTGATAGACTTAATAAAAAATAAAATCTGCAAAAGAATGGAAAAGTAATTCAACTTTCCTTTTTTTGTTTGGTTGGGTTTTTTGCTTTGTTTGGTTTTTTTTTTTTTTTTGTAAAGGAGACACCTATGTGGAAGACTAGTATGAAAGAAGACAAATAATTGCTAAACAGATTTTGTGCTGTGAGGAGTCATGACAGCATTTCACATGGACATAATGATTCTGTGATATACTGATAAACTTTCCTAATCCACAGTTTAAGATCAGAAAGCAGCAAATTAGAAAGCAGTGGCAACTCATTGATGAGCCACAGCTTTTTATAATTATCTTTTATTCATTCTGGATGAAAAGGTATCCATCATTAGCAATATCATTGAACTTACTGAATTGATAATTAGCATTCAAAGAGATAGCCATTACCAACCAAAACTTTTCAGCTGCACATCGACAGAAATTGTTCAAAAACTGCAGAAAGAAACCACTCTCTGAAAAGGCTCAGCTTAAACAGTCTGACAGTCCATGCAAGGAATAAGTAAATAAACACAATCTCTGCTACTTATCATAATAATTGTATTCCAGATAGACTTTTAAACTACCCCCAGGAATTTTTTAAAGCAAAATCATTTTCATAGACCCCTATTGCTTCCTACAACAAATTTTAAATGCTACAAGAAATTTCAAATGTATGTATGACATGCAGTAAAAAGAGAAGAAAATCTTTCTGTGCTAGTTACTAACTACTGCAGCCTGCTACTAGTATCTGTAGGCTTGAATTTGGTCCTTCTCTGCAACTACCAAGAGACCTTCTTTTGGTGACTGAACTATGCCATAAGAGATAACCAAAATAACTTAACTTACCAACTTTATCAAATATGTAATATTTTTTTAATAGATGGCATATACACTGACACTTGTCTCCCTCCATTCTTCAGAACACAACATTCATCAACACAACAAACATACAACAAACCAGTAAAAGTTTGGCTGACAAGATCAGAAAGGACCATGTCTCCCAGCGATCTCCACACAGCAAATCCTGGGCATCTGAAAGAATTCTTGTTCTCAGGATTTACCGTATGTAGATCTCTTCACACTAGAAAGAATTAATTTCAGAGGAAAATGAAAATAAAAGTTCATTCCTTTGGTTTTGGATTAAAGTTGGGAGAAAAGAGCTGAATTTGGGGGTTTTTTTCCATTTGAATGCTAAAATTGTCGAATTCTGCAGATGGTGATAATGGATGAGTAAGTCGAAAAAAAGGTTACTTACCATGGGAAGCCATAAATGGCTAAGGAATCTGGGGGAGAAGCAAAAGCAGCTCATTTTTCCCTTGTCTTCACTCTTACAGTGAATATATCTTATGATAACATCAGGCCTAATAATGGAATCTACAGAAGGGGACTCCAGAAACTTTTCACATATACTCTAGATTTCCCATTCTAAAGATTAAAAAAAAAAAAAATCTATGACACTTTCCAAACACCTCCATAAATTCAATTCATTGCCAGCTAATGCTTGTGACTGAAGAACAAATGCTCTGACAGAGCAGTGGCTTTGGAAGTGTACATCAAGTTCCACTATGAAAGTAATTTGACCCATTTGGTGAAGTAATGGAGAGAGGAACTGAAGCATGGGGACAGGATGTACTTTCTCTTCCCTAAGGGAAGCCACAAAAATACTGCATTTGAAGACTGTAATCAATTTATATATTTGATCACAGAATAGCTTATATACAGAATTAGTCCTACAATTATTTTCAACCCATGACATTGATAAATTCAGTAAATTAGAAAAAAAGGCCATGGTAAAATACATCTTTATCCAAAAAAAAAAAAAAAAGAAAAGCCAAAACCACCAAAACCAATGGGAAACAAAACAAGATATTATCCTCCCTGTATCTGCAAAACTTTGCCCAAATTCAAGCCATTTTTAGTCATAAAATCATAAATCACACAACCCAAGAGCTATTATTGTCTGAGCAAAATAACCTTACATAATCTGAATTACTGTTAGAGAATAGAGCAGACAAATTTAGATAAACAATTTCCAGCGGCAATATCTAAGATTATCCCTAAAATGTTATATTAAAAATGACTCCAACTAATGCAGTACTTTTTACACCTATGTATTTCCAAGATAATGAAATGAAACCTTCAAGTGCCAAGATTCACTTAATACCACATGGATCAATGTGCAGGCTGCTTCTGGTGACTTTTATCAAAGCTTGAAAGACTCTCACAAGCAAGAAGGTGAACTGAAGAAAACTGCTCCACCCAGACTCCTTTTTATTTGGTCCGGTGCCATTTACACTACACCTGATACAAGCCTATACAAGTCTAGGCTACTTTTCCTGTGGCCAATGGTCAAAGAAAGAATGACAAATTAAGTATTTTACTAATACAAACACAAGTCTTCTGAAATTGTTGCAGAATAACCTGATCTTGGGAGGGATTTCTACCTCCTTCTAGTCAATCAAGAAAGGGAAGTACAAGACCAGAAAATCAAAATTAATAAATTGGTATGCAAATAAATTACTTACTCTGGTGCTACCAAGCATAACACTACTATTAACAAGTATATTTGTTATTAAAAAGCATTTCAATTAAACTCATCCTACTCAATAATAGTTAGATTGAAACTTTTGGTAAAATATGTTATTACCACAGCACTTCAATCACAGAAAAGGTATATATGGATTTTTCAAGGGAAAAGAGAAAAATACTGGGCACCTGCAATTTGTCTGAGAACAGTATAAGCATAAATAAGAGAATTTTCTTTTGCCAATATTTTAATTAAAAATCTGTAAAGTAATCATCATCTTATGGCAACCCAATACAAAAAGCATGGTCTTAAAGCATAAATTGATTTAAGATGGAAGTCTACTTTGCAATTAGTTTAAGGAAACTGCTACAGGAAAAGATAGTTTAATCATTTATTTCATTCAACAAATTAAATAAATCTATGCAAATGTTACTAAAAAAGGTGTTTATCACTAAGACCATGGATTTCACTCAAGAGTGTAATTTTTTACTACACTTTCCATGCCAAAAAAACTTTTCCACAAGTGCAGCCTTTTGCACAGGGCAAGAGCAACTTGCCCATGTGGATGAGCAATTTCAAGTGAGCATTTAACAAGTTATGCTTGCTTTTTCCTAAAAAAGGATCAGTAAAGCTTAAAAACCAGACAGTAAACTACCAACCAGTACAATGCTAAAGTGAGAAAGATTAATCACTTGCTGTAGCACTGCAGCTGGGGGGCTTTCCTAAGTACAGACAGAAGCCATCAGGCAAACACTGTACCCTGGTGTGGGGCCCAGACCTCAGAGGAAAGGAGTAACTCAAAGATGGAAAGAAAAACATTTCAAGCATTAAGAAGACTGGTTTGAATACAGTGTGTTAGCACTTTCTTAAAGTTATGAAATAACTTATAACAGATACAGATTTAACTGAAATAACAGATACAGATTTAACAGAAGTTACACTCTGAAATATAAATAATTTGATGTAGGAACAGGGGTACATACACTTTCAGCACAGTGCATGATTAGGTACTTAAACAGCACGTAAAAAATTCCCTTACCTCTTCCTATTTTGAATCCTGAAATTAGTATTTGAGTCCTTGTGTCTAGAACATAATTTATATATTAGGAAAAAAAAAGGTAAACAAAACAAAATCCAGTTATTATCATAATGAAAAAGTATGAAATACAATCATCTGAAATGCAGGAGTTAAGATCCCAGACTGTTTTGATGTTAATGCCAAGGCACAGCTCATGCTTCCAAATGTATCCATATCCAAATGATTTTTGGGAAAAGTCACTCTGAAGGAACAAAGGATGGTCCTACGTTGAATAAAAAAAAAAAACCAAAAATCCTGTTCCTCAAATCTGTTCTACTGATCGCCACTGCTTAGCACAACAAATCATTTTTTATCATAAAAACATTTTGCCTAGTCAGTTAAAATAAAATCAGCAATGTCCCTTAACTAAGTAATCAACTGACCCATGGCTTTTATTATGCCAATCTGTGTACTCAATAGCTCAAATGCAACAGGAAGTGTCAGATATAATTATTCATAAAGAATTTATAATTTAGCCAGCTGTACTGTATCTTTCAGGTGACAACCTAGAAAAAACTGTACAGCACAACACATTACCTGAAAACTCATTAAACACTGCACTGACAAATTTGCATGAAAAAATGATATTTATGATTACAAACGCAATATTGTTTGCATGCATATTGCAAAAGAATAACAAAGATGACCTGTAGTAGCATAACATCATCATAATTCACACAAAATTTGCATTATAAATAAAAATAGTGACGTATGCTGTCTGGTTATGCAGAGAGAAAAAAACCTTCTTAAGTAAAAGTGAAAAGCTTCACAAGACAGCCATTTGCAAGTTAGCAGATAACATGCAACTCATTCTGTTATCTAAAAAATTAACTTTTTCTCTCTTAATTACACAGATACTACACAGCATTTTCTCATTGACACCAAACATAAGTACGATGCTTTCTGTCTTAAAATGAACTCAGGCTATTTATAAAGCAACAGCGTCCAGCAATAAGGACAGTCTCAGAATCAAACAAGAAGGATCCTTACTGCTGCCAGAACACAGGCCTTTTTAATGTAGACGAAGTTCTAAGTTACTGTGAGTTAAAAATTCAGAATAAAAAATAGTTATATCTTAAGATCATCTGAAACAAATGTTTGTAGGGAGAATAAGTCTTCTCTATGCCACTCTGCAGAGATGAAAAATAATGTCAGAACTAAGTTCTTCTACTGGCAACAAAACTACAAAAACGACTGATTTTCACTCTTGCTTGTTTCTTCCTTACAATCCCTACATTATCATAATGTCACCACACATACTTTGATTTGCTCCAGTTCTCACCCCCACCCCCTCAACAATTTCCCCCACTGGCTCCATCAACTTATAACTGTGATTTGAAAGAGGCAGTCATAACTGTGAGAACAATAATTTTCTGGCACAAAGAACAAGTAACTTGAGCTCACCAGAGTTCGTCATTCCCCCTACTTCTAATGATCTGTACCACCCCCTACTTTTGAAAAGTATGTGTTGTGTTTGTCAAAGGAATAAAGAGACCCTTAAGTTCCTACATATAGTTTGAAGTTCCTAGTCTAAAGTACTGTTTCTGATTAAGGAGAAAAAAGAAAAGGGGGGGGGAAGAAAATAGTGTAATTGAAGAACTCACTGCTGGTTTATTTGTTCTTAAAATGCTGGCTCTCTGGTATGATTGCAAGACTTCAGGTCTCTACAAACTTCAATCAAACTTTCAGCAGAACATAGGGCTTTCAGTCCAATTAGCTCCCACCACACTGAGTATTTCAATTTCATATTCTGTTGAATTAAGTATAGATGCACTTATTCAGTAGAATTAACTTGAGAAAAGCTAATTTTAAGTCAGTCAATGAGATAGCATCACCAGCAGCGACTGAGGTTAACTGTGGGGGTGAGCACTAGATCAAGCTGCGCAGGGGGGTTCCCAAGCTCAGGGATTCCTGAGCAACAGCTCAGAGCTGCACCCAGACCTGGAAGCCTTGGCAAGCCAATCAAGCTGGGGGATGAATAGATGGAGAGCAGCCCTGTGAGAAGGCCTGGGGGTGCTGGGGGATGAGAGGATGGACATGACCCAGCCATGGGCACTCACAGCCCAGAGAGCCAAACGAGCCCTGGGCTGCATCCAAAGCAGCGTGGGCAGCAGGGGAGGGAGGGGATTCTGCCCCTCTGCTCTGCTCTGCTCTGGTGAGACCCCACCTGGAACACTGCATCCAGCTCTGGGGTCCCAGCACAGGAAGGACAGGGACCTGTTGGAGTGAGTCTGGAAGCAGGCCATCAAGACGTTTAGAGCGATGGAGCAGCTCTCCTACAAGGAAAGGCTGAGAGAAGGCTTTGGGGTGACCTAACAGCAGCCTTCCAGTACCTGAAGTGAGCCTACAAGAGAGATTTTTTTGCAAGAGCATGTACTGACAGGACAAGAGGGAATGGCTTCAAAGTGAAAGACAGGAGGTTTAGATCAGATATTACAATGAAGTCCTTTGATGTAAGGGTGGTGAGGCATTGGAACAGGTTGCCCAGTGAAGCTGTGGATGCCCCATCCCTAGAAGTGTTCAAGGTCAGTTTGGATGGAGCTCTGAGCAACTGGGTCTAGTGGGGGTCCACAGCAGGGAAGTTGGAACAAAATGATCTTTAAGGTCCCTTCCAAACCAAACATCCTATGATTCTATGAATTTCAATAAAAGCAGTTTTCTCTAGGCTCTTCAGAGCAATTATAAAACAAACCACTATTTATAGTGTTTCTTCAGTTAGCAATGAAACTGTGTTACATACCACAATAGAGAAGATTGCTTCTAACACAGAATAACCTGCTTTTTTTTCCTCTCTCTTGTACAATATACAAGACTTTCACATACTAGCTAAACTTCCAGTCTAATATAACAAGCTTGTATATTAAAAAGGGAGGTGTAAGGAATACAAAACTACTTCAAGACAGAGCTTCCAAATAAGTCTTGTGTAAGCTAAAAGATGTAGGCAGCTTCTGCCTGGCTTCTAACCTACTGCAGTGAAACTGCCCTGAGAAGGTTTTCCTCCACATTTCCTTTAAACATGAGAGAAAACCTAACCTAGCAAATTAGAGAAGTTTCAATCATCATTAAACATCTTTAGTAGCACTGAGAAAAAGAGACCAGAGTTCAGATTAATAAACTCTCAGGAATGCCGAGAGTCTTAAATCAACGGCATCTCCAAACACTACTATCAAAACAAGCTTCCACTTAGTAAGTACTAAGTTACTACACACATGCCAAACAACAATAGCTCCAAAGCAAAAAAGTAGAGAAAATGTTTCTTTTATAAAATACAAGATGTCCTTACACTTTCTTGTAAACTAGTATCGTAACTTAAGACAGTAGTTGTAAAGTGAGACACTATAAACATGCATGCTTTTCAAAACACCATGTATACATCCACTTTGCAGCTTAGAGCTTAGAAGCTCCACTTAAGAGTTTCAATGGAAATGCTTCAACTTCTTCTCACAATGTTGCCCAGAGAGTTCAGGAATTTAATCTAGAATTATATCAGTCCTGGGAGTTCATTACATGACAAAAGCTAAAAAGGCCATGCCACCTAGATTAAACGGCCATATGGGAAAAAAGAAATGAAAGCTATTAAAGTAAGTGTAGAATGGTTCTTGACGAGAAAACTTACCTGTATCTCAAATATAAAGCTTTGAGATGACCTCCTCTAAATCACATAAGCAGACAGGAGATGTAAGAGCAGGACAGCTGCAGTGACTGAAAGCTGTACTTTACAGTCTTTTAGTAGCAGAAATCTTTCATACCATAGTAATTAATTTCTGCCATTCCTGGCATTAGTATTAGGCTAGGATAATTACAAACTCTTAAGTCGAATTTATTACAACATTTACAAGTGTTCAGTCTTGATTTTCTATGGTGACAGCAGAGTAACAAGATCAAAACAGCCAGATCAGCCTGCAGAAAGAAATCCAGTAGATTTTCCTCAAAAAGTGGTTTATGAAATGTTTTATTTCTGAGTTTTCTGTCACAGTACACCTATACATCTCTAGACAGTCACCTGACCCTCTTCTAATGCATCCTATGTGTTTTCACTAAGTACCTTTGGTTCTGCACAGCTTCTGTATTCCCTTAAACACATTATAAAATGTTACAAGTATAGCTTCAAAAGAAATAGTAAAGCTACTGAAAGGGCACAACGTTTCTGTTTTTATTCACCTTGTTACCAAAGAATTTTTATGAATTGCAGAGCACCTTTTTGAGATACATGATGAGTATCACAGTTGAGATTCTCATCTGATTTGCCCCTAAAAGAATGAACACAAAAATTCACAAGTATCCTACCCAAAAATAACCAATAATAATTTTTAAACAGTACACTATCTGGTACTAAAAAAACTCATTACAACATACCTAACATATGCTTAATTGTCCATTCTGTAGAAACAAAACCAATCTAGAATGAAGGACACATATATGGGATGCTCCTTAAAGACTCATCTCAATTTTTTTGTTTGTTTCAATTCAAAGCTTTTCATCCACAAACTTAATTCTTTGGTGAAACTCTGGAAGAAAATATGCAGTATTATTTCGAGAAGTACCAAATAAAATATTTTCAGAACATTCCAGAGCATGTAGGGGTAATAAACCAGAATTTCTTGAACTGGTTTCTCAGAGGCATTCATTTCATACAGAAAGCAGGAAGGGTCTAAACTGACTTGACAGAAAGCTGGCACAAACAGTTTTGTAACCAAAAAAAAAAAAAAAAAAAGAAAAAAAAGGAGAAAATGCAAGTATGTGAAGTAGCAAGAAAACATCCAAGCATTTGATAACCCACAGTAATCAAACCTCCTTTGAGCCTTATTAACTTCGGGACATGCAAAACTTTCCACAGAGATCATTTTTAGCACTTTTCAGGCTAAAAGTGACCAACTTAAAAGGCCAAATGTGACAACACCACAGCTTACTAGAACTCAGTGGTTTAGAAAACTTTCTAAATTCCTTAATACCAAATACATATATGTGTATATATATGTGTGTGTGCATATATGTATATTTGTTCTTAGACTTTAAAACAATTCAAGCCGCTATACCTTACCTATGAGTATCAATTCATTTCCTATTTGTCACGACTTCACATCCCAGATACACAGCACTGGAGCCACATACCTGCACGGCTGAAGTCGCACACCCAAGGGACGTGTCCCCCCTATCTCCAGCTTACTGGAAACGCCATCTTCACCCCTCCACTCAAAGAGACCCTTTCTCCTCAAGCCGTGGAGTTCTGTCCCCTGCCCAGGCCCCTGCACAGAACCGGCAACTCCTCCCGAGGGTAGGAACGGGTGGGGCAGGAGGTGCCCGGGTTTCCTTGCCCCCAGCAGCCACGAGCCACCTTCCCCGGCGGTGGGCAAACGCAGCAGGACCGGGACAGACGCTCCCCCGGCCCACGGGGACTCCCTGACAGTTTCGGGAGAGGAACCCCACAGAACCCCGACCCCGCCTGTGACCACCCCACTGCCGCCCCGAAAGTTCAAGCGCGGCCCCCCCTCACCCCCGGCCCGCTCCTCCGCAGCCCCCCAACCCGTGGGGGTGGAGAAGACCCTCGCCCCGCACCCCCACACCCCTTCCTCTCATCCCGCAGCCCTCACCGCAAATACCCCGCAGACGGGCGGGGGGCGGCGGGCCCGCCCCGCCCCCGAGCCCCTCGGCTGCCCTCCAGCCCCTCGGCGGGGCAAGGCCGGGACCCCCACGCCCCCCACCCCAGCCCCGCACTGACCTGACGGGGGGGGCGCGGCCGCCGCTCGGGGCCACAGCGGGGGCTCCCCGCACCCGCCGCCGACCCTCCGCTCCCCGGCCCGTCCTTCTCCGGGCGCCACCGCAGGGCAGAGAGCAGAGGAGTCGGAAACGCGAGGCGGAGGGAAACACCGGCCCCGCTTCCCCTTCCCGAGAAAATTTTAAAAAGAAAAAAACGGGGATTTAAAGGGCTCGGCCCGGAGTTTAAAACAAAGAGGCGGAAATAGCCGAGTGCGGCCCGAGCGGAGCCGAGCGGGGGCGCCGCGCTCGCGGCGCATGCGCGCGGGGCGCTCACCCGGGCACGGCGCCGGCCGCCCCCTCTTTCCCTCCCCCGGGCAGCGGGCCGGCGGAAGGGGGTCCTGCAGCCCCCGCCAGGCCTGGGCCCAAGCCATGTCCCGGTCACAGAACCTCAGAGTATGCTGACTTGGAAGGGACCCATCAGGATCATCGAGTCCAACTCTTACTCCTGCACAGGACACCCCGGAGAATCACACCATGTGCCTGAGAGCATTGTCCAAATGCTTCTTGAGCTTTGTCAGGCTGGTGCTGTGACCACTTCCCTGGAGAGCCTGTTCTAGTGCTCAGCCACCCTCTGGGTGAAGATTCTTTTCCTAATACCCAACCTAAAGCACCTCCTACACAACTTCAGGCCATTCCCTCGGGTCTTGTCACTGGTCACCACAGAGAAGAGATCAGTGCCTGCCTGTCTGCCTCCCTTTGTGAGGGTGTTGAAAATTCCAATCCCCCCCTCAGTCTCCTTCAGGCTGAACAGACCTTCAGGCTGACCTTAGCCACTCCTTGAATGGTTTCCCCGCTAGGCCCTTCACTGTCTTCATTGCCCTCCTTCGGACGTTAGTGGCTCAATGTCTTTCTTTCACTTAGGTGCTTAGAACCTTACATAGCACTCAAGGTGAGGCCACACCAGCGTAGAGCAGAGGTAAGAGTAGAGGCTGAGTGTGCAACCTTGAAAAATCCATACAACTTCTGAGCAGGAAGGCGAGATCAGCAAAGGTTTGGCTTTTAGGCAGGATGTGCCTCTGCATTGCTCCAAGCTGCCTCTTCTCTCTGAAAGGTTTTCTTCAAAAGTGCACAGGTGTCTTTTCAACTGATGAGAGTGGAAACTTGAGTTGTAGCTGGGTGGAAGGAGAAGCTTGAATAGGAATGCTGGTCTCAAGACACGCTGGTATCTTGAGCCACTGTGGATGGCTCAAGACATTCCCAACTGATGAAATGACAAAGATCCCGTCTTCCTGAAGGTGTGAAGTCATGGGTCAAAGAGCATGCATAAAGCTTGGGAAGCCCATGCCAAGTTCAGGTTTGCACCAAACAGCTGAATGCTTCACTTGGAAAGACAAGTACTTAAAAATTCACCTGTCCAGAAACTAAAGACACCAAACCAATCTTTACATTCCTAAATATGCATATATTTTGAATGTAATCCTTTAAAATACCTGCATATTTCCCTCTTTATTTCTTCCTTTCCAACAAAGAATGAGCCATGAGACAGTCTTCCACCTTGTCTAAAAATGCCATTGGAAATGGGCTATCTGATATGGCACAAGCCCTCCTCCATGTTCAACAAACTACTGAGCTTTTATTGTGTGCCAAGACAGGGGCTGTGCTTGGCTCTGGGAGCTATGTTTTCCAGATGCTAAGTCTGAGTTAATGGAAAATATGTCAGTATTTTAGATTTGCTTTGTTTCAGTTCAAGGGTTATGTAGCTACATGAGTGCATCTTGTCTGTCTGAAATACAAACTCTGTTTCCAGTTTAACAACAAATTACTTTGTATGGGCCTTTCTTGTGTGTTGTGGAAAGAAATGGGGCCTCCTATCTGACCCCTGGAACTGGGGTTCAAGTAGCCAGAAGCAAAAGTAACAAACTACAAGAATGTGCATGAAATTATAAACTGTATGCCTGCTTTTCTTGTGTGGCTGGTTGGTTGGTTGGTTGGTTGGTTGGTTTTTTCCTAGTGTTTCCAGACCAAACACTGCAGATTGGGAAAACTGTTAAGGGCATGGTCTATAGGTGTTGGCGTTCTCTTTCTATAGAATTTTTCAGAAGATGGCACCTTAAGCACGATGATATGGCCATGCCTACTGAAACAATCTGCTGTAATATACCCACTGTGACAAGATTCATGACCCTCAGAGAGTGCAGGCAGTGGTTTGCTCTCTTCTCAACCTCATCACCTAACATCAGTTCTAATGCCTTTGGCATTAGAACACCATTAAAGTGTGTGTTAGCCATAAGTGATGTTTCTGAAATACAAGCTTAGCCAGTGACTACAGTATCTAATACCACAATTGCATACTAGAGTGCCTTTTCTGAACTACAACACTGGATATTAGAAGAGAAGTGAAACTTGTTTGCATTGCAGTCAGTGAGCTGTGGTCAAACTACAGAAGTCCAGAGAGTGACTTGGGGAGAACTAGAAACGGCATTTAAAGGATTCTTGAAGTTAGCTTTACATGGATTAGTCTTCACAGTTTTCGCCCAAACAAGAACATGACGCGAACACAGGTAAATTGAATCTCTAGCTTCCAGAAACATATGTTTCCTAGCTAAAACATTTAATGGAACAGAATCTATCTGAGACCTCTTGACAGAAAAAAAAACCCCAAACATCACAGGTAAAAGAAATTTTTTTATCTCCTTTAGGTCTTGTAACAGTGAAAGGGAATTGGTCAGCATGAGCATGTTAATATTAATGGCATAAACAAAGAAATTACTACAAACCCAACAAAATGACATATTTTCTTAAAAAAGCAGAAAAGTAGCAAATAAAATTAATAAAGCACAAAGTGGAAAACAAAGGACAAAATTACTCTAATTTAAGACTATGAAAAAGTGTTTAGAAACAGCAATGTTGAGAACTAATATTTCCCATAGTTTCTCAGAGCACTAGAGCTACATCAATTCTTTGGGTCTGTGAACTAGACTGTTTGCATCAGCAAGTGCTGAGAGAGCCTGTTGATGCCATTGCAAGGCTACTCCCCAGCTATTACCTTTCCGAGATCATGATGACCAAGCAAGTCCCCCAGTACTGGAGAATAGTAAATATTTCACCTGTCTTGAAAACAGTAAGAAAGCTAATGCAGAGAACTACAGCTTCACTTTGGTCCCTGAGAAAATCATGGAGAAATCAAAGATCTCAGAGCTGGGCTCAAACAGCTTGCCAAAGAACTCAAGCATTGACCATCTTATTTCTTACACATAGAAGCACCAGGCACAAATTATTTAAGTACCATATTCTAATGGGTAAGTCTGTAAGATCTGGGCATTATCAGACACATCGAATGTATAAGGTTTGGAAGGGACTCAGGACAGTCTCCCTGCCCAAAGCAGGATAAGGCAGAGCAGCAATGTCACTTCTTCAGTTATCACCAGACCAGGCACTGCCATTCTTACATTGTAGGTTCTGCATGGTCATCCTCAGGACTGAACAATAACTTCGTTCTTACCTAGGAACAACTGGGAAACAATCTTTTGAATGTCAGTTTCACCACAGCTACATTCTGGCTTCAGAGATGTGGTCTATTAATCCTCTGGTTTAAAAATAAAGGCCTAGAGGTCCTTTACAGGAGGAGCTATGAGCTACCACCCCCTACAGACACAGCTGCATAGGTCAGACAAACTGACTTGGCAACAGACTATTTGGAGGTTCACTGCCCCCCAAATTCAGACATTCTGAAATATGGTTCAGCATTTTGTTATAGATGTACCTGAACATAAGCATAATCCATAAATTTTTAATTCCATAACTGTTATGCAATCTCCTGCATCTGTAAAATACTAGGAAATTCCTGTTTCTTTCAATAACCTTTAATATTTGGGGTTTGGCAAGTTGATATCTTTCTCCCTGTTGTCCTTGCTAAAGAACTGATAAAGCATGCTCTCAGTCTCTAGTTGAACAGTTTTATTCCTGAACTGATCTGCATCATTTTTTTTAAGATTTAAGGATACTATAAAGCTCAGAGAGGTTTAAACCCAAGTGATAGATATTTAACTATACCCTCAGTCATTCCAACCCACTTGAGTTCTTCAGTCGTCTCTGTTACTTGGCTTTCAAGCTCCTTCATTTCCCATGGAAAAAAAATCCTTCATTTTCTCTCTACTCTCAAAGTTAAATAAATCGGGTTCATTCTCTAGCCAAATCCACTCAACTGTATGAGACAAACTGATTCAGCAATCATTTGTAAAAGAGGAAAAAGCAAATATCAGCTATTGAAGTATCTCTAGTCTTACAAATATTCCCACTGGTAAGTGAAAGATTAATGCTCTTGCCAGAGCATGTAACTGTTAGCTAGCAATTAGAAACTTCTGGTTATGAAGTCTTCCTCACCTAAGACAGCTTAATGCTTTAAAGATGAGCATTAGATAGAAAACTGGAAATAGTGAGGGATTTTGTGACTCAAAAAATACGAATCTTTTGCCACCAATTACTTACATAAATAGAGCTTAAATCCCTTCAACGATCTGGGGTTTAAACACAAAAGCTTTAGCAATATCCTTACTTTTAAATGATGAAATTTATACTGAGGGCAGGGGGCAGCAGGGAGAAGCAAAACAGAAACTCTTGCTCGGTTCCCAGGAGTTCTGCAGCTTGAATATTCCATTCTCAGAACGTGGAGCTTGCTCCAGTAAGAGGAAAGTTATCAGCAGCCTACTCCATTGTGCAAGGCAGTGTGTTGTCCCTGTGACTGTCAGCTGTAGTTACTGCATTAAAACTGAGGAGGAAGTTACCTTCCTGACTGGTGCTTACCTTTCTGATTTCTTCCTGATCATCAATTATAATTTGGCTCTAATATACCAGACTGAACACTGACAAGAACACCGGATTTTTGATGGACTACACATGTAGAAACCACAAACATCAACACTTAAATTCCAGCAATTCAGTTTCAGATACACTTCTGGGCAACCTGTACAAAATTAAAAGCAGAGATGGTAAACCAGAAGTAAACTCTGCAAAGAGGAGCAGGCTACAAGAGAAAGGGACGTTTAGAAAAAGGAGTAAAAACTATTTCTTCTTGGGTATCCAGCATGTGGTGACTTACCACTTAGACACACACAAGTCTGTGGGACCAGATGGGATCCACCCAAGGGTACTGAGGGAGCTGGTGGAGTCTCTGAGTCATTTCCAACCATTTACCAGCAGTCCTGACTAAACAGGGAGGTCCCAGGTGACCAGAAGTTAGTCAGTGTGACACCCATCTACAAGAAGGGCTGGAGAGACAATCCAGGGAGCTACAGGCCTGTCAGTCTGACAGTGGTGCCAGGGAAGGACAGGGAGCAGATCTTGTTGACTGCCATTATGCAGCACATACAGGACAACCAGGGCATCAGACCCAGCCAGCAAAGGTTTAGGAAAGGCAGGTCCTGCTTGACCAACCTGATCTCCTTCTGCAACAGCATGACTCACTTAGTGGATGAGGGAAAAGCTGTGAATGTTGTCTATGTGAACTTTGGCAAAGCCTTTGACACTGTCTCCCACAGCTTTCTCCTGGAGAAACTGGCTGTTCATGGCTTGGATGGGTGCACTCTTGGCTGGGTAAATATCTGGGTGAATGTCTGGCTGAACAGCTGGACTGAGAGGGTGGTGGTGAATGGAGTTACATCCAGCTGGCAGCTGGTTGCAAGTGCTTTTCCCCAGGGCTCAGGATTGGGGCCATTCTTGTTTAACATCTTTATCGATTATTTGGACAGGGGAACAAGTGCCCCTTCGATCAATCTGCAGATGATACCAAATTGGGCAGAAGTGTTGATCTGCTGCAGGGCAGGAAGGCTCTGCTGAAGGATCTGGACAGGCTGGATTGATGGGCTGAGGCCAATTGTATAAGGTTCAATGAGGTGAAGTGCCGGGACCTGCCCTTGGGTCACAACCACCCCAATGCAGTACTACAGGCTTGAGGAAGAGTGGCTGGAAACTGTCTGATGGAAATGGACCTGGGCGTGTTGGTTGAGAGCTGGCTGAACATGAGCAAGGAGTGTGCCCAGGTGGCCAGGAAAACCAATGGCATCCTGGCTGATCCTGATCCATATCACCTATTGTCTTTTGTGCTGAAGTACAAATACTTCCTTCCATGGGAAGAGACATGCAGCCCATGCTGTGATCTTCACCATGGCATGGGGATTCCTGAGGCCTTTAACAATCTCCTTTTTAAACCTTTCCTGAGCATCCTTGGACTTTCCCCACTAAGCTTTCCAATTCTCTGCAAGGCTTCCCTATAGCAATTTTCACAATGGTATTGCAAGAAATTTATGAATTGTCTTGGAAGTAGATGGACATGTCCAGTATGGTGTGGATAAATGTGGTCACCTGGTCATTCATCCATATGGAATTGGATATGTAGTTAGGAAAGTCCACCACAGGTTTTATAAATTCATGATCAGCTTTCCTGTGGCAGGAAAAATAGGGGACATCCTGATGATATGCTAAAGTTTGTCAGATCAGTGACAGTAGCAGATGTACTGGAGTGCAAATGTTTCCAGAGGCTCCTTCAGCTTTTGAGGTGAAGTATGCTGTTGATCTAGGAATCAGGAGAGAGACACAGGGAGTAAAAAAAGCTAAAAAATAATCGTTTACTGCCATCAAGACCTCAGGAATTCATATGTTCACCTTCTGATGATATCCATTTGGGAGACTAGTGTATTCATACTGCACCAGCCACAGCCACAAACAGCCACCCCACTCTGAAGAAATAGTTATAGTCCATTATGAAAATGTTATCTTATGATAAGCTGCATCAGATGGCTGGACTTGTTTATGGCAAGAATAGGCTGCACCTGCAGGCACGGGGGAAAACACGTCCTTTAGGTGGGACTGGATCGGACTTTCCGTTGTGACTGTGTTCAAAAAGCTACAGGGATTCTGCATGAGAACTCCTGTGCTAAGTGACACAAACCATCCCATTAAATATCTGGCTCTGCATCACCTACGTGTTTCTCCCAGCCTTTCTCAAAGCAGGAACTACTAAAACCACCACCTAATTACCATGAAGTTCCACAGAAGCATGTGAGCCATTCAACTTGAGGCAGAGACTCCCAGGACTGGAAAGGATTCAAATGTTTATATATATGAAGGGAAAACAGGATGTCTAAAGCTGTTTGATTAAACCAGTTTGCTAGTAACCTGGACCTATAAAGAGCTGTACCCGCACTTAGGAACTACCTTTTATAACTTAACATTCAGTTAGATAATGTGACCCAGTGAAAAATATCCACCTTGGCAGGGTTGGTAGGCAGGTAAAGAAGAATTGTGATGCCAGCACTGCCTTCAAAGCATTACAATTAATAATTGCCCCTTCCAAGAGGAAGAATGGTTCACCAGAGCATCAGAAATGATTTCTTTTCCTGAGCTCAGGCAAGAGGTAGAAATTACACCATCTTTAACATTTCACAGACAAAAAGTGCCTCCTACTTTACTTGTGAGTCAGAACATGGTACATTCTGTGAAGGATGAGGGGGAAACAGCTGACTATCACAAAGAAATATTATATATTTACTATCCCATCCACAGTTAATCCATCAAGAAAATGAAACAAAAGGGAAGGATGAAAAGAAAATAAAAGATGCTATTGAAAGTATTAAATATCATTTAGTTACGGTAGTCTGATTTTCAATTTGGTACCAATTAACTTCCTATTTATATCTGCCCAACTCTTTATTTAGCAGTATTACTTCAAACATTTAGATACATAACAAAGGTGTCCATATCTAGGAGATAAATGCCCTAGATTTAGCTGGGATAGAGTTAATTTTTTCATCGTTCTGGCTCAAGGTTATGTATAAGTATACAAACCTTCTAAAAAATTGTTGTTCTCCTGACAAAGTTGTTTAATTGTACTAAACCTCGGTACCTACTCGCTGGCAATGGGAACAATACAAGTTGCCCACTTTCTGAACAGCTTCCGAATTTGTGTCAGTGCAGGTAGTAACTGGTGATCAGAAGCAAAAGCGTTGGTCATCCCTGGCAAGCGTGAAATCACCTCTGCTGCAGAAGCAGGATTGGCAGCTGGAAGGCAGTGGTGGCCACCATTTCATCTGCATGTACTCACAGTCTCAATATTTGCCACCCCTTGCAGACTTTTGCCCCAGGCAGAAGGGTTTTATTTTAAATTGTTAAATAGTTGCACAGTTTCTGTCTGCACCTCTGGAAAAAATGAGGTCCCACACACAAGCCATGGGCAGGTTTCCTACAATCCACTCCCTGAACTCAGACATTATTATAAATCAGGCCAAGCACCCTGTTAAGTAATGCATACCTCAAAAGCAATTCTTCCACAAGAAACTTTTTTCAAATATTTCTCCTTTCTTCCTGTCTCTTCCTCATGTTTGATTTCTGCTTTGGAGGAGATTTGCACACCACTCTGTTTTCATCAGAACATGAAAAGAAGGAAAGTTCATGGCTTTTTAATACATTGGTTGCAGCAAGATCTTTGGTAAGTTCTGCTTGTCCCTGCACCAACATGTAGAATTTTCAATAGATCCTCAAGGATGCTTCAGCTTCAGCCTCAAAAGCAATTGTGTGGAGTCAGCGCTTTCTGGTCTTTCTGAATGGGAGCACAGTTTTCAGTGGACATGTTTGGTCACAGGTCAGTTTATAACCCACAGGACAAGGAGGAAGATAAAAATCATTTGTAGGGCCTCAGGTCTAAGTGAGAGTCTAGATAATATAAAAGAAAAACAAATGCTTTCCTAAGTGGTACAGAAGCCCAGGGCTGATCAGCCAGAGGTGTACATGCTAACCTTCAAGCTACTGAAGATATTTAGCCAGAACTGTTTCACTATGCTACACTCTAGGCAATCTGGACAAGCTGCCACAACCACAGGACTTAGTGACAGTTTATTACTGCATCAGTGCTTCCATTAACAGCTCTGAGGACTTCCCAGTGAAAATAATGAACCTTAAGACCACAAAGGAACCTGCAGAGGAATGGGCAGCAGGAGATGTGTTTGGGCCATAATGGTTCCTACCTGCTGTTCCCTCCTCCATACACTGTTCCCCTGCTCCTGTGTGGGGTTCCTCCTATGGGATCAATGTGGGCCTTCCCCACAAAGTAAAGTTCTTCAGGAACAAACTGTTCGAGTGTGTGTTTCCCATGAGACACACCTTCTCCACCATGGGCTTCTCTACGGGCTTCAGGGGAATCTCTGCCCCAGCGTCTGGAACGCTTCCTCCTTTTTCAGTGATCTTGGTGTCTGCAGGGCTGTTGCTCACACCTCTTTTTTAATTACCTTCTTTGCCTTTGTGGCATTTTTGCCCTTTCTTAAGGTGCCACCATCTTGGATGAAGGGCTCAGGTGTGCCCTGTGGTGTGTCTGGCATGGAGCAGCCCTGGCATCCTCTCACAAAGGTTTCCCTGCAGCACCTGCACTAAAACCTTGTCACATAAATCTTTTTCACAAGTGAAAAACTCTACAGATTGAGTCTGGGTTTCTCTGTGGGGAAATCAGGAGCTCTTGCTAACTAGAAAGAAGGGAGGAAAACTGGAGAGAGGTCAGGAGTACCTCAGAGCCTTAGCCACTGATGGGAAACAAGATGGAAGGGAGTGGACAAAACCACAGAAGACTAAGGAGGAAGGAGCAAATTATAAGGGTTGCGAGGAAGCAGAGCAATGGAGGAGTGTGAAATTAATGTCTACAGAGAGTGAGGAGAAATGGCCAAGGAGCCAAGCAATGGGCTATGCAAGAGCAGTGAAAGGAGGCTGGAAGATACGCACCCTGAGATCTGCTATGCAAACTAAGCAGGGAAAAATTAAGCACAAAATAATAATAAGGGAGAGAAGAATTCTGCAGAGAAGAGGGAAAAAGGTTAATACAAACTTTGGAAGTCTGTAGGAGGGGAGAAAGAGGAGGAAGAGAAAAAGTGGAGGAAAGAGCATATGAATTTGGATTTGTATTTTTCTTAAGTTTTACAAAAAATGTAATAACTGTGTGTAAAGGCAATTCCCGATTTTTTACTTTCAGATATCCATTCTCCAAACACACTTCTCTTTCGCATGAAAATTGGTAGGCAAAATGAAATGGGTGTCCCCCCTTCTGTTTGGTGTGTAACCTGTGACTGAGCCTAAGAGGTTATGTGGCAGTGTCTCAAGGTTATGTGCAATGACCTAAAGCCACCCATCTTGTTAGATTTATTGTATTTTCAAATTGACACTAGTGCATTCCTCTTTTACTTTCAAAACAAGGTATGCTGAACCAGGTATAGTTGAAACTGTGAATTTACATCAGGTTTTGAAAAGACATTTAGAATGCAGGCCTTCTTCTAAAATACAGCTACTATAAAGCCCAGGAATTTCTGGGTTGAGTTTTTTTGTATTTCTTTTAAACAGCTTTGGTTAAGGAACTGATGATTTGGGGCACTTAGTCTTTGTCCAGCAAAGTGTACCAAAGCCTGCAACACTTCAGGCTTATGACTAACTTTTTACAGTAGTTTATACTGGAGAATCATGATTTAAATGAAGTCTACTAACTGCCTTCTCTTAGTCCTCTTCACATCTACACTATCTGTCCAATTCTGTAACCGCACACCTGGACTGTTCTTCTACACAACTGTAGAAAAACTAGTTCCCTTAAAACCAAAGAAATAAATCAACTCTCTGTGGAAAAAAGAGTTCTGTAATTGCATATCTTAAACTCCTTCTGTATTGGCCACGAAGGAGCTTCCCACAATGATGCACTTACTGAGCCTCACAAGGGAAGTGCAGGCCTGGCTCCTGTACCCCTTCTTCCTCCCATGTTTCAGAAGGACTGCAGCTCTTTCCATCAAGAGGGCTACAGTGATTAGTGTCTCTTGACCCAGCCACCTACTATCATAAACCTCGTGACAACTAGAGACTGAGGTCACCACTTTATTGCTGAATGTCTTAGAGATTGGCAAATGAAATAAAAGATTTGGAGGAGGCAGACACAAGCCACTTTTCTTAGGAAAGCAAAGATCAAAATGAGAAGGCTGCAGCTTAATGTAAGACATACTATTATTTCAATCAGGCGTTCCTATAAAGGAACAAATCTGAATCACGGTTTTGTGGCACACATAGCAGTCATCCACTGATTAACAATCTCTGCCTGGATTAATGAGTCAGCCAAATCACCCACACATATGAAAACTACAGATAAAATTTATAAGTGCTGTCATTTTCCTTGAGGAAAAGGCAGTTCTGAATAATGAATCTTAGTCTGCTAAGGTTCCCAGTCATGGACAGCAACACATTTATCCCTTCTATGAACTCTGAAGATGATGTTACTCACCAGTGATGAATGATTAGGGGTATTTCAAATTGGTGCAGTATAAGAAGCATTGCTTGTAGTCTGATGCTCTGTAAGCCAGGCATCTGGTTTTGGTTTCTTAAATCAATACCTTTAGTCCCATTTGAAATATATTGGATTTGAAATACATTGGATTTAATTTTTTTTTATAATAAGAAGCAAAATTAAGCTAGAACCTTACTTCCATTCTTAAATCCCTTTGAGGTTCCTGTAAGTTTTTGGCCTGATTGAAAGTGTGCCATGTTTCTCTGAGAACAAAAAATAAAACAACAAGCACTTCTGAAGTACCAACCATAGTACCAGCCTGCTTTGAAATCTGGATTTTTTTCTTAATATTTTTCTTTCTTATTGGTACCTCAAATGCTACCTTATTTTGGAGAGCTAGTCCTCGGTGTTAACCTGGGAGAAAACTAGGCTGACAGTAAAAGACTTCGGAGAAGGTAAGCAGTTAACAGGGCAAATACCAATTATATGGCTGCTTTAGCCAGCACTCTTTGAAATCAGATCCAGCCACTAATTTCAATCTAACCAGGATTGTGGATACAAAGTTTTGTATTTAAATCTATGCCTAAGACATTTAAATGAAATTTCCATTATATGTAAAGAGAGAGTCAAATCTTCACATCTATCTCCAGTCTAATGAAGTGGTCAATCTGCTCAATAGGCTGTGGCATGGACTGAGAAAAATGCTGGGGCCATCTGAGCCAGGATTGCAGCTGTTCTATGCTCCTCATTTAGAGATGAACAAATCCCTCAGCAGATTCCTACAGGACGACCTTTCACTTTGGGATGGGATAGGTGAGAGTGGGAAGGGGCTCCACTGTGGAGTCCAAATCTCTGTCAAAGAGGATTCTGTTGAGTGCTGTGGGCTAGAATTTAATCAATTACTGAAGATAATACTCTGATGGTTAATCTACACCCATGTATTTAAAGATTCAGCTTGGCTCATTTAATACTGGGCAATTCAAAGATTTGTTGCATGCTACAGCATACAGTTCCCATATGGGTGCTTTTCACTTTCCAGAGTTCATTGTCATTGTGACATTTGCACACTGAGCAGCCATCCATGACTTCATTACAACAGCCTCTTCGGTCAACAGTACCAGCTCAATTACCATGTTATCTGAGATACATATAATGCTCAACTATTGTTAAAAAACCATAGCAATAAAAAAATCTGCAAGAGCTCAGAGACCTACACTTGAGTAAGTGGCCTCAGAAGTAATTCTTCCTCATTAGCCCCATGTCTAACACCAGATGGACACTGAAAATCCTGAAACTCTCCTGAATACAAAACAGTGCATGATTCTCCTTTGAGGAGGAGAAATTATCTCACAAAGATTTTTGGCACTTCCTGATACAGTAGTATGTGTAGCCTTCAAGTGGTGCAGCATGGAAGAGTTACTGTGTCCTGAAAATAGGAGCTGTGGAGAAGCAACCCCACAGGGAACAGTAGCAAAAGACAGAAGTTATTTCCATTTGACATGATATGATCCTTTTGGGTCCCTGGATTGTAACTCACATTATGTGCAAGCAGACATAGTTTGACTTTTATTTCTGACTGTCTTTTGCTCATTAAAAATCAACTTTTCAGCCACACTTAGGTCTTCCTAGAGGTGCTAGGAAGTCCATTTCCACTGTGGATTTCCAGAGGTGGTTCTCTCTCTCTCTGGTCAGAATAAAACCTCTCAGTCTGTGCTTCCCTGCCCAGGACAGGACCCAGCCCAATACTGGGATGTCACAGCTCTTCTCCATGTTCTTGTCTACCCACTCGCCCCATGAGCCTCCAGTGAGTGGGTTTAAACGCTGACAGGGTTCTTATGCATAGCCACTCTCCCCAGTATGTAATCCCCACAGACAGTACAGCTCCATCTGTGCCACATTTCCAAGCTCGTGGGGGAGGATCTGCAGGCTGCAGGTTTATTTCAGTGGCATAGAAATACCATAAGCTTTTGCAGCCCTGAGTGGGCAAGAGTTGAAGGGCAGTAAAGCTGCCATCCCACCTTTCTTCCCTTCTTACAGGTCAGCTTTAATATCAAAAAGCAAACTGCAAACACAGGATGAAACAAGATGCCAGGCTCCTAAAAAGCAATGTCAGTGATTAATAGTGTGATCATGCCAAGACATTTGTGGGTTATCTTACTGCAGTTCAGATTTTAAAAAGAAATTTGAGAAGTGTATTTGCATGATGAGAAATGCTCGAAAGACTCACAGTGACAGGGTATTTCTATGGTGACCAGTGCAGCATCATATTTAGACTACAGTGATAAGAGATGTTAATGGCAGAATCCTGGCTCCTGAAGCAGCCAGACCTTCAGGGGAGCTGAGTACACTTTAAAAGGAGGATGAAGGTGTTTCAAGGTGATAACAAGCCAAAAACACAGACAGAAAGACTGTCCAAGCCATGCAGAAGTTTGGATCTGAGATCTGAGGGCTCTTCGATTCCCAAGAGTACAGCTCTGAGACTACAGCATTACTTTCTCAGTATTTCTAGTGCAAGAGGCAGAAAACAAGCAGAAACAATGGGTGAAATTGTGAAGATGGATACCAGAGGAATACAAAGCCTGTATTTTCAGCTTCTTGTAAGGAACACATCACAGCTCAATTGTTTTCAGCTTGCACATTGATGTTTTGTTGCTAAGGAAGCCAGGGCAAATCATGGAATACAAGGCTCAGACCCAGGAAATAGAAAATAATCCCAAAGTCCATACCTAGGTATAAATCACACATTTTTTTCTTAGAAGAGCTATCTGTAAAGGGAAACACATTGTCCCTTAGCTCTGTGATAATTTTCCTCTGAAAAACCTTCATATTTTGAGCAAGCCAAACTGATAGTATTCCATTTTTGTGACAAACTGAAAGCATATACCTGTGTTAGACTTCAGGTCTATCCCGTTCCTTGCTAAGGTGGTTTTTGTCTTATTTTGTTTTGTTTTCTCAAGTAGTACATTCATAAACATCTTCTTCTGCTACTTTCCTCCCTGGATTAGGCTATTACACATTTCTCGTATCTGCTTGCAACTTTCCTTAGCCCTCTCCAGTAGCCATCATATAGCTGGACTTACAGAAGACACTGACCCTCTTTCTTTCTTAAGTAAGGCTTTCTTAAGGCTTTACTGGTAAGAATCCCAGTTTATTTGCCTGGCTGTAACATGACACATTAAAAGTCTCTTTTTTAAAAATGCTTGTGAAATCAGGATAAATCAGGCCATAATAGTTTGATGAAGAACATGCAGTATTTTTTCTAGAAATAACCCTTGGTTGCCTGCCACCAGGGCAGTTGTCACCAATACTAGAGTCTCAGGGCAAAGAAGCCTCACAACAAATTATCTCCTATTCCCTGTATTTGTCCTTCAAGGCAAGGATTCAGCCAACACACTGAGTACGACTGCTGTTAGCTCTGCAATGCTATCAGACTGCAGAGGATATTTCAGGAAAATGAGCTGAAGCAGTACTCAGGAAGCTGTGACATAATATTGTAGAATATTCTTTTTCACAAGGGACCTGTGGAGGTCTGTGATCCACCACTTGCCCCATCACACCTTTAAGCTTCATGCTTAAAGGAGTGCCATCTGAATCAGAGTGCCTCAGGACTTGTTCAGTAGAGTAGGGAAGATCCACAGGAGTGGAGATCCCATGGCTTCTCCATGTCTCTCACTCTCAGTCAAGCATCCTGCTGGGGGATAAGGGGCCCCTTTGGTCGCTGGCAAGAGTCTTTGGTGCTGTCCCTCTGCACTTCAGAAAAGAGTCTGTCTCTTTCCTTTCTGTTTCCTCACCACAAAGAAGTTGAAGACATCCAAAAGAGTCCTCCTCTCCCTTTCGTGTCTCCAGATTGAACAAAAGTCTTTTCTCCATCTCTTTCCAGATGTACTGCGCTACAGCACTTTCTCTATCTCTGTGGCATCTGCTAGACTTTTTCCATGGAGTCAATGGCTGCCCAGTTCCAAGGAGGCAAAACTGGGCACAAGTCTCCAGATACAGCCAGGCTCACTGGTGCTGGTGCAAGGAGAAAGATGCCTAAGTTTGGGACGAAGCAGCACAGAAGCAAGTTCAGGCAGCTGAATCTATTAGAGTCATCTGAAGCAGTGGCCTTGTTTCTCTCCTGAACCTGACAGGGAATTCTTGGGTGAGAAGCTCTTGTGTACAAGATACTGATTTTTCCAGGAGGAGACATCAAAGTGTGAGTGGCACAGACTAAGGTGCATAGAATTGTTCCTTAACACTGTGGCAGCTCTGCAGGGGAACGCTTTTTAAAACGGTCCTCAAGGGGATGCTGGACTAGATGTGTTTCTTTCTACTGTCTTGTACCTTAAATCCTTGTACCTGATTTTCTTTGGCCTCATAAGAGATAGAAAGGTGACAGGTTTAAGCTTGTAATCTATTTTATGCCACAAGACTCCTTAGATAATTGCACTTACTCGTTTTGGTTTTTCATTTCTGGCAGATGCTGATGTGTGAAACAGTGATCCAGAGTCTAGCATAATGAAATGAACACTCTCCCCACTACCTGTCTGCCCAAGATAGAAGGTTTTCTTGTCCATGAGAAAACAACTGAAAGGCTTCCTAACCTTTACCTGGGATATCTACATACTCCATACTAATACTTTAACATTGATAGAAGTATTTTAGTTCAAGTTTTTGTAAGTGTCTTTCAGAAACTGCACAAAGACTTGTCTTTGTACAATGATCTAAATGCTATCCACTTCCTTTGAAACAAATTATTTTCAGGACTAAAGAATTAATCTAAAATTGTCTCTGAAACTTCTTTCTCAAAAAGAAGTTAATTTAAGACACAAAAATCCATAGAAATAATTTTAGATTCTTTAAGTAAACTATTGAATTTGGAGCTTGACTTCAAAGATGATCAGTCATTATTGCATTCTAAGTAGCTTGACTGAGATCTAAATTTGAGAAACTAAAATCAATCACCTTAGCAGAGTAAACCCCATGGTTCAAACTCAGCTCTTCTGTAATAATTTTAGATAGAAAATATTTACAAACAACCCTAGGAGATGAGAAAATAAGAGCAGCTCTTTCCTTGGAGTGGCAAGACCTTATTGTTGCAAACCCACAGCATCAGTTCTCATACGATGGGGAAGTGAGAAACCACATATAATTACTGTCTGCAGTCTTGGAGCCACTAGCTGCCTTTAATTGCAGAGAGTTTGCAGGCTCTGTCTAATATAAACTCTCTCTGCAATTAAATCCAGCTCACTCACATCTCACCTAGGCAACTGGCCCTCAGTGATCCTGCTGGAGCAGGGGGGTTGGATTGGACCAGGACCTCCAGAGACCCCTGCCACCTTCAGCTGTTTTGTGACCCTGTGATGCTGTGATCCCCACCATGGCAACAAGGAGGTGCTGTCAGCAGCCACGCGAATACAGACCTCCTCCCTGCGCAGAGCAGTACCTCAGTCAAACCCCAGGTCAGGAGGTCTCAGCTCCTTACTCCTGCTCTATGCCAGATCCCAGCAAGACCCCTACCATCTGCAATGGCAGGGTAAGAGGAAGATGAAGCCCCCTTTCCTGACAGGCTGGAGTCACTTGGTAGGAGCTCACACTCAGAAGAAAGATGAAGGGAGGTGGTAAGGGTGAGGCGCTCACCTCAGCATGGAATGCCGAGCTGCAGAACATAGCTGCCCCACCAGGGCTGAAGCCCCATGATTTCCCTGGCCTGACCTGAGGGATCAAGGAGACCCCAAAGCTTAGAAGCCTAGAAAACACAGAGTCCCAGCTGAGATGAGGAAAAGGTTTCTTTCAAGTGACACAGGCTGCTTCTGCGGAGGCCAGTGTTGGTGCTGAGGGTAGCTTTACATTATTATGCTTGGTGATGATGGGGCAGTTCTTGAGGAACTCCTTGTTTGCTGTCCCTGCATGTGGGAGGAAGCCTTTTGCAGACATTGAGCCACCATCTGGCCTCAATGAAATAGCTATGACCAGCACATGGGACATACTGGTGAGAGAAAACAGAAGCCCACAGGCTCACAGGCAGCACAATTCAAGGGTCAGAGCTGCACTGTGCTGGCAGGGTCATAGACAGGAGACACAAGTGCAGCCAGAGTGATAAACATGAGAAACCCTCACAAACACCATAGACTTTAGGAGACCTTGCTTTTGGAGCTCTAACTTGCCTCTGTAATAACATTTCCATGCTCCAAACACCTTCCCATACCCACCCACAGCAAACTACCAGCAGGAAAAACAGGCTGCACATCAGAGACAGAACATTTGTTGGGATAGGAGGAGCTGACATGAGTTTATTTTGCATACCCTTTAAGACATTGTTAATCTGAACAAATACATTCCTGCTCTGAAATTTCTTTAAAGAGCAATTTTACAGATTATATGCAGAAATTACCTGGGCGTGGCTGATCTAATTTATTATGTTCTTTAATGTTCTTGCAACAAAAACAATCTTGTCATTCTCTTCTGTACAATGAACCCTGTTCAAAAGGATGCTAAAAAAATAGCCTAACAAGTCATTCTTGCTGGACCTAAATTGAACAAACGTAATTCAACTGCTGACTCATTAAATAGAAGCAAGAGACAAAATTCCTGAACACAGAATGATTTAGAGATGTGGGTATGACAAAAATACATAGTCAAATTTTATGCCAAGCATGAGTCTGAGTAATACTACCCATAAGGGAAAACACACTGGACAATGCAGATACTGCTATAAATGGGCATTGAATGAGTTTCCTTATCCCATTGCAGTCCAGATCTCTCTGCAATGACAACTAGTTCTCATGGTACATAGGACTGCATGTGAATGTAAAATTTTTACCAGAAAGACCTCTTGAAAATGTGTAAGTAAAATTCCAGGCTTCTGGAAATAGTGTGGAAATCAAATGAGAGATCCTAAAAGCTTGATGACCAGGAGACAATGATAAAGTTCACATTTTATTTCCCTTAAATGAGTGATTTACCATTTGAGTAGCATTGGGGAAATGGAAAGCATAGGAATTATCTTTTCTTCAGTACTGAATGTTTATTTCAGGCAGGTGTGGGACTAACCACTAGACATGTTCATGTTTTGCTATTGTGGCATTATCTGAAAAAGGAGATTATAAACCACATTGGCCATACCAGATGCGCTATTGCCTAAAAGTTGCTCTTTTCCCAATTTGCTCAGGACAGAGCAGAGTTTTATAATAGGTATTTTTCTACTTAGGCCTGGCCTGTAAATTATCTTGTTAGAAGTCTTTTTTAGGAGGATTTGGTGGAGGTAGGTACTTTGCTGTACAAAAGGATTCATTACTGTTACTATTTATGACGTGTGCCTTTGCTCCTGATTCTAAATGCAAGTCAGGCTTTCTGCATGCTCTGCAGAGGGAATGCAGCAGCAGATTTGGAAAGCTTTTCTTCCTGTTTCTCAAGCAGTAAGCCTGCAGCAGGCTAGAGACCTTCATTAGTTTCCATCTGCCAGTGCAGACTTCTAAGAGACCCAAATGATTTTTTTATTCCAGGAGAAATCTCACTGAGATTTGACTTTCACTGTAGCCTTTACACATGCTCAAGAGACATTATATCTGTGTAGATGAATAGATGGAAACTAATCCTGCAAAGAGGGAGGCAACTTCACATCAGAACCCTCTCTGACTTAATTACAACCAATGTGCCTGTGTCAGATGTTTTCATCTTGAAAATTGGGCACATTACACCAAATATTTTTTCCAGGTATTTCACATCAGCAACGTATGACAAACATGCTAAAATAGTACCTCTTTCTGCACTTGGACTATGGAAAACTCCTACAATTTCATACAAATTAGTTTTAGCTTAATAGCTGCCCTCCAATGTGTGTGGTGTTGCAGTGGGGATACTGCAACACGCATATATCAAACCAGGAGTCCCGTGGAAAGGAAAATAATATGACAGACAGATTCTTGCTAGCTGTTTCAGAGAGATGTTTATTCTCCAGCCGCATGGCCGGAGCTCTGCCCAGGAAACTGTTCCAGTCACGGGACCAAGGGTCCTTTGCCCGCGCAGGGACACAAACCAACCAATGGGAACGAGGCTGAGCAGGGCAGGGAAACCCCGTGTCTGTGCCCTCAGGGCCCCTCTCCCAGGGCTACACGGCAGGGGAGGGACCCCAACACCTCACCCGTTTTATTTTAATAAAAGGAGAATGAAAACAACTGGATAAACATAACAAGAACAGTTTCAAAACAAAACAAGCCACCCTCCTGAGTCTTTAAATGTCCAACAGATTCTGTGGAACATCTTAGGGCTGACAGAAGGGAGACAGGACTCTCTGAGCATGCTTTGTGGGGAAACTGAGGCAGGAGAGGGTTTAACTTCTTCCCTCCCCTTTTCATCCCCCACTCGGCATTGGAAAGGGATTTTTGGGGAAACAATTGGCAAAAGCATGGTTTTGTGAGGGAAACCATGGATGAAAAAACGGATTGGGAATACACTGGGGGTAATAGGACATAGGGTAAAAGGGAAAGGTGGGATTAGGAAAGGGAGACTGTAGGGGGGCTTACAATGGAGATATTGTCTAACATGACTCGATTTTTTTGCATATATACTGCCTTTTACAGGAACACCATCAGGCCCAGTGACCTGCGATGCTTGTAACCCTTTTCTACCTCGTATATTTGAATTCCACGACTTCTCCATCTCCCAAAGCTTGGGATGACATTTTTCAGGGTTATTGTTTTTAATAGCAGGTTCTATGCACGAATATGTTCTTGCTTGGTTGTCACACCTTGTTTATAAAACCATAATTTTGCTTAACATTATACCATTTTACTATCCCTAAGGTCTTAGTTTACTATGATCTTTTCCTTTTTCCGAGTGGCTGCTGTTTTCTGTCTCGCTGCGGTCTTTGCTCTCTCCTTCGGTCGCTCCCGTGTTGGAATTGTCGGGGCTGCTGGTGCCTGCGCGCTCTTTCCCGGGGTCGCGTTCGGGGCTGCCGCGAGGCCGGGCCGGGCCGCGCGCTCAGTTCTCCGTGCGTCGCCTCCTCTGGTCGCAGCTTCGCTGCCGCTGCCGGCGCTGCACCCACATCTCGGCGGGCCCCCGAGCGATGACCCCCCCCGTGTCCTGCTCCAGCGCACGTCTCGGCTGGGCACGGCTCCGTTCCACCGCCATCGCCGCCGCCGCCGCCCGCGCGCCACCCCTCTCGGCCGGGCGTTCCGGGGCTCGCTCCACCACGTGCTGCGTGGGGGCCGGGGAGGGCACCGCGAGGTCTCCCGCCGCTCCCGCCGCGCCTCGCTCCGCCACCGACACTGCGGCTCGCCGTGGCTCCGCCGCGCACGGGAACTGCCTCGCTGCTGCTCACAGATGCGCTCGGTGCAATGTGGCCTGGGGCCGCACGGTCCCTGCGCCAGGCTTCCCTTCGCAGGACACAGCTGACATTGCTCAAACAGTCTCGGTAACTAAAAATAATTTCACGAAAATATTCTTTCCATCGCATATTTTTGACTCCAGTAATTAAACTGTGTCCAAACGGTTTCCAAAAGCCCCTTGGTAAGAATTTAAATCCCCAAGAAACATAGAAAAAGTTCTTAACAACCATGCCAGGAAGTGTTTCAGTTCTTTTGAGCTTGAATCAAGCTAAAAATTTACAAATCGTTGTTCAAGAATCATTTCAAGTTTAAGATAAATGTCCATATGCGCTCTGAGAGCCAAGAGTCTTCCCACCGCTCCTCCATAGTTTAGATATGGAAATAGCAAAGCAAAACAAGAAGAGGAATCCAAAGTTTCCAGGGTTTACTCACACAAATCAGTCGCTTAGGGATCGGGGATCGTTCTGCTCACAATTCTCCACCATTATGTTGCAGTGGGATCCTGCAACACGCATATATCAAACCAGGAAGTCCCGTGGAAAGGAAATATATATGGACCAGACAGATTCTTGATAGCTGTTTTCAAGAGATGTTTATTCTCCAGCCGCATGGCCGGAGCTCTGCCCAGGAACTGTTCCAGTCACGGGACCAAGGGTCCTTCTGCCCGTGCAGGGAACACAAACCAACCGATGGGAACGAGGCTGAGCAGGGGCAGGGAAGCCCCGTGTCTGTGCCCTCAGGGCCCCTCTCCCAGGGCTACACGGCAGGGGAGGGACCCCAACAGTGTGGTATGGGTTTCATCATGTTATTAATGAGATTAGTTAAATTGTATTTCTGATGTGCCTTTGAGCTACAGGTCAAAGGGAAATTGACTGCCAGTACGCGACTGACTCTTACTCCACAGCTCTTCAACCATGTTTCCAAAGCAGACCATTCATGTATTTTACTCTGGGATCCAGAACAATCCATAGTGGGAGGAGGCCTTCAAAAAAGAAAGGCAAAGCATTGACAATGTCATAGAACATGAGAAGCTTTGCTTTGAGTGGTGCTTGCTGTTAGTTCCACAGGCACGTTCTCAGCAAGAGGATGTCCATGCTGTCATGATTTATCTTCCTTCCCCTACCAATAGTCTTCATCATAATAGGTGTTTCCATTCACAGTTTCTTCACTATTGACTTGCAGATAGTTACGCTAGTTTAAACACAACATTATCTAGCATAGTTACTGTTCAGGGATGTAATTCTAAGTCTTTTCTTTCCCTAATTAATATGCTGTCACTTAAAATGGTGCTACTTCACCCAGTTAGAACCAGATTAAAGAGCAGAACATGAACTATTAATACAGGACCTAAATACATGCTTGAAAAGCTCCCTGAGATCTTCAATGATTATTTTATTATAAAGTCTTTTATCTAAGTGAACCTAGATGTTGGACCTAAATAAAGGAAACTTATTTATACTTTTTACAATGGAATTAGAATTATAGGTCAACCTTTGAGGCTGCCAACACCGCTGTAAGATAGTCAGAGGTCAAAAAAAAAAATTAGGTAAGTTTGAATGTATGAATGCCTTTGGTTTTAAGAATGATATCAATATGTCTTATGCAAAATACTTCTCCTTAGGAAAATGAAAATGTGGGAGAAAGGTTGTATATGTAAACTGCAGAGAGATGGCTTTTTGCCTTCTCAATGGTGTTTGAAATATTTATTCCAGTGTAGAGGGAAGCCTTATCTTTTAAATAAAATGCAGACTGCTAAAGAAATAGGTGGATCAGAGGAGAAAACATGGCCTATATGTTTTTTTTAAAAAGCTATCAGAAGCTACAGTCTTAGCCCCAGCCCAAGGGGAATTTAGGAATATAAAAATATTGCACCAGTGTCAGAAGTGATGAGTGTATAGCAGCTGACTGCAAGGAATGAGGATACTGTAAGGAAGCAGAAGAGCCAGGCAGTCTCTCAGCCCCTTGTAGTTTACAGCCCATTGCAGACACCTTCTCTGCCCAAGAAATAGAGGAAATCATGGAAGAGAAGTTTAATTTTAAGACACAGCTTTCTCTACTCATCTTTTTTTTGTTGGTCCTCTCTCTAGATTTCAGTGCCAAATCAGAAGCCTACCTTGACAAATAAAATTTCCTTGTACCCTGTTGACTGTTCAGTAACTAGGCAGACTAAGCAGTTGAGTTCATGCTGAATGTACTTAGAGACAAAGCAGAGGAGAGCAGTTTGATTTATTGTCAGCAGGAAGCTGCTCCTTCCAGTGCAGGAAATCTAGTGTCTGAGGAGGCAACAGTAGCTCCTGCTGCAATTCACAGTAATTTTTACTTGTGAAAGGTGAGGGCATGCTTTTTTCACAGCGGTGTTATTTTCTAACTGCATAGGTGAAAAGTAAGCAGCCTCACCTTTATGAAATGACTGCACACATTTCCCCATTTACATTAAAAGTATAAGATCTTCCTTGAAAGTCTTTCAGTGTACAAGGAAGCTCATCTAAAAATGCAATTGATGACGTGTTCAATGTGGAATTGAACAGCTGGATTTTAGAGCATTAATATAGTAAAATAAATTATTTTTGTGTGGTTTTTTTCCTTTACATTAGTGATGAGTCAGAATAATATACTGCAGCACCAGCCTGAATGGCTGGCTGCATTGGCAATGCTATCACAGTTGACCTTTGCTTTACAAGGAACCAGTTCTACACAGTTATCTTCACTGGCCTCTGTAGTATGTAATTTATCCCATGCTCTTTGTATGAACAACTCCTCTGGGTAACACATTATAGTGTTTCTCTTTAGCACATGCAAAGGCCACAATGACTGTCAAATATCAATCTCTTTATTTCTGCTGGAATAAAAAATTGTTCAGGTCTGTTACATAGAACCTTTGCCATCCATATAGTCTGTGAGTTTTCCAAAGTCAAAAAATTCCAGCTTCCTAGTCTTAAGCCACAGGATGTACCCTATCATTTACACAGAGGCTAATTATTCCCTAAAAGTATTTAAAATTGTCTGTAACAGTTTTGATTTTAAACATTTTTGTTACTGAGAACATTTAAATGGTGTAATTGCATTTTCAGCTATATTAGCATATGTGACAGCACAGGACAGAAAGCAAATCAGCCTCTGGTGGATAAAGTTCTGATAAGAGTTGAGCTTTAAAGGATTTCAGTGATTTTGCAGGGCCATAAACAAAATTTAAAATCATAACAATTGGGATATGTATTAAATAATTCTGCCTTCAGATCTGTTAATTATGCATGGAAATAAGAACTGAGTATTTGCTCAAGGTGGGAAGCAACTGTGAAATTCACCATGAAAACACAGAAGAGGTTCTTTGTGAAATACTATCCTAGTCTAACAAATTGGAAGAAAGACCTAAACTATACCCAACGTATTTTCCTAACAACTCTGTGATACTGTGAACCAAGAATCATTAAAGCTGAAAAAAGCAGAAAGAAAGTAGGCAAGTTTTTAACCAGATGGCTTTTACTTTCTGGTCTGGTGTAATAAAAATCTAAACAAATTGGTCTTTACAAAAACCATGCATTTCTGCCCAGTATCCACTCTGCCACATGAATCTTTTCTTTTGGTCTCCCTCTAAGACCTAGAATGTCTCCCATGACCCTGAGCTCTTTTTGGTTGGGTGGACAGCAGGTCAAGGGGCAGTGTGTGCCTTGGTTGGCTTGGAACAGGAGACAGGGTGCCAACTGCCCAGCTTAACTCTGCTCCTGAGCTTCTGGGGAGCTCATCAGAAGACAGAATACCTGACCCTTCTCTGCCTTCCCTAACAGACAGTGCTGTGTCTTCCTTCTCATCTTCCTAGAGACCCATTTTTACGAAATTTATACGACATCAAAGTCATTGGGATTTCCACCCTTCTATCCATCATGACTGAAGCTGGTCAACACATACAAGGAGCTACTTACACAGATGACAGACTTTTTCCTTGGCAGAGGCTTCGGTCTTCTAGCGCAGGACTAAGTGAATTGTCCTTCTTTCACAAATACTTGCTAGCTCTTATTTTCGGTAACACTGACTACATGCATGACAAACAAAATCACTTTGCCATTTCTCATCCTTCTGGGCTGGTTTAGGACCCAGTTGGTTTGTTTTATGTTTACTGGTCAGCAGCTATTTCAGAAACAAAAGAAGGACTGAGATTACTCCCTAACCTGGTTAATTCTGGACTTCTGTGAAGTTTTCACATGCCAATTTCTGCTGCCACTGTGTAATAAAAATATAGAATTGCTCTTTTCCAATTACACAAACTGACAGCAGAAGACCAAGAGTAAAGCAAGGGTGCGTGCCTCCATGTGTTGTGGGTGTGTGAACATACTGTGTGTCCTCCTGCAGAGGGATTAAGAAGTCCCCTGCTGGGGATTTCTGGCATGCACAGATAGAGCAAAAGAGAAGAGGAAGGAAATAACCTTGTAGACCTTTGCACTTTGCTGTCTAAAATCCTCTACCAGCCTATGTATGCCTCACCCAGCCTGTGTAATTGTAGCTGCTCTCTACATCTGCAAATTTGTATAAAGCAGAAGGAATACATTAGTACATTCGACTACTGAAAGACAAAATGAAAGTTTTTTGAGAACTCTGTAGTTATTAGCAATCAAAAATGACAACATCCTCTTTGGTGTTTTGAATTAGGTTTAGGAAGGGAATGCCATTCCAGATAAATGTACAGCTGAAAGGAGCATGTAATAGAATATGCATCCAATGAGATGGTAAATGGCACTGAAGAGAAAATGAAATTACCACAAAACAGGCCTTCTGAACACTAGAAATTGAACTAAGATGAGCAACACGCAGGAAATGCATAGATGAATCATCCAACCTTTTTTGTTGTCTTGCAGAGAGAAGGAAGGGGAAAGAGGAAGAGGAGAGAGAGAGAAGGAGATAGAAAGGCAGAACAGGGAGCTGCTGTCCACAGGTATCACTGACTGCTTTCTGGGACCATCAGGCATCTAATTGTGTTGGTGGATCCTTACTTCACTCATTAGCTCCCATTTGAAACATTTCTTTGTGCAGAGAACAAAGGATAAATTTGGGAATGTTTTTGAGAAAAACCTGTCTTTGCTTGCCCAAATCTGGGGGAGAAGGCCCAGCCATTGCTGACCCACTGAGCAACCTTTGTGCCAATAAAGAAATACAAAAAGAAAACAAGAACAGAGACAATACTGCCTCAGGAAAGCTAATCATTAAAATTTCCTTTTACTTCAAAATGTAAATTGGACACCTATTTTGTTTGGATTTTGCATTCGCTTATTTTAAATGGAGCATGAAATATGGTCAGATATAATGACTATGAAATAGTTTCAACTATGCATGTTTGCAAAGCCATTAAAATTATTATGTCTTCCTACACAGAAAATAAAATAAATAAATAAAATAAAATAGTAAACTAAAATATTATTTCTATTTCTGTCCTTGAAAAATTAATTTTACAAGGCACTAATGAAGCTGTGAGTTCACAAAGGACAGACTTTTATGCAGATAAATTATAATTCCACTTGCTTGTCCTATATAAATGGGAAAAATTGGTATAACTATAAATGGAAACAAAATAGCTCAAGGATGACTAAATATAAAATAAGAAAATACTTTGAAATATTAGGAAATTTTTACGTCTTTCATTAAGTGATCTTAGGCTTCAGAAAAGACTGGCAGCACAAATACAGCAGTCAAGAGCATGCTTTACTTCACATTCATAGAGTCCACACGCAGAACTTTCTAAGGCATATGTAATTTGTTTTGGCCAAAAAAGACCTCTTGTGAGGTTGGATATTCCCATTTGCAGGAATGGCTACAGCTACAAAGACAGATCTATACTCAGCTTTGGGAGAAGGAACGTCTGCACAAGGAGGAAGGAGCAAGACAACTTATCCTGGAGAAAATGATTGTGAGATGAGACTGCATGATGAACTAGTCTTTCACAGAGCAGCAGAGGTGACTTAGCTTCCCATGCTTTTTGCAGCTGCTCACAGTTCCCTTACAGTTGGTGTTCCAGACTCACAGCTGCCAGAGATGGGAGCAAGAGGAATCATTCCCAGGACTGTGAAGAGATTCAGCCACTGGACAACTGGTTTGCTACCCGGAGTGTTGGACATGCATTTTGCTGTCTCCTGTAATATTTTTTGTGATTTGACTGGTCTGTTTTGGTCTGTTTGTTGAAGCAAGCAGATAATCTGTGTCTGGAGGAAAGTGTGTGGTTCAGCAGTCTGCAAACATGCCAGTGCAGTGACTTCTGCATTCCTGTTTCCTCTCCATACCTGCCAGTAATGCGGAACTTGCCTATGCAATACTCTATTGCAGTCTGGGAGATACTTTGCTGCTAGTTTGCTCTGTGCACTCAACAGTTGCTCTCCCTTTTTAAATCTTTTATTGTTGCTGTTGTTTTCAATGTATGATCTGCTCCACAAAGGGTTAGACTTGTACCATGGCAGTCTTTGACATAAAAATTTAACTAGTTTCTTCCAATTCACCTTCCAGTGTGCACTGTGGAAACAAACAGTGTGCTTGCTGGCCTTCAGGTTTGCAGACTGAGTCTTCAGAGCCCTCTCTGCTACAAACCAAACAAATACACACTTTAATTAGCATTAAAACTTCCAGATTAAACAAAATTCAGGATTCCCTGGGGAACCCTCCTTATGTTTCTGAGACCTAGCAAGAAAACAGCAATGGACAGTGGATCCATTTATGTAACAACAGCACTTTTCACCATATTTTTATGTAATGAAAATTAATTAAGACTTGCTAATTTAAACATTAAAACATTAGGAAACGCCAGAATAAAAATTGCTTGAGCAATCCTATTTCCACCTCCACCCCCATACACACATTTTGTATTTTATGAGCCTGCATGGCCTTTAATTACACTTTCAGGTACCATGTGGGCTCCTTAGATAGTACAGAATGCACAAAACTAGTAAGTTTGCCTATTTCCTTCCCCTTTCTTTCTTTCTTTTTTTTAATGTTACCAAGTTTTAATGATACATGACAGCGGGACAACATTCTCAACAGCAGCAAAGTCCCTACACTTTCATGAAAATCTGTGGCTAAAGAGAGAGAAGAACCTGTTAGCACTGCAGCACAGAAAACCTGCAGTGTCAGCAGCAAGCAGATGACCCATGCAGGATGGTGTTACTAATGCCCCAACCATGATGAAAGGGTTGCAACTTACTCAGTGCTAGTCAACCTGAAGGTGCAGCCCTAAGGTATCTGACTTCTTAGTTCTGCAGCTCAGGACATCTTGTTCCCTACCTCTTTCACTGCACAGCAGGTAAAGGAGCTGCTTTTCACTCTGTCACTCTTTCCAGCAGTGACAAGATCACTGAAGCTTCAACCAAGTGTTAGAAGAGGCCATCTCAGTTTTCAGGAAAAAAAGAGAAATAAGCAGACCAGCTTGGGTCAATAGGGAATTGTGGCAAAACTCCAATGCAAAATAAGAATATACAGAAGATGGAAGCAGGGATGGACTACACAGGAGGAATTTAAAAACATTGCCTGGGCATGTAGGGATGGTGTCAGGAAAGTAAAAGCTCAGCTGGAATTTTAACTTGCATGTCAATAGTAACAAAAAGAGCTTCAGCTGCTAAATGGCAAGTAGCTGAACAAGGAAAATGGCATCCGGTCACTGAGTAGGCTGGGTGATGTCCTGAAAGTGGACACAGTCAAACCTAAGGAACTGAATGCCTTCTTTACACAGCAAGGTCTCCCAGGCCTTCAGACCTGGGATTCATGGAGGGCAGAGATGACCATGAGTGGGTGAGTGAGAAATGACTGGGGAAATTACTGGCTTATACAAGTCCATGGAAACACAAGGGCTGTGTCCAAGGATGCTGAGAGAGCTGTCTGATGCCAGCCCCAAGATCACTTTTTATGATCTTTGAGGAGCCATGGATACCCCTGACAACTGCAGAAATGTTGCACCTATACTTAAAAAGAACTGAAAGAACAGCTCAAGCAACTGCAGACTGTCCAGTCACACTTCAGTCCCTGGGAAAATAATCATGAAACAAGTTCCCTTGCATGATATTTCTGAACACATGAGTAAGAAGTAGGCAATTGTGAATAATCAGTACAGGTTCACCAAGGATAAAACATAACTGTGAATGTGCCTGATGGCCCTTTTTTGATAAAAGAATGGTATTTGTGGATGAGTGAGAGCAATGGATGTCACCATGAATTTAGTAACATTTTCAACTCTGTCTACCAGTGTTCTTGTATTTAACTTAAGACATTATGGTCTGGATGCGTAGCTAGCTGATCCAACTTTAAATGAGGTCAGAGGGTTACACTTAATGAGTTGTACTCTGAGGACTGTGTTGTGGCACCTATCCTAGGACTGATCCAGCAGCAGAATCAACTGCCCAAAGAGGTTGTGCAGTCTCCATTGCTGAGGGTTTTCAAGACCAGATTGAGTCCTAAGCAAACTGGTCTGACTTCATTGCTGTAGAATCCTAGGGGACTAATGTGTATGTGTCAAACACTGACAGCCAGGTAGCTGTGGAGCCAGCCATGGATTGTTGGTGATAGCAGCCAAGAATTGTTGGTGATAACACACTGAGAAAGAGCAGGACGTGGCTGGAGAAGAGGCCATAAGGAGGTAGGGTAGCACATTTCTGGGACAAACATCCTTTTTCTGGCTTCTGGAGATGAGGACAGCACAGCACAAGTGCAGGGATGAGGCTGAGAAGGGGTCATGGACTGTAAGAGGGGATGGAGACCACCAAAGATCCCCAAAGCCTTCTGACCCATTTCCAGAAAGGTCTAGAGGAATGGACTGCACAGGATTCCTGATGTGCATAGAAAGTGAGAAACTGATCTCCAAGATGGGGGGATTTATCTATAAAAGGTACCCCCATAAAGCCCAGGTGTGCAGGCATTCCCAGAACCCTGAACATACCATCAGCTGGATCAGTGCTGGAGCCAGAACTGGTGATCTCACCTTCTCCCTTTTTTCCTCTCACTCTTTCTCCTCCTCTTCAATTCATCCCTCTGTTCCCTTTCACCCTACCCCATTACCCAAACCCAGTGCCATGTGCTTACACCAATTTACATGCCAAGAGTCATTTACTAATAAAACTTTGTAAGCTTTTGTGGACCCTCTGACTTGTAATTTATTTCAACCATGAGCATCTACAAATCTTGGGTGCTCCCTTCCCTTTTAATGACAGTTTCTGACCCTGCTTTGAACTGGATGATCCTGTAATTACCATCATGGGGTCTGAATACTGGAAAAGCGCTATGAGTGCAAAATTCTCTTCCAAGACTAAGTTATTTCATTGCCATTTCCATTTTCAACCAAAGTACAGAGACTTCAACTACTCCATTGCTGAAAATTTTCTTTCCCACACTTACCGTATCAGTTGCATAGTTGTATCTGTTCAGTGTATATTAGATATGCTCACACATCAGAGACTACAGGTATCTCAGTACAATTACTTACAAAACAAGAAGCTGCTTAACTGAGAAGCAGACATCTGGCTTATGCTTCCAGTTCCTAGAAACAAGAACGAGGATGAAAATAGGGATAGGATGTGCTTAGGTATGCAAAAGAGAGGGTGACACTGGGGAGAAAGGAAGGAAGAAACAGAGCACCAGGAAAGAATGAGAAGATGGAGGGCAGATGAGGCCATTCTCCTTCAACACTAATCCTGTTGCTGTCCTTGTTATGCTGTCAGTACGAATGGTACCCTGTTCATAGGGGATGTGGTGTAGAACAGAGGAATGAGTTTGCGAAGAGCTGCTCTAAGTACTCTTATCCTCCTGCACCCCCAAACCAGTCCTCACAGGGTACATACAGCAAGGCAATACATCTAGAAAGATAAGTGGAGAAAAACATTTAATTACTCCCAGGTGTGGGAGTAAATTGTTCTGCTCCAAACAGCAAAGCAGTTCTCTCCTGCTGCAATGTCTTTTTCCCTTTCTGTGGCCTGTTTGACACTGGATTTCTGATGTCTGCACCCAAGGTGACAGAGCTCTTACAGAAAGCACATCCCTCACCATTCAGCTCCAATTTGCTATGGGACCCTATTTCAAGTAGAAAACAGCACACCACATTATCTCGACATAAATAATACAGAAAGGGGCTAAATAGGGCAGACTTGATTCTGATCGGTCCTACAAATATATGCAATTTGAGCTTTTAACATATTTTAACAAAATTAATCAGTAAAGGAATTTCACATGGGATCTTGGTTTCTGATAGCATTGTTCAGATATCTTTAACGATAACAAAGATTTTAAGCAGAAAAAGGAGTGAGCACAGTGATGATCATGTAGACAGAGCCTTAGTGAAGTTCATTTTCACACAGGGTTTGTCTGCCAGGAGAGACCAGGGTGAGGAGGGAATGATGGTTCTTCTGGTGAGCGCTGGCCGCTGTGCCTTTCTGCTGCCCCACACACTTGGGCCTCTTTCTAGCATGTTGATGTACAAGTTTCTCCCCACGTGACAGCATTGCTGGATCAGGAGGGCAGTTCACTTGTGCACACAACCCAGATAACTGCATGCCTTTCCAGAGCAGGGCAGAAGTCACTGTGCGTCAGCCTACAACATACAAACAGCAGTGCACATTTGTGTCAGCAGCTCACACACAGGGCAAACGAGGTCAGGCATTTGTAGACAGAGGAGCATGTCAATCAATAATATTACCTTTATATTTCCGCTTGCTGTTACAAAATGTCAACTGCTCTTACTAAATGTCAACGCCTAATTCCAACTGAGAGAGACAAGAAGATACAATCTATCAGTCAGTAAAGGTTGCTCACTAGCACAAATAACCCATGCTTCCCTCTACCCTGAAACAACAGACTTGACATGGGCTAGAGATGATTTCTTCTCCCTCATTTTCCTCTCCCCACTCCCTACTCCTCTTCCACCCCAGAAAATTTGAGCTAAAATTGTTCATGAGAGAATACTGGCATGCAGGATAACCTTCCTTACCCATTCTTCCAAATATGCTCAAAGCATTCAGTGTAAAGTTCTTCTAACAGTAAGTGACCTCAGCCTCTTATTGAGAGGGTGTTGTTCTCCTAGCAGGTTGTGGTAAGGAATGGCACAAGGATTTCAAAGGGCTGAGCAAGAGGTGACATGGTAGATGTTAGTATTTTGGGGCCGTTTCTGGAATCCATCAGCCTGTCAGCTCAGTACTGCTGAGGCCAAGCAGTTGGTGTGTGGTGGGTGTGTGAGGGTATTTAGATCTCAGAGTTGGGGTAAAGACATCCAGGCATGACCAATGTTCAACTGATCAGAAGTCACAGGTCTTGTTTGGACGCAGGGGAGGCTTTTCCTTTGCATTCTTGGCTTTTTCCCTTGGCTACTTTTTGAGTAGGAGATTACACCTAGTGTGGGTGTCTCTGCATCGGGGAAAGAAAATATGCTGTCTGCAGCAAAACCAGTCATACAAATCCATAACCAAACTATATATCCTGTGGCTGACAGGGAGAGGGGTGCTCCAGCAAGGCTTCTCCCTCCTCATGCCACCACCAGCGCCCCCAGCCGCGGCAGCTGCCGCTCGGGTGCTGCCCGAAGGCGAGAGCTAACGGTGACTCCCACGGTAACGCGGAGCCGTCAGCGGGCATTAGTGACGGTGGCGATGCTGATGTTGTCGCTTTAAGGACACACGAGCAGGAGAGGCGTCTCCTCGCCAGGGCACCCCACTTCCCGCGCCCCTCAGCAGCCCCGGTGCGGAGCACCGGGCTTTTCCCCGCTGAGGAGTGCGGCAGGGCAGACTCGGCTCGGCGGGGAAGGGCTGGCGCTCGGCCCGGCGCGGCTCCGCAGCGAGGGCGCGCCCGCAGCGCAGCCCCAGCCACGCCGTGCCGTACCGTGCCGTGCCAAGCGGCGGCGCGGCCGGGGCCGCCCCGAGAAGGGCGGTGGGGCGGGGCCGGACGGGGCAGTGCCGAGCCGAGCCGCGATGGAGGGTGCCGAGGCGGCCAGCTTGCTGGGGGAGCGCAGCCTGGGGCCGCCGGCCGAGTTCAAGACGTACCGGCGGCGGTGGTTCCTGCTGGCCGTCGTGTGCCTGCTGAACTGCTCCAACGCCATGGTGAGTGCGGCGCGGCGGCCGCCTCTCCCGCCGCGGGCAGCCTCTCCCGCAGCCGGCCTGGGGTTGGGACGCTCCTCTGGGGTGGTGGGGAAAGGGGCGGCCGCCGGCAGCCCCGGGTGCCCGAGCAGCAGGCGGAGGCGCGGAGCAGGCAGGGCACACAGCCCTTCCCTGCCGCCTCTCCGTGCAGCAGATCTGGAGAGCAGCTCTGGCTGCTTCTGCTGCTGCGGAGGGAAGACAGGCTGACATGGCTCGCCAGAGCCAAAACTACCTCCTCTTTCTTCCTAGAAGCAGCCAGGCAGCCCTCAGGGCTCTGCCCCAGTGCCTTGTCTCAAACCCACCTCCTCATCCTTTGAGCACCGGGACTCGGTTGTACGCGCGCAGTTCAGAGAAGCCTCAGCCTGGCAGCGACTTAGGGACGGAATAAGCGGCTTTTACTTTTGAACTTTGGTGTTCCGGTTACGACCCCAGCCTGCACGCTTTCCTTTCTGACCGGTGGGATCCGGGACACCGAAGAGTGGTGACGGGGGAAGGGCAGGATGGGGCGGGAGGGTGTGTGTGATCTCCAAGAGCACAGCAGGAAGTACCGCAGCGTCAAGTCAGACTAGGATGAAGCAAAATACGTGCTGGAGCACAGCAGAAGTTGCTGCCGAGTCCCCTTCGTAGGCCATGGGGAGACAGAGAAAGTATTCATCGTCTGTGAGGGTCACATGTTTCTAGCCTGAAAATAGCAGAGCAGTGTTGAAACGCCGTGGGAGAGGAACAGGAGTTAACTCGCCGCATTGCTGGCCTGTGACAGCAGAGTTACCTGGTCAGGAAAAGAAGCAAGTTTCCTTTCGGGGTCTGTTGCATATACACAACACTATAGGAGTAATTTGGCACTGAACAGATGGTTGTATGAACTTCTTTTTGCCTACTCTTACTGCCTTATTCTGAGAGACTTGAAAAAATGGGATGCCAGATCATACCCTACCTGTTGAACAGATTTAAATTAAGTTCAGTAGTTACAGAGATAAACCCATAAAGTTTCCTCTTATGAAGGTTTAGTATATGAAAAAGAAGCCCAGATCTTTGCTCATCAAGTCATTGAGGACGTTGTTGATAATTATCAGACTGATGTAGAATTATTCATGTTCTTGAGGATTACCATGCTGTAAATGCAGGCTGGCTGGCGGACAAGATCAGGCACTGCAACCTGCAAACATTTAAATGCTTTGAAGGAAGATTAGGTATTCCATGATGTAAGAGTGCTGGAGCAGAGAAATAGAAAAACATAGTGAGAATTTGGCTGTATATGGAAAAAAAAAATGTATGCACCTTCTCAATGGAAAATCATTGTATCCTTTAAGAGTGTAAAAAAGTATCCTGCAGAAAAGCCTCACAGCTTGTTTGCAGTTAAATTGGCACAGCAGAAGAACATTATGTGGCAAGAAATAAACACACCCTGCTAGAAGTGGACAGTGACAGCACGGGAGAAGAAAGCTGTACCAAGCCTTTTCCATGATGTCTTGTTAGATTTTGACTTTGCTGAAACCTTAACAGTGAAACTGGAGGGTTTCTTAAACAGATCCTTCCATCTGCAAGTATTACTGCATTCTCAGTGTGTTGCTGAAAACTTTATAGCCCTGGAAGACTGACCTGTTCTGTCTCCTTTGTCTTTTGACAACTTCCTGACTTCCACAGTATTATTTTTCCGTGGTATGAAATTAGGCCAGAACTTCAAAACTGTGTGCCTAATAAATATCCTAGAGTGGAATTTCTGTTTCTAAGCCATTGCAAAGATCTGGAATGGCAACTCTGCTGACATATAAAGTATTAAGCAAACATTTCCTGATGCTAAAGCTTCTCCTAAATGTTCTGGATAAAAATCACATTAAAATGGAGGGAGTGGTTGAAAGACCATGAAATCAAAGTGGTTGGTTGCTGTTTAAAAGTTCCAGATGAAAAGATTAATTTATCAGTTCTGTGGTGTCAAAAATTGCCCTGCAAGTTAAGATGTGTCCTCAATTCCTGTGAAGATGTTGCATGCAGCACTTTGTTCTATGTACACCTCTCTCAGGCTATCTGCAAATGCCTACAGTAAGGACACATGACTTTGGAATTGTCTGACTTGGACCTCATTTGTTGGACCAAGATTCCAGAATGATGCCTTGTATTCCCCACTCTTGTCCATATACATGCAGTTTTCTATTAGTGGCCTTTGGTGTCACTATAAGCAGGAATCAGAAGACAGTACTGAGTGCGGGAGACTGTCATTGTCTGGAAGACAAAGTAGAAGCAGTTTAACTGCAGGGACAGCACATTTGGTCATGCAGCAAGGGCAGGCTGAGAAAGGAGTATTTCTTAGTTCAGTCTGGTTTAGAGTGTGATTGAGCAAATCCAGACCAGACCATGTGGTGATGAAAGGGGCACTCTTCCCTATATCCTCCCACTCCGCTTCATTGTGTGAAATCCCTTCATTAACCGCAGCAGAGTGGGGTTAATATGATACCTCTATATCCATATCTATATCTATATTTTTACACCAACGATAAATAGCCCCTTACAGCCCCTTACTTGTGCCTTTATTACTGACCCGAGTTTAAAAGCATCTGTCTCTCCTGCTGCACAAAGTGGGTACTACCTTAGCAGGAATTTGTTCTCATTTCCTAAATAGGGCTAATTTTTAGCTGACAGTATAGTGTAAGAAACTCCTGCCTTATGTTAAGAAGGCTGTAAGCAGGCATCAGCGTAAAACACTTGGTGCCCGAAGTCCTGGGCAGAGAGGATGTTCTGACCACAGCTAAGCTTAGATGATTTATCCCCAGCTGTCTCTTGCAGTGCTGCTGATGGGGGGTGACGTAACTCTGCCTGTGGTTTCTTCCCAGATTTGTTTTGCCAAACTTATGCTGTGGTTCTGAGTGTGGTTTTTTTCATCTGAAGGCTTAATGTTTAAGAGTATTCATGGTGTGCTCACAGCTGCTCTAGCATTAAACTGTTGAAGCAAATAGCTCCTTTCTTCTTTGCTACTTCCTGTGAAGCTGAACAGGTGGGAACTTTGTGTTTCACAGGAGAAACTTTCTCTGGCTTCAGAACTGGGGACACAGAAAGAAGACAGAATGAAACCAAGAGTGTTTACTGCCCAGTTCTGTGTTCACCAGTATGAGCGTGCTGGGGAGGAGCACTGGAGCAGGGGGTTGGAGCTGGCTCACACTTGGCCAAGTGGCTCCTGACTCACCAACTGGAGGACTTACACCACCACTTAGTGTACTTGGGAGAGGAAGGAGAGCTGCACAAGTGGTGCCTGGCATGCTCCAGGGCAGGGTGCACACGCTCCTCACCCACACCTGTCTGCCCCTGCAGTGCCCCTGTAGATACGCGTGCACGCACAGCTGCTGCTCTTTTTTCCTGCTACTTCTCCTGAGAGCTGTAGAGGCTAAAAGAGACATCTTGGCAAAGGATCTAGCCTTTTCTGAAGATCATGCCTCTGTCCTAACATCCTAGACTCCTGTGTCAGCATGGGTGCCTTCAGCTGAGCCCAGGGGCTATTTGCTTCCCAACTGTGTGGCCCTTTTAACCTTGAAGATGAGGACTCTGGTGTAAGGGCTTCATCGTCCTGTCTCAGGGGAGAAGGAGGCAGCATCCATGTCACAGAAAGACATCCTGCATCACCTTGTAAGCAGTGTGCGGGTGCATGAAAGAAAGCATGCTGGGGTTGGCAGAATTGCTGTAGGCAAAGCCTGTGGGACTGGCAAGCTGTGCTAGTGCCTATTATGAAGCAGAAGTTCCCATTTAATGCAAGATATTCCCCTTGGCTCCTCCCTTTAAAACTGTACAAAAAAGGTACTACAGGGGCATTGCTATGGTCTGGTCAGCTATACAGTATGCCAGACAATGAAAGCACTCCATATAGCAATCTTTGCTAGCTGATACTACCACTGACATGGCAAAGGGGCCTGATTTCCACCCTGCTTGATTGCATATGTTTGCCTTTCTGCAAATGTTTTGCTTTCCACTGTAAGAATCTTGATTTGTTCATGAGGAAAGTAGGCATTGGTTACCAGTTTGCCTTTTGTGAAGCACATGCTTGACATTTCTTCTGGCAGGGCTGCACCTAGTTATATGTGTGATGCATCAGTATATCATTACTGCACTTTGAGCTCCAAAAATCTTGCGTCTGTCATGTATGCTGCCTTCTACAGCTCACACCTTACAAAGCTTACCAAAGCGTAGAGTGTGTATGCCTTCAGCCATCACCTTGCTACTTTTGCAGACAGAGAACTGGTGTCTCACAGCTCACCAGTAACCTCCTTCAGAAATGGAAGGAAGGACAAGCACTGGGATCCCTTGGAATGGGTGGAGGGAAACCAGATCCTGCAGGTGAAGGAGGTCCTGGAGAGTCTGTGTGGGAGTGGAAACAGTAAAGGCAATAGGGTGGAAGAACTGAACCAGGAGAAGATGGAGTTAGAAGGGGAATGAGCGCAGGAGGAAAACAAAAGGATTTGGGCTGATTCTGGGAGGAAGAGGGTGGGACACATGTCTGGGAATCAGCTAAGAGTTTACAAGGATATCAGAAAGGGCAACAGGAAAACTTAGAAATGGAATCAGGATGAGAACAGCTGTAACCTGTTTTGATTACACGAATGCCCATGCAGGCCTGCAATTATCACAGGGTCATGATCATATAATGGTGTGGGCTAGAAGGGACATTAAAGATCACCTAGTTCCAACCCCTCTGTCATGAGAGGGACACCTTCCACTAGACCAAGCTGTTCACCCAGCCTGACTTTGAGCACCTCCAGAAATGGAGAGTCCATAACCTCTCTGTGTAACCTGTTCCAGTGCCTCACCAACCTTACAGTAAATTTCCTAATATCTGATCTGAATCTACCCTCCCTTATTTTAAGGCCACTCTCCATTGTTCTACCACTATATGCCTTGTGAAAAGTCCCTCTCCAACTTTCTTGTCAGCCACCTTGAATGGAGATTAAGTCTCAGTTAATGGAGAAGGGACCAAGCAGTCTCTGGGAGGTGCAGGAGAATTAAAAACAAAATGTGAGCTAGAAGAAGGTTAAAGCAGAGGGCAAGAGAGCTGAAAGTGGAGCCAATACCATTCCCAACATCAGTACTAGTCAGATAGTTTGAGTGTCAGTGCCTTGGCCCTGGTGGCCCTACAAGCTTCATTGTTAAAGAAGGTGTGGAGGGAGCCCTCCTGTAATTGAGGATATAGGTAGACTCTGGGTAGAAAACACTTCCGTTCTTTTCTTCTAGTGTGGGGGCATGTCTCCCCAGTCAGCCAGCTGTGTGCAGTGGGAGTTGCAGCTGTACTCCAGTGCAAGCCAGAACAGGCTTATGGATCTTCAGGGACCCTTCTGTTCTCTTCCTCAGCTGCTGAGCACAAGTTTTTATAGTGAAGAGTGTGTGCTGAGGTATGTCTTCCAGAGCAGACTAGCATGCACTGGAGCTTTTGCTATCTTTAAACCCAGAAACCACAGTGAGATGAACATATTTCTAAGGCTTGAGCTCAGGAGAGGAGTGTAGGAACTAAAATTCCTGCCTTTGGAGAAGAAACAGTATATTATCACGCTGGCTGTTCCATCTTTAGAGCTTACAGGACTTCGACCTCACTAGAAAGAGCTGCATCTTCTTCACCTGTTCCACTTGACGGGACTTATATCAGGGCAGCCACTGTGTAAGTACCAGCCTTGGCAGTGCAAAGTTTCAGAAAAACATGTAGGGTAAGGGCTCTAGCTCCCAGCAGAAGAGCTTACTAACTACTGTGGGTGAAGTTACCATAACTGGGAAAACCAAAAGCAGAAGGTGGCACACTCACTATTTCCCTGTGTAGGCAAAACTCCACAGTGCCGCCTCTTTGTTGCAGGGGCATTTGGTGGCCTCTTTGACTACAGCTGCAGCTTGAGCTCCATTGCCCAGTTCTGAATTTCTCTGTTAGAGCAACACATGGTAAACAATGAAACATACTTTTTCTCTCCAGACCCATAAATAAGCCCACTTCCTACTTTGAGGGACAAGCTCCAACTTGGAAAGGCTGCAACTTTCCACCCTTTGTGCTCTCACATGGATATGCTAGAACTGGAGCTCTTGCTCAGGATAGGAATATGGGGCAGCTCACGTGCTTGGTTTTCTGCAAGAAATGGTTTTACTACATCTAATGGAATTGTACCAGAGTGCTTGATCCCAGATCACCTAGATTCATACAGTCAGTGAACACAAAATGGTGTGCTCTGGCTTGTGGCATCACTTTCCTAATGACGCAATGCATGGTTGAGCATCTTGTGTAGAGGAGCAGGTAAAAATGTACCTGAAGCTGGCTTACAAAATGTGTCATCTCTTTAATTACTGTTGCCTGGTACAGTGTTTCATCACCACCACCCCCATGTGGAAGGCGTTGAGGAACCCAGAACTGCTATTGCGGGAAATACACAGCTGCGGTTTCTTTAGCAGCAGTTTAGCATCCCATAAGCAAACTAATCCTCATGCCTTAGTAATGCTTGTAACATCTAAACAGTTATATTAGAATTAAACATTTAAATTCTCATCCCAGTCTGATGGAAGTCTGGGAAGTGACCTGAATTAGCCTCCTTGTTGTCTAAGAGTGCAGGCTCCTTCAGCAGCTAGCATCTTCATTCACCTGACTGTAGAAACTGAGTAAACACCAAATCCATCCCCTAGCAGACCCTTCACTGATGTCACATAGGTGTGTCTGAGTCCAGCATGGTGATGTGAGCTTTGAGCTAAATGCAGGAGATATGGCATGGCAGCTCCTTCCAGAGAAGAAGAAGGGGCTGATGCTAGGAGTCCTTGCAAGGCTGCTGATAATATATTCAGAATTTCTCTGTTGCTACCATTTACTCATTGCATCCCTGCTAGGAGAAAAGCCTGGCTAAAGAATGCATGCAGCTGTTCTCACACAGTAACTCTAGGGAGAAGAAAAGTCCATCTCCCCTTCTGCTCCTGTCTAATGTGGTAGTTTTAATCGTCCCTAGCATGTAAGGAAAAAAAAACCCAAACATGAACATGGGAAATAACAAGAAGCAGATTGTTGGGACACACCTTCCTCTGAGCTTACCCAAGCCTTTTTCAGTTACACATAAACACCACATCTGATACTGGCTGCAGTATGCAGGCTGTGAAGAGGAAGCTTGTGATGGCAGAGGGGAGTACCTGGAAAGTGACAGTGACTGGAATTCTTTTGTAGGAAGCTGTAACTGAAGTTTTTGTTCGCATTTCTACAAACTTTATAACCTTGAGTAGTCAGCAGCAAGATCATCTTCTAACAGTGGAGTAGCTCACATCGACATTATTGAATGGTTAGGCCATTTGACAGGTCAGACCAGTCTTTTTGAAAAGCACCAGGATGCATCTTGGCAAAAAATCTACAAAAACATCCTCTAATTTGTAGTACCTCATTTTCTTTCTTGTGGATGTGAACTCAGAACCTGATTTTAGGATCAAGCAGGTCTCATTGTTCCTGTAAGAAACCAGAAGCAGACAGGAACTGTGAAATCAATGTCTAAAACTGGAAGAAAAATGTGGATAGTTGTTGAAATACCTCTTCTGTGTATACTTCTCCCTGTTATGTGTTCTGATACATTAAATAATGCAATTTCTAGGTCCTTTTCTAACTGTTGAGTGTGTATAGAAAAGCAGGGAATAATCCATCTCTTGGGTGACACATCATAAAGTTGTTCTTACAAGACTACATCCAGCCGTTTCAAATGGAACTGAAAATACAAGTCTGAGTTTAAGAGGATCTTAGCTGCAGAGGTGGCTGCTTCTGTTTTGTTTATGCTAACACAGAAGGATTCCATGTGGTTTACATCACGTAAGTAAGTGCATCAGGGCCAACATGTTCAACATGGGGTCAGAAAAAGGTACTGACTTCTGCTTTTGCCAGCCTCCACCATCAGGACTAGGGGATTGGGGACGAGGCAGTGAAATGGACGGGGTGCGCTGGGCCAAGTAACTGCAGACACTGAGGGTTTGAACTTTTATTATCAGCCTTAACATCCTAATTTCAAGGAGAGACTAAGACAGCAAGCCTCTTCACAACTCAATTTGAGAGGATGCTGAATTTCTGTTCCATTGGAGGTGTTCATGCTTACCCGTGTTTGGTCTCTATTCTGCAGCTGTGGCTGACGTTTGCTCCTGTGGCTGATAAGACAGCTGCTTACTTCCACATTTCCCTGGAGACGGTCAACTGGCTCTCAATGGTGTACCTCCTCATCTCAATCCCATTTGGTCTGGTGGCAACATGGGTTCTCGACAGCGTGGGGCTCCGATGTGCTGTGAGTTGAAGTGTTCTGTTTCTCTGAGGAAGTTACACCTAGAGAGAGGTAGCAAGAGATGCACAAAGCACTAACATACATGCTTTGAATAGGAGTCTTTCCAAATGCTGCAGAGAATTAGCACGTTGAAAGCTCTATCCTAGTTCAGTAACTGCTGTCACATCACCTCTGTGGTGATGGTGGAGAGAGCAGTGGGAAAAATTAGAATAAAGTTGCATCCCTGCTTGCCTTTTCCAGCTTTAGTTTTCGTTGTCTTAGCCAACTGACAGGGATGGATCCTGTGAGCTGACTCTGTGAAGAGCTTTCTGCAATTGCGTCAGATTTGCTGTGGAAAAGTATTGGCACCACAATTTTGTTGGCAGGGCCAGTTTAAGGAATAGCAGGGCAGAGTGCAACCAAGGTCAGGTCAGAGCTAGGTCTAGGCTGAGCCAGCTTGGGATCTCTACACAATCCCAGAATTGTGTTGTGGAATGTGGCACTGAAACACTAGCATGCTAATGATATAGAAGAGCATTTGCAGGATCTATAAGGTTGATGATTCATTGCCATGATCTTTGGTTTGTCACATCAAAATATGGATGATGGCGCAAACTTGCCAACAAGGTTTAGTTAACTTTGGATTTCTCATCAGTGTGGTTCTTATATGGGGTCAAGACAGCCACCTTGCTCCCTAAGGAGGCAGGTAGGATCAGGAGCATCTTGCCGTGGGTAAGAGGGGTGGGGATGGTCTGCAGGCAGTGATTACTAACACCCAGTGTCTCCTGTGGTGCATTGGAGACCCTGCTCTTGCTAATCTGTTGTTTTAAGTTCTGCCCTTCAGGCTTCAGCACACAAACCCTGGCTGTTTTTGCTCACTACAGGTGGTCCTGAGTGCATGGCTGAACATGGTTGGTAGCATCACCCGGATGTTCAGTGTTCTGAAGTTCCTGAGCTTGGGTTCCCAGAGTTACTGGTACCTGTTTATTGGGCAATGCTTCTGTGCATTAGGACAGCCTCTTATCATCTTTTCACCAACAAAGCTGGCAGCACTATGGTTCCCAGACCACCAGAGAGCAACAGCAAATATGATTGCATCAATGTGTAAGTGATAGCTGCGAAGTAACATTACTGCCTCACAGAACTTGCTAGCAATTTGTTTGCCTTTCAGAGGCAGCAGGCAGAGGAAGTCCTTTGTACTACAGCCATTTGCCCTTGCAAATACAGCTCCACTCAGGAGTCTTGTAGCCACATGCAGCAAAACAGGGGAACAAGAAGTGGGTCTAAGCCACATCGAGGTGCAGTATTCAGAATAAGCCACCCAGACTCCTAACCTACTTCCTCTCTTCCAGGACCAGGTTGTCATCTTTGCCTAAATATCACATAGGTTGAGGACAGCCCTTAATGTTACCAAGTCTTTAGTGGCCTTAATTTTGCAGTTTCTTAGGAAGGTGTCTTGAATTGCATTGTAGTGCCAATGGTCACAATTGCCAAAGTCCGTAACTAGATATAGGTGAGGTGAGGCTGCTGTGACAATATTGGCCACCAGTTCATCCAGTAGGAAGGCTGAGCACGTATTCCTAATTGGTATGTATGCACACACAGATAAAATATACTTGTCTGTCCACACAAACATGCTGGGGATGCTAAATGGCAGGACTATCCATGCAGAAAGCACGCCTGCATTGCTAAGTTCCTGGAAGCTGGGAAACGGGAGGAGAGGCACCGGATAAGCTTGCTCTAATCACATTCCTCTCTTGGCTCCTTTGGGCACAGATAGAGACAGGATACTGCACTTGATAGACCTGTTTCCTCCTTTCATGTGACGTTTTACCCAGCAGCCAAAGAAATCTCTTCCTCTTTTTTCCAAGGACTTGAGAGGTGCTCCAGAAACTGGGCTGGTTCACTGGCTTCACAGTACCTGCATGTGTATGGCAGCCTCATCTGTCCTTCCCTCAAAAGAGCCAGCAGCCACCTTCCCTCTCCATTGCCTTGAAGCTGTAAGGAAGGGTTAAGCATGGGGAAAGAAGAGTTCCCCTATGCAGCTTTCCCAATGCTGCTGCTAGACTAGACATGGGCACTGTTGTTCAGCAAGAATGGATTTATTCTCAGAACGAATTAATTATTTTTGCGCTGCTTTTCCTAGAATAGGGTGGACGTGATCACTCACCTGGTTTTCCAGCGCTGAGACAGACCTTTACCTTCCCTGCTGGACAAGGAGCTCTGTTGTCAATGTGGCACGATACAAGCACTACCAAGGAGCACTGTGCACTCAGTGCTGCCCTGAAGGACCCCAGCCTGCAAACAACATGCTCTTTTTAAGTGAGAGAGCAGCCGGAGAAGCTGAAGAGCATTTTGTTCACATAGCATCCTCAGCCTTTACAGAACCAAATGGATCTAACTAGGACAAAGAACAAACCTGAAGAGCAAGGAACAGTGGAATCCCGTTCAGTGTTTGCCATGTTGGGATGTCAGAGTGCAGGCTGAATGGGCTGTGGTTGTTTGCTGCAAGACTTGCATGTTGCTCTGTGGAGGGCTTCCATTAATAATGCCTGGTTACACCCATAATGTCTGCTGTACAACATCAGGATTTAATTTAAAAAAAATTTAAGTACTGTCTGGAAGGAGCATCTACCACAGCTCCAGTCATTTAATCCAGTGGTTAATTACCTCATGGCAAATGTCAACATGCTATTTCTCATCTCAATGCTCTTTATGCCCCATCTATTCATCTTGTTGCACCTGTCTGTCAGGTAGTTACGGGAAGAATCACCTCTTCTCTTCTTTCGCTTGAAAGACTGAATAGCTCCCACCCAGCAACTTTACAGCCAGATTTCCCTTTGCTTCTTCCACTTGTCTCCATTCTTCCTGTTGCTCATTTGAGCTTTTTGTGTCATTCTGCTCCAGTTTATCAGTGCCCACTCCCTGTATAATTAACAGAGCAGCACTCAGCATTCTGGTACTGTCAGTATCAGTGCTGCATACAGAAACTGGCCCTACAGCTTTCTGCTATTAATGCCTATGGATAGGCTTCCCTGGGCTTTTGTGACAAATACGAACCTTGCACCCAGGATTCTGCTGAGCAGCTGAAATTACTATGACTCAGCTGTCATAATGATTAATGACTCAGCTCTTGAGTGTTTGTTCTACCCATCACTTGTAGAGATTTACTCAGAGAGAAGCAGTCTTCTGTTAACACCTCCTGTTAAGATCACGAGAAAGTCTCCTGTATCAGAAGTAAGAAAGAGTTGTCTGAGTCCACTGGAGTGACCTCTGCTTCATCCATAGGAGTCTTCATTTACCGAGGTCTGTTGGTATGTCATTTTCTGCACCATGAAAAGTTTCGGTGCATCAGCATCACTGACCACAAAACACACAGCCCCACTGCAGAGTACTGCAAGCTAGTCCACCAGGACCCCTGGATCATAATGTATAGTTGAGTAACTCCAGTGACCTCCTTTCCATTCATAATGTAGGCTCGTGTAATTGCTCTTCCCAGGAAAACAAGGCAGCTGAAACCGTGGAATTACTCAGGTGGTCCCCAGTCCTTTCGAATTTAGCCCAGTGCTCACATTTTCAACCCTCATCTATACCTTTTGGAACTGCTTCAGCATGTTGATAGTTCATGGAAACAGCTGACTAGTTTACAGGCAGTCCCCTAAAACACCTAGTTGCATTTTAGCCCAACAGAGAAGACATGATTTATCTCCGTCGAAACTGTTTAATTGTTTCCATGTATTTAGAAGCAGGTCGTATTTCACCAGCACCATAAGCTAGCACTTTCCCAAGCACAGAGTAGAAATGCAACAGTTGTGTGTTATACGACTATTAATGATGCCTCAGCATGATTATAGAACAGACAAGGTTGGAAGGCACCTCTTGGGATCATCTTGTCCAACCCCCTGCTCAACCAGGGTTGTCTAGACCAGGTTGACGAGGTTTATGTTGAGTCACCTTTTGATCATCTCCAAGGATGGAGGTGTGGCAGCTTATATGAGCATCTTGCTGAATAGCTATGACAGTAAAAAAGTTTACATTCAGGTAGAGTTTCCTTTGTTACGCTTTGTACACCACTGAGAAAAGTCTGGTTCCATCTTTATAACTGCAGATCAAGGTTCTTTTCTCCAGGCTAACCAGTCCCAGCTGTCCCAGCCTCCTTAGGTATGAGAGATGTTCCAGACCTTTAATCATGTCTTTGGCCCTTGACTGGACTTGCTCCACTGAGTTGGTACTTTGTGTCGAGGAACCCAGCATTGGACTTGCACTCCGTATGTTTCTCACCGGGGCTTAGTAGAGGAGGAGGATCACAATCTTCCACATGCTCCTCCTAATGCAGCCCAACACGCTGTTTGACACCTTTCTGCAAGGATGTATTGCTGGCTTGTGGTCACCTTGCAATGCACCAGGACCCCATGTCCTTCTCTGCAAAACTGCTTTCCAGCAGCTTCTCCAGGCTGTTAAGTCCCAGCTCTCTTAGTGTCTCCTCTGACAGAAGCTCCAGTCCTCAAATCATCTTTACTCTTTTCTGGACCAGTTAATTCATGTCTCCTTCACACTGGGAACCTGAGAACTGCATGCAGCACTCCAGATGTGGACTTGCTAGTGCTGACTAGAGGGTAAAGAGCAGCTCCCACTGACCACACTGCCTAATGCTGAGCCCAGGATTCTGGTGGTTTTCTTTATCAGAAGGCTGTGTTGCTGGCTCATGGTCGAGTTGGTGTCCACCAGGACCCTCTACCCACACCTCCTCTGGTCTTTCTCTGCAGAGGTGCTTTCCAGTTGGTGAGCCTCAAGAGGTACTGGTGGATGAGTTATTATTCTTTGCCAGGTGCAGCATATTATATTTCCTTTAGCTGAACCTCACAAGGTTCCCCTCTGCCTGTTTCTCCATTCTGGTGCAGTAGCTTTGAATGGCAGCATGGCCGTCTCTTCTGCAAGGCACTCCTCCCAGTGTCACATCACCTGCAAACTAGCTGTGTGTGCACTCTGTCCTATCACCCAGGTAAACTGTACGGCCCCAGGATCAACCCCTGGGCTGCATCACTGATGGCTGGCCTCCAGCTGGTCTTCATGTCAATGATGACAATCCTCTGGGCCCAGTCATTCAGCTGCATTTCAGTTCATCTCACGTCCACTTGTCTAGCCAGTACTTCACCAGCTTGTCTGCAAGGTTGTTATGGGGACAGTGTCCATTGCTCTTCCCTCATCCATCCAGCAGTCATTTCACTGTATAAAAGCTACCAGGTTAGTTAAGCATTTGTCCTTTTCACCTTGTCACCCTTCATGTGCCTGGAAATGGTGGCAAGGATTGGTTGTTCCTGACCTTCCTAAGGAACAAGTGAGACTGAAAGGCTTGGAGTTCCCTGGATTCTCCTTCTTGTTCTTCTTAAAGATGGGAGTGACATTTGCTATCTTCCAGTCCTCAGGAACCTCTTGGAGTTGCTGTGGCCTTTTAAAGGTAACCAAGAATGGCCTTGCAGTGAAAACGATCTGTTGCTTCAGCACTGATGCATCCCATCAGTCCCATGGATTTGTGTGTGACTGGGCTATTTAATGTTCTCTGTTGAAGAATGGTTGGAAGATCAGGGACATGGGTCCCTGGAAGAGCTGTACAAGCAAACACCTTTTTAGCTTGACATAAGTAGGCCTCTTGCTAACTGCAGAAATCAGCAGGCCTTTGTAAGCCTCTTGCTAGCTGCAGAATAAGGAAATTGTGAGAACAGAAATCATGAGAATAAAGAAAGAAGGCAAGGACACAAACGCAGTGTTCTTGACAATCCTGTTATAAACAACAGGATGTGCTGACAAGATGTACTGACCATGAGAAATGAGGAGGAACCCTGAATCGCAACATTAGCAATACATGTAAAATGTAGCTTTTTACCCAGCATCAATAGACAATAGAGAAGTGACAAGTAGGCATATTTGAGTGTATAAAAGCAAAGTCTGAATTTCAATAAACTGAAGCTTGCATTATCAATCACACTGATTGTCTGCATGTCTTCCCTTGTCGGAGTCAACAAGAGTTCTCCAACCTAATCTTTCTCCATTGAGGGTAAATCTTCATTGCTTCAAACTTTACCTCTGGTCTCAAGGCTGAAGGTCAGTCTTACCAATCACAAAAGAGGCGAAGAAGGCGTTGAATACCTTGGTGTTTTCTGTGTCCTTTGTCACTGAGTCTCTTGCCCCATCTAGCAACAGGCCCCTAACTTTCCTTTTGCTGCTAAAGTATATAAGGGTGCATTTCTCACTGCTCTTCACCAGACTGACCAGGTTGGCTTTGGCTTTCTCAACCCCATCCTTGCACACTAGTACAAAAGTAGCTTTACTTGTTTGACTATTTGCAGAACATTGTCTTAACATTAACAAATCGTGGTTTTGGATTTTCTGAAGCTGAGTCCCAGGGGTGCTGCTTCACACACTGCTCAGCTCCAGCCCCATAAGAATGCAGCTGCCTCCTCCAGTACAAAATATACAACATTCTCTGCTGTCATGTGATTTTTGTAGTGGGTAGCAAAGATCAACTTGTATACCTGCCTGGCCTTTGCAAAGGAAGTATAAAGGCTTGAAAGGCCTCAGGAATTATCTAGTGTCAGTTTAGAGAGCTGTCATGCTGTTCATGGCCTTTTGACAAAGACAACTAACAGCATCCTGGTGACCCTCACAAAAAGCATTGGCAACAGCTCGAGGGAGGTCCCCTGGCACATGTGAAGAGCTGTGTCTGGTCGTAGATTCCTATATATAAGAAGGACATGGACATATTAGTGTAAGTGCAATTAAGAGCCATTAAGACAATTAAGGAAGAGGACCATCCGTCATGGCAGCAGAGGGTAGGAGAGCTGTGGCTGTTCACCCTTTAACAGGGGAGTCATGTACGCAGTGTGTACATGCCTAATGGCATAGGGGAATTTAGAAGGAAAAACACCTCTGTAACTCCTGCTAGGTAACACCAGGACAGATGACATGGTTTCGCCCATCTTAATTTTTTCCATTCAACTTGACATTTACTGAGGCAGCCTTGTGAGGGTGAGGACATCACAGTCCATAGTTGATAAACAGTTTACAGGAGTTGAGAGTTGAAGGAAAATGGTTTTATAGAACAGACGTCATGGGGGTGAAACAACAGATGCAGTAACAGTAAGACTACACAGTCAGCTTCTCCAAATGCTCCCCTCCTGGTTCTCCGTATATATGCCTTGTTTGTCCTCATTCATTACAGTGCTGCACACTGCAGCTGGCAGGCAATAGGGGTGGATACACGATTCTGACTGCTTGCATGAAAAAAAATGTTTCTCTTTTATTTCCTTCCAGCCAATCCCTTGGGCATTCTTATAGCAAACTTGCTGTCACCTGCACTAGCTCCTGAAGGAAAGCACATTCCATTGATGGTAAATGAAAACTGCTTTAATCAGTCAGCTGGGCTGATTTGGGTCCAGCTGATTTATTTGTTCGGAGGTGGTGGAGCTGGAAAGACTGGTAACTTAACTTGTTCTTTTGTTGTGTAGCTGGGTATTTATGCTGTCCCAGCAGTAACAGCCTGTGCTCTAGCAACTCTGGGGATTCACGAGAAGGTCCCACCAACGCCTCCGTCAGCCAGTGCCACCAACTCCAACTCACAGCCATTCTTCACTGGGCTCAAAATGGTAAGTGTTACAGCAAAGGGACTGCCATGCTGGGGTGACGGATGCAGCCCTGCAAGACAGAGAGATGCTGAAGGATCTGCTTACAAAGCAGACTCTGAATGCCACTCCCCCAAACCTGCCATGAAAAGCCCCTTGAATGAGATAAGGAGCCCTTCCTTCCCCAGCGAGCAGAACCTGCTCACAGCAAAGCTGCAAGAGATGCTATCTGACCATGTATCTGTGGGCTGGCTGCCATTCAGATGGCTCAAACAGGCACACTTGGGCTTATCCAAGAGGAGCACACAACTTGAGTCTTGTGAACAGATGTGATGACAGGTAGGATAGCACATGGCAAAGTGAAGGAAGAATTTGCGCACTGAAGAGCTCCTTCCTCCCTACACGTTCCCCATTGTAACTTGTCCTCTGGCTGAAATGACAGGACAAAGCCATACTTTGTCAATGATCATGGGGTTACCTTGTCAGCATTTTCAGTCAGAGCCACTGACCCTCAAGTCTGCTGTCACAAGCCAGGCCTTTTTCCTCCTCCACTTACATTAACTTCTTTTTTTAGCTCCTGAGAAACAAGCCATACATCATCCTGGCAGTGTGTTTTGGAGGAGGAATTGGGATGTTCACCTGCTTTTCAGCTCTGCTAGAACAGATCCTTTGTGAAAAGGGGTATTCAAATGTGAGTCTTCTTCCTTCTCTCCCCATTGTCTACATCATGATACAATCAAATTGATTAGCTGTCATAAAGGACTCAGAGCAAAATGAAGACAATTGAATATGCTGCAGTCTCATATCTTACTTGCTCACGTTATCTAATATAGATTAAGCAGTACATTAATCCAGAACACAGTCAATCTCTTAGTATAATAGATGACCTGCATTTTCATTACTGCCCGTGGCCAGGCTCCCACTTGCAAATGAAAAAAATTTTAGTAAAAAAGAATATTTTGATTTTTCTAAGCCACTCCAGAGCACTGATGTCTTTGCAGCCTTCCGTCACTATTCCAGAGTAGAATGGGGCCCAAGCAGGCCCTAGAGTGAAGCTGAAGGCAGGCTGATGCAAGCACCTTTTCCTCTTTGCACAGACTTACATAAAGCCAGGGCAGCAGAAGAAGTCAGTGGTACTGTGACAGCTTCTTCCCCATCCTTCCCATGACACCAGCCAGATGCTGCTTTTACAATTCAGCACAGTATGTGCACAGCTGGTTACTCCTGCTTTCTCCCTCCTGCTTATTAGGAGGGCCCTCCCAGTTCAGGTATTTCCCCTCAGCAGGCTGCGCTTCAGTCCTGCTGCTTGTATCCCCATGAGCCTCCTGTTAAAAGACCTCTCCAGCTGTTATGCATGCACATTTACATGTCTGGTCTCTGTCCACCGCCTCTTCACTCCCAGATCTGATCTCTGGCTCAGGTCTCCATAGCCAGGTCACATTTTGCACACTCTACTGGCTTTTAACTGGAAACCTCTTCAGCCTTTCAGCCTTGCTTTCTGTGCATCATTATTTTGTCTCTGTGTGACTGGCTTGTCCTGGCCCTTTAGCCCAGAGAAGCTATTCCATACCCTTTCCTTCCAGTGCCCCTGAGGGTCCCAAAAATGTTTACTCAAATTTGTTAAAAGCTTCTTTGCTTTCAGGATTGCTGTCCGCGTTTGAATTCTTAAGGAGCTGAAGAAGTGCTACAAGCAAAGGGCAATCACTGCAGGCAACAGAGCACGTACCCTATCCTAGCCACTGCTCACTGCCTCTCTAATTAGACTTTGACACAGCTGGTGTCTCCTGTAACGTGCTTTGGGTGTGCCAGTGCAGGTCCCTGGTAAGAAAATGGCCAGGAAGGTGATTATAAACAGCAGCAGGTCCCAAGGCAGTTGGGCCTGTTGCCACCAGTGTGGACAAAGCACCTGATTGCCCCTGGAAGAACCCAGTGGCTCCAGGCTGGAGTATTTAATACCAGGGAACTGCTATTGCTCTGCATCCAGCCTCCCTTAATGGGTGTACAGAGACTTGTCATCCTTTGGGAGTGCTGTCACCCTGCTGTCCCCACACACTTGTAGAAGCATGTGGACTCTGTTATTTGCTACTCAGAGCCCTGTGAAGGCCTCAGCTACTGCAATGGGCAAGGAAGCTTTTACTACCTCAGTAAGTGAACCACTGGTAGCTGGCAGATGGGTCAGTGACATTAAAACCTCTTTCCTAACTGCTCTAGTTTCTCATTATTTATTTTTCTGCCCTCCAGGATTTTGCTGGCCTAAATGGTGCACTGTTCACTGTGTGTGGTTTGTTGGGTGCTTTCCTGCTAGGCATGTATGTCGACCGGACAAGGAAGTTCATAGAGTCCACCAAGATTAGTTTCTGTCTGAGTGCACTTGCCAGCATCATGTTTGCAGTGGTGAGTTCTCCCTTGCATTGTGCCATTCCCATGGGCTTATTTCTGTTGCCATCTGATAAATCATCACCTTAAATCAAGATTGTTTGATGTCACAGTTTTTATTAAGCCATGTGTTATGCTTTGGGATTATCTTTCTGGGCTAGGAATATTTTAAAGAAAAACCCTTTACTGAGGATTTGAGTCACTGTGGAGCCTGAGACAGACTGATTTGGGACAAATTGGCGTAATTCTACTTCCCTGTGCTGGATCACCATGTTTGCTTTCTGACTCCCGAGACCATTCTTTCAAAAAAAGAAAGGCAATTGCTAAGTATCTTATAAAAATGAACAAGAATGTCATGTTTTCCCAACACCTGCTTTCAAGAGTGGTGGGTATCAGGGTTGTAACATTAGTAGAAAGGACCTAGTTACATTCTAGTTCTGAAGTAGTTCCTTGAGGGGAACAAGAGAGGAAGAAGAGGAAAACACTTGAATTCAGCCAGGAGAGGAATGCAAAACCTGCAGACTTTATACCCATGGGGCCCAGAGTACAAATTCTGCAGTCAAGCACAGCCATTGCCAATGGGAGCCATCACACAGCAGGAATCTGACTGTGACACACAGAACTCCCAGCACTGCAGAGGACCCAGAATGGGGCAGGTTTCTGCTTTCCCAGCAGTCTTATGCTGTGCATCTCTCTTGTGTGATGAAAAATCCAGACTTTCATCAGAGGGTGATCAGACCCTTTCTTCAGCCAAGACTTCTCCATTTGGAAGAGACAGACAAATACAATGCCTTAGTCAATGTAGGGCAAGGTGCCTAAAGCAAACCTTGCATTTTCCCCTTTCATGTTCTGGCACTTGTTTTGAGGATGATCTGAATGCAATACAGCTTGCCTGGACTCAGTTGAAGTGCTGAGTAGGCAAAAGGCTGGGTTAGGACCAACAAGCAAACTTAATCCTCCTCCCCTTCCGTCCTTCACCTTCATCCCATACAGATGAACTACTAGTTCAAAGTAGTAGAACAAAAATTGTCCATTCAACTCTGTTTGATCCCTTTGCACTTTGAACTTAGATTCCAGACCTACAGAGTTTTCCTTCACTTAACCAGTCAAGCTGGGCCAGGTCTACTGCCATGCCAGGACAGACACCTCATGTTCCTCTGTGGGAATTTATTACATGGTTAAGGAAAGAGGTACCAGCAGCGTGGCTGCAAAGTACTTTGTCTTTACTAGCATTGGCTGGACAAGGTCATGCTCTTTTCTCCAGAGTTAGAGACAAGGCTGTTCTAGGCTCTAAACTAATCTCCAGGTTTTGTAAATGTTTCAGGTAGTTTTTTGTTTGCTTTTTGGTTTGGGTCTTTTGATGTTAAAATCCCAGTGTTACAAATGCATGTCTGACTGATTTTCCTTATCACTGAGCTACAGCAACCCAGAATTCTCACGCATAACCCAATACAAACATAATTTTGAAATGTTACTTTGCTTTGGGAGGAAGGTGTGTGTTTCATGTGGCCCTAGAGAGATGTTGAACACACTCCTGGTAAGTCACTGAGTCAAGTTACAGTAGTACAACCAGGACTTTGCAGTACACCAGTACAGCAAAGTACACCAGTGCTTTGCAGATAATTCTGCTGATCCTCTCCTTACTTCAATTCAACAGATAGCTCCACGTTTTGTAGCCTTTTGTTGACTCTAGAGGGTTGAAAGTAAAAAATTGATTTCAGGAACAGGTAGGGAATATACTGGTGAGTCATCCCCTGAGACTTCCTGCAGGTTAAGGATTCAGAGACTTTCTGCACAGCAATGCTGACATTGAGACTTTGGTATTGCTTTTTTTTGCCTACAGACTTCTCGGTTCAGACATCAAGCCATCATGTTGGCCATCACCAGTTCACTCTTCGGTTTCTTTGGTTTTGCCATCTACCCCATTGCCATGGAGCTGGCTGTGGAGTGCTCCTACCCTGTGGGAGAGGGCACATCTACAGGCCTGATTTTTGTTGCAAGGTAAGCAGGCAGATTAAATCCAATTAACAGATGAGCTTGGGTTCCAACACACACATACACACACACACAGAGGGGTGTGGGTGCAGACAGAGAAGAGCATGCACATCAGTGCTTCCCATCCTGCTTAATGCCTTTCTTGTGTCTGGGCACATGCCTGCAGCAAGGGGGGAGCCATAGAGCTGAAGAGCTATATGTTTTAAAACAAGAAGGACTATGTGGAAGAGGTGGAAGAAAAGCAAGAAGGAAGATGAAGGTCTCCCTTGCTTGGCACAAAGCATAATTTAACCCTGCCCAGCACCACCTGCCTTTGAAGCAGGTGGGGGATGCATGCCTGAGAGAGGCACCCATTCACCCACAACAGTACAGGACAAGTCAGTTCTCAGTGCTTTGCTGAGGGACGTGGGGCTCATCAGTCACAACAGACGGGACAGTGATTGTTCTTCCTGTTACACATTTACCTGCCTAGGGCCAGCTCTGGACTTCAGCAGGAATGACTTGCTGGAGCTCTAAGCTGTGACACAAGTGTTCTGGAGCCATTTGTTTGTGTCAGGTGGAGATGCAGCAGCAAGAAACATCAGTCAGTGAGAGGTATCAGACACTGCCTTTGAAGGCTGTTGTCTCTCAGTGGCTGTGGACTTAGTGACTGCTGCCAGCCAGCTGTGATTGAGGAGGAGGCTGAAGCCATAGCCTGACTTCTTTGTATCCTCAGTCCTGCAGTGAGAGGTATTTCCAAGTCTCTGCCCAGTGAATATGCCTCAGCTTTTTTACAGGTGTAGTTCAACATCTGCTTGCCTTCAGAGGGAGTATATAGTGATCCTGCCACACTGGCCCTGTGTCTGGAGACCCTGTGGGCCAGAACGAGTTAACCAAATGCTTGGGCCAGAGGAATCCAGTTGTAGCTTTCTCTGCTAGAACGACCATGCTCTAGAAAGAGGCATCATTCTATTCCAGCTGGGGAAGGTGGCCTTGTCTGCAGTACTGGTAACTCAGACAAGTAACAAGTGCATGTTGGGTTCTCCCCACAGCCAGATTGAGGGTGTGATTTTAATGATTCTTCTACAAGCTCTCACCATCCATGTTTCTGAGGATCCATTCTCCACCTGCACCCTTGACAAGGATGGAGCACTGGACTGGACAAGTACGTATGTCCTTGGGAAATGATGCTGGACACTTGGTTGCACCCCATGTACTCCCCATTCTCCACCAGGTCTCAGTGTGAGGAACCCTGCAAGTCTGATTTCTATTGTAGTGTATCTTCTAACCCCCTCTCCGAACCTGATGGTGCACTCCTTGCTGCTCCTGCTAAACCAATCCTGCAAGACTGAAATGGGAGGAACTCTTAAGGTGCCATGAATGCCACTGCTGGCTCTGGGTTAAAATTTCTCTTGCGGTCACCCTGCAGAGACTTGAGTTTCATCAAGCTAGAAGGTGGCTGTTCTGAGGGGAAGACACTGTCCATGTAGCATAACCAGGGCTGGTTTTCATATCAGAGGCCAAGGTTACAAATGCTTCGACTGAAAGCTACCTCCCTTGCTCCTGCATACACAGCTGCCTGTGTTTGTAACATACTTGTACAGCTTTGTTCTGACTTACTCCAAATTTCCCTTCCTTTCCTAGCCGGTCAGGAGAAAAGACAGCAATTTAGATGAACAGGAGTACATAAGTGTTTTCAATGCAGGCTAAACCCTGGTCTTGATCTCTCAGCTGGTTCACATTCATGTAATACACCTGGAGACACTGTAAGCAAAGACTGGCCATCACCTATTAAATATATCCTGCTTGCCTGAGCAGAAACTCCCCAGAACAAGGTCTACTAACTTTAAGGGATTGAGGCTTCATAATAACTGTCCCCAAAAAGCAATTTGACTGCTTAATCTCTGAAAGCCTGCAATTTGCCATCAGAGCTGAGTCTTGGGATTAGATACCCTTTCCAATTCCTTTTGTGGTCTGATACATACAGATAAACCTTTGAAGAAAGGGATAGAGATGTTTATTTAGGACACTGGTGAAATGAGAACTACTTCCAGGCTTTTAGATATACTTTTTCTTTCCCTTCAGAAAAGATTCTTTAAACACAAACTTGTTGTTAATAAAAGTTCACGTTTAGTGAGTTTTTCTACACTTTGCTCTCAGATGATATAACAAGAAGCACTACCTGTGAGGACCGGTTCTCTTATGGAACGCAAGTGATTTCATTCAATCTTTTTTGTAATGTTGTTCACCACCCCACAAGACACACATGTGTACACTTACAGAGAGACACACACGTGCACACTTACAGAGAGGCACACACTCCTACAAGCACAATGTGTACACTTGTATAAGACCTCCAGCCTGGAGGGTCACACAGGATACAGTGTTTTGGAAACCTTCCACATACCACCTAAATACTCTTCCTATTCCAGTGTTAGGTAAAGCAAGATTTGTCTGTTACCAAACTGGTAATGCCCCAGTGTGGTCTGCACCATGTTCTCAGGGGTAACCCTTGGGAGGAGGTCAGACAGATGGTGCTATTTTGGGGAGGTGACCTGTATATTTCTGCACCAGTGGGGAGTTTTGGATTCACTGCCTAAAAGTGTATCTCTCTTGCAGCTCCGGTACTGGTGCTGGCTGGCCTCTGTAGTGGTATGGCTTGTTTCTACGTCATCTTCTTCCACACTGACTACAAGCGGCTCCGTGCTGAGACAATCAGTGCTGATTTGGTCAAGGCAGAGGATACAGCAACAACAGATGTTCCTGAATCCTAAACAGGCCAAAAAGGGGATGCGAAGGGCTAAGGACTCAGACTTGTGGGCATGGACCAATCCTGAGCTGGTACACTGGGATATCTGTGTCCTGTTGCATAACAAGCAAGGACTAGAGCAAATGGCACCTTTGCTGTGCATCCCTCAGTCTTGTGTTTATTTGGGGATCTGGGCTGTGAAAGAAAGGCTGTCCTGTCAGAAAGATCAAAGCGGGAATGAACAACTATGCACACAACTGAAATTTTTAGCTGACTTGATTCAAGCTAAAGAAATGTTACAGTACAGGGTAGCATCATACTTCAGCCATTTTTTAATTTTCATGTACATGGATCAAGGGTGAAGGTTTTCAGAAAGATTGAACCCAGTGGAAAACTTCTATTTAAGGGCTGTGGGTTCTTGTACAGCATAACAACTCTTCCACTCTGGTTGGAGCTAATTGTGCCTCTTAGCTACAGGGCCGTAGACGCTAGAGCGTCGTTCCATTCCAGCAGGGATGTGTGTGACCTGTAATACAAGTCTGTTACAATGAGTCACTATCTTCTCCTACAAGAGAAGAAAAGCCTTGCCTGTAGTGCTGCCTATAAGAGAAGATATCAGTAAGCAGCAGAATTGAATACAGCAGCATTTCCCACCCCCCTCTGGCTCCCTGCTAAATGCTGAGACATTCAGGATTAACTTGTTTCTCTTGGGATTCTGTTTCTCCACCTCTCTTGCAATTTCAGTGGTTTAAGTTTTCCATAAGAAGATGAACTTGCTGGTTTAGTATTAAATTAGCGTGATGCTCTCCTATAGAGCATCACTCTTTGGACAGTGACACCGTAGTGCCTGACATGGTGGAAGCCGGCAGAAGAACTGGCAAAGGTGACCCTTTAGTGCAGGGACTTGTCATAAGTTTCTGCAGGTGACAGGGGCTTTGTGGGGGAAACCAAGTAAGAAACAACATTAACACCTTCCAGTTCTCTCTGCAACTGACATCTGTTCTTTAGTGTTAGAAGGGATGGGAAGTTACACAAAAGATCCCATTTGGAGTTCAGTTACAGTGACAATTACAGTGGCTACAACTGAATTTTTCATTTTACAGTACTTCCACAGCAGTGTACTGTCCTGCTTTGGTGTTCAGGTCTAGGTGTACTACCTGAGAAATTCTTATGTTGTAACACATAAGTGGTTAAAAAAAAAAAATTAGATAGTTGGGATTTTGTGATGCTTCTTACCATATGTATTTCAAGGCAATCTGAGTATTTGCTGATTAAGGGACCTTGATGCAAATTGAACCTGTGACTAGCTTTATCCACTCCAGATAGAAGATGATCCCAATGCTGAGGAACATTGTACAAGAGTTCTCTCAGTGTCTGATTTCTCTTCCCCATTAGCAACTGGAAAACTTGCTGAGGGACAGCAAAGTTTCCCTTAGTAAAACACCCGTTTGCATCCTTCTAGGGAGCCTGCTCATTCCTACAGCTCCAGCCTTGCTCTCACTAGTAAGCACTGATATTTGTCAAAAGGAGCAGGAAAGAAGTCTGAAACCAAAGTGAAACAAGAGTGCTTAAACCTGTCAGAGGAATGAGATTAGCTGCCTTTTGCAAAACTAACTGGTCAGTTCTGCAGCCCTGGAACACACCAAACAGATTAACACTAAATTTACCTGCCACTTTTGAATTCCACTGTACTGGGAAGCAAGAAGCACTTGATACTTTATAATTTTATATATTTACAAATGTTTATGTTTTTTAATAAAGGGTGGTTTAAGAAAAGATTAACCTTTTCTCACTGTATCAATCTTTACAGAAGTATTTTCTGGATGCAAGGGTGTGTTGGATCTGCTATGCAGCACAAAGCAAAGGCCCCTGTATTTTTCAGATGTCATTCACTTGTGCTTACACTGCCAGTGTGTGAAGTATAATCTCAAATCCCAAGAATGACCATGTGAAATTAGCTGTAGGTTAAACTACAGTTAGCTCTGTTTTGAAGAATAGGTTAAAGGAGTAAGGAAATACTGCTAGCAGTTGTCTCCAAAATCTGGTGTTGCCCTGATCAGAGTCTGCCTTGCACCAGCTGAGACACTATTATCTTTTTATCCAAGTAAATAAAAGAGATTCTAAAAAGGGGAGATTTTTCTTTTTGCTAATACATGAAACGTACAGGTGTGTGAGGCTCTTTCTGGATTCCTAATGAGTAGTTCCTCCCTCACTGTATGGTTTGTCATACCCCGACAGCATGCCATAAAGGCATGATGGCACTGCCAACAGTGAGGCCAGGCAGCTCATGCAGGTACCTACTATTGCACCATCAGCTGCTCCTGCTGGCTCAGCTAACTTCATGTTTTGCGTTTAGAACAAAAGAGGCTCAAGTGTCCATGCTAGTCTGACACTCCAGCCAGTAAGGTGGCTTCATCAGGGACTGAACTTAAATGCCTTTGTGCAAACACACAGCATGGGGATGAACGAGAGGAGTTAGAGATGGGCTAACAGGCATCACAGAGATGTGGTGGGATGGCTCCTATGACTCAAGCACTGGAATGGGAGGTTACAGGCTCTTTTCAAAACAGGCAGGAGAGAGAGACAAAGGAGGAGTGTTGCTCTCTGTGCCAAGGACATGCTGAAGTGGGTGGAGCTCTGCCCTGGGACGGATGAGGGCCCAACTGAGAGCTTATGGGTCTGGGCTAATGGGCAGGCAGGGACAGGTGAGATTATAGCAGGGGCCTGCTACAGGCTGCCTGACCAGGAACACTGAGTGGATGAGTCCCTCTATAGACAGATAGGAGCAGCCTCACATTCCCAAGTTCTGGTCCATAGGGGTGACTTGAAGCACCCTGACAGCTGTTCAAGGGACAACACAGCAGGACATAAACAATCCAGGAGGTTTCTGGAGCACAGTTATAATTTCCTTCTCCAAGTGATAGAGAAGAAGGAGAGGTATAGTGCAGGACCTTGTTCTCACCAAGAAGGAGAGGCTGATGTGGAATGTAAAGCCCAGGGGCAGTCTTGGTTGCAGTGACCATGAAATGGTGGAGTTGGAGATCTTCAGGGTAGTGAGGAATGCACACAGCAAGCTCACTACCCTGGATTTCAGGACAGCAGATTTTAGCCTCTTCAGGGGTACAAAGGGATAAAGTCCTGGAGGGAAGAGAAGCCCAGGAAAGCTGGTTGATATTCAAGGATCACCTCCTTCAAGCTCAGCAGTGATGCATCCCAGCAAGGAGGAAGTCAGGCAAAAAATGCCAGGAGGCCTGTGGATGAACAAGGAACCCCTGGACAAACTCAAACACAACAAGGAAACACAGGGAGGATGGAGGCAAGCACAGGTAGCCTGGGCGAAGTGCAGAGAGACTGTCTGAACTGCCAGGGATCAAGTTGGGAAAGCTGTGTTGATTTTACATGGCTTGGTTTTTGGTAGCAGGGGAGGGGCACAGAAGTGGCTTCTGTGAGAAGCTTCTAGAAGCTTCCACCATCTCGGTCAGAGCCAATCTGTGATGGCTCTGAAGATGGACATGCTGCTGGCCAAGGCTGGCCTAATTATGAAAATTGAGATGATGGTAACACTTCTGTGATAACATATTTAAGAAACCAAAACAAAGGTGGCAGTGCAGTTTTAATTCTAGCCAGAGAAGAGGTGAAAACATGTGAGGGAAACAACATGGAGACAGTGAGAAACCTGACAGCCTTCACTGAGCTTTGTCTGCCACTGAGGAAACAGAGGAAAAGAAGCCATGAAAGATGCTGCTGTACTCATCATACAACCTCATCTTAACCTGCCTTTTCCTTGCAAAGCAAGCTGTGAGTGGAAAAGGGGAGGTCCCACTCAAGGGCTGCTATTTCTGGAAGTGTGCAGTAAGCAAAGGGGAAACATGGAGGGGCCGAGGAAGGGTTGCTGATGGACAGTGCTTGGTGTCAGCACAGACAAGACAAAAGCACTCAGGCTACAGCTGCTTAGGGCGGCTGTGGTATTGACAAAGGCAGGCTTCATTCTCCCAGTGGCACCCAGGATGGGTGGGCTGCTCATCCTGCAACAGGGCAGTCTTCAGCTGGGCAGAGGGGCTCTGCTCCCCAGAGAGGCTTTCATCTCTGAGGTGGTGACTCCACACGGATGCAGGAGCTTACAAGTGTCTTGAAGGTGTCTTCAAGGATGTTGGCTTCCTGACCAGTCCCACCAACAAGCCTGGAAGGGAGCTGGAGAGTCAAACTAAAGCTGTTCCTCTGCTGACAGTCACCAGACTTCCCTGGGTTGCCCCACACTGTCACAATGCTCAAAGCTCCTGTAGCTAGAGCAGCAGTCCCTCCATTTGGATGGACAGCCCTTGCATGCACAATGCTTTGTCTCTTCTCTCCCTTCCTTGTCCAGAAGTCTTCACTCCCACGGACCCTTCTTGCCCACAGTGGAAAAGACAGCACTTCCCACCTGTTCTGACATGGTGATTATTCTCTGCACCAAGAACACAGACTATGCACGCCCAGCACAATTCTGTTGATCCTCCAGATGTGGCAGGAATGGGGGATGATAATGCAGCCCAGGGAGTTCATTGCCCAGCCTCCCCCCAAATGAGTGCTCCTCCCTGCTTGGAGGAGAAAGAAAAGAACATAGAACTGAGCACATCCAAAAATCAAACAGTTGAAGCATAAGCATCCCTTGCCTAACTCTGTGACTCTGTCAATCCACAGCAATTTCAAGACCCTTTGGTAGTGGGCTATGGGCTAGACAGAGCTTCCCAAAGGCTTTTATTAAGCCAAAGGCATTGCTGCCACAGCCAGAAAGGAGTGTCATGCAAAGCTGTTGTTGGTTAGTGGTATTGTGCTCAGGGAGTTGGTTGGTGCAGTTCTCAGTGCCTGGCCCCAGAGACATCAGAGGATTTTCCCTGGCTGGGGCACTCAGGACTCACTCTCACAGCAGCAGAGGTGATCTGGGAAGGGAAAATTCACACTAGGGAGCTGGGATGGTTTCCTTCACGAGGGACCTTGGCATTTCTTCTATCCATCCTAGGGTCAGAAAACAATTGTGGCCTCTCTCCCATTTCTAGCATGACACCCACTGCTTCAGCACCACTGATGGAACAGCTCAACACCCCAGCTGCCCCCAGACCCCACAGCGCATGGCAAGCATGGCCATGGAGCTGGACAGCTGCTGTCCCATCTGCCTGGACAGCTGGGAGGAGATCAGCTATGTGCTGCCATGGCTGCTCTGCTTCTGCTAAGTGTGCCTCCTGCAGTGGGCTGGGAGCAAGCCCGAGTGCCCCCTCTGCAAGACGAGGGTGACCTCCATCCTGCACTCATTGTGGAGAGAAGGTAACTTTGAGGAGCATGTCATTCCACCCCATGGGGCAGCATTGGACATATTCCACCTGAGAGCAGGTGGTTCCAGATACCGAGCTGCCCCTGGTCTGCACAACATCCTGGCCGTCAGTGGGAGGACAGCCACCTCCAGTGGCTGAAGTGAGTACAGCGACCGGAACTGCAGTACGTGTGAAGTTGTGCTCACTGGTGAATACTTTCATTTATAGAGAAATTTTTAAAAAACCCAAACCTAACACAAAAACAATGGACCCTGCTCCAGGTTTGCATTTCTGCAGTTGATCCCAGGGCAGATGTTCCCAGCCAGGGAGACTCATGCAGGGATTTGGGGTCCTGAGGCTCTTGCATCCAAAGGAAGGCTACGAAGATGGTGAAGAGCCTTGAGGGGAGCCTTGATGAGAGGCCATCTGAGGAGTGGCTGAGGTCACTTGTTCTGTTCAGCTTGGAGGAGACTGAGGGGAAACCTCATCCCATTGTTCAACTTCCTTGTGAAGGAAGGGGGAGGAGCAGGCACTGATCTCCCTGGTCACCAGTCACAGGACCTGAGGAAATGCACTACACTTGTGTCAAGCGAGATTTAGGTTGGATATTACGATAAGATTCTTCACCCAGAGGGTGGTTGGGCACTGGAACAGGCTCCCCAGGGAAGTGGTCCCAGCACCAGCCTGACAGAGTTCAAGAAGTGTTTGGACAATGATCTCAGGCATATGGTGTGACTCTTGGGGATGGTGCTGTGCAGGGCCAGGAGTTGAGCTCGATGATCCTCGTGGGTCCCTTCCAACTCAGAACATTCTGCATTTCTGTGATTACGTGAGGCCAAGTCTTTGGGGACCTCAAGCAGAGCTCTGGGTGCTTGAGGCTCTGCGGCTGGTTCGGGCTTTTCTGGGGCCACCAGAGCCGGTTTGCATGTGCCCATGGACCACCAAGAACACCGAGTTAGTGTCGGGGAATCTTTTTAACCTCACCGCATGCGTGGCGGTGGGCTGGCTCACCGCTGCAGAGACATTCTCCGAGCTCTCTTTGCCGCTCCCCCGGCTCCCGCCAGCAGAGGACATCCCGGCGCCGTCCCTCAGCTCCTCAGCGCGCTCCCGCCGCAGCAGGGCCGGCTGCCCACAGTGCCGCCTCAGTGCTCGGGAAGCTGGCGGCCGCCGCGGAGAGGCAGCGGTGCCGCGCAGGCCGCCTCGGGAACAGCGCGGGGGCTCGGGCTGCCGAGCCGGGCGGAGGGGGTCGGCCCCGCCGCACGGGCAGCACGGGGGGGCGCGCTGAGGGACAGCCGGGCCGGCGGCGCGGCCGTGGGGACGCACATGGCGCCCGGGTGTGCCCGCAGCGCCGCGGGCTCCGGGGGAACAGCGCGCATGTGCCGGGCACGGAGAGTGGCAGGGAAGGAGGGATGGAGGGGCACTGCCCCGGGACGAGAGGGGCGAGGCACCAGGGTAGGGAACGAGGAGTGGGGAATGTGTCCCAGAGTGCAAGGGAGGGACTGGGAGTGGAAAAGGGATGGTGAGACAAGTGGGGATAGAGAGAGTGAAATAAGGGTCGAGGAGGAGGAAGAGGTGGAGAGAGCTGAAAGGAGATGCGAATAAAGAAAAACGTGTGGGGACAGGGAAATGAAGGGCTAGGAAAATAAATAAAAAGGATACAGAAACGAGCCTGAGGACCTGGCAGTAGGAGAAAGAGAAATTGGGAAACAGAGGGTCAGAGTAGAAAAACCAGGAAGTGGGGCAGAAACAGAGAAGAAAAGGAATTGAGAGCGGGAAAGAAGCACAAAGGGAAAGAGACATTGATTTGGAAAAGAAATGTAGAGATGGGAAATAGGACAGATAAGAAGATCCCCAGGCCTCATGTCTCTCTGGAACAGGGCTTCAGGGCTGTGTCCTGGGGTTCGCCACCTGTTAACATGGAGTCTCCCTCACTGGAAACATTCAAAACCCATCTGGATGAGTTCCTGGTGGAACCCTGTAGGGTACCCTGCCTCAGCAGTGGTTATGGACTAGATAATCTCCAGATGTCCTTTCCAACCCTAATAATTCTGTGATTTCGTGATTTTCCTTCTAAGTAGGGGAAGGACTCCTTTCCCTCCTCACCACCCCACGCAAGCACCAGGGGAAACTGTCTCTCCAGATGCTCCTAGCAGTCAGGGCCTGGAGGAAGGGATGGGGCTTGGGGCCATGACACAAAGTGATGCTGCATCTCAGACAGCATTTCAGTAACTCGGAGGTCAATGGACAACAGGGTTGCCACGTGGCTAGGATGGCCGAGGCTGACTCCCAGAGCACTGCATGTGAGCACAAACCCCATCTTGGCTGAGTCCCTGTCAGCAGGGCCAGGGGCTTGCAGTGCTACCTCACCAGCTGGGCTTCCACCATGCCCAGTGGTGCAGACCCTAGCGCCTGAGGAGGGGAAACCACCCTCCCAGCCAAGCTCTGGTACAGTGCCCTACGCCTCTATGCTTCTCCTTGTGTGGGGAAAGAACAGAGCGAGGGCTGAAGTGTCAGAGCCTGAGCCCTTGGGGATGAGGGGCTGCTGCACACCTGCCTGACAGGGCTGGAGCTCCTTGCACCTTGTTTTTGTTGTGCAGCTCTGTTCCATGTGTCATTGGAGCATGGCAGCTCCACTGTCACCTCAACCCACCCACAAGGCATCTGCTGCCTGTAGGAGTGGGGAAGCCATGAGATCCCTAGTTCATGCAGACCCGCCTGCCACCATCTGCCTCCCTTTGCACCAGGAGTGGACCCCTCCGTAGGTCACTTCCCCAGCTTCCTCACCCCAGCACCCAGCAGAATTGGGATCACCCCAGCCCAGTGCCCTGCTTAACCAGACAGGTGTTCACATCCTGGAGTACCTTCCTTTCCTCCAGCATCCCCAGCCTCACCAGCAAGGGTGCTTGGCCTGTGCATGTGTGGCCTGGTGTCATCCACTGACCTTGGAGAGGAGCTGAACCCAGTGAGTGGTCTCTGCAGCTTGACATGCATGGTGAACCCCTGGTGACACTACTTCTGAACAATGCACCGTATCCACTCCAGCACTTGACACCTTTGCCAGACTGCCTCAAATCACTCATAATGCATGCAAACCACTCCTGGGAAAAAGCATTCTGCAGCACTATCTGCATTATAAGGGCTTTCTTCATCCTCCTTGCTCAATTGTTAAAGTGTGACTGTGTCCTTTATCTCTGTTGGCTCTGTTGGCATGAGGTGCTGAGGTTTGGCTTGGAAGTCAAGTCAGTGCTAGAAGGGCTGACTGGGCAAACTCAGCAGCGAGCTCTGGGAGAGGTGGTGGAAGAAGAGCTGCCTCACCTGCAGACAAACCCATCCACAGAGGAAGGATGCCCAGCTCCAAACTTCCTGAGTTGTACTGATATGACCCAAAGGAGAAGAAAGCTCAAGACGAAGAGGAACAAGTCACATAACTTCAGAAGGTCAGAACACGGCCTGAACCAGCAGGTAGAGCTTTGATACGGATCTCGTGTATAAGCCCCAGTCTGCAGCAGTCCATCCCAGGTTTCACAGGGAAATGGCAATGAGAGAAAACATCTGCCTCCCAGCTCTTTGGTGAGAAATCCTGTTTTCTGTATTCATGTCAATCTGCTTCTGTAGGAGAAGGGGATGGAGCAGTGAACCCATCCAGAGCTGAGGGGCAGGTGTGCATCCTCATCATAGTATCTCAGCCAGAAGGGCCTGTTTTTGTTTTCTCTGGGGAAGCCTTTTGCAATGGCAGCACAGCTCAGGTGGACGTGGGAGAGGAGGAGCATGACAGACTTGCACAATAATCTTGTTCTTGCTGTTTCCTTCCTTGACAGCAGCCTGTGAGAGAAACACCCTTTCGGGTCCCTGCACTGATGATGAAGCCTATGTAAGCAACGATCCCAACAAAGAGCCTGGTTGCACATCAGGGGTGCAGTAAGTTATGTTTTCTAGACTCCAGGGTGTATATTTGGTTGTCAGACATGCTCATTTTTGCCAGATGACATGGCTAAATGGCTGTATGTGGAACAAAGCAACCCAGGCATTTCCAAGAATTCACTTGGAAATGTGAATTTTGAAATGTGATTAAGAGCTGAGGAGCTGAGAAAGTAGCTGGACTTCAGCTAAGCCTCTGGATTCCAGCTGTCTGCATTTGCATGCTCAAAGTGGAATATTGCAGCATCAAGTCTCCTGCTTGCAGAGAGCCATAATATAGGTGGATTTGCCATCCTTGCGAGATCAGTGACCTTCAGCCTGTACTCCTGTGAATCATTTGCAAAATAAGGCAGGTGGGGCACTCAGTAGTCACTTTTGTGGCAGCAGAAGTGATCAGGGAGGGGAAAACTCCATCTGGGGAGTGGGGAGGGTTTCCTCCTAGAGGGTTGTGGGCATTGCTTCCATCCATCCTAGGGCCAGACAACAATTGTGGCCTCGTTTTTCTAGCACAACATTCACTGCTGCAGTGTCACTGAGAGGCAGTGAAGCCTTTTGTCATTCCCAGCTGCCCCCAGACCCCACAGCGCATGGCAAGCATGGCCATGGAGCTGGACAGCTGCTGTCCCATCTGCCTGGACAGCTGGGAGGAGATCAGCTATGTGCTGCCATGGCTGCTCTGCTTCTGCTAAGTGTGCCTCCTGCAGTGGGCTGGGAGCAAGCCCGAGTGCCCCCTCTGCAAGACGAGGGTGACCTCCATCCTGCACTCATGGTGGAGAGATGGTAACTTTGAGGAGCATGTCATTCCACCCCATGGGGCAGCATCGGACATATTCCACCTGAGAGCAGGTGGTTCCAGATACCGAGCTGCCCCTGGTCTGCACAACATCCTGGCCGTCAGTGGGAGGACAGCCACCTCCAGTGGCTGAAGTGAGTACAGCGACCGGAACTGCAGTACGTGTGAAGTTGTGCTCACTGGTGAATGCTTTCATTTATAGAGAAATTTTTAAAAAACCCAAACCTAACACAAAAATAATGGACCCTGCTCCAGGTTTGCATTTCTGCAGTTGATCCCAGGGCAGATGTTCCCAGCCAGGGAGACTCCATGGTCAGCCCATGCCCCAGCGATCAACCTCGCAAGTCCTCCTCCTCAGAGCACCCTGTGCCCCACATCCCGGGACTCTGCTCCCCCACCAGCCCGCACTGCCCGCTGCAAGCTCACTACGGCAGCGCCTAAATCCCTTCTCCTGCCCGGAGTCACAAGTTGCTGCTGCCCTCTGCGTCAGCCCGGGGTTGTACCCTGCCAAGACAGGAGCCCCAAGAAATTCAACAAGGGGAAGTACAAAGTCCTGTCCCTGCTTGCAGTGAAAGAAAAGTGGGTGAGTGTGCAGAACAGGCAACTGAGAAAAGAAAGACCCAAATGATGAATATCATTTATTCAAGCCTTTGTTTTCCTTGCCTTTCTTTGGCTGGTGAATAAAATTGTGGTAAGGAAGGAGAGTCAGGCTGTGTGCAAAATCCCACAGTGGGCAGCTGGGGAAGAGGGCACTCAGAGCAGCTCCCTACATCTGGTGTAAGGGATTGCAGGAAGGGGTACATCAAAAACAGGAGATTGGCTATGTTCATCTGTTCAAACTTTTGCACTATTGAATCTCCCCTGCCACCTCTGCTGGGAGAAAAGGCAGGTGTGTGCCACAGGTGCTTGCTGCAAGTTGCCCTGGCAGCTGGGAGAGAGCAGAGGGGAACACAAATTCATTTCGCCTGGAAACAGCTCTAGAGGCACTCGAGTGCAAGCACTGGAAACACTGCAGCCGTGCTGTCTCGAGTTAGGTACAATATGTGGAGATGCGGAAAGCATCTCGGAGGCAGCACACTCCCCCTTCTCGCAGTACACAGACAGCTGTGTGCGAGGATCACTTGCATTTGCTCCTGACCAAGGAAAGGCTTAGTGTGTCTAGCAATGTGAGTCCAAAGGAATGTAACCTGTTCCTTTGTGTTAGGATTTACTGACCAAGCACTGAGCTGATTTGGTTCCTGGGGACTGGAGAAGCACACGAGCAAATGCACTTCTCTCCCCTGGTGGGAAGCTGGTTTGATGCCTTATTACCGTAATTGCCAAATCTGTCAGTCATTGCAGGCTGTCTCCAAGACTTCATCCTCTTTCACCCTCTGCTCAGGAAGGAGAGCCAGCTTATTTTGACAATGCTCACAGAAAAGTGCTTGGCATTTGTTTATTCTGCACTGTATCTCTGGTCATCCTTGTTCCTCTCACTATTTAAAGGTAAGCTCATCTGTGTTTGTTCAAGGCTTTGCTTTTTTTGCTGTGGTTTGGTTTTTTTGTTGCTGTTGTTTTGTTTGGTTGGGTTTTTTTCCTAAATGCTAGTTACATCCTACCCCAACTCTTATTTTCGGAAAGACTTGTGTCTGCTTCTATTTTGAACTTCATTAGAGTCCCGTGCTGGTTTAACTGACTTTTGTAATCAGTTAAGTTCGTGGATCTTACAGTGCTGGGCACATTTTTTTAAGAAGGAAGAGGTGTGTAGGTTTGTTTTTGTGGTTTTATTTTTCAATTAAAAGTGGTTAATTTTAACTTCCAGAAATTAATTGAAATGGCTATGTTTCAAAAGAAATATGTTCTCGCTTTCTTTAAAAATTTAACCTTCCCATGGCTTTTTCAGAACAGGAAATTATAACTTCAGGCTGGTCAGAATGACTTTGAGAACTCTGTGGGTGTGTGGGTGAAATGGTGTTCTACACAGAAAAATGAACAGAAGGAAATTCGTAACTGTTTACTTTCTGTGCATCATTTAGGAGAATTAAATGTGTATAAATACATAAATTTACTATTTCTGGTTTGTTTTTATTAAAAATACTCTTCGTGTGCTTAATAAGAAACAGTCCAGGCAGAGAGGGATATGTAAGTTGGAAACATCTAATAAAATTAGTAACGGGCTTCTGTAATCTAAGGTGTCACCCTGACCGAGCTGTCTTCTGAAGTTTCAGCATGGTGCAAACAAAAATAGGAGCTGTGTGATTATTTCAAAACATGCAGAATTGCAAGCCCGGTAATAAAGTGGTTTTAAGTGAGAATGTTGAAATAGCCACAGTCCTGAAAGATTCAGTGTTCTACACAAAATGTGCTTTTATGGCTCCCTTTCGGCTGAAACATACATGCCTACAGCAACCAAAAATTCTAAAACTGAGTATTCCAAGTGTGAAGGACCATGTCTTGTTTCTCATGGTTTATGTATAACGCAAGACTGTCTTTTTAAAGCAGAGGAAGTGGTCCACCTATTTCAGAAGTGCAGGGGCACAGAAGACTTGGGTATATGTGATGTTGCACTGGACTATTCATGCCACATAGATAATTCCTCATTAATTCATCTGAAACTGGAAAACATCTGGACATTTCATATCCACATTTCATCTGCCTCATGTAGCAATGGTACTGCAGAAAAATGTTTCCCCACCTTGCTAAATTAAGAACCTTGCTATCTTCAAGACATTTCTGTGCTACTTTAGGAGCTGAACTAACAGGCAGGTTATAGCATCCAGTTATAAGATAAGTAATTTTGTGGACATTCCCATTTTGAGAAGTTGTGTGTCATGTAAATCCTGCCTTTTAAATAATGAGTAATCACTAATTCATCAGGGGGGATGCTTAGTTTCTCTCAGCAGCACATGAAGACAAACTGCTTTTATAAATAATTCAGAGGCTTTTTTTGTTAGGTGCTTTTACCAACAGCTTACACTTTTATATGCAACATGCACTTTTGCAGACAACTACCAAAGCAGAATAAAACGAATTTCTGATAAAGTTGATCTGTAACTGACCTCTGATTTACGGATTTTTTTTAACTTTAAAAAAAAAAGGGGGAAAAAATGCCCAGAAAGACCTGGGAATTGACCAGCTGGGGCAGAAGAGAAAAAAGTCAAGATGATCTTAGCATGTTATCAGTAGCAGAGTTTTTTAGTCAAGATGATCTTAGCATGTTATCAGTAGCAGAGTTTTTTAACAGTAGCTCCAGATGAACTTCCCCTGGATACCTTATTCACCGACATGGAAGTCACAGCAAATTCAGATCATAACTAACGTCACTCTTGCATAGTGCTGAGTTGTTTCAACATTGTTTATAACAGTTTATCAAGTACTGAAAACTCCTGTAGGGCTGCTTAACAGGAAAGTTGTGACAAAAACTAGGTAAAAACCAAACAAAACAACACATGAAGAGCTCAGGTTTTTTTCCAGTACTTTCCTCAACTGTCTGCTTCAACCTGACTCTACTTGGAATAATTCTAGGAGCCCCAGTAGTCATGTCATTTAAGCTAGGTCATTGCAGCCCTCCTTCTTGAACAACTGGTGATGCACTTTTTGGACATGGGCATTAGGAAAATCAGGAAACTGGTTTTAAACCTTCCTAGATCCCAGGTGAAATCTCTCAGGGTCAGACATCCCTTCCAGGTTGGGGACAATCCTTGAAGGAGTACCCAGAATGTAGAAGGACCCAGTGAGTTTCAGCAGCTACCTAACAACCTTGGGTGGAGGGACTTGAAAACCCTGGTTCAGGGAGTGATTGGAAAGGAGGGATCAGACCCATTTCTTCTCCCTTTTTTTGAGTGTGGTGCAGTCTGAGAGATAAAGTGCAGACAGCCCTGCAAGGACGTTCTGAGAAACATGTTGCAGTGACCACAAAGGCACGTAGCCTCTCTGAGGAGTTACTTTCAGGTCAGGGCACAGGCATCTACAGGGTTTGAACAGCTAGGGAAGTTAAACACACACCTGGCTAGTCTCCAGTCAAACCATGTATTCCAATTTCTGTGCCTTTATATCCTTTTTTATTTCTCAAGTGAGACCATTACAGTGCCCGCATGCCACACAGAGCAGAGTCAGACCTCTCTGTTCCTTTGCTCTGTACAGACTGCCATCAGGGTCATATCTGGCCATATGGCTTTGAAAAGCCCAACAAAGCCAAAGGCAAACTGAGGACAGCGACCTTCTTCTTCAGTCTGGTGGGAATATAAGTGCTCAGCTGTATGAGATAAATCCTGTGGCAGGGGATGCTGCAAGTGAGCTAACCAGCTCAAAGATGTAAATGATGAAGTAATTCAGCCTGACTTGGTGTACTCAGCTGGTCTAAAGCAGCTTTTATTTGGCTCACTCATAATACAGAGTTGGATAGCTGTGCTACACCCATTTCGTGCTTTCTCACACCTTTGCTTATTTCCATGAGCTCTAGTGATCATGTCAGAACACAACTGATGACCTCTAGGAGCAAATCATCACAAATTTCTTGGTTCACTTCCATGCAAGCAGGTGCTGTTTCTGCAACAGCAGAAGCATTGGCAAGACAGCCTTGGAAGGCCAGGTTCTGCTGCCAAGCTATAATTTCTCTAATGTGATCTAATTAGACTGAGGTGACATGAGTTTAGAGATCTGTGTAGTAGGAAAAACAAAGAATGTTACTTAAATACCTGTATAGGGAGTCTAAACTTCAGGCCTTGGCTGTGTAGGGCTGATGGAACTGCAGTGACGTGTGTTAATCAAACTCATTTACTCCAAAGAGACACAGTTGAACAGATAAAAGGATTCCTGTGCCATAATAGAGTACAGTGTAATGTCATTTGTTGGTGAAGTAGCTCTACTTTTACATCTCATAACTGTTATCACAGTAGAACCAGGTGTGAAAGATAATTTAGAATCTTTCATACCCTTAATTGGAGATCTGAAGGTTGTATTCACCTCAGCTCTCCACATTCTCTATGTTGATGCACTGAATGATACAATTTCAAAGATAACAATACAGCTGAAACATACTTAAAATAGAAAAGGTATGAGCTAGGCCTTAGCTTGTACTGGTAGGTCTTTTCTTCCATATTGATGGCATAAAAAGATGCCACACGTGCAACTTGCAGAGATGGGAAATTGCTGTCAGATCCCTGCCATTCTTTTAATATCTAATAGCGCAGACACCAGGGCTGATCCCTCTGAATGCTGAGAGCATGCTAAGGCATCATGTATGCATGGAGCCAGAGGGAGTCAATGCACTTGTCCATGGCACACGCACATATGCTCTGATCAAGAGTACTAGTGCCACTGATATGTGTCAATACATTTAAGACAGGCAGGCAGAGTCCTAGGCAACTCCCTATTTCCTCTGAATTACTGTCTGCTACAGTAACTTGCTGTACATGCTTGCTTCTTGAGGTTGACTTTTCAGTTCAATGAACCAGACCTTGTGTTCAGTCACTAATCTTCTATGTGCATTCACTGGCACAGCTCTAAGGCTGATCTGTATTATCATAGGCACAGCTGCGACAGTGGAGCTGGCCCAAGCTCCAGGAAAGTTGGAGGTATTTCTCTGCACATTTGCTGATAGTGATCTGAGCTAAATCTTGTGGTAGCTCTTCTCAAATATCACTGGAAAAAGTGGGAAGATCCAGAAAATGCACCTGGGTCGTGACATCACCTGTGCCTATTGTTATATGCACCTATTGGTATAGCACTCGGCATGTAGGAAGTGATCCAGAAGCAGATACAGTGCATGAGAAAGTAGCACCCATCTGGTCTTTGGGATGATACCAGATGGCACATTGGGAGCCTTCAGCCTTGCTCCAGCTCAGAGGGTTTTCTGATGGTCTCAGAGCAGAAGTTCCCATTCCAGGCAGAGGATTCATTTCCTAAAGACAGCTTCAGAACTCTTTTTCTCTCTGGTTTATTTTCCTAAGGGATATGGAAAAGAACATGAGTTAGTGATGGTGGTAGCATATACAATTTCATTTGTATATGACAGGCAAGGAGGGAGATACAGTCTCTTCAGCTCTAGGGTGTGATTAAAGTAGATCAAAACCCTTTGTATCAGTCCTGACATGGTTGGTTGAAGATGTGTACTATGTAGAGATCCTACATAATCTAATTAAGGAAGAGATCAGATCTGACTGAGACAGGTAGGGCTAGCACTGGCAATCAGTATCACCCTGGGGAATGAGAAAGGTAGACAGGAGTTTATTGCTGTTTTAGAACACACTCCTGAGAAAATACGGCTTGAAGAAAGAATTTTGCTTATCAAATACTTCCTGCATTGAGCAAAACAGCTGATGAGAAGGCTAAGACCAGAATCAGGTGAAGTGTTTGGAAGTAAAAATCTCCCCTGCCAGGGCTTGCAATTAAATCAGTAAATTTCAATGGAAGGAGAACCTGTGGTCATACCTGAGTACTTAGGCATGAAAACAGTGAGGTGCAGGTGTCTCTGTCTTGCCTTGCTATCAATTGGCTTTGCTCAATTAGGAAATCTGTGCTTAATGGAGTGCTGAAACAGATGTCTGAAAACCTTATCACCATTCAGAAATTGATATTTTCAGCACCATTTCCAGAATGTTGAAGAGAAAGCCATAGTCCTCATTTCTATTCTTACTGCAACATAGATTTGGACAGAAAAATTACTTAGAAGAAAGGCAGGCTTGAGGAGGTCTCATTTCTCACTGAGAGCTCAAAGAGGCTGAAGTCAGTTTGCAGATTGGACTAAGACAGTACACTGTGTTCCCTGAAGCTCAGCTGTGGTTACATGGAAAAGCATCACTGGTCACTTAGATCTTCACCATGCCAAGGGAGAAAATTAAGTTGTAAATTGGAAAAGATGTGTCTGTGGCAGCTGACGTGAGAGAGGGTCTGTCTATACAGATTCATATAGTGGTAGAATAATTTGGCTGGAAGGGACTTCCAGAGGTTGCCCAGGCCAACCCTTCTTCTCTATTGGGTTGCTGTCTGAAGAGTCAAGCTGCAGACATCTCCAAGGACAGTGGTGTCCCCTGTGCAGAGTACCCTTGAGGAAAAAAGGGCTTCCTTAGTACTGTGGGAGTGCTCCATCATGCAACTTTATCTAACCAGTGCTGTCCTTGTGCACCTCCCAGAAGAGCCTGCCTTCTTCATGATGGAACCCTTCCTCATGGAACCTGAAGGCAGCCAAAAGAACTCCCCCTTGTTTTCTCATCTCCAAGCGGATCAAAGGCATAATATCTCTTTATCTCTAATCTGTCTGCTGTGTTACAGCAGCCTGTTATCTCAGTGGCCTCCACTCCACTCACTCCAAGGGATCAGTGCTGTCGTATGAAAGGCTTCATGACACAGAGCTAACTGCATGTCCTGCAGTGGGCCTCACTGAGCACAGGCTGGCTTTAGAGAATGATGCTGCTTAATGTTCTCATTGCCTCTGAGTCAGTACATTTGGGAAAAACCAAACACAGGAAGTCATATAATGATGCAGATAATACATTACATAATTCTTAGCCATCTTGTGCGGGGTTTTTTTTAAGAGCCTGCAGAAATGATAGAGCAGTCATGGCAATTGATGAAGTGCTTTCCCTTTAATATTGTGTCATTTTAGAAAGGTAGTCAGCAAACTGAAATCCAGCTTGAGAAACTGTAACAATGGGAAGAAGAGATCAAGACTTAAATCAGAAGTTGCTAGGTAGTTTGCAGTTCGCACTGTTTCAGCTGGCAAATAGGCAGAAACACTGAATTGAACCTGTTCATGTTCAGGCTTCACATACAATACATGAAAGGCAACTGGGCAGCTCCAGGAGCTCCAAGTGAAAGATTTACCTTTCTAGAATAACCAAACAACTGTCCTGATGCATACTGTCTGCAGTAGCATTTTGTTCAAGGTCTAAGCCTTCTAATGTAATTTCCGAAGATATTAGGGTCACCAATTATCATTTAAATTTATTGGATTGGTATCTCAGCTCAAGCAGTTCAGCACTCCTGGCACCATCAGATCTACTTAGGTGTTGCCTGATGATGTCAAAGAGGGGGCAGTAGGGTAGGGAAAGGGTAAATCTAAGGGAAACAGGTCTGTGGGTAAGGAGAAGAGACATCTTTCTCCAAAGGAGGCCTCTGTCAAATGGGCAAATGATTTCACCTTTGGGTCAAAATGCTCTAGCAGACTCAGGAAGTCTTTGTTGGGGAATACAAGAGGGCAGCCCAGGCAGCACAGGATCACTTTCTGGATTTCAGGCTCATTCTGGTCTCACTCAGAGACCAAGCATCCCCCATCTGCAGGCATTGCTACTGTATTACAGGATGACAATCATGCTCCCCCTGGACACACAGGGCACCAGTTTTGTTTTAATTTTGTTTTGTCTGCACTGACATAATTCAGGAGCATTAGACTGAAGTTACCAAAGCTTAAAATCAACAGGGTAAAGACAGGACAAAATCAGGCTCCCCAGATCATCATTGTCTAGAAGCACTGAATCAGGGGGATGGGAAGCAGGAGAATTAGTTTGTCAGAAACAATGCATCTAGCTTGGTCAGCATACCAGGGCAGGAAGAAAAGATAAGAGACCTCTGATAAAACCAGGGGGAGTCTCAAACAGATATCCTGCGAACTAGCTCAAACCAGTCTCAAAGGCCAGGGGCACAAAAGAGCATGTGCAGGGGAGAAAGGTGAAAAGTTCAGGATGAGGAAGACTTCCTGACTTCATCAAAAAGACCCTCGGAAGACCCCTACCAAAACCGCCAAACAACACTGCGCAAGCGCAACGCGGATGTAAATGACTTTTGGGTTCATTATAATACGAAGCGAGGCTGGGTGGGGCTAGGTGATGAATATGTATAGGCGTGCTGCGAAACTTAATGAATATGGAACTTGTAACCCGATAAATACCGAGCTGAATGCAGCTGTCGGCACGCATGATTTTGGAGGAGCGATCCCCCGTGCGTCCCAGCGCTGGAATAAAACATACCTACTTTACTACTTCTTTAGTAGTGGAGTCCTTTCCGCTCTTCAGTACCTCAGTTTCACTGTGGTTCATTTCTGCTCTTAGTCAGGATGAGTGACTGAGCCAATGCAGGTTTGGCTGGCAGGGTGCAGCAGGGAGAGACCAATACTTCATATACCCACTGATCCCAACAAAACCGGGACCTGAGCCATGTATCCAAGGAAAAGACAGTATCATCTAGCGTTCTGAAAACAGATCAAGGCTAACCAACACTCAGCTGTCACTGTAATCTTGTTACCTTTAAAGTCTGGGGAAAAAAAAATTCAAACAAAAAATGAGATGTAGCTTTTAAGCCACTTCATATACATATAAACAAATCTGGACTGAGTCCACCAAAGCATAGCACATACAGTTTCAAGTGTCCTAGGTCAGACCTCCACAAACCTTGTTTGATTGGTCTCAAGTCCAATTTGCTCAGAGCCAGTCATTTACCTCATCAAGACAGTATTAGAAGCAGCTTTTCTCTTCAATGTGAAATAAATTCAGACTCCTTGGTGAGAATTTTCACACCCCTTCATCCCTTTCTCTTTGAAGACATCGACCATTGAAGCCTCAGACTTCCTTCCCACCTCATCTATAGGTATGTTATGAAAGTTTTCCTTTCCAAGTGAGAAACTGTTTCAGATTTAGGAAAATGGATCTCCATATTTCCCAGTTCACGTACTAAGCACTGAACAAATTAGCAACTATTCAAGGTGCAGTCAAAATTTTCATCAGACTAACCCCCATCCTTTTCAGAGGGCTCTTACACTATGTTTCTCATTATCCAGCACTTGAGTTCTGATATTGTAAAGACAGACTTGGAACTTTCTTTGCATTCCCAGATCCATGTTCACTTTGGACATTTGTGCCTTGACTGTGCCTTGCAGCCAGTGGAGCCCACACTTTGTTCATGGGCAACAGCTGCGGCTTGAGTGATGCAGGAAAAAGGCAGGAGAAGCCATCTCTAGCCTTGCCTATTGCATCCTGAATTCCTTTGCTGCTTAGATTTGCTATTCAAGTACAGGTGGCCAGCTGGCAAGGCAGAAGTTCAGTTTGGGAAACCAGCCGTCTCTGGGATCATAACCAGCTGATGAGCACTGCAGAAGAAAAAAGGGAAAGAAGCACTGCAACATCTCTGAGCACATCGGGCAGTTCATTTTCACAGTATTATTGTCTGTATCATTTCCACTCCAGCCTGTCCTCTGCATTGCCCAGATAAATTAAACCCTATTACCACTGCTTCATCAGCAACACACTGAGGCAATGGTTTAGAGGCAATATCCCTCCCTCACCTTTGAACCACAAAAAAAGAGAACATGCTTGTGACTAAGGAATAGCTCTTGGAATCTTTGCTCTCTTTGCATCTTGGGACAAAATTATTTATTTTTCTCTTCCTGGGAAGTTAGTATGTCTCAGTACATAAAGTGGAGAAACTAACCAGAAGAAGCCGATTGCTGCTCAGGGGTGGGCTGGGCACAGGTCAGTGGGTGGCAAGCAATTGTATTGTGCATCATTTCTCTTCTTTGGGTTTTATTTCTGTCTCTCTTTTTGTTGTCTCCCTTTTCTTCATCATCATCATCATCATCATCATCCTCATTATTATTATGTTTCATTAATGTTATTATTGTAATTTTTTTGTAATTCTTCTCTCCATCCCATTGCAGGGGGGGAGATTGTGAGCAAATGACAGCGTGGTACTCAATTGCAGTGTGAGGTTAAACCACAACATCACTGCAGGCTCTATCACTGCTATTATCTGCACTGGGTTTAGGAAAAAAAACTCCTCCTGCCTATTGTTTTCTCAGCCTAATCAGACTTGCCTATCTGTTTCCACAGAAATTATTATTACACATGTTGGTTCACTTACGACTTTCCCAGATCTGTGCTCTCCACATGTGCTTGGCATGGTGTAGAGTGGGCTTTTGATGGGGAGGTGCAGACTGACTTGACCCTTTTCAGAGCCATCTGTGAATGCTGTGCGTATTGCCACGGCTGCCTCATTGATGGCACTTGGAGTGTGAATTTCATAGTGCTTTCCCCAAGAAGGGCTTTTCCTGGGTTAACTGGTTTGAAACATGTAGAGATGAAGGCATGTGACAAGATGTTCTGCAAGCCAGTGGCAGCAGGGAGTGCAAAGCCCATTCCAGTATGCTGATGACCATATCACTGGTATCTTGCTTTTATGTTATAGTTTTGTTTCTTTCCTTTGCCTTCCTACTACTTCCTTTGCCTTACTACTCCTCTCCACAAATCCCAGGATGGCTGGCAAGAGTCACCTCTAGACAGCCACAGTGCTCTGTAATGTGCAGCAAGGGGAGTCCCTCTCTTCATCACTCCTCGAATTCCTCCTCCTGTGCTCCCTCTGCGTCTACTATTGTAGTAATAACACTTGCACTGCATAGAGCTAATGTAAACTAGCATTACACTGAAAGTACATTTTTGCCTTTACTGGCAAGAGTTAGTTATGTTTCTGACCTGGAGTAATGAGGCAGTTTAGATAACTATGACATGTTTGAGAAGTATCCCACTGTTAATACGTTAAAGTGTGTCTCTCTACCTTAAACTCATAACTCAGCCTTTAAAACACCTGCACCAAGCCAGTAAGACCAAAAATATAAGCCCATCCTCTCATTACATAGTTCTAACATGTTGTCATGTACCTAGAGTCTTTAAAAAGAAACCTTTCCTAGGATACCTTTTTAATACCCATCACTGCTGGGAACTCTTTATCTGCTATGAAAGAACAGAAATGACCAGTTTCAGGAATATTAGGTCCTCCTTGCCTAGGAAATCGTGTCATTTCTCACATTCCTCTGGGTATCTGATGAATTTTGTGTTTAAGATGCAGAAACAATCGTCATAGCGAGAGACAAAGATTAGAGTCAAAGATTACCCAGAAGGGAAGTAGATTAAAAAGAGGTTTTAAATGAGGGAAATATTAAAATACACAACACATAAATACACACACACACACAGACACACACAGGGTGGAGATAGCTGATGTGATTCCATTGTTTCTTATGTGAATCCTCTTCCCTGAAGGCATGATGGCATGCATTTTAAAGGGCATTGAAAGGAATAATGCATTTGCAGCCACAGATAAAAGTAACAATGCTGCACATAAGAACAAAAGTAGATGGGACACATCTGTGTCTCTGGGGATTAAGTGACATATGGCAGTGACATGCTTTACATTCTTAAAAATCTGCAAAATATTCAAAATAAGTTGTTTTTGTAGCTTCCAAATCATTAGAATATGCCTCATTTTCTAAGTGCTCTTGCCATTGCAGTTCTTTATGCGAATGAAATTGTCTGTGAAACAACTTGCTTTTTTCCTTATACATCTCATGTTACTTCCCTCATAATTCATTATTGGATATTGTGTCTGTGTGTGTGTATGTCTTCCTGTGATCATTCTATTTGGATTTTGAAAGCAATAGCTAAAAATCCCTACAGAAGTACAGTGATAAACTAAAAAGAAAATAAATAATAGAAGAGGAGCAGTGGCAGAGGAGTCTGAAGGTTTTAGGCAAACAGTTTAAAGTTCTAGGATTTAGCTCTGATAACAGTAGTTTTTAATGGATTTTTCCTCTGTAAATATTCCAGTTATAACAAAGTTAAATACAATCATTACACAACTAAACTTAACAATACCTCACAGTATAATGGCACTATTGTGTTTGGGTTTTTTTAAATGCCAGAACTTCACTCATTTTCTTTTATGAAACAGTAAAACAAACAAATAAACCTAAACAAAAGGTACATGTCAAAGTAACAGTACAGGGAGAAAAAAGTGATATAGATATGGTGAAATACCTGCAGAAGGTACAAGGGGAGTAAATAAATGTCACAACCACAGTATCTGCAGTTTGAGACCTTTTATGAAGTATTCAAAAATACCTCATAAAAATACTTTCCAATATATTGGAAAAATATATAAAAGCAACAATGTGATGGACCAGAAGTATGCTGTTGATTGTACCTTATCATATACTTTAAAAAGATTATATATGAAGATGATTCTAGGAACTGTCTTCAAAAACAAGAATAAAACTGAGACATTTTCTAATTCAGAGGGAAGTTAGAGTGCATATATGTTAGTATAAAGTGATATGGAAAGAATATGGTATTTTGTCTGGAAACCACTTCAGGTACCAATAATCTTGTATGAATAAAATTCTAACTTGTGTATCCAGGCTCAGGTCTCTGTATAAAGAAATGAGCAATGGCTAGAAAACAGCTAGCAGCTGCCCCCCTCAAAAAGTTGAGAGATCATGAAAACAAAACCAGGGAGCACCATGAAACAGAAGTGGAATGGTTGATAATGCAGGTACCATTGCTGAAAAACTAGTGGAAATTCATGGTCTGCTACCTATCATCTTGTTAATGTTTCATTATTCTTTACTGTGCACAGCAAGCCAGAATGTGTCTCACACCAGGATTCTCAGTTAAGAAGCTGACCACTTTGTGAACAGACCCGGGGAACTGGAAGGGCTGGACTCTTGCCTTATAGCATGGGGACCTTGGCGTGCAAAGCAGAGCAGGAAAATCAACCAGCCAAGACCAGACATGGCAGCACAGCTCCTAGAAAGGAGAGGGCATCTGTCCTTCCTGGGGATGCCATATGGATAATCTGGCCAGACCTAGCTGCAGGTTCCCTTGCTGTGCAATTCTCAGCAATTACATCCTGGAAAGAAAGATGAAACGCAACTGTAGCATGTATTCTCAAAAGATTGGTAGCACTTTATAGGTCATGTCATTCAATCAATGGGACTCTTGCAGCCGTCTTTGCACATGCAGAAGCACGGAGGGAATTCAGAGAGGTGTTTAAAAGTTTAATGTAGCCCATGACTACTAAAGTAACTGCTTTCCACAGAGCTCTTCATAAAACCATCAGGGGATTGGTTGCGTTGTGCCTCCCAATTGTCTGCAAACTCCAGGAGCAGTTTAGGGAACATTTTCAGATTATCCAAGAATAAATCCTGAGGAACAATCCAGTGCTTGGTCTAGTAATTCCATGTCTCCTTTCCACTGATAAGCCCCGGCACTGGATCCAGCACTCCAGGTGTGTATCACCAGTGCTGAGCAGAGAGGAAGGATCACCTCTCTTGACCTACTTGTGTGGCTCTTCCTGTTGCAGCTCAGGATGCTGGTGACCTTTGCTACAAGGGTGCATTGCTGGCGTATAGTCAACTTGGTACCTGTAAGGTTCCTTGGGGCTTTCCTGCTAACCTGCTCACCAGCCAGCAAGCCCCCAGCCTGGTACCTGGGATTACTCCTCCGGTGCAGAACAACTTCAGACTTTATTTCAGTGAACTTCATGAGGTTCCTGTCAGGCATTTTTCCAGTTTTTTAAGGTCCATCTGAGTGGCAGAAAACCATGTGCTGTATCATCCATTCCTCCCAGTTTTGTACCATCTGAAAACTTGCTAAGGGTGCTCTCTGTCACATCATTCATAACCATGTTAAATAGCATTGTCCCCAGTATCCATCTCTGAAGTACCACTGGCAGGCCTTCCACTGAACTTTTTGCTGCTGGCTACAACCCTCTGAGCCTGACAGTTCAGCCACTTTTCTGTCCACTTCACTGTTCACTTATCTTGCCTGTAAGGCATAGACAAATGTCTGTGAGAATTTCTCAGAGATGGTGTCAAAAGTCTTGCTAAACTTGAGGTACACACCATACACTGCTCTTCCCTCAAATTTTAATGAGTTTGTATGTTTTCCTACTGCTTCAAAGATATTTCAGAAATAAGGTAGACACTATCAGAGGCAGTGGGTCATAAAAACTCTCAGATCCTTTACCTACAAAATATCATGCCCTTTGCCAGTTACTTTTACTTACCAGTAACATACATAGGCAAGTAAATCTGGCACTGGTTTTTGGAGACTGACTTGGCAGTTTTAAATATTGACATGCGTCATCTAACCTAGTTGAAAAGATGAGGTAGTCCCACTGCTTTTGGTTAAACTTCTGTGACTGAGGAGTAGTCAGTGATAAAGCCTATTCTACCACGTACTCCTGAGAGATTCAGGCTTCCCCATTGCCAGCAAGCACTCCATTTAGCACACAGAGTTGTAGTGTCACAGTGCATTAGCACAAACATTGTAGGGGAAAAAAGCAGAAATCTTTCTGGAGTATGAAACATTAAGTATTTGAAAATTACAATTTAAAGAAGAAGTCTGTGAACATACAAGTCAGACTAGACATCCACCTCAGTTCCCTTCTCCAAAGCAGCTGTAGCAGAGCAATGGCAGTGTGATTAGGCTAGCCAGCTCTTTGTGGTACCAACAGCTGCTATGGCTATTTGCCAGGACACCCCAAGGCTCCATCGCTTCTGAATCCATGTCATTTTGTAAGCAAAACCATGCAGGACACAAATATGTGGTCGCCAATGCCAGCTCGGCAGACTAAGAATAGATCAGCTGCAACTATGTTAACAATTTTGAATACAAGAGATTGCAAAGTATTAGCATCACATTACGGAGGGGAGAGTGGAAGAAAGGATGGAAAACTAGGTGCAGTTCTGGGCTACTTCACCTCACAAAATTTAACAGGGAAAGGGGCTTGGCTTCAGCATGGATGAAGCACACAGTGCAAAGACAGCTTTCCAAAGAGTTATGCTCAGATTTCTGCAAGTCAGACCTCCCTTGGGGGCCTGCTTCAGTGCACCATGCAGCCGCCCAGTTGGGTCCAGAGACCAGTGAAGGACACTTTTCCCTTGTAAAAGCTGAGGCAGCCAGTTTAAAAGAAAGGTTAAAGACAAGTATTACATAAGTCCTCAAGATGAGAGCAATAGTTCAGGAAGTCATTTCTTCCCTAAAGCACAGGAACATGGGTGGGTAGGTGAGTGAAAGGACAGCAAATACGCTCCAAACACAGAGCCTCTTACCACAGTAAAATGTGTGGTGATTTTCACGGGTTTCCTTTCCACACAAGACTTTTATAATGAGTCTGGGCCTGCTGAGGCACTGGAAAGGCCATAACAGAGGACAAATCACTGCTTAAATAAGCAGGGAAGCTTACTTAAGATGGTGAAAGAGAGATCCTGTGGTCAGAGCTTTTTGCCATTGGTGAAAACATAGCATCCAATACTGAGGTGTCAGCAAGGGGTATTGAAGGAATGCTTACAGCATCTGCTCCTCTGGGTGCCTATGATCATGTAGAGTATTACACAAGCAGAGAGAGGCCCCATGAAATTGATGTGTTGGTGTAATTTACCAAGTGAATCAAAATACTCTTATTTCTTGTTTACCAGGCACTGCCATGCTAGAAAGTCACAAAGCTCCCTTGAGTATCAGCAAAAATGAAGAGAACACAAGTTAAACAGACCTGTGAAGGGTTTATAAACTTAATTTATTATTAGTTTTAAAAGGCTTGTCTGCTTTGTTGTAGGGCAACTTTTCTCAGTCTTGAAGGGTTTGCTAAGCACAGTAAGAGACTGGGAAGGCCGAATGGGTTGTTATATTTTGTTTGCACTGTCAAGAAAATATTCATCACAACTTCTGTGAGAGAAGTTTTGGTCTCAATGTGCAGAGCTCTAATCAAGTGGTAAAAAACCATCACACACAGAGACTGGGAGCTGCAGTGGATGAAAAATGCTTCAGTCCAAAGTAATAATGATTTAGAGTGCAGATTCTCTGCCAGGAATTGAATTTACACAGTTCAGAGAATACACACTCATGCTGACAGGACTGGTTTGACCTCAGGGAACCTGCAGTCCATGACCCTTACTCTCTTAGGTGCAGCTCTTAAGTAGAACTCAGTCTGCCACTAGTCACAGCACCAAGATCTACACAGTTTTGGGGGAACCAGGGTTCTGAGCAGTGTATCCCAGCAAACTGCTTGCTTTGCTGAGGGAAGTTAACCAAACCTTCACCATTTACAGTTGTCATGGCAAGGAAGCCTGGTCATGCAGGTTAGATGGATGCTCTCTACACCCACCCCAAAGTTGGGAACTAGGGCATCTTGGAAATTAGGCATAGACTGAAATTCTGCTTATCTTTAACATGCTCAGTTGTTTGCATGACGGCTTCATGTGGAGTCTGTTCCCAGTGGAAACTGAGTTAAGCATGTATTACCAGAAATTCAATATCACTGTAACAGCTGTCAGATACTCTAGCCTTCATACCACCACCTCAGTAGGTGTTAACAAAGTGTGCTGCCATCAGAATGAAAAAAGTCAAGGGAAGTAACCCAAAGCCTGGAAAGACTGCTACACAAAACTGAAGAGGATATGAAGAAGGGTTGTTAGTATTTCTTGAGCATAAAAAAAAGCTTGATACATCAGCTGTAAGACATAAGGATACCTGTTACCAATACTCAGTAAAAACACAGTTTGTCTATGTAATACCAGTGCTGGCTCACAGTAGCCAGTCTCTAGGAAATAAGAACAAGCAAATGAAAGAACTGTGACTGCTTTCCAGGAAGCTGGTGGTTTTGCAGCCACAACTCTACTGACCATCAGCAAGAGGAACTCCAAGAAATGGGAACATTCAGTCAGAGCCCCAAATTTTGTTCAGTAGTTTGTGAATGTTAGTAATGAATAAGAGTGTTAGTTGGTTGTGGGGTTTTTTTAATAATGCAGAAAAGCTGTGTCTGTCACATTAATGTGCAGAATTTGGGTGATATTTTTGGGAACTGCTTTCTAATTACAAACCTAATAAGAGGGGTTTTTCAACAAAACAGACAAGCAATGGTCACAGTGTGACCAGCTCGAATGACAGACACCTTTCTTTTGCTCTAGTCTCTCAGCAGGGTGAAAGCCAGAGACGCTTGTACAGAGAGCTGCTGAGGAACTACAATCGTCTGGAACGACCTGTAGTGAATGACTCCCAACCACTCATAGTCGAGCTCCAGCTTTCCTTGCTGCAGATAATTGACGTGGTAAGTTACTTGCTCTTCTCTGTGGCACCCATTCAGCATAACAAATCTGATCTCTCATCTAGGAGACATACTTTTGCTCTTTATCAGGCTGTCAGAAATGAAGGCTGGCTGTCTTTTGCTAAGCATCCTCCCTAAATGCTGGAGTACGTGCTTTGACACTTTAGAGGAGTGAATATCCTCCTAAAAGCACAGCCATTTCTGACACAATTTGAGCTGCAAGGAGATTAATTATGTATATTTTGTCCATTTGTTTTAAACAGAAAAAGGAATTCAATCAATTAGAAGCTATGTGTTACTACAAATTATTAATGATACTTTCTTCTCAGAGCTGTGTGGGATGCAATAACTCAAGACCATGTGCAGCATTCAAAGCTACTATCACTGCACTTACACTTTTTCATTAGATATTATAATGGCATTAGCCTCTTCTCCCATCATATTTTTACCATGCACTGCAGCGGAATGAGTCTGCCCTGAAATGAGCTTAGAAATACGTAAAAGCAAAACCTGGAGGCACAGCCCTCTAATTGTCTTGACTACAACATGCTTTTACAGAATTGGAGATTTGACCCATGGAAAATTTTAACATAATAATCCAAATCCTTTTTTTCATCATGAAGAGGATTCTGTATGATAAACTGTGATATATATAGACAGGATTTCTTTCATCTATATGAGAAAAATGAGCCAGGAGAACAATTTTGACCATCTTCACCCTGTCAGCAGAGCAAACAGGCTCTTGTAAACTAGTGCTCTTATCTTCATCCTGCCTTTTCCATAAACAGTGTTTGGGGCTGGTTTCTGATCCCCTGTCACTGTTATGGGGGGAATGAGGAATAGAGAGAGAGATGTGGAAAAATTTGTGCAGTTGCAAAGTAAATTAACAGAAGCCTCAAATATTTAAACTTTTTAAAGCTCTCACAGTCTTTCTGAAAATGTGTGGTACACCAGGTGCTCTCCCTGGAGAGGTAAGCAGGACCCTGAAGGTGTAGCCCCCCAGCATCCCAACATGCAAATGGCAGGTCCAGTCAGCTGTGGTATTCCTGGAGGCAGGCAGCAGCCACCCAGATAGGGTAAGCATCTTCCTGTTTTGAAATGTTACCAACTGCATCGAACTGGAAGAGAGAAGAAATCAGTACTGTGAACCAGTCCTCTACATGAATGGAAGAGCAAAGATTTCCTGCAGCTAATTTCAAGTAAATTTCAGCAAGCAGTTCTAGGTTTAGCAGAGGTGTCTCAGCTCCAAAGATCTTCCTTCAGCCCTTCTTTTTCTGTGGCATTTTCTTTCAACCTAATTTGAAGGTTGCAGGTACTAAAGGGGACTCTTCAGCCATAGGGCTGTGACTGTACATTTTCAAAGCCCGGAGTTACATAAAACAATTTTTCACCTGTGTTTCACATTCACATATGAAACCCAACCTGTAAGGAAATTGGCATTTTTTAAAAAGCACTTTATCTACATTATGTCAATGTCCCTTACAAGAAGTTTAGTTCCACTGTTCCTTTTTTTTTGTCCACAATAGGAAGTAGGTATGCTAAATGTTCATACCTATCAGAAATGAAGGTTTTCTTCCCTACATCTCTGCACCCAATACAGATGCTAGATGTTAATCAGTTTTAATCAGAATTAATGACCTGTCCTAGGCTTGTGGTCTTGCAAACTGCACTCAAGGTGTTTTAAAAAACATCCAGAGTCACCTGATATGTTGTGAAAACGTGCCTGTCTCCTCAATGGAGGACAGAAAATCACTTGGCAGGCAAGTCTCTATAGTAAAAAGGTCATTGTAGCATCAACAAGTAAACCAACCAGCCTGACAATGCACAAAACACTGATCCCCTGGGTCTTTAAATCAGGAATCAGTGCAGAAATATGCCAGCAACAAGCACTGTACTTGTGAGCCCCTCATCCTCCATTGCTGGCTGGACAGACAGCAGCATTTGTCTACCCCAGCTGCTGAAGTAAATGTCTGTTTCAAAGGAGGCTCGTTACAGCCACAGTGATGTAAAGAAAAGCAGTCAAGCTAAAAGGAGATAACCTTTATCAGCTGAGACATTGTGAGGCGAACCAAGTGGCCATCTCTGTTCACTCAGATGGGAGTCTGGGGGTGAGTTGACTCTGCCTCCTCAGCTGCCCTGCCTGGCAGAAGACAGAGCAGCTGGTGCACAGCTTTCACTTGGGGAAGACATTAGACAGTATCACAGTCTTGGCAATAGTGTATGCATTAACAAAGTGAAAAGTTGCTCTTTCTGAGGACTTGTGTGTCCAGCGTGGTCTGTTACCGTAAAAGTGCAGGGTGCTAGGCAGGGTCCCAGCATGAGGGCACCTCTTACACCATGCTCCCTGGGGAGGAAACAATGCTCATGCTCAGTGAAGTGTCATGTGCCAAGCCATACTACAGCATTGCTGGACTCAATGAGATGCTTCGCAAGCAGTCACTGCAATGGGCATGAGACAGCGGACCGTGTTCTGGTTTCCTCGCAGGAGAAAACAATGTGAAGAAGATGAAAACAAATCTCCTTGTTGCATGGGAATGAGAAGGGGTTTGCCACTGATCCTCAAAAAAACTTGTGCCTTACCCATGCCAAAACCTGGTATCACATCTAAAGCACTTCTATCTGGGACAGGTTCCATGACATACCTCCATACGTCTATTTTATACACATACTGTATTAAAATGTAATTAATCTTAAATTCATCTTCTGCTGACAGCCTGCTGAGAACAGCATTGGTGCCAATCTAGTTGCACTCTGCTACATAGAGAGAAAAGACTGCTCTGAGATCACTGTGGTTTTCCAAGCAGTACTACAAGTAACTACTTAAAATTTCATCTCCTCTTCTTACAACCATTCAAAGAAAATGTCAAAGCATGACTGCTTTGGATTAGGTTTTCTGCTTCTACTTGCATGTATTTGCCTACACAGGGTATGTATGGTTTTTAGCATTCAAAGACAGCCATCATACTCAAAGCTGAGAAGAACATGTTCTCTGCTTGTCACAGCTGTGGTAGACAAATGCAAATGAAGGACTTCAGGGTTCGGACTTTACCCCAAAATTATATTAATTCATAACTACAGCCATGACAGGCCCATTACATTCAGGAAACAAATGAGCAGAAAGAGACAGTTACAGCCCCTGTTTAACAGCAGGGTTCAGTTCAGTTTGGCTTGTCCTCTGTGTGTAAGGACAACTTCATGCTGAGCTGTCTCATGTGTATGCCATTTTTGAGGGTCACTTTTGCTTGGAGCCTGACCCCCAGGCACTCCCTGTGCATCAGAAGGGCACTGGCTGGTGATCTCTCCCACAGAGCACTGTCAGGCACTGCCAAGCCCTGCCAACCCAAGCAAGGGTAGACATCCAAGAGTACCTGGAACAAAAATTCTCATTTTGACTAAGAGTGCAGTCAGTTGGTGAGGCTAGTGTAATTAAGAAATGGGGCATGACATTTTCGGCAGCACAGGAAATGCAAGCATTCTCCATTGGCACCATGTAAAAGGAACCTGCTAGGTGGAAACTATTTGTCATCATGAGTGATGGTTTTCATTGCTCCTGTTGGCATTTGCAGGAGACCTTATCTGAAGGGGTGTATACGTGGTTCCATTGTTAAGTTATTAACAAAAAATACAGCTGTTGAGGTCCCTGCATATGGTGGAGTCCTGTAGTACTTTTCTCATTCATGTTCAGCCTTCCAGCTGCCAATGTCAGAGGTCATAATGACAAAAATGGGACTGAAGTGACGAGTGGGAAACCACGCCTAACAATCCATGAATCATTTTGCACTTCCAGAAGCCAAAAAATACATCATTTTCCTGTATTTTGGGCTGCAAACCCAAAACAAATGCTGTATCTGGAAAAATTTATTACAGACTGTTTTGATTCAATTGCACAGTGTGTAAAATGACTGTACATCCTAGGGACTGCAGGATTATCCCAAACCTAATCACATGCTTGCAAACAATCTCACTTTAAAACTGCAGATGTTGTTGCTACATTGTTGCTCCACATTTTTGGAAACCAGCAAGACAAGGTAATGTAATAGTTTAGTAGGACAACAAAAACAAAGACTCTGGGTTTTTTTCCTGAAAACTGGATCTGTGCCTTGCTGTTCACAGAAAACAAGGGAAAAGATCCTCACATACTTTCACCGAGCACTCAGGTGCAGTTGCTATAAGCAGCATACTAGCTTAGCAGCACAGATATTTTTGCCTTATGTACCCAGAACTTACCAAAATGTTGGATTCAAACTTAAGCTTCCACTGGTTTCCCCTAAATCAGAGACTACAGCCCTGAAAGGAGTTGGGGTTTTTTGTTATTTTGGGTTGGTTTGTGAGGTTTTTTAGGAGTGCTTGGTAAGAGAACAACTTCTAAATGCAGGCATCTGTTGACATTGAAGCTGCCTTCACCTGCCTGCTCATTTCTCAGGTGATCTACTGATCAAATAATAGGACTGTTGAACTCAGTCCTCAGGAGCTCAGACCTCTTTGCTGGGGAGCTCTCTATCTGAGTGAGAGTTGCCAAAGCTAGAGGCTGCCTGTCAGTATACTGTGCCAGAAGTTAAAGTTGAGAAGGCAGGACGCAAGGCTATGCCTGGCCCTGGGGTGCATCCTGTCCTCCTACTGTTGGCTTTTTCATAAAATCTTTGTCAGATCTGAATGCCTTTAGCAGTTGATATCCTTGGTTTTAAATTATTTTGTTTCATAAGCTTTCTAGGGCTGCTTCTGCAGATGTATTGAAAGGCCAGAAAGTTCAAGGTTTATTTTCTAGCTCTAATTCACCTCTTCCTTCTTAAACTGACCTTATAGCTTCTAGGTCATCCGCTCCCACCTTTCATTCCAGCACCATCAAACATACAAAAATCAATGCTGGATGTTATGTAGTAAACCCAGAACAACAGACAAGTAATTCAAAGAAACAAATAAAAATATGCTGTGCATATAAGCACCTATTCATTTGTTATTCCCAATATAGTATCAGTATTTAATGGATTAAACCATAATCCCTGTAGTACATCCCGTACAAATCTTTTACAGATAGATATCTTTAACAATGTAAGCTTGACCATTCAACTGACTCTTTCAGGCCTTCTAGATTAAAGTATCTTTTTTTTTTTCCCTTTCCTAATAATGCCTTTGCATTTATTTGTGGGCTTCCTGCATAGCTTTTGTGAGCGATGTTTAACTCTGTTTCTCCTTGAAAGACCTCCTCTACCAAACCATGTATATTTCCGCAAAGTTTTTTTCACTCTCATCTTGCAAGAGCAGTGAGACTGATGCAAAATGGTGCAACTGAGAAGAAAAACAGACTGGACACCGATTATAAAAGCTGAAAATCAGTAATTAGTGATCATGAATAGTAGTCATTAAAATTCCAGACAGAAAAATTGCAGAAAGGGTTCTAGACCAACAGATTCATTAGAGTTAAATCCCAAAATCTCTCTCCTGGTCACAGAACTCACTTAGTGTGACCAATTTTCAACTCTGTGAAGAAAAAATAAAATTCCTCTCCATTAGCATGGGAGGATCTTGAAAATTGGGAAATTCAGGGCTAATTGAGACATGAATTATTATTTTGGCTGTCTCCTATGTGCAAGACATTGTCAAAATGCCAGTCTCACTAAACCAATTAAACATGCAACATGTGAATTTGCTAGGACAATGAAGTTAAGCACCATGGGTAGCATGGCTTCCTGACTAATACTACTTGCACACACTTGCATGAAACATTATGATGGAGCTTTTGTTACCTAAACCTTATTGGCATCTTTTTATTTTATTTGACTTCTGCCCCACTCAGTGCAGAGTGGGAGCAGTTCACTAGTGAGCAGCAATTCCATGGTTTGTTTTCTTTCAGCGTGGTTCCCCAAGATGTACTTAGTGGCAATGGCTCCAGCAAAAGAAAGACTGATTTCCTTCTGAGCTTTTTAGTTGTGGTCATCCAGCTTGGGCATTTCACGATAATTAAACAATTTTCTGTCTGTCTGGTGAAAAGACTGTACTCTGTTGTTTGTACATGTGGGAATTTAGATCTTGAGCTCATGTATGTTCCTTAATTTTGGGTAACTAATCTGAGGCATCAAGGATTTGCAATAAAGCAGTTAAGCCAAAACTGTTGGGGTGGCCTTGAACCTCATATTTCTTAGTTTCTCTGAGTCCTGAGAGACAGTGAGTTCAGCTTCTCAGTAAAAACCTTTCCTCCCATTTTCTATCCCTGATCACAGACTTTAAGAGATCACTTGAGTTTTGAAACAGGCCTCCATTCCCTTACTTTTTGCTGTCACAGCAGCATGCAAATATAGAAACAAAAAGCAAAGGCAGCTTAGCAGATAGACTGAGTGTGAGTCTCTGATAAGTATTCAGGGCTGGTTTTCTCAACCATCCCTCTGCTGTTTTCCTTGTGATTTCAAATGCTGGAAAGGACAGTTAATAATTAATATCCTGGAATAACGATTTGTGTCTAGTCCTGTTTGTTGAAGCACCTGCCAACTGTGTGCAAAATACATGGAGGCCTATTTCAGGAGGAGGTATCCACCCTGGAGAATATAAAAACCATCTACATGCTATGTGTGGATCATTTTGGATTTTAATGGAGGACTGACTGCTTTTGTATGGTGACATAACACCCTTTCCCCCAGGAACTAAGCATGTATGTCAGTTTATTCAAGCAGTCAGAGAGCAGCACTGTGCTGGAAGGCCATGTGAGGCCCTCTGACCCAGCATCTGGCGTTTTCATGAGAAGTATCTTTGAAACAGTGGGACAAAGCTGGTGCCCAGGATCCCAGGATCCCAGAGAACTGTGGGGACAGGGAGTCCTGCAATTTGCAGGTCTTTGTGGAGGAACTTAAACAGTCTCAAGACCAGTGTTGGTGTCTACATTGTGTCACAGTTCACAGGAGTCCTGATCTTCAGGGACTAGTGCAAACATACAACCTAGAAAAATAAAATTAGTTTCCTAAGTCAAGTACCCACAGCCCCAGGCAGTAGTTGAAAGTCTTGTCGCATGGGCAGGGCAAGAACAAGACTGCCTTTTTTCACCACAGGGAAAATTGGAAAATACTGGGGGAAAAGGCAAGTAAGACATGAATCAAGTAGGAGACTCTCAGTCACCAGTCATGCCAGTGAGTGGGAGGGCTGCCTACTCTGAAGCCCTGACTGGCAACAGAAACTGGCATTTCTTCCCTTATTTCTTTCTGATCTCACCTTTAGGGAATGCATGGGTTCAGTACTTGCTGCAGTGGCTTTTATATCCAGGCCTTTGCATTTAACGTCCATATCTGGTTGGTCTCTGACATACAGGGAGCCAAGGCTTTCACAAGGAATACCTCTTGAGGACTTTGATACCCATGCATTATACAGCCTAAGGAATATGATTGGCACCCTTGTGTTTGCAGGCTTCTCTGGAACAGTCCCTGTTTCAATGCTGTGTGCTCCTCCCAGTACAAGGTTCTCTTGAACTCTCCACTCTCACCAGAAGTGATTGCTCCTGTCTCAGGGGCTTGCAAGGGGAGGAATGTATTCTGACAGTGGCCAAAACCTCCAATATGCAAAGTTCCTGTCTCAAAAGCAAGTGAGTAGACACTGCTGAAAGCAGCAGATACAGATGCAAGGGTACTCCCCCAGACTGCTCTTCCGGGGAGAGAAGAATGCAGGTGGTTACAGACAGGGGACACTGCCTTTGTAGTAGCTGCTACACAGTGGAAAGACCAAAGGCAGACTGCACTGCTTGCTCACAGTGAAAGAATACATACCTCTGCGACACAGGGGGGCCCAAGAAAGGCATGACCTCCAGAAGCCAGTGGCATCAGATGGGAGTGTGATTCAACCCTAGATGAAAAACACTTATGAGACATCACATCCAACCATTCGTAGGAGAAAACCCTGAGCAACAAAGGTGTTGCTGATGGGCAACAAAATACTCAGTAGGTGTTTGTTCTTATGTTATTCCTTTGTATTTTTGTTTTTCTCCACAGTCTTTCACCTTGACTCTGGGCCTTCCTGTCTGATTTCCATCTTCCTCCTGAGGGTGCTTTGTTAAAGGAATTGAGATGAAGTACTTAAACTTTAGGTATTCCTATGTAGTTGATGTTACCATGGCAAGGTTTATTCCAGCTTATTAACGAGACCCCTGAAATACAAAGGCTGTCCAGCGATACTTACCTGAATGTTGCCAAGGCAACCTGGGCACTCCTCAAAATTACTGGTTCTGTGAGCCTTCAACCATTCAACGCATTTGAGCTGAGTTTTAGATAATCAGCTGAAGATTGTGTGCAGATTGGTGGTTCAGCAATGGAAAGGAGTGCCTGTGCAGTCACAAACTGAGAATACAAGTGTCATACATGAAATCCCTAATTAGCTTGATCTTTGCATGTTAAGTGCTTTAATTAGTTAATTTTGAGTTAAACAATTTTTTTAATTGAATGTTAAAGTTAACCCATCAGCCCAGGTACAGAAATCAAGTTCTTAGTGTTTTCACTTGTTCAAAGCAGTTTATTTGTACCAGTCCCAGTTAAAATCCCCCAGTTAAAAGTTTCCCAGTTAAAAATCCCTTTTCAAACTTTAAACCACTTGTACACTGTAAGAGTTGTTTCTCCCATGTTCATTGTCTACTTTTACAAATGTTTTAAGATGTATTAGATGTATTTTAATATATTTTTTAAGGGTTTCTACTTTGCACCTTAGACCCAGGACCAACTCCAAAACCCCAGTTTCTAACAGCCAACAGCTATTTTTAGCCCCATCGCCAACCTGAATCTTAATGAGGGCATGTTACCACCCTTACTTCAGCTGATACTACCCCCTGACAACGACGAGCTATAGGTAGACAGAGATGTTCTGTCAAAAGGGAAGCACCAATCACTTTGGACCAAAGGGGTGTGCTGTGGGCAGGCTGTGGGCAGGCTGTGGGTGGACTGGGGCGGAGCAAAGGCACTATAAAATAACGGAGCAAGCTTCAGCGCAGTGTAGACCACTGCAGATTAGAGGTAGTGCGCACTGGTGCTGGGTGTTAAAGCCTTACTCCTATTAAGGAGCCTTTAATAATTTTTCCTTGACTTTTGCATTAGCTGAAAGTCAGCCCAGCACTGCAAGTTCTTCCACCAGAGGTCCAGTGCTGTCTAAGCCTGAAGATCTCTAATCCCTGCGCTCCTGGGGCATACCTCCTGAGCCACTAGGATCCCAAATTTTTATGTTTTGCTAATTTTTGTAATTTTTCAATTTTTCTGTTTTTAATAAATTATTTTAATTTTTACTAGGAGTTGTCTCATTCTTCACAACAAGCATTTGAAAGCTTGGTCAATTCCAGTGGATATTTTGAATAAGATCTCACTCAAAGATCAGTGTCTCTGCTAACAAACTTTCCAAGTTTCCATGTCAATGTCTTTGTGTCACTTGACTGTTTCTCTCCTCGTCTTCAGATCTTCAAGTACGAAAACAGTGGGGAAAAAAAAAGTAAAAATTAACCAAAGTAGTCCCAAAGTAGTCACACATTGCTTCCGAGAGTTACTTGTTCAATTTGGGACTTTTCTGATCATTGTTTTGAAATAATTCAGTGGCTGATTCAACTCCACTTCTGTGGCTCTGCGAGAGGGCAAGAATTAATGACTCCTGCTGGTCACCTGGTAATAAATACCTTGCTACGAAGATGACATGTAATCATATGATGTCACTACTGAACCAGGAAGGACTTCGGGATTTTTTGTCCACGTGATATGGCCTGGGTAATTACGTGGCTAAGGGCAGTTATATTTCACTTAGATGTTGACCTGGCAAGGGAGAATCTATTGACAGGCAGTGGTGCACAATGCAGGCAGATGTACATACATAAGCTTTGAATTTATGGCAGGGAGAAGAAAACCAAACTAAAACATTCACATGTCGCAGCATGTGCACCAGAACAAACCAAACTGTCACTTTCTGTGGGTCAAAGGTGGCTGTAGGAATAAGCAGATATCCAGGGCAGAGGATTAACTGGAGTCAGGCTGGAGATAGAAAGGGGAGAAAATGACCCAGATAAATACAGGAAGAATTTAGAGAGCAAGTGTTGCACTCACTAGTGATGACAGCTTTTCCAGCGTTTTTAAATACAGGAGCAAAATTATTTGTCGGAGCTGAACATTTGCAAACCAGGAGGACAGCCAAGGGAGTGATGGAAAAACACCTCTGGGAGCTGATCATTTTCAGCCTCACCAGAATCTTTGCAGGGCTGCTTTCAGTGCTTTGCTGCACAGAAAGATGGGAGCTGAGAGCCAGCCCAATGCAGGGGGAAGGTCATTGCCAAGGCTGACAGTGCCAAGGCAGGAATCTTGAACAGAAAAAGCAGTGTGATAGGTTATTCAAGTTTTCTCCTGGGAGGAAAGTCATCCTCTCACCTAACCTTTAAACACTTCTGCATAAACCAATGACACAGAGCGAGGGAAATGCCGTCAGCACTTCCCGAGCTCAATAATTAGCTTTTACTTAGGCAAGCTAAGTGATCAGTGTTCTCCTGAGATAGAGTAAAGCACACACATGCTCCAGGTTATTTGTTTGTGAGTGTCTATGTAACAGAAAAATACATTCCTTTCTGTGCCAAGATATTTTAGAGGTGCCTACAGTACACAGGTCCTGATAAAGATGGCAGGATTTGCAATTCTTCTGCAGCTCTGGAAAGGCAAGGCAACCAGTCCACTGCAAAGGCCAAAGTATTTCCTTACAGAATGCAAAGTTACATGGCTCAGTAAACCACCCCGAAGAGGGAAAGCTCCATAGATGCCTCGGCTCTGAAATGCCTCTTGCTCTAATAGGGGGTGGATTCAAACTCAAGATTCCCATGGCCCTTATGTCCTCGACAGCCCCAGCAGGCACTTTTTCCTTGGTTCCTCAGGGTCCTTCTCTAGAAAGGACTTAGCAAGAGAGCTACACCTGGACAAATGCCTGCCCAGTGTAAAGTCAGTGTCCTGACTTTTGAAACTGGCCCAGCGCCAGGCACCCACGCTCACTCACCCTCCCCCGCCATAGCTGGGCAGAGAGAGAAAAATAAGTTAATGAAGGGTTCATGAGTTAAGGAGAGTGAGAAAACGCTTCAAGGGCAAAACAGGCTCAAGTTAAAGTTGCAAAGTGAATTTATTACTAACAGACTCAGAGGAGGATAATGAGAAGTAAAATAAGCCCTTAAAACATCTTTTTCCCCCCAGCCCCTCCCTCCTTCCCACCAACAGTGCAGGGAGACAGAGCATGGGGATTTGGTCAGTTCATCACCCGAGGTTTTCTTCCACTTCTCAGGGGAGAGGAGTTGTTCCCCTGTGAGACCGTGGGGTCCCTCCCACGGGAGACAGTTCTCCGTGAACTTCTCCAGTGTGGGTCCACTCTCAGAAGCAGCAGTCCTGCCACACCTGCTGGGATGTGAATTCCCCCCCACGGGCAAACAGTCCTCCCAACACTGCTGCGCCGTGGGTCTCTCTTCCACGGGGTGCAGTCCTCCAAGGACAGGCTGCTCCAGCCTGGAAGCAGGGCCCTCTCTCTCCACTGGGTCTCCCACTGGATCACAGCCCCCTCCAGGCATCCCCCCGCTCCGGCACGGGCACCTCCCCCAGGGGCTGCGGGTGGATCTCTGCATCCCCCGTGCATCCCCATGGGCTGCAGGGGCACAGCTGCTTCACCATGGCCATCACCACGGCCTGCAGAGGCATCTCACCTCCGGGCCCTGGAGCACCTCCACCCCCTCCTTTTCACTGACCTTGGTGTTGCTATGTTTTCCCTCACGTGTTCTCACCTCCTTCTCTTCTCTGACTAGAAGAAAAACTGTGTGTACTCTGTTTTGATTTTCTTCTTAAATATGTAATCACAGAGGCGTTACCAGCCTCTCTAATTGGCCCAGCCTTGGCCAGCAGCATGTCCATCTTCAGAGCCATCAGAGATTGGCTCTGGTGGACATGGTGGAAGCTTCCAGCAGCTTCTCACAGAAGCCATCTCTGTGATGGTCATGTAAAACCAACACAGTCATATTTGCTGCTTCTGCAAACCAGGCACTTCCGGCAAACTCAGATCCTTGTTTGAAAAATATTTTGTTCTGTTGTGCAATAAGAAGGACCCATCAGGCTGCATCTGTTGACCAGCACTGCATATGGAAGTATTTTCTGTGTTTTGCCAAAATGTCAAATGCCATTTAAGAGCTCAGAAGCCTGAAGGCAAGGATGGGAATAGTCTCTGAACAGCCAGGAAAACATCCTGAAGTGATATTTTATTTCACCCAAGCTAAGAGAGACATAAGCAGCCCGAAGCCCAAGTTAGACCTTGTGTTTTTGCTGCTGTCTAAACACAAGACAAGGAAGACCATTGTTACTTTCTAGATAACCTTTTGAGAACTCAAAAAGATAAGTTTTCCTTTGACTTCAAAACAAATCTAAGCACAGTAGCCCTGTGAAAAGGAGGCAAAGCAGACCCAAGACAATAAATTTAATGCTATGTGAAATATCTGGCTGAAGAATTATTTGGAGTCAAAGCTGATTAGCCAGGTCATTAGTACCTGACACACAAATAAACAGGTAAAGACAACAAACTGTTTTGTGAAATACAGAAGTTAGCCCAAGATGTCTTCCTTTGCAAGCTGTCAAGTATAAACTTACTGTGCCAGACAAAAATGAGTTTCCTTGTAACTCAGAGCCACATATGAAAGGCTCCTGATGGAAGGCACCTCCACATGCTGGAAACCCACAGCCTCACAGATGTACATTGGGCTTTAATTCATTCCCCTGTGGTTTACAAAGGTAGATGACAAAATAAGGAATGTCCCCTTCCCTGTAGGTTTCAGTGTAGATGGGGAAAATCCTTAATTTTGCACAGCAAAGGCACTGGCTGACTGTTGCTGACCATGTTTTTAATCATGGTGCTCAAGCTCCTTTGAGAGTGCACAGAAAGTCTTTGTTAGGAGGACATGTGCAGGTTACAAGTATAAAGCATTATTTGGCTAATGACATAAAATATTGTTAGGATTTGATGTGCAATTCAAAGGACCGTCATGCTCACCAGCCCTACAGGACACTTCAGGAGTCATTGGTGACCAGGGATGCATCAGTGAGATGGGCTGGCAGCTGGCCTCTCAGGATCCCTGGGACACAACCTCTGTGTTGCTGGGTTGCTTTCATTTCCTGGTCAGTGACACAGATATCTCTGATGACTCTATCAATTATCAGCTCTGGGGTTATTCTTTACTTTAGGATTTTATTTTTCAAGATGGTGTTTGAATCCTTCAGCATCTAAAACGCTTGTCTCAACAAGCCCAGTCCTTCTGTTACTTTTCTGCAGATTTTCTTACTTGCTTCAACCACAGCAACCAAGGGAACAAAAGGGGGTGCAGATAGACCAGGCCTCTGGAGGTGGGTTGTAGTTTGCATAGAGAGAGGCATACATTTGCTAAAGCAGCAGAGAGGAGAAAGGGAAATATATGAACAGTATAACAATATAAAATCACATCTGATTTTTGTGTAGCATCTCACAGCAGCAGAAGAAGTGTAGTCAGGTCCCAAGAGGACTCGAGGTAGGGTGGTAGACAGTTTTGTGTGAGTCACTATGGCAAAGACCTGTTTCATGTCTGAAATTCACCTTTCCTGGAGACAGGAGCCTGGCGAGAGCCTAACTCTGGCCACAGTGCCGAAACAATCAGGAATCCTCCAGATCAATGATGTCTCCCTTTCTAGGTTGTGGTGTTTCTGGAACTCCAACAACCCAAATGAAAGGAGAGGAGATCATGCTACAGACAAGGCTCATGCTAAGAGTTCAGCAGTACCACTGGTCCAGTGTCTGGTGTGCTAGGGAATCAGTAATGAGGAGACTTCTCTGGGCAGTTCTCCTTCATGTATTAGCCTAGGAGTCTGGAGTTCCTGCATGGGACACAGAAGAAGTAACTCCAGAGGACTCTCAGAAGACCACACACTCCTAGGGTTGCAGCTCACTGTAAGATGTTGCAGTTTGGTTTTGAGCAGCTCTTCCCTGACATTTCTGGGGTAGTTTCTTTGCATATGTACTGTGAGGGTAGCTCAGGAGGGTTGGAGGGGAGGAAAGGCAGAAGGAATGTAGCTTGAGGTGAGCAAACTGGCATTTTTCCAAAGTGAATAAGGCAGTTTAGGTTTTTCTACCTTGTTAGAGAGTAAGTACTGCAGTAAGGACATGACAAGAGAGGGCCTGCCTGTCCATGGAACTCTCTGCATGGTTTAAATTCCTGCCAAGCAGCTTGCAGTTGCAATGTCTCCCACCCCAAACACTGCAGACAACCATGTAAGCTTCCTAGGGCATGGACACACACAGGGACAGCTGGGCATACAGTGAGCCAGTCCCCCTGAGCACCTCAGCCTCAGCTCCTGGGAAGTGCAGGGCATGGCTATGGTCGTCTTTGTGGACCTGTGTTTCTGCACCACAGTAACTCCACAGCCCTGCTTCTCCCTCCCCACTGTGCAGGGTCCTGCACCTGCAGGGTAACTGCAGAAAACTGGGCACCTTGTGACTCCCCAAAGAACTTGGGCACCAGCTGGGTGGTGAGAGCATCTTGTTTCTGTTGTAAGAGATTCTTCCCCATGGCCTCTGCATGTGGGTCTGAACCTGCAGACTCCTGCTCTGTGCAGGTGCCGTGTGAGCTCCCTCTCAGGCAACATCGTGTCCTTTTTTGTCAAGTGATAGCTTCTGCCCAAGGCCTGTCCTTCCTTTCCTTTAACCAGAGGTAACTACATAGCACTGACACTCAAAAGGAACAGCACTTCCAGCATTATTTTCACCATTGCTTTGCAGTGGCCGCAAATACAACGTAAAGTGTCCCAACTATGACATACAGTGTGGTACTGGAAAACATCTTGTTTTGAGCAAGTAGCTAGAAGGTAAAACTTGGTAAGGGGTTCGTCCCCAGAAAAATAAGAGAAATCATCTAATACTTTCCTTTCTATTGTTAATCAGTTACGATAAACACAGGAGATCTGTGGATTTAAAGGATAGTGAAAAAGTCACGATTGTCTGGGCCAAATAGTGGTGTTCCAGTGAGCTCACAATCTACTCCATGGAGTTTGGTTTATGTACCCCAAGAGTCTGGATTCTCTAAAAGACACAGAAACTCTTCCACCTCTAATCAAACTGTTTCATCCCTTTTTCTCATGTCTTTTCTTTCCTTCCTCCTTTTGTTTAAAGGATGAGAAGAATCAGGTGTTGATCACCAATGCTTGGCTACAGATGGTGAGTAACCTCTGTCAGTAAAGTAGAGAAACTGTCTAATTGAAAACTACTGGATATGATTTCTTAGCTTAAAAGCAAGACTGCTATCTTATAGCTTGTGTGTAATGTAATGCAAGCAGTCATTCTGAGTCCTTTAAAATTTCCCTAGTGCTCCTTTTAGCATTGAAAATTAAATTCAGGAGATTACACTAATCCTTTGGACAGACGTTTTGACTTTTGGAGGAAACCAACTGCATTGTTTTGCCAGTGGATGTTGGGATCTAGTAACAAAGAGGGAGTTAGAGTCCCATCATAGCTAAGAAGAGAATCTTCAAGGACCTCTCCATAACCAGTGATGGGAACTTACAAACGAGCCAGGCACCTAGTAAGACCCAGGCAACCTGCACTTGCCACTTCTGGGAAAATCCCACCTCTGCATGAAATTGGGAGCCAGGACACCTGCCCCTGAACACAGAAGTGGTCACTGGACCACATGGAGACTACTCATAGTGGGTGATGGGGTGTCCAGGGACCACAGAGAGCCCGATGCTGCACTGCTGCTGGCAGCACCCAGGCACCTCTCTGGGATATTGCCTTCCCTCGTGCTTTACAAACCTCTTCCATAAACATTCCTCCTCCCTCTTCTGCAACTGCTCCAGCTGAGAATTCACCTGCACTACTCATGCAGGATAAGCAAAACTGACCTTCACTAAGGGCTTTGTGGGAGGGAGTTTCCCATCAGGTCTGCCTGGCTGCCTCTGATGAGGGATACAGAGTTTTCTTACGCTGTGTAAACAGATCTCCTCAAGGGCTTGTGCTCAGGAAAGAAGAAGTTCTTGAAGGAAAAACCAGTGGGAGACTTGAATGATTCAACTAATTCTGCTTTGACTTTTGCAGCCAAACACTAGCTTATATTAGTATGTTCAACTGAAAAGGCTGTTTCTTCCCCAGCTACCTGCTGGGATTTGCAGCAGAAATGAGTATTTTTAAATTGCAAAAACTAACCCAGACAAACCTATATGACTACAGGATTGTTAAGTCAGAGCCTGTGGGTGTCCTGTCCCTTGCAGAGATGTTCTTCAGTTTTGGCACTGATAAGGGTTTCCCTTGCAGCCCTCCCATTGAGCTTCATTGTAAGTCACAAGGTTCATCCCAAAAGCTGTTCCTGCACCTATCTTGAATTAACTGTGTTGAGGTGGAGGAGATGGGATCAGAAACAACTCCTTGGCATATAAAGTTCACTCACCTACCTCTCAAAGCAAGGTGGTTAGTAAAAGAGTCACCCAACCTCTGCAACAGATTAAATTATTTCCACCCAAGGGGGACCCTCAGACCATGGTCCACCTACCACTGACCACCTCAAAAACCACTTCACCTCAGAACCAGCATACCTCATGGAGATGCCTACTGCCAGTGTTTCTGCTAGCCCACGAGGAAAGGTTTGGAATGCCTGGCTTCAGGCCACGAGATGAAGAGCTAGACACTGTCTTCAGTAGTCACACTGTTATTTCCTCTATATATGCCAGCCTTTCTTAATAATTAAAGCCAAGCATTAAACTATTATCATACTGCTGCTGTTGCTATTGGCAAAACCTGTTCTGTTCCCATAATATTCCAGAGAACTTAGGAGACTTTTACAAGCTCATATAATCTGATGTATGTGTTTGCCAACAGTCCTGGGTTGATGTTTACTTGTCCTGGGATCAGTATGAATACCCAGGAGTGCAGAACCTGCGATTTCCTGCTGACCAGATTTGGGTACCAGACATTCTTCTGTATAACAGGTAAGCAAGATGTGAAATGGCCAGTAGGAGACTAGAACTAGGTGCTGAAAATCAGCTGTGCTTCACTGATATTACTGGCCTTTTGCCCTCTATGGATTTAGCTCTTACTTTTAAAGAGTAACAAAAAGAAGCAAGCATCAGCTAAGAGATTTTTCTAATAGCCAGTCCAACTCTTCCTTCTGCATGTCTTCGTCAGCTTTTTCTCAGTGAACACAGAGAGAAAATTATCTATATTCTCTTCAAAATTACTGTATCTGCAGGAGAACTATTGTCATGTATCTGTCATAGTGTTTCTGATTGAAGTAAACAAATGAATTCTCTTCTCACTTTCCTTACCACATATTTTATAAACCTCTCCATCATTCTTCTTCCACTCTGAACACTCTCTAATCTGTTTTTCCTTCTCCAGAGATGAATCTAGCTCTCTACACAGCATTTCTGCAGTGTTGAATGAAGTGGAAGCTCTCTAGACAGCTTAATGCTGTTAAAGTTTCCTTAATGCTTTCCAGGAGGCGGGGATTTAGGGTTTTCTCTAATAATATCTTAATTCTGTACTTATTTTTTGATCTATTGCAAACCCCAGATGTTGTAATTCAGCTCTGCTGGCTTACTAGATTTTCCCTGTTATGTATTTCTCTGACAGTTTTCAGGGTAATGCTTTTTAATTACCCAGAATAAGTTGCATTTTGTTAGTTTCCAGAGTTCACCAAGATCCATCTTTCATTCCAAACCCTTGCTACAAGATATCCAAAGGAGGCCTGGAGACACCTAGCTTGCTTAAGTGTTCTTCATTACTTCAGCTTTGGTTCTTACTGTCTCTTTATTCCTTTTCGGTCTCTAAAAAGGCATACAGCTTGGTCGATATTATTGTAGTTTATAAGAACATGCTGAAATTCAGATAGATCACCAGCCTCCTCTTAGTCAGAAAAATAGATTGATTTGATGTGTTTGGCCCTTCACAAATCTATGCCAGATGTTTCACCCCATTTTCTTTGAAGTTAGGCTGATGTGTCTATGATTTCACCTTTAAAGGAAGTCAGAATTCTCTTTGATCTCCCCTAAATCACCATGCCCTTCCCTTTTCTCCACAAGCTCTCACAGATAATTGTTAATGCTTCAGAGGATATTTCGGCCAGTCCTTTCAGTTCTCAAGAGTAAATTTCATCACATCTGCTGAGTAGAATCTGTCTTATCTACATTTCCTTAACCCATTCATCCCCTGCTCTGTGATGGACTCCTGCCGCTGGGTGAGAATTAATTGCAAAGAGTGAAGCACACAGGGTGCAGGATACTGCAGCTCTCTGCACCCTGTTGTTTTTTTTTCCCTTCCATACCAAGTGATGGATCGATCCTTTGTCTTTTCATTGTCCCCTTGTATTTATAAAACCCTTTTTTGTTGCCTTTTATGTCTTTGATAATTATCACTCATTCTGGACTTAGCCTTTTGAGTGTCATCCCCTGTTTTGTGTTGGGGACGATACTGAGGACTGAGAGCTCAAGACGTGGATAAAAAACAGATCAGAAGAGTAATGGAGGCTCTGAATTTTTTACATCTGATTGAAAGACAGGGTAAGAATGGTGTAGTTGTGCAATATAGACCTGCACATAGCCACTACAGGCAAGGCTCTACAAGTCAGGTGATCCCTCTGTGGTTAATTTTTTCCCAAGAGACCATCTGGAACAAGCCTCCAGACTTGCTTCTTTGAAGAATCATGTCCTTGTCTGATTTTATTTAACTCCTTTAATTTTCTCAGAATTGTTGGAATAGTGAAGAAATTCTCTTTTCTTGGTCCCTTTTTGTCGCGGGTTCGGTTTGTAACTGGGCAGAAACACCAATTTAGTGTAGTGGCTTGGTCCAAAATACTCATTACTGTTTATCTGCTGTGAGATAAGAATTAGGAGAAATGCAAAGCAGGCACCAAACTTGAAAGAATATAAAGAAGTTTATTAACAGACCTAAAAGAAGAAAAAAAAAAAATTATACCACCTTCAGAACTCTCCTCCTCCTCCCACCTTCCTCCCTCTCCCACTGACAATGGTGAAAAGACAACCCTTAAGATGTTCAGTCTGTTTACCACTTCCATAATAACCTTGTTCAGTCCATTTAGAGAGAGAAGTCTCTTCTTGCTCATGCTATGAAAACATTATCACAACGAGACAGCCGCCCACTTCCAAATATTGTTCAGTCCATTTAGGAAGAGGAGTCTCTCTGCCTGCGTGTGAGTCCTTTCCCCCGACTTGCAGCTTTTCCCGCAACTGCTTTCGAGGGTCCACTCTTGAAGTTTTTGGGGTACAATTTTAAGGTTGAGCCGTTCAGAAACAAAAACAGAGGCCCTTCTCCTTCCCTGGGAGCAAAGGGTCTTCCTCATCTTCATCTTTAGGACTATCTCTGGGAGCATCTCTAGGGACTGAGGTTTTCTCCTTTCCCGTTCGGAGCAAAAGTCCTCATCAGGTTCATCTCTCCCTGTCCAAACTTCTCATGAAATTACAGCTGCGTCAGCATCTGCCTATCTCAGCGCAGGTGCTTTTGCTTACGAGTTGAACACTCCACCCCCCATATCTTCATGAAATTACAACAGGATACTCTGATATATCATAGCTTCGCAACAGAATTTCAGCTTTAAGCATCTCCTCTCTCTCTTCCCTCAGGTTTTCAGCTCTTCACAGCAATAAAAGGGTTAATCTCACCTCGGCCTTGCAGCTTTGCAGCTGGAATGTTGAATCTTTCTTATCACAGTGGAGAGGGGGGAGAGCCGAGCTGCTCCGGCTGCCCATGGCAAGGCAGTGGGGGGGGGTTCCACGGCTGGAACAGGTCCATGGCTCCAGGATGGCCGTGGCCCGGCCCAGCCTGGCCCAAGCAGGGCCTGGCTGGGCCCGCTGGCCCCCACACGGGGCCTGCAGCCACCTGTGCCAGCGCCGGAAACGAGAGAGAGCTTGGAGGGGGAGTTTGCCTATTCTTAAATGTGGATCACAGAGGTGATCACAACTTTAAGTGGCTTAGAGAATTGTCCATATTTAAACTGGCCAGCTGATAGGTTCTATCAGTTCCCAGAGGAAACTGTAAGCACCCCTTAGCAAGGACGTCCCTTCCAGGACTATGCTTGCTAACCTATGACACTTTTGCTCTTGGAGTCTCAATGATTCTCCTCCTACAAGCTCCTAAAATAACTTCTCTCCAGTGGTTTTTTCCAATGCTGAAAGCAAACTCCTGTCCTCTCTGTCTCAGGAGACTGCAGAATTGTTACATCAGGCCACCATTGCTGTTACAATAGATATCTGGGTAAGGTACAGATTACTTGATTTATGTGGTGAACTGCCTCATTTTGACAGGTGCCCTAGAAAGGCCTCATTGTCCCAACTGTCCAGTTTTTGGATACAGCTAATGTGACACTTTTGCCACTTTTCCTTCTGCCTTTGTTCTGAGACATACAACACTCTGTGTGTCACTTTTTTGAGGACATTGCAGCATGCAAGCAGCCTGCCCAGGTGCAGGCCGACAGTAACTATGAGGAACTGAGATATTGGTCAAGGGTAAATTCCTCACCCAGATGTAGGAACATAATTCAGCCAAAAGGTTATTTTTATGTTAACAGTTATATCTTTACTCACAGATCAGCTTGCTTTTTCTTTCTTTTGTTCTGTTTTGTTTATACTGTATTACAGTGCAGATGAAAGGTTTGATGCAACATTTCACACAAATGTGCTGGTGAACTACTCTGGATCCTGCCAATATATTCCTCCAGGTAGGGCACAGAGAGTATTTGTTCACTTTTAATCACAATTTCAAGCAGATTTCCTTCATTAATGAAACCAAGGTGTTTAAAATCTGTCTGTGGAAATTTTGCAAGCTGTCTAATAATGGGACAGACCCACTAAGAAAATTCAAGTCCATTATCAGTGGTGTATTTCCACTTTACAAATCAGTAAAATGTTCTCCTGAGCAGTTTGCTCAGAATGTCCAGAGGCCCACCTAAGGTGTCATCCAAAGTAAGGTGGTGTGCACCATCTTGTCGTGTTTCATGTGCAGTCCAGCTGGGTCTTTGTTGTGTGGAGACGTGAGCAGAGGAGACCCCAAGAGCAGCACTCACTCAGCATTGAAGCCCTTCCTGCCAGGCTGAGGCTACAAATCCAGGTCAAAAGACAAACTGGGGTTGGTCTCAGCCAGTTGGGCCTAAGTCTCAGTCTCTTTTCACCCGTGTTGCTGATTCCAGCAGCCATGGACTCACCAGCAAACACACAGGCTATGCCACAATTGCTCACTGTGGTGGGCAAAAAATTCCTAAACTTTGTGTCATAGCATAGCAGTCTCCAAGCAGGTCCATAGGGCCCAGGGGGGATCAGCAAGGACTTTCCTGAAGGCTGCTCCACTGTTGTTCCCTACCCCTTAGACCCCTTAAAGCATCCCAGGAAGTGAACTAGACACATTCAGAGTAAAATTCAAGGCTCAGTTAGCACACAGATGATAAAGGTCAACACTGGGCAAAGTTTAGCACAACAATGTATTGTCGAGGGACTGTGGGTCTGAGGCAGGCCTGACCAGGAACTCCTTTCAAAGAGCTGGTCACAGTACGCTCAGCCCCTGGAGCGTACTCTTTGCTTCTGTCAGACCAAGCAACACTGCCTGTACCCTGCTAGGGCCAGCCAGCACTTGGAGACAGGCTGGGCTGCTTCTGCATGGCTGTAGTGTCCTGGGCAACCTACCTCAAGGATGCAGTGACAGAGATCTTCACTGGTGGGGGAAGGGAGGTTATTCTACTCATGGCAGCATCTTCCATCTCCAATACTTGTTTGGTTACCCCATGACTGTGTCACACAGAATTTCTGAAGACGAAATTTGCTCACAATGAGAGACAGATAAGGGTAATGAAATGCACCCTGCACATGCTTGATTGTGACTGATTTCTATCTACAGGCATTTTGAAGAGCACGTGTTACATTGATGTCCGCTGGTTCCCCTTTGATGTGCAGAAGTGTGATTTGAAGTTTGGCTCCTGGACTCACAGTGGCTGGTTGATTGACCTGCAGATGCTCGAGGCTGATATTTCCAACTACATCTCAAATGGAGAATGGGATTTAGTGGGTAAATTGGCCAGCCTACAAATTTTCAATAGTCTAATTTTCAAAGGCAAACCTGAAATATATAGAAATAAACAATCAATTGAACATGGAATATAGATATTAAAAATATATATCTAAGAAGAAGCAAAAAAAGAGAAAAAAACCCCCACGTATCCGAGACAGCCGTTCAGCAACATTCATTGAACTGTGTCTGAAAACACTGTGTTCTGAAGGAATTGGCTGCCACCGAGTACATAAATGAAAGCTACTAGTCCTGACACATCTGAGCAGTTTGTCAGTACTAAACTTGGATGTGTCTTGTGTAGGAGAATGGAACACTACTGTCAAATTTACTCTAACACAACAGCAAAATTGATTGGTGTAAGAAGTATTTCAGCAAAACTTTTACATAAAGGGATCTTTCTCACCCAGAAAAGCATCGAAGTGTCTACCAGTTCATAAAACCTGCAGATTAGTATGTCTCTCTTCTATGCTTTGGAAGATACCTGTATTTTCAAAAGAACTTATGCCCGGAACTAGTTATTCAGAGTGAGATTCTAGTGAGTTATTTTGAACTCACTTATGCAGCTGTATGTCACAAGCAATGTTACGGAAATTGATGGAACTTAGACAACTTCAAGGAGAGGTTGCAAAAAAGACATTTTGTCTCCCAAGTCTGGATATACAGATGAGGACATAGCTGCCCTGACCAACTGCATATAAATGGCAATTTTTGCCATTTAGGGCATCTGAGAAATTACGTTCAGTTTTATGAGAAGCCAGAGGACTCCCTAGTGAAGTCCTCCTAAAGTCCAGCTATTTCAGAGCACTCCTCCCTGTCCAGTGCTCCTTTATAGTGGGTATCTTTGTCCAATAAATTTGCATACCTGATTAAGAGTTTGTGGTTTATCTGCCTTCAACCCTGACCTGGGGAGAACAAAACAGGGACTTATTTAGCTCATACAGCAAAATCATTGAGTAGCACCTCAAGCAAGCCATAGCTATATACTTTAAGAAAACTTTGCTAAGCCCCTGCCAAAATGCACACATTGTCACATCATCTGTCATGTCCACAGAAACAAAAAAGTGAGCAACTTTGGCATGAAAGATACGAGGTGCTGAGTTCTTCCAGCTCTCCTGACATTTCTAGTGCTGCTGCAGTCCCCATCACACAGCATGTCAGGCAATCTGCTGCAGCAGGATCACCATGGGCAACCCTGCAGTACATCTGTATTGGACAGCTATGTCTCTTCACCTTCAGATATGATAGTCTTTGAGCTCAACTTGACATCCATTTTGAAAATTAAGCCATACCCTGTTTTTCCTGACAAAAAAAATCAAATAGGTATAGCGGATCACAGAAAAATAAGAAGCAGTGGCACTTGTCACACAGAAAATCTGCTGCATGTGCTAGTGAATATCACGTTAACAGTATGTCACCATTCACAGAATGCAGGAAGGCAGAATGCACATTTTTCTTCTTGAGGTTGTGATGCCCAGGACTGTTTTGTTCAGGCCCAGATGAGCTTTATTGGCTAAGCTAGGTTCAAGTGACTCAGAAGGCATGAAAGTAAACCGTAGAAAACACAGAAGGTCAACTAGAAGCAGCAGAGGTGACACACATTGGTTCATAAACCATCACTTCTTGGTCCAGTCCAGGGAGGTAACTAGGAGTCCTGCACCTCTCCCCACTGCTCTCCTCACCCTCTCTATAGGTGTCCCAGGGAAGAGGAATGAGATGTACTATGAATGCTGCAAAGAACCATATCCAGATGTGACGTACACTATCACCATGCGTCGACGCACCCTCTACTATGGCTTGAACTTACTCATTCCCTGTGTTCTCATATCTGGCTTAGCACTGCTTGTATTCCTTTTGCCAGCTGATTCAGGGGAGAAGATTTCTTTAGGTAAGTGCTAAAATATTCATTTGTTTCATAAGCATCCTATAAAATAGAAAATAAACACCTCATGGTTCTATGGTGCTTGATGAATAAAGATTTCTCTAGAAGAGCAATAGAAGTACTCTTTTGGTTGCAGGAACAAGGATAACAGCTTTTTGTGTGGCATTCACCCATCCTGTGCTAAGCACCTACAAAAAAATCTTTTGGACTGGGAGGAAGCTGAACTTGTTGCTGGCACAGGTGGCAATAATAGTATTCTGTCGTGCCTGTTGTTACGTTCTTTAGTATGTCTCAATGCATTCCAGAGCTCACTAACTCTCTTTTTCAGACAGGACATATTAGGAAGCAAAGAGTGAAGGGCTGTGAACAGCAGCAGCTGGGCACTGGAATTTCACCTTCGAAGTTCAGCTCTCAAAACATCTAGCCATGAGTCCCCTAAGAACACAAAGGAGTGACGGCCATGGAAGGGCTGTTGTGTGTGTTGATAAAAATGGGAAGGGTTCTTCCAAGAGAAGATAGGGGAGAGGTGTAAATACACCAGACTGGCCCAGACGAGACCTTAAGAGTTAATTGTGCATGGTCCTGTCTCAGGACAGAGACTTTTAAATCATATGAATTGTCCTCAGTGGGTTTTCCTTTGGTAAAAAATCAGGTATCTGAGCAGCCTGTCTTACAAGAAGTAAAACACAGGCTATTGGGGGTACAATTGCTGTCTATGAAATACAGGGTGAAGATAAGGAAAAGAGTTATTTGAGCTGAAGTACAATGTTGACACAAAAACAGGAGCTGATTTTCATGCATTGACCTTTTCTCAGTACCAGGGTGGTTAGGTTTAGCAACAGCCTTTCCAGATAGAACAAAGAGCTTCTTTTAAAACAGACTCCATGGATTTGAGGGATGTTAAATAATATGCAATAGCAAAATCTAGACTCCTGTCTGTGCAAGTCTCTCCTAGCCCTTAACAGCCATTTGGGCTTTGTGCAATGTTTTGGAAAAGCACTGTAGTTCACCAGTTTTGCAAGCTTCGTTTCACTCAGCAGAAATTATTGCTCCATTACTTTGAGAGAAGTAAGGGTTTGTGTGTATTAGAGAAAAGTGAAAAGAGAGCAGATAGAGCTGCATCTAAAAATGCTCGCACTTTGTGGAAGTTCTAATCTGCATTGACAGACATGAAGTCATGGGTTTGGCTTAGCTGTGTATCAGGACAAAAAGCTATATTTAACAGCAAAGACATCAGAGGAGCAGCTGCAGAGTTCATTTTCCTCATTCTTCCCAAACATGTTCACTCCCTCCAGGTATCACTGTCCTTCTTTCCCTGACTGTATTCATGCTGCTTGTGGCTGAGATCATGCCTGCAACTTCTGACTCCGTCCCACTAATAGGTAAGTTGATTTTTTCTGCTTTGTGCACCATGTATGATGCCTCTCGAGAGCTGTTCAAAGCCAATTTGAGGACAGACTCTTTTTGTTACTCTAGTTTTGCATTCAGAAATGTCAGGAGTAAATGTCAGCCTGGACTTTATCATGTTGCATGTATGAAAAGGACCTACATGAGGTTACAAAAAGGCACTGGAAAAAGCAGGTAACTGCAAGGATTGAGGGGACACAGAATCAACACTGCAGAAAATTCATCTTTCTTCTTCTGCATCATCCCACCTCCCTGCTGTTACACAACTCCTTCCCGCCTTCCCCCTTCTCCTCCTCTTCTATCTGTCTGAAGAGCAATTCAGGATACAACAGTCAAAATTCAAATATATCACTGGAACATTTTTAATATGTACAGAAAACTGTGGGACAGAGCATGATCTTGGGATTGTGGGCCAGACAGACATTGTTACATCCCCTGTTTTTTATAGGACCACCCCTTTACCTTGGTCTCATGGGGCCTTATTGCAGGGTAGAGAAAATAAACCTGTCCTATTTTTCAAAATAAAAAAGAATGAACGTTACCCGAAAGACCTGTGAATAAAAATCATGACTAAAGTACAAATTCTAGGCAGACAGTAGAAATGAACAAAATAGTCAACAATATGTCTAGATGCTGATGGAAGATGCATCACACAACTGTGTAATGAAAGCCTCAAAAAAGTTGTATAGTGACTGGGACAAAAAATGCATTTACTCATCCAGCTTTATTATCTCTCTTCAAGGATTTAAAACTAGGCCTGACTCTGGGGAAGGAGGATAAGCATGCGGCAGTAAGGAAAATAGCACACACAGGCAAGACTTCCTGAAAGCCTCCAAGAAACTTACACATCTTAGTGAAAGTCAGCAGGACTCTTGACTTTCAGTCATACAGGAATTTCCAAAAAACTAACAAAACCCCTTTCTGAACATATACCTAGGACACAATGGAGACAGAAACAATTCTAAGAGAAACTTGTGTGTAGGGAGGAGTCGCAAGCCATCTTGAACCACTGTTGATATAACTTCACTTTGTATAATGCATAACAAATCCCATTTAGAATTAGTAAAGGGTACACTTGCCTATGGCCAGTCCACTAGCTTTAACAGGAACAGTTTCTACTAATACAGTCTTCTATCACAGAAGGTAGGATTTGTACCAAGAAAAGCTATGAACAGTTACATATTTTTACAGAATTTGGTGCTGTAATAACAGACAATTTCTGCTTATCAGAGAATTGCTACCTTCCGCAGTATTCCTAGTTTAAAGGCCTGCTCCTAACTCCCTGCTCCACTCTAAATTGGCAGGGAGACTGCCTATCCACTTGGCTTCTGCACCCAAACAGCCCTTGTTCAGCAAGTGCTCAAAGCTGGGCTGTGCAGTTTTACATGATCTTGAGTTCTGAAAACCTTATCCTTACTCTGACAAAGTAATATAGCATCTTCTCTTCACAGTGGTCTTCCAGGTGATCCCAAAGGGGGTATTTTAGCTGCTGAACTGAATATGCCAGGTCATGATTGCGGTTTTTCAGTGTGATCTCTGGTCCAGTTAAAATCCTCAGAATTAACATGAGGAAAAGGAATACCTTTGGAAAGCTCATTCAATTTTTGAAGAATCAGCATGGTTAGCAACAGGTTGCAGGAATAAACAAATCTTCTAAAGCATGTGGTTTGTGAAGGATGCAGATAATTTGATCTTGAAGTAGAAAGATCCCTTACTGATCTGCTGAAGAGTCACTGTTATTGGTCTTCATGCATGTGGGCACAAAGATACTTTGAAAACATTACTCCACATGCTTTAAAAATCTGCATTATATTCTTAGGGCCTCTCTGGATCTGGATGAACCCTTACAGCCTTTGCTGTTTCAGAGCCACTAATGCCTAACATGCTGTACTTTCTCCTCCTGCTGACCTCAGCTTTAACTACTGAACTCTAGTAATATGGGAAAATCTCACAACTGCTGTTGGAGTGCTTTATTGAGGTAGCAAAGGAGAACTGGTCTAATATGATACCAAGAAAAGTACTAGTTTTTATGATCTGGAACATATTTACAGAGTAATGTGGAAATCATAACTTAGTTCCTCTTAGTTAAGGGGAACATCAAATTATGTTAATAACAAACATACCACCTCTCAGATTAAATAATCAGAAGGATGCAAGTGGGACGAGACAGTTCCTTTTTTGTACCTTTGCAAAGTGGGTCACCCCTTCCTTGGTATGTCCTCTGCCTTCTCTGTCTGTTTGTAAAGCTGCCCAAAGCAGAGATTCTCTTACTCCACATGTCCAACTTCCCCAAATGAGAGATTCCCATTTCTTGGTAGCCTACCAACTGTTATCTTAGTACAAGTCCACTTCTTTTTCTGTAAAGAGCAAGTGACAAGACTTGGCCTAGGAATCAGTAGCAGGCTACTCAGCACCTTTGAGCACCAGATCAGGGATATGAAGACTTTAAGGAAATTCAGGCATATGTCTATTGCCTAAGGAAGGAACTCATCCTTTCCTCAGAGGTGGCCATATAACCATTACCAAAACCAGATCTGACGGTCTACTATTATTTGCTCAGAATAATAGAATCATTTAGGTTTGAAAATACCTCTGCTGCTCCTGCTGCAGAGTTGTGGGCAGAGCTTTCCTTTCCACGGTGAGCCATCCACTTTCTGTGCCAAGAAATGTTCCAGTTGGACAGACTGGCCCCCTGCTCTCACTCAGCTTTCTTGGGGTTTGCATTCACATCAGTAGATAGCTGCTCCTTGCCCAGCAGCATATCTGCTCCCACCCTTCTCTTGCACACCCTCCCTTTTGGGGAAACTCTTTTCAAAGCCCAGTTTTCAACAGCACACATCTATGCAAAGAAATTTGCAAACAATATTTCAAAAGTTGAATCCTGCCCTTCCACAGAGATGCCAATGAAAGGAGAAGGCTGAACCAGGGAAAGATGCCTCTGTTTCTGTTTAAAACATTAATCACCCATAGCACAGCAATAAGCTCAACCATTTAAATCAAAAGCATTGAAGTCCATGACATCTACAAACACAACAGTTTGGCCAGAATCCAGCACAAGTCAACTTTATGAACAAGGATTCTTTCTCTACAGTGTACTGTAAGTCCCTCCCGGCACTTAAAACCTCTAGAGCATAGCTCCTGAAAGACTTTCAGACCATGGCTATACAGCAGCAACTGTGTCCTAACTTACCCTTCCTATGGTACCTTAATTATGCCTTGCAGGAAGTGTATCTTGCTGCAGTTGTGATTTTACTTACTTTTAATTTTTCTCTTTAAAGTTACTTTTACCCAGAGTCCATATAAGTAGGAAACTGGAGTTCATTACTTGAGGAAATGCAGAGAACTCCAGATGTGCTACACAACTAAATTACTGGTCTGACTGTGCTAATCACTGGGTAAAATCATAAAGCCTGTGTGATACAGCTCAGGTATATGCCAATTGTTTTTTCTCTTTCTAAAAACCTGTGTAATTATGCAAATTTATTTTGCACTATAAATGCCAGTAATTTCATGTGGATTTCATGCACCTTCCAGTCCTTATTATTGCACTCATCCAGTGCATTACATGGGAAGACATAACCATGTCCCACTGTGTTGATTTCCTGGTTCAGCAACTAAATCAAAATGAAACAAATACTGGTATTAACAAGTACTGTTATTTTAATTAGAGCTCTTGCACAAGCTCAGGCTCTGCCTTTTGAAATTTAAGGCCTAGGTAATTCATCTGAGAACTACATTTGAGGTATTTAGCTCTACACTGTAGGACTATTTCTTTTTTATAAAGACGTGATCCGTGTTAGGTGAATGGTTGAACTCAATTAAATTAGAGGTATTTTCAAACCTAAATGATTCTATTATTCTGAGCAAATAATAGTAGACCGTCAGATCTGGTTTTGGTAATGGTTATACGGCCACCTCTGAGGAAAGGATGAGTTCCTTCCTTAGGCAATAGACATATGCCTGAATTTCCTTAAAGTCTTCATATCCCTGATCTGTTTCATTAAACTGTGTTTTCTATCCAAAAGCAGCCTTGTAATTAAGACTAGGAAATCATGCATTATGAAGTCACTAAGGCACAAATTCCCTGAAGTCAATACAGATTCCTAACTATAACTCTTCCCTTCCTTTACTTTGGCTGGAGCCTCCTTAAGATTACACAATTGGTGGTCATGTGATCCCACACCCAGTGATATCAAATAAAGCAGTGACCAGAATAAAATTTATCATGCATTGCTGTAGGAAAGTCTTCCATAATGCTTCTGGATAAGCTGATAGTTTGGGCTCATAGATTAAAAAAAAAATTAATCTCCTAATGTAATGTTTAGAGCCTACCAAAATCAGCCAGTTTTTCAGAAAGACAGATCAATCCACAGCCAATGTTAAAGTCAGACATGGCCAAAAGCCATTGCTCTGGAAAATTTAGGTCAAGCCAATGAGGAGCCTAACCAGCACATCTTCCTGACTGTTTTTTTCCCCTGCCTGCAATATCATCTCCAGAGGGAAAAAACTTTTGGGGCCACATGGCACTGAAAAGTCTGTAGCTGTCTGCACTTCCCCTCTCCTGCTGTGATCCTGTCTCCTGCCAGCACCAGATTCTTTGTTTTTAAGAAAACACCAGTTCCCAGCGCTAGTTAGCCACAGGTTCAGCTCTTGTTCCATTCTGCAGTGAGACACAGGCTATAAGGAACCTACTTCACCCACCCACGTCCATCTTGCATTCACCTCTGGTTTACTGTACTGCATTCCAACCACTGTGAGAACAGGGTGGCACCGTGCAGACAGACCCTAAAATGCCTGCTTTGAAAACTTCACACAGCTTTTTGCACTTGTATTGATCTAAAGCTCTGCAGGGCTTGAGTTCAGGCCCCAGGTAGCAGAAAGTACAGTCACACAGAAAAAACAGCCAGCAGCACCCATGGCTGGACTCTTTAAGCTTTAGATCAAAGCTGCAATAAGCTCTGACTTACCAGCTCTCTGTCCATCCTAGCCCATGCTCTGAGGATGTATCACTTTCAAAGTACTTTGTCAATGCAGATAAGGCATGCTTCTGCCCAAAAGCCAGATCTTGAAATGAGATGTTCAGATGTCTCAGGCCATCACATGATTTGTTTCTTCTATAAACATTTTTACACCTTGCAATTCAAGGCTTCCCCTTGCACAGGAAAAGTGGTTAATAACTTCTGATTGTTTTCCATGCCAAAATAATTCCTTATTTTCTACCAGCTCCCTCCAAAATAACACCATTGATTTTGGATCAAGAGTCTGTATTTTGTTTTAAAAGGATTTTATAGCATAAAGTGTGGAACACCAGGGAGCTGGTATGTGGACAGAGGTTGAAAGGGAGCATGAGACTCAGAAATACAAGGAACTGTCACTTCCTATGATTAACATCCATGTGATGGTTGACATTTTGGCTGGATGTATCAAATAAAGTATAGTAAAAATAAAGTTATCTCCATCTCCAGTTAGCACAACTGCATTTCTCTCTGTCTTATTTGCTGAGTTCCTCTGCTTGCTTTTTTAAAAATCACAACACTTACTTGCTGCTTAGGGTTCCATTATGATGATATTTTCCAGCTGTGTCCCCTCCTTGCTGTTCCTTACCATGTCTACGCTATTTCAGTAAGCATGAACACTTTACACTGTAAATAAGTACTGTTGCAGCAGATGCTTGGGGTGATTTCTTGCATTTAGTCATACAGGAAATGAGACTGCAAATTACCAGGACAGGGAAGCAATGTGGTGCTTTGTCACTTTCAGGAGTTACAGATTGTTTTAAGTTACAAACATAAGGCATTAGTTGTTCTGACTAGAGAGAGAAAATTAATCTCTTTTTACATTTTTTGTCATCTTCCTGCATGTTCTCAGCTGATGCCACCTCACTTTACTCTGCTCCTTTTTGAGTTTTTGGAGTGCTTTCCCCCCTATCCTTTCATGGTCCTGCCTGTACCTTGTCAGAATCAGGACCCTGCCCAATCTCTTTCACGAAACAGGAATTCTCGTTCACGGCAGCTCTTAAAGTTTCATACCCCATGATCAGTGATGCTTTTCCCAAAGCCAAGAGTCCTGAATGTTTTTTCTTTACAGAAAAAACCCAAACAAACAAACAAAACAAGACAACAGTTTTACTTTTCAAACTCCCACGTCTATTCTTCAAAAGCATATGGGAGATGAAGAGTTTCAAAACACAAGTACCATAATCGTATGTCCTCTCCTGTATTTCTTTGCTGTCTCTGTACAACAGTAACTCACAGACTTTCTCCTCTATGTTTTGGTTTTCTTGGTCTCTGAGTAACTCAGCCCTTTGTAGACTGCCACAGCCTCTGTGCAGCACCAGGCCTGGTCCCTACCATAGGAAAGACGGGTGTTTGGAAGCCCCTCTGCTGGTGTTTGAGGTTTTCAGCAACCTCCACAGGCTTCAGTTCATTAACCTGGACCATTTCCAGAAGGAAGAGTAGTGAATATCTAATTCTGAGCTCACGAGAAGCACAAAGCATTCAGCCCTGAATTTACTGAAATTACCGGACTTAAAGTGGCTCTAACCCAGTTGTTCATTTCACATGCAAAACTTGATGTTTTCTGAAAAGATAGAATAGAAACAGGGGGATGGCATCCAACATCCAGCCTCCAGTGGGAGGCATCCAACATCCAGTTTGATCAATGTGAATACCCGAGCACAACACTTTTCTCCATCCCCCAGTATTTCACAGGAACAACAAGACTGTAACTGATCACAATGCAGATGCTCTGTCTCTCTTGTGATTGACTATGGTAACAAATCTGGATCATATGATAACTGCTGACATGATATGATATCACTGTTCAGTAACAAAATCAAGCCAAAACATCCATCCTAGGGATTTTGTTTTATTTACCCTGTTCCTAATCAGTCCTTGAAGTTAATCCAGTTCCACTTCAGCAGTATGTCTTCCAAAACATGTCTAAAATAATCCTAAGGTGCTTCTCTAACATCAGATAATGACACAAAACATCCAAAAATGGTACTGACTGCTCTTCAAATTATGAATTGCAAATCATTGCCATCCTTTTGATATAGCTGACGTCAGAGTATGCATGCAAGGACAAATAGCAGTTCTCACTGACTTTTTAGAAGGCCTTCTGACTATCTGTGGTTTTATTAGATCCATATTTGTTATGACAACAGCACCTGATCATCTTGTGATTGTGCTGGGACAGAGGATGACAACTCCTAGATGTTAAAACTGCTCTCCAGATAGTATGTTACGTAATGCCTCTGGCAAAAAAGGAAAGAAAATCAATTGTACAGAGCAAATATTTCATACTTCTTGAAGATCAATCAAGCATCCAAAACAGCTTTCTTGTTCACACAACTCTGCTGAAGAAAGCATCCTACAGGTTTTAAAACCTATAAAGAGCATTTAGAAGTGAGCAGTACAGACTGCAGTATCCCTGAGGAATGTTGCTGTATACGTCAGGGATACTGAGGGGCTCCAAACACAGATCTTCTGGTCCATTTTCGTGGCCTATGGCAGCTACCCAGGACAGAGTGCAAATGAGCTACTTCCCCTCCAGAATGTGTCAGTCACTTCCAAGCTGTGCCTCAGAGCAGCTGAATTAACAGCAACCAGATCCCTGGTCTTTCACATGCATCCTGATTAGGAATTGCTGTTTTCTGACACTTCCCACTGTGAAGGGAATTGTTGAAGACTCCAAGCTGACCTAGTAACTAGTAACCTAGTTACAAGTAGGACACAAAGAGATGTTTAGTGAGAGTTGCTAAGCATTTCCCTCCTGCAGTTTAAGTGAAAGGGGCTGAGCTTCTTTGTGAAATCAGATTTGCATTTACCTTTGCCAACAGACTCACATGGGTGTAAGCCCTTTGTGGGAGCAACAGCTTCAAAGTGCTAAATGGATAAATGCTATAGGATTGAGAATGGTTCCTAAAATACTGCCAGAAATGGTCTGGTGGCTACGCCAAGGCTGTTGCTTGGGAGGTCAAAGCTCATTACTTGTCTCCCCCATGCCACACCTCACAGGAGAGCATCCTATTTCTGTGCTCAGTAACATCAGTGGAGACCCAAAAATAGTTTGCTAATTCAGGGCAGTGTGGGGCTAGGGTAGAGTGAGTGAAGATTGCAGTCCTGTGGCTCCAAGGGAAGTGTTACCCATGAACATTGTAGTTTGATCCTTTCAGCAGCAAAGCTTCTCTGCTCATAGGGTTGCTGCAGAAAGCTGAGTCGTGGTCATAATCAGAGGGTATGCTAGAGGTGAACAGGGCCAGCTGCCTTGTAGTTGTCACCAAGTGATGGGTTTGACCTTGCTGGTGTGAGGGCAAAAGACTGTCAGGAACAGAAATGAGCAGACTGGAAGGTTGGGCCATGCTTTTAGGGAGGTGCATGGAGCACAGGAGTTTTCCTCACCTGTTCTCCTGCTGCAGGAAGACTATGTTTTTCTGCTGCCAGGAAAGAGAGAATGTAAGATTAAACCCTGGAAGGAAAGATCAAAAATGCTGAGTAAGTAAGGATATCATTTCAGAGCCAGGAATATTTTGCCTTGTGGGCATACCCACTGAGTTCTGGGACCTTTCCTTCCTTTGCACAGGAATGGTCACTGAGTCTAGACATGGGATCTTGGCCATCCCTGCCTAGTTCTAGATTGTAAGGACAGTCATGGTTTCAATCAAAGAGGTGCATGGGCACATGATCTAGCAATTCCTTTGTGACCAATGGCTACTCGTTCTACATTCTCCTGTCAGAGAAAAGGAGGCAACAGTCTTCATCATATCTCCAGCTAGAGATATGAAAGACCAGCAGCTGTGCCAGTCATTGCTATCTTTTTCCTCCACTTTAATTGTTGTCTCTTCAGGACTGGCAAAAGCCAACCTTGGAGCAATCCTGGGCATTTCCAGGACTTCAACTTTCTCTCTGAATACAGCACCTGCACCTACCTGTGGGGCATAAATCTACCTGCCAGATTTCACAGATATTTTGTACACATTTGACTGCCTCATACTAACACACAGAGCTCAAGTACCACGCACTATGTCCTCCATCCTTACTTTCCAACTGAAGACTTCAGTGTACCTTGAACAGGAGCACCCCACTCCACCCCCTCAAAATGCAGATGACACACCCCCAGCCTCTTCCTTGCCTACCACTGGGCAAAACTATAAAATATCTTTCTTTATGGGCTCCTGGCTTCTCTCTGGTTCCCAGTCTCTTCCTGAGAGAACTGTTGTCCATTTACTAGCAGATTTACACAGCACTTTCCTGACATCTGTTCCTGGGTTTACAGCATAAAAAAAAACCTGGGAGTCTCAATTCCTCTGCTAATCATTGGCTAGGATCTTGAGACAGATATTACCAGTTTTTTCCCAAGTTTAACCAGGTGATTAATTTTCCAAGGATATGAGAAAAATCTTAGCTAAAGCCATTTTAAATGGACCATTTCAGGCCTTTGAAGTCTGATGGCATCAAAATGCATAGAGTTTAAGTAAGTTATTTAGTGACTTATGGCAGTAATTAAACCAAGAATATCAACACTGCTGTGTTTCTATTACATGGGACATGTAGCAGCTTCCCTGAAACCTGGTTTGCTCTGCTTGTTGACTCTCCTCTCTATGAGTAAGTGCAACAGAGACCTTTAAATTTATCTTACCCTTGGGACTGTTCTTCTAATCTAGATACATAATTCATTTTGTCATGAAAAGCCATACCTCTTGAAACAATTGCAGTGTTGTTTTCAGGAAGGCCTTATAACCTCATTATTACGAACAAGCTTTTTCCTCCTGAAGCAGTGGGATTTGATATTAAGAAACACAGACAGAGCAAAACTTGCTTTGGAGCTTTGATCGAATTTTTTACTTCAAGCTATGGGCAGGAGGGCTTGAAGGGGTTGCAGTCTGGGGCAGTGTGGTATGTTCTTCCACATTGCGCCATTATGTCAGCCAGCAGTAATGCTCCCTGGTATTTTGCCACTGAAACCTTCAAATGTCATTACCCCTGTGGGTAATTCTGCTTTACACTCCAGCTTATCAGCCTCACTCCTGGCATGAGGAAGCTGTACTGCCACTTAGGAGATACAGCTTCAATCCTCAGTTCTGGGTTTCTTGATTTCTTTCCTACACAGCAGATTTAAATTTAGCATTCAAGAAGGCTGTAGTGTGCTTTCACAGGAACTAGAAGAAGTGGTCTTGAGGACTAGGAAGAGTAATGAGAAATATGCCTAGCCACCTGAAAGCAGTAGTGGGGCAAAGGTGGGGAACTGGTGACACTTTTTGAAGGGGTCCAGAGGCACCATAAGGACAGCATCTCCCTCCAGCACCTCTGCTGGTACCACAGGAGGCCTAGGACTGGGAATGCTGGTGTTCAGTGGGTGTTGTCAGTTCAACTTCTCACTGTCCTGGTAGCAGGTGCAAAGCTGTTCTGGCTGTGAGGCTCTACACTCCTCTTCAGGGACAAAAACCAAACAGTTTTCACCTTTCATTTGTTGTACCCCTTCCTTCAGAGGAGAGGAGGGAGCTGAGCAGATACATTCCTCAAATGCTCCAGTGCAGCAGACCAGAGAAGAGGGTGTTCAGATGTGATGCAGTGCTTCTCAAGTGTAGACCTCGAGGCATGGCCAAGGAACGTGCTCTTTGTATTTTCCGTCCCTTAAACAAGTCCTCCTTTTGCTTGCAGCTCAGTATTTCGCTAGCATCATGGTCATCGTTGGTCTGTCTGTGGTGGTAACAGTGCTGGTTCTGCAGTTTCACCATCATGACCCCCAAGCAGGAAAGATGCCCAAATGGGTAAGCAGTTCTGGTGGTAAATATTCAGCAGGTTACTACTGAAAGAAAAGAAAATTGTCTAAAAGCTATAGTAAGTTTCTTAGAAGTGAGAGGCAGAAGTTGTTCTCCATTAATCTGAAGAGTCAGTTACAAACAGCATAGTTGATACGTTTGCAACTGAAGGGAAGAACAAGCATACTAAATTTGCTTTCCCAATAAAAACAGTTTCTCTTATTCTCCATTAAAAATAGTTCCTCCTATTTAGCCTTTCTTTTTAACCTTAAGATGGAGTGGTTGAGTCATGACAAAGTAATCTCACTCAGCACCCACTTTGCAAGTGCTAATCCTGTGGGCAGTACCTTTGATTTCTTATCTAGCAGACACCAGTACTGACAGAATGGGCTAAACAAACATTAGTCTCTACTGGGCAGTTTGTCTGCTTCCATCTGATCTATTCCCAGTGCATTAGCATGTGAACCCTCTTTTCTCTACAGCAGCACACTTTGTCAGCCCAGTGAGGTCTGGCACCAATGCCAGCTGGCTTTCAAATGGAGTGTTTCCTTTAGATTTTCAAGTTAAAAGAAAAGTATGCTTTTTCTCCCCCTCCTTTTCCTAATAGATTTTAGAATAGGCAAGGTATGCTTGTGTTTACAAAATGAAAAAGAACAAAAGCAGAAGCAGATACAAATAGTCACAGTCAACTATTTACCACCCTGTTTTCACAGGAGTCTGGTTGTACAACATCCTCTGGTATCTTGCTCACCACATTTGTCATGCTACACAATTATCCTGACATGCTGGATAATTGGATATCACATGGTTACCAATGTCAGCCCAAGTTCAGAACTGCTTTCTAATTCCTCTCTTAAAATAAACTGCAGTTTCAATGCAATTTTTTTTTGAAGTCCAATAACAATTAAGCATACTTACAATTATTTCGCAAAGTGCTGTATGATCTAAAAACCTCTTATTTTCAAGGCAGCAGAGAATGTGAATTCTGGATGAACCTGCATGTAAGCAAAACCTGAGGGCACAACTCTGGGGAAACATGCTTCAGATGTCTGCATGGACAGAGTCTGCAGCAGTGTAACAGACCCCATTTCATTGCTTGTCTGCTTTTTGAGGAGCCCAAACACAATGGCTCATGTTAGACCCGCTCACAGGCCCTGCAAGTCAGCTCTTGCTCTCTACCAGTCTCTTGTTTTCTTGGCTGGAAACACAGTGTGCTCCAAATTCTCACTCAGGAAGAACCTTGTTCAGTGGCCTGACAGCTGAACTGGCATACATTACAAAACATGCCATCAGGAAGCAAAAACTGTGGAAAGCATTACTGGGAAGTACAGATGATAGACTGTAAAAGTTGTAGACCAGACAAGCTGACAGGGCTGAGGGATCTCAAGAGGAAAAGAGTGAATGCCAAGTGTGGACAGAAGAAGCTGACCCCACAAAAGTAGGCATTTTTACTCCACAAGACTTAATTGTTAGAAGGCTCAGTTGTTAGAATTCATGGCAGTCTCTATTTTTACTTTTTTTTCTATTTTGCCTGTCCACCTATGTCAGGTGTTTTTTAGAGAGACATCTTGGATGACTTTCGCTCAGGAAAAAAAAACAATGTGAAGTGAAGCAGTAACTTAAGAAAGAAGAAAATTTTTGCATCTGCATTTCCAGTATCAGCAGCTGCCCTTACTTGCTTCCCACAATGTCCTCTTACTGTCAGAGCCAGGCATCAGATTATTGCAAACTCTAACCCTGATTAATTGGATATTGTTACAGGATTATTCTCACCTCCTGCTTAAATGGATTTGTCTGCTGGAGTCAGTTTCAGGGAGAGGCACTGGACAATTGGGCATGTGTGGGAGCTTCTGCAGACCCAGAAGATTTGACTGAATGTATTTCCTAAACACCTGCTTTCTAAACTATTTACAGTTGAGCAGTTTATTTTCCCTGCCTGTCTCTCAAGGGGTCTGTGCTTGCACTTTGCAACAGAAGAGGGAGGAGAGTGCCTGTTAGTGCAGAGTTATCCTCTCTGTAGGTGTTCACTTCCCTTATGCCACTGCTTAGAATTGTGGCTTCCTTTCTATTAATCTTTGATGACTTACAAACCAGCTTTTTCCAAGAGAGGAATTTAAATCCAAGGTGTTCAGCCAGGGCATTTGTTGGCTACTCAGTTGAGAAGTGAGAACTGCTGGCTGATTGACACTTTTGATAATGTCTGCTGAGCTAGCATGGAAAAGAACACTAAAGAAGGCCCAGCT